>NC_136406.1:10134993-11384993 GCF_965140285.1 Lepidochelys kempii
AGTTTAAATGAGCAGGGGCCGGGCCGGGCCCGAGCCGCCGCCGCCACCGGGACACGGACTGAGGCGGAGCCTGGGCCCGCCCCGCTGCGGGCGCTGAGGGGACAGGATGACGGTGCTGCAGGAACCCGTCCAGGTACCGAGCCGCTGGCCGCCGCCGCAGCGAGGCCTCGGCCCGGCCTAGCGGGGCCCGGCCTCTCCCGAGCCGGACCCGGGCCGGGGGCTGAACCCCAGGGCCAGGCGGACCCCCTCCCTCCCCCCCCCCCCGAGGCTGGGCCGCGGCCGTCTCCGCTCAGAGCGGCCCGCGACCCCCGCCGGAGGTGGGGCCCCTCCTGGAAGGCAGGAGCCCGCCGCAGAGGTGGGGCCCTCGTCCCCCCTGGCCCGACCCCTCCTCTAGAGTGGGACCCTAACCCCTTACCCCCCCCACCCCGGGATGTGAGGCCACCCCTTCCCCTGAGATGGGCCCCTACTGCTCCAGGTAGACCCCCCCCAGTGTCCTCACCCCGCTCAGAGACCCCCCCCCAGACACTCCCCACTTCCAGGGCAGGCACCCCTCAGATCTCCTAGAGGCACCCCCTTCTTCTCCCTTCCAGGGAGGACCCACCACTGCCATTTGCTGTTCTCCCTCCCAGGAGACTCACCTTCTCTCCTCGCAGCCCTATGATTAGTACCGTTTGTATTACCATAGCGGCTAGCCCTTGTCAGCCCTAGTGGGGAATCAGGACCCTCCCACTGTGCTAGGTGCTGTACATTCACAGGACAAAAAAAAATCACTGCCCCATCAGGTCTACAATCTAAGCATAAGATGATAGACAACAGATGGATACAGACAGACGGGTCGGGGGGTGCACAAGGAAACAATGAGTTGATACTGGCCAGCATAATAGTGACGAGTCCACTTCCAAGAGGGACTCTCCCATCTCTACTGCTCCACCCTGACCCCTTATGAGACCCCTTGCTTCCTCCTTTCCTGTTTCAGCCACCCTCCACATCTGCTGTTTTACTATTTAAATGTGCTCAGCTCTATGGATATCACACATATTAAGGACATTTCTTGTCCCAAGGAACTTGCAGTCTAAAAGAGATGGGATGCTTCAGAGACTCAGAGGAGGGAATAACTTAGATTTAAAAAAAAAAAGAACTTTAACTCAGTTTTTCCAGTATATGTTCCCTTCTTATCTTAGTCTGTCTTTCCAGAAGTGATGCCCTGTCAGAAGTTATCCATCCTTCACTCTTTACCATATCTACCTTGCCTTAGCCATCCTTTTTATATTCCCTCCCACTTCAATCTTTCCCATGTTATCTCCTCCCTTTTCCCTTCCACCAGACCTCCAATCTTTCCCAGGTTTCTGTCTTTCTAAATAAATGGGGACATAGGGTTTAAGAAGTCTTGAATAGCTGCACATAGAACATGTTTTTCCTGTTAACTTATAAACCTCTTCCAACTCCCACACTGGAAAGATACTTAGCATACTGTACAGTTATTCATAATAACAATATTGAGCACAACAGAAGTATCAGTAATTTATTTTATTTCCTTTTCTCACAAAAAGATGTAGCTGTTTGTGAGAGACAACACCTACTCCATTGATTTGGTCTACACAAGGGGTAGCAATGGTGGTACTGTCCTTGTAGATAAAGAGTTGGTGTTCTTTACACCAAATTCTGTAGGTCTGCTCTAAACAGCTTTAGACAACGTGGTGCTAAAAACACTTCTAGCCACCTAGACCCCTTTTTCCAGTAATACTCCCCCACTGCTGCCAGCTCTGGAGCTGGACAGGTGGTAGCAACAGTTGGGAATTCTAGCAAAAACTGACGAGTGTAGGTTCCTGTGTGGAAAGGAAGCAAACACCCATTGACATAGTGGATGACAGCAAACAATATCTAACATTTTTACAAATGCGTGTAATCAGCATCTTTTCTGCTGTCCTAATTATGGCTAACCAGGTAGAAAATATTTGCTATCCTGACATTTCCATGACAGAGATGTGGAGAATTTTATCTGAGGTATATTTGGTTTGTAAAATGGGCAGATGCTTTTAATGTTATCTTCTCTAACTTGGAAGTGCTGTTAATGGCAGTCTGCTTTTGTTATCACACAAACCTACTTGGATTCTTGTACTTGATGAAGTACCAAATTTCTCCTTTTTTGCTATCTAAAGAGGCTGATATGTTAGTGCGACATCAATGCACAATCATTATGTCTGCACTTGTACATGTGGGACTCACGATTTGCCACTATCTCAGCCCTACTGGTGGCAGCAATGATGGAGATTGTATTGTAGGCACAGTTTAAGTATTGGATGACAAGGTGGTAAAAACATGAATTCTGATTAAGTTACAGCCTCCACCATTGCTACCATCAGCTGAGTTGCACTGGTGTGAATTGCGGATCCTAACTGCCATTTTCAATGCAACCTTTGTTTAGGCTCCTAGTTACTCTGTCCTCCATTGGTGATCTCATAGAAGTCTACTTTGGTCATCTGTAGTCACAGTTCTTAAAAGTAAACCGCAATGGTGCAGTGATTCTGACAGTTGTAATAAATGCAGTAAAACCACAGGATTATGATGCATTCTGACACTAATGTAATAAGCCTATGACATTCAGACTCTTTTTTGCAGTACAGATTTAAATGAAGCTGTTGGATTATGTGTTTGTTGCTTGGCTGGACTCCTGGTACTTTTTCTCTCCCCAGTTATCCCATTCTTCTTGCATATGTTCTGAAAGAGTAGGCATCGCTTCTGACTCATCAATATTACAAGTGACTAGTGTGTGTGTAAAAACAGATTTTTTTCATGTATCTTTGTACAGCATATGCTGATGGTCATTCAAGAGATCTTTCATTCCCCCTAATCATCTATCCCCTCCCCACCTTGCAAAAGCAAATTATTTTTTGGAAAACTGTTACTTTTACAATCCTGACAGAGCTTTGTAGTGGTTTCATTTGTATATGTAGCATTTTAAAAGCATGTAAGATGACAAATGCCTGCCTGGAAGAGCTTCCAGTTTGAGGGCCTGATCTTGACACCCCTACTCGCAGTGAGTAAAGGTGGCAGAATCTTGTCCTAAATAGACAACATACCATTTTATACCTCTAAATGAAGACAGCTAAAACTTCCAAATTTCAAATATAAATTATGTATTCCATGTGTTATCATATAACACAGGTGCATTTTAATTTTCATCTCTAAACACCTTTAGTTTCAGCAATACAGCTCTTAACAGTTTTCTTGGATGCTTCAATTCCTTGTAGCACCGTAGAGACTAACAAATTTATTTGAGCATAAGCTTTCGTGAGCTACAGCTCGCTTTATCAGATGTTAGTCTCTAAGGTGCCACAAGTACTCCTTTTCTTTTTGCGGATACAGATTAACATGGCTGCTACTCTGAAACCTGTCAATTCCTTGTGTTTTCATCATATTGAATTGCTGATATTGACTGCCATGACCAGATCTAATGATGGACAATTTCCAAGGCCCTGTTCATATTATACTCCTGGGGGAAATTGTGCATCACTGCGCGTGCGCAAAATTCATGGCCCCTGCAGATTTATTTGTTTACCCACAGAAAAACGACTTCTGACGGGGAAGCAAAGGGAAGCGGCAAGAGCGGTCAGGTGCCCACTCCCTGGCAGTGCAGACAGGTTGGTTTGGGCACCCAGAGCAGCCGGTAGAGACATAAATCACCACCTGGGTGGGGGAGGGAGGCTGGGTAGTTGTGTGTGTGTGTGTGTGAGAGAGACAGACACTCTGTCCCTCTCGCTTGCTATTGCAGCACCCTCTGTGTGGGGGGCTTTGGGGTATTTCTGAAAAGGTAGGCTTGGGGCAGTCTCTGTTCCTTCAGGCAGAGGAGAATGTAGTAGCCTGCCTGCTTAGTGAGTTGTTCGCATTGTTCATAGTGAATTCCTCCATGAGTATAAAACAGGTGTAATAATTTTAAGGCTCCTTTACATTGCCAGAGTGGTGTAAAGGAGCCTTATTGTAAAGGACAGTATGGCCTTATAAGTGCTTATGGTGCTTTAGTGATTAGAACTTGTCTAAATTTTTGGACTGAAAAAATTTCCTATCAAAATGTCCTCCATGAACTGTTTTCTACTGACCTTATTGGAGATGGTCAATAGCCAGTATAAATTGTGGGTTTGAGTTCCCAGCCCTCCCTTGCTCTTCAATTGCCTATGATGTAACATATGGCTGCATATATTTGTTGACTAATACTTAGAAGTAAAGAGTCAATACTAGCTACATTACTATTAGATGGAGGGGGTTTGGTGATTTCCTCCAATCCTCCCCACTCCCATTCTCCATCCATTAAATTGTAGTTTAAATAAATTACCAAAATAATTGAAACTAACTGGATTATATTGCTTTATTTTGACCAAAAATGCAGAATTTTGCAGAATTTTAAAATATTGTGTGCAGAATTTTTAATATTTTGGTGCAGAATTTTTAATTTTTTAATTTTTTTAATTTTTTTCCCCCCAAGAGTAATATTATGACTGATAACATGATAGAAATAACCATGTACAAAGAACGAGGAGTACTTGTGGCACCTTAGAGACTAACAAATTTATTTGGGCATAAGCTTTCGTGAGCTAAAACCCTCTTCATCAGGTTCATGGAGTGGAAAATACAGTAGGAAGATTTTATTTATATAATATACACACACACACATACAGAGAACATGAAAAGATGGGGGTTGCCATAACAACTCTAATGAGACAAGTCAATTAAGGTGGGCTATTATCAAGAGGAGGAAAAAAAACTTATGTAGTGATAATCAGAATGGCCCATTTCAAACAGTTTACAAGAAGGTGTGAGTAATGGTAGGGGGGAAAAATTAGCATGGGGAAATAGTTTTTAGTTTGTGAAATGACCCATCCACTCCCAGTCTTTATTCAAGCCTAATTTGATGGTGTTCAGTTTGAAAATTAATTCCAATTCTGCAGTTTCTCGTTGGAGTCCGTTTCTGAAGTTTTTTTCTTGAAGAATTGCCACTTTAAGATCTGTAATAGAGTGTCCAGGGAGGTTGAAGAGTCTAAGATGCCACAAGTACTCCTCATTCTTTTTGCTGATACAGACTAACACGGCTACCGCTCTGAAACCTGTAACCATGTACAGTTATCGTTAGCAAAGGTTCCCTGACCGGTAAGGCTGTTTCCCTTCCCCCAAGAACCATTCTATGAAACCATGGTTTTCATTTCTTTTTAGGCTGATTTTCAGGCGTGGGGTAGTCTATAATGGCCTTTCTTAAAAGGAAAAAAATCCTTGTTTATATTGGTCATGGAATCAGTAATGTGGACAGGCCCTTCTTGTTGACAAGAGTACAGTGCTTTTGACATAACCTTTAAGACAGGTGGGGAACCTACAGCCCGCAGGTCGGATCCAGCCCACTGCTTCATTTCATCCGACCTGTGGCAAGTGTCCACACTGTGAGCTGGAAGTCCCAAGCCTCGGCACCCCCCTGCAGGGTTGCAGCCGCAAGCGCCGGCTCACCCTGCTGTGGGGGGAATCTAGGGTTGCCAGGCCATTAAAAGTCCAGTTGGCTCCCGGAAGTGACTGGCATGTCCCTGCGGCCCCTGGGAGCAGGGGCAATCAGGGAAGCTCCGTGTGCTGCCCCAGCTCCCAGTGGCCAGGAACCGCAACCAATGGGAGCCTGCGGATGTGGGTAGCATGGTCCGTGCAGAGCCCCCTGGTCCCTTCGCCTAGATATTTGGTTTAGCTGTTGTGCAACATTCAGACTCTGAATAAGCTTTTCTGGGTGAAAAGGTGGGCTTGGCATGAGAAGGCTTCAAATACTTTCCCCTGGATGAAAAAGCATTTGTCTCCTCTTTGAAGAAGCTCTCTCAGTGCACAGCAGCTGATATAGTTTTGGAGTTCTTCTCTATGAGATTTATAACAACATTTTTGGGTAAGAAGAGAGAAGAACGGGAACCAGCTCTTGGGCTCTGTCTACCCCAGGAGTTCTCAAACTCTGGGTCAGGACCCCAAAGTGGGTCACAACCCCGTTTTAATGGGGTCACCAGGGTTGGTGTTAGACTTGCTGGGGCCTGGGGCTGAAGCCAGAGCCCCACCTGAGGGCTTCAGCTGTGGGTGGTGGGGGCTCAGGTTTACAGAACCCCTTGGCCTTCAGCTTTGGACCCCCTACCTGAGGCAGTGGGGCTCAGGCTTTGGCTTTGGCCCTCCCACCCAGGGCAGCAGGGCTCGGACGGGCTCAGGCTTCAGTTCCACCTCTTAGGGTCATGTAGTAATTTGTGTTGTCAGAAAGGGGTCATGGTGCAATGAAGTTTGAGAATTCTTGGTCTACTGTGTGGGAAAGTGTTACAATAAACTATTGGCTGGAACACTTGGAACCTGCAACCCCTGTATTATGCCCTGTGTCCATGCAGATCAGCTGTCTGAATCATTTAAATGTTGGTTGCAGCCACAGTGGTGAGATCTCTACCTCTGGTCTGGATGAACAGGTGCCACCTAAAAAGGCTTATCCCTATTGTAGATGAGAAACCGCAAACAGTTCAGCTGCACTAGTCCAGCCAGTTCTAAAGCCAATGGAGTAGCTTTTGTTGGGTAAATACCCCAAAGCACCTGCTTGCAGCAGTTTTGTGCCCTGTGGATTGGTGCTTTGTATCTCCCAGTAACCACTGATACAACCACAATTGTCAGGTGTGCTTCGGGGGAAGCACCAAAATGGTTCTGTGAAGGCACTGCTGCAGTTTGGGCATGCTGAATTGTTTCATTATTCTCTGTAACAACTGCCTTAAAGTGTTCAATGACCGTGTTACAGTTTCCTTGCTTTGTTTCTGCAAGGTGAACTATCACCACAACGATTGCTCACACTCGTTGGCAGTCTGAGGCCAAAGACCAGTTAAATTTGTTTTGTAAAACCTACTGTGTTACAGCATGGTGGTTCTTTTCCTCTCTCACGCTAATCCGTAGAGCAACATGTGAGTCACCAATCTGACTAAAAGAAAAGGAGGACTTGTGGCACCTTAGAGACTAACAAATTTATTTGAGCATAAGCTTTCGTGAGCTACAGCTCACTGTCATCCATTCATGGCTTCAGGCCATAAAACTTGCTTCTTTTTGATTATAGAATGACTGTCATTGTACAGTATGAGCTCCACTAACTCACTCTAAAGTCCTGCTGTTCCAATCCTGGGCCTCTAACCAGCAGCAGTGGTTGGCTGAACTGGTGTGTGGTATCAGTTTTATAATGGAGATGTAACATAACTGTAACACAACCAAAAATCACTTGCTTACTACCTATGCCAGACTTGGGCAAGGTTATAACTCTCAGATAAGAGCAGGTTGCCAGAAGTATGCTGACTTAACACTCTTCTATAATCACTTATGTAGCATCAAAGGTAAGCAAGGTCTAAACAGATATGACCTGTTGTCATTCAGATATAAGCATTTGATTGAATAAAGGAGGAGGCACAGCAGGTAACCAGAGGAAAATGGAACTCTGGTGCGGCTCTATCTTACGCAAGGGGCCATGTCTGCCCCGTGCACAGTCCAGAAGGTGCAGCGGTGACTTGAAGGTCTCTGGGTTGTGCCTTCTGTGCTGCACCTCCTGAAAGGTGCAAAACAAAATTTGAACTGGTTCAGGATAAAAGATGATCACGTCAGGCAAACTTTGTGACTAAACTTCTCTTGGATGTAGAGCAATACTATTGTGAATTGGGCTTTTAAACTGAAAAATAAATACTGTACTTGCAGTGTAGCAATCAAACCAAGACTCTCAATCAAACATGGCTTTCACAAGGATTTAAAAATTTTTGAGTTTTAAATGTATTGTAGGAGTCTACAGGTGAAAGATTAGCAATCTCATATAGAAATTTCCTGTATAATAATCTACGTAGTTATTCAAAACTCTACTGCATAGGTTGTAAATAGATTCCCTATGGTTAATAAAATAATAGTTGGTGCCTATTAGAGTTGTAGAGTTTAAAGGCAGACGGGACTACCAGATCATCTAGTCTGACCATCTATATAGCACAGGTCACCAGCACCACCCAATACCCACATGCTAAACCCAACAACTGAAATTAGACCAAAGTATTACAGCCCAGAGGAGACTCTGTTTATGTGCCACAGGCAAAGAAGGTGCACAAGTACCTGAGGCCCCTGCAATGGCAGGGAAATGATTATGTAAGAAATGTTACTTGCCAGGATTATCTAGACCTGCTCCCATACAGTACCGAGGAAGGCAAAAAACCCCACGTCAGATTGGCAGTGACCTTGGGGAGAAAATTACTTCCTGACCCCACACATGATAATCAGTTAGACCCTGAGCTTGTGAGCAAGAACCAGGCAGCGAAGCACCTGAGACAGAAGATGCTTTGTGACACCTTAGCCCTGGCCCTCCCCATCCAGTGTCAGTAATGTGTGACGTAGCTATGCCGACAAAACTCTTTAGTGTAGTCCTGGCTTTCCTGTTGAGAGGACAACTAGAGGAATCCACCGTCTCTGGCACAGTAAATACATCATTTAAGTAGTGGCAGCAACCTGTGTAACACTATTAATATCACATCTAGAATGCCCTTTGTGTGCACATAGGACACTTCGAAATTAGAAGGGAAATCAGTTTTCACTTGTGTAAAACAAAAAATGTTTAGAATTTATTTCCAGGCTGTTCTGGCTTCTACCTATTACTCCTCAGTCTCTCTCAACCACGTTAGTGGAGGCATGCAGCACAGACAAAACTGACCCTGAAAGTGGCTCAAAACACAAAACTTCAAGAAAATGGCACAGATTTTCCTCCACTAAGTGTTCTAAAATTGCACTAATGTTTCTTACCAGGTTAAATAAAAGGAAAGCTAATATTTCACTTTTAAACAGGAAAAGTACTAATCACTTGAGGTATTCTGATCTCTGCTATTACTTACTTTAAAAAACAAAGAAACAAACAAAAAAACCCGAAGGACTATTGAAAATGATAAGGTCTAGGGATGATAACTGTGTGACTGTTCATCTATTGCTGAACAAACTACTCAGTCTGTGTTCAAATGAATAAGTGCAATCTTTGTGATATACAGCAATTCCCTAGACATCTCACTGCAGTTTGTGCATTCCTATATAAAATCTCAGTGCTCCAACCAATGGAAGTAAGACATTGTTTTTCACACACCAACTAGCAATGGATCATGTTCATCTTAGCTCACTGTTGAATGTGTGCAGCTGTACCTTCACAGAAAATGCCATTCTGCTATCGTGTGCAGTTGACAGTTAGCAATCATACAGTGTTTGATGTTGCCATTGGCATGATCTCTAAGCTGTCTCAGTGTAGTATGTGGTGAACTAATCAGCTGTTGGTAAAAACCCACAGAATTGCACTAGTTTGTTTATAACTTCATTAATATGTACTAGGTTCAGATTAACTTTCTTTGTTCAGTATTTATTAATTTAATATAAGAGCTTCAAACAGAAGAACACATTTAGATTGCTCAGGTTTCAGAGTAGCAGCCGTGTTAGTCTGTATCCGCAAAAAGAAAAGGAGGACTTGTGGCACCTTAGAGACTAACCAATTTATCTGAGCATAAGCTTTCGTGAGCTACAGCTCACTTCATCGGATGCATTCAGTGGAAAATACAGTGGGGAGATTTATATACACAGAGAACGTAAAACAATGGGTGTTACCATACACACTGTAAAGAGAGTGATCAGGTAAGGTGAGCTGTTACCAGCAGGAGAGCGGCGGGGTGGGGTGGGGGGGGACCTTTTGTAGTGATAATCAAGGTGGGCCATTTCCAGCAGTTGACAAGAACCTCTGAGGAACAGCAGCGGGGAGGGGGAATAAACATGGGGAAATAGTTTTACTTTGTGTAATGACCCATGCACTCCCAGTCTTTATTCAAGCCTAAGTTAATTGTATCCAGTTTGCAAATTAATTCCAATTCAGCAGTCTCTCGCTGGAGTCTGAAGAATTGCCACTTTTAGGTCTGTAATTGAGTGACCAGATAGATTGAAGTGTTCTCCAACTGGTTTTTGAATGTTATAATTCTTGACGTCTGATTTGTGTCCATTTATTCTTTTACGTAGAAACTGTCTGGTTTGGCCAATGTACATGGCAGAGGGCATTGCTGGCACATGATGGCATATATCACATTGGTAGATGTGCAGGTGAACGAGCCTCTGATAGTGTGGCTGATGTGATTAGGCCCTGTGATGGTGTCCCCTGAATAGATATGTGGACACAGTTGGCAACAGGCTTTGCTGCAAGGATAGGTTCCTGGTTTAGTGGTTCTGTTGTGTGGTGCGTGGTTGCTGGTGAGTATTTGCTTCAGGTTGGGGGGCTGTCTGTAAGCAAGGACTGGCCTGTCTCCCAAGATCTGTGAGAGTGATGGGTCGTCCTTCAGGATAGGTTGTAGATCCTTGATGATGCGTTGGAGAGGTTTTAGTTGGGGGCTGAGGGTGATGGCTAGTGGCGTTCTGTTATTTTCTTTGTTGGGCCTGTCCTATAGTAGGTAACTTCTGGATTGCTCAGTGTCACTGTAGGGTCCTGAGTATGTTCTTATCCTTTGCTTTAGATATATAATTTTTGGTAGTAACTTCTTACAACAATACCCAATCATATATAGATCACAGTCCCACTTCCACTCATCTGTGGAAAAGACTCCACTTGAGTTTAGTGAGAACTGGATCTGGTTCATAGACAGTTGTACATTACAGCAACAGCCACTGGGGGGTGGGGAGAACATGACAGTTGTATCTCTAATATTAGAGAAATACTTGTGCCAAGTTAGAACATTAGGCCTCTTTACATAGTTTTAAAGTATAGTGAAGTCTGCACTATGGACCCACCCCTTTGTATGTATGTATCTCTCTCTGGGAGTCATTTTAAAATTATTCTTAAGGTTTTTAATATTGTGTGGCCTTTCAAGATTGAACATTTACTAGGCGATTTAATTTTGCTGCGTCTTTGGCAATGGAAGCTGGTCCTTGGTATTTCCTGTGTTTAATGTGGATTTAAAAAAAAGTTTTTCCCTGTGAATTTAAAATCACATGTATCCATTTACACACATCAGAAAATGTATTTTTCTCTTCTACAGGCTGCTATATGGCAAGCACTTAATCATTATGCTTATCGAGATGCAGTGTTTCTGGCAGAAAGACTATATGCAGAAGGTATGTGCCTCACTAATATTGAATTCATGGTTTAAGTTTGCTTAGGATGTTTAGGACTTCTGTTCTTTTTTACACTTGGATAATAAAAGTTTATTTCTTTCTACTCTAAAACTTCCCCTGCAATTGAAGAGAGACAGTCAAGATAAAAATCAATTGTTACTTGTAACAATATCAGGTATTACCTAAACTTACTATAAGAGTAGAGGAAAAACAATTTTTTTTTTAATCATTTCAATTTGCTATATGCCCTGGACTACTCTGGGTTTCACTGTTCTCCCCTGTACTATATTAGTTTACTATGTTTGTGTGGGTCTTTCATATAGCGACAGGGTAGAAACTTTTTTTAAAATGTGACTTTAAAAAAATCTCTGTTTGGCGGGGTAGATATGGTTTTAATGTAACTGAATAGATTTCAGGTAGATGGTGCCCCTTCAGAATGGCTTATTTGACAAATACTTCTATAGTGACACCAACTTGAAACCTTTACTTCTTTTATTTAAAAAAAAAAAAAAAAAGAAGGTACCTTCACGACCTTTATTTGCCAAGCTTGCTTCTGGGTGCAACTTTGTATTTACATACCTTTTTTTTTTTTTTTTTTTTTTTTTTATTCTTGGATCACTATGCTATTTTTGTTTAGCCCAGATTCAGTTTCCAGTTGCAGCTCCTCACCTCTTGCTGGACATAGAGGCTTTCATAATCAATGTTGCTACACAAATTGGTCAGCAAAAAACAATGAGTGCTCTGGCTTATGCCCTTTCTCTGAGCTCAAACATATTGCTTTTGCCATGTGTTTAAACTTCTCTGAATCAAGGAGCTGCTGTCCAAAAATTTTTCTGAGTCTTGGTCTCCAGCATAGCAGCACAATGCTTTCCTACAAACACATGTGTGGCCTGTATCTTGTTACATAGCAAACTATTAAATAACTGAATTTTGCTGACCGTGGTGTGTGTTTTTTTATTAGTTAATAATTTTTAAATTATTTGGATTTATACACAAAACTTTTTAAAAGTTGCTGAAAGGATTCCAAGGATCATCAGTTTGCCAAGATAGCAAGCCAGTTTAGCAAACTAAACTTACTGAGTTCCGTAAAAAATGGGACTTGTTTGGGCTTCATTTCTTTCCGGCTTCTACTTAAGCGTTCCTTTCCTTTGCTGAGAAATGTGCATATATGTTTACTTTAAATGCACAGCTTACATATATTGTTGAAAGGTCAAGTGAGTTAGGTGCTTTTGAAAACTTTACCTACAGCCTGTATCTCCTCTCTCTCTCTCCCCATTATTCATCTCCTCATATAGTTTATTCAATATACGGCTACATATATTACACACAAATACAATGTTAAAAGAACATTAAGGTTGCAAAGTCAAGAACTCAAAAGGCAGGAAATCCCAGAGTTAAGGTTGCCTGTATAACTTAATTTACCCCCTTGTGTGTATATATTATGAAGCAGTCCTTCGTTACATGACTGCATACTATTTTTTCCACATTACCGCAGCCTCATTCAGTGCATAGGATGTATCTGTCCTAGAATGAATCAGGGCTGTGTTGTGAAGGAGGCTGTTGTTTGTCGGACCACTGCTTCATTTGCTGCAGGATTTGGAAGGTCTGTAGTGAGGGAGGTAGGGGATTGCAAGAAGAGAAAGGATGGCCTCATGGTTAAGGTAGTTGAACGCTGCCCTGGAAAACTGGATTCTATCCCTGCTTCTGCCACAGAGTTCCTGAGAGATGCTGGGCAAGTCACTTAAATCAAACTTTTTATAGGTGATCATTAATTTTGTATTTCTTATTTTCTGGGTGCCCATCTTGATATTCTGGGGTCTGATTTGCAGGAGTCCTGAGCACTCCCAGCTGGAACTGAAGGTAGTAGGAGTTGTGATTTGAACATATAAAATGCTATGTAATGCAAAGTACTCTGGAAAAATTGTGTCCTAGGCCATTCACATTGGATATACAACATTAATGGAAATATGGGACCTTAGTTTCTCAGTGCCTCAGTTTTCCCACATAAATTATAGTACTCTGCAGTGGTGGAAGAAGGAGGATAAGAGTACCTGAGAATCAAGAGGACTTGTGGTATCACTTCATAAGTGTGCCTGACTTAGGCTATAATTCTTTAACCTCTGTTCTGAATTGAATCAATTTTAAATTAAAAAGCAAGGATCCATTGGGTATGAATACTGAGACTTGTAAAATGGAGTATGAGAAGCTTTGTTATAGGCAATAACCTGATCAGTAACTGTTTAAACCTGTGAAATTGAGCAGTGAAACTTCCTAAGGGTTTGAAATGGTGAATGTACTGAATCGGCTTGAAAGCAGGAATGGGAATGACGTTCTTGCTTTGTAACCTGAAAGACCTGTGCCTAAAATTCTACTTCCTAAAACTTGGCCGGAAAAAATATTAGCGCCTAAAATATGTAGGGCAAGGTGCATACCACACTTGTCTGTTCTAGTTTTATAAACTACTTGCTCAGCTTAAATGTGAAATTTAATTTTTGCTGCCTCCCCTCATGGTCCTGAAAAATGTTCTTTCTACTCCTCCTATTCTGATGTGCTGAGCAGACCATGATAGGTGTAAGAGATTATTCTAGGCAGAAGACAGATATTTAGAAGCCAAAATTGAGTGTAGCTTACAGCAGAACATAAAATGCAACAGACACACACTCATCTGGATTTCTGTTCCTTCCGTATAATGCAGTCAGACCTGGTGTGACTCTCCAATGCCATGCAGATAGCACTCAGCTGCACAATGAATCTCCTTATTTAACTTGGTCCATTCTTCTAAGGACAACTCAAATTTCCTGCTCCACTCTTTCATGCTTTCTCCTCCATGACCTCCTATAAGCCCTTCTCCTTCCTCACTTCCTACCATTTCATACCTATTTTCTCTTAAACAAAATAATGACAAGAGGAGATGAATAAATCTTTGTTTTAATCTGTTGCCTAAATTTTCTTTAATATTAAGAACAAAGTTGCATATGCACATCAAATAAATGGCTGTCTGGCTGTTGCTGCTTTCCATACTTCATGGTAACTTTTGGTTCTTCATAGGATGCAAAGTTTCCAGATTACTTTTGTCAGTCTGTCCTTTTGTTCAAGTGGTTTACAATGAGGCCAACATCAGCCTCATCATCAGCCAACTTTGGGGGAGGAAACGATTCCTTCTTGCTAAAGATTTTCTTTTAAAGTCCAAATTTGAGTTGATAGCAAGTGAAGTCTTGACATCCTTGAAGTTCTCTCTGTTGTAAACGATCCTTCTAAAAACTGTCAGTCCTAATCCCCTTCTTTATTACAAATGTCTCTTTGGATCCTCTCTTTGTAGCCACAATTCTTGCAACGTGTAAATACTTTGTGACAGAAATGAAAATATAATTTAATTAAGGTCCTTTGAAACTGTACTAAAACAAATTTAAAAGTGGCTGTTGTGAGCTCAGTCTGACTTACTGAAGGGTGGATGTGTAATCCTTAACCAAAGAATTGTACTAGACCCAAATAGTACTACAAAGTCACATTTTTCAAAAGCACCCAAGTCCCATTGAATTGCTCACCTTGTTTTAAGATCCATCTAGATATGGATGGCAAAGTATTACTAATAAGTACTTTTGTGATGGAGTTATCTTCCTGGTCCTTGACTTACTATGTTCAAGAAGCTGTTGCAATAATTCTGTTCCAGTAGAAATGACGGTTTCACTTTATTTCTGCAAGTACGTTCGTTAAGAAAGATAGTGAATCATTTGTTAGATGTGGGGGCCAAAATGGTTGGTGTTCATTCACTACAGTAGATAGGGGCAACCATGATTACTACAAGATCTTGGGATCCTGAAATCTCTTATGTTGTGGCTAGTAAAGGAAATACACTTGATTACTTTAATCTGTCCTTTTTTCCCCCCCTCACAGAAGGAATCACATTATTTGTGCATCCTGTTGCCAGCAGTCCTATGGAGCTCAACCACTTGTACTAAAATATTAAATGATCAAAGGATAACAACATTTTTGTTTTGTTTGTTTAGTACACTCAGAGGAAGCACTGTTTTTGCTGGCAACATGTTACTACCGCTCAGGAAAGGCATATAAAGCATACAGGCTCCTAAAGGGACATAGCTGTACCACCCCACAATGTAAATATCTGCTGGCAAAGTGTTGTGTCGACCTCAGCAAGTAAGTCATCAGTTTATATTGTATTGCAGTATTTTGGTAGTTTTTTAGGAAACTGTTACATAAACTGGTAATTCTTTCAGCTCTCAGGATTATCACAAGTGGAATTCATTTTGCTTTCAGATTTGGACCTAAAGAACAATAGCCCATATTGCAGAAACCGCTAAAAGGTATTGAGTTCTTTACAAAGGAGTTGTGAAGCTGTAAAAAGTCACTTATGAAGCCAGTTTGGGACTGTGCTCTTCAGTGCGTCCACCTCAGTTTGTTGTAGCTCGTTTCTTAAACTGCTGCTAAAGTGAATCTAGAATTTAAAAAAATCCCAACCCTTAAAACAGTAAATCTGTCACCGTTCACCAAGTTGGTGCAGATGGAAGAAGATAGAACCTTGAGTTCACCCAAGCCTTATGCACCACTTAAGTCTTCAAAATAGACATTAAGTGGTGTATTGGCCTTGAGCTGGCTCTCTACAGATGAATGTAGCCCATTTAGAGTTAATTTTTATAATAAGATGAGTCTAGAGACTGGTAAGGTACAGACTTTATTGGGGAGAAAGTAAATGCCTTCTATGTCCCCTTACCCATTCACATCTTGGCAGGCCTTTCAAACTACTGGGAGATCCAACATGTATGTGGGATACAACATATGACAAAGACCAAACGTGGGGGTGGCGGAGAAGAGATAATGTTCGTGTAGGGAACTTAAAATGCTGTGGGATTCCTTCCTTTTAGAGTAAGCAACTGTATAACCTCAGACTCACGACTTTGCATTTCTGATTAATTTTCAACAATAAAAATAAGAGGACACCAAATATGTGTGGAACACAGGGAACTTTGACTGACTGAAATAAGGGACCTCCCTCAAAATGAGGGGTAGTCAAAGTATGCTTCTAGTTGTTGATTCAGATCTGGTCCGGATCAATGATGATCCATATTTATCAGTTTGCTGTTCCAGTGGAATGAGTTTTATTGTTGCAATCAAGATCTTTCCTCTCCTCATCACAAAATCAGCATTGCAACTGGCACCCTGAATGGTAGTTTCAGCAGAGTGGCTACCAATCAAGTAGATTCTTGCTTATTGTCTATTCCCCTAGTTATCTTCTACCTGCTCTGTGAGCAGTGTCTCTTAGACTGAAAGTTTCTTTTCATATTTGAATTGGATTCCTCTTAAGACTAAAAAGTCAACTGTAAAGGGGAATAAGAATCCCTACAATAATGTGAAGAAAGCTGCCATGTCCTGCTAATAGGGTAGCATAGCAATCTGGGTTCGGTAGCAGGCAGGGCTGTTTTTTGAAAAACAACTTGTTGGAGGCTGTGACAGAAAATTAGAGCATGTTACAAGGGTAGAATATTAACATAGATTTTAGAGGGAGCTGTCCTCTGGAAGGTATGCCTCTGTAGGAAACTGGACTTGTGCTTAAACTTCATGTTTTTAACTTTGTTTTTTTTATATGTCCTGTCATGTAATGTGACTCTTAAAATACTGACCAAGCAATATGGCTGTTTAAAAATTAGACCTTCATCCCTTCACAAAAGAAAGCCAGACTTAACAGATGCAGCTCGTACTAGATCCTGCAGACCAAAGGAAAGAGTGACTTCCAGAATTGAGGGCCCTCCGTAAAAATGCTCTGCCTTCTGTGCCCTCCCTGAGCTTGACCGTGGGGACTGGACAGACAGCAAGAGTATTTCAGCTGAACATAGTTACCACAATGGGTCCTAGGAAATACGGCGGTCTTGGACAGAACAAATCCTAGAGGCTGTTTTTATGGGTGCATAGAGAATTCTCTACTTCTGCTAAATAACAGGCTATAAAGCACAAGCTTATCTTCCATTGTAGTGCAATCAGTAGGCTGAACTTGATACATTTGTTTCCTGGGTTCTGTCATGCTGTATGTTTTTCGAGGGACGAAGCTCATCTCTTGGGATCCCACCCACATTGTGTAACCAAGCTGCATGAAAGATGTTTTGTGGAGGGACCTGGGGAAAACTCTTGCCCATCAGCAATGGGCAAGTAAGTATAGGGGGAGGGAAATCAATGATGATTGCATTTTTGTTTTTATTTAAGACTTTGACTTTGTTTGGTATAGTGCCACTTAAACACTTCTTGATGTGATACCTGCGGTAGTAAAGTGGAACATCTGATTGCCAAATGTTCTGTTGAAATAGAAATCAGTTTAATGCTCTTCTTGGAAGGGACCAATGTAAGCTGATTTGCTCTGTTTCTCCCCTGCCGGTCACAGCTGTATAAAGTTATATTCCGGTATAGCTTATTCCCATAAAGGAAGCAGAATAAGTATCTTAATAACGTAACTGCCTTTGCACTATGGTGATTGTATTACTTAAACTGTACTGATTTAGGTAAAGCAGTACAATCTTTGGTGTGCAGACCAGATCAAAGGGATACTGTCAAGTCTGACCAGCCCCCTCTCAACCTGACGTGAAAAAAAAAAAAAAAGACGTCGTGTCCCTTCCTTCCAATAAAATATTAGAGTTGTAGTGATGTTAAAACCCCTGCTTTTAGACTGCACAAACCAATCCATGGTAGATTGTACTGTTACGTGTATGTGCAGTACGCTGTACCAGGCCTTTGACACCCACCCTCTCCCCTCGTGTCAGTTCTGTCCTTGTAAGTAAGCAAGACACCAAAATTCCAAGTCCACTGGACAGCCCCATGTTAAATCACAAGAATGGAGCTGCCAGAGACCATACAAGGTACATTGTAGCTGGGAGACCAAGCCAAATCCAGTTGTTTTCCTTGACACCCCTTTAAAGGTGCCTGACTTTCAGAGGGTAAGCGTTCTGCACTTAAACTGTTGATGTCTCTATAAGGCAGAGGGTGCAATACTCTACATTTTGAGACTTGTAAGGGAGGAGAGTGCCCAATTTGAAACTCATTAGTATTGACAACGTATCTTGTTTTTGTTTACAGCAGGATAGAAATATTGGACTACCACCAATGTTGTGAGCCTTATAACCGCTTAACGCCTCTTTTTTTTTGTTTTTTTAATAAGGCTGGCAGAAGGGGAGCAGATCTTATCTGGTGGAGTGTTAAATAAACAGAAAAGCCATGATGACGTTGTAACAGAGTTTGGTGACTCAGCATGCTTCACCCTCTCATTACTGGGACATGTATACTGGTAAGGTTTCCTTTTTTTTTGATGATGGTTATTGAGTAATGGATTTTGATTTGGCTGAGGCAGTTCTTAGCCATGAAAATATTTCCCACATGTAACAACTGCTCTCCGGTTAAATATCTCCAACAATCCTGCAATCTGATCCACTTGGGCAGATACCTGTCGAGCCCCTTTGTGACAGCAAGTGTAAGTGTTCGCTCAGATTGCAGGATCCAGGCCCAAGTGATGCTAATCTATGGAGGAAGTCTGATGCCTTCCTCCTGTGTCTTGCCAGTTGCGTGTAAATACACATTAGCATTTCCTGGAAGGTTTGTGGGTTTATTTTATTTTGTTTTGGATTTTTTGTGGGTGGTGAAATTGGCAATCCAGGAACTTGGTTCTAAGTTTTTTGGTGTTCATTCTCCCCAAAATATGTGTCCTATTTGTTGGAGAAATATTAGCCGCCTTTGGAGAGAGGTTTTGGGCAGCCACCTGTTGATCAATATATCACTACTGCCCACCCTCCACAAGTACTTCTGTATTGAATTGCTGTCTTCTCTGGAGGCTCTCTTCCAAATCTTTCATCCAATTAACTTTTTAATGATTTTTTTCAGGAGAACTATCCATATTAAATTTGATTATACAATAATGCTTCGCTCGCCTGTAGTGTGCTTCATCCATAGACACAAAGGAGGATTCCAATAAATTTATTAAAATAAAAAAAAATAGTAAAAAGAAAAACAAAAAACCCAAACCTTTGTACTTAACAAGTCTTTACACAGTAGAAAGTCATTACAAATGTTGACTGGATACTTGTTTCACAGAGGGCCATAAAACTACTAGCTACCTCACAGGTGCATTGGGAGGGTTAGTATTTGTAAAATGTTTTGAGGGCCTCTGATGAAAGGCATTAAAGAAGGGTAAAATATTCTAAATATAGTGTGATGGGTTGCCCTCCTTCAAGATGCCACCTGATGTACTGAGATACCAGTGAGCCCGCCTGGGCCCCCTTTAACCTGTCTTGCTGACCCAGGCTCTTAAGCCTCCTCTAGCACACACTCAAGCAGGGCCACACCCAGCTGCAGAAAGACACAGACACTGAGATTAGCTCTGGGAAGACTCAGTTTAAGGGACTTGCCTCAGCACTCAGGTGCCCACCTCCCTTAGAGTGCAGACCAAAAGATATATTGTCTTGCACTGTGTAGAAAAGTTTGTACAGCGCAAGCTCATAAAAGTTCGCCCTCTCCCTCAATGTGAAGAGAGAGATGCACAACTTCTTCTCCCCCCGCCCAGTTAGAAATTGCACAAACTAGGTTTAATAATAAACAAAACAAATTTATTAACTACAAAAGGCAGATTTTAAGTGATTATAAGGGATAGCAAACAAAACAAAGCAGATTACTAAGCAAATAAAACAAAACATGCAAACTAAGCTTGATTCACTAAAGAAATTGGGTACAAATAGTAATTTCTCACCTTAAATGTTGTTTCAGGCAGATTGCAAAGGTTCTTGAAAGCCAGCTGCACTGGCCTGCAGCTTGAAACTTCAGGTATTATTACTCACAGGCTAGACACCCTTCCAGCCTGGGCTCAACTCTTCTCCCCCCAGTTCAATTCTTCTTTCCAGTGTTTCCCAGTGTCTCTTCGGGTGGGGAGACAGAGGAGAACCACAATGATGTCACTCCCCTGCCTTGTGTAGCCTTTGTGTATGGTGGGAACCCTTTGTCTTCCAGTGTAAAAACACTGGCATTCCAAGGTGGGGTCCAGTGCCAGGTGACTCAGTCACGTGTGTCTGCAGGGTTGTAGCAGTCATTACTCCAGGCTGTTGGGAGCATCCACAGGAAGACTAAGCTCTTTCACAGTCCATTGTCTCTGCTGATGGGCCATCAGCCCTGTCTGACTTTTTCATTGTTGTACCTTAAGAGCTAGTTGTGGGTGTCGCCCAAAGTAGCATATTTGAAATACAGATATATGATCAATATTCCTGGCTTCAGATACAAAAATGATACATGCGTACACATTGGATAAACACATTCTGTAGATCACAATCTTTTCAATGATGCCTCACATGACCCCTCTTGCATAAAACATATCTTAGCTGTGCCATATTCATATCATAACCATATTTCTATGAAGACTGTGGGATGCAACGTCACGCATAGTGCAGATGTTTAAAAACAAAAATATCTCTGTAAAATGCATTAGGCATATTTTGAATGCTCTTTGTTTTGGGGGGGTGCAAGATCCTCTGCTACAATAGACTGTTGATTGCCCTACATACCAAACATCTTATAATTTCTTAGCTTAATTATAGTTAATAGCATTGCTGCAGTGTGACTGAGCACGCTTAAATGTTAATTTCAGGCTTCGTTAGTATTGAACTTCTTCTCTTTTTGGTGTTTGCATTATTTGAAATTTAATATAACCTGGATTGTCAGCATGCTGCTTTCCCTAAGAGAACCAAAAAATCCAAATCCAAAACCCATATTCCTTTTAATATTCAAGCACAGCATCAATAGTTACCAAGAAAAGAAAGAAACCTCAAAATAAGTTACTTTTTATAGCCCCCCCCCAAAATTAAGAATTCTTATCCAGCACAAAGTTACACTGAACTGGACACCAATATGCTGAATACAAATAATCATTGCGCAGCCTAAAATGGCTCAGAGGCTAGTAAACCGTCTATTTATTTCTGTTTACCAAGAAGTGGAGAACACTCATTACAGAAGATGCCGGTCTTCTACATGAGATCAAGTTGTACTTTCATCAACTCTTAAAGCCTGTGATGGTTTTTGAGAGTTCATTACGAATTAAAATAACTAAACTGAAAACTTTCTCTAAATATTTCAGATGCAAAAATAATATTGAATTGCTTTTAAACTAACTGATTGTTTCTGTAATCTGCAAAATGAGAATATAGCGGTAGCTCTAAAGAGGTTCTTGTTTCCTTCTCCCCTCACTTCTTTTTGAAAGTTATACTTAACATAAATGCTGTTTTAACTTTCCTTCAACTATTTGTTTTAATTCTCTTACAGCAAGACAGACCGGCTTGCCAAAGGATCCGAATGTTACCAAAAGAGCCTTAGTTTAAATCCTTTCCTCTGGTCCCCTTTTGAATCGCTATGTGAAATAGGTAGGTCTGCAGAACTCTTTCAGTGTGAAGAGATGTGCTCTTAAACAAAAATTGCCCTCTGGAGTTGGTATTTTCTCATGCAAATAATTGACTGGAAAGCTTCTTAAAATTTCTTTGATAGTGCCACAGGAGCAATCCACATGTAAATATGTTGTAGGGCTGTTTAATTTTGGAGCTGCTCTTCTCTACCTGACTGTCTGGCTTTTGTGGGGAGGCGGGGGAAGGGAGGAGAGAGAGAGGCCTATACATGCCACGGGTTGACCTGCTGGCCGGGAAGCAAAGCGGACCAAATATATCGTCCCTTGAAGAGGAAAGATTGTGCTATGGTTCTACCTCTAATAGCCTCTTTCCTGTCATAAGAGCTCCGCAGAACTTAAAGGAGAAACTTGCCCACATCTAAGAGCATACACTTTTTTTTTTTTTAAACCATTCTTTTTAATTCAGATTATTCCAAGACACATTTTTGGGTTAATCTCCAGGTTTTGTTGTAAGAAGAAAAGGAGTACTTGTGGCACCTTAGAGACTAACCAATTTATTTGAGCATGAGCTTTCGTGAGCTACAGCTCACTTCATCGGATGCATGCCGTGGAAACTGCAGCAGACTTTATATATACACAGAGAATATGAAACAATACCTCCTCCCACCCCACTGTCCTGCTGGTAATAGCTTATCTAAAGTGATCATCAGGTGGGCCATTTCCAGCACAAATCCAGGTTTTCTCACCCTCCACCCCCCCACACAAATTCACTCTCCTGCTGGTGATAGCCCATCCAAAGTGACAACTCTTTACACAATGTGCATGATAATAAAGTTGGGCCATTTCCTGCACAAATCCAGGTTCTCTCACCCCCTCACCCCCCTCCCAAAAACCACACACATAAACTCACTATCCTGCTGGTAATAGCTTATCCAAAGTGACCATTCTCCCTACAATGTGCATAATTAAGGTGGGCCATTTCCAGCACAAATCCAAGTTTTCTCACATCCCCCCCACCCCCATACACACACAAACTCACTCTTCTGCTGGTGATAGCTCATCCAGTTGTGGATCTCTGATCAACTCAGATTTTTATCTTCTAAGAGAATTTTGTAGGGACCAGCTGCTAGATGAGTCTCTCCAATTCTCTTTGAGATGAGTGAACAGTGACGTGTCAGTAAGCCTTCCTACATTCTTGTCTGGATCTTTAGGAATTTTGTGCATAGGATAAGAACGGCCAGACTAGGTCAGACCAGTGGTCAGTCTAGCCCAGTGTCCTGTCTTCCGACAGTGGCTATTGCCACATGAGTCAGACAGATTGAACAGAACAGAGCAATTATCAAGTGATCCATCCATCCATCCATCCCCTGTCCTCCAGTCCCAGCTTCTGGCAGTCAGAGACTTCTGGACACCCAGAGCATTTGGTTGTATCCCTGACCATCTTGGCTAATAATCATTGATGGTCCTATCTTCCATGAATTTATCTAATTCTCCAGTGGATTAAATGAAATGGATAGAGGTGTAGAGTTATGTCTGAAATCCAAAATAACTTGAGGTCCCTGGTGTAGTGCTTTAAAAACAAACACACAAAAACTTGCTCACTTTTCTTAAGATACCTAGTGTCCCTTCTGTTTTGCTTTCACCCAAGCACCAAATATATTTGGTAATGAATAACATTGGTTAAATCTTTCTTCACTCTTACAGGTGAGAAGCCAGACCCTGACCAAACATTTAAATTAACGTCTTTGCAGAACTTCAGCAGTTGCCTGCCCAACACTTGCACAACATTGGTGTCTAATCACAACATATCCCACAGACAGCCTGAGACTGTCCTTATGGAAACTCCACAAGACACAATTGTAAGTTTCACCCAAACCTCTGACCTTCAAAACGGTTGCCCCAGTTTTGAATGAATGACTTAAGAAATACTTGCAAGTGAATGTTATAAAAAATGTCTTCCATTTCAGGAATTGAACAGACTCAACCTGGAATCCTCCAATTCAAAATATTCCTCCTTGAACACAGATTCCTCTATGTCTTACATTGACTCGGCTGTAATTTCACCAGATGCTGTCCCTCTTGGATCAGGAACTGCCATATTGTCTAAACAGGCTCAAAATAAACCAAAAACTGGTCGGAGTTTACTGGGAGGACCAGCTGCTCTGAGCCCATTGACACCAAGGTAAGACTAAGACTTGGAATTTAAAATCCTGCTTTGTGACCATTGCATTGCCACTGTTCCTTGTGTCTTTGGGCAGGAACCATGTCTTTCTCTATATATTGTATGGCACCAAGCATATTGACAGTACTCGGTAAATAATGCTGCTGGGGCAAAAGCCAAACCACTTACAAAAAGTAGCCATTCGTGTTTTAATGGTGGTAGTTTTTCATCCAAAAAAATCAAACTTTTAGAACAAACTTCAGTAACTAAGGGTATGTCTACAATACCCGCCGGATCGACAGGTAGTGATCGATCTATCAGGGATCAATTTATCGCATCTAGTGTAGACACAATAAATCGATCCCCGATCGCTCCGCCGTCAACTACAGTACTCCACTGGGGTGAGAGGTGGAAGTGGAGTCGATGGGGGAGCGGCGGCAGTCGACCCCACGCCGTGAGGGCCCCATGAGGTAAGTCGATCTAAGATACGTCGACTTCAGCTACGCTATTCTCATAGCTGAAGTTTTGTATCTTAGGTCGATCCCCACCCCTAGTGTAGACCAGGCCTAATTAAATAAGCCACCGGTATTTTGTTACTTTAGAAAAATATCGTTTTGATTGTGCGTGTTGCTTAGTACAACTTCTGCGATAGAAAAATCACAGATAAAAGGATTGAGAATTTTTTTCTACTTTGAAACCAACAGTTAATAGGAAAAGCTGCATTAGGGATTTGTAATGCCTTTTGATTTGGAGGACGGTACCCCCCTTATAGCTTCATATGTTCTGTCTCATGATCGTGACTGCCATTTTCTTCCTTTTAAAAAACATTATTAAATAGTATTGCAGCAAAGCCTGTTGGCGCCCGCCGAGATCGGAACCCTCTTGTGCTAGCTACTGTATATGCATAAGAGAACTTCCTTGTCCCCAAAAGCTTGCAGTTTAAATAGACAAGACAGAGAAAGGGTAGTAAAAAGGAAATAAGATTATCCCTAATTTATAGATGGTAATGGAGGCATAGAGAGACTTGCACAAAGGTTTACATAGGAAGTTAGAGGCACAGCTGGAAATGGAATGCAGATCTTCTGACTCCTTGTGCTGCAACAAGATCAAGCTTCCTCTGAAATGTTTTTAATATAATACTGCTTTTCAAGGATGCCCTGGTTCTGACATCTCCATTTCATTCTTTTCTCAGTTTTGGAATTTTGCCACTAGAAACCCCTAGCCCTGGAGATGGATCATATTTACAAAACTACACTAATTCATCTTCTGTAATTGATGTGCCATCTACAGGAGCACCTTCAAAGAAGGTATCTTGCATTCAAGAATGTGTTTGCTGTTCTGTCTGAGCTTAAATACAAAGGAATGTAAAATTAAACTCTAGTGCAAGCATATAACCATTGCAGATTAGCTCAGTTGCTCTGATAAGTTGGGTATTTTTTTCCCCTTGCAGACTCTTTTGCATTTGAAATTACACTTTCTCCCTCAGCCAACCAATTATAACATCCTTCTAATTCGTGGAAATGTTTTCAGTGACTTCAGTGAAAATGAAAAATGTCTATATAAAAATGGGTATATTAAATTAAAAAATTGCTTTTACTAAAATCACTTAAATTGTCAATATTTGAATTTGGTGTGTTACCAAATACCTTTATCAAGGTCTGACGTTTTTCTTTTTCTCAGTTACCAATTTGTGTCTTTCTGTTGATAACTAGAGCTGATCAGGAATTTTCCCACAAAACATTTTTGTCAGAAAATGCCATTTTATCTAAATCAAAACTCTTCACAGAAAAGGGTTGGTTTTGATTAACTTTTTCAGCTAACATAAAAATGGCCATACTGGGTCAGACCAGTGTCCGTCTAGCCCAGTATCCTTTCTCTGACAGTTGCCAGTGCCAGGTTCTTTAGAGGGAATGAACAGAACAGGACATTTATTGAGTGGTTTACTACCTGTTATCGTGTCCCAGCTTCTGGCAATCAGAGATTTAGAGACACCCAGAGCATGGGATTGCATCCCTTACCATCTTGGCTAAAAGCAATTGATGGCCCTATCCTCCATGAGCTTATCTAATTATTTTTTTTGACCCCGTTATAGTTTTGGCCTTCAACATCCCGTGGCAATGAGTTCCACAGTTGACTGTGCCTTGTTTAAAGTACTTCCTTATGTTTGTTTTTAAGCCTGCTGCCTATTAATTTCATTGGGTGACCCCTGATTCTTGTGTTATGTGAAGGGGTAAATAACATTTCCTTATTCACTTTCTCAACACCATTCATGATTTTATAGACCTCTGTTATATTCCCCCTTAGTTCTCTCTTTTTCTAGGATGAACAGTCCCAGTCTTTTTGATCTCTCCTCATATGGAAGCTGTTCCATACTACTAATCGTTTTGTGTTGCCCTCCTCTGTACCTTTTCTAATTCTAATCTATCTTTTTTGAGGCAAGCAGAATTTTGCGCAGTATCCAAGCTGCGGGCATACTGTGGGTTTATATAGAAAAGGTTTCAAAACAAATTCCGGTCTTCCAGTTCAAAATGACTTTTTTCTTCTTCTTCTTCAAAATTTAAGCTAATTATAATACCAAATAAATAATGATAAACATCAAAATGAATCATTTTGACCCTAACTGTAATTTTTTTCAGATTTTTGGCTCATGAAAATTTTTGAGATTTTGACTTTCCCATCCTAAATTAGGATGCAAAATTTTTGTAGAATCAGAAAACTGTTTCCTGCCCAGATCTACTGATAATGCTTTTGTTTGGGGTTCCTGTCTTTCTAATGGAGGCGAACCGTCATTAGAACACTCTACAGTGGATTTGGATGAATTACTGGTGAATGTTGAGACCTTTTTGTAATAATACAAAAATATTGTTAATGCTACAAAAAGGAATTTTAATAAACAAGATATAATTGTGTTTGTTAATTAAACAAAACAGGAACACCGCTATCTGTTTTTAAAGCAAATTGAACATGGCCTTATATATTAACCAAATTGTAAAATATCAGCACTTTGCAGAGGACGGTTTGCGGTAACTATAGCTTGAGTGGCTATTTCGTATCAAGGTTAAAGCTGCTATTTATTGGTGCAAATGAGGGCTGAGATCCTAAAAGCTTGTCCCACGTGATCTTAATTTTTTACTATGAGCTTTTTAAAAAATGTCAGTATTCCTTGTACCACGCTGTAAGGCTGCAGTAGGTAGTAAGGACAAGCATCTTGCTTTAGCTTTACACATCCACACAGCATGGTTGCAGGGTGCCTCATACTTCCTAGCCATCCCCATCCCTTTTGAGAACAAGAGCCTGCAAAGGGGACAGAGCTATAGTTCTGCTCTCTCACATAGGCAATCTAGCAGAGCTGGCCAGGGACAAGGGAGCAGTAATACGTGCCGTAAAATGGATCTTGTAATCACCTACAGCAAGAGAGGAGCATGGGAACAATTCTGACTCTGAGGTGATTGTAGCTTTGCGTTGTCCTATGTGCAGGGCTGAGCTTAAACGCTCAATCAAGTTCTCCATGTGTTCACTTGTATATTGTCTTTTATTATATTACTTTTTAGGGGTTGCTTTAAATAGAATTTTTTTTAAAAATTCTAACAGGAAGCATGTGAATTGAAATTACCACACATAAGGAAGCATGAGAATGGCAGTTCTCAGCTTGGTTCATGAATCAGCCCAGAATACTTGCTGGTGGTCCACAGAGAGCTGGCTGGTAGCGTGGTGCTAACTATTGTTTCTATTTTAAACATTTTTCCCTATAAGCATTTGCTTTAGTTGCCACAGAGATGTTATAGGAATCATGAATGGGAGGCAGGTTGTCCAAGATGATTCTCTAAGATATGGTCTACGATGTACAAAGTTTAAGACCCCTTGCGTTAGAGACAATCTAATGACTTAACCCACTTGCTAAGGGCACCTTTTCTTTCTTGAGAATATAGAATTTGTATCTGCATCTGATCTGCAAACATGGTCTGCGGATATCTGCAGATTTGCAGGTCTCTAGACATATATTTTTAGTAAATTATACATATTTTATGGCATTCTTGGTGCAATTGTTAATAGCTGCTCTTTTCAAAGACATTTATAAAGGAATGTATTTTAAAGATGCTGAAAGGAGGTCTCAAATAAGGTATCCAATTCCTCCAGGTAAAACTTGCTTTATCAGTCAGTGGTCTGGGCAAATTCAGTGTTGGTGCTTAGCTTGCTGTGTTTTATTTCCATTAGTCAGTCAAAATTTGAGAGTCCTTGAACTGGAAACCTGACCTACAAGTCCAACTACCAGCTAGATCATCTCCCACTAACTCAGCACTCACTCTGCTGAATCACTTGTTTATGGATTTGTCACTTTTAAATGGTGTAGCTACCAAGTCTCCCTCTAAGGCCTCCTGATGTCTCTTCACTTTGTTCAGAACACTGGACTCACACTTTCACCAATATGTACAAACACAGTTGTATTACCTTTTACCTGAAAAACCTCCACTGGCATTTCATCACTGCTAAATCACACTCTTCTTCAGTGTCCTCCATCGGTTATGGTCTGTTTTGCATTATGCTCTCCCCCAACTAACTCACTTGCTCATTCTGCCCTGAGTTTTACATTCCCATCTCCGCTCTGTTGGAGTGGGACCTTCTGCTGTGTGCTACCGCAGTTCTCTGGAAACCTGCTTGCCTCACTGATTCCCATCCTATGCATCTCAGAATCAATTTCTAGGCTTCTAACCAGCTTTCCACAACAGAATTGAAAGGCAACCATCATTGTATTTGAGTATATCTATGTATGTGTATTCTCCCAAATGCCATTTTCCACTTTGTTGTTGTTGCTGTGTTTAGAGGTTTATGAATGTAACATCTCTTTAAATACTTTTTTTCAATGCTTATTGGCTGTTCAGGTGTGGTTTTAAGTAAAGGGGTTAGTGCTGTAATTTTTAAATACAGGAGTTAAGATTTTTTTCTTTGTAGTAAATGATCTGGGTTCACTATATCTTTCTAGTGAAACAACCTTTATACATCTCGAGCCACGTGGTAGGTTAAAATATTAAGGAGATAAAGCCCTATTAGTTGACTAGTTTCCCCTTGCTTTTGCTATATAATATTTCATCAGTCCATTGGTGTATTTCATTAATCCGTGTGGACACACTGCTTTTGAGTTGCATTTAATATTGCTATTTAAACAAACCATTGATAAGCATAGTTCTAACAAACGGCTTAGCATTCTGGTGCATGTTCTATAAAATCTAAATATTGCTTACTAGTTTCATTTCTGCTCCTCAAATTACCCTTAACTATTTGCGAACTCAGTAGCTGTGACTGCGTGCCTTGTAGCAGGAGTTTCCTAAGGAACATGTAAATAAATAAATGAAACATTAGGATGGATCCAAGTACATCCTGCCTGAAGGGACAAGCACACTTGCTGGGTGCGCAGTGTGTCATCCAGTATTGAACTAGTTAAAGGGGAAGAGTAGGATAGATCCTTTATTAATAAAATCATCAGAAATTAATATAGCCAACTGTCTCATCCCAGTTTCAGGCAGCAAACAACTTGGAAATATGTGATAATGTGGGAATTATTTTTCCATTTATAATGGCTTCAGTGGATCTGAAAGGCTTATTTTGGGTAGAATTACTGATGTTCCTCTTAAATATGCTTTTGTTTCCCATTTTAACTTTAAAAAAAAAAAAGAGTAAATGCTCAGTCCCTTAGATCTAGAAAAAGTATGAACAAAGGCCACTCTGAATGCACAGTTATGCTAAGTTAATGAAACAAGTTTATCATATTGCAGGTACCAATTTCCGGTTAATCGAGGTGAACATCATAACTGCCCCAAATGCATATGCAGTAAATGTGCAAAATCTTATTGGCAAACAGTATGCTATGTGAATTGAAATACTAATTCTGTACTAAACATAGTGATAAACAAGCACTTAAGATTATTGGAAGCTGTTTGCGCAGTGCCTAACGCAATGAGGTTCCGATGCTGATTGGGGCCTTTGAATGCTACTAATAAAGTAATTACTGAAAGATGAAATTTCCCTTTCCCAGTTTGTTTACTTTGTGCGTTTGACAGCACTTCAAGCAGTCTGTCTTAATCCAGTGGGGGAGACTTTATAAATAAATAAAATACATATTTTCACTTTGCATGTCCTGGCCCGATTCCTGGGGCTTCTTCCTGCCAGCAGATGGAGACTGGACATCTTTTTGGTGATATCACCCCTGTATATAAAGGGCTTGCTGCCTTGCTGAGCTCAGTTGTCTCTCTCCAGCAGGTGGGAAGAGCAGTTTCTTTGCTGGCTGATTCTCTAATGTTGAATATTCACTCTTGTTTAATAAAAGAATTCTGCTGGTCCTTCCCCTCCCCTCACTGTAATTATTAAATAGATATAAATTAGTTGTTTTCTGCCATGATGTAGTCAGTGCATTTAGTGACATAATAACAAACCTGTAGAAATTTTGTGTTATGCAGTCTGTCACCAGAATAAGCCAAGCGGGAACAAAGTCTGTCTTCTCACAGAGTGGAAATAGCCGGGAAGTCACTCCAGTCCTTGTTGCACAAACACAGAGTTCTGGCCCACAGACAAGGTATTAAAAAATTACATAGCTCAGTAGCCTCTTTTACACCTGGTTTTGCTTCTTGTGTCCTTATGACATAAGCACAAAGTGAATCTGGCCTATGGTATGAAGCATCATTCGTGTTTGGATGAAGAAAGAGATAATGTGAAGTGGGTCTTATTTAAACAAAATCTTAGGATAGTAACCAGTATTTTTGCTAAACTAGTAGGTTTCTGCAATTGTTCAACTAGTTCCTGGTGGAATGGCCTAATTGCAATTCAGAATGAAGATCCTGACATGGCAATTCTCTCTACAAGGGGGATTTTTAATTGCATTTTGCACTGTACCTCAGAGCTCTCGTGGCAAGAGTACCTCACTTACACAGAGGCCAAACTATGCCTTATGCCATTTGAGAGAATGATTTCAACTTTCTAACTTAGGTGTAGATTTCTCAATATTTATTTCAGTAATAATGTTGATAAACAACTTGTTTAAGATGCATCACTTTAACAGTTCAGAAAACTGCCCAATGTAAAATGTGTATTCTCTTCCTTGTGTGCATATGCTTAACTTGCATTTGCATTAAGCAGAATGTGCCCCAAAAGTTTATTCAGTCTTGACTCACATGAGCATGAAGTTAAGAAAACAAGCCCTTCATACCAAAATTATGTGGCAGAAGGGTCCCCAGACTGATGTATGGTAAGAGACAGCCAGCTAATTTATTCTTGGCTGCCAGTTTAGGTTTCCCCTTTCTTAGATCCAAAACTTTCAGCTCTCATTGCATCTGTAGGACTTACTTCTATCTAGGAGAGGATAGCTTGATTTTACTTAGCATAGAAACTTACTGGGTAAGGAAATACCACATAAACTGCTGCAGTGATCACAAACGGAGGGGAGGGAGTGATTAAAATCAAAATTTGGGTTATATAGCAGCACATAAATCTGCCCCAGGGAGATGGAGGCACCTTCACCCCAGTGTACAAGGCATCTGCTAATTTAATATATATTTTTTATTTATTTTTTTTAAGCATTTTACTTCTAATAAGCTGTTTATTTATAGTACAACACCTCAGGTATTGAGCCCAACCATTGCTGCTCCACCTAATGCACTGCCTCGAAGAAGTTCTCGCCTATTTACTAGTGATAGCTCTACAACAAAGGTAACGTAGGATGTATACCCTAAATAATTTATCCATTTTCTTATCTTTCTGCTTATGATAACTAATAACCTGATTATTCAGCCACTCAATACAAAGCTCCCACTGAGTAATGTGTGGAGCAGCTGAAGAATTGGCCTTATAATGTGTAGACTTTGTGAAATACATTTGGCTGCACAACATGAACTTTATAGTACATGATTTGAATTTTTCAGTTAGCATGCATATCTGTGTGATGCTTTCAAAAGTCTTAACACCTAAGTGTTTGTATCAAGTGAACACTCATCCTGGAGTGTTGCTGGGCTCAAATTAGTGACTGACAAACTTTATAAGTCATCTACAGCAGTGGTTCTCAAAGCCGGTCCACCGCTTGTTCAGGGAAAGCCCCTGGTGAGCCGGGCTGGTTTGTTTACCTGCTGCGTCCGAAGGTTTGGCCGATCGCGGCTCCCACTGGCCGTGGTTCACCGCTCCAGGCCAATGGTGGCCGCAGAAAACGGCACGGGCCGAGGGACGTGTTGGCTTCCCTTCCCACAGCCCCCATTGGTCTGGAGCTGCGAATTGCGGCCAGTGGGAGCCATGATCAGCCGAACCTTTGGACGCAGCAGGTAAAAACAAACCAGCCCAGCCCGCCCCGCCAGGGGCTTTCCCTGAATAAGCAGCGGACCGGCTTTGAGAACCACCGCTCTACAGAACATATTTCAGGTGGGTTAAATTTCAGTCTGGGATTGCAAAAATTCAGTTATGATGCTGAGTGTTCCTCCTCAAAGTGAGAGAATTCACCAAAGTAATTACGCAGCTCAACAGCTTCTGCGGTGTGCGGTAATGCTTCTGCAGCAGCAAGAAACTAACCAGAAACCAGTGTTCCTAGCTGGTTTCATACTGCTCCCAGCACCTTTGGGAAAAGTGCTGTTGTGTGAGAACAATCTGGTAGCTTATCTGCAGGGAAAGAGGTAGAGGTTTAGATAGAGGTCCTACTAGTAGTTGATGATATAAAATCACCATAATAGTCAATGGTGCTGAGAGCTTTAGTTGGGAATTGAAATGTATAGGAAAAGTGAAGTACCAAAATGTTAAGTGAATCAAAGGAAGTATCTTGTGACCTGTCAGTAGTATATCCTTGGGGATGACCTTTCCCTCTTCAGATAATCTCTGAGCCACTAGACTGGGAAGCCGAATCAGGGTGAGGAGACCTTGCAGTGAAACCAAGAAGAAAATAAAGCTAATGCTTTTCTTTTTCTTTTCTTTTCTTTATATTTCTTGCATCCTTATTTTTGCTGAACCTTTGCTTTCAATAGTAAGTTCCAGAGTGAGAGAGAATACTTGAATATCCCTTCTTCCCCTCCCCTGGCCTCCCATGCACAACCTTTGAGAAAATAGGGATGGCCTACTTTCCTGATTGATGAAAATGAAATTAGATCTCTGGATGAGAGGTGCAATATCATCAATACACTTGGTAAAGAGACTCTGTATAGTCCAGATACATATATTTGATAAATGACTTTGTTTGGAAGTCTTTTTGGTCAAAGTCAGTTTACTGCTTTCGTTCAAGCTACTTTATAAAGATGCAGTGTAAAACCAAACCAATAACCTTATTGCAACATTATGGCTGAAGTTAATGTATATATTTCATGACTATGTTTAAGACCTTGTATCATTGTTAACTTGGTTATTTTGTGTATGTGTACATCTGTTAGACACCATTACTTTAGTAAAACAGAAAACAAGCATGTCTGTAGTCTTTGATTTGGAATCCATCTGCCTGTAGATAAACCGTGGTTTGAGACTTTCTTTTTCCATATAGGAGAACAGTAAAAAGTTGAAAATGAAGTTCCCACCTAAAATTCCAAATAGAAAGACAAAAAGTAAAACAAATAAGGGAGGAATAACTCAGACAAACATAAACGATAGTCTGGAAATCACCAAACTGGACTCGTCCATCATTTCAGAAGGGAAAATCTCCACTGTCACACCACAGATCCAGGCTTTCACACTACAGAAAGCAGCAGCAGGTTTGTCTGAAAGCTCTCAGAATGTAATAGAGCCAAATGTTTTCCAATTGTATTTTAAGGTTTAATGGAAACTACTGGTCACTGTAAAGTGTGTTCATTCTCTTCATTGTAGTGCCTTTTAGCCTCTGAGTAACTAAAACTGCCATTTCATAAATATGTAACCATCAAATTTCATTTAAATTAAAAATATTAAATTATACTATTGATAACCAGTGGATAAGCTTAATTGCAAGCAATAGTCCAGAGAAATACAAAGTTACTGTAGTATCAACCTTTTAAAATCTTTTTTTTTTTTTTAAAAAAATCTCTTTAATTTTAACTATTATGAGGCAGATCTACAAGTACATTGTGGCTACTTTATGCCATTCAGGACCAGCACAAAGCAGCCGAGATGTATTGGCTAGTTTCCATCAGTTTCTCACCTCTACATTCCCCTGCCCACCCTGTCAAACAGATCTTGTGCAACAAGTAGCTTTTAAAAAAACAAACATTTAAATGGTCACTTTTGCTGTTCTTGTTTATGACTTCCTGGAAGAGGGTGGGCCCAGCAGGCTGGCTTCACAGAGGGTCACTGGCTTTTCTAAAGGGAGCTCTGCTTCATTCACATTGAGACCAGGAGGTGACGGCCACTTTGAAAAAAAGCAGTTTTTCATGGAATTCTCTGATCAAAACTTTAAATTTCTCCATTTTCAACAGCATCTGGATAACAGTTATGAAGAAAATGGCAAAATATGGCTATTAATCCCTTTAAAAATATTCTTCAAAATGTATTCAGTGCATGAGACTCAACAAGCTTTAACGATAAGGGAGACTTAGACACTCAAGTCCATGTTCTAAAAATCATTTAGTACAAAAAAATGATCAGATCTAGGGTGCCAAATTTCTTAAAGGACCCATTTTTAATTCTTAACTTAAAACTAGTTAACTGATTTCCTTGTATATTATCAGAAAATTCATTTTGTGCTCAGAGTAAGTGCTGTAGTTTTAGGAAGGATATGCCATATTCTTCATACATAAAGCACAGATTCAACCACTTTAAGTGTAAAACTCAGCTCATCCTTAACTATGCAACCACTTTGTAGGTAGGTGTATCCTACCTTTGGCTTGAAAGGAGATGGCAGATGGTGTTACCTAGATTTCACTGCAGGAGCTGGTGCGCAAAACCAGGAGGAGTATATAATTCTGTGCTTGGAGTCCCTGCATGGTTCTCATAAGAACAGGGACTTTAGAAGGGTGTCTGCCATAATGCATAGTTTCAGAGAACAGCAGTTCCAGGCAAGTAATTCTTTAGTTCTTGTCTCTTTTATTTATTGTATTTTTCTCCTAGAAGGATTGATGAGCCTTCTTCGTGACATGGGGAAAGGTTATTTAGCCTTGTGTTCGTACAACTGTAAAGAAGCGATAAACATATTAAGCCATTTACCTTCTCACCACTACAATACTGGCTGGGTACTGTGCCAAATTGGGAGAGCTTACTTTGAGCTTGCAGAATATATGCAGGTAGGCATAGAGCGGATACATGCTTTTATTTTCAATTTTTGTTTTGTATAGCTTTGCACAGATTTTGCTGGCTTCCTGTAAAACCCGAGGAGAGTCTGCAGTTGGGATAGCATAGCTGTGTAAGCATCAGGTTTGAAATACCTACCCTCAAGCAGTTTCAGATTAATCTGGATCACTTCAGCCCTTCCTCTTTGAGGTGGTGAAATTGAGTTTTATGCTATTTATTGTGTTGTGGGTCGGTTTTATGAGATGTGACAAACCAGCATTCTTTCTAGTCAGCATAGACACTGAAGATCCTATGACACTTTTTTTTGGGTTGCTCCAGTGTCTTTGGCCAAAATCTCCCCATCTCACCACAGTTGTGTCCCTGCCACTGGTTGACCGTTGCCCTCCAACCTGGAGGTGACAGTATTTCAGCTGTGCTGCATCTATAGTTTGTGAAGCCCAAAGGAGTCCTTCCCAATGAAAAGTGCACGTACATATATGTAAAATATGTACAATATAAGTTATTACCATAAGATTCTTTAAGTTATGATGGTAACTGACCTCTTGAAAGTTTGTTTTTCCAAACGTGTGGAAACGGCAAATCTGTTAGAATTCTATTGTGGATGGTCTCCATTCTCTGAAATTGCAGTTGTAATTTTTAAACAGCTACAATAAATCCTGTTGATTCCCTCATGTGATAGACGTTTACATGTAATAGGGATGTAACTTAGCACTTCAGTTAATTGAGTTCTTGTTTCAAAAGCCCAATATCCCTTTTCATTTCCAGTTTCCTAATCCTTACCTGTTAATGGATTTATAAGAGGTGAATGCAGTAGATTTATGAAGTTAAGTTTTTGTTTTATAAACTATGCACTATGTAAGATGTCGTTTTAAAGAAAAACAGGTTTCAGAGTAGCAGCCGTGTTAGTCTGTATTCGCAAAAGAAAAGGAGGACTTGTGGCACCTTAGACTAACAAATGTATTTGTGCATAAGCTTTCGTGAGCTACAGCTCACTTCATCGGAGCTGTAGCTCACAAAAGCTTATGCACAAATAAATTTGTTAGTCTCTAAGGTGCTACAAGTACTCCTTTTCTTTTAAAGAAAAACAGTTGCTCCTGGACCTTGTTTGCATCCTGATCATGTCCACACACTTGGAATGTACAGACACTTTTAATATTTCATGAAAGACCGTGCCATGGATCCCAGCAGTTTCGTAAAGCTTTTTCTTTCCTAATTTTTGCCCTTGTTGCTGATCTGAGTACTATTATCTGAAATCTGTGAAAGGAACTTGAGTTGGCCATAGTAACATAAAATCAAGAATGAATTTTTGAGTAAAGAGGCTGTATTTCCTTTGAACACTTTTTATAGAAAAAAGTAGTCCCATATGGTACCTTACTTCCTAGTGAACCAGCCTCACTACTTCTGGCATGGACACGCTCTTATGCATTGTAGGGAACCTTTCTCGGGCTGTTCTCTTTCATTTACTTAGTAAACGAACACCTGCAACAGCAAGGTGGGTTGAGGCTGGAAAGGCCTTCAGCCATTAAGATGCTCCAGTATCCATATAAAGGCAGTCCTTGAAGTGTGCTGTGTTTGGATGGCTAGGTAATGTGGTTAAGACCATCCACCTATGCAATATAAATCTTTGATAATAGAAATTCATAATGTCTTGATCTCATTTTACCAATGTTACTCCTTTATCTTCTCTTCATGCACTAGGATGGAAAGAGTATCGTAATCTGAGTCAGACTGTTACAGGGGGCTATTACAGATTTCTGCTTGTCTCAAGTAAACATACTATGTTTCTCCTTTCATTGGGATAAGAAGCTAGAAATGCCACAAGATTTGAAGCTTTGCATGTTGGTTTTTGTGTTTATAGGTGGTGGTAGACTAAGCATCCCCATTGCTTTTATATATCTCTGGAACTTCCTACTATTCCTCTTAGTGCTCTTCTCGAGGATTTCATTCAAATTCTTTTGTTTTTAGGCTGAGAGGATATTCTCTGAAGTAAGAAGGATTGAAAACTACAGAGTTGAAGGCATGGAGATTTACTCTACAACGCTATGGCATCTTCAGAAGGATGTTGCACTTTCAGTCCTATCAAAAGATTTAACAGACATGGATAAAAATTCACCAGAGGTATAAGATAGTGTGGTGCTGTATGTTGCTGCCTACAGTTACTTTCTTATCAAGGTTAAAGATGATTAATGAGTCAGAACAAACTCAGTAAACTCTAGTTTAGTCTAATTCGGGTATATTTGTGTAACAGAACTGTCTCATATGAAGGCTACTGGATTACCTGGTGGATCGAGGATGGTGCCTGTAACCATTGTAAAAAAGGCATGTCTGCCTGCATGGGACAGGCTGAAATCCGTTAACCCATCAGTTATGACTTTCATTTGCATAGCGCCTTTCATCCAGAAAGATTCCCCTATCATTTATTCACCCTGATGCATGGGAGGGAGTGCTCTCTATTAGGTAGAAAAGAGGTATCCAGGATTGCAGGGATTTTGTTGCTTGCTCTGCTACTATTTTAATGTCTTTCTGTAACACCCTTTTTCCTGCAATAATATTTAATTAACTGACCACCTAAAATTTGCTGGGTATCCTCTAAACATGTAATGCATTACAGTCTTAAATTTGTCGATGAATCAAACAATAGGCTGTCAATAGAGGGGGCAGTTGTGACTGTATGGACACATGGTAGTGCAAGGCTGTTATGTGCAAAATGTCCTGCACATTTTAATGAGACCTGTAACCTATAAACATGCACACTTTATGTATTATTCATGTTCTTTTATTTGAATTTATAATTTTTTGTTCTTTACATTTATTAGAGTTCAGAAAAGGTAAGAACCTTTTCATGTGTTCTTTTAGTGTGTTAGAAGACTGGGGAGAAAGGTGGAAGGTTATGGAGGGTAGCAGGACAGGAGAGGTGCACAGGAGAGGCCTGGGAAGAAGAAAGGAGGAAAACAAGAACAGAAAACATGTTCGTTGCCAGCAAGCAATTCTTCAAGTGGAGAATAGTAAATGTCAAGTAAAATGTCCATTCACGGCAGCTAGAGGAGTCTGGAGATCAGAGAGAAATACAGCCTCCAATAACAGGAGGTGGTGACGTTGCTGCTGGGGAGTCTTAAGCTCTGATCCCTCAAGTCATGATGCAGGCTGCTGTATGGGATGGGGAGTGGGGGTTCCTACTGGAATTTGGTGTCCCTGGGTGGGGTTCCCATTGCTCTGCTGGAGAGAGTGAAGGGGTGCTGAATCTTGACTGTAGCTGCCTCCAGCCCGCTGCTGTTGCTAGTGCTAGAGCTGAATAGCTGACTGCTTATACGCTCCATATCATGTAATCCTTGTAGTATTTAACTGCTGCTGACTTGCTGTGTCTCCTTGGGCTCTTGACCTCTGTATCCCAGTTTTCACTATGTATAAAATGCATCCAATCCTCTCTACCTCCAAGGAATGAGACTTAACTAATATTCTTATAAAAGTGCTTTGAAATCCATGGAAATCCATGGATGAAAGCTATTATATACATGTATGCATAATGCTGTAGATAAACCATTATGGGTTTCATCCTAGCAGTGGCTGGCATGTCTCATTGCTGGGATGAAGCATGCCAATACTCTAAAAACACAGCTCAGTAGAAGAATACCAGTTGAAATCAATTATTTATCACCCTCATGTTGTAAAAAGGGGATTTGATAGTGACTTTGCAATGTTGCTTTTTACTAGGCATGGTGTGCTGCAGGAAACTGTTTCAGCTTGCAACGGGAGCATGACATTGCAATCAAGTTCTTCCAGAGAGCCATTCAAGTTGATCCAAACTATGCGTATGCCTACACTCTGCTGGGGCATGAATTTGTGTTAACAGAAGAACTAGACAAAGCATTAGCCTGTTTTCGAAATGCAATCCGAGTCAATCCTAGACATTATAATGCATGGTAAGTTTTCAGGATTTTTTTTATTAATGAAAGCACCAAGGGAAGAAGCGTATTTTATTGCTGACTGCCTTTACATGTTGCCAGTGTAGGCACTCTGTTATAACAACTTAGATAATTCTTTATTTCTGCCACTCATCGCATAAAAGAAAAGGAGGACTTGTGGCACCTTAGAGACTAACACCTTTATTTGAGCATAAGCTTTTGTGAGCTACAGCTAACTTCACCGGATGCATTCACGAAAGCCTATGCTCAAATAAATGTGTTCCTTTTCTTGTTGCGAATACAGACTAACACGGCTGCTACTCTGAAACCTGTCACATAAAAGAGTGACTCTATCTGTTACAAGGAGAGATCTGACAACAGGTATTGCCATCATTGTTGCTGGATAGTAATTAGTCTTTGTTTAAAAAAATGCATGTACTGCATTGCCTTGTGTTCTCATGGCGTCACATGTGATGCATTGTCCCACTTCCACTTGGTCAAACATTTTTGTTCCCTGGCACTGCTCCATTTCTTCACTGCTGCTGTATGCCAGCCAAGGCAGTGACTATAAATCCTCCTAGTAGCAGATGGGGGACAGGAAAAAACAAAGTTTTTGGTGAGACTACCCTTACAGAAGGAGGTCGCATGACCTACTTACCATATTCCCATTGATTTCTTGTTCCATGGAAGGAGAAGCAACTTTACTGGTTTGGTTTGGTTGGCTGGTTGTTTTTTTTGTTGATCTCCTTCCCCTAATTCTTGCCTTTGTCAGGATTATCTGATTTTAAAGCAGAATACATTCTTAGTGAAGAGATTTTTGTTTTTTTGTCATTTTCCATCTCTCTCCTTCTCCTCTCCAGCTGCCTTGTATCCTGCATCATCCAGTTGTCAGTGTGGTTTGTTTTTTTTAAATCGCTGGAAGTCTGATCATAGCTAGCCCCCAATATAGGCAGAATTTTGTCACAAAAGTTTCATGTGTTTCCTGTCTGCAACTTTTTGTAGGAAAAGCATACTATCTGGGCTAGCATAGAGGATCTTGGAGAAGCCAAATTAACAGTCAATGAATTAGCAATTCTTTGAGTGCTTTTCTATATGTATTCCACTCTCGATATACATGCACCAGAGATTGGAATCTTTTGAATAGAGGTGTCCTTTGACCCATGCCTGAATCTGTCCCCTAAATGCCCTGGTACCTCCCCTTTTCGAAGACATAAAAGGGTGAAGGAGACCCAACCCTCCTCTCAATTCCTTCTGACTTCCCATGGCTGAGACAGAACTGCACACAGTGTCCTGTGCTCTTGTACACTTGCATAGTTAACTTCTAGAATAGTTTTGATAGTTCAGTGTATGTTAAGTTTCTTTACAGGTAGTGCTTTTAGATTTTTAGATTTTTTTTTTTTTCTTCCCTATTGCCCAGTACTCAGTTTTCATGATAGAACAGAAATCGCCAATTTTTAAGCCTTGGACTTCGTGAGATGTCTGTCCCTTCCTGCTGCAGCAGTTCTTGCTCTCGGGCCTTCATCAGAGAGGGGTAGGGCTCTTTGAAAAAGTGTTAGAATAGGTCACCATCCAAGGGATCTCCTAAGAGAAAGGTGTAGGTATTCAGTGCTGAGTGAGGTTAAGGGTAGCACAAGGCCTGTGTTTGTCCCTCTGGGCACTCCAACAGACTCCAGCGGTACCAGCTACTAACCAACCCCTTGCAGTTGCCCACACTGGTACAACCTTCAGGTCTCCTGGCACCAACCGTGGTATTGCTGTTGGCTTTGTCGGTACCAATCTCATAGGCACAGCCCTGGCACTGAGGGTATTAAATTTAATGTCAGAGGTACCAACTCACTCTGCACTGAGCTTCATGGTACCAAGAGATTTGACAGTGTCCAAATGTCCTGAGTCTCTTCTGTTTTTCCTTAGCCATTAGAATGCTTACATTGGTATTGAGCTCTGCTAAACTCTCAGCACTGAGTGTGTATATATGGCACTGGCAAGAGATGTCTCTAAAGAAATTCTAAGGACTCCTGCTTGGTCTACTCCACCTCTAGAGAATGAGTATTTCTTCTCCCCATCAACCTTTAGACCAGAATAGGGAGGATTCTCCTAATTACTCTTCAGTCTACCATACCTCTGACAAGGCTTTTAGGGCACATGGACATCAATGTAGGCACAGGTTTAATGGGGGAGACATTCTTCTTGGGGACTCCCCAGGCTGCTTACACAGTTTTGCCCAGGGACCTCACTCCTAGCCTTACTGGGCTCTTTGGAGTCCTCAACACATTAGAAAGCTCACCTCCTCTACCTACTCCAGGGTGAGATCACATTCCCCTGTAGAGTCTACAAGAGTTCAACCCTGTCAGTGTCCTCAGGTCCCTCCTGCTCCATTACTGCAACTGCAGGCCTTTGAGGAGCAACATCACTCTGCCAACCTAACTCCAGCTGCCATTTCTTCACTCTCACCTGATACAGCTATAGGTCTAGCTGTGCCATCACATCCATATAAGACCTTTCAGGATCTCCTTAGAAGAACGGCTAGCTGAAACATTAGGTTATGATGGAGATCATACACAAAAAATCTTACAAATTATTAGACATCTTATGTACTTTTTTACAGGAGAGAGTAACATAACCAGTTAATGAAGATCTGTTAGAACTGGCACAGCTATGGTGACAGACAGCACACCTCCAACATCATAGAAAGTAGATAGGAGGTACCAAGTTCTCTTGTCAGGGTTCAAATATTGTTATAGGTGCCATACTCCTGAGTCACTTGTCACCCCCACCCAGGAACATATAATACAACAATCGGATGTGTTCCTTATTCCATGGTCTACTGGACTGATGTGTGCTTGCTCACCAATCCCTCTGACTTTGAGGGTGTTTAGAGAATTCAGCCAAGAAACTGCGTCTGATACTAATGGCATCCGCTTGGCCCAGGCAGTTTCAGTACCCAGATGTGATGAAGCTCTCCCTGTATAGCCTCCATTAATATTGCCTCCAAGGCCAGCTTCACTGCACCTCACAGCTTGGAGGATGGCTAGTTAACCAACATGGAGTAAACTTCAGGTGCAAGCCAGTGGATACTGCTGGCCAAAAGATTCCACCCTTGAGTGCATAGTTATTGCTTCTCTCTTGGTAGCTCTGTATACACTTTAGCTTCAGATTAAATTTCCTTGTCTAATCAGTTTAAGTGCTTCAGCTACAGTTATTCATCTTCCAGCTGGGCAGGCTGAACTGGTGCCAAAACCCAATTGTGAATTAGTAGACGTTGTAGCTAGTTTGTGAATGAAGGGGTTACTCTCTGAGCTAACGTAGTCACTAGTGCCTGGGACATTAAAGGTATGACTGGCATAAACTGTCTATTGAAGTCCATGGAGTTGCTCCCACTTACACAAACAGTGAATCTGGCCTATTTTAGGGTATATCTACACTACGAAATTAGGTCAAATTTATAGAAGTTGGTTTTGTAGAAAGTGTTTTTATACAGTCGATTGTGAGTCCCCCCACACAAATGCTCTAAGTGCATGTAGTCGGCGGAGTGTGTCCACAGTATCGAGGCAGCCGTCGACTTCCAGAGCGTTGCACTGTGGGTAGCTATCCCACAGTTCCCGCAGTCTCCACCGCCCATTTGAATTCTGGGTAGAAATCCCAGTGCTTGATGGGGCTAAAACATTGTTGTGGGTGGTTCTGGATACATATCGTCAGGTCCCCCTTCCCTCCCTTCCTCCGTGAAAGCAAGGGGAGACAATAGTTTAGCACCTCCTTTCTTAAGTTACCTGTGCAGACGCCATACCACGGCAAGCATGGAGCCCGCTCAGCTCACCGTATGTCTCCTGGGTGCTGGCAGACATAGTACTGCATTGCTACACAGCAGCAGTTTATTGCCTTTTGGCAGCAGTCAGTGCAGTATGACTGGTAGCCGTAGTCGACATAGTCCTGGGTGCTCTTTTAACCAACCTCGATGAGGTAAGGGGCGCCTGGACAAACATGGGAGTGACTCAGCCAGGTCATTTTCCTTTTAAGTTTCGTCTCATGGCAATTGAGTCCTACCGGCAGTGCACTGTCTTTTAATCTGCAGCTAGCAGAAGACAATGGCCAGTAGTCATACTGCACCGTCTTCTGCCGAGCACCCAGGAGATGACAATGGCTAGCAGTCATACTGCACAGTCTGCTGCCAGCAAGATGTATAAAGATAGATGAAGTGGCTCAAAACAAGAAATAGACCAGATTTGTTTTGTATTCATTTTCTCCTCCCTCCCTCCCTCTGTGAAATCAACGGCCTGCTAAACCCAGTTTTGAGCTCTATCCTTGAGGAGGCCATTCAGTTTCTCACAAAGCCACCCCCTTTGTTGATTTTAATTCCCTGTAAGCCAACCCTGTAAGCCATGTCGTCAGTCGCCCCTCCCTCTGTCAGGGCAACGGCAGACAATCGTTCTGCGCCTTTTTTCTGTGCAGATGCCATACCACGGCAAGCATGGAGCCTGCTCAAATCACTTTGGCAATTTGGAGCACATTAAACACCACATGCATTATCCAGCAGTATATGCAGCACCAGAACCTGGCATAGCGAAACCAGGCGAGTAGGCGACGTCAGCACGGTGACGAGAGTGATGAGGACATGGACACAGACTTCTCTTAAAGCACGGGCCCTGGCAATGTGGGCATCATGGTGCTAATGGGGCAGGCTCATGCGGTGGAACGCCGATTCTGGGCCTGGGAAACAAGCACAGACTGGTGAGACGGCATAGTGTCTGCAGTGGCTTCCCAGTGGCTGCAAAACTTTCGCATGCGTAAGGGCACTTTTATGGAACTTTGACTTGCTTTCCCCTGCCCTGAGGCGCAAGAATACCAAGATGAGAGCAGCCCTCACAGTTGAGAAGCGAGTGGCAATAGCCCTGTGGAAGCTTGTAACGCCAGACAGCTACCGGTCAGTCGGGAATCAATTTGCAGTGGGAAAATCTACTGTGGGGGCTGCTGTGATACAAGTAGCCAACGCAATCAAAGATCTGCTGATATCAAGGGTAGTGACCCTGAGAAGTGTGCAGGTCATAGTGGATGGCTTTGCTGCAATGGGATTCCCTAACTGTGGTGGGGCCATAGACGGAACCCATATCCTTATCTTTGCAGCGGAGCACCAAGCCGGCGAGTACATAAACCGCAAGGGGTACTTTTTCAATAGTGCTGCAAGCACTGGTGGATCACAAGGGACGTTTCACCAACATCAACGTGGGATGGCCGGGAAAGGTACATGATGCTTGCATCTTCAGGAACTCTAGTCTGTTTCAAAAGCTGCAGGAAGGGACTTTATTCCCAGACCAGAAAATACCCGTTGGGGATGTTGAAATGCTTATAGTTATCCTTGGGGACCCAGCCTACCCCTTAATGCCATGGCTCATGAAGCCATACACAGGCACCCTGGACAGAAGTCAGGAGCTGTTCAACTACAGGCTGAGCAAGTGCAGAATGGTTGTAGAATGTGCATTTGGACGTTTAAAAGCGCGCTGACGCAGTTTACTGACTCGGTTAGACCTCCGTGAAACCAATATTCCCACTGTTATTACTGCTTGCTGTGCGCTCCACAATATCTGTGAGAGTAAGGGGGAGACATTTATGGCAGGGTGGGAGGTTGAGGCAAATCGCCTGGCTGCTGGTTACGCACAGCCAGACACCAGGATGGTTAGAAGAGCCCAGGAGGGCGCGGTGCGCATCAGAGAAGCTTTGAAAACCAGTTTCATGACTGGCCAGGCTACAGTGTGAAAGTTCTGTTGGTTTCTCGTAGAGGAAACCCCCTGCTCCTTGGTTCACTCTACTTCCCTGTAAGCTAACCACCCTCCCCTCCTCCCTTCAGTCACCGCTTGCAGAGGCAGTAAAGTCATTGCTCTTTATTAATTCATCATTCTTTATTAATTCATCACACAAATAGGGGGATAACTACCAAGGTAGCCCAGGAGGGGTGGTGGAGGAGAGAAGCACCAGGAGGGGTGGTGGAGGAGGGAAGGACAAGGCCACACAGCACTTTAAAAGTTTAAAACTTTAAAACTTACTGAATGCCAGCCTTCTGTTGCTTGGGCAGTCCTCTGGGGTGGAGTGGCTAGGTGGCTGGAGGCCCCCCCACCATGTTCTTGGGCGTCTGGGTGAGGAGGCTATGGAACTTGGGGAGGAGGGCGGTTGGTTACACAGGGGCTGTAGTGGGGGTCTGTGCTCCTGCTGCCTTTCCTGCAGCTCAACCATACGCTGGAGCATATTAGTTTGATCCTCCAGCAGCCTCAGCATTGAATCCTGCCTCCTGTCATCACGCTGCTGCCACCTTTCAGCTTCAGCCCTCTCTTCAGCCCGCCACCTCTCCTCCCGGTCTTTTTGTGCTTTCCTGCACTTTGACATTGTCTGCCTCCACGCATTCGTCTGTGCTCTATCAGTGTGGGAGGACAGCATGAGCTCAGAGAACATTTCATCACGAGTGCGTTTTTTTCGCCTTCTAATCTTCGCTAGCCTCTGGGAAGGAGAAGATCCTGTGATCCTTGAAACACATGCAGCTGGTGGAGGGAAAAAAAAAGTGACAGTGGTATTTAAAAAGACACATTTTATAGAACGATGGGTACGCTCTTTCACGGTAAACCTTGCTGTTAACATTACATACATAGCATGTGCTTTCATTCCAAGGTCGCATTTTGCCTCCCCCCACCACGTTGCTAACCCCTCCCCATGGCTAACAGTGGGGAACATTTCTGTTCAGCCACAGGCAAACCGCCCAGCAGGAACGGGCACCTCTGAATGTCCCCTTAAGAAAAGCACCCTATTTCAACTAGGTGACCATGAATGATATCTCACTCTCCTGAGGATAACACAGAGATAAAGAATGGATGTTGTGTGAACGCCAGCAAACATACACTGCAATGCTTTGTTGTACAATGATTCCCGAGTACATGCTACTGGCCTGGAGTGGTAAAGTGTCCTACCATGGTGGATGGAATAAGGCTGCCCTCCCCAGAAACCTTTTGCAAAGGCTTTGGGAGTATATCCAGGAGAGCCACGAATGCCAGGGCAAATTAATCATTAAACATGCTTGCTTTTAAACCATGTATAGTATTTTAAAAGGTACACTCACCAGAGGTCCCTTCTCCGCCTGGCGCGTCCGGGAGGCAGCCTTGGGTGGGTTCGGGGGGTACTGGCTCCAGGTCCAGGGTGAGAAACCGTTCCTGGCTGTTGGGAAAACTGGTTTCTCCACTTGCTTGCTCTGAGCTATCTACAACCTCATCATCATCATCATCATCCTCGTCCCCAAAACCTGCTTCCATGTTGCCTCCATCTCCATTGAAGGAGTCAAACAACACCGCTGGGGTAGTGGTGGCTGAACCCCCTAAAATGGCATGCAGTTCATCATAGAAGCGGCATGTTTTGGGCTCTGACCCGGAGCGGCCGTTCGCTTCTCTGGTTTTCTGGTAGGCTTGCCTCAGCTCCTTAAGTTTCACACGGCACTGCTTCAGGTCCCTGTTATGGCCTCTGTCCTTCAGGCCCTGGGAGAATTTGACAAAGTTTTTGGCTTTTCGAAAACTGGGACATAGTTCTGATAGCACGGATTCCTCTCCCCATGCAGCGATCAGATCCCGTACCTCCAGTTCAGTCCATGTTGGAGCTCTTTTGCGATTCTGGTACTCCATCATGGTCACTTCTGCTGATGAGCTTTGCATGGTCATCTGCAGTTTGCCATGCTGGCCAAACAGGAAATTGAAATTCAAAAGTTTGAAGGCCTTTTCCTGTCTACCTGGCCAGTGCATCTGAGTTGAGAGCGCTGTCCAAAGCGGTCACAATGGAGCACTCCGGGATAGCTCCCGGAGGCCAATACCATCTAATTGTGTCCACAGTACCCCAAATTCGACCCAGCAAGGCCGATTTCAGTGCGAATCCCCTTGTCGGTGGTCAAGTAAGGAAATAGATTTTAAGAGCCCTTTAAGTCGAAAAGAAGGGCTTCGTCGTGTGGACGGGTGCAGGATTAAATCGATTTAACGCTGCTAAATTCGACGTCAACTCCTAGTGTAGACCAGGGCTTATTTAGCAGAAGATTTACATGACTCAGATGCCAAAATTTGAAACAATGTGTTGGATGCTGCTATGGTTACAGTGTACGTTTACCCAAACTGCTGTAGTGGAAAGGCTTATATGGCTATATCTGAATCCCAGGAACTTCATTGTTTGTTTCCATTGATCTAATCTGTCAAATTAATGTGACAAAGACCATTTTCTTCTGCCAGTCTACACTTAAAGTTTGATTTATCACAAACCAACCTTTATTATTATCTGACAAACTTGTTTTGTCCTTGCAGGTATGGGTTGGGAATGATTTATTACAAACAGGAGAAATTCAGCCTAGCAGAAATGCATTTCCAGAAAGCACTCGATATCAATCCTCAGAGCTCAGTCTTACTCTGTCACATTGGAGTAGTAAGTAGATTGCAGTTACTGGTAATTCTATCCTTTGTTCTGTTTAATCGGCTTTTTATTGTGTGTGCTCACAGTAGAAAAAGCATATTATGGACCAGACTTTTAGCAAAGGCTCTGCCCTTCTTCCACTTGTGTGTGTGAATGCAATTTTGCACACGTTTCTGTTTTTTTGCAGCTATAAACACCTGTATTTGTCCTGGAACAATGCTATCATCTGTGCGTCCATAAGTGTTTAAAATTTACACCCTCAAAACTGGATAGTTGGGCTCATGTAGGTGATAGCATTTGGGTTCACACTTGAGCAATTTTTGTACTTTCACAGTGTGGGCACATGCCCAAGTAGAGTAGGGATCTGAAAATCAGTCCTCATATGAGAAAGTTTTAAAGGAACTGAGTATTCACAGAGAAAAAACGTAACTAGCTCAGTGGTCCTCAAGTGGACCCTGGAACTGGCACTTGAGGCTCCCCCACTGTACCTTTAATGAAGTTCTATTTTGGGCCTTGGTGCATCCTTGGTCCCCACCTCCTAATCATCTATATATGTGATGACCCTTAATTCTAAGAGTAGGGATTTCTAAGCAGCTTGTGCCAACTACTAGCACAGTTAAATTGGAAGCAGTCAGCACAGCTGATACGGGTCACTTGCTGGAGGATTCTCTGCACCTTGAAGTCTTTAGACCACGATTTGAGGACTTAAATAGCTCAGACGTGGGTTAGGGGTTTGTTACAGGAGTGGGTGGGTGAGATTCTGTGGCCTGCGTTGTGCAGGAGATCAGACTAGACAATCATAATAAGGTCCCTTCTGACCTTAAAGTCTATGATTCTAAGATCTTACTGTCGTTAAACTGGTATAGAGGCCTGACAAGACTGAGGTCTTTTAGGTCTGTCCCTCTGCCTGTGAAGGATTTGTACAACTAGAGCAAATGCTCTGTTCTAATATAGAAAGCTGTTTTTTTATACATTTAATGATTGTTTGAGTGATGTGGGGCAGACCAGTATCATGGCGGTTGGTTATGTGGTCATCTGCTGACCCTTTTCTCACTTGCAGTATGGCAACAAAGTATATTATAGCCCTTGGTTAAGCTTTTCCTGCCCCCGATTCTGCTATGTTGATGGGTGTTCATTGACTTTATGTTCTAGGGCAGGGGCATTGAACTAGTTCGGTGGTGAGGGCCAACTTACCGTTCTGCTAGAGTGTGAGAGCTAGGAGTAAAAAGCTTAATAGTGAGAGGTGAATTGTGCAATCTTATCTGACTCCAGAATGAGCCTCTCTACAGTAACTCCTCACTTAACGTTATGTTCCTGAAAAATGCGACTTTAAGCGAAATGATGTTAAGCGAATCCAATTTCCCCGTAAGAATTAATGTAAATAGGGGGAGGTTAGGTTCCAGGGAATTTTTTTTTTTGCCAGACAAAAGACACTGTGTGCACGCGCACACATACATACACACACACACACACACACAGTATAAGTTTTAAACAATTTAATACTGTACACAGCGATGATGATGATTGTAAAGTTTGGTTGAGGTGGTGGAGTCAGAGGGTGGGATATTTCCCAAGGAATGCCTTACTGCTAAATGATGAACTAGCAATTGGCTGAGCCCTCAAGGGTTAACTCATTGTTAATGTAGCCTCACTCTACAAGTCAGCAGGAATGGAGGGAGGGGAGACAGCATGGGAGACAGAGAGAGAGATGCACATTTCCCCTTTAAATACACTGACGCACTCTTAAGTACACTGCCTTGTTAATCAGCAAGCTGAGACCGCAGCAGCTGCTGCCAGGAAGCTCCCTGAGCCCTGTCGTGTGTCCCCCCTGCTCTATGGAGATGGGGTAAACGGGGTGCAGGGGGAGGGGGACACCCTGACATTAGCCCACCTCTCCTTTTCTCTTCCCCTCCCCTCCTCCAAAGCAAGCAGGAGGCTCTGGAGAGCAGCTCCAAGGCAGAGGGCAGGAGCAGCACATGGCAGTGGGGGGAGGGACAACTGTACAGATAGCCTGCTGGGCAGCTGCTGCACAGGGAACTTAGGGGAGCGGGGAGCTGATAGGGAGGCTGCCAGTCCACCCTGGTTCCAAGCCCCCACCAGCTAGCTGCAACAGGATGCTCTTCCTGCAAGCAATGGACAAAGCAGGCAGCTGCCAAACGACTTTAAACAAGCACAGCAACGTAACAATGTTAACTGGGACGACTTTAAGTGAGGAGTTACTGTATTTGAATATTGCATTTTAAAGGCACTGGATTTTGTCAAATGTATTTTTTCATAGTCTGGCAGGTCAGATCCTGCCTTCCCCTCTTTCTTTGAAAAAGGAAATCTATTAACGTCATCTCTGTTCTGTTGTAGGTCCAGCATGCACTGAAAAAATCTGAAAAGGCTTTGGATACTCTAAACAAAGCCATTAACATTGATCCGAAGAACCCACTATGCAAATTTCATCGAGCCTCTGTATTATTTGCAAATGAAAAATATAAGGTAAGACATGGATGCTAGAAACTGAAGTCTCTCTATATTCCGTAGGGTCTGCAGCTGTCTGAATGATGATGAATTAAAAGTTAATCAAATCTTGATTCTTATTACTTCATAATGGAAGTTATGCTTGGCTCCAAGAATATATCTTTCATGCTGGCTATGGCTATTTGAAAGACCTGCCTCTTTTCCCAGTGTAATACTGCAGCAGTTGTAGTCATCCTGGCACTAATGCAAATAGCTCCTTTATTTGAAAGGAAGCCTTCTGGTATCAGGAGGGCTACTTGACTCCAGTTAACCAAATCTGTATTTGGTAACCACTTCAGCACTGTATAAAGGACAGACCTCCTAATAACAGGTGTTTTTTGAGGGATAATCTTTCTGTGGGGTGTGTTCAAATCCTGCAGGGGTTAGGGATGCTGCTTTCAATTTAGGGGTTGAGGTTGGTCTTTTGTAGGTGATCTCTGACTAATTTAGTTTCCCACACATGGTCTTAAAACACCTGTAGACTGATGGGCACAATAACTCTAAATGCGAAATTACAGTTGAACGCCCTCACAAGACCAAACTGTAGAACTGCTTGCATAGTTCTTCTGGAGAATATTACCTCCCCACTCTCTGCCCTGAGCATGAGTCCGAGCATCCAGACACTAATGTTCCCCAAGCTCTTAACCAGCAGAGTACCTGCTTATTGATCTTCTTGACTTGAACTGGAGAGAGAGTGTTGAATATCTTTGTTCCGGGAACCTAGCCAGAAGCACTCACAGCAGTAGACTAGGCAGTACAAAAAAAATAAAAATAATTCACAATGTAACTCATGCTCATGTAAAGAACTGTTGAGGATCAAAAAGTAGCATTGGTAGCATCAGGCCTGGTGATGTGAGCAGAGAATTTGGGACATCCCTTTATCTGGCAAAGGGACTAAAGTTGAGCCAGAGGCATCTCTACTGGGGGGAGCAGGCAGTGCAGTAGATATTTTTGTAATGGTTGGCTTAAAAATTGTCTGCCTCTTGAGGCCCAAGATGTGTAAAATCTGTTGATGATTTGAATTTGCAAATGATATGGAGAGAACCTTATTTACAACCTTTTCTGAAATTTAGTGGTATTGATGAGTTTGTACAAAGGGAGTTACGCAGGAAAAGTGCAATAAAACTGTCCCACAAGCAACCAAAGTAGTAAGCAAACTTATATTTCAAAGGCCTTGTTATCTCTCCAAGGAGAGAAAGCTAGACAGTCTGGGCCTGGTTTTCTACTGTCTTGCACTGTTATATAGGTACTTGCTACACCTGTGAGAATGGGTTTGGTGCTCTCCTTCCCATGCCGCTACTTAGGCCAGGTCTACACTAGCAAACTCACAGCAGCACAGCTGTACCGATGCAGCTGTGCTGCTGTAAGATCGTTTATGTAGCCACTCTATGCCGACGGGAGAGAGCTCTCCCATCGACATAATAAAACCACCTCCATGAGTGGCAGTAGTTATGTTGGCAGGAGAAGCCCTCCCACTGACATAGCACTGTCCACACCAGCACTTCTGTCGGTGTAGCTTATGTTGCTCATGAGGGTGTGTTTTTCACATCCCTGAGTGACATAAATTATACCAACAAAAGTGGTAGTGTAGACATGGCCTACGTCTAGCTGGTGGGTCCTTATGCCCCCTTCCTGTCTTGCTTAGCTGAGGAAACAGGACCACAGTCTGGTTCATAATGAGACCTTATTGTAATATGTACACAAGAGGAAATTACATTGATAGTGAGAACCTCCATTTTGAAGTTCCTAAATATAGGATAATTTAAAACACTCTCTAAAATTAAGGATTTTAACACAAAGTCCTGGTGTAAATTCTTAAATAAGATGAAGGGGAGAAATGCAACCAGAATTGGAGGAAGATGTCCCATGGGGATAAAATAGCAAATGTAGTCTGATGCAGAAAAGATAAAGAAGTGTTCCAAAAACACTTCTTTCCTATGGAAGTACATATACAATTGCTGACAGTGCCCAGCCTTGTTCAGCCTTAGATTTTACAAGAAGGAAATTTAGCTGCACAAGCAGCAACATGCATTTAAATAATCTCTGGATTTAAAAAGATCAGACCCTTAACTTCTTTAATGTTTAATGTTTTTAACCGAAATGCCATGACATTTAGCACATTGCACTGGTCTGAGCTCACCAACTGCACTTTCATGCGGTCGCAGTCTGACAGTAGCATCAGTTAACCCATATTCTTCAATAGAACACCAAGACTCTCCGCGCTTATCCCAGTAGAGACCATATCAGTGATCTGCTATTCAGGTGTCAGGGATTTTGCACTTCCTTGAATTGCCTGATCTTTATTTATTTATTATCTTTTTATCTTTGCTGTCACTTTACCATTACAAGGTATCATTTGCCCAGTGTGTAGCAATTTTTAAAAGATTATGATATAAATCCCTTGACTTCAAAAAAAAAAAATCATTGATTTAAATCAGACTGAGTGTTTGTAAAAGTTTCAGAGTAACAGCCGTGTTAGTCTGTATTCGCAAAAAGAAAAGGAGTACTTGTGGCACCTTAGAGACTAACCAATTTATTAGAGCATAAGCTTTCGTGAGCTACAGCTTGGTTCATATTCTCTGTGTATATATAAAGTCTGCTGCAGTTTCCATGATATGCATCTGAGGAAGTGAGCTGTAGCTCACGAAAGCTTATGCTCTAATAAATTGGTTAGTCTCTAAGGTGCCACAAGTACTCCTTTTCTTTTTGTAAAAGTTAGTTATACCTTGCAATGTTAAAATTTATAAGGAACTAAATTATAAATTCTACTTGATTTTAAATTCTACTGGTAGGGTGTCTTCTCAGTTTTTTGATTACATTTGAATTTTAATAAACAAAATACTGAGGGTTAAGGCATAATCCTGCAAACACTTAACTCAATATATAACTGTAAGCACATGAGTAGTCCCTTTGAAGTTAATAGATTATTCATGTGAGTAAAGTTAAATGTGTGCATAAGTGTTTGCAGGATCAGAAGCTAAAACTGTATTTTTATTTAAGCTTTTTTCTTGGTAACATGAAAACTTTGTCACTTCAAAACAAAGCTGCTTCAATGTTAACAGTGAAAAGTTACTGAACTTTGAATACATTAACAACGTTATTGTGAACTCTCATATATAAGCAGGTCATAATTTAAAAAGCGAGCCTAAAAGCCAATATTTAGACATCTAAGGGGGGAATTTCCATCAAGCACCCAAAGTGATGAGGAGCACAAATCTCATTGACTCCAAACTGTAAAACCTAATGGCAGAGAGTAGCCAGTCAAAGCATTTATCTTTCTTGATTTGTGGAAGCTCAGTATATTGGAGGCGGGTGTTGGTTGCAAATATAGTCTGGGCTATTTGCCTATTAATTTGGTGTTTGCATTTGTGTTCTCATGGTAAGGATGTAAATGAAGCCCTGGAGTTACCTTTTTTTCAGCACAGATTTAACATTTTAAGTGTGCAACTTCTTAGTTTAAAAATGGAAAATCTGAAATTTGTCTACCAAGTAGGAAACTAACTAAAGACACCCAAAACAATCTCTCCAGAGATTTAAAACCATATTAAATTGGAAGAAAAAAACATTATTTACATTTTAAAACATTACTCTTATTCAGCCTGCATTTGCTAGAATATTACATTTACATTTGATTGTGCAATGGTTATTCACAGAGGAAAGTAGCCATCTGAGGTTTCTATATGGTTTACAAGATGGATTCCAAAAAAGCCATGAACTAACTGTTTGTTTTTTAATTAACCTGTTTATTATGATGTAATAAAAGTGGAGTGATGCTCAAACTGGCTCAAACTTACTGGGAAAACCATTTAACATTTTTTCCCCCTCTTTTAGTCTGCTTTACAAGAACTTGAAGAACTGAAACAGATTGTTCCCAAAGAGTCTCTTGTTTACTTCTTAATAGGAAAGGTAAAAACTGAACATAGTTCTATGAAATATAGCTGTGATCATAAGTACCTGTGATTTTTGTTGTTGCAGAGAAACAAGCCTAGGTGCTAGTTTTCTATCTATCATGAAGCTGCTTCCATTTTGCACAGTGTTCTGAAAATTCCCACAGTGCCATGTATGCCTCACCACATATAAACTGGCAACTGCATTTGAGATTAGTTTTTGATCAAAATGGGTGCTCTCCTGGTAGAGCTCTATTTCTGAAAGAATTACTTCTGTTGTGGAAGCCTGAAGCCTGATTTCACCATGCCACTAGCATCCTTTATCCCCACCATAACTGCATCACTGAAGGACAGTGTGTTCTAAGGACTATGGAACAGGTTCATACAAAAATGCCTGTATGAAAACAGATACATGATTTTCTGTGCATACTTGCTGCACCTTCCCCCAAAAATGTGACTCTAAAAGTACAAAGACTTTGGCCAATACAATAATGGTGCAGAAATGGTGTGATGGATAGAATCCTACCTCATCTGGGGATAGAACCCATGATGCTGTCATCTTAGACATGCATTTCTACAGACGTCTTGTAATCACATTCTGCTAGTCTGTTATATCAGAAATGCTGAACAAGAAACATCTGCAAAATAGTATAGGGTGTAAAACACCTACACAGGGCAGGCAGGACTTCTGTTTCATCTAAAGATCCCTACACAACAACTACATGGAACCAGGTTATTTTGGAAGAATGAAGAGCTGAATCAGCCTTATTGAGATTTGAACCTCTGGATATTGGGAGTCTAGGGGTTTTCAAATCTAATGCTTAAACCACTGAGCCACACAGTAACACTACTAACAAAATCCACCCCATGCAACTTCCCACCCAGTGCATTTGTGTTGCTCATTTTGGACCTTCTGCAGTGTTCCCTAACTGGGCCTCGGATGTTTGAGAGAAGTCCGTTTCCATCTCCTTTTTAGTACATTTCTAATTAAATGAAAACTCGTGTCGTCACATTTCACAGCGTATTAATATTCAGAATGTTGAACTGAGCTAAATGGCTGCAGCTTTCTTTTACACTTGCTGTTAGTTTTGTCCTGCAGAGATTTCCAGTTCCTGTGGTTCAGAGCTAGATCGTGCACTCCGTGCCATATGATCTAACTGCAGATAGACTAAAGCATGAAACCTTCCTTCTGAAAGGTGTAATGATGGCAATAGCATAAAGGGATTGCTACCTAAAGGCCTTGGGGCAAGGGGATTCACTTTTTTGTGTTCCTAGGACAAACCTGTTTTAAATTAAAAGAAAGTGATGCTTGTGAAAGATGACTGGCTGATAGCTCTGGTAACAGAAGTCGTCCCTTGATGAAGAATATACAGCATGGGCAGCAGCAAGGCCACCCACCAATGTGCCTCAGCCCTGTTCTGCAGACCCTTAAGAGGACCACTTCTGGTGTGAGAACTAGGAAGTGGACTGAGACAAATTCATTTCATGTAGAGCACCAAATAGCCATTAAATGACGGTGTCTTTTGGTCATTACCAATCTGGAATGGATTCTGTCCAGTCACCAAGAGGCATGACAGGCTCTGTATCAGAGGAGTTCTTTGAGACATTCAGTTCCTTCCCGGATGACTGCTTACAATGCATGCTAACGTCCCATTCATCCAGCAGTCTTTCACATTACAGTAGGAATTATGAATACCACTTAAAAATAACTATTGGCTACAAGCCACTGTTGGATAAAATGATATCGAGTAGCAACTTAATGGAAAATGTAGTGTTAATATTTTTATTTTTAGGTTTATAAAAAATTGGGTCAAACTCATCTGGCCCTTATGAATTTCTCGTGGGCAATGGATTTAGATCCTAAAGGAGCCAACAACCAGATCAAAGAGGCCATTGATAAACGTTACCTTCCAGATGATGAGGAACCGATAACTCAAGAAGAGCAGATCAGCGAATGTTATCCATATGAGTCAGGTTTGTATTTCCAGCTCAAAATCCAAATTAACTGGTTTCCTAGTAGAAAGATTTTTTTGTTCCTCAGTAAAACAGAAGCCCAGACTATAACTGCTTACCTATTTGCCCAGCAAGTGGCGACTCCCAACAATTCTCTTACTGCTGATCTAGCTGGGTCTACTTGTAATAAACTCGTAGTGAAAGATTGTTAGATTTCTTCAGAGAGTTTAGGTATTTGATCCTAGTACAAGGACTAATCTTTGCAGGACCTAATAAACTATTGTTATATAATTTATATAAATACTGTTAATACTTTTTACAAGATAATTATACACCCTGCAATCTGAACCTTCCAGTAAAGGGGCATCTAATCCTTCAAGTATCTGAAGGGTGTAATGAGCAAGGAAATAATGAAATTGTTTGTTCAAGGACTCAGAGCAGCATAAGTGTAATGAGATAACTTAAGCAAAGGAAAACTTGGGTTCAATATCAAGGGAAAATACCCCTAACAGTGAGATCTGTTAGACCTTGGAATTCTCTCTCAAGGAAAGTTGTGGAAGCCCTGTTGTTTGAAACTTGGCAGAATAAAGCACTGAAAAAATACACCAGAGGGAATGGCCTAAATCTTTCTCATCTAATTTTTTATCCAGAAATATGATGGTCATAAATATTGATGAGCTTGACATGAACTAGAAAATGGATGGATAGACTGTTGCAAAAGAACCATTTTGTTTTCTTCATTAGGCAAAAATGTTACTACAGAACTTAAAATTGTTCTAGTCCATTGTAAAATTGTGCTGAAAACTTTATCAGATGTATTGCTGGTGTGTATCCCATTGATATCAGTGACACCTTCCAGTAAAACCATAGCATCTTGTTTTTTAACATGCTTTTTATTTCCTGAAATGGTAAATGTTTGTTAGTTCTTCTGTCCAAACTAGTCTAAACACTGTAGTATATAGTTCGTCTACGCCCAGCAGATGGAGACAGAGCACTTAATCTTTTGAGAGGTGACTGCAGTTTCTGGAAATAAGCACCACAGAAATTTTGTACTAGGATCCTTTTTAAATTTTTGGTATTTTTAAAACAAAAAAAATAGAAGCTTGAATTCACCAGACATTACTTAGTCTTCCAAATGTAAACCAATGCAATCCTCCTGACTCTGCAGACAGACTGGAAAAAATACCTCAAAGGTCTAAATTGCCAAGTGACCATTTTAGCATGTGTTAAGCCAGTTGTAGATGAGGCAGTGTTGACCTTTTAAAACATGTTGGCTAACACATTCTAACACACCTTTAAGTCCCAGTCTTGGCAAGGTCCTTAAAGTAAGCTTTCAAAAAGAGACCATGTGTTACTTCTGGGTATTCTGAAGGACTACTATTTTCCTCGGCATCAAAAAATTTGGAAATTCAGATAAAGGTGAAGGTACTTTTTATAGTCTAAACTGTGCTATCTAAAATTTACCTTTAAGCAATACAGGTAGGCACAATCAACCTGCTTAGAAAGTGACCATCTCCTTGAGCTATTTATCTTGCTTTACTGCAAGTTTTAACAAGGACAGAACTTGCTGAGAGCTGCTTCTCACCAGATGAACGTTCATTTTGCTTTGCTGATCACCGTGAATATGGGGGGCGGGTTAGATGCATTTCCTTACCGTGCTTTGGACTGTGCCTGTGTACAAGCTGAATGAGGTCAGAGTAGGTATCTGCAAATAGACTGATTTACACTTTTTTAAATGTCTGTATAAACTGGCATTTCTGAATCTTTTACTAGCCTTCATTCTTTTGCTGTAAACTTCACTCTGTCACTTGCAGCATGGGGGGGTCAGAGTATGGCAGTAAAACCTGTTTCCATCCTGTTTTAATTTCACTACCTCTGAACACTTTACCACTGTAAATACTAAATAGTCCTTAAACATTACGGTTTTGGGATAACAAGATTGATCCAAGCTATCAATTTCTGTGGGGCAGGGCAGGTGACTGGTAGGTATATCAGTCTGGCCTTCTGTGTTCACTTTATAATGGGAGGAGATCTTACTCAGTCTCCCTCCTAGCTCACTGACAGGAGGTGGTTAAGGAGGCTTTAAAATAATGCAGGTGCTTGTTTTTGCAAGATGCACGTCATGTTGATTCCCTTCTCAGCTCTTTTATTTAGATCTCGTTAGGCGGGCATGGGTCACTGGAGGAGAGAGTGAAAAGAACTGGGTTTTGAAGAGCAGAGAGGTTGCATGGCATACGGGATTAGAAAAGACAATCCAGGGATGGGGGGCAGTGTGGGAAAAGGTTACTGTGGAGGGGGGAACCCTCTATATTTATAGGCTATGATAGAGCCTTGTTGCCACTGTTTTCTAATATGGTGGACTTGCTTGTGTAAAATGTGCATGTCTTCTACCAAAGAGCCTAATCCCTTGTTTGTGTTTTAAAGTTGGCACAGATGAATCCCAAGAGAGCAGCATGACAGATGCAGATGACACGCAACTCCATGCAGTTGAAAGTGATGAATTTTAACCTCCAAAAGCCAGTATCTGAGCTTGGATGTGTGATTGGTACTGTTGTGTTCTCCCCTTCCTTCATGTACTGGGTCTTCACATCACTGAGCCAGCATTGTCATTATTCTCCCGACACCATGAGTGCACCACTCATCAGATTTTAAACATACACCGAATTAATGGCAGTGCGATGTTCAGCTGCTTCTGAGACTGACTAGTGGCTCTTACACCTTTATGAAATGACTCTTAGAGGAGGAAAACAATATTTTTTTCCAACTCCTCCTTTGTTGGAAAGCTATCATGGAAGAAAGACTTGTGGTTTGCTATAAGTGAGCCGAGAGATGTGGGAATAGAACAAGAAACTGCTTCCTTAGTACTTTCTCCAGAAATGTGTCTTAGTTTGATTCTTTCTTGGTAAGCAGAGTGCTGAACTTCCATTTCCAAGTTCTTCAAAGACAGCGTTAAGTGCAGGATGGGACAGGTTAAAAACTTTTGCATATTATAGTGTAACTTAAATGCCAGGGAATGTAAATGAACTTAAAGCTACAGTGTCTCCAGTGAACAAAATACAATGCACATGCTCAGGATTCAGGGTGTGTGTCAAAATATAGACTATATCCGGGGTCCCTACTTAGTGTAAACTTGTTCTTAGCCAGAGGAGCACATTGCAGCATAGCCACTATTACAGAACGCTTTAATATTCTAGCCAAGAGTTAATTTATTCATCTAATTTCCAAAATGTCAATTATTGTCTACTTAGTACTTCAGCAAAACAAGTCATTAACGTGTTGACTCTTCTTCAGGTGCCCCTTGGATTCGGTTCTAATGTTCAGAGAATAAAAAGTTTATTATAAGAGCAAAATAAAGAGACATGTAGATAAAATTGTAATGTTGAAAGGATAAAAGTAATATAAGCCACAGTGACAACTTGTTTCTAAGTAGATAAAGAAGCCAGGAAGACAGTGTAAGCCTTAACCCAATCAGAACCTTACAGTAAGATGTATCAAATATTTGTCTAAGACAGTATCCTTTTAAAACTATTTTGTAAAGTGTTGTCTGAGCAGGATGCAAAAATGTGCAATTATCTTATTTTTTTTTAAGCCATTCTTTAAGATTCTTGGAGAAAATTCTCACTCTATATCTGTAGGAATTGAGCGCCCTGGAGGCTGTTTCTGTGAGAAGAAAGTGAGGCTATATTAAAGAATCCAAAATTATCTTTCTCTGTAGTGCTCTGCAACAAAGATTGGTGCCCTTTATGCAGTGACCGTAAAGAAAGTGTATGATATCATAACAGTTTTTTAAAGAGCAAATTATGCACAATAAATTGGGAATGATTCAAATTTCACAGCAACATATTTGTTGTGATCAGTCTTAAAATTTGTTCTGTTCCTTTCGTTTTAATGTATATTGTTTTTAGAAGACCTTTAGTTACCATTAGTAGAACTTTAATTTTTTTTTAATATATATATTTTTTTTTAGTGTCCTTGTCCTAGATTAGGTACAAACATGTCCTATCACGCCTACTGTTTGGTTGCGAGAAGCATTTTTTACCGTAAGGAAAAAAAATTCACAACAGCTGCACAAAAAATATCATTTTCCATTATTCTGAAGTGGGTAGACAAGCAGGGAAAATTAGGCTGAATTCCAGTCATAGTGAAAATCTCTAAACCATGGGAGGTGATATTGGATGAAGCTTTGTGCTTTTGTCAATACTGTAAATCTGTTTGTTTCTGAAAGTAGACTAAATCTCATTCTAAATCATGCAAGTATTTCAGCTGAGTAAAGAGTGCACTAGATGCAAGATTTCTTTGGTGCTAGAGAAGTATTTCAGATAGGCTCTTGCATGATAAACCATCCCTTAAAAGGAAAACACCAAGGTTGAAATTCCCCAATGGAATTGTACTATAGTAAAGTATCCTCACCTGCTGTTCACATGTAATATCCATTAAGTTACCTGTATCTGCATGGTTTCTTTCTTTTCCCTCCCAGTCTTAAAGCAGCTGCAGCACTCCAAGATTCGCACCTCCATAATAGGGTTTCCACAAGAGTGAGTTACAAAGAAACAACACATTGTAGAGTCTGGAGCTACAGTCTGTGTGAATATTGGCTAGACAGTATAATTGGCTACCTTTGGGTACTTGACGTTTACATTCTCTAAACAAAAAGCAGGAATCTCTCTCTTCCCAGGCCCCATCTGCTTGAGAGCTGGAAAATTCTGTTTTAGACCGACCTTAGGTTTTAGACCTTAGGTCTTGCTGACAAGGTTTTAGGCCCCAAATTTGGTTTAGTTTTATTCCTTGTCTGTTTTCAAAGAGCATGTGCTAATTTGGGGATTTTCCCAAAACAAACGCTGCTTGTTTATTTGGGGGCCAGAGATGGCAAATAACCAATCCCCCCATATGGGAAAAAAATATCTTGAGTTTCCTTTATAGCAGTTTAATTTTTTTAACAATTTTGCTCTTTAAAAGTTGTAAACTGTTATATTGGAATTCATTTTTTAAATACCCGGCAAAGGGCTCTTATCTCAGATAAGATTTTAAAAGGATGCAAATTCTAAACTGAACATTAGTGCTCAAAATACTAAATTGTCCCTTGCTTTAGATGTACGTCATCACCTACATTTTATTTTTCTCAAGATTTGCAAGTTACATTTAAACCATGCTGCTATTTTACCTTCTTTAAAAAAACAAACACATGAGAACCAGTATTTTAATCAATCTACTTATCTGCTCTTTGAGGGGCGAGGGAGGTGAAATGTGAAGGCGCTCTGACACCCAAACTAGAGCAAATGTGTTGAATTAGGGGACTGTCATTTATTAATACAAAAATAAGAAAAAATGCAAAGCGTGGGTGTGGTGTGTACTATTTGCATTGAAACAATGTAATTTTTGTCTTTTTTCCTTTTTTGCTTTTCCTGACTTTTATTTCAGAAATTGTACAGTCTTAGAAAAAAGTCTTTTCTGTTAATATATTTGCAATTCATTAAAGGATGTGGAAATCCAAATAAACTACTTTTAAAAGCAGTTTTATAATCAGGTGCTTGATGTATGGATCCCTCCGCTCCTCCAGAAGTGGATGAGTTGTTCACTGAGGACCCAGTCCTATAAGCACACTCTCCTTATTGAGTTCAGTGGGATTTCTCACAAGTGAAGTTTTTTCAGGGTTGGGGCCTAACTGTGGCTGCTTTTGTGTGCTGCTGGTTGACCTACTAGGCTGGAATAAAGGAAACTTAGTTGTTTTTCTTCTTGATGGATTTGGCACTCTGTGACAGCCTCTTTAAGCACAAAACCAGTACGACACAGCCAGCAGCATTGTGAGTTCTGCACAAATGAATGCACGTTCCTCAGCTCTGTCCCAGAAGGATCAACTGGGGGATGTTGATCATCTTGTCCATTCAGTCCTTGACCTGTCTGAAGAGTTAGGTGGTGGTGGTGTCTTTGTGTTTTTGTTTGTTTGGCAGTGGAACTTCCATAAGGGTGAATGTACTTGTTTACTGAGATTTATACAATCTATACTTATCAGATCCATCGGGTAATGGACACTACCAAGTGCCTTCATGACAGGAGAGAAGATCAAGAGAGACCTTTGGCTCTTGACACACCAGGGTGTGCTGCTTACAGTGCTTGTATATTCTCTGGTGACTAGTTAAAGGGTAGCAATAGTGGGGTGAAGCCTTGACAATGGCTTCTTCTCCAGCCACAATATTAATGTAGCAATCATTTGGTGTGAGGAAAGAGGAGAAATATAGCTATATAGGAGAAAAGGTGGCCCAGACCAAAATACCAAATAATCCCCTGAAACCATCCATTCACTGATGCCGAGCTTTGAAACCATGCGAAAGATCCACACGGAGAAGGGGGAAGTGACTACCCTAAGAGCTGTCAAATGCACAAAGTAAATCCTGAAATATTTCTCATCTTTCCATTTTGGTAACCTGAGGTGTGTTATAACAGAATGTGTAACACTTTCAGACAAGTCCTCTTTTTTTTTTTTAATTGGTTGTGTTCCTTTAATTTGAGGCAACTTTAAATTATATAGGAGGTTTTATTTTACCTCCGTTCTGATGCAAAATGCAGCCAGAAATGAAAAGCCTTCCTCTCCTTTGTTTTCCCACCTGATACGCTACACCTGTCTGTGGTTGACATGGAACAAATTCTGTACTCTGCTCCCACGGACACTATTACATATTGACTTTGGCACACGACTATGCAAACCTGTAAAAGTATTTGTTTGCAGACAAAATATGTTTAAATACTGCATTGTAGATACCAACCCTATAATACAAGCAAGGATTTTGTTTCCAAAGGAGTATTTGGATCTGAAGCAGACTACATATTGGGCAGCACTGGGAAAAAGTCCTAGATGAAATGAACACCAGTATTGAACTTTTTTAGCAAAAAAAGCAAGATTTTGCTTTCCATATTCACTTGTAATAACCTAAGAATTTGCATACTGGATCTAACCGGTATGTACACCAAAAGTGGCCAGTAACAAATGCTGCAAAGGAAGGTGCAAAAATATACCATTATGAACAATTATGTTCCTATCCGAGAAGTTTTGTTTCTAACCCCAGGTAGATAATGGCAGATATATTTGCCTAATTTTTTATGTCCTATCTAATGTAATAGGATGTTCTCTTTATCCATGTCAATGTCTAATCCTTTTTTAAAATCCCACTGAGCTCTTGGACTCTCTCCTCTGGCAGAGAATTCCACAGGTGCACTGATTTTTTTAATTTCAGTGTGATAGTATTTTTCCCCTTCTAATTTCCTTTAGTGTGATTTTAATTTGCAACTTTGTCAAATTTCAGAATTTAAAGGAACACTGGAAACACTTTTTCCTTACTTCTGTTGATAATGACTGTCTAGTAAAAGACTAACTTGAATAGGGTTTTTAGCTTACATAAATGGTTATCTTACTTGTATCTCATCTTGAACAACAAAACTAGAGTGATTAACTTCACTTCCTTTTTTTTCAAATATTTTGGTGTTTGCTGCCTGGAATAATATTTCAATGGTTTTCATGGATACCTACGAAACTTTAAAAATACTATTTATATTAAAATACCCTTTTCAGCAAAAACATAACAAACTTGGGAACCTAACATGCGTTGCTCACGACCTTTTTAAAAAAACAAAAATCCTTTATGAAACGCACAATATCAACCTTCCCCACTACTCTGTGGATTTTCTCTTCACATCAGCCACCGCTCAAATGTGGCTGAGGACTATTGTACCCTTTGTGTGCCTCAAACACAAATTCAGTAGAAAAGAATCAAGCCCCTTATTTTAACATAGCTTTACTGGAAAGGCAGTTGAGACATCTTAATTGGAGGATTTTATATTGAAACAAAGGAGCTTTATCTATCACTGCTGCTACCTTGGCTGTTGGCTCCATTTTCTGCTCTGTTCTGTTAGCAAGTCTGAACTAAAATGGAGCTTAAAATTAGACATCATGGTATAAGAAAAATCAGCTGTAAAACAAAACTAACACTTTCCTTGGGACAAGGTGGGTGAGGTAATAGTCCAATAAAAGATAACTTCTGTTGATGTGTGAGAGAGAGAGAGAGACGCTTTTGAGTGGCACAGAGAGCTCTTGACTATCCTGGGACTGACCTGACTGCAGCTATACTGCATAAAATGTTTCTTTGTATACCAAGCGAAGTTCCCAGCTGATATTACTGACCACAGCCAGGCTCTATTCACTATCCCACTTACTAGGGTCTTGCCACAACGTCACTTCTGCCTTTCAGTAGCTGCATCCAGCTACTTCACAGAGACCTTGCATTTCTCTGCTCACTCTGCCAAACCATTCCTCGTGAGCCTTTAAAAGAAAGAGCCTATAAGTATTTTGGGGCAGGGACTATCTCTTTGTTCTGTGTATGTACATCACCCAGCACAGTAGGATCCTGGTCCATGGCTGGGGCTGTTAGGTACTACCCTACACCAATAACGATAGTTGCCATAGTTTACAGTCAGAGGTAAAGATGCTCCCCTGCTGGTAATAGCTCGCCTTACCTGATTACTCTTGTTACAGTGTTTATGGTAACGCCCATTGTTTCATGTTCTCTGTGTATATAAATCTCCCCACTGTATTTTCCACTGCATGCATCCGATGAAGTGGGCTGTAGCTCACGAAAGCTTATGCTCAAATAAATTTGTTAGTCTCTAAGGTGCCACAAGTCCTCCTGTTCTATTTGTGAATACAGACTAACACGGCTGCTACTCTGAAACCACTACAGGTATGTAATGTAAGTCATGGGATTCGCTTCAAGACACAGCCATGCAATGAAAGGATTACAAAATAAAAACAGAAGGGGCTTGTTTTAGTGTTTGTATTGGTCTACGTTTCGAAGCCATGATCCTGTACCATATCTGCAATGAAAGTAGGATTGGACCCTCAGAATTATAACTGCACACACTTGTCCTCCCCCTGAATAAATAAATACCCTCCTTTAATTTGTTTCTCTTGTCTCTAATCTCTCTATTTCTTTCCTAACATATACTTGAACCTCAAGGCTCATGCATGTGAATGCCTTCCGCCATCTCAATTTATCATTCCTGACTGTGCTATAGTAGGGAAAAGAAGTGTGTGGGGAGCTGTTCATTCTAGCCCTGGGTTACTTGCTGTGTAACCTTGGGCAAGTCACAATTTGTGTGCCTTAGTTTCCTCAGCTCTAACATGGGGGATGACAGCTATTTGCATGTTCCCTAAGGCTGATTATCAAGATTTTATTCATTGTGTGTAAAGTGAGTTAAGAGTTTCCACTGGAAACTTATGAAGAAAGTAAAAGATTCATAAAATTGGATTATTAAAACAGAATAATTAACATTCTAACTCTTCAACCAACCACAGAAATACTGTGCAATTTGGGACTTTGGTGTATGTGTTGTTTGATATCCATGAGATTACAAATATCATCAAATGACCAGTAATCTGTACAGCCTTTTACAAAGAGATTGTACCTGGTTCTACCTCTTGATTTCTTGCTCCTGAGCATAATTTCTGATACTGCATTGTTGTCTCATCTTCAGTAATTTTGCTGAAGTGAATCCACTCCAAGTGAGAGTTGCTTTAAGCCTTAAGGGATAATGTTACACAGGGTGTCTGAGTCTTTCCTCTGTGCTGTTCAAACTATTTGTTTGTATTATGGTAGCTCCTAGATGTTCTAAATTAGATTGAGACCCCTTTGTGATCAGTACTATGCAAACCGCTAGTGAGAGACCATCTCTCCCCTGAAGAGCTCACAGGCAAAGTAGACCAGACAAAGAGAGGGAGAGAAAACAGGCACAAGAGAGGTGAAGGGACTTGGCTGTGGTCATCCAGCAGGTCAGTGACAGGTCTGGGAATAGACCCCACGTCTCCTGGTCTGGTGCCCTGAACCAGGCTGCCTTACCAAAGCACTAGACAGGATGGGAAGTTGGAACTGGAATGTCAGGTGCCAGTTGAGACCAGATGATTCTGGAACGTCCCCTGGCAGTTAGGCTGGGTGGTGGGAGAGGGACTGAGGCTTGTGCGGCAGAACATGAGGAGAGAGTGAGGCAGAGAGGGAAGGCTAATGGAAGTGATGTGAAATGTGTCAGAAGAACTCCAGTTAAGGATGGGAGTATGAGATGAAGACAGGAACCAAATGAGCCAACGAAAAAGTGAGAGAGAAGAATTCACCCAGAAAGTTGCAAGCTCTGGGTCACTCTCTTACCTACCCCTCTCCATGATTTATTTGTATCACTCTAGCACCTAGGAGCCTTACTCATGGATCAGCACCCCACTGTGGTAGGTGCTGTACAAACACAAAACAAAAAGACAGTCCCTGCCCGAAAGAGTTTACAATGTAAGTAGTTCTAAATATATCCTTCTTGTATATTTTCCTCCCCATTGAGTTAATTCTTGTCTGAGACAGTGCTGTTGAGAGGTGCGGTATGTGGCTTCTGCCAGGGCTGGCTTTGTGGGGGGTGATCAGGTGGTCACCCTGGCAGCCAGCTTCTGGGGGAGTGGGAGTGTGTGGGTGTCGCATTGCTTCGCCACTCTGAGCAGGAAAACACCTAGGGGGCCCGGGCTTTAGAGGGTAACAGTCATAGTCTATGTAACTGGGGGGTGAGAGTCAGTTTGTTGGCTGTGAATATCCAAATAGGTTACCTCAAGTCTCCTGTCATGTAGCTGGCAGGAACAGGTCCCTGTAGACACTTGGTGGATAATGAACAATATGCACAATGACAGGAGGCAGGTGGCTATGTTGGGGCTGTGCTTTCTAACCTGGGCAGGCAGCTGAGACCATCTTCCTTGTGAGTATACTGCAGTTCCTATACTTCAGGATCTGAGTGAGACCAGGGATACAAAGGTAAAACCACACCATTAGGTACAATGACAAGAAGGCTCCTACAGCCTCTGAGCATGCAGACCCCATGAATGTCTGCTGCACCAGCAGACTCTTACATTGGGAGGCCTTGTGATTACACATGACTAATCTTAAAGAGACAGGTTTCAGAGTAGCAGCCGTGTTAGTCTGTATCCGCAAAAAGAAGAGGACGACTTGTAGCACCTTGGAGACTAACCAATTTATTTGAGCATAAGCTTTCGTGAGCTACAGAAATACGGAATGCATCCAATGAAGTGAGCTGTTGTCACGGAGCGTGGGGGAGTCCAGGCCCTGCACCCCTCTTCCAGGGATTCACTGAGACTCTCAGCCAGCCAGTAAAACAGAAGGTTTATTGGACAGCAGGAACACAGTCCAAAACAGAGCTTGTGGGTACAAGCAGGACCCTTCAGTCAAGTCCTTCTAGGGGAGCAGGGAGCTTAGACCCCAGCCCTGGGGTTCCCTGTGTTCCTCCACCCAGCCCCAAACTGAAACTAAAACTCCCCCAACAGGTTCCCTTCTGCAGCCTGTCTTCACATTCCTGGGCAGAGGTGTTACCTCCCCCGCCCCCTCCTGGCTCAGGTGACAGGCTCTCAGGTCTCCCATCCCCAGGGCACATTCCCAGGTCAACACTCCCCCCTCCCTGCTGTGTCACATCGTCACAGCTGTAGCTCACGAAAGCTTATGCTCAGATAAATTGGTTAGTCTCTAAGTCGTCCTTTTCTCAAAGAGACAGTACACAATAGTACTGTGTACACTGCAGCACCTTCATTCTATTCCCATTGAGAACTGGCATCCCTTTGACAGTCCATAGCCCTTTAGGACTGGAGGGAGGGGGGAATGTCACTGGATTACAAAAATCATAATATATACTCAGTGATGGAGACAATCCAAGTAGAGATAACACTTGGTAAACTGCAGGAACTCTGGAGAATAATCTTCCTGACATCTGAGGCTACAGCTACACTGTCATAGGTGCCCAAAAATTGTATGGGGCTTCTCCAGCCTGCAGAGCTGGCTTCTTCACTTGAGCATGCATGTGTGTATCAAATAACATAGAAAGGAAAGGTTTCAGAGTAACAGCCGTGTTAGTCTGTATTCGCAAAAAGAAAAGGAGGACTTGTGGCACCTTAGAGACTCACCAATTTATTTGAGCATGAGCTTTCGTGAGCTACAGCTCACTTCATCGAAAGTGATCACATCCGATGAAGTGAGCTGTAGCTCATGGAAGCTCATGCTTAAATAAATTGGTGAGTCTCTAAGGTGCCACAAGTCCTCCTTTTCTTTTTGTAGAAAGGAAAGCGATACAAATATAATAGCGGGATGGCAAAGTTTAGATGCTAGCTGTGAGAGTCCACAGTTATGTTCCATGAGGGAGAACGGGACGAGTTACATAGGGACTGAGAACCTGTTCCTTTCTCTGGCTCTCCAAGCAGCCAGGAGGCGTTGGAAGGGATGGAATGTTGGAGTCAGAAGATTCCGTGGCAGTTGGGACCAGCAGGTTCCGTGGCCGTTCGGAGCAGACGGGCGGAGAAGGTGCCGTGGCCGTTGGGAGCAAATGGGTGGAGAAGGTTCTGTGGCCGTTGGGACCAGCAGGTTCCGTGGCCGTTGGGAGCAGACGGGCGGAGGAGGTGCCGTGGCCGTTGGGACCAGCAGGTTCTGTGGCCGTTGGGACCAGCAGGTTCCGTGGCCATTGGGAGCAGACGGGCAGAGAAGGTTCCATGGCCATTGGGAGCAGAAGGACTAAGATGGCTCCAACCCGTGCTGGCCAGGAACAGAAGGCCCAAGATGGTTCAAGCTTTCAGAATGTCCCACAGCTGCTGGTAAGCAGATGGGGGCAGTGACAGCAGCAGGATGCTCTCCTGCCCTTGCAAAGGAGGAGATAGAAGGTGAGCAGCCAGGGAGGCGAATGGGCCATTGGGTAAAGTCTGTGAGAAGAACCCTGTGGCAGACAAGAGCATGAGGCGAAGAGAGGGAAAGGGAGGGAGCAAGGAGAGAGACAGAGAAATGGACTGAGGTTCGCCACCCCCCTGAAAGCTAAGGGGGCTCTGAGTTATCTCATTGCCCTGGCTGGGGGAGGGCTGAAGTGCTGCCTCAACTGTCTTTTTTTACATATAAAAATAACTCCATTTCCCCACCCCTATAAATTCTGTTTCTAGCTGCTGTGAACAGAAGTTGCACTCGCAGGGCCCAGATCCTGGCTGTTGTTGCTTTGCAAAGTTGGCAGAGCTGGGTGGCTGAGGATTCCCCTCGCCTGGGGCAATGCCTGTGTAGCACAGAGCCTGTGTTAAAGAAAATGCCCGCTAAACTGAGGTGCGCATATTTGAAACAATGGGTCTGAAGATGAAACCTGTGAGTCGCTGGTCTGGGCTGGGCTCTGCAGATGGTCGGCCTGTTTTGTTCTGCCTCCAGTACGGCTTACATGGACAAAGCCTCCTCCTCTGCCTTGTGACCCTTCCTCTAAAGACGCTTTACCTCCGAAATGTGCTTTTAAAGGCTGTTTGAGGTTTTGCAGCCTCATTAATATTTTGAAGCCCACTCTCCCTATCAAAAAGATCATTCTTAAGGAGGCCCCTAGGAGTGTGCCTTTTCATCTTGTTCTCTTTTTTTTTTTAATTACCTCAGGAGATCCCTTTTAAGGGCTATTGGAGGCTCCAACTTGAATCTGATACCAAAGAGTTTGTGGGTTTAGAGGAGTTTGTGCTTTTTAATCCTTAATCTGCAAAAATACACCTTGGAAAATTCCTGTCAAAGCCTGACTTTTATTTATCTATTTATTTATAGTGGGTAGGGGGAGGCCCTCCAAAATCCATCAGGCATTGACAAGAATTTTGAGGTAATTTTTTTCAGAAAAGGAATTTAAAAGCATCAAGTCCCCAATATAAAATGAATAATGTTTTGGTACCAAATTCGATTCATACATTTTCTGTAGTATTTTTTAAACCAATAAGGATGAAAAGTCCCCCAAATTATTCAGTAGCCAATAATTTTTTTTATTTTGGAGTCCATCACCGCCCAAAAAATTAACTGGGGATTTGAAGCTTTTTAATCCCTTTTCTGAAAAAAATGACCTCTGAAAATTCTTCTATATCCTGTTTGATGCTTCTTATTCAATTTGGCATCAAAAAGCTCGGGCCCAAGTGCCTGTTGTTACAACCCAGTACACAGGGCCATAAAGGCAGGGCATCCAGAGTAGAGGGAGTCCCTGGGTGGTATAATGGTACCTCTGGGCTTCGCCACTTGGTTTGCACTCAGGATAAGGAACTAGGAAATCAACAGCACCCAGTAAAAAGTCACCGCCAATGCCTCCAAGCCTCTTCCTGGAGCCTAGAAATCTGTGCCCACACCACTCCTAATGGACATTTTAGTCATTAACTGTGGTCACCTCAGACATTATTAACAATCGGAACGGTTTAGAGAATCTGCCTAGGAGGAATGGGCATGCTTAGTCCTGAGAAAAGAAGACTGAGGGGGACCAGATAACAGTTTGCAAATATGTTATGGGATGCTATAAAGAGAACGGTGATAAATTGTTCTCCATGTTCACTGAAGATAGGTCAAAAACAGATGGGCTTAATCAGGGCCATCCTTAGGATTTATGGGGCCCTATGCAGTATTATTAAACTGGTGCCCCTATGACCGACGGCTCGCATGTGTATTTTAGATAAGGGTGGTCTTTTGAAGGATTTATTTAAAAAATTATACGTCTGAAAATCCAAGCATTTAAGGCTAAAGATGAATACTCAGATTGTGCATCTAAAAATCTATGCAAGGATTTTTTAGAGATGTGATTTTATAATCTTCAGCAACACACTAATGAAATATTTTTAAAGCAGATTTTAAACTAAGGTCCTGTAGTAAATGTAACATGTAACTGTTAACATGTTCTGAGTAAATATTACAGTAATGCACAACTATTTTTGACGGTAAGTTCAGAAACTGACAGTATATACCTGAGGGTTGGTAAATGCCTATTAAATGGCTTCATTACCATTGAATGGCTCTTTAACAGTTTCAATGGTGTGCTAATGTCTGGCAAGCTGGAAGGCTTTTTCACTTTTAAGTACTAGATCCCCTCTGGAGGAAGACTTACCAGGCTGCAGCAGTCAGCTGTGGTGGGAGCCTGCAGGAAAGGTGAGAACAAGGATAGGAAGAAGCGGGTGGGTGGACACTAAGACCCAGGTGTGCCCCAAATTTTCGGGTGCCCTACACAGCTGCATATGCTGCGTATGCCTAAAGACAGCGCTGGGCTTAATCTGCAGCCAGGGAGATTTAGGTAAAATATTAGGAAAAGCTTTCTAACTATAAGGGTAGTTAAGCTCTGGAATAGGAAACTATCCCAGGGAAGTTGTAGAGTCCCCATCATTGGAGGTTTTTAAGAACAGGTTGGACAAACACCTGCCAGAGATGGTCTAGGATCTACTTGGTCCTACCTCAGCACAGAGGGCTGGACTTTATTACTTCTCAAGGTCCCTTCAAGCCCTTCATTTCTATTATTCCATACTGATGCTAACTGCAACCAAGCTACTTCCTAGGGCTGCCTCAGCTTCCACAGCTGCTGAATGCACCCCGGGCACTGTCCTCTTCCTGCTCCTCAGTGGGAGCAGAGCAGACTCCCACAATCTGGCCTGGTCTGGCCCAATTCAGTGCTTCCTCCAGCCTCCCCAAGAAAACACCAGGAGTACAGTACCTCAGCACTACCAGCTGCAGGCCACTTCAGCCACTTCAGCCCTCACTCTCCGCTAGAAATGGGATTGGAGACTTTCAGAGTAGCCCTGATACAGATAGCAAGTGTAATGTCACTCTTGCTCCAGCCTCTGACTCCTTTCAAGCAGCCAGACATTTTGAGGTATGGTTCCCATTCTGTTCAGTTTCCTAATCCATCAATCAGGCAATAGGGTTTTCAGAATCCCTTGGGATGGATACTATTTTGTTTGGGAGAAAAGAACTTCCACTATGGTGCTGCCTAGGCTGTCTCATTTCCCAGCTGCCTTCTCTTTTGATGTTACAGACTGTTCTCATTTGGGGCTAGCTTTTATGGCCCAGACATCTTTACCCATGTTCACTAGCTCCTTACAAGGTTCAAAATCCCCTCCTCATACTTCTAATATCACAAAAGAGGGGAAGCCACAGAAATCCATGTAACACCAGGACAAAGGAAAAAGAAGGCTAAAGCCAGGTCAATTTTCCTCAAAAATATACACAGACAGGTGCCATACATAATGAGGAGTTCCACATTTCCCTTTCAGATTAAAATATTTCCTCAGATTAAAATTTCTCATGTTTTAAGACCCTGGTAGTCAAGAACAAAACTAGGAGAAAGTGTAGAAACTCTTTATTGAACTTACAGGAAGAAAGTAATAATAAAAACCAAAACAAAAGGGCAGGCTTAATTCATTATCATCCTGCTTCTCCTTCCATACCTTCTTCCTCTCAGAACAGGGTCAGGAGGATAATTGTATGGATTCTAGCCTTTAGTCTGTTTCTCCATGGGGCTTGCCTAGGTGGGTGAGATTCAGATCTTCTGCATTAAGGGCCTCAAGGATTTTGCCAAATCCATGCTAGCATGGATGGACACCTTGTCAGACGTCCTTTCCTACAGTATTAAAAATCAACACACTTGGAGCACTTCTTAAAAAATGTTGTTTCTTAACAAACATCTTCTTTTAGGCTGCTTTAATAGATGCAATCTGCTTCTTTGCTAGACTATAGTGTGCAATGTGATGTTCTGATGATATGTGACTCCCACCCTGGAAGGCTGATGACCAGGAAAAACAGCAATCACAGAGTTCCATGGGTGAATTCGATAGGTTGCGGGTGTCCATGCTATGGGTGAAATCCATCTCACTGAGGTCAGTGGGAGTTTTGCCATTGATTTAAGTGGGTCCAGGATTTCACCCTACACCTCAAATGGTCCAGGGATTTTGATCTCCTTAGAGAGGCAGAACAGCACCAATCTAACAGAATTCAGAGCAATCTGCAAAGCCCTGGTACTGTGGATTAAAATCAGCACTTCCTTATTATGACTCACAATAGAACAGTCCTGGCCTACCTCAACAAGGTGGGGGGCATCCGATCCTCATGTCTCCACAAGAAAACAACTTTTACTCACTGTGGCAAACAATAATCTCTACTCAAGGAAGAATCTCTACTCTGCACAGGATCCAATTCTACATACAAATCCATACAGCCTGAATTTAGTCACGCTTTTTAAAGATGATATCCAGAAGGTAAAAGCTACTTTGTTACATGATTGCTACACTTCTATAATAATCCATTAAGAAGTTTAATAACACAGCTTCTTTGACTAATGAAACAAACCCACTGTTCTTAAAACATATAAACACTTCTCAGATCTGTTACCATTCTAGTATCATTCTATCCTAGAATTCCTCCAGAATGGTTTATGGAGAGGACGGAACATAAATTCCCTGTAGTCCGGGTGTCTGCTTTACCAAGTAACCTACAAAATTAAAGACATATTTTAAAAAATTAGGATCCAATTCTAAGTAAGAACAGAACGGGAATTCCACATCAGTGATGTTTGATGCACAAGTATCCTTTCTCTAGTTTCCCTATTAAGTTTAGGAATATCATCCTGTACAGCATGATTGTCATCTTGGACTTTACACAAAAGAAAAATCTCAGGCTTTTTGCACATCAGTTGCATTTTGGTTTGTTCAGCTAGTCACTTTTCAAAGCCTCTGGCTATATTAGACTCTGTCAGACTCAGCTGGTGGGTGGCACTATCTTGATTTTTGGAGTTCCATCATTGCAAGGGGATCAGTGGATGCCCAAACCTTCTCTGTTGCTGTCCCAAGGACTTGGAACTTGTTTCCTGTGGAGCTTATGGCATAGCTCACCTTTCCTCAATTTTAAAGATTACAAACATTACTCTTCTAGATGTGATTGAGTGGATAGAGAATGGGGCTAGAAACCAGGAACTGAGCTCTAATACTGGCTCTAGCATTGACCGACCTTGGATAAATTACATATCCTCTCTTTGCTTCAGTTTTCCCAAATGGGGATATTTATACCTATCTCACGGCAGGGTTGTGAGGCTTAACTACCTAATGCTTGAACAGTGCCTTGAAAATGTAGAGTAGCAAGTAATATTATTTAATCACTCTTAGGCCCTGGGTAGGATTCTCCCTACTGCAATGCATTTTATAATAATCTGGCCATTTATGTACAAAGAATATTAAACATAAACAGAACAAAAGATTGCACTGTGAAGTGACTAAAATAAATCGGATTACTTAACAATTTAGCATTTTTAGTCTTACATTTCAGAAAGGGTCTCATACTTAAAAATGGTTGGCCGCCTTTTTCTTCTGATCCTGGGAGGATGGGGGGGCGAGGGGTGGGGGAGCAACTGGAGATGTAAAGACCTCTTGAAAACTACAAGTTTATCAGCTGTATGCTACTTATGCCCCAGCTGAAAAATCTCTGGATAGAAAATGTGAGAGAGACACTTTACATGCACTAAAAAAACAGCTTTTCCTATCCTGGGTCTCCTGGACATGGATTCTTGCCCTTTATCTGAAATGTTGTTATTGAATAAACTGCTGCAGCAGCAGTAACCACAGTTCCTCCATTGAGAATGAAGAAATTTACAGTATAACAGGAAAAACAACATAAAAGGCTTGCCTTTGCTAGGAAACAATATGTGTGTTCTAATATGTGTTAGCATCCTAGTGTTGATAAGGCAACTTGATCAAGGTAATACCTAGGGAAGAGCCTATCAGGCTCATGAGTTAAAAGTGCAAGTTGCCTTGTCTGCACTAGGATTTTAATGTTAAAAACCAGGGGCAGATGGTGCCTCCAATTAAATGGGTGCACTATACTAAACTGCTGAGGAGGGACTGACCACCCGCAGCTACACCTTGTGCCCTGGCAGTGGAGGCTGTTTGAGGAAGGGAGGTCCGGGTGGTGGTGGTTGGGGGAGGGGGTTCCTGGAAAGCAAGCAAGCCCACCCCACACCCATCCTACAGCAGCAGCTCTTCTCTGGGCATTGCAACCTGGTGCATAGTGTCACATCACCACCCAGGTTTCGCTTACTCTTGGTTTGTGTGGATGTGGGGGATCATTGGAAAGTATTGTGTCAGGGCTTCCAATGTGTGACAGATATGGTAGTGGACAATCCTTGTGGGGCTTTTGCATTTAGCCTAATAACAATTGCCCTGGCTCAGCTCGTAGTTTCTTCAGGGGGACAGTCTTCGGGGGAATTGCTAATAGGTTATGTGCCAACAACAGGAAAAAACACTTTTGTTTTTCTTGTAAAACCAACAGGGACAGATGCCGAAAAATATTCAGGGACACATGGTCACCCTAACTGCAGGAATCCTCCTGCTTTTCCATCTCCCTCTTCTCTGTGTTCCCCAGCTCAGAGCTGTGCGCTATACCATTACAGGCGCTCCCCAGATTTTCCTTTCCCCTTCGGGCCCTGAAGTGGTGTGATGGCATATACTTGTGTTTATCAAACCCAATCTCAGCTCCAAAATATCAGAGGCATTTTGTCTTCAGAGATCTCTGACTCTGAGGCAAATGTGGTTCCTGTACCCTCAGAAGCCGACCATGCTGAGAACAACAGGATCCCCCCTTTCTTGCCCTCCTTCTGCATGACAGGGGCATTTACTCCCCCCTCCCCATTTCACACAGTATCTTTGTTCACAGGACTGTGGGGTGATGGTCAGCTGTGCAGTTTGCCCCTTATCTCATTCAAGCATGAGGGTGAGTGAGCTGGGGGAGGGGGGGGCCTGATCCAGGTGATGGGCCCTGCCTGGCTGCCCCATGCAGCCCTCCCCCTCCTTCCAACATCTCCGGGAAACACAAGCAGAGGCAGGGACAAGCCGAGACACCAGCATCAATCACGCCTGCCGCCCCTCCCTCTGCTTCTGACTGACACCCCCTCGTCCAACCACACCGGCACATGCCCTCCCCGCGGCCAATGAGAAGGGAGGAGGGCGGAAGATCCCCACTTCAAGGCTGGTTGAGCTGTGCAGGTAGGTGCTGGGATGTGGGAGCCGAAGCTGGAGCTGGTGCAATCGGGGAAGGGGGAAACAGGGAGCCGTGAAGCGATGGGCCGGGGGTCAGTGGCAGGGCCGGCAGCGAGGCTGCGGTGCAAGGCGGGGGGGGTCTGTGGCATTGCAAGTGCACGTTGCCCGGAGAGAGGGAGCGTGTGGCTGGCAGAGGGACCGATCACCCCCTCTGGTGCTGCCATAGACAACAGGCCAAGTAGTGCTGGGAGCCCCAGTCCCGCAACTTCGTGCGAGGAGCCCGTTGGGCTGGGGGGGCTGGGGGGGGAGGGCCAGAACTTTCTCTGATCGAGTCTGATTGCTGCCGCTCCGCAGAGAGGAGTGATCGCGGAGAGCTAATTCACCAGGCCGAGGCGGGGGGAGGGGGAAGGAGGAGGAGTGATGACTGCACAGCCAGAAAGTGAGTTTTGGGGGTGGGGGACACAGGGTGGGAGAGCCCTCACGTCGACGCTAGGCATTAGACGCCGGTGTCAGGGGCGAGAGCTGCGGCGGCTCCGTCCCGCACGAAACGAAGGGATATTTTGTTGCATTGGCAACAATGGTGCTGGCTAAACGAGCAGGCCAAATGCTGGGAGGCGCTAGAGCAGGGATGGGGTGTCGGGCGGGGGGCATCCCTAGGTGGGCCGGGAATGAGCTCTACCCTGGGCCAGCCGCCAGCGCAGGTCCCAGCGGGTCGCCACCTTGCAGGTCGGCTACACAGGAGGGGGCTGGGGGGGTTAGACAGGCTCTGGGGTAGCGTCGTGTTTGAAGAGGGTTTCAAGTGCCTGGCGCAAGGACGGTTTATAACTCCCGAGCTGCAGCGAGGTTGAACCGTGCATTTGAGTTTCCAGGCGGTTCATCCGTTGGGGCTTCTCATCGGGCGTTTAGGTTTTGTTTGTTTACTTGTGTTAAGGACACAAAATGACCACAGACGTGCAAAATCCCAGCGATCCCTAAGGAATTTACAGGAGCAAAAGAAGGCGAGAAGGAGGCTCTGGCATGAACATGGCAAAGCATCACAGCAGGAAACATGGCATAGAGGCTGTAAAGACTTTAGATAGTCAATTTTAGGAAATGGGGTAGAAACTATTTTTAGAAAACCTTCCCCCCCCATTTTTCCAATCCTCCATTTTACCCAAACATTTTTAAAAATGGCAAATTCCAGACTCTGGAGGTGGGTTTCTAGAACGATTTAAAACAAACAAACAAAACCACATCAGAAATAACCAAATGACTTTTTTTGTTGTAAACTATTCCCCTCCCTCACCGCAAAAGTCCTTATCCTGAAAAATAAATTAGGGTGGCAGACGTTACTAAATGTAATATGAAATTAAGTGATTAAGGTGTAAATTAACATGGAGGGAATTTCCTAAAATGGGATTTTCATAAGAGCCTAAGGGAGTTAGGTGCCTACATACCAATCCATTTTTACATTACTTTGATCTCTTTACCTGAATCATTAATCTATATAGTGTGCAGATTTTTGTTTGTGCTTTCCAACTGTTTTGTCCTCCAGAAGTTTACGGAGTTGTGTCCAGTTTTCCCAGAATAATTCTTTACACAGTTTGCTTTGTGTGTTTGCTCTGTATTCTGTCTTTCTGGGGTAAGGTGGTGGTGATAAATCTATTTCTCCCTAAATCCTGATTTTTTTTTTCTTTTTTTTCCCCTTAAGGCAAGTTGTTTGTGGGCTATATTTCTTTCCCCTAATTAATTTTTTTTTTTTGTTACAGATACCAGATTTCCACTTCTTCAAATAAGAAAGATTTGCAGAACCACTAGAACTTGGTTGGATCTGGAAAGATTAAGAGTCCCTCACAACTCAAACCTGAGTCTTTTCTGAACTGTTCCAGACACTATGGATTCTATCAAGATGTCCTGCAAGGTAGGACCTGCCATCTCTTCATTTTTATATTGGTACATTTTCTTAAGAGTTCTGCTCAATACAGAAATGCCTGAACTGTGAAAAGCACCATGGTATCTGAAGTCTTTGTTTAGAATTCTGATGGTGCCATTTATTCTCAGGAAAGGTTTAAAAACCAGGACCCCTCTGTCACTTCCATGAGACATATCTAACCAGAAAATGGAGATCCAGGAATATAGCTCAAACAAAAGTTCACTTTCCATATCTAGATTTGATCTCTTTTTGAGGAAGAAAATCATTTGTCTAAAATTGGAAAAATGCAATAACTTCTGGTGTTTTATTTTATTTTAGCTTCTTGTGAGTGTGTGTATGTATTTTTTTAAGTGTGAATTTAATCTTTGAAAATTTTTTTATTAATAACTATAATTTTAGTTAAGTATTTCAGGATCACTGAGCATGGTACCAGAAATGCTATATCAGCTTTTGATACTATGAACTAAGGCCTTCTGACATAGCATATTTGGGAGGTCACTGTATGTTGTAAATTAGTAGTTGGTTAGTCCCTGCTGAAAATGTGGGACCTAAATATCCTTGCAATAACTTCCTTAATATTTTTAATAATTTTACAGAGTTAGTAGAAATTATTTTCCAGAGTGTAAATCAGCTCAGTCTGAAAACCTGATAAGCAGGACAGAAAATCTATCTGGAGATTTCCAAATGCATTAGAATTGACAGTGTCTCCATATTGTCAACGCCTCTCCGACCATATGAAGTTATAACCTGCTACTACGAAGTCTTTGGGGTTTTGTCTTTTGTAAACACTTGATAGGGCTTGATGAAGTGAACACTTTATACATAAGGCAGAATATTGCTGGGACATTCGAAACATTTTAGAAATAATAAAGACTGAAGGGGAATGGAGCACATCTGCTGAGTCCCATCTAGTTTATTCTAATGCAGCCTTCATTACTCCACTTAGTGAAGGATTGATCCTTAAGGTATTCTGTCTAATGCTTTGTTCATCCTAGTTTTAATTGACTCATTAAATTGAGCTTCCACTGCTTCAGTCTGACTGATTTCACTGTTAGGAAATGTTTCCTGATATTTGGCCTTTTTTCCCCCCTCTTTAGATTTATCCCACTGGTCCTAGGTTCCTAGTTGATTCTCCCGAAAATAATGTCTTTCCTTGTTGTGTACGCCCCTCAAAAGCTTGTATGTGGCTGTCACATTCTCTTTGCTGACACGAATCCTGGTATTGTTATACGTGCTTGTAATTCCCACAGGGTTTTGCATATGCCTGTCAGCATGATCTAATGTACTCAGCATTGACCCAGGAAATCTAAAATTCTAATCTTTAGTCTTCTGCTGAGTCACTGTTTGGCATGGATAAGTCACTTCACCTCTCTGTGCCTTGTTTTCTCCATCTGTAAAATGAGGATAATACTGATGTGCCTGAAAAGGGGGTTGTGAGGATTAGTTTATATTCGTACACCGCTTTGAAGAAGTAAAGCATTCTATTAGTAGTAGTAGTGATTATTATAATGTCAGGATTACAGCTGTCTTTGGCCAAGCTGTATGCATTTAATAAAAATTAAAAAGGACAACAGTCATAAAAGGAGAAAGGGTCACAATCCTTCTCCATACTAGGCATTTTTCTTATTTGTCATGAAAGCCAACTTTCCTCCCCCCCCCCCCCCCCCCCCGAAACTATACAGGGCAAATGAATGACCCTGCCTTCAGTGGGATTGCATAGGGTGGAATTTACAACATGTTACAGTAAAATGTCTAAATATCCATATGAATGGATATATTAGCTAAGTCTACACTAGTGATTGATCAGCAGCTGGTCAGCATAAAAGTATAGACCCTAACCTATGCTGTGTATGTATTTACAACATCAACAACATAAAACCCTAATACTATTTAATATACTTCTCTGCTACAAGTTTTGGAGGTTGCCGCTACATTTTAGCAGTGTGATTTTCCCCCCCAAAGGTGCTCTGTTCCTGTAACTTCTGTGGATGGGAGCTATAGGTGACCAGCACCTATGAAAAGCAGGCCTAGATGTGTTTGAAAAATATATTGGAAAAAGACTACCCAATTTTAAAATTGCCAATTATTAATTAATGGATTAACTAGGTAAGAGTTTGCCATAGGTATATAATGCACTTTGATGCCTATATACAGATATCCTGGGACACCTTATAAAATTAAATGTAGTCAGCCTCATGTCTTGAGCGTGATGTAATATGAGAAGATTCTGGTCAGTTTAATTGCTGATATTCAGGGCCCAGTAGGCCTCAGTGAAAGGGACAAACCATGTCGGTTTCATGCTGCAGCTTGGAAAAGTTGTTAAATAGCGCCAGAGTTAAGTAACCTGAACTGTTCTTGGTGGCTGAGAGAGAACCAAAAAATGGAGGCTATGGAAAGGGTAGAGTAATGAAAGCAACCTCCCTTCACTAGAATCAGGAGGGTCTGGGGTAGGTGTAAGAAGGAGAGAATTAATTTCTTCTGCCTTCCAGTAGTCCGAAAGGTCTGGGTGAGAGGATGTGTTTGAAGCAAGCGGTTCACATCCTCTGGCTAGTAAGCATCTGATAATGAGAGAAATATAGCTCTTCAAGAAGGATAGAGGCACAGCATCTTGTTAGGACTTTCAGCACATTCCCAGCATTTTTTTTGGAGTGGGGCTGGGCTTCACCGAGGGGATATCCCTGCACTTTACTGGGGGTAGCGGTGTCCCTGCACCCACTCATCTTTTGTGCTGGTGCTGGCTAATAGTTCTAGTTTTCAGCTAGTTGGTGTCTGATAAAGCTTTCATGTCTTGTCATTATTGCTTTATTCCCTCAATAAATGATAGGTTTCCCTAAACTTGTATTGGGATATCACAGACTAATGCGAAATCATTGCATATAATGCAAATGTGAGTGCAGAAGATGAGGTCATCCTTAAGCACAGCCGCCAAGTTTAGTGTAGCTCCTTATATGAGATTTCTTATAGCTCATGCACGCACATGCCAGCAAGAGGGAGGTTTAGTCACACAGAACTTGAATGTCGCGTGTGTGTGTGTGTGTGTGTGTGAGAGTGTGAGAAACACAGGTTAATAGTGTTCTTCTAGGGCAGAAGACTAAGAAGTGGAAACTGATAAAAAACAGTGAAATTGGCCAGTCTAGTTTTATTGTCTAATCCGAGCGACCTGCAAAAAGTAAACCAAGAGCGTCAATTGTGAAAAGTAACAGACTTTTACAACTATTGTTGTTAATCTAAGAGGTTGCTAGTAAAACAGAGAAGACTTTTAACCTATGAATCTTTATTATCAACCACTGAAAGCTGTCAGTGTCTTGAAATTCCCAGATTTTCTGTTGCCTCAGAAGATGAGAAAAAGCAAAAGACCATATTTGTAGAAAGTCCAATCAATTAAAAAAAATGTTGCCGTGAGCCTGAGGCAGGGGCTGTGGTCTCCTTTTGGTCAGGATAAAGAAGTATTGGAAGACTTTCAGCTACTCTTTTTCCTTTAGGGCTGGCTATTCCAGGTACTGTTTTTTAACAGATGAAATATACCCCCATTCCTGTTAACAACTAGCTAATGCTTCTAAACCTTTATACTGTTTTCTAGCACATGTGCAGCTCCACTGTTGCTACCAGGAGTGGAAGCACTTGTGTAGAATGGATGCAGATACGTTTACCACGGTATCACTTTACTCTGCAGAACAGGATTAGGGAACATCATGGTTAAAATGCCTGCCTGATGTCTACGCTTATACTTCCACCATTGTCAACATCAGTGGAGCTGCACTGGTTCTAAAGTAACAGCCGTGTTAGTCTGTATTCGCAAAAAGAAAAGGAGGACTTGTGGCACCTTAGAGACTAACCAATTTATTTGAGCATAAGCTTTCGTGAGCTACAGCTCACTTCATTGGTTAGTCTCTAAGGTGCCACGAGTTCTCCTTTTCTTTTTACTGGTCCTAAAGAAAGGATACAAAAGTTCCTAGTGTAGATCCACCCTTAAGAACTGAAAGCATCACTCCCATAACACTGCTAGCCTTCACCTTTCTGGTGTTCCAGGTGGCAATAGGTTTACATTTGGTGCAGAATCACATTTCCCTGCATGTGTTTTCCCCTTCATCACACAAAAGTGAAATAACTCCTCATAATTAGCAATTAAAGCAATAAAGTTACAGCTTGAGCTATGCCAGTTTTGCTAAGATGAAACATGTTAGTTTTATTTATAAATTTTATTTTATTCCTTTAAGACTTGTATCAATCTTGGGGACCAAGTATAGCCCTCAATATAAAATCAACCTGTTGACCAGCATCAGTTTAAGCTTTTTAAGAAACATTCCTGTAACTCATTCCATCATCATGCTGCTTAGGCAAATGCTTGAGTAAATTGATGGGGACTGAGTCTATACCAGTGGTTTTCAAACATTTTTTTCTGGTGATCCAGTTGAAGAAAATTGTTGTTTTGTGAAACAACGGAGCTGGGGCAGAGGGGTTTGGGAGGGACTCAGGTCTGGGGCAGAGGGTTGGGGTGTGGAGGGTGAGGGCTGCAGGGTGGGGCTGGGAATGAGGGGTTCAGGGTGTGGGAGGGGGCTGTGGCAGGGGATTGGGGTGTTGGAGGGCATTAGGGCTCTGGGCTGGGAGTGCAGGCTCTGGGATGGGGCTGGGAATGAGGGGTTTGGGGTATAGGAACGGGCTCTGGGTTGGGGGGAGGGGCTCAGGACTGGGACAGGGGATTGTGGCGTGGGCTTACCTTGGGCAGTTCCTGGTCAGCGGCGCAGCGGGGGTGCTAAGGCAGGCTTCTTGCCTGTCCTGGGACTGCGCTGCGCCCCGGAAGCTGCCAGCAGCAGGTCTCGCTCCTAGGTGGAGGCATGCAAGCAGCTCCGCATGGTTCTCACCCACAGGCACCGTCATCCTGCGCAGCTCCCATTGGCCAGCCCGCTGGCAGGAAGCCAGTGGGAGTGCGGAGCTGGTGCTCGGGGCGGGGGCAGCAGGCAGAGCCCCGTGGCCCCCTCACCTAGGAGCCTGACCTGCTGCTGGCTGCTTCCGCATGCAGCTCAGTGTCAGAACTGGTAGGGACTAGTCTGCCTTAGCTGGGCAGCACCGCCAGTGTGACTTTTAATGGCCTGGTCGGCAGTGCTGACCAGAGCCACTGCGACCGAATGCCTTACTTTCCGCAACCCAGTACTGGGCCGCAACCCGCAGTTTGATAACCACTGGTCTATATTGTCCTTCACCTTGTGTGCAGTCGCATCTGTGCAAAACTAATGTAAAATCCTACCATTTGATTTGGTAGCATTGTACAGCCATTTAGCATCAATGTATATTATGACACAAGGTGCAAGGCCAAGACAGTGGTGAACTGTGTCCATTAGCCTTACACTATGCCATAAAAGTCAACGCTGTGTGTTCCAGTTGGTCTGATAATTTCAGCATTGTCAATAGTTTGTGGAGTATGAATAGATAGTACTTCCTGTATCTACCTGTACCTTCCCCTGTAGGAAGATGTACTTATCCATATTCCACAGATGGGTGCAGTATTGGAAAGAGGCTTATGCAAAAACATGCAAAATTTCCCACTATCAGACAGACTTTTAGACAAGATAGACCATTGACCTGCTTACTATAATCAAGAACCCGTGTACTTCATGGCACAATGGGACCATATTCTGCGGATAGAATGCTTAAATTCGGTGGCAAAGTTAATTTATTCTATCATGGTGAAATATCCTTCATTATCATTTTCCCGCCCCCCCCCCCTTAGAAAAAGACACATTACTATGGCTCATAGTTGATTATTTTCAATTTTAGGTACTTTATACCACAGAGTTTCTAGGGACGGAAGTTAAAATCATTCCCCTCATGTTTTGATAATAAAAAACAAAAGTTAAGTTCCCAAATTTTTTAAATTGTAGACTTTCCTTGAATATAGGAACAAGCAATGGATTTTTTTTTAATTATAAACTTGAGCATCAAATTAAGCAACTTAGTAACTAAAAGTGTTTGCTTTTTTTAACTAAAAGTATTACTTTTCAATTGGACTATGTAGCTTTTTGCATGAGGAATTTACTCTTCCTCCTTGACTCTATTAAGCAACTCAAAACTTATCCAATAATCTGAGCGGCCCAAGGAGAGCCTGTTGTAATGTTATAGAAAAATATTTGAAATCAATGATCTTGCCATTATGTGATGGATCTGTTTTAGCTCCAGTTTCTTTATTTATAGTTGTGGAACCAGACAAAAGTCTCACAGTTCTGTGTTTAGGGCTCAGAGAGTAGAGTGTGCCCTTTTATTTTGAACATGTCTTTTTGTTGTTGTTGTTGGAATATTTAATAAACCTGGAAGCCAGTATGCAAAAAATAAAGTTGGATTAGAAAGTGGAGTGTTTCCAGGGAGGTCTGTAATTCCGTTTTCTTCTGTGACCCCTGTTCTTACTAACTTCTGCTTGTTTCTCAAACTTCTAGTTTTCTTTGCAAGGTTAGGAGTCTCTCCATATACCTGAGTTTCCTATAGTAGCATAACTTGCATTGCAAAAGCACCTAGAGGCCCCAGGCAGAATTGGGGACTCTATTACTTTATGTACTGTACATGCATATAACAAGACTATCTTTGTCCCTATGAATTTACAATCTAAGTACAATGAGAATAGGTGAAGGCAACAATCTAATGTGGGGAACATAAGGTAATTGTCAATTATAATTAGTGTAATAAGCAGCAGTCAGCATACCAGTTGCCTAACCATTGTTGAGTGTTTTGTAAGCATCAGAGCAGGGGAGGGTTTTAAGAGATTCAAAGGAGGATAATATAGTGGCTCTGCAGATTTTTACAGGGAGCTCTTCCTGTACTTAAGGGAAGGCATTGGAGAAAACATGAAGATGTTTGAGCTAAAAGTGGACTCATGAGCTATGTAGGCTGGTATTGTTGGTTGAATGAGGGCAGGGGTCAACTGTCCAATAGCATATATGAGATGATGGGGAAGGTGAAGCTAAGCTGTGAAGTGCTTTAAAAGAAAAGACAAGTAGCTTGTGTGGTGGAGGGTGCAAAGGGGATCAAGGTCTGAATTCAAATGGTTTTTGCAGCAGCATTTTGGATGGATATAATGGAGAGGTGATGGTGTGGTAAAATATTTGTCAAGACCAAAGTTACAGTACTTTATGGGAGAAGAGGGCCTGAGCAAGTGTTTTAGCTGTGTGGACAGAGGAAAGATGGTGAGATGTGCAGCAAGAAGGGGCACGATTTAGACATGGGCTGTCTGGAGGCATGGAACTAGAAATCTTGATTCTCAGTTAGGTCTTTCAGTTTAGCAAAAAACTCTTCCAAGACAGAATGTAGAAAGGATTGGAAACCGTCATGGTTTTTCTCCTCATTGCTATGAGAAATTTTCCCTGTTTATTCAATGATTCTGTCTGTCAAGATGTCTTTCTGTTTCCGTGGTGCTTATGTCTGAACACATACTGCTACTGGAACCATTATCATTGGTAGGAGACTTCTGCCTTCTCTGCTTTTGTGCTGATCTAATTCCCAGATATTGTGTGTATGTGTGGTGGTTTTTTGTTTTTTTTAATATATAAAGTGGCCAGGGATGCTTCTGCCATTGTAAAATCCTATCTTGGTTCAGTACCCTGCCGTTCTAAAGGGCAGTTTTTTTTGGACCAGTGGGAAATAGATCCAGAGCTCAGTGCGAACACTGCTACTACCTAGGTCTTCATCATCTGACCCTATCCCACAAACAATTTTTTCATATTACCCTTAGGAAGCCAGTATAGCTCTTGCATAGTCCAGGTATGTGCCTGATCCAACACTGCTGAGGACACACCACCCTGATACCTGTTCTTTGTACTGGCTTCCCATTGTTTAAATACAGAGTACAGTTCAAGGACACTGGACTGCTTTTCAAGGTCATGCATGGATCTGGTCCTAGCTACCTGAGAGGCTGTCTCTTTCTCCATAACCTCTAATGATAGATATGTTCCACTGGAACAATGAAACTGTCAAACAAAAGGGGGGGACTTACGACCACAGGAGACAGTACCTTCACAGGAGCAGGACCAAGACTATGGAGCTCTCAGCCAGATAAGGTAAGTAAGATCACTGACTTTCCCACTTTGCTGACTCGGGGCCTTACCTTGGCCACTAGAAGAAGCAGTGGATCTTCAGTCCCTGCACTGGGGCTGGCAATTGGATCAGATAGCAAAATGTTGTCCTGAAAAAATTAGGAAAATATGTAATCTATGACTTCCATAACTAACAGCATTGATGGGCAGACCCAGGGTGGGACTCATTTAAAAAAGAAAATCACCAGCCTCTTGCCCTTGCTACCTGGAAGCAGTACATTCAGGCCTTGTCAAAACATGAAGGTTGTACTGCTTTACCGCAACCAGTGTGTTAGCAGAGTATTAGTACTGTCGTGTCGTTAAAGTGGTACAATCCCTTAGTGTGGGTGCAGTTAACCAGTATAAAAAGTGCTTATATTGGTATCATTTATTCCTGTACAGCAGGGGTGAGGAACCTCTGGCCCACAGGCTGGATCTGGCCGCTGCTTCTTTTAATCTGGCCCGTGGCAAGTCTCTACGCTGCAGGCTGGACGCCCCGAGCCTCGGCGCCCTCCCGCGGGGCTGGAGCTGTGAGTGCTGGCTCGCCACCATGTCCCTGCAGCCCCTAGGTGGAGGGATGATGAGGGAACTGCCTCCCTGACCCCGCACCCCCACATGCACCCCAACCCTCTGTCCCAGCCCTGAGCCCCCTTCCACACCCAATCTCCCACCCAGAGCCCACACCCTGAACCTCCTTCCGCACCCCTAGTCAGAGCCGCACCCCAGTCCTCAGCCCTGAGCCCACTCCTGCACCTCAAGCCCCTCCCACACCCTGAACCCATTTCTGGCCCCACCCCAGAGCCTAGGGAAGCCCCAAGCCCCCCTGCAGGGCTGGAGCCGCGAGCACCAGCTCACGCTTCTGCAAGGGGAAGCTCCAAGCCTCTGCACCCCACTCCCCGTGGGGCTGTGTGTGGCCCCTGACTGATTTTTTTTTGATGTGGGTCAATGGCCCCTGCTAGAAAAAAGGTTCCTCACCCCTGCTGTACAGGAATAAGCTATAATGTTATAAGGAACCTTTTATACTGGTTATAAAATCACATAAATGTAGGGCTGGAAGGGACCTTGAGAAGTAATGGAGTCCAGCACTGTGTAAGGTCAGGTAAACCTAGACCAACCCATTACAGATGTTTGTCCTACTCATTTTTTAAAACCTCCAATGATGGGAATTCTATAACCTCCCTTGGAAGCCTATTCCAAGCTTAACTTATAGTTAAAAGTTTTTCCTAATATCTAAACTAAATCTCCATTGCTGGAGATTAAGCCTGTTACTACTTCATCTACCATCAATGGACCTGGAGAACAATTGATCCACTTTCCTCTAACAGCCCTTAACGTATTTGCAGACTGTTATCAGGTCCCATTTTAGTCTTCTTTTCTCAAGACTAAAAATTCCCCTTCCCCAGTATTTTGGGACTTCACCTGTCCTCCAGGAGTTGTCAAAGATAATTGCTAATGGTTCTGAGGTTGTTTTTTGCTCGTTCGTTAAGTACTGTAGGGTGACTTTCAGCAGGCCCTGCAGACTTGAATACATCTAACTTGTCTAAATATTCTTTAACCTGTTCTTTCCCTATTTTGGTTTACATTCCTTCCCCCTTGTTAGTATTAATTATGTCAAGCATCTGGTCATTAATTATGTCAAGCACCCTTTAATCCTTTTAGTGAAGACTGAAGCAAAATAGACATGAAACACCTCCACTTTATGGATATCACCAGTTATTAGCTCTTCTTCCCAGCTAAGTAGAGGACCTATACTTTCCTTTGTCCTGCTCCTAATGTATTTGAAGAACTTCTTATTGCCTTTTGTGTCCCTTGCTAGTTATAACTCATATTGTGCCATAGCTTTTCTGATTTTTGTCCCTGAATGTTTGTGCTATTTTTTGTACTCTTCCTTAACAATATGTCCATGTTTCCACTTTTGCTATGATTCACTTTTGATTTTCAAGTCCTAAAGAGCCCCTGATGGAGCCGTATTGGCTTCTTACTATTATTCTTTGTATCTTTCCTTTGCATCGAGGTAGTTTGCAGTTGTGCCTTTAATATTATCTCCTTAGATTTTTCTTCCCATGGGACCTTACCGACCTGCTCCCTGATTGTATTAAAGTCTGCTTTTTTTGAAATCTATTATCCTTGTTCTGCTGTTCTCACTCCTTCCTTTCCTTAGAATCATGAAATATATCATTTCATGATCACTTTCACCCAAATTGCCTTCCATCTTCCAATTCCTCCCCATTGGTCACATTCAAGTCTCAAATGGCTGTCTCCCTGGTTCCTTTCTCCACTTCCTGGAACAAAAAGCTGTCCCCAGTCCATTCCAAGAACTTACTGGAAATTTTGTGTTTTGACATATTACTTTTCCAACAGATGTCTGGGTGGTTAAAGTCCCCCCCCCTCCATTACTACCCTGTTGTGTGTTTTTAGATATTTCTGTAGTTTGTTCTACAAATGCCTCATCCACCTCCTTTTCCTGATTTTAGTGGCCTTTAGTAGTCCCCTCCCATGACATCACCCCTATTTTTTTACTCCATTTCTCTTTACTCAGATTCTCAATTGATCTCCCTCTGACCTTCTTTTGGACCTCAGAACAAGTATATATATTCTTGATATATAATGCAACACCTCCTCCCTCTTACCCTGCCTTTCCTTCCTGAAGAAGCTGAGTGCCTCTATACCAATATTCCAGTCATGAGACACATCAAGCTTCTGTGATGCCAATTAAGTCATAATTTATCTTATGTACTAATACTTCCAGGTTTTCCTGTTTGTTCCTCATTCTCCTTGCATTTGTGTATAGACAGCTAAAGTGTTGAGTAGATTCTCCCACTGATTTCTCTCTCGTAATTTTCTGTGTCCTCAACAACTAACCCCATGTTAAGGTTCCTTTTTTTTTTTATACTGCATCTATGGTAGGGGTTACACTAGTATAACTATTTGATATTAAAAAAAAAAAATCACACCTATAACTGAAATAGTTTTACCAGTACAAAATCTGTGTGTAGACCAGGCCTCAGAAAAAGGGTGCTTCTGATTGCTCACCAGTGACCCATCTGCTCATTTAAGACTCCTCATTGATAATTAGCACTTGTACAGTGCTTTGAACATGTCGAGCACTATATAGTCATTCGCTCCCAAATGTCCTTGTGAGGTAGCTAAGTATAATCAACTTACAGATGGGGAAACTGAGATGCAGAGAGGTAAAGTAGGATAGTGCAGTGAATCAGTGGTAGAGTCCAGAGTATAACTTAAGAGTGTGATTCTACAGCTAATTCTGTATAATCTGCCGTCTCTTGACGGGTTCTGGAGTTCCACCTGCTACTCAGCTAATGGTATGGTAATTATGATACAGGGTTCACGGCAAATGTAAATATGCACGAGGGTCCCGATCCTCTGATTACTTAATGTTGAAAGTTAAGCATGTGAGAAGTCCCATTGAAGTCAGGGGCTGTAGATCCACATTAAAGTTAAGCATGTATATAAATGTTTTCAGTATCAGGGTTTAGTTGCATACTAGCAGGGTACCTTATCTGTGCAGTGCAAGAGGCTGCTGTAGTGACGCATATGGTAGTGGATTTTGCAGTATAGGTATACAACACATAGGACCTGGCTCTCATTTTGCATTAAGGCCCCTCTATACTGCTCTAGCAGCGTGTATTTCATTTGCAGCAGGAGCAGAAGAGGGTTTCCCCACAGAAGACCAAATAATCTAGGAGGGTAATTGAGAATGGGACCCCTAAGAGTCTGATCCTTCTAGATTAGCTCATCATAAAAGTGTGAAAGATGTAAATACAGGAGTTGGCCCTTAGAATCCTTATCTGGAACAGATTCATTCTGAAAGTTCTAAGCAGAGTTAAACTTAGCCTCTGACTCACCCCCCCTTCCATGTCTCTTATGTGAACCCTAGTCTCACTTTTTAAATACTGAAAGAAGTACTCCACAAAGGGTAGATACCTGCTTCTCACTTAACTCCGCTGATAGCCTTCGCTTCAAAGGTTGATCCCACCCCTCGCTTCAGATGCTGATATATGCCACTTCCTGGCCTGAAGCACAATATGGGACCCAACAAAGAATAGTGGCAGGATGCTTCAGGCTCATGGATGGAATGGGGGCTCCAGCGACAGCAGAGATGGGTTGAAATTGGCTCATCCCAAGAATCACGGTCCTGTTTCCTAGCAACCTGAGGCTTTTTACACAGCCAACCCCTTCCCCTCTCCAGCAGTTCATCTGAAACAGAGGAAACTAGCCATTCTTTAAAAGTTACCTATTCTTCCCCCATTCCTGCTTCCCCCCAAAAAGAGATTATTGTATTTTATGTTTTTATTATTGTAGTGTTTAAGAAATGAAAAGAACACCAGATAGTGATTTCAGGAATATCAAGTCTTTGTTTTTCCTGTTTCTGCTGGAGATCTCTTGGCAATTCAAAGACCCGAGGAGCTTTTCCTTTCCTTAATTGAAAGGTCGAGGTACTGAATCTTTAAAAGAACTTAATTCCGACTGTTTGGCATGCATTTAAACTAAATAAGTGGTATCAAAACCAAACAAGCTCAGCTCCTCCTATCCCTCCCTCCTCCCCCAAGTTTTAAACAGTGACTAAAAATAATTTCCTCTGACACTCGGCTTTCATTTCCTTAATAATTGTGATAGTACAACTAGCTTATCAGTTGTCTACCTATTTTTTCCTGGAAGACACTATAGGGACAAGACCTGAATATCATGTAAAAACAAGCAGGGATTTAAAAATAAAAAAGGCTTTCCTTGGACATAACCTGTAAAAGGATGGGGATGGGAGGGAAAATCCATTTTTCCCCCCCTTGGATCATATTTAAGGAGTTAAACACAAAGGCCTCATTCCTTCAATCAGAGCCACATGGGCCCTTGCACCTACGTGGAGCCTCAATGAAGTCATTGGGACTCCATGCGGGCAGAAGTGTGCACCTGTGTGGATCTGATTAAAGTAATAAGGCCCAAAGGATTAGCCAGTTTCTGAACCTAATATTTTATTAAAATATCAGACGTGGTAGATGCTGTACAAAAATATAGGAAGCCAGAGTCTCTGCCCTGAAGCATATAGACTTTTTATAAAGACAGAGCAGACAAAAGGTGTGTGTGGGGGAGGAAACAACGCATAAAGAAAATATTCTGGGTGATAAATATGGTATTTAAGAAACATGTCATTTAAACTATATAACACTCTCCCCAGCTGACCCTCTAGTGAGGTTGTTTTTAAAATAAACTTCTTTAATATTTACTAATTTTAGCTTTTGTTCCCTTTTCTATTTTTTAACCATGCCTTTTGAAAATGTTGTTTTCCTGTTTTTGTTAACTATTGCCTTTCTTCTAAGTTTAATATTGTGCCCTTTTCTATTTTTTTAAATGTATCACCCTCACCCCCACTAATATATACACACACACACTGATGTGACAAAGTGATATTGTACAAATTCTGTTCTATAGAAATCTCCCTCCCTTCCCTTAAATAGGAAACTGTTTAAATAAGCTTTGAATAATATCTCACCAAAAAAAAATAAATCTCTAATATGCCTTTCAGGACTGCTGCACTTATTTTTGCAGAACGAAGTAAGAAGGGTTTTATTGCAGTAGCTGCATTTTTGCCTGCTGTGCAATTTTTAAGGTAGTTGTATAGTGTTGTTTCCTATTGTACGTGTTTACTTTCAATCAAGATAAAAACTGATCATTTAGTAGCTATATTTTGATGTGATTAAGGTTCAACTGATGTGTATTTGAATTAGCATCTGTACAGCACACCAGCCTTTGCTTGAAATTGCTTAGCTCACTTTTATACCAACAGAAAACACAGTATTGAACTAAGACACCTCAGCAACATTTATAAGATGCACTATTTTTGAGCTTCTGTATTACTATAGGAAACAGTTGTTACACACTGCAGGTCTTCTGTGGTGGCTTTTTTTTTTAATGACTTCTGTTCTACAATGCTTAATGATTTAGTCACAGGGCACATGTTGCCATGTCCGAATATTTTGATAAGGTTATGTCATTACATGCTGATGCACCAGCATAGCAGCATGATGTTGTGATACCTGGAGTTCATCCCTGCAGAGACAGGTGGTCATATTAGTAGATTCGTTTAGGGTGTTTTAAAACATTAAGACAGGTTTCAGAGTAGCAGCCGTGTTAGTCTGTATCCGCAAAAAGAAAAGGAGAACTTGTGGCACCTTAGAGACTAATAAATTTATTTGAGCATAAGCTTTGGTGAGCTACAGCTCACTTTGCTCATGAAAGCTTATGCTCTAATAAATTTGTTAGTCTCTAAGGTGCCCCAAGTCCTCCTTTTCTTAAAACATTAAGGCTGTGACCCCGAACTTAGCTGAAAACTGCAAGTTCAATTTCTTGTTCCAAGCAGTATCTCAACACTGTATGTACAGTAGTACCACATTGGCCTTGCCATAGTCCTCCTTTGGAGGAAGAATTTCTTTTGGGCTGGATTAAGAGTCTTTAAAAATCTCACTCTTGTTGGTGCATACTTTTGGTGAATGCTTGACTGAGTCGTTAGAGTCCCTGGTGCCAAGAGTGCATGCTGTGTGTCTCTGGGACTGTGTGTGTGTACCTACAGGGTGGGCTACCCTGGGACTGTTCTAGCTGAGCTTGCAAAGAACGGATACCTTAAGAGAGCATGGGGTTACGAGAGGACTACACTTCCCAGCACGCTCTGCGTCACCTGCAGAGCCGCCCCTGCTTAGGGCTGCTGTTCTGAACAGGGCGGGCATGCGGCGCATGCGGAGTAAAATAACAAAACCCTGTTGGAGGCCCGCCCTCTGGCGGCCAGCGGGTGCGCTACAGGGGAGCAGCTGCTGGCGCTGCGGCGTCAGTGGCGCCTGACTGCACCAGCAGGACAATAGGCAGCTGGGCTCTGCGGGCCCAGGGCCAGGCCGGGCCCGGGCCGTACAGGGCCTGGCTCCCCGGGCCGGGGCCGGGGCCGGGGCCGGCGAGAGGGGCCACCCAGGGCCCGGGCCCAGTACTGTGATCCGCAAACACTCCCCGGGTTCGTTCCTCGGTGCACGGGCCGGGGAGCCGCCTGAGCCCCGCCAGTACCGCCCCACGGGCCGGAGCCGCTGCTCCCCGCCCGGCCTGGCTGATGCGTGGCCGGCGCCGCAGTGCTGCGCGCGGCGGCCGCCGGCCGCTTCGCTCGGGAGCGCGCTGCCCGCGCCCTCCGGCCGGCGGCTCTGCGGGGCCCCCTGGCTGCGGGCGGGCGGGCGGGCGCAGTGCGCTGGGCGGCCGGCGGGGGCGCTGCGCCTCCCCTCCCCTCCCTTCCCCCGCCCGGTGCATTCTCCGATTAAAGGGAGGGGGAGGGCAGAGAAGGAGCCTGGCCGCCATTTTCCGAGCAGCGCCGCCGCCGCTCTCACCCGGAGCGGGGGGGAAGCACCGCCGCGCTCGCTCCGCCGCCGCCCCGCGGGCGGAGAGCGACGCCGAGCGCCCGGCCCAGCGCCCGCGGACCGGCGGGGACCCGCAGCCGGCGGCTCTAGGGCGCTCCCCGAGCCGGGGGTGGGGGGGCAGCTTCTCCCCCCGCCCCAGCCCGGGCTGCAGCCGCCGCCGCCGCCGCTCTGCACCCGGGAAGGGAGAAAGAGAAGAGCCCCGTCCCCCGCCGCCGGGGAAGACCGAGCGGGCCCGAGCCGGGGGGGGGAGCCGGGGCTGGCGCCGGGGCTGGCGGTGCCTGTGCCGGCTGCGGCTCCGCTTCTCCCCTCGGTCGGCGCTTGTTTGCAAACTGCGCCCATTTTGTGCGGGGCTGAATCCGCCCGGACTGTGCTCTCGGCTCCATCACGTGGTAGGTGCCGCTGCCGCCCCGCTCCCTCGCCCCTCCGCCCGCTGCCCTTCTCCCTCCCTCCCGCGCTCCCTCCCTCCCGCTGCCCCTTTGTTACTGCAACTACCGCCGGCCCCGCGGAGCCAGGCAACTTTAAATGGCTCCTGCTCCCTCTGCGCGGCTCCCGCCGCGTGCATGGGCGGGGAGGGGGAGAAAGGGGGGCTCGCTTCCACCTTCACCGTCTGCGACCGCGGCTGCCTCGGTGCCCGGCGCCGCCGCCTCCGAACGTGTCTGATGTGGGTTTCTGCCAGCCCCGGCCTCAGCCCGAACTTCTCTGCCCGGCTGCTGGCGGCCCGCCCGCCCGGCGCCAGGCACGGCCGGGCCCGGGGCTCCTGGGAGCGTGTGTCGGGTAAAGCGCTCGGGGTCACGGTGGCGGAGCATGTGGGGGAGAGCAGGGGCCTGACTTTGTTTTCGCTGCGGGGCTTGGTGCCTTCCTGGGGGAAGCGGCTGTATTTTGGTCTGCTCGGGCTGAGCCCCGCCTGTTAAATCTCCCCCTGTAGGTAGCTCTCCTTGTGCTAATGTCTCTGTGTGTTTCGACTCCCTCCCCGAGTGCGTGTGGCCAGCAAAGTACTGCGGATCCATTGCGTGGAGGTGGTGGGGGCGCTGGGGAGGAGGTTGGGTTGATGGCGCCACTTTAAATTGAAATCTTGCGCCAGGGCTGGAGCTTTTTGTGGCTTGTTTATAAACTTGAACGATCGCGTATGGAAGGTTTCTAGGCCGGTTTTTGGAATGCGGCGGACCCAAAAGTTCCAGTGTCGAGTCCTGCATTGCCGCCCCCAGTGCCATTCACACTCCCCGCCCGTGTGTGTTGCCATCTCGGTCACGTGGCTGGCAGTCCTTGTGGTGTGTTGCTGCTTGTATGGTATGTAATGCTCGATCCTAGCCTTAGTCTGCAGTCTGTTTTCTCAAAAACAAAGAAGCCAATCCAAAGCTATCCCTTTTGGAAGAGACCAAAGGGTGATATGGGTGTTTACTTTAAAATTCCGGTTTTGGTTTTGTTTTGTTTCCCCCTTTTGATCTTAAACAGAAGAAAGTTGCATAATCTTCACCTTGCATAATTTTGCGTGAGGAGCTTGCCCCTTCACAATAACATTTAGGGCTAAGTGCAACGTTAAGTATGAAAAGTAGTAGTGGGGCATGTGTGTAAATGTCTGTCACCTTCTCATGGTTTGAAATGCAGTAATTGATTTATTTGTAAAAGCTTTGTGTACAGGCCTTCCCTTCTGCCCATTTGGGACCTGCAGCAGTCTATGTTCTGACATGGGTTTGATCAGCCAAACCAGTTGAAAGTTTGGTGTGTGTGTGGTTATTTTAATTTTGGATTGGTGAAAATTTTTTTTCCCCTCTAAGTAGTAGCATATAAGTGTGTTCACATTTTTAAAGACTATTCTGTTCTTGCATGTCTGTTATGATAAGAGGGTTAGAGCATTTCTGGTGCTCGGTTACAAAGAATTTGACTACCGTTAGATTTGCTTAGGATCTTTTTAAAGGCACATCTTTGTATCTTCCGTAACAAATTTTCCCATTCATGTTTGTACAAAAAATTAGGAATTTTTTTTTTTTTTTTTGTAGAGCACAGTCTCTCCTGCTAATAAAGTTTGTTGTTTTAAAATTTGGCCTGTATGTTTATATAGGATCCTATAAACGCCACCAGTCTGAGTGGCAAACAGAATTGTAATTTTCCGTAAAACTGACCATGGTACGTGAGGAATTGCTGTGTGTTAGTTTGGATTTTTTTGTTTGACCACTTTATTTTGAACAGTTCGGGCCATTTTCTTGCTAGCAGTTACATCATGTCATGTGATGTGTGCTATGATGTGTATTTCTAAAAATAAGACAAGGTAAAAAGCCCATCCTCAGGGAAGTTAAAATGTGTTGTGAAATTGGGAAAGTACTTTAGTCATAACACTCTTTGACTAGTAATAAACTATTTTTTTTTTCTGGAGAATCCAGTTGATGTACTAGTATAAATTAAACACACCCACTTACCCTTTAATTTCTTGAATTCAGATTATGAAGGGAATCTGATTTTTTTCTCTTCTGAATAACTACCTTTTTAAAAGTTTTTAAAATACAACCCACCATTGTTTTCAGAAGGGAATGTATAATGCCAGTTACCCTTTGTGTATATTCTCCCCTTAAGCTCTCCCATACAGCATGGGAAAGGTATTATGGGTAGTGAGATGCCTTTTAGATTTTTAACCACAAATTTCATAACTTAAATATGAAATGATGTTGACCTCTTTGACTTAGAATAGTTGCCTGACTTGATTGTGGGACTTCTTAAGGTAAACTACTGGCAAAGCCTAATTTGGGAGAAGGGGCTGGGGGAATTTTTTTCCTTAACTGTACCATCTCAGTGGGATCACTGTACATCCATATTAGGCCCTGTCTACGCTGCAAACTAAGTCCATATTGTGGACTTAATCACAACGCGGTTAAAGGTGACCTGGAAAAGGGGGAAGGATGGCAGTCTTATGTACTCTCATGCTTCTTTTATTATGTATAAAGAATGCCAAAAAGGTGAGAGCTTTGTTATTGTTGTGGTTTCTGTAATGCTTTTTCAACACTAAATGCAAGCGAAGTCCACCCTGGAAGATTACGGTGACTGGAGAATATCACAAAAGTTGAGTAAAAGCTGAACAATTTTTGTGAAGGAGAAGTGACTTTAATCACCGTTTTAAAACTGGTTTTCTTAACACACATAATTCCAACACCCAATGAACACTTTGTTCAAAGCATGTCTCTGGAGTTTCAACACCTTATTCTTTTAGTTAAGAGAACTGACAAAACATATGCTTTGTGTCCCCAAGTAGTTCACCAGCGAAGCCCGGGAGGATCAGGCTTGATGTTTTAATAAGGTAAATAAGGAATAAAAATATATTTAGGCATTTTTCATGCATGCATCCTAAAGGCAGGTGGATAATGGAAGTCACATCAATTTTGCAGGGATTATGCCTTGCACTCTTTTCTCTTTTATTAGAAAGTTTTCAGAAGAGATTTAGAACTAACTTCTATTGAAGGTGTGCAAATTAAGTGTTTTCTTATCCTGTATTTCAGTGCTGTCTTATCTTCCACGCTTCTTTTTTTTTTTTAAAAAAATCAAACCCCGTGTGGCTAAGCGATTGGGACAGTCTGTTGCATCAGCTGGACCTTAGATGACAAACTATCGTTAATTTAACTTTTTTTCTGGATATCAGGTAATGTGCTGGCTCGAACAAATAATACGTAAGAGTTTCTGTGTATGGTTCTTTATGTTCAGAGTGTTTGTAGTCTCTCTCTCAACACTTGGATGATCAGAATGGCAGGTGATCTGTGAAGTACAATTTCCTTTGTTGTGTTTTATAAATAACATTTCCCCAGTCATAAAGTCTTCAAATGCTCTCTGTGTATCTGGAATGCATGTCCAAAAACTTTTATTAGAGTTCTTCTCCTCCCCGAAAAGAAAATCCTCTCCAGACTCCTGTACTATTTTTCGGCTGTATGGTTAAGGATGTAATTTTGAACTGCTTTGTTATACAAAGGCTTCCTGTCTCTTCTCAGTTGGACAAAGAGTTGCCACACAACAGGGTCCTGGTGATGCAGTTGCTTAGTGTCTTATGCCATGAGTATATTCTCTTCAAGGTACATTCAAACTGAGACTTTAGGGTGGGGGACAGTGCAAGTAGCTTAGTGCAAAACTGTTCAGACTCCAAGAAGAGATGGAAAATATAACTTCTTGTACCTTGCTTCTCGGCAAGCTATAATTTAAGTTAAAGAATGAAAGCAGAAAATAAAATAGAAGTTCTGATGGTCAAGGAGATCTAAGTCTAAAGAGTGGAGCTTGGGCACTGCTCTGTGTGAATCCAGGATGAAAACATCTTTCTTTTTTACATGAACAAGAAAAAGCACAGATTGGAAAAAGAATAGCTGAAACAAATCTAGAGAGAGGAAAGGGTACTTTTACAGGTCTGTTCAGACCTGTTTGACCATATCTTTGTCAGCTCCTCAGTTTAGACTTGTTGCTGCAGAATTACTTTTCTCTCTCCACCAGCTCTGTGAAGTGTTGAGGGTGGTGAAAAGTGTTTTGTTTAAAATAGCTTTATTGAAATCAGTTTCTTTACTGAAAGCTGATCCAGACTTTAGTCAAGCTAGTAGCATGAAGTCTGTTATGAACACTATGCTAAGTTGTACCAAACTTCGTTGAGTTCCCTTCATGATTTTTATGCCCTCTTATTGAGCCCTGCAGTGACATAATGAAGCAATGAATATGAATGGAAAAGTTCTGTTCAACTGTCTTTTTATTTCTCTGCCTTAGGAATGAAAAGTGACAAACCAGTTACCACATGGTAACTCTGGCTTAAGTTCCTTTTATTAGAAGAAAGTGCTCAGCATCCTAGCCCTGGAATTTACTTCATGGTGGTGTTGGATGCTGTGATGATGACCCCCTGAATTGCTCTCTTTGGTGTGAGATCCTGAGCAGTTATTAAAGCTGAGACCTATTGTCTGGCAGCAGTTTGCTAAATTAAAGCTTTTGGCTCATGGTTAGGATAATGGGTGTACTGGATTATTGATTCATTATAGAATAAGACACTTAAATGATCAAAGAGAGGTTGTATAGTTCAGTGGATTGAGCATGGGGCTAGGAGCCTGTGTGTTCTAGTCTCTCTGCCACTAATTTTCCATGTGACCTAAGGTAAGTGCCTTAAACTGTTTCCTCACTGGTAAAATGATGAAAATATGGAACCCCCTCCCAGGGGTGTCAAGGTTTAGTTAGTTAATGTTTGTATAGTGCTTTGAAATGTAAAGTGTTCTATGACAGTGACACATTTTGGCAAAATATTGAAAGTTAATGTTAACATTGTGTGTGACCCTAGCACTTCCTCAAAAGAGCATGAATTAAAGGGGGTGTTTCTTTAGCTGCAGCAATAGAATGTGTACAACAAATCTGAATATATTTTAAACATTAATAGACTTTTTGTTCCTTGTTTCAGAGTAGCAACCATGTTAGTCTGTATTCGCAAAAAGAAAAGGAGTACTTGTGGCACCTTAGAGACTAACACCTAGTTACCTTATCTAAGTCCTGAGTTCAAGACTGTATTTCTTTGGCAGGTTGCACAGGATGTACCTAAAATACAGGAAAGCTCTGTGCATTGTGGGTTTGTGGTGGAGTCTTCTATGGTAGGGGGAATGCCAGTCTTTCCAGTCTTGTAAATATAAGAAGAGCTGAGTTTTCAGATATTTTGTTTATACTTAAAGCATTTTTTATGAACATTCCGTTTGCTTACATTTCACATTTTGCTTTTCCATTTGACATTTGAATGCATCTTTGCTCTGAAGAGTGATTCCCTCATCCCTTTTGTTTAAAAAGGATAATGTTGGGGATTCCATATCCGAGACTTCATATTAAACTAGGTCATTTTGCAAGTAAAAGTTAATTCTTGTACATAGCTGCCAGACTGCAAACTTCCTCTGGGAAGTGGTAGTCAAGCTTGCTTTTTCCTTTTTGTACGTCTTTTTGTCTGTGTAATTAACTTTGTGTAGACCAAATTATGGCATCAGTGACTCCTGTGCAAGCCCTGTTGAGTACAGAGGGGGTTAGACCGATATAACAGATGATGCCATTTGAAGACCGGAGCGGTCATAGGTGCCATTAAGAACATAATCTGTTTTTTAATATCAGTATTACTAGTTATGCTTGAATAGGAAAGAGGCTAGGTTGACTTTCAGATTCAAGAGTTCATTTGCAGGCTTGATTCCTTTTATGTGTAAACTGAGTGTACACTGTCTTGAATCATTGAGGCTCCACAATCCAATTATTAGTCACTCTTTAATATTAAATTCTTTCATGGAAGGTTATAAAACACTCAATCTCAACAGTCATTCGAAGACACTGGTCCTTTAAATGTGGATAAGGGATGTTGTATGCATATTAAGTGTCTTGGTTCATGCATAGATATCTACGTCCTTTAATATCTTGACTGTCATAAATCTTTGGGAGATCTGAGACTTTTAAAACTGTATCATTTTATTATAGGCAAACTGCTTGCCATGCTGTGTGTGATGGTACAACTAGTCCATCATCCTATGTTTTGTCACATTGTTTTCTTAATTAAAGCTTTTTGAGAGTTATACTTGTAGGAAAAAGGCTTCTAAATTGGTAATCATCTTCTTTTCCAATTAAAGAATGTTGAAAGATGACAAGATATTCTTTCCTTCTTTTTAGAAAAGAACCCTCCCCCCAGAGAAAAAAAGGGGGGGGGAAGTATATCTAGAGTTCAGGACTGAGGGCTTCTTTTAGGAAAGAAGTCCTAGCATACAAGTTTTTTAAAGGCCTACTTCTAGGCCAGGGTGGCCAACTTGAGCCTGAGAAGGAGCCAGAATTTACTAGTGTACATTTCCAAAGAGCCACAGTAATATGTCAGCAGCACTCCCAGAGCCTCCCACCCGCTGATCAGTGCCTCCCCCTTCCTCCCCATCAGCTATTTCGTGGCATGCAGGAGGCTGGGGGGGAAGACGTGAGGGCATGGCAGGCTCAGGGGAGGAGTGGAGACCAGGCCTGTGGCAGAGCCAGGTATTGAGCAGTGAGCACCCCACCCCCCATACATTGGAAAGTTGGCACCTGTAGCTCTAGCCCCGGAGTTGGTGCCTAGACAAGGAGCCGCATGTGGCTCCACAGCCACAGGTCGGCCACCCCTGTTCTAGACCTTTGAGTTTGAGGCTTAGGTTGTATGCTCGCAGTCACTGGTTTGAATAGCTCTTCTATTCGCATATTTTACAAAATATTACAGTCTTTAATCACATAGTGCAATCAACCTTATGTGTGCCTATAATCTAACCTATGTGTTTTTTTTCCTGGCTACATTTAATATCACTTCTCAAAATGGGTTTTTTTTTCCCCCTTTCAGAATTACTTTCTTCAGTATTAATATTTAAACATTGCCATAAATATGGACTGCTGTAGACAAATAGGACTGGTTCCTGCTCTGAGAAGCCTACAGTTAGCTTGTGCATAACATGGGCCCCCAAGAAGTTGTGAGGTACGGGGGGAAGCAAGAGAGTTTATGTAGCTAATGAATGTGAGGTTATTTGATTATAATGTATGTGTTGTGCTCCTGTGCATGTAAACTTCTTAGTCAACAGATATTGCTAGGCTTAAGCTTTTGTTTGGGCATACTGGGAAATCTTGGCTTTCCAACACTGACTCCCATTCCCAAGTAAAGTAAGTGGATTTTGAAGGGTAGAGGAAGATTTCCTGGTGAAGAAGTTAAGGAGTAATATGGGAAAAAATGGAGGCACCTTGTGGAAGGAGGCATCAGACTGAGCCTGAAGGCTAGTGGCGTTTGCATGTGGTTGGACAGAAGATGAGGCCAGGCAGGAAGAGGTGCAAGTGAAGACCCTGAGTTTAAAATTTTGATACAGGAGCTGCAAATCCATCTGAGGGCTTCTAGTGTGATGATGGATATGGCAGGGAAGGAAGATGACTTTGGCAGCAGAGTACTGAATACACGAGAGAGGGATTGTAAAGTAAAAATCAAGTAAACCAAGTAGGAAGAGGTCGCAGTAGTCTAGATACCAGGTTACCAAGGTGTGGATCAGGGTCTTGATGAATTGAAAGGTGCAGATTTTAGAAATGTATAGAGGAAGGACTTGAGGCTTGTCTACACTTAAAACACACTTTTTAGTGAAGACACCTACCTATGCCAACGGGAGGGGTTCTGTTGGTATAGATCAGTGATTCTCAAACTTTGGTATTGGTGATCCCTTTCACACAGCAAGTCTGAGTGCAATCGCCCCCCCCCCCTAAATTTAAAACACCTTTTTTTTTGGTTAAATATTTAACACTATGTATTATAAATGCTGGAGGGTGAAGCATGGTTTGGTAGTGGAGGCTGACAGCTTGCGACGACCCCCCCCCCCATGTAATAACCTCGTGACCCCTGAGGGGTAATGACCCCCAGTTTGAGAACTCCTGGCATAGATGCTCCTCCATCATCCTAGCACTGTCTACATGGGGGGGTTAGGTCAGTTTAACTTTATCACTTTGGGTGTGGATTTGTCACATCCCTAAGTGATGTAGTTACACCAATTTAATGTCCTGGTGTAGACCAGGCCTTAGTGGGATCCTGGATATATGGGAGGGGGGAGAGCAAAGGGAGGAGTCAAAGACTTTACCAAGGTTATGAGTCTTGGTAGAAAATACCACTCACGTCTACATGATGAAGGGTGGGGAGAGAGGAATTTGTTTCAGCTATGTAGGATTTGAGGCTGGGGTGGATCATATAGGAAGAGTTGTTTGTAAGATAGTTGCAGGATTGGAGAGAGGTGGTGATTCAAGTCATTAGAGAAGATCAGTAACCAAAAAAACCCAACTTCATTAACAGAGTTAAAGTTGCCCCGTGGTATCTTATGCCCTTCCAGAACATTGAGCTCCGCTGAGCACAAACCTCTGAAAACCAGGAAACAAAGGACATAATTTAAAGGGGGAACAAAAATGGGGTGGGGGAGGTATATGGAAGTTTGGGGAAGCAGAGCTTGAAGTCCCCCTATATTCCCCATTTTACAGCTGTGGCTCCCTCCTTTGCTCCTCCACTCTCCTGCACTGCTCTAATCTCCTCTTCTTCCCCCCAAGTTCTGCTGCTTTGAGAGAAAAGGTGAGGCTGGAGACCCTTTGCCACTGCTGGTAGCAGCATGGATAAGGTGGGGTATTCTGGGTTCCTTTTCCTTGTTCGGGGAGCAGTGGAGACATGGGGCAAAACTTACGAAAAGAGCCTCTGCAGAATGCAGGCAGAGAGCAAGGTATGTACGCAAGGACAGATTATCTCTCTGAAAATTGCCAAAGGGTAAGGCTCAGATTTACAGAGTTTGAGTGCAACTCAGGTTCAGTGACCCCAGCATATTGCTTTGAGCCTCCCAATTTCTGTGACAACAGATACCCACTGGGGCCTCAACAGTAGTCTTGCTGCATGTGCACATATTGCTCTTTTAGTCCAAGTTGTGCCAACCTGGAGTTACAAACTTTTTCAATATTGCTTCCCCAAAAGGTCAGTGGCTGCAGTGCACTAACTTAGAAAAACGTCAAGGGGGATAGCAGTTTGGGGAGGATTAGAGCCATACATTGGAGCCCAGGTGTATGCAAAACCTCCCCGTGTCTTGTGAACAGCTGACTTTTTAGGGGAACTCAGGAACCCCTGCTCGAACCTGGACTACTTACTTATGCCACACCACCATGAGTCACAGCAAACTTCAAGATATTGAGTCACCATGTGAATTTTAGAGTACTTGGTGTAGAATCGTAGGACTGGAAGGGACTTTGAAAGGTCATCTAGTCCAGTCCCCTGCACTCATGGCAGGACTAAGTATTATCTAGACCATTCCTGATGGGTGTTTGTCTAACCTGCTCTTAAAAATCTCTAATGATGGAGATTCTATGACCTCCCTAGGCAGTTTATTCCAGTGCTTAACCACCCTGATGGGAAGTTTTTCCTAACGTCCAACCTAAACCTCCCTTGCTGCAATTTAAGCCCATTGCTTCTTGTCCTATCCTCAGAAGTTAAGGAGAACAATTTCCCCCCCTCCTCCTTGTAACAATGTTTTACGTACTTGAAAACTTTTATCATGTCCTCCCCCTCAGTCTTCTCTTCTCCAGACTAAACAAACCCAGTTTTTTCAATCTTCCCTCGTAGGTCATGTTTTCTAGACCTTTAATCATTTTTTTTGTTGTTCTCTGGACTGACTCCAATTTGTTCACATTGTTCCTGAAATGTGGCACCCAGAACTGGACACAATACTCCAGTTGAGGCCTAATCAGCACGGAGTAGAGAGGAATAATTACTTCTCATGTCTTGCTTACAACACTCCTGCTAATACATAATAGTCCACTTTTAAACTGAAAGTGACGTTCAACCTTAACTATAGCAGAGCTGCTGCTATAATGTCCAGGGAGAAAGTGTGGAGGGAATACTTGAGAGCTCTGAGATAATACATACTGCTGCTCTGTGTTGGGAGAAGTAGTTCACTAACTCGGTTGTATCTTAACAATTACTGCTTTGATATATTGCAAAATCTAAGCCGTATATTCTGCTGACAACAAAGTGGATGAAGATTGTTTTTAAAAATGAATTTGTTCCTTAATGGTTCTTTCAGTTGTCTATATAATACTAGTAATGTGACTCGGTGGCAGAGAAACCGTGATATCTGCAACCTGGACTACTAAGAATTGTACCCTCTGCAGGCCAAAAAATTGGCCTTCTGAAGGAGACAAGAAGATTGCAATGTATAAAGGTCTTGGTTGTTTTTTTTGTTTTTGTTTTGTTTTTTAAAATGTGGCTAATTTGGGCCATATCTAGTCTTCCCTGGAATACACGGGAGGGCTTGAGAACTATTAGGATTTGACATTGCAAATACTGCAAGAGTATAACTTGAACATTTTGAGGAGAGGGACTTCGAGTCACTGTGTGTGTTTTTTTTTTTTTTGGGCACAGGAGGAGGGAGTGTGAACATCTGAGAAAGTTAGGGGCAAAGATCTCTGTATGTAAGTGCTTTCACCCCTTTAGTTGAGGACTGAAAGCACTCACCTCTGTTTTCTCATGAGCCAGCAAGAACAAGGAAGAAGAGGTTTGATATTCCAGAACTCAGAGGTAGGAGCTCCGCCCCTCTCAAGGCAGAACTACCCTTTTTTTCCCTTGAAGGTCATCTTTAAGGAGAGAAATGTTGCCTGAAATTTTTGTTTCAGAGATATCACGAATAACTCCTATTAGCTATTGCTTTTGCTCGTTGGAAATTTTGCAAAAGAATAATTGGATTAAAATAAAACTTTTGCAGATTACCTTTAAGAGAAATTGGAGGCCTCTTAAATCAGTGGAACAAAAAATGGAAAGAGTATTTAATGAACAAGGAGAATTTGTAAACATTTTGTAAATATTAAAGTTCCATCCCTCTTCTTTCCATTCCTCCTGTAAAGCTAAAGTAAACCTAGGGCTTATCTAAACAGATATGCATTGGTTTAATTTGTGATTTCTCTCTCCACCCCCCCCCATTGGATTTAGTTAAATGTGTGAACACTCATATTTCTGTGTTAACTAGGTTTATTTTGGTTTCAATTAAATTGATTAGGAACAGGTTTAAAATGTACAAAGTCAGATTACTCTTAATACAAAGTAAGCATCCATGCAGGCATTTACCTTTATTGAACTTAAACTAGTGCAAGTTTGTGTGTACACAGAGCCTTGGATTCCCAGGTTAGGACCCAGTCGTCTTCTCCCCCCCCCCCCCCCCCTATAAACTAAACATCAGAGGTAACATCTTTCAGAGATCTTTATCTCTGAAAGATGTTATAGGTTGATACCAAGATCAGGCTTTCAGATGCTACAGTAATGGGCCCAATTAGATTAGTGTACCTAATTTTGTACCTAATTTTTAGGGAAACTGAAAAGCAGAAGTGTGAGTGAATGCTTTTGACAGCAGTGCTTATGAATAAACAGCTGATCTAAAATATTCAAGTCTCATCAGTGAAAGCCTTGGTAGGGAATTTAATAGAAAGAAGCCTTCTGTAATGAAGCTGCTTTTTCTATCCACAGCCATCCTTACTACAAATGGAGTATTTGCTACAACTGGAATTGTAATCTCTACATTGAATGCATTGAAAGCATTTGGCCCTGTATGTAGGGAGTGAAATTATGTTTATTGAAATCTGTTTTTCAGCATGGTTTAGTATGGGTTTAAGAACACAGCTAGGCATTGCCAACACATACTGTATTGCACATTTATAAAAAAAGGTGAAATAGGCTCCGTTCATACTAGGTAAGCAAACTACACAGGAAACAAATACTAAGCCCTGTATACACAAATCCTAAAGGACTTTTTTATTCTAGGTGGATAGAACAGTGGACTGGAACTCAGGAAGCCTGGATTCTGGTCCCAGCTCTGCCACTGGTCAGTTGTGTGTCCTTGGGCAACTTCCCAGCAGTTTGTATAATGTAAACACTGCAGCATACTTCTTCTATATAGCAGAACTAGAAAGCAAATCAGAAACAGGCTATTAACAAAACTAATTTTAGCTCTAAATGAGTAAATCTAAAAAAGCATAAATGGGGGCAGAGGGAAAGCAAATGCCAAAAAACTTTAATATTAATCTAAAATGAAATCAGTAACAGGTACAGACATGAGGATTTTAAAATACTTTTAACATCATTATTCCTTGTTCATTATGGGTGGCTTCCATTGTAATTATAGCATTAATTATTTAATGTAAACTGATGTACAACTGAGGGATTGGTTTATCAGATACAAATATTTTGATTTAGGATTGCTTTGAACATTTCACTTTTGCTCTTAATGTTAATAAGTATAAAATACAATAGAAAAGCAGTGACATGTTTATCTGCAACATAAAAACAAATGGAAGGTAAAAGTTGATCTTTTATTGCTCTTTCAAGTTGTTAGAATAGTCTTGCACTTTCAAAAATGTGTAATAGTCCTGACAAATCTTAATGATTAAGTAAATGGCTAGTTGATCTGAAACTTGTCTCAGTCTTAGGAAAAACTGCAAGATCATTAACAAAAGAGTGACTGACATTTTACTTAACTCATTTTCTATTGTGAGTTGAATGTTTCAGTGATAGTGATTTTTATTGCTAAGTGGGGAAATACTCTATCAAGGTGGGTAGAGATGAAACTGTCATACACCAAGAATTTAGGAAAGGGAGAGACCAAGTAAACAACTGGTTTCAGTATGCATCCTGTAGTAGCGGGGGAAAACGTTGGACAGCCTAAACTATTGTTAGTATTTCGTTTAAATCTTTGAGTTTGGAACACAGCTAGTTCCCAAGTGGATGAAACCTGAAAGGATCTAACTTTACAAGGTTTCCAAGAAAGCCACTGGCGTTGTTTTGCTAGATAGGAATGTGTGTCTTTTTTTTTTTTCTTCTTTTTTCTAACCACTGGGAGTCAGTGTGGGTGGAGACTTATTCCACCCAAAGCCATGTTCACCTTTGCTAGCCAACTTAAGCAGCAATTTACCACTGATGCAGCCTCATCAGTAGAAGTCATGGTGGAAGCTGTAGTGTAGACATAGCACAAACAACCTGTTGGGGGTTTGTGATACTGATGTATGGTGAGAGGGGTATATAAGGCAGCTAAGTTGTTTGGGGTGAGAGGAGGATGTTTCAGTACTCTTTGGGTGTGATTTTCTCCATGCAGACCTCTTAGGAATTTAGAAGTAGTACGGCCTTGTGGTTAAGGCACTGGACTGGGACGTGGGGAGATGTGGATTCAATTCTCAGCTCTGCCACAGACTACCTGTGTGAACTTGGGGGCAAGCTACTTAACCTTTGTGCCTTAGTTAAAGTGTAAAATTAAGATACTAATCTGTTTACACTGGAAACTCTTTGGGCCCGGATTATCTGTGTGCGTGTGTGTGTAATGCCTAGCGTTGTGGGGAATCTCTAGGTGCTAGGATGATGACTTGGAATTTCTGAAGTATACTGACCACTACTGGAATTATTTTTAAAAAGTGCTCAATGTTGGCCTGATTTTGCTCTCACTGAAATCAATAGTTGTATTATTGATTTGAATAGGAACAAAGTTAGGCAAACATGGAGAGCTGCTGAATGCTCAAAGGGAGAGAGATGAAAGTTCTAGAAAACAAAAGCATGGCCTTGTAACTTCTCCTGAAGTCTGGTCTTGTCTCATTTTTGCAGATGTGGAAACTGAGGCACTGGACGAAAGTGACTTGCCAAAAAGTTCTTATTGCAAATTGGTGTTTCAGAACCAGCACTGGGACGTTGGTTTTTCTGACCGCTAGTTTTGTGTTCAGTCCACTAGTTCATGCTTGCTTCTGTTATATTGCAGTATTACAGACCGTGGGCCTAGGCCTGTGTCTCAGATGACTTATCAGCATTTTTGTTTGTTTATTTTTATTTATCTGATTTAGTGACTTTGCTTTCTTTTTTAGGCTGTCCTCAGGCGAGGCAGTAAGAGGCAGTGGAGCTGGCCTCGGCACTGGGAGAGGCTGGATTTCCCGTCTCTCTGTGCTGAATGGCTGCGATGGCGCCCGCTCTCACTGACGCAGCAGCTGAAGCTCACCACATCCGGTTCAAACTGGCTCCCCCGTCCTCCACCTTGTCACCTGGCAGTGCCGAGAACAACGGCAACGCCAACAACATTCTTCTCACTGCCAACGGCACCAAAAGGAAAGCCATTGCTGCAGAGGATCCCAGTGTAGATTTCCGTAATAACCCTACCAAGGAGGAGCTGGGCAAGCTGCAGCCACTGGTGGCCTCTTATCTCTGCTCGGATGTAACATCTGTTTCTTCAAAAGACCCTTTGAAGTTGCAAGGAGTCTTCAACAAGCAGACAGTTCTTAAACCTCATTCTCTCTTATCTCAGTCCTTCTTGAAAACAAACGATCTGTTGGGGAGACAACCAGTGTTGGAGTTTTCTTTGGAAAATCTAAAAAACATGAGTACTAGTGGTCAGCCACCTCTTCCACAAGCACCTGTGAATGGCTTGGCCAAGAAATTGGCTAAAAGTACCAATTCAGACCATGAAAACTCCAGTTCACTTAATGGTGGGAAGCGTGCTCCCCTCTCAGCCACCATCCAGGGTGTTGATTCTAACACTGCAGGGGGTTCTGAATCAGGGGACTTGAAGACGGGTTTGACCAATTGCACTCTTCCACACAGAAGCCTTGATGCTGAGCACACAACTCCATTTAGCAATAATAGCACTGCAAACAAATTGTCCCTTAATTCTGCAGAGCAGCAGCGGGTGATTGAAGAAGGCAGTGGGGAGAATAGATTGTCGTCTGGTGTAGATGCACATTCTGATTTTGGGAGCGGAAAGACAGAGGAGCAGAAGTCTCCTCTGTCGGCTGGTCTCTTCAGTGCCATGGACTCTGATTTGAGGACAAAGGCACTGCTGCGGCGGCAGGCAGACATTGAGAACCGTGCTCGCAGGCTGCAGAAACGCCTGCAGGTGGTGCAGGCCAAGCAGGTAGAGAGACACATCCAGCAACAGCTGGGAGGCTTCTTGGAGGAGACTCTGAGCAAACTGCCAAACTTGGACTCTCTGAGGCATCGGAGCCAGCTGATGCTCACCCGCAAGGCAGAAGCGGCCTTGAGGAAAGCTGCAAGTGAAACATGTACGTCAGAAGGACTAAGCAGCTTCCTGAAGAGTGACTCTATTTCAGAGGAACTGGAGAGGTTTACAGCCAGTGGGATGGCCAATTTGAGATCCAGTGAGCAAGCATTTGATTCGGATGTGACTGACAGCAGCTCAGGAGGGGAATCTGACATTGAGGAGGAGGAACTGACCAAAGCAGAACCAGAACAGCATCATGTACCACTGTGAGTAATGCTGAAACTTTGCCTAATTCTTTTGGGTCGAGGAGGGGTAAGACGGAAGGGGATAGAAAGGTGCACCATCTGTATTTTGAAGGATCGTCTTTGATTAAGACCATTTCATAGAAGGAAGAGGCAGTATTAGTGTGCGTGAAGTTTGGCTTGCTTGAACTGCATAATCCTGTCTTAATTATTACAGGGATTGTAGCTTATAATTTCTATAATGTGCAACTCTATGTACAGTATTACATGACATATGACAGTGGTTCTCAACCAGGGGTACACGTACCAGTGGAAGTATGCAGAGATCTTGCAGGGGGTACATCAGCTCATCTAAATATTAGCCTAATTTTACAAAAGGCTACATGAAAAGCACTAGCAAAGTCAGTATCAACTAAAACTTCATACAGACAATGATTGATTTATGTTGCTCTATATATTATATCAGTGTTTCTCAACCTGGGGGTTATGATTTATTTTACAAGTATATGGTAAAAATGAGACAGTAAGCAATTTTTCAGTAAAAGTGACACTTCTTTGTATTTTTATGCCTGATTTTGTAAGCAAGTTGTTAAGTAAAGTGAAACTTGCAGTATGCAAGACAAATCAGCATTCTGAAAGGGGTACAGTAGTCTGGGAAGGTTGAGAACTACTGACATTTGGGATCTACTTGAAGGGCCCTTCATGAAGTTAGGGAACTATGACTAGTTAGGGCATCTAGATACTTCAAATCCAGTACTGCAGTTGGTGTGTAACTTTTTTGTCTAAAATTGCTCTTGGGTTGGATCTGCCCCTTCAAACTGAAGTGTTCTATTGTAGCAATGGAGATCTCGCTGTTCACGTTCTTAGCCAGGATGATGTATTTATGTATCTGACATAGTGTATTCAGGTTCTGCAGAATCTGGGTTTTGGTTTTTTGGCTTTCCTTTTTTTAAAGGAAAGCATTTAGCCCGAAAATATATGAAAAGTATAAACTGATGCATTGTTGTAGACAGCCTGAAACAATAGCTCTTGAGAGCTCTGAACTCCACCTGTTCAATGTTAATCTCATTGGCTGTCAACATGTTGTAAGGCTGTATAGTTAATGTGGACATTAACTGTAGTCATTGCTGGCAATTTAAGCAGATGGGAGGGATTGGGAACTGTTGAAGGAAAAAATGGGGTGGGACAGGGAAGGAGTACAGAAGGAAGAGACAGTGGGGGCAAAGTAGTGGTTTTCCTAAAGGTTAACATTTTCCCATTCAAGTGATTTGCTGATTGTAACAATAAGGTACTAACCAGATAAAGGCTATATTGACGGGTTTCAGAGTAGTAGCCGTCTTAGTCTGTGTCTGCAAAAAGAAAAGGAGGACTTGTGGCACCTTAGAGACTAACACATTTATTTGAGCATAAGCTTTCGTGAGCTACAGCTCACTTCATCATTTGTTAGTCTCTAAGATAACACAAGTACTCCTTTTCTTTTTCCCAAAGGCTATATTGTAACCTGGTCTCTGCATACTTTCTGCTGACATCTATAAGAACGGCCATACTGGGTCAGAGCAAAGGTCCATCTAGCCCAGTGTCCTGTCTTCTGACAGTGGCCAATGCCAGGTGCCCCAGAAGGAATGAACAGACCAGGTAATCATCAAGTGATCCATCCCCTGTTGCCCATTCCCAGCTTCTGGCAAAACCAAGGCTAGGGACACCATCCCTGCCCATCCTGGCTAATAGCCATTGATGGACCTATCCTCCATGAATTTATCTAGTTCTTTTTTGAACCCTGCTATAGTCTTGGCCTTCACAACATCCTCTGGCAAAGAGTTCCACAGATTGACTGTGTGTAGCGTGAAGCAATACTTCCTTTTGTTTTGTTTTAAACCTGCTGCCTATTATTTTTCACTTGGTGACCTTTGGCTCTTGTGTTATCATAGAATATCAGGGTTGGAAGGGACCCCAGAAGGTCATCTAGTCCAACCCCCTGCTCGAAGCAGGACCAATTCCCAGTTAAATCATCCCAGCCAGGGCTTTGTCAAGCCTGACCTTAAAAACCTCTAAGGAAGGAGATTCTGCCACCTCCGTAGGTAACGCATTCCAGTGTTTCACCACCCTCTTAGTGAAAATTTTTTTCCTAATATCCAATCTAAACCTTCCCCACTGCAACTTGAGACCATTACTCCTCGTTCTGTCATCTGCTACCATTGAGAACAGTCTAGAGCCATCCTCTTTGGAACCCCCTTTCAGGTAGTTGAAAGCAGCTATCAAATCCCCCCTCATTCTTCTCTTCTGCAGGCTAAACAATCCCAGCTCCCTCAGCCTCTCCTCATAAGTCATGTGTTCCAGACCCCTAATCATTTTTGTTGCCCTTCGCTGGACTCTCTCCAATTTATCCACATCCTTCTTGAAGTGTGGGGCCCAAAACTGGACACAGTACTCCAGATGAGGCCTCACCAATGTTGAATAGAGGGGAACGATCACGTCCCTTGATCTGCTCGCTATGCCCCTAATGAGATATATGAGAGAGAGTTATATGAGAGCGTAAATAACACTTTATTTTTTTTTCTCCACACCAGTTATGGTTTTATAGACTTCTATCATATCCCCCCCTTAGTTGTCTCTTTGCCAAGCTGAAAAGTCCCAGTCTTATTAATATCTCCTCCTACAGAAGCCATTCCAGACCCCTAATAATTTTTGTTGCCCTTTTCTGAATCTCTTTTCCAAGTCCAATATATCTTTTTTGAGATGGGGCAACCACATCTTCATGGAGTATTCAAGATGTGGGTGTACCATAGATTTATATAGAGGCAGTATGATATTTTCTGTTTTGCTATCTATCCCTTTCTTAAAGATTCCCAACGTTCTCCTTGCTTTTTTGACTGCGGCTGCACATTGAGTGGATGTTTGTTTGTTTTTTTGTGTGTTTTTCCCCAGAGAACTATCCACAATGATTCCAAGATCTTTCTTGAGTGGTAACAGCTGATTTAGACCCCATCATTTTATATGTATAGGTGGGATTGTTTCCAGTATGCATTACTTCGCATTTATCAACATTTAATTTCAGCTGCCATTTTGTTGCCCAGTCTCACCCAGTTTTGAGAGAGCTTTTTGTAGCTCTTCGTGGTCTGCTTGGGACTTAACTATCTTGAGTAGTTTTGTATCATCTGCAAATTTTACCTCCTCACTGTTTACCCCCTTTTCCAGATCATTTATGAATATGTTGGTTAGGACTAGTCCCAGTACAGACCCGTGGAGGACCCCACTATTTCTACCTCTCTCCATTCTAAAAACTGACCATTTATTCCTACCCTTTGTTTCCTAACTTTTAACCAGTTACCAGTCCACGAGAGGACCTTCCCTCTTCTCCCGTGACAGCTTACTTTGCTTAACCTTTGGTGAGGCACCTAGTCAAAGGCTTTCTGAAAATTAAAGTATGTTATATCTACTGGATCCCCCTTGTCCGCATGCTTGTTGATTCCCCTCAGAGAATTCTAGTAGATTGGTGAGGCATGATTTCCTTTTACAGAAACCATGTTAACTCTTCCCCAACAAATTACGTTCATCTATGTGTCTGACTATTTTTTTCTTTACTATAGTTTCAACCAGTTTGCCTGGTACTGAAGTCAGACTTACTGGCCTGTAATTGCCAATTTTTATAAAGAAGCGATCCTGGCATCACATTAGCTATCCTCCAGTCATTTGGTACACAAGATACAGTTAGTAGTTCTGCAGTTTCACACTTGAATTTCTGCAGAACTTTTGGGTGAATACCATCTGGTCCTGATGTCTTATTACTGTTTAGTTTATCAGTTTGTTCCGAAACCTCCTCTAATGACACCTCAATCTGGGACAGTTCCTCAGATTTGTCATGTAAAAAGAATGGTTCAGGTTTGGGAATTTCCCTCACGTCCTCAGCTGTGAAGACCAATGCAAAGAATGAATTTAGTTTCTCCGCAATGGCCTTATCGTCCTTTGAGTGCTCCTTTAACATCTCGATAGTTCAGTGGCCCGCAGGCTTCCTGTTTCTGATGTACTTTAAACGTTTTTGTTTTTTGAGTTTTTGGCTAGCTGGTCTTCAGATTCATTTTTGGCCTTCCTAATTATATTTTTACACTTCATTTGGCAGAGTTTATGCTTCTTTCTCTTTTCCTCACTAGGATTTAACTTCTACTTTTTAAAGGATGCCTCTTTTCCTCTTGCTGCTGCTTCTTTTTTTTTTCTACTTACTCTATTACTATTGGTTTCAGAGTAGCAGCCGTGTTGGTCTGTATCCGCAAAAAGAAAAGGAGTACTTGTGGCACCTTAGAGACTAATACATTTATTTGAGCATAAGCTTTCGTGAGATACAGCTGTCCTTGTGCCACAAGTCCTCCTTTTCTTTCTATTATTATTATTATTATTTTTTATTTGAGTTGAACCTCTATTATGGTATCTTTTTAAAAAGTTTCCATGCAGCTTGCAGGGATTTCAGTTTTAGCACTGTACCTCATTTTTGTGTAGTCCCCCTTCTGAAATTAAATGCTACAGTGTTGGACTGCTGTAGTGTTTTTCCCACCACAGGGGTGTTAATAGTGATCATAATATAGTTAAAATTTACCAAGCATTCTAGCTATATTCACCTTTTGGACTAGATCCTGTGCTGCATTTAGAACTAAATCAAGAATTGCCTCTGGTGGGTTCCAGGACTAGCTGCTCCGAGAAGCCGTCATTTAAGGTGTTAAGAAACTTTCTCTCTTCATCCCGTCCTGAGGTGACAGGAACCCAGCCAATATGGGGATAGCTGGAAACTCCCTAGTATTATTATTGAGTCTTTTATTTTTATAGCCTCTGTAATCTCCGTGAGCATTTCACGGTTGCTAAAGCCCTCCTGGTCAGGTGGTCGCTAATCTATCGCCTACTGCTATATTCTTATTGTTCGAGCATGGAATTACTGTCCATTGAAATTCTGTGGTACAGTTTGGTTCACTTAAGATTTTTACTTCATTTGATTTTACGCTTTCTTTCACATATAGTGCCACTCACCCACCAGCACGACCTGTTCCGTTGTCCTGATATATTTTGTACCCTGGTACTACTGTGGCCCATTGATTATCTTCATTCCACCAAGTTTATGTGATGCCTATTATATCAATATCCTCATTTAATAAGAGGCACTCTAGTTCACCCATCTTATTATTTAGATTTCTGGCATTGGTATATAAGCACTTTAAAAACTTGTCACTTTTTAGCTGTCTGCCATTATATGATGTAATTGGATGGGATGCTTTCTTTCATTTGGCTGTTTCTCATCAGATCTTATCATTATTTTATCATCTTCCATTCTTTCCTCTTTACTAGGACATAGAGAATCTCCATCAGTAGATCCTCCCCTAAGGGATGCCTCTGTCCGTACCATGTGCTCCTCTGCACCTGTCGGCTTTCCCTAGCCCTTAGTTTAAAAACTGCCACATATTTTCATTCTGTTTTTGCAAAGTTTTTAGTTTCTTCCTACCTATTCTGTTTTGGTTCTGGCCTCATATATCATCACTATGTGGAAATGTTTGCAGTTACTTTACTAGGAACTTCCCTGAAGCTTATCTATCCCTTTTCTGTAGTGGGGGGGAATCCTGCACAGATGGTGATTTTGCTGGAGAATTGCTGACCTTATAATACTGCTTCTGACAATATTCTCAAATAGGATTCTCACTTGCCTATTCTCTACCCTTCAGAGTTTGAGGGGGTTTGTTCTGGGTTTGCTTTCAGGGTGCTTGCGTAGCCATTCCTGATCTGGAATAATGGACTCCTCTATCTTTTTTTTTAAAATGAAAATAGTGTAAATGTAGTGAAATGTTTAGCAAAACTCTTGCTTCCTTCTCTTGAAAGGAACTGGTGGAATGTTTGGGGTCATTGAGGTACTAGTGACTGACTGCATATCAGTAGGGCACAGCTCTTGAGCCTTGTTTGTGTTGGAGACTCGAGTCCTAGGTGTGAGAATCCTGCAGGAAGGTAAGTGAATTTTTTTTTCTTTTCAGTCTCTGCAGAAACTGGGATGTCTAAAAGAACTCTTAAAATATTCTTCAAAAGAAGCTTATTATAATTATACAAGCAAGCAGAGCTTTGCACAGATCCTTGAATAAAGATTGTTTGGTGCAAACATACTGAAATGTCCCCTTTTTGTCTTGTACAAATTACCAGTCTGTAATTACTGCTTAACTTTTCCTAAGGGTTCTAGTTTTCAAGGTGAGAATTGGTTTCTTGATTGCCATTTTCATAAATATGTTGCTTACTAGAAGAAGTTAAGGTTATGGCTCATCTCCTATGCATATCTGGATTTTCTTTAAGCTATGCAAGTCTTCATTTGTCCTGTCAAAAGCTGTAAATATGGAGTGGGAGACCCAGTGCAGAGTTGCTTTTAATTTAAACTCTGAAGTTGTGCTGCTTTTCTGCTCTGCTGAAGCCCACCTGTCTGAACCAGTGGGCTGCAATTTCTCTTGCTTCCAGAGTTCAAAATAAAATTAGTCATTCAGAGATTTTGGGGAGTCACTGTCCAGTCTGTGCAGCTTCTAAAGGAGGATCTCTAACAAGCACTACTATCTACCAAGGCTGTGCACAGCCTGGAATCCCGTGCTCTGGCATTGTGAGGATCTCTTAAGCCATGTCTACACTACAAACTCTGGTTGATTCAAGTTATGTCCACCTATTACTGCTGAATTTTCTGCATTGCTCAGTCACATGCATACTTGGCTGCTTGCATTGGTGCTGCATGTAATTACCAGCAGTGCTTATTGATGCAAAGTACAGTGTACTGAAGGTAGGTATCCCAGTGTGCCATATGCTGCTGTCCAGTACCATGCCTTTTGGGAAACTTTCATTATGTGTTTTGGGATAGAAATTAGTGCCCAGGAATTGCCGGGAGTTAAGGAATCAGGTTCCCAGTATGCAACGTTCTTCATTCCATACAGCCATCCATTTTCCATAATTTTTGCACCTTTTTTTAGGAATTCCCAAAAACAAGCGCAGCACTTTTCAGTGTCTGCTATCCCTGATGGAAGCATGGAGTCTGCAGAACTCTGTGCTGTTCTCATGAGCTTTGCAAATACAGGAGGTGATATTCTCCTTGTGCCTGTAACAATGGGGGACATGATTTCTTCAAGGACAGTTTGAAGGACCCGGTGAAGAAGATTTCAAGGTTGTTGTTGGTCACTGAGCAGCTGCAGACCGTGCAGCACTGCTTCTGGGTCTGAGAAATGAGCACTGACTGTAATGCAGGTCTGGGGCAATGAGTAGTGGCTGCCGAACTTTGGATCCTGGATCTGTGTGCTGAGCTTACTCCAGTCCTCCGTGCAGAGACACCAGAATGAGACCTGCATTGACTGTGATCACCACTTACTTCTCCACTATCTGGAAGCTTGCAGTGCTGGATTGTTATCTGTCGGTTGGAAATCATTTTGGAGGCAGAAAATCCACAGTAGGGGATGTTGTCATGCAAGCATGTAGGGCCATTAATAGAATCCTAGAAGATTAGAGTTGGAAGAGACCTCAGGAGGTCATCTAGTCCAACCCCCTACTCAAAGCCGGACCAGCCACGGCTTTGTCAGGCTGGGCCTTAGAGGTTTTTAAGGATGGAGATTCCACCACCTCCCTAAGTAATCCATTTCAGTGCTTCACTACCTTCCTAGTGAAAGAGTGTTTCCTAATATCCAACCTAGACCTCCCCTGCTGCAACTTGAGACCATTGCTTCTTGGTCTGTCATCTGCCACCACTCAGAACAGCTGAGCTCTATCCTCTTTGGAACCCCCCTTCAGGTAATTGAAGGCCGCTATCAAATCCCCCCTTGCTCTTCTCTTCTGCAGACTAAATAACCCCAGTTCCTGCAGCCTCTCCTCATAAGTCATGTGCCCCAGCCCCCTAATAATTTTCGTTGCCCTCCGCTGGACTCTCTCCAATTTGTCCACATCCCTTCTGTAGTGGGGGGACCAAAACTTGACGCAATACTCCAGGTGTGGCCTCACCAATGCCGAGTAGAGGGGAATAATCACTTCTCTCAATCTGCTGGCAATGCTCTTACTAATACAGCCCAGTATGCCTTTGGCATTCTTGGCAACTAGGGCACACTGCTGACTCCTATCCAGTGGACGAGAAGCTGTAATCCCCAGGTCCTTTTCTGCAGAACTACTGCTTAGGCAGTCGATCCCCAGCCTGAAGCAGTGCATGGGATTCTTCCTTCCTAAGTACAGGACTCTGCACTTATCTGATGAGGTTCAACAAAGACTTCTTTTGGCCCAGTCCGCCAATTTGTCTAGGTCACTCTGGACCATTTCCCTACCCTCCAGCGTATCTACCTCTCCGCCCCCCCCCCCCCAGCTTCGTGTCATCTGCGAACTAATTAATCCGATCATCCAGATCATTGATAAAGATGTTGAACAAAACCGGGCCCAGGACTGACCCTTGGGGCACTCTGCTTGATACCGGTTGCCAACTAGACATCGAGCCGTTGATCACTACCCATTGAGCCCAACAATCTAGGCAGCTTTCTATCCACCGTATAGTCCATTCATCCAGTCCACACTTCTTTAACTTGCTGGCAAGAATACTGTGGGAGACTGTGTCAAAAGCTTTGCTAAAGTCAAGCTATATTACATCCACTGAGCCAGTTATCTCATCATAGAAGGCAAGCAGGTTGGTCAGGCATGACTTGCCCTTGGTGAATCCATGTTGACTGTTCCTGATCACCTTCTCCTTCAGGTGCTTCAAAATGGACCCCTTGAGGACCTGCTCCATGATTTTGCCGGGGACTTGAAGTGAGACTGATGGGTCTGTAGTTCCCTGGGTTCTCTTTCTTCCCTTTCTAAAATATGGGCACTATATTTGCCTTTTTCTAATAGCCATGAATTTTTAAAGATAATGGCCAGTGGCTCTGCAATCACATCAGCCAACTCCCTCAGCATGATTGGATGCATTAGATCTGTACCTCCTGGACTTGTGCACGTCCAGCTTTTGTAAATAGTCCTTAACCTGTTCTTTCACCACTGAGGGCTGTTCACTTCCTCCCCGTACTGTGTTGCCTAGTGCAACAGTCTGGAAGCTGACCTCGTCTGTGAAGACCGAGGCAAAAAAAGGCATTGAGTACTTCAGCTTTTTCCACATCATCTGTCACTAAATTGCCTCCCCCATTCAGTAAGGGTCCCACACTTGCCCTGACCACCACCTTGTTGCTAACATACCTGTAGAAACACTTCTTGTTTCCCTTCACATCCCTTGCTAGCTGCAACTCCAATTGTGCCTTGGCCTTCCTGATTACACCCCTGCATGCTCTAGCAATATTTTTATACTCCTACCTAGTCATCTGTCCAAATTTTCCACTTCTTGCAAGCTTCCTTTTTGAGTTTAAGCTCACTGGAGATTTCACTGTTAGCAAATATGGCAGGCGACCAGCTTGGCGTATTCTTTCTGCACTTTGGGATGGTTTGTTCATCCGCCCTCAGTAAGGCTTCTTTAAAATACAGCCAGCTCTCCTGGACTCCTTGTCCCTCATATTAGCTCCCCAGGGGATCATGCCTGTCAGTTCCCTAAGGGAGTCTGAGTCTGATTTTCTGAAGTCCCAGGGTCCTTATTTTGCTTTTCTCCTTTCTTCCTTTTGTGAGGATCCTGAACTCAACCATCTCATGGTCACTGCTGCCTAGGTTGCCACCCACTTCTACTTCCCTTACCAGTTCTTCCCTGTTTGTGAGCAGCAGGTCAAGAGGTGCATGGCCCCAAGTTGATTGTTCCCGCACTTGTACCAGGAAGTTGTCCCCAACACAATCTTTGAACCCTTGGTTTGGTTAGAGCTATTTGTGATGTTAGCACCTGAGCTAAAGTATCAATATCTGGGTTGGGGGCTAGATCCAGCTTTTTGGAGAATTGGAGGGTCCTTCAAGCTGCATAATAACTACATTGTGTTTAAAAAAAAAAAAAATTGTAGACTGCATGGTTGCAAACCTAGCATTTGACCTAGTTGTAATTGATTCAGTGGCATCTGCTGCATCTTGTAGGGAGCATGAAACAACTCCAGTGAACTCTCTTCTCCCCTCCCCCCACCACTCTCCCAGTTCATCATTGGAATTTTTAAAGCCTAATGACACAACTATTTCATTCCTGATCACTTTAACAAATATGATTGGGAAGAGGGTGGGAGTGACTGACCTATTTGGACCAACTTGGAAACGAATGAAATAGCTGTAAACTGAATATGCTGTTGCATAGTGACCTGTAATGCTGCAGAATAAAGAACTTAGTATGTCTTCAAAGAACCTTGCAAATATTTACCCATCTCCTAGGAGCAGTGTAAAGATTAATATCAGCCACGTGTTATCAAGACTGAGGTAAGAAAGGTGGAGTTCAGAATGAGGCTCAGAACACGAGTTCCTATTTCAAATCCTGTGCTCAGACCACTAGTCTGCTTTCCTCTGCTGCAGAGCGGCCAGCATGAATCTTGTCTTTAAACCACGATTTGAGGACTTCAATAGCTCAGACATAGGTGAGAGGTTTTTCGCAAGAGTGACTGGGTGAGATTCTGTGGCCTGCGTTGTGTAGGAGGTCGGACTTGATGATCATAATGGTCCCTTCTGACCTTAGTATCTATGAATGGGATTTGAGTTGCTGCAGGAGTGTGATGAGAGATTCAAGATATTTAAAAGAAATAAAGAACTGCTATATCTGCCCTTTGTTCAGCCTGATTGCATAGTGACCCCCTTCTGATAACAAAAATTACTACACAACCCCAGGAGGGGTCTGAGCTGAGCCCCATTGCCCCGGGGTGGGGGTGGTGTATGTGTGAGAGAGCTGAAGTCCAAGGGCTTTTGTTCTGGGCGGGGGGGCGTGGGCTTCAGACTTGCTGGGGCCCAGGGCCAACACCAGCCTTAGCGACCCCATTAAAATGGGGCCATGACCCACTTTGGGGTCCCAACCCATAGTTAGAGAATGCCTGATTTAAAGTCCATGAAAGTGAGCCTACTTTATCACTGAACAATGAATGATATGATTAAAGTGTGTGTGTGTGTGTGTGTGTGTGTGTGTGTGTGTGTGTACATTATAGGCTGTATTCTACCCTTTTTCAGTATACAAAGGTCACTCTAATATCCGTGGAAGTCTGATTTGTGTGGTGTATATAGTCATGACTGTATACCCTAACACAGATTCTAATTAAGTATGATGTTGGCTCTCTCAATAGAGTGAGTTTGACACATGAGTTAAATTCCATTTATCTGGGAGCCATGTGCAGCTTTGTTTTGGGTGCGGGGGTAGCTTGCAAGAAGGTGAGCACTGGAGATGTAATGTTGGGTAACACTGCTGCTTATTGCTGGGCATGGAACTAGGTTAGTGGAGCAGGTAGCTATAAAAATGCCACAATGGTAGGTCACCCACCTCTGGTGAGAGGAGAGGTTAATGGTAGAATCAGGACTCTCCTATTGCATGGAAGCACTTTGTCTCTTTTTCTCCTGCTAAAAACCTTTTCCTGCTAGTACTGTTGGCAAGAGGTGAAAACTGGCAGTTTATGGGCTTAATGTTTAAAATATATAGCTTGTATTTGCTGTTTCTCTAAAAATGCAGAGGTATATTCTAGGGATTCCATTTCCATACTAAAATACTTTGGCTTTTGCCACACTCTAATATTTGGTTTCAGAGTAGCAGCCGTGTTAGGCTGTCTTCGCAAAAAGAAAAGGAGGACTTGTGGCACCTTAGAGACGAACCAATTTCTTTGAGCATGAGCTTTGGTGAGCTACAGCTCCCTTCATCGGACGCATTCCGTGGAAAATATTTGCCTCTTTCCTTTGTTCTCCCTTTCTGCAGCAGATGTTTTGGCTGTACTAGCTCAGCTGCAGTACTGCACTCCACTTCCAGCTGGGGGAAAATGTTTTTCTTGCTAAACTGGCACTCCCCCAGCAGATTTCTCCACAAAGTATGTTTTGGGCCCACTCTGAGTATGGTGAGTCTGATTTCAAAAGCTTGGCAGGCAGTACCGCTTTCCTGGGCCATCTTTGGCTAAAATGCCATAGCAGTGCAGAATGGGGCTTCTTAAAACAAAACCAAAAAGACCCCCACATGTTACTTAGGTCTCACTTGCTACATCTTTGAATGAAATGGAGAAATTTTTTTGTAAGTGAAAGCGTGTACATTCAAACCAGCATTTTGGCTCGGATGTAGAAGCAGAAACTGGCACTGTATTTGAGTTTATACTGAGGTTGATTTAAGTGGCTGTAGAGTTGTTCACTTTTTCAGCATTACATTGACATCACTTCTGATGATGGTAAATTTGAGAAGAAATAAATGGGCTTTTTCTTCCAGCTGTATGTAAACTGGAAAGGCCAGCTACTCCTGATATACTGGTCATTCTTTAATGAGATTCTGCAAAAACAGCAGACTGTCTGTTTTTTCCTCTAACCTTTCTCATCATAGAGAATATTAGTTTCAGAACGTTGCCTAAGTATTTAATAACTGGTAAATAGTTTGTGCTATGGTCACCCTATGGTGGTGGTGGTTGCTGTACAAAAGCCTACTGTAGATAATCAGGTGTATTTTTGTCAAAATTAGCAGATACCCCAAGCAGAGCCTCCGAAGAACTGAACATAATGGAATCCCAGCCTCTGTTATGGGATTAGTGATGTGGGTGGGGACAGCAGTGTATGGTGGTCTATTAATGGGGTGGGGTAAGAATGCAGTTTGTTTTGAATAGGTGGAAAGGAGAAGGACAGATGCCCCAACTCTATTTCCTATGTCACCAAGGTAGTTTTGTCACCAACATTCTGTCACAAGCAGACCATGTAAGAGTTGGAATTGGGCATCTGAGGCTTTTTCCAGGTGATAGCTCTGAAAGTAGGTTAGTGGAATTACTGTGGTAGTATGTAGTCTGTTTTTGCAATTAGCTACTTGCGATTAAGCAGGGAGAGAATCATGATAGCGGTTTCTCTTGGCTCTTCTGCTGGTCACAGAGCAACGTTTTGTGGCTGAAGCATTTGGCCAGATGGCTCTTCAGTCTGTGGTGCTCAAATATAACAGGGAGAACTCAGTATTAGTATGACACTTGTTAGGAGACTCCCTTGTAATGGAGTAGTTCATGGGGAGGTCCCCACTATCCGATTCCTTCTCTTCTGCTTAAGTAGATGAATTTATGCAGCTTCACCTTGTGAATATATCCGATGGAAATGACATGAGAACAAAATTCCTACTCTGAACCGTTTATTTTCCCACCACTAAACTTCAGAATGTTCATATATGTAACTGGAACTCTTAAGAGACATGTCACTTGGTGCTATGTGCAAAAGTGTCCTTTCTCACACAGTTTTTGTCATTCCGTTTATGTAGTAGTTGGAGACTTTGCTCTAGGTAACTGTTGGAGTTGTGAGTCTCAAATGCAGTGGATTATTCTGTGCCGGATTCAGTGTGTGGATGGAATCTGTCTAGTTGACATAGAGTTGGTTAGCACTTATATTTATACAGAACATACATTTAAATTGCCAGTTAACAGTCAATTCAACTTCTTCAAATGTCTCTGATGTCTTCAAATGGTCAGAAGTACAACACTTGAATTTTGAGGCTAGCCTGGATATGACTTTAAAAAAGTGTCCCAAAGCTGGACAGAGACTCAGCATGAATTGGATATAGAAACTTAAAAAGAAATCTGACTTGTATTTGTTTCTTCATACACTTCTTTATGGGTGTAATATGCTGATTTTGACATAATACACTCACATACAGTGGTGGGCTTTGTTTTTTTTTTATATATTCTTAAGACATCTGACCACCAAATTCTTAGGTCTTTCTGCTCTTGATTTTTTTTCTTTGTCTTGCACTTGTGACATTTCAGTAGTTTGCATAGCAACAGATAAGGATGTAAGTAACAAGTTACAGTTTAAATATTTCATTTGTATAAAGGAGAGCTTTTCAGAAATATAAATTGAAGGAAATGTGAATTGGAGGTACGTGTAAAAATTAAGAAACTAGATGGATGAAAGTGGCAAGCTTTTTAGTGCTATAGATTCACCTCTTCACTTTGCATTTCAAATCTCCTCCAAATGTTTAATTTCACTGCCTAAGGGAGCCTAATGGCAAAGTTTTATAGAGGAGCCAATATCTGTATATTTTTAATCTTCTGCAATTGGTTTCACAGGTTGGTTTTTGTACTGTGGACCTTTGCTGCTTCTTGCATTCAGTCTCTAGTATTGGGTGAAAACCATTAAAATCTTACCAATGTGATCAAGGTGCACTTTTCAGTGTAGCCCATTCACACTTCGAATTTAATTATTTAGTGCACTTTTTCTGACCAAACCCCATAACAGATACGCAGCCTGTGCAGTTTTTGTTAATCATGTCTAACCAAGAATCCCGTTTGGGTTTAAAAATGGACAGTTCTATTCTAAACGACTTGTACTGGAGCAGCAGCCCCTACAGCATTCAAAGCCATCTAGGTTTAGTGAGCGCTCTGGTGGTTGTGACGTAATGACCGATATTGAGCTTTGCTGCCACAGTGCTGGCAATACTACATTGCACTATCAAATCAAATCCTGATCTGGGTAAGAGCTCAGATTTTTGTCTAGAAGCTTTTTGTCCTACAAATGTCACAAAGATAGTTTCCTACAGAAATGGGAATTGGAGAGCAGTATGTGGATGCACATAATTGTAAAATGACTTTATTAACTGCATCAGTTTGGCTGACTAACTTTTGAGCTGTGGGATTGAGATTGGAATTGTTATAATTGGGCAAAGCCAATGGCCCATTTGGTTCAGTATCTTGGCTGACAGTAGTGACTACCCAAATAATTTGGGGGAGGGGAGGTGGGAGTACAAGAAACCCTATACTAGACAGCTTTTGGAATTAATGGCCTATAGCAGTTTCTTCCCAACCTCCTCCTTTAGAGGTTGGCTGATGCTGTGAAGCATGAGTTTGAATCCTCACATAAGTGTGGCTTGTTTGACTATCCATTTAAACATTTAATTCCCTGAACTCTGCTGAGCTCTTGGCCTCACTGGTAACTTGTGACAAAAATGTCACTACAAGTGAGTTCCCTAGTTAATTATGCTTTGTGACCCAGTTCTCCACATGGATGTGGTGGCCACAAAGAGCTGGTTACGGCTTCTTGATCCCTAGTTTCCTGGTCCTGCTAAAGCGCATTGGGGGTGTACTGTAGCTTAATTGTGGAGGATGAGGTGTAGTGATGCTCTTCTCCACTATTTTCCCTCCTCATGCTTGTGATTCTGCATAAGCTAGCATAGGAGGTGACTGTGCTGCTTTTGCCAATTTTACTTTGGTGGCAGTTCCTTCTGTGCAGGGATAATCTCTCTGCCTGGTTCAAGTTCATTTTACATTCTGTGGCACAAGGAAAATTTAACATCCAGTGTTCTAAATTTGGTGTCATTCAATGAATGTCCTCTTGGTTCCTCTGTTATGATTGAGAGTAAAAAGGAGCACCCAGTTATTCTCTCCATTTTTTTTTTTTTTATTCCGTCTGCACTGTCAGTCTGCTCTTCCACATGTGGTGGTCGGTGGTTTTTTAATACCATTGCTGAGGGCAGGCTGCTGGACTTGGTTCCTCCTGGGTCTGGTGGTTTAATTATTTTTCAATTTTTAAAAATTATTTCTACACTACATGATACTGGCTCTAACTGGTGTGGCTACTTTGGAGAAGGAGCACTGAAGAGACACTGGGTCTTCTGTAGGTTTTGTAATCATATATGTGAAGCTAGAGCTGTGGCATAACACAGCATTTTGTGATATTGGTTCTTTTTCGCATCACCGATGAATGACAGAAAATAGTTCACATGCTATTGGGATTAGAACGGACACAATAGAAAATAACTTAAACTACAGTGAAATTAGATAAACTTTCAATGCACTGGTTTCAGAGTAACAGCCGTGTTAGTCTGTATTCGCAAAAAGAAAAGGAGTACTTGTGGCACCTTAGAGACTAACCAATTTATTTGAGCATGAGCTTTCGTGAGCTACAGCTCACTTCATCGGATGCATACCGTGGAAACTGCAGCAGACTTTATATATACACAGAGAATATGAAACAATACCTCCTCCCACCCCACTGTCCTGCTGGTAATAGCTTATCTAAAGTGATCATCAGGTGGGCCATTTCCAGCAGAAATCCAGGTTTTCTCACCCCCCCCCCCCCACACAAATTCACTCTCCTGCTGGTGATAGCCCATCCAAAGTGACAACTCTTTACACAATGTGCATGATAATCAAGTCTGGCTATTTCCTGCACAAATCCAGGTTTTCTCACATCCCCCCCCACCCCCATACACACACAAACTTACTCTCCTGCTGGTAATAGCTAATCCAAACTGACCACTCTCCAAGTTTACATCCAAGTTAAACCAGAACATCTGGGGGGTGGGGGGTAGGAAAAAACAAGAGGAAACAGGCTACCTTGCATAATGACTTAGCCACTCCCAGTCTCTGTTTAAGCCTAAATTAATAGTATCCAATTTGCAAATGAATTCCAATTCAGCAGTTTCTCGCTGGAGTCTGGATTTGAAGTTTTTTTGTTTTAAGATAGCAACCTTCATGTCTGTGATTGCGTGACCAGAGAGATTGAAGTGTTCTCCGACTGGTTTATGAATGTTATAATTCTTGACATCTGATTTGTGTCCATTTATTCTTTTACGTAGAGACTGTCCAGTTTGACCAATGTACATGGCAGAGGGGCATTGCTGGCACATGATGGCATATATCACATTGGTGGATGTGCAGGTGAACGAGCCTCTGATAGTGTGGCTGATGTTATTAGGCCCTGTGGTGGTGTCCCCTGAATAGATATGTGGGCACAATTGGCAACGGGCTTTGTTGCAAGGATAAGTTCCTGGGTTAGTGGTTCTGTTGTGTGGTATGGGGTTGTTGGTGAGTATTTGCTTCAGGTTGCGGGGCTGTCTGTAGGCAAGGACTGGCCTGTCTCCCAAGATTTGTGAGAGTGTTGGGTCATCCTTTAGGATAGGTTGTAGATCCTTAATAATGCGTTGGAGGGGTTTTAGTTGGGGGCTGAAGGTGACGGCTAGTGGCGTTCTGTTATTTTCTTTGTTAGGCCTGTCCTGTAGTAGGTAACTTCTGGGAACTCTTCTGGCTCTCTCAGTCTGTTTCTTTACTTCTGCAGGTGGGTATTGTAGTTGTAAGAAAGCTTGACAGAGATCTTGTAGGTGTTTGTCTCTGTCTGAGGGGTTGGAGCAAATGCGGTTGTATCGCAGAGCTTGGCTGTAGACGATGGATACTCTGCGATACAACCGCAGTGGGGTGGGAGGAGGTATTGTTTCATATTCTCTGTGTATATATAAAGTCTGCTGCAGTTTCCACGGTATGCATCCGATGAAGTGAGCTGTAGCTCACGAAAGCTCATGCTCAAATAAATTGGTTAGTCTCTAAGGTGCCACAAGTACTCCTTTTATTTTTTTCAATGCACTGGTCATCTTTCCGATTTCAAGACTGATTAAACTGAAGGGTATTTGAATATAATCTGTATCCGTATTAAATATTAAAAACAAGTGAAGACCTGATGGCCCTAGACAACTCTCTATTTGTGCACTTCACTTATGATTTCGCAGAAGTTTATTGTTCCTGTGCTGGTCAAAACCTGTAGCATTCTAAATACAGCAACTCAACTGGGTTGAGTTCTGTCCAGCCACTTAAAGAAAATGCTATAGGATGACAACTCATTGTGCCTAAAGAAGGTTTTCCATACCCAGCCCTTTTTGTTCTTTGCAGCTGGAAATAGTCAGTGACCCCAAAACTAGTTAACTCTTAGATTATTTATTTAAACTATATTTAATGATATTTTTACCTGTGTGGTTTGAGATCCTGAGATGGAACTTTACAACACTTTTATGTCCTCTTTATACTTCTGGTGTATTAGGTTTTAAAAGTTGTCTTATTAATTGGCTTATTTTATAGGATCATTTTAAAAACTTTTCCTGGATGCAGTTTGAATCCCCTTCCCCCAGTGGCCTGTTCCATTATCAGCTGTCTGAATTTTTATTAACCTGAAATAGCATCTCTCTCTAGCTGTGGTTATGTATCTGTGCACACTCTCCTCCCCCCCCCCCCCCCACTTCCCCCCTTCTCTTTTTTTGTTTGGGCAGTTGGTTTGTCAGACACCCTTAGTGTCTCATAAATCTGTGTGTTGGCTGGCTTGCTGTGTTCATGTCTGGGGCTCTGTGGTATAAGATGTCATAGTTATTCATATAATTTTTTCTTCTGGGTACATGTGCATGTGGGTAATGAATCCATTTTCACAATGGTATCCTTAGTAAATAAGGAGTTTACATAACCTGGCCTAGTTGTCATGATACAATCTTATTGTTTCTCTGGTATAAGCAAAACATGCATATTATCAAACACAAAACAAACTTGTGAAACCAAATGGGTTTTTGGTCTGTTTTAGGGGTAACTTGCAGTGTGCTTAGCTTCTGTTTCAGAAGTATTTTGTAGTTTTTGGATTAAAATACTTTGATCTATATTTGAATTTGCCTGTAGTTAGTTTCCATTGTGCCTGTCAGCCCTGCTTGGCTTCTCTCTTTTGCCAAATAAGACGATGTACTCTCTTTGTGCCTGAGTAAGTGAATCCTAAGTCATCTATGATAAATAAAATCAGATTTGCTTGTGCCTTTTATGATGTTTACATTGAGGTTTAGTGGGAAAACTGCCCTTTCAGCTAAATGGTGATCTGCTCTGTCTGTTCATGCGTGATTTTTAATGGATTCAGAAACTAATCACGCTTTGCCATGTACTGTTTGCCTTCTCCTTACCACCCCCCCACCTCACTTCTCATTTCCTCCCCTTTCTGTTTTTGGAGGAGGTGGGGGAGGTCATATTTTAATAAACTTAGTAACTATTCCTTCTTTAAGTGATTGCTTATGTCTGTTCCACAGTAGGTGTGCGTGCTCGCCACGTGCACTGGTGCCGGAAGTTTTTCCCTGAGCAGTACCCGTAGGGGGGAGCGCCCCCCCCCCCACGTGAACCCTGGAGTGGCGCCTGCCTGGCGCGGTATGAGGAGGCCTGCGCTCCCCCCACCCTCGGTTCCTTCTTGCCGCCGGTGAAGGTGCGTCGGAACTGCTCTGCTCCAGCTTTGCTGCAGCGTCTCCCCTGAACTCTGTCTGTTCAGTAGTACCTGAAGTCAGTTAGCTAATTCAGTTAGTTTAGTTAGTCATGGGGCGCGGGCCGGGGCATGCCCCGCACCCCGGGCTTTAAATTGTGCTGCTCTTGTAGGCGCTCTATGCCAAGGAGCGACCCGCATGCGGATTGTCCGTGCTGCTTGGGAGAAACCCATATCAGCAAAAGGTGCAAGATCTGCAAGTCTTTCAAGCCCCGGACTAAAAAAGAAAGGGACGTTAGGCTCCAGGCCATCCTGATGGAGGCGGAACTGGACCGGACCCTGGCACGCCTCTCCGAACCGCTACCCAGCACCACAGTGTCAGTACGTGGAGACCCTCCGGTACCATTGTCCAGTTGGCACCATGCCCCATGGACGGGGCATGCCAAGAGGACCAAAAGACTCCCTCTTCGCAATGGCACTGAGGGAAGTCTGGGACAGAGGCTAGGCCCATGTCGGGTAGTCCTGGATCTCCATTGGGCCCTAGGCCTCCCACTCACGTTGAGCGGAGTAGCCCGGCCCCTTCAGAGCAGGCCTCTCCAGATGTCTGGATGCCATCTATGCCTGAAGACCTCCCAGGTAGCCAGGGATGTCATGTCCATGCTGGTGCCCGGAGCTCCGCCGATTTTGGCCTCGCGCTCCAGAGGCAAGCCGCCTCTGGGATCACTGCAGTTGACACCGGCCCGGTACTGGTCTCAGTCGAGGGAACATTCCCCTCACTGCCCAGTGACCGTTCAGGGCTCAGTCCATGTGGATCGCCCTCGACGCCGGCCAGACAGTCCGGATGGGTGCTGTCCGACCAGGACTCCTGGCATCGCTTGTCTTCGCAAAGCGAATATCCATGGGACCGTGGTGGACGTCGCCAACAGTCCTTGTCTCGCAGGAGGTATCGCAGTCAGTTGCAGCACAATCTTCGCCGCCGTTCCTGCTTGGACTCTCGTTCCAAGTCTCTGCCAAGGCACCGTAGCTCCAGGCGTCGATTCCCGGTGTCTCGCCAGCGCTGGTCCACCCATCAAGGCCATTCACGGAGCAGCTGCTACAGTCGGTTCCGCTCCTCTGCGTTGAGATTGCGGTCCCGTGGCCGATGTAGATCCCAGCACCGCCAATACTCCCAGTCCAGAGGCAGTAGCGGATCATGCACCAGCCTGGTCTCCCTTCATAGCTGCCTGTTTATAGGCCAGGCTAGCCAGCCTGAACAGCTAGCCCTGCCAGTGCCTTAGCAAGCACAATGGCACCAAGTGTCGTGGCTGGCCCAGTGGTACCAGTGGGCACCGTGGCCTCCGGCACAGCCCCCGATGGGGGCTTGCTTCCGAGGCCCCAGCCACTGAGCACCATCGGAGTCCATCTTTAGACCACCAGAAAAAAGGTCGGTGGGACCTGTGTCCTCGGTACCATGCCCGGAGTCTGACCAGGTGATGGATCCTCCGGTGCCGGACGACACCCAAAGCATCACACCGGCCTCGCCCCGTCCGGAGGAGCTGATTTGCGGCCCTGCCCCCCCTACGTCCCGCAGGAGGACTGCCAGGCCCACCAAGACCCCCCTAAAAAGGGTGGCAGTGAGCCTCCACCTCCAGGCTGAGGAGATGGAAGAGCCCTCAGACTCCTTGTTCAATGTGCTGTCCCCTTCAGCACCGGGCAGGGTGGCCTTTCTTGCCACCACTTCATGGAGCAGCAAGAATGTCAAACGCCCTGTGGCAAACACCAGCCTCATTGGCTCCCATCTCTAAAAAGGCGGAGCGCAAGTACTTTGTACCCACGAAGGGACATGAGTATCTGTATACCCACCCGGTGCCCAATTCCTTGGTGGTCGAGTCGTTCAACCACAGGGAGTGGCAGGGGCATCCAACCCTGACCCCCCAAGAACGAAGACTCTCGGAGGCTGGATACTTTCGGGAGAAAAGTTTTAGTCGTCAAGCTTTCAGCTACGAGTAGCAAACCATCAGGTTCTCCCGGGTCGCTACGAGTTTAACCTCTGGGAATCTCTCCCCAAGTTTGAGGATTCCTTCCGGGAGCGCGATAAGCAGGAGTTTAAGGTGCTCATGGAGGAAGGGGCAACGGCCGCAAGGGCATCCCTGCGGTCAGTGTCAGATGCAGCGGACATGGCCTCATGGTGCATGGCCTCAGCGGTGTCCATGAGAGATGGGCGACATGGCTTCTGCTCTCTGGGCTCTCCAGTGAAGCGCAGTCGTCAATGTAGGATCTCCCTTTTGACGGGAAGGCTCTGTTTGCTGAGGAAAGAGACACAAGGCTGCATGGCATGAAAGACTCCCACACGACCCTCCAGACCTTGGGCCTCTGTCTCTCCTCCAGCAAAACCCAAGTTTGAGCCACAGCAGGCTCCTGCCCTTGCTGCCCTCCCGAAGTATGAGTCCGCCCACAAAAAGCAGCGGGACTATAGAAAGCGCCTGCAGCGGCAATCCTGGTCTGCCCCCCAGCCTGGATCATCTAAGGTCAAGCAGGCGGGCAAAAGGTTTTTTGACGGGATGCTCGGGGGTACCCTGCCAGTTCTCAGCAGGGACCTACCCCCAATAAATCTCCCTTTCTTCATTCAGTTGTGTGATTTACTCCTGGAACGGTCGCAGCTCACCTTGGACCGATGGGTCCTCAGCACCCTTCAGTTTACCTCCTCCACCCCCGTCCTTCCTGGGGGACCCCTCTCACTAGGCTCTGCTCAAGCAGGAGGTGGGGCGGCTCCTGGACCTACATGAATAGAAGCTCAGACTAAATGTATACCCCAAAACAAAAAAAGAGAAGGTGAGTGAGATCTTTTATTGGACCAACTTCTGTTGGTGAAAGACAAGCTTTTGAGCCACGCAGAGCTCTTCTTCACGTCTGGGAAAGGTACTCCCCGTGTCATAGCTTTTATTGGACCAACTTCTGTCTGGGTACTATCTCCCCCACCTTGTCTCTCTCTCATATCTTGGGACCATCATGGCTACAATTACACTGTAGCTAAAACAAAAAAGATAGGCGGAGGACCAAAAAGAGTGTTGATTTAGCCATGGTGACAGAGTAATGGAGGCTGTTAAAGGCAAAAAGGCATTATTTAAAATTTGGAAGTCTAATCCTGATGAGGAAAATAAGGAGGAGCATGTATTTGGCCTGCCGCTTTATATTTTTACACTTTTCTTGCTACAGTTTATCAGTAAGTACATTAGAAGCAGGAAACCTGCCAAATAAGCCTGCGGCCATTAGATGACCAAGGTGTTAAAGGAACACTGAAGGAAGGACAAGGCCATGGCAGAGAAGCAAAGGATTCATTTAACATCAGTCTGCTCTGCAGAGGATGTGGGAGAGGGAGCCACATCAAAGCCGTTATTTTGGGGCGACAAACGTGAAGTACTGTCCCAAATTGCTTCAATAGAAGAGGTCTTAGAACAAACTGATAAACTAAACAGTAACAAGTCAGTAGGACCAGATGGTCTTCAGTCAAGAGTTGTGAAGGAACTCATATATGAAATAGGTTACATTCTTCAATTAGTACTACTTCTAGCACTGAAATCCTCTTTGCCAGATGACTGGAAGTTAGCTAATGTAACCCTAATTTTTAAAAAGGGATCCAGAGAAGATTCCAGCCTGTAATTGCCAGTAAACTTTAATATACTGGGCAAATTGAAGGTGCGTCGGTAAAGAGCAGAATTAGCTCACTTTGGTGCTCTTTACTATGGTAAAGAGCAGAATTAGCAGACTCCCAAACAGGATGTTGGGGAAAGAGCCAACTCTGCTTTTTGTAAAAGGAATTCTGCCTCGCTAATCTACAAGAATTCTTTGAGGCACTCAAGCATGTGGGTAAGAGCGTTCCAGCTAATATATTATACTTGGGTTTTCAGAGAGCCTTTGTCAAGGTCCCTCACCAAAGGTTCTTAAGGAAACTAAGTAGCCATGGGATAAGAGGGAAGGTCCTCTCATGTATCAGTAATTGGTTAAAAGATGGCAAACAAAGGGAAGGAATAAATGGCCAGTTTTCACCATGGAGAGAGGTGAATAGTTGGGATGTCTCATGGATCTGTACTGGGACCAGAGCTGTTCAACATTTTTATTAATGATCTGGAAAAGGGGGGTGAACAATGAAGTGGCAAAGTTTGCAGCAGATATTAAAATTACTCAAGATAATTAAGCCCAAAGTAGACTGCAAGGAGTTAATGGGATCTTACAAAACTAGGTGACTGCGCAATAAAATGGCAGATTAATTTCAGTATTGATAAGTGCAAAGTAATGCATGTTGGAAGAAATAATCCCATCTATACGTACAATGATGGGTTCTGAGATAGCTGTTATCACCCAGTTATCAAGAGATCTTGGAGTCACTGTGAAAAGTTTTCAAATGTCTGCTCAATGCGCAGCAGCAGTCAAAAAGGCTAACGTACTGTTAGTCTTTTTTAGGAAAGAGAAAATATTACAATGCTACTATATAAATCCATGGTGAGCCGATAGCTGGAGTACTATGTCCACTTCTGGTTGCCCCACCTCACAAAGGATATAGTGGAACTGGAAAAGGTTCAGAGAAGGTTAACAGCTGATCAAAGGTGTGGAATGACTTCCATATGAGAGATTAGGGCTGCTCATCTTAAAAAGACCACTAAAGAGGGATATGATGCAGATCTGTAAAAGCATGAGTGGTGTGGAAAAAGTGAATAGAGAAATATTATTTACTCTTTCACACAATGAAATTAATAGGCAGCAGGCTTAATACAAACAAGAGGAAGTACTTCTTCACACAATTTACAATTAACCTGTGGAACTCATTGCCTTAGAATGTTGTGATAGCAAAAAGTATAACTGGGTTAAAAAAAAAAAACAAACTGGATAAGTTCATAGGTCCATCAGTGGCTACTAGCCAAGATGGTCGGGGGACAGCCCCATTCTTGGGACAACCCTAAACCTCTGATTACCAGAAACTGGGAGTAGAAGATGGTGTGGATCACTCTAGAATTGCCCTGTTCTGCATACTACTCCTGAAGCTCTGATATGGATGCTGTTGGAGACAAGATACAAGGCAAGATGGATCCTGGTCTGACCATCAGGTCAGTTAAGTTCTTGTGAAGGGTCAGACTTCCCTGTTTTGGGTCTTGAAATCACTTTCTACTAGGGTTTCAGCTTCTTTGGCTGAAACTAGGCAGGACTGAATGCAAGAACTACTCTGTATAGTCTTTCTTACAGGTTAAGAGAAGGAGGGCAAAATGTGTAGGGATGTATAATGGGCTCTTTGAAGTTGCTTCTCTGTCTGTATTGCTTATGTGATGTATTCAAATCAGCTTCCCAAAAGAACAGAAATAGGAATTCTTATCTGTTCACAGGACTTCTGGATCTCAATATGTCTTCGAGTATCTCATTCATTTCCACAAATCTATTTCACCAGTTTTAATCATGATTTAAATCCGCAATCAGGAAACCTAAGTTTAAATAATTCACCTTAATCTCATTTTGCATTTGTACTTGTTAGTTATTTTCCTAAAGAAAGGTTGGTTGTCATTTGTTGACAACCATTAAAACATGGATTGGCCTATCTATATCTATAGCCTTTACACTAAATCTGGTGCTTTATTTGCTAGTCAGCAGGACACAATTGTATCTTAACTCACTCATTCTTAATTTTTATATTTTTGTTAGAAAATGGTGAATGCTGCATTTCTGTCCTAGATTAATTTTTTTTACTTGTGATTTGTCAAGCTCTATTTGGATAGTAATTCAGATTCAATTAAGTGCACAAAACCAGCATTTTACATTTTTTAATTAAATAAAACTACCTTTATGCTGATACATAAACTTTTTTCCTTTACCAAAATATTGCATTTAGAACTAACTGAATTATTAAACAAGGGAAGCATTATCTGTAGTTAGTGAATTGAACTGATTGTTTCTTGTCACCATTCCTTCAAGGTTTTAGAAGTAGTAGATCTCATCCTATCACACCTGTTTTTTTATTCTGAGATTGAAAGAGGGAAAACAAGCTTTCCTGCTCTTTCAATTCCCATTGATTACTTAACATTGAATAAACTATTCAACTCATTCAGTCCAGTGACTAAACTGAAATGAAGAAAATATTCTCTTTATCTGCAGAAGAGGCTACTGATATCAAGAGCTGGTTTAGCACTTCAAAAAACCTTGGTTCCTCAGATGCTTAGGGTGACTTCCACCAATTAAGTAGTTTGGCTTTCTTTAAAGCTTGGCAGCAAACATGCACTTCTTAATATTATTCTTTAAATTATTTTAATAGATGGTAGTAAGTTTAGGCTGTAACAGATTGACACTCAAATTTATTTACAAATAGGTTTGTTTTAAAAAACAAACCCCTTTTGTAAAAAAAAATCTGTTTTAGTGTTGGCTACATTAGGTTAGATACATTCTAGAAAACCAAAGCAGGAGTTGGAGTTACAGTTCATTGTTTGTTTTTTTTGCACGTATAGCTTATAGTTATTTTCCTATAGAGATATTGGGTGGAGAAGAAAGCATTTGACAGTTGAGTCTAATACTGGATGGTGCTAGCATTCAGTGGCAGTGAGAGGAACTACAGCTTCTCCACAGTGAAACAATGCACTGTGATATGCAGCAGTGCAATAAGTAGGTAAGGATCTTTTTCTCTTCTGCTTTTGGTGCATTGAGCTTGGGCCGGTCATAAGAACAGGAAAGAACATCAGATGCCTGTTGTCCTCAGTGAAATCCTCATCAGTGATTAGTGCTGACAAACAAGGAGTGGACCAGTCCTTGTTCTACCCTTGTTTTGCTTTACAGTATGCCTAGAGCTATGAAATGTAAGAATACATATAGCAACTTCACTTAGACTTAGATTTTTCTCTTGTTTTAGTGTGGTGTTTTTTTTTTTTTTTTTTTTGGGATGTTCGCTTAACGCTGACCAGCTGACGTGTGACTTCTGTTATTTTTGTATCATTTGCAACAGATTTTAAGTTGAGAAAGAAAATTCTGCACCCTGCCCAGCTTCTCATTATAATCTAGCTTTTGAATGTGCCACTTTCTCTATTTCAGTTAGTTATTGGGCAGATTTTTAACCATTTCAGTGGAAAAATAGCAGCCTTGGAGGCAACGGGGGGGCAGCGCCTGCATCTTGGTTATAGTTGTTACCGACTGTGCCAGGATGCACTAAGTGAAAAAAGTTATGGAATTTAGAAAAGCCTGAGAATCCTACAGCTTTATGGAGTTGAAAATGGATGAATATCTTTGATAGCCCTGTAGTTGATTGTTAAAAATTGATCTGGGAAGACATGGATCCTACATGCTAATAAGAGGTTTTTTTTTATTTTTGACCTCTGGATGCTGCTTGAACACACACACTTCTTAGAAGATGCTGTTTTTTAAATAAAGAAATCTGTTTCAGTCACTGATGCTATAATAGATGTAGGACCCTACCAAATTCACAGTCCATTTTGGTCAATTTCAGTCATAGGATTTTAAAAATAGTAAATTTCATGATTTCAGCTATTTAAATTTGAAATTTCACGGTGTTGTAATTGTAGGGTCCTGACCCAAAAAGGAGTTTTGTGAGGGGGGGTTGTGGTACTGTACCCTTACTTCTGCACTGCTGTTGACGGCGGTACTGGGCACTTGAAGAGCAGTGGCTGCTGGCTAGGAGCCCAGCTCTGGAGGCAGAGCTGCTGCTGGTGAGGCACCACCTTCAGAACTGGGCACCCAGCCAACGGCTACTGTTGTCTAGTCACCCAGCTCTGAAGGCAGTGCAGAAGTGTAAAGGTGGAAATACCCCGTAAAATAATCTTGCGACCCCCTGCAGCTCCCTTTTGGGTCAGGACCCCCAATTTGAGAAATGCTGGTCTCCCCCATGAAATCTGTATAGTATAGGATGTAAACACACACGAGACCTGATTTCATTTTGGGGGGGGAAGATCAGATATCTTGGTCTGCACTATGTTTTTCATGGCGGTGAATTTGATAAGTCGCAAAGTCTATGGAATTTATTTTCAAAGTTAAAGCTTTAAGAGATCTGAATAAACTTGCTGCATTTGTAAGAAAATATGAAAATCAATTCTTGAATAAAGAACTATTTTCCTTTGCATGTATCTGTTGTTTGGACAACCCAGATACGTGTATCTGGTTAATGATATGCTCGGTTAGTTGCTGGAATGGATAGTATATAGAAATGCATGTTAAGAATGTTAATATTGAATGCAAGTGCACAGTGAATAATGCCTGGATTTCCTGACATGCAGAAATATTCTAGAGCAATCTGATCATCCTATACCAAGATGCCCAGGATTCTTAATTAAAACAGCTAATGCGTGAACATGTTTAGAAATAGAAATTCAGCAACACTAATACTTAAAACTTTGAGGTGTAGTATTAATGATAGGAGCTAGAATGACCGCTCTGGCAATTGATAACTTCCATTTATTCCAAAGGCAATGCTGCTATTCCCACGCCGTGTCTTCTCCTTCAACTCTGAGCTGTACTGACTGCTGTTTGTTGTACTCTGTCCTCGGTCTCTTTAAAGCTATCAATAGGGAACGAGTTACAGCTAGTTGGGTGTGTTGTTTTTTTTTTTTTCCCTGAGGTGGACATCTGTCTGCTGGGAACTGGACTGAGATTAATTTCGTTTAGGCAATCAAACAGCATTCTAGGCACCATCTTTTCATCCATGCCCCTTTTGAGCTTTTTTTCTCTTTATTTTTTCAGTCTAGGTTCTTCTCTTTGGTCTGTTCTTCTCTCTGTATTTTGCCTAATGATACTGATATCAGAACTCAAACTTTATAGTCTGTTTAAATTGGCTGCTGAATGGAAGAGTACTTGGTGTCGTCACTAGCCTTTAAAAGGGCACTGTGGTGATTAAGGGCATTAGATCAGTGAACGTTACTTCAGTAGCAGGTGAATTACTTTAACTAACAATTAGTTTCCTAAAACACCTAGATGAACATGGTGTGATGGGAACAAGCCAGCAGAGTTCTTGTAAAGGAAAGTAGATTGGAAACAAGGTTAGAATTCTTGGAGTAGGGAGTCCAAGTAGAAGATAAAGGAGAACTGGCTTATTATAAATCAAAGGCTTTTTGAACGTTCAAATGAAGTCCCTCACAGGAGGCTCTTAAGGAAAGGATATAGTCCACAGGATGAGACAAAACAAAGGTGTAAGTGATTAGTTTATCAAAATGATAGGAGGCTAATAAATAAAAGGATATTTAGTATGATCAGTGTTGTTTAAAGGGGCACTTTAGAATCACACCTGTTTGAATTTTTACCTACTCTTATCACAAGTAACAATATAACTGAAAGAGAGTAACTTTTCCCCTCTTTCTGTTCCCTTTTGCCTCTTGATAGAGAAGAGCCGTGAAACTATTTAAAAAACAAAACCAAGAATTGTAATTGTAGAACCATGCATTCGTGGGGGGGAATTAAGATGCTACATTTTTTAAACTTAAACTTTTCCAGGTTGCCTAGATTTCAGGTTATCTTTTTGTAGTATTTCAGAATGATCTAGGAAAGGTCCTGAAAGTGTCAGTTTGTAGATGACACAGTTACTGAGGGTAGAGACTGAGTAACTTCAGCAGGACCTAACAAAGTTAAGAGACTGGTCTAAGTGACGTCTGATGACCTTCAGTAATGTAAAGTAATACATGTTGGTATGAACGATTTGAACTACACACTTGTGCACCTTGATTTAAATTTTACTATATCCAGTCAGTAGAGCCCAGATTATCCAACCAGTTCTTGGAATGTATTTGAGACAATTTTCTATTTCAGAAGGTGGAGAAAGCTACTAGGGGAGAGGCTGTTCTAGATTTGATTTTGACAAATAGGCAGAAACTGATTGAGAATTTGAAAATGGAAGGTAGCTTGGGTGAAAGTGATAATGAAATAAGAGTTCATGATTTTAAGGAATGGTAGGAGGGAAAATGGCACAATAAAGATAATGGACTTCAAGAAGGCAAACTTGGAGTTGGTAGGTAAGATCCATGGGAAGCAAATCTAAGGGGAAAAACAATTAGAGTTGTCTGCTTTTCAAAGACATTATTTAGGGCACAAGAGCAACTTATCCCATTGCCTAGGAAAGATAGGAAGTGTGGCAAGAGATGATGCTGGTTTAATCAGGAGATCTTTAAAGATGTGAAACTCAAAAAAGAATCCTACAAAAAGTGGAAACTAGGTTAAATTACAAAGGATGAATATAAAGCAGTGGTCACCAACTGGTAGATTGCGATTGACTGGACCATCATGGAGCCTCTGACAGTTGATCTCAGACACTGAGATTGAGACTGACTGTCAGAGGCTCCACAATTGGCCAGTTGATCACAATCTAGGGGTGCCAACCCTCGTGCAGCCGGACGCTAACAGTCAGGCAGTGCACTGGAGCTAAGGCAGGCTCCCTACTTGCTCTGGCCCCGTGCCGCTCCCAGAAGTGGCTGGCATGTTCAGCAGCGGCTCCTGGGGGGAGGCAGGGGGTCTCCATGTGCTGCCCTCGCCTGCAGGCATCACCCCTGCACTTTCCATTGGTGAGGAACGGGGAACCGTGGGGCTGGTGCTTGTGGATGGGCGCAGCGCATGGAGCCACCTGCCCCTCGCTCCCCAGGAGCTGCTGCCGGACATGTCGGCTGGTTGCCGACATGGGCCAGGGCAGGCAGGGAACCTGCCTTAGCCCCGCTGTGCTGCTGCTGCTTGGAAGCTGCCTGAGATAAGCGCTGCCTGGTCCGGGGCTGAACCCCAAACTCCTCCCCCATCCCATAATCCCCTCCTGCACCCTCAGCCCTGAGCCCTCCTGCACCAGACTCCCTCCCAGAGCCTGCACTCTGTCCTGCAACCCAAACTCCTTCCAAGAGCCCGTGCCCCCGCCTGCACCCTGAACCCCCTCCTGCACCCCATCCTCTGCCCCAGGCTCAGCTTGGAGCCCCCCACTCAGACACACTCCAAACCCCCCAGCCCATGGCAGCACCACCTCCTGCACCCCAACCACCTCTCCCAGCCCTGTGAAAGTGAGGGAGGGTGGGGGAGAGCAAGCAACTGAGGGAGGGGGATGGAGTGAGTGGGGGCGGGGCTTCAGAACAGGCAGGGTGTGGCTTCTGGGAAGGGGCTGGGGATGGGACAAGGATGTTTGGGTTTGTGTAATTACTGTTTCTGCGTTTTCTGTGAGGTAGATCCTGGGTTGCACTTAAATTCAGAAAGTGATCTTGTGCTTAAAATGGTTGGAGACTATTGATATAAATAAATACAAGCATGTCGAGACAAAATTAGAAAGGCCAAGGCACAAAATGAGATTAAACTAGCTAGAGAAATAAAGGGTAACAAGAAAATACTCTAGAAATACATTAGAAGCATGAGGAAGACCAAGGACAGGGTAGGCCCATTACTCAGTGGTGTGGGGGACAGAAAATGTGGAAATAGCAGAAGTGCTAAATGACTTCGTTTGAATTCAGCAATAATTTTGTTAGCAATTGGATGTCTAACATAGCGAATGCCAGTGAAAATGAGGTGTAGGATTTGAGGCTCAGAGAAAGAACAAGTTAAAAATTACTTAAACAAATTAGATGTTATGAGTGCCTGATGAAATACATCCTAGAATTCTCAAGGAGCTGCTTGAGGAGATATCTGAGCCATTTGTGATTGTCTTTGAACAAAGTCATAGAAGATGGGTGAGATTCCAGAGGACTGGAGAATACCACTAATTTGCCCATTATAAAAAGGGGAATAAGGACAACCTGGGAATTAGACTAGTCAGCTTAACGTCAGTACCTGGAAAGATAATGGAGCAAATAATCCATCAGATTGCAAACACTTAGAAGATAATAAGGTGAAAAGTAAGGTTAAGATTTTGTCAGTTATTTATTTTAGTAAAGGTCCGTGAACAGGTCCCAGGAATAAACAAAAATTCATGGAAGCCCGCAGTGTGTCTTGGGGGGAGGGAGGAGGGGAAAGGACCAAGTGGCTGCAAGTTGGAGCCCTGTCATTGCTGTTAGCAGGGGCTGAAGGCAAAGAAGTCATGGAGGACTGTTAAGTCTCAAAATCTGTGATGAAACTGTATCCTTAGTGATAAGTGACACGATGTCAAGAACAAATGGTGTCAAACCAACCTAATGGCTTTCTTTGACAGAGTAAAAAGCCTTGTGGGTGGAGGGAAGCAGTAGAAGTGGTATATCTTTACTTTAGTAAGGCTTTTGGTACTGTCTTGCAAGACCTTCTCATAAACAATTTAGGGAAATACAACCTAGATGGAGCTATTATAAGTTGGGTGCATAACTGGTTGGAAAACTGTTCCCAGAATTATCAGTGATTCACAGTTAAGCTGGAAGGGCATATTGAGTGGGGTCTGTCAGGCATCAGTTCTGGGTCCAGTTCTATTCAATGTCTTCATAAATGATTTAGATAATGACATAGAGTACACTTTTACGAAGTTTGAGGAAGATACAGAGCTTGGGAGGGGTTTGCAAATGCTTTGGAGAGGATAGGGTTAAAATTCAAAATGATCTGGACAAACTGGAAAAATGGTTTGACGTAAATAGGATGAAATGCAGTAAGGACAAATCCAAAGTACTTCACTTTGGAAGAAACAATCAATTGCACGCATACAAAATGAGAAATGACTACCTAGGAAGGAGTACTGTGGTAAGGGATCTGGGGGTTATACTGGATCATGAGCTAAATGTGAGCCAACAGTGTAAAACAGTTGTCCCCTTCGCCCCCACCCTCTCCAAAGTGCAAACATTCTGGGATGTATTCGGAGGAGTGTTAGTAAGACAGGAGAAGTAAAGAGAAGACCGGGGGGGAGAGGGGGATAACTGTTTTCAAGTACTGTACATAAAAGGTTGTTACAAGGAGGCAGGAGGAAAAATTATTCTCATTAACCTCCGAGGATTGCACAAGAGGCAGTGGACTTAAATTGCAGCAATGGAGGTTTAGGTTGGACATTAAGAGAAACTTTCTAACTGTCAGGGAGGTTAAGCACTGGAATAAATTGCCTAGGGAGGTTGTGGAATCTCTATCACTAGAGATTAAGAGCAGGTTAGACAAATCTATCAGGGATGGTCTAGATAATACTTTAATTTTGCCATGAGTGCAGTCGACTGGACTAGATGACTTCTTGAGGTCCCTTCCAGTCCTAGACTTCTATGATTAACCATGTATAAGCAACACAATGGAGACTTCAAGCAGATGTTTACACTGGTGTGCAGCTGTTCTTAAAAAAGCAAGCTATCTTACACTGCTTTTTTTGCAGGGCTGTCAGTGGAGGATGTTTGGTGTCAGTCTGGAGTAATAGTCCTGATCTCGCTCACCTCATGAGTAAACATTTTGTCTGGATAATTAGAACAGACTGGATTTTTCAAAGTGGGGACGTGAACCCTCCTGCTTCAGTACACGAGAGAGCCACTTTCTGACATGCGTTAAGAAGAAACCATCCCCCTAGCGACAGGTTATTCCATAGGGTTTCTGGCACCTTCATTTGAATCTAGTATTGGACCGTCACCTCAATCTTGACAGTCTACTAGTCTGATCAGTTGCGGCTCTTTTTGTGTTCTGGGCCTGTATGCTGTAGTCATCCTTAATGTGTAGGCCTGTACCTTTTCAGTGACTGCCTATCACCCTGTGTTCATGCCCACCATTTGTAAATGAGTGGGTTGGGATCGGGGTGCTACCCTGTCGCAAGATTCACCTAAGAGAAGGCAAGATTTAGGGAAAGAACTTGCTCAGTCCAGGGCCCTCAGTTTTTCCGAGAGGAGCCTCAGAAGAGACTTTTGCTGTTTTGTCATTTATATCTTTCTGTAAATCAAGCTTTATTTCAGCAGCTTTATTTTTGGGTAAGGTTGGGAAGCCTTGTTCTTTCCTATTTTTTGTGTCTGCGGGAGTTTGCCGACAGCGAACAGTGGTTTGCCTGAATTCGTACATTAGAACCAAAGGATCTGAAGAGCCATGTGGCTGTCTATTTGGACTGGTTGATCTTTGTTTCTGATTTTAATATCTTTGTATCCATTTTATTGTGCAATGCTTATATCTTTCAGCCGTATAAATATATTTTTAAATATTCCATGCTCTTGGTATTTCTGTATGTTGCAGGGAACACTTTGACAGTATCAGCATCAGTCTGAACCAGTTATTTGGGTATCTGTCACAATGCCTTTTAGGCCCAAGCTCACTAATGTGTATGGCAATCAATCACCTTATTCATTGCATAACAAGGCTATCAGACTTTGGATTGCAGCTGCCTTGAGTTTCACAGTCTTTGAATTTTCAGCAGTCCCTCTGGAAGTATGGATACAGAATATTTTTGGATTTTTTTTTTTCATGACCTAAAACAAAGCCTGATGTATAAAGTCAGCACTGTAGAATTTACTTTCCATCCATCTGCTGTGTTTATTAAGTCTTGCAAATAAATCATTGACAACTGTCAGGATTTTATTGTGAATCTTGTGGTGATAGGGCTTTAAGGACAATACCAAGCTTCTGCAGTCATGTGAATGTGAGAATCTCTCAACTTTCATTTAAATAAAAGTATATTTCTAGCCCTTATTTTTGCAGAGGAGCATAAAAATGTGACCCTACTGTACCCTCACAGCTCAGAAACCAGAAGGCAAATTAAACCCAAAATGTAGTATTTTTGAAAATCTTTTTTTTCTTTTTAAGCCAATATCATGCCTTTTGGGTGGGGGGGCTCTGACTTATGATTTATGAATATATAGGGTAGGCAGTGTCCTAAATATATCCCAAACATATTTTTGGAAAAGTGTCTTCCCTCACCCTCCCAATCCTGACACTTATTTTAAAATGGGACCCTCATTTGCCAACAGTGCATGTTGTGCTTATTTTGTACTGTTCAGTAGCCCCCAGGTCATTTTGGTCCTCTTGGACTTCCCTCCAGTTAGTTTCCTGCCTCCATGGGGACCTGTTAAATGGTGAATAACAGCAGAGGCAGAGCAGCCTCCATTCACCTTAACATTTTCTCCGTTACCAGCTCTCCCCTCTTTCTCCCTCCCTTCACTGTTGGAGAAATCTTTCAGAATTCTCACCCTTTTGCTAAACGTCAATTTGTTAGATGCAAAGGATCCATGTTAAAGAAATAGATTAGTCTTTAAAAGAATAAAGCTATGTAAAATGACACATCACTTTAATTAAAACGGCGTATAATTCACAACATAACGGACTGATAAGGTTGCTTTCTTTCGACAGACTCTCATGTCTTCACGGTCTATTGCTGAGAATAGAAGCTAGAAGGTTTTTTTGAAATGGCATGAAAACTAGTTCCATTTTGTTACCAGAAGTTTCTTCTTGTGATGTGCTCTCTTTACTCAGTCAAGTAATTCTCTAGTTTAAGGTCCAAAAGCTTGGTCTAAGGTTCCCTAAATTAATCTGATAGATTGGAATAAATATTTGTCAAAGATGAACCCAAGCAGTAACACACACAGTAGGATACTACCCTCTTGGAAGGGCTAGCAGGTAAACGGAATATTTTGATTGGTAGCACGGAAAGGGGGAAATTTTATTTGAGTTTATTTTTGACTGCTGAAAATAGAAATATAACTTTTTTTTTTTTTTTAAAAAAAGAGAATGTCAGCTGTTTAAATTTCTCATTTCCTCTGGGGTCTCTGTTTCCACCATTCAGTCCTCGAGGTTGTACAATTCTTTTCCTAAATTTCCTTATAATATGTCTGATATGTGTTTGTTTTCTCTGATCAGAGTCTAGGAGGACTGTTTAGTTTGTGCTATATTTGTTGAGACTGTCTGGAAGGATAGCAATTGTTCAGGCACTTTGTGTAATGTTGATACCCGTCCACTAGGAACGGACATGAGAGAATTGATTAATTTCAGAGGTTACTCGCATAGCCAGCCTTTGGTGTCTATGACCTGGAAAACAGTGATTGCTAGGGTAGTAAGAGACAAGCTTCCATTTTCCATTTCTATAGTCAGGGTGGATTGAGGAAAAGAAATTAAACGTTACCCTACCATCATGCACACACTGTAGATTAAATGAGTTAGTCTGGGGTGCATTCCAAACAGTCCTCTTGCTGATCGGAACTTGTTATGCTCTGTAGGGAGAGCAAAGACAAAACTCTTGCAGGCCTGCCCAGAGAGCCTGAAGTCAGTTGTGGCCATGAAACAGCCACTTCTGGCCAGGTCATTTGATTGCCATTCTGGACTGGATTTGAACTATTATTCTAGAGTGAAAAAAGCTTTGTAGGCTATTTAACAATCCTGTAAACCATCTATCTAGTCTTTTTCTCTTCCCCTCGCACTTTTCTCCGCCTCAACCCCCCATGTTTTATCATTTAGGGAATCCTCATTACTATTCCATTAGTAAAAGCAGAAGGGAGAGGAGTTGCTCAACAATGTCAGCTCAGCCATATCTGCTGGACACAACTCCGCATTGTCCTTGACAAGGAAAGATTCTTGCTGTAATTCACCTTGCCAGCTGGAAAGAGGAATTTTTAAAAGTGAGTTACTTTTGAGAGTGCTTGAGTTGTTTGAAACCTCTAAAACAGTTCAGTTGTCTCCGAGGAGAATCTGCTTCTGTTTAAGGGGCAGGGAACACTTGTTCTTGAATTGCTATGGCATCTTACTTTTCCATTTTGTGGAATTTCATTCCATGTGAAACCCAGAAATGTGGTTCAAATACCCATTATTTTGTTCGGATGTCAGTCTGGCTCCCCAGATGCGGAAGTTGTCTTGCTGTTGAATCTGTAAGCAATTACACAAGACTAATATAAATGCAGAATATTCTTTTTTCCTCCTTTTCATACAAGTTCTGAAAGCAGTATTCAAACAATGAACACAACCTCCCAACAGGTTACTTTGCAAGGTAGATAAGTATTTATTAAACAGATATATGTAAACAGAGCCACAGAGAGGTGATGAGACTTCCTGAACGTTAGTACAGCATTACAGTACAGCCAGTGTTAAAGCCAGAAATAGAACCCAACCCAGGAGTCCTGAGTCCCAAAGCCGCCCACTGTTATAGCTAATGGATGACTTTGTCTAGAAGTGACCTAAAATGGTAGCCTCATTTCTGATCGTTTTTATTTTCTCTGTTGAAAATATGTAATCCTTTGTTTTTTCCAATCTTTCTTTAATCACTTGTTTATAAATAAGGGGCATTCAGAGTCTTCATAAACTTACAGTCTTGGAAAGGTTGATAGCTAGCCTGACATTATAGCTGGTGTATGCATCAAGTAACTATTTAAAAAAATAAAGCACCATACTTATTGCTCATATTACTTAGTAGCGGCCCAGCAATATGTCTTTGCAATAGATGCTTCATCAGTCTCTCTAGGCGGTCGAAATAGTTTAACTAGTTGCCAGTGAGAGAGAACTTTGAAGAATCCCAGTATGCAATTAGAATTGTGGTTTTGTTTTTGGCAATAATAAAGGAAAGTCATGGGGTACTGGGCAAAAGCAGTGGCATGTGTTTTGTGAAAGGCAGAAGTCATGGGCATTGTTTTGCACCTGAAATTACCTTTTATTTTTCTATTGCACATGAAAGTGTGTGATGTGGGTAAGTGGTTTTGAACAAACAAATGATTAAACAAGATTAACTTTTTGTAAATCCACTGCAACCGTATCCCCCCTAAAGAAACAAACCAAACATAACAGCAACAACTTTAGGGGCATTTAGGGAGCATAGCTCTGATGCAGTATGGTAATTCCTGAGGTCAGTATACTGTAGCTATCAGTAGCCAGTACCGTATGCTTCAGAGGATGGTATAAAAACCCTGCATGTGGGATAATTTTCCCTCCACTTAGGTTTCATCCAATCTAATAGAGATTGGTTTAAGCCCTGAAGCAAGAGGTTTAATACCCTTTCTAAAACATGGCTATCGCTCTGGATGTTCATGTAACCTATGTAGATGTCCAATCCCTTCTTGAGTATTGCTGAATTCTTGGCCTCTGTGGCAGTGAGCTCCACAGTGTGCACCGTGTGGAAAAAGTACTTAAACTTTCACTGAGTTCATTATTTGTACTTATTTTTGGGTGGTCACCGAGTACCTGTTAGTTTCCTTTACAATCCAGGATTTAAATCTGCAATTTTCAAAAGCTGAAGTGAAGTTTGTTCAACTGTTAACTTTCTAATCTGCTGTGTGAAGACACAAGCCCTTATGAACATTCCTTAAAACTTGTGGAACCCGAAATTCCTGCCCACTGTGATAGAAATCCAGCATTTTATATACCTAAATGTATATGTTGCTAATTTTATTCTTCATTAAGACAGCCCAGTGGCAGATTTATTTCTTGTCTTTTGTATTGTAAACGCTCACTGCTTCCAGAGTGAACAGTCAGAGGCTTCCAGACTTTCTTTAAATTAGTTTTTCACCTTTCAGATCTGGGATGGTCAGGTTGCATGCCAGTCATCCCATGTGACAGGTAGCTACATCAAATTACAAAATTCTGGCTTCTCCAGGCTGCATCCTCCACTTTGAACTGCAGACAGGGAAGCAATAGCATAACACGTTCTCATGTCTGTCACAGTCACCTTGCAAATCTAGACTGGAAAGAAAAAATAGGCATGAGGTTTAGGGGAGAGAGTTAGGAGATGTTGCCACTGTGTTTTTGTAAGACAGTCAAAACCAGGAATGTCTAAAACACTTACATGTTGCTGCTCCTTCCCCAGTCGCACCTGAACCAGGGTCTTCTGTAGTGCAGAACCTTGCTAAAGAGAGATTAGGAAGACACGGAAGAACAAGACGTACAGTTTAATTTAAAAAAAAAAAAATTCACTGGTGAAGAGTTTGCAACTCCAGAGCTTGAAGTATAGGTGGGAGACTTTCACCTCCTAAAGTGCTCTCAACCTTCTTCCAGAAGTCATATGTCTGGTGTCCGATCTTGCATGAAGTTAAGTATTAAGTAGTATTCTGCAGCTGCACTAGTCTTACAAGCAGTCTGTCTCCCTCATCCTGATTCTTGGGGCTCAGCATTTGCCAAAAGCTGCTGATGACTGGCACTCTTCAATCTACAGGCGCTAGAGACAGTTGTGGAAGAGCTCTCAAAGAATGTTTCTTGGAGGGGCTCCATTCTCTTAGTTAACTTTGGGCTCAAAAGATTTTGAGGAAGGAATAATTTCATTGGTATAACCAATTTTAATTTCACAGTTTCAGACTTGAGGACACCTGAAGGTAGAATCTGCTAGGACTGTGTTATTGTCAGTTGGCTTTTTCATTCCTTTACTCTCTGGATATCTCTTTGAGCATGTAGCCCCAAATATCAGAAGTCCTGCTGGCTTGTTTTTTGGGACAGTTCTATGCAGTATGCTCTTAAATTTAGCCTCTGCTCCATGAGTATATTTGTTTCAAACTTGTTACTGCTGTGGCAATCCTTATGGAAAAGGCATGGTAGTGTAGTCCTACTTGGACACATGGCTTCCCCTATTTTTAAAAAGCAGAATTTCTGAGCCAGCACCAGCAGCAAACAAATTAGGGTTTCCTTAACAAACCTTCACGTGAAATTGGGGTTGTGAGTGATCTCTTCTAAAACATGTTGAGCCCACACAGTTACAATCTTACTTAGGAGTTCAGTTCCAGGACTGTTCATGTCTAGACTTTGTGGGATAACTTCCCAAAACCTATTCCAGTTCTGAGTCCATAACATGTTGTAGTTTGTAGAAGCTCTGGAAGGCAAAGTGAGCATGTGATGTCAAAATTCTTTGACCTCTTTTTGAAAGACAGGTTAGAGTACAACTCTTTAGTCCTGGATTGGTGGATAAAAGCGAAGGGAACACTTTGGTGTCTACCTTCATATATAAAAGTCATTGTATAGAATGGTCCATCTTGTTTGGAGTCGGCAACTGTTTAGAGCAAAATGGAACATTGCACACAGGGATCTGTAGTCTCTATAGCTGGGAGGAGGTTCTTAGGGGTGTTCCATACTAAAGATAAAGATGTATGTTGACTTTCTCTTAAAATTGAGGTTCATTTGGCACTTAAACTAACAAGTAAGCTGTCTCTTGAAGTGTATGCCAGCATGGTCTCTCTGCTGGTCAGGAGCAATGCTGCTTCATTAATCTTGGCTGGCTTTCCTTCTTCCAGTACCAGAGTGTTGCTTTGAGAGAGCATAGCCTCCTCCCTTATTGGTCCAAAGCTGGGTATTTTTGAATGTGTAGCTCAACTCAGTAATTGTTGAAATACTTCCCTTTGGTTCCAGAATATTGGTGTTCTCTAGCAAATGACAGGTTTCAGAGTAACAGCCGTGTTAGTCTGTATTCGCAAAAAGAAAAGGAGGACTTGTGGCACCTTGGAAACTAACCAATTTATTTAAGCATAAGCTTTCCTGAGCTACAGCTCACTTCACTTCTTGTTCTAAGCCTACTTCCCTCCTTTGAGCCTCTGTTTTATTGGTAAGTGTCATCCTCCAGAAACTGACTTCTCAGAGAAACAGATCTGTTGCAGAAAGATTTTATGAAGGCTAACCATTTCTATTTTAAAACAAAACCAAAAGCTGACTACAGTCTTAGCTGTTCTCAGCCATGAATGCCTTCTTTGCCACATACCTGTTCTCTAATTTGTGTAGAGAAGTTTTAATGGGCTTTTTTATTTATATAATGGCTGGAAGACTGAAGCTAGGATCTTTTTAATGCAGAGAGATACTTGCTTATCAGAATCAAAGGATTAGTACCACAATTGCGTAAATATTCTCTTTTGGAGATGTAGTCAGCTGAGGCAGATGGACTTTGTCGCAGCCACAAGTTATGGCAGGAGTGAGAAGAGGAAAAACTGAAACGCCTATTTATGTTGGATATTGCTGTTGGCTCATGAGACCTCTTCAGTGGTGCTTGTCAGCTAAATGAATGAATGGGGTTGAAATTGGTAATGGAAAGCTCTCACGTAATATCTTAGCCGGGCTTTGTGTATGGGAGATCCTGGTGGAAAGGTGGAAATAGCAGTGCAGTAGAGTGTGGTGTGTGGTGGGTTTTTTTATTTTTGTTGGTGGGAAGCCCTTCATTCAGGGGGTCTTGGAAATTGAAATCTGTGATAAAGTTGGAAGACAGCTTGGGTATATTGCTATCCTTCATAGTACTTGGGTATGCATATTAGAGCATGCTCTCTCTGTAATTGGGGGGCTTCCAGCTCTGACTCTTTCTTGTCACCTTTCAGACACCAGTCCTTTTGCAAACGCCATGCCTCTAAAGAAGACTTGGACTGAGTATATCCTTCTTCTCGCCCCGCCAAGCTCTTGCTTTTCACACTTCATCCCACTTTACTTCTCTCCCTCTAAAGAAGGTGAAGCAGCTTTAGACTAAAAAAATCAACTCCAATTTAGGGAGGTGGTTTGACCTAGTCTTTCTTTCTGGGCTCCCTTTTGCCCCAAAGTAAGCAGGTCACTCATGACTCTCCTCATCTGACTACTTGTGGAGGTGCTCTGAAGCAGGATGCTTGTATGACAAGCAGTGGTACACCCTCTTCTACAAGGATTTGAAGGCCCTACCTCCTTCACTGCAAACCTTCATGATGACAAAATTATCAGAAACCATAATTTTGTTGTTCAAAAAAATGCAAGAAAATAAAACAATACTGGTTCTTTTCTTCATCTTCACTCTGTCTAAATTCCTTATTTTATTAGGGTATAGTCACAATATTTTTGCATATTTACCCAGTGCTTGTCGCTCAGTTTTTAAGCTGTTGTTCCCATGTATCGGTCACTTCCTTTTTGACACTGATGGAGTTGTCTGTTTCTTGCAGAATAGCACCCTTGGATGTGCCTACAGAGGACCTTTTGAACAGGAGGCATTTCTCAGAACATTTTATTTTAAATAAAATCCTTTTTTTTTGGGGGGGGGGGGAAACAAACCTTGTCTGATCAAGAGTTCACTTCTTTCCCCCGGGGTCTTGAGGCTCTTTTGGAATCAGATTACATGAGAACAGCAAAGTAGGGTTTTTAAATAGCAACTAGCCAGTGCCACCCCTGGTACTGTGTTCAGTACTCTGACATGGTCCATCATCAAAGAGTGGAACTTAGTAAAAGCAGACATGTCTTTCAGAATATCTGGTGTTCTGTAGAGTTTGACTGCCACCAGTGCAGCAGTTTGTGCTGGGTCAGGACAACTTCTTTCAAAGCAATTCTTGCCTATGCCCATGACACTTACTTAAAACTCTTGTCAAGCCTCTGGACAGCTTGTTTTATTCTTTGCAGAAAAAGTATGTAAAAACACACAGTGCCAGACATAAAGTTGCTTGAATAGAGGAACTGATGCACGTGGCTTGAACTTGTAGTTTAGGAAGAGACTCTCTTGTGAATTATGAAGCACTTGTGACCAGTCTTGAGGTTCTGTCCACTTCCTGTTTGTTCTCTCTCTCCTTCCCCCACCTCTCATTGAGCCACACATCACAATGCATAAAGCTTTCAAGCTGTGACACCCCCAGTGAAATTGGTGTTAATAGTAACAGTATCTCAGCAACTTCTGCTTCTATGGTTTATGCTCTGTGTGGTGGGCCCAAACAACTTATTGCTTATTTTTGTCATAGTATATTTAAAGTGTTTTACTCCTCCTTTTGTCATTAAGTTGAAAGATCAGTTTATTGGTCATTATTTTTGTAGATAGGACAGATGCTGCAATATTAACTTGAACCTCTCTCCTCCTGGGCCAAACGTGAGCTTGGGATTTGTGGGTGTTAGAATTTGAGATTGGAAATTGCCATAAGGACATGCACATATTGCCGTTTTCCAGTGCTAAATCTAACCCTGCTGAAAGGCTTAAATAAAAAAAAAAAATTGGGCATTACACACAAGCCGTTTCTTGCCTTTTTGACCGACAGAGGTCTAATGTAATTCTCTGCCTCTTCTTGAGATAAGAGGGTGTGGTCTTTTAAATGCAGGTGCAAACATGTGCTTCACCCTTTGTTCACATGGCTTTCCAGCAGAGGTGAACTAATTCAGAAGAACTTCTTCAGATGCTATTTGGAGGTAGATACTCATTCCCAAAGAATTGCAGTGATCCATTGATGAATGAAACACTTGTCACCTGAAAAGTTATTTTAAAAAAACAACCCATCATTATGCAGTATTTGTGACTGTCTAAGTTATTAGGCCTAGCTTAAGTGTGAGAAGGAAAACCTGTCTATAGTGTTGCTACAGAGACTTTCTTTTAATATACTTTCAAGTACTGTGGGATGCAGGGTTTTCTCTCCTTTCACACTTTCTCAGGCCCTAATCTCCTGTCCTTGTGCTTCCTGGAAATTTTATTTAAAATCAGAATTGTCTACACCTCTACCCTGATATAGTGCGGTCCTCGGGAGCCAAAAAATCTTACCGCGTTATAGGTGAAACCGTGTTATATCGAATTTGCTTTGGCCTCGAGCATTTCTGTTAATAGTCACTTCCCACCCCCTGGGACTCCCACACCCTATCCAACGCCCCCGTCCCCTGACCGCCCTCCCAAGACCCTGTGCCCTGGCCCAACACCCTTAACATGTCACTCAGAGCAATGTGTCATTTGCCCTGTGGAGAGCGCAGCCCTGCCCCGCGGAGTGCTGCTTTACCGCTTTATATCCAAATTCATGTTATATTGGGTCGCATTATATCGGGGTAGAGGTGTATCTCTGACCCTTGTAACCTCCTTTTGAAATAGTTATTGCTTGCTTACATTTCATACCGTGGTCCAGCAGTTAGTCCATGAAATGAGCCGGGAGAAGGAATGGGTAACTGAGAACAGACCTGTGAAAAGACTTTTTAAGACAGTGGAACAATAGGTGGTCACATGGCAAAAGATGGAAAATGGATATCCTGCACATTGGAATGGAGACGTTATTGACTAACCATTCACATCCCTCTCGGTAAGAAAAGTTAAATAGTTACCATGACAGTGGAAAGGAGGATCCGAGAGGCCTCAGATAAGGGGTTGGAAGAGATACTTCAGACCTCACTTCACTTACCAGCAGCATTGGGACTATGCACCATTTCATTTAAACTTTTTTCCCAAGTCACATAAAATAACCACATGAAGGCTCCCATTAAATCTGGGCAGAGGAGTGGTGAAGAAGGATGATGAATTTTCAGAGGCAGAAGCCAAAGAATTGCTGTCTGTCAAGGACCTTATACATTTGTAGATTTGTCACCTTATGTGGTGTGGATCACTTACCCTCTGTTTAAAGAAATTTATCTTTCTTGAAGAGAACTGACTTTCAGAGGAAGAACAAAATTCATTTAAATTTAGTCAATGGAATTGTTACATTGGAAGTAATGCCTGTATGAATGTTACAAGAGTATGGTGAAAGCAATGCTGGATTGACCCTTGTTGAGGAAATGTCAATGTGCTTTATTCCGTCTCAAAGAACATAGAACTGTTAAATGTCTGTCTGGTTTTGTGCAGTGAACTATTGTTAGTATAACTTCAGCACTCCAGATAATGTTAGCTAAGCTTGGGCTTGTTTGTGTTCAGCGTCCACTCAAATTCCAGTGCCCTGGCTATAATATGGAACAGATATCCGTTATAGGTGCAGAACTACCAAATACATGTCATTTGCTCTGGGAGGAGAGAGAATTTGGAGAGAGAATTTGCGGATAGGTCATTAAAGGTGAAAAGTTAGTGTAGTAGTAACCTACTGTGACTTAACTTTTGGTTGGTTCCTTTCCTTAAAACCCAAAGAAGGGAGGGGGGGAGTAGCAGTAAGTGTTTTTTTAAATGAGCAAATATTTTAAAATCAAAATTAAACAAACCCTCCAGTCTACTTAATCAGGCTTCTGTCTTTCAAATTATTGTTACACTTGAGTCTGCTTCCAGCAGAAGAAAGAGGATACCAATTTGTTTTGACTGGTTTGTTTAGAAACTTCAGAAGCAAGGGGATGCATTTAATGGTGAATGGAAAATTACCCCATGTAAAGTTTCTGGCCTTCGGACATGTTATCTTGTGGGTTGATTTGACAGATCTTGCTATATCCAAATGTTTTTCTACTCATTCATCTTAAATTGTTTAAAAACTTCTCCCTATTTTTATATAGTTGAAAATATCCCCACAACCACCTCTTCAAAACAATGAAGACTTGCAGTTTGGGGATTCTGAAGTCACATAAACCAGAACATTTAGAGAAGAGACAGTTACTGCCCATTGTGCAGTAGTGGTCAAGAAAAAGGTGGTGGTCATGAGAACACGCTTAGGGAGCATAGGGAATGAGATTTTTTTCAAATCCTCAGTGATGTGGTGTGTTCAGTTCTAGTCCCCCCTCAAAAAAGATATAGGAGGAATAGAAAGCTTACCTTGGATATTGTCCATATAAGTGGGTAATCCTTTTTTAATCCTGCTAAATTCTTCTCAACATTCTTGTGGCAGAGAGTTCCAAAAACTAATGGTGCATTGTGTGAAAAAGTATTTGCTTTTATCAATTTGAAATGGCTGCATTTCAATTTCATTGGCTGGCCCCTTGCTCTTGTAGTATGAGAGAGGCTGAACAAGATATCCCAATCTTCCTTTTCTTTGCTGTTTGTTATTTTGCATGCCTTTTATCACCTCCCTTTCTTTATCTCTGAAGCAGAAAAGTGCCAATCTTTTAACTTGTTGTAAAAAATTTTCAGTGCTCCTAATTATTTTAAATTTGGAAAAGAGAGCACCCCCTTCATTTTTGTGGCATAAACCCACTTCTAAGTAGTGGGGGCTGGGGTAGTTGGGAAAAGGTTTTTGCCTTGCGGGGCAAGCTCTTGTAATTGTCTGTTGCAGAATTTCTTCTGGCCTCTCTTTTGAGATGGGATACTGGGCTACTTGAATACTTGGTCCGATGCAGTGTGATGTTTCCTGGGTTCTTTCTTTGTCCATCCAACCCTGTTGTGCCTGGATACTGCAGTGCATTTGATCATCTCATTATTTGTAGACCTCTGCAATTCCTAGTCAAGTTGAGGGTTTGTGTTTAGTTTTATTCTCTACTCTCCAGACCATCAATCTTTTAGCCTTGCTGCCATTACTCCATATATGCCCACATATAGGCTTTAATAGAAGCTGGAGAGCCCCCAGGAATTGAGCCTTGGAAGCTCCTGTCCTCCAGGAACTCTAGTTTTTCCTACTAGGTACTGTCTACCTCGAAAGACTTCTTTAGAGGTGGAATATAATCTGTGATTGTAGTACACAGAAAAATGAAATCAAACTGTTCTATAGAAGGTTTCAGAGTAGCAGCCATGTTAGTCTGTATTCGCAAAAAGAAAAGGACTTGTGGCACCTTAGAGACTAACCAATTTATTTGAGCATAAGCTTTCGTGAGCTACAGCTCACTTCATCGGATGCATTCAGTGGAAAATACAGTGGGGAGATTTATATACACCTATGTTCTATAGAATTTAGTCGGACAGTATGTCCATTCTGTTGTGTAGACAATTGTTTTTAGGGCTGGATTTGTTCTGGATTAACACATTCTGCAAATCTGAAGACCCGTTTTTTGATTTTGTGAAAGTGTTCGAAATCTGGTTATCCATCAGCCAAGAACAATTTGGCCAGTTTGTCAGAATTTATTAATATACTTTACGGGAATAACTACATTTTTCTCAGTTGCGCTCTAGAAGCCTCTTGCACTGAAAGCCACACTGAAGCTGATTTTGTCTTGCATGCAAAAGTTTTAAGTACCCACTTCCCCCTGAAGGTTCAGTTTTTGGTCTCCAGTATTGTGCTGTTTTGAGCACTTTTCCATTTTAGTCACCTTGATTTTGGGATTGCTTTTTAGAGTCCATCTATCTGAACTTGTATATTGAGTGTGCACAAACATTTTACCTGAGACAAGTTATGACTGTCTTCATGTCAATACACAGATTCAGAATGATCTGCTTGGAAAGGATCCAGTCATTTTTAATTTGTGCTACAGTGTGTAATTTTAAGACATCTACAACAGACCTAAGTTTAGTCTCCTTAGACCTGATGATGATGCTTAGCACATGTAGAGCTTTCATCTTGAAACAATTCTTCAAACATTAACTAACTTAGTGTTAAGCTTTAAACTTTAATTTGGTTAAAGTTTACTTAAGTTTGGAAGCAAGCTGCTAACTGTACATATCAGCATAGACTCTAGATGAATATTTGGATGTATTGGCTAGAAACAGAAGGAGGGACCAGTAGAAGGCACTAGAAAATACTTAGGCAGTGTGGGAAACTTCAGTCTCTAAATCTTGAATTTATGTACTAATTGCAGAAAAACCAGTAGCCAGGTAAAATTTCTGTAGTTTTTCTCCTCAGGCTTCAACTGAGCCAACGATATGGAAATGTAAAAGATTCTCACCAGTTAGAAATTAACATGCTTCTAACCAATGTGGTCTTTCTAGTAAAGTAGATGGGAGAGCAATGGGATTTCTTTCTTTCCTTTGCCCTCAAGTACCATGATGGTTTATTTTTTCTGGCATATTTGTCTTTTAATCTTTGAGAGTGTTTTGGGGATGGTGTGGGAGAGGGCTGAGACTTTTTGGTGACAATGATTGTCCTATTTTGTGCTGGATTATTTTTTCACTAGTCCTTAATCCATTTTTTGGGTTTTGGGATTAAAACTGTGAAAAAACTGGAAGTACATATCCATTTGTTTTTCAGCTTTTCTGCCTCTGTCAGGATCTATGTAGACTGCCTCCAATATGGTAGTATCTGGAGTGGCTGATCTCTCTGTGGAAGGGGTGATGATTTGTCCTTGAGTATTAAGTGTTGGAGAAGTGAATGCATGTAACTCAGTTATGGGCTTTTTCAGTTTTCTCCTGTTCTCTTCCTTTTTCCTTCCTTCCTTTCCTCCTTCCTTCTTTTAGTGGGCTGTTGTCATGTCCCTTATTCCTCCACTGAGCAGGACTGGCAATCCTGTTTGTTTGGGGTTTTTTTTTTTTTTTTTTTTGGTCAATTCCAGCAGGCTACCTCTGAATAAACCTTCTTGTATGGAATCGAAATAGGAGTTACAGGCTGGAGTTACAGGGCTGTTGTAATTGTTCCTCTTCTACTCATACTCCTGAGGAAAAAAATTGAGCATATTCTTAGCTGTATGAGTGTGAACATTGCTGCCCTCCTGTATCACCTCTCCATCGTTGCATTTGCACTTCCAATACCTATAAGACATTTGAGTTCATGAGTTTCACCCATGGATTGGAGCTGGGGTGTTGAGTCACTTTTCACTGCTGTATTAGTGTGGATCATCTGGTTTTCAGTGAGACTTTTAAAAAAGATTTAGTGCTGATGAAGTGTTGGCTTGAGTGCTCTGGAGATATTTTTTTTTTCTTTATCGGCCAAAGAGATACAGCACTGGTATCAACACTTGCTGCAGTTTTCCCCACTCTGCCCTCTTGCCTGACAATCTCTGTTAAACCCTGACTGGCAGAGACCACTTCTAGAGGGGTGAAGGCATTCATTCTTTGGTTCTTCTGTGGAGACTTCCAAGCAGACTCATGAGTGTTGTTTTCATTGTTCTCTTTTGTGATGTGTGCTTGTCTAGCAAAGTAAGGCCCCAGGTGTGCTCAAATCTAACCTTATCTTGACTAGAATCTAAGTATGCCAATAAACATTGACTGGCGAGGTTAGGGATATCGGTGTTCTAGCATGGGGGGCTGTAATGTGGACAAGACGACAAATCCAAGCAGCTCAGGTATGTTTAGAGATGCTCTAATACCATGCTCATCAGCATGCTACAGATATCCAGGCCAGCGGCTACTAAACTTTACTGGTTTACCACCTTTATTAAAAATAAATTAAATAAATAAATTATGAAGTACCCAATTTGGGAACCTCTTATCTAGGCAGATAGTTGGAGAACACACATCCCAAGCTGTGCCAGACAATCATGCACTGGTACTGTTAGACTTTGTAATACCATCCCCAATTGAGAACAAATTGTTTCAAACTGGGCGCCAAACAGGCGTCAAGTGGCAACTCTGGTCGCTACTGATGTGGATTGGATTCTATCAGAAACTTGGAGATGAAAAATCTTGTTTCATTGTCAGACTGAGCCATCCACCTCTCTCAATTTTTTTAAAATTAAACTAAGTACCTAGCTAGACAGTAGGATCTAGAGCAGGGTAGTCAATTATTTTGTTGGCAAAATTTCTTGGTCAAGGTCCAGACTCCAGAGAAGAAGAAAATGAAAAGATAAGTAAAACAAAAAAATTTCTGGTTCTGGTCAAATGTGTCTGGCGATTTGACCCGCAGTCTGCCTATTGACTACCCCTGATCTAGAGAATAGCGCTTAACAAATGCACGTACCAGGGGCAAGTAGGAAACTCTTTTAGTAATGGAGGGGTTTACCAATCTATTTCTGCAGAGTGTAAGTTTTCTTAAAACAAAAAACTTCTAACATTTGAGGTGACCTTCATCTGATTTGACTTTAGAACTGCCTTCTTGGGTTAGCAGCCAGCCTGAAAGAGGAGATTGAATCGCTTTCATTTGTCTTAATATTTTTAGCCTGTTTATCTTTTAATTCTGAAAATAATTATAGGTTTGGGAAGTCCAGCAACTTTTGATCTTCCCCCCAACCCCAGTTGTCCCTTAGACTCTGCTCATTGAAAGTAGAGGTAGTGAGTATGATACATCTTGTGGCTAATGTAGATTGGATTTGTTGTGAGTTGATACCATAGCTGCTTGATAGGGAGAATTTTAGGGATGCAAAATGTAGCTCTCTAGACCAGAATTTGGCCAGGACACCTAGTCTTGCACCCCTTAATAAAAGCTAGGCCATTATTTTGCAGGGGATCTTAGAGCACAGGTTCTTAACCTTTCTGCATTTGTGACCTTCAGACTGGAAGGTTGGGAGGAATAGAGGACAGAGGAGAAAGGGTGCCTGCAGGGAGCTAACATTCTGTTGTGAGTAGAGCACACATTATTGTGTGTGTATGTATGGAGTTCAGAAACAGAGATGCATATGTGGTTGGCTGGTTTGTTTTCTGGATTGGAAAGTGCTAATATTAATGTAAATCCACCCTATACTTAAAATTTGATATGGGGCTAGAAATGTTGGGGGGCAGGTTGAGAAAGGAATAGTGCTTAGGGGAGCTCTGGAAAGGGGGAAGAGTTTGGGGACTCTAAAGTATGAGCTGGAAAACTAATTAAAGGGCATATAGAGAAAGGTGGGAGGGGAAGATACAGGGTACTAGGAGCAAAAGGAAGTAAGAGAGAACCTCCATGGGAGCACTGATAGGGAGGCCTGACTAAAGAATGCAGCGGAAACAAAAAAAGGAAGAGGAAGAAAAAAGTAAGGGGGAATATGAGAACAGGATAAAATTGGTACAGACAGAGCAGGGTGCACTACAAAGTAAAGAAAATAGAGCACAAGGGCAACATGGAGAGACACCATCATGTGGAAAGAGCTGGCAATAAGACAGGAATAAGAAATTGTTGGACAGAAGACACAATTGTAGGGGTGACCAACTCTATTTATTCTGGGTTTTAGATTAATAGATTATAAAGCCAGAAGGGACTGATGTGGTGGTCTGGTCTGACCACCTGCATAAAGCAGGCCATAGAACTTTCCTGAATTAATTCCTGTTTGAACTAGAGGGTCTCTTGCAGAAAATATAAATATATATATACAAAGTTTTGATTTAAAAAACTGCCAGTGATGGAGGAATACACTACAACCTCCTGGGTTCCAATGGTTGATTACCTTCACTGTTTTTTAAAAACAAACAAAACAAAAAAAAAACCCACACACCTTATTTCTATTCTGAATTTGTCTAGTTTCAGCTTCCAGGTATGGATCATGTTTGTCCCGCTACCAAATTTCTGTTCCCAATGTAGGTACTTACTGACTTATCAAGTCACCCCTTAACGTTCTCTTTGATCAGTTAAACATTTGGTCTTGTGAGAACCTCATATACTCCATGTTTTTCAGTTCTTTAATTATTCTTGTGCCTCTTCTCTGAACCCTCCCCAGCTTTTCAACCTCCTTCCTGAATTGTGAACACTATAACTGGACACCGTATTCCAGCAGTGGCAAATACAGAGATAACATAATATCTCTACTCCTACTCTAGATTGCTGTTTATGTATCCAATGATCGCAGTAGTCTTTTTGGTCACTGTTCCACAGTGGGAGCTTATGTGGAACTGATTATCCACTGTGACCCCCAAGTTTTTCAGAGTCACTGTTTCCCAAGGTAGTGTCACCCCCCCCCCCCCATAAATATGGTGCATGTTCTTTGTTCCTAGATGTCTGGCTTCACATTTGGCTATATTAAAGTGCATATTGTTTGCTTTCATCCAGTTTGCCAAGCAGTCCAGATTGCTCTGTCAGTGACATAGACTCTTCAGTATTTAACACTTCCCTGATCTTTGTGTTATCAGTAATTATTTTGTTTTCTTCCAGGTGACTGATTAAAAATGTTAAATAGCATAGGGCAAAGAGCCAATCTCTGTGGGACCCCATTAGAAACACCTACTCAGTGTTTTCCCATTTACAGTTACTTTGAGACCAATCAGCTGGTAATTTTAAAATCCATTTAATTTATACTGTGTTGACTTTGTATTCTAGTTTGAGTCAAAATGTTGTGTAGTACCAGTCCAATGCCTTATAGAAGTCCTAAGTATATTACAGCAACACTATTTTCTTTATCAGCCAATCTTGTAATCTCATCTAAAAATTGTAATTGTATTTTGTAAGTAGTTTATTAGTGTTGCTAGGTACTTTAAAGGCATGTAAGAAGAAAGCTAGCAATCAAAATGTTTTTTGAGGAAGGATGCAACACAAAAGCAAAGTGATCATGCAGTTAAATTAGGCATATCATAATTCCCAAGCTATTGTTATGTTACCTTGAACTAAAGTAAGAGTAGGGGAATGTGGCTTTTGGTGGAAATGCTAGCAGGAAAATAAGTGAATTTGAAAGAGAGGAGTGGAAGTTGTATGGCATAATGATGGGGAGACTCTTCCAGACATAGGGGAAGCATCATGGAAAAGTGCAGAGACTAAAGTAGGGCTGTCAGGCTCCCTGACCCACTTGATCTGTTCATGTGGCCTGGATGTTGTAGTCAGATGCTTTAGAACCTGTTTTCACTTTATTAAAAACAAAAATCTAGTTCTCATGGTTACAAAAAGAATCACCTCAATATGAGTAAGTCTAAATTGTTGCACTGTTGCCTTCCTCAGGCTGCAGGCAGTCTGAAACAATGACCAGAGAGGAAATGTTTGGTGCTAAAGCCTAATGATGACACTAAGGTCAATGCAACTGTTTTGTTGTTGTTGTTGATCGTTTTGGGGGATGCAGTAGGGAAAGGGGTGGGAGCAAAGCAAACAGCAGTGGGGGATGGGAATTATCCATTTCTACAAAGAAGGAAATGGAGGTGCGTTAAACTAAGAATTGAAGGGCAGAAATAATGATCCAAAAGGTGGCGGCTGTACTTTTACATCCGAGTGCCAGGTATATGGGCCACTCTGGTACAGGGGAAAAAAATTGTTTGCTTCATACATAAAGGCCATCTCCTACCCTTGATCTTTGTGCAAACTTCCTGTATTCATCAGTGGGAGTTCCACTGTGGGTTGAGGGTAGTATGTCCTAAATTTATATCCTGCAGACCATAATTAAATGTGCAGTATCTCCCTCTCCATAGAATTCTTTTAACACTTCTGAACTGAAGATTTTTTGAAGCAAGCAGTGTAATGGATGCTGAGCTGTGGGAATATTTTAATTCAAAATAAATTGACAAATGAGGATAGGAAAGGAAGGTGAAGATCCATTTTATCAGAGGGTGGGGGGGGGGTCCTCCCTAATGATGATAAAGCTGAATGAGGGATTCCATGTCAGAATTCTTTGGACATGTCTTCCTAGATGTTGTTTCCCTCTTCCTCTTGCTGCTCCTTTTTTAATGTCTGTTTTTCATTTGCTTGCACATTTCAGTGACCTATTTATTAAATCCGTTTGCACAACCCCTTTTTATATAATCATTGCAGAAAAGTGTCTGAACTCTGAACAGACTCCACTTCCTCTTTTCCTTTCATTCTGCTTGTCAGAGCCATCAGCTGTGGAGCCAGAATCATTTGGGGCTTTCATGCTCTGTGACATTCTAAATTCAAGGAGTGTCAGTTTAAACCTTGGGCTTTGCCCTGCATATGAGTCAGCATTTTCTAGGAGGGGGTGGAGAGGGGATGTGATGTCAGTCTGTCTGGAGGTTGGGCTTTGTATGTTCCTGTTTTGGGGGAAGGGATTACTTGTAGTAGCAGTGCTTGTGGGTCTTAGCTTTCACAAAGGCATTTTATTTTTGAAGCTTTGGACAGTGATTTCATTGTCCCAGAAATGTGTGGTGTGAGGGAGAGTTTGAGGTTCTGTCACCAGTCCAGGTTCAGAGTCCACACCTGTTAGCGGAAGCCAATCACCTCAGTCTTTCAACAGGTCTACTGGCTCTGTCTTTTCACACTTGGATCCAGAATTTCAGCTAGCTGCAGCAGCAGTGGTCCCTCCCAAAGGTCCACCAGCAGGGGTTGGACCCTTCCCCTTCCCCTCCCCCCCCCCCCGCACTTGGAGACACAAATGCTGGAGGAGGAGGCGGCAGCTAGTGAGTTTCCCCACTTTCCTGGGGATGTAGGGTTGAGCTCCAGCCCTGGAGTGGTGGGCAGCAGGCTCTGGCCATGGGGCTTCAACTCCCAGTTGCGGGGCTCACACTCCATTGCCCCTGGCCCTCGTTGCCTGGCATGCATTCCCCCGCTTCCCTGCTACCGACCTCCCCATCCAAGGCTTAATTTGTTCCTGGGCTTGCCAAGACTGAGTAAGTCTGCTGCTTTACAAAGTGATATTTATATGTTTTGTTAATGTCACTTTTCACAGCAGCAGACTTTTAAAAAAGCAACCAAAAAAAGGAAAAGCAACAACAAAAAAAGACAAGAACCTGCAGAGCACCTTATTCACGTTTCTATTCCGTTTTAGGTCCTGTAAAGAAGAGAGACAACTGTTTATTATTTTTATTATTGAGTCTGCAAAAAGATTCAATAAATTACAGTGATTAAAAAAGTATTTGTTTTTCCTAAAGTCAATTAAATATTTTAGGAAAAACGGTCAGCGCGGCATTTCGAGACCACCAAAAATTTTGTTGTGAGAACCCCTGCCCTATGGTCTGCAGCAGCAGACTAGCCAGTAAGACCAAGGACGTTCCCAATATTCATTCTTATTTATAAATTTTCTAACTGCAGCTTTGAGGAACCTGATGTAGCTATAAAGGAGATGTAATGAGAGATCATGGTTTTGGGTTGACCTTGGTAGAAGAAGTGAAGTTGAATCATATACAAGGAGCTCTTCTACATTACTGCTCCAGAAGACTTCTTAGCATGATGCAGTTTGAGTAGGAAGAGAGGAATTTGGTTAGTCAAGACATGCTTGCATTTCTCACAGTTTTAATGTGGGAATTTATACATATATAATTTTAGTTTTAAAAACTAGAATAATTAAGGCCCAATTGTACCATGCTGCAGAACCAACGCAGTAAGATTTAGGACTGGCTCTGAAATGTTAAATTTTTCAGTTCTGCTTAGTCACTTTTTCTCTCTCACCCCTTTCTAGCTGCTTCACCACAATTACACCTTGGTTACACTGTGTTTAAGAATGGGTGAGAATTCAGTCCTGTTTCAAGCTTCCGACCTTGCAGTGGGGAACAGGGCTTTTTAGTTCAAGTTGGATTTGAGTTTTGGGCCATTTTTCTTAGTGTGTGTGTATTCTGTCAACCTGGATATTTAATACAGCTTCCCATAATTAAAGTGTTTCAATGCAGCTGGTTCTGAAAGGATTGCAGGCTTTAGGAAGCTTATCTGAGTTCCTACACCGGGGCTGTCTCCATAAGGAGATCTAGGGAATTTTGTAGTTTCCTTTTTTATGACTGCTGGTTGTTCAATCTCTGAAGCACAAGCAGGCAAGGTTGCTGTCTGAAATTAGAGATGTTGTGTTTGTAGGGAGGGAGGGTTTGTTTGTTTTTTTTGGGGGGGAGGGGGAGATGGAATTGTTGGATCGAGGCCATCGTAGCTCAGATCATAAATTTTCCTGTAACACATCAGACATGCTAACAAATATATATGCAAGCTTACTAAGGGGGAGGGCTAGTTATAGATTTTTCTTACGACATGGAAGGAAGAAATGGATCACAAGGGGACAATGAAGAGCACTGAACAAAGTGTCCTTCCCTTGTTTTGCAGACTAATGAAGGCTGGAGTGTCTCTGGAAGAACCTGAGCAGGGGGCGGGGTGGGGATTATAAAGCAACTGGGACCATATAGCCAATCACAATGTAAGAATGCCTGAACACTCCTAGCCCTTTAAATTTTGGAGAGGGCGCCTCTTGTTGCTGAGCTAATAAAAGCTCAAATAATAGCTTTTGCTTACCAATTACTACTAGCTGTGGACTGTTCAACTTTGCTAGATGAGAAAAGAGTGATAGGAGTAACAAGATGAAATAAAATTAATTTTCTGGACCTTATTTCAGTTCCTGTTAATATTTTATGCTTCATAAGAAGTGTAATTACCTGAAGCTTTGACCTTTGTGGTTTGAGAGTGCAGCCTTATGAGCAGTTCTGACATGATGTGAAAACCCTCTCTGCTGTGTGTTTTCAGTCCCATAGCCTGACGTCGGCTCTAGTGGTGAGGATACCCTCCAACTCGGAGGGAGCCTTTCAGTAACGTACAATACTTAGATTAATAGTAATGATGGAAATACTTTGGATCTAAATTCATGAACATTTAAGCAGCCCTTAGAGTGCTAGATGAAAGATAGTAGAGAACAGTTACCTCTGCAAAGTAAGTAATTGTTACTATCCCCTTATTACTGATGAGGAACCTAAGATTCAGAGGTGAAGTGACATGTTCAGGATCATGCAATGAGCAGTGTCAGAACAGAGCATTAGAATTCTCTTCTCATCTTGTGCCACCTTAACCACAGAGCCATCCTGGAATTGGTTTGGATTCATTTTCTTAATGCTTCAAAGGACTGTAGAATTCTAGTTTTAATTAAGCTTTTGGGATGTCCATCTTTAACATCATACTCATTAGCTGGAGCTTTTCCCTTTTGAAAAGCAAAAGTGAAAGATTTTACCTTTTTTTAAAAAAAAAAAAATGTTAAACTGTGTGTGTAAGTCTCGGGAGTATATTAGGATCCCCCACCAAAGAGGACGAGGAGATGGTATATACCAGTGCTGTATAGCACCTGGTCATCTTGATGTTTTTATGTCACGTGAGAATAACACGATATGGCTGCCAGCTTGTTCACCCCTGTAGCCTGCATGGCTTGGGTTTTAAGAAAGGTTTCCTGTGTCGGCCGGGCTGCCAAAGGCTTATTTCTCGCAAAGTATAGTAGTTACGGGTGCTCCAAATTTCACCCCATCTCAATGATTTTTACTATTCTGTAAGAAAAAGATGTTATAAAAGTGCAGAATATTACTACTGTTTTTAATCTTTTAGGTTTAATCTTAATAATACTACTGTTTTTAATCTTTTAGGTTTACCTATTTGGCTCTCCCATAGAGAAGCTTCTGGCCATCAACATGTTAAGACTTGAAATTAGATTAAGTTTTCTTCTCCATCAGTTCTGGAGCAGTCTTCCAACGGGAGCAGTAGGGGCAAAAATCCTAACTGACTTCAAGACTGACCTTGTTAAATTTATTGAGAGGATGGTATGATAGGCCACGTGCTGCTGTAAGCAGTCTTGTCTGCAACAGCTATTAGCAAATACCACCGGTGGCCAGAGTGTGACATTAGATGGGGTGTGGGGAGCATTCTGAGTTATTACAGAGAATTGAGGGGTTGCCAAGACAATCCTTCAGTTTATGGCAAGTTTTAAGTGCAGAAACTCCCAGCTGGATGTGATACAGATGCCTTGATATATGCTGCCTTCACTTAATGTTCTTATACCTTAAATTGAATATTTTCCTGTTAATTTTTAGATCTTCTGTTGAGAGGGATTGATAGGTCTCTAGTGTTAGGCATACTTTTGGGTAGGGGAGACTGAGACTTTGTGCTACAGACTGGGTGAGGGAGACCCCATATAGAGAATCTGCTTTGAACAGCAAGAGCTGTGGAGAGACTCTAGCATCAAATGTCTTGAAATGTGCGATGGGATACAGAAGAGGCTGATGCTCGATCAATGGAGAAATAAAGGTTGAAAACTAACCTGTAGGCAGTCCATTGAGTAGTGGTGTGTGTGTGTGTATGTATTTTTAAACTGGATTCTGAAGTGGACAAAGCCACAAGTGATTATTCTGGTGAGGTGATTATTCTGGTGAGGTTATGTATGCTCCAGGTTCACAGTAACTTGAATTTCTTGAAGTACATTTTTTTGGAGGGTGCTGCACATGCTTTGTTCCCAACATCTCTTCAAATGGCCACGCTTTTGCTCGGTTGCCGGCAGGCCTGTTTTTGGCTTGAGAGTAAAGAATGATCACTATTGATGAATTTCAACCAGATTGGGGGAGATGTAACCATTGTCTTGTACTTCTATATAGAATTTGGTGCATAGGTGGCCCTGATTCTCAACTCTATATATGGGCAAATGGAAAGGTGGAGTGAAATTACGTATACATATCTTATTGTGATTGCTAATTGAACTCCCCGTTGCTGCATTTTGAGATTTTTGTTGTGTTTGTGTAATCTACAGACTGGATCTGAATTAATTTTTACTAATTGTGGTTTTAGATTTACTTCTAGATCAGCACTCAGGCTACATTTTACACTATAAAACAGGACTAAATGGAACCTGACACTTAAACTCAAACCAGTGTCTTGAAATTCTCATAGGAGGTGCCCTTTCTGCATTGGAGGTTGAGAAACTTACTCGTGTGTGTGGAAAATTAGAGGGGAAAGAGGTAGCCGCTGTGAGTCAGTAGAATAATGCAAAAATTGTTGATGCTGCAAACCTGGGATCAAAGGCTGCAAGTGAAATTAGTTTGGTCTGATTAATTCCCCGTGGACCATTTGTTCCCTTTCTGAAAATGTCTACCCAATCTAACGTCACTGGGGGCCTCTGCTGGAGTGGACCTTGTGGGTGAGGGGGTGTCTCAGTAAGAATTGAGGCGCATTAGCAGAGCTGAGTGAAAGATTAACTATCCAACTTAGTGTGCAGTCTAGCCAAGTGCGAAGTGTCCCCTAAGATTTTGGGAAAACTATCAAGTATAGTTTTAAAATAAATTCATTAAACAAAATTGCATTTTTTAGTGCATTATAGGAACCTGTTCTAAACGGAAGCTAAGTGTGAAAGAGACTTGTAAGAGCAGACTATTCAGAAGAGCTGGTTGAAATGTTCTTTTGGAAATTTGAAATTTCCAAATACTTTATATAAACATTAAGCAGAGCTGATTTAAAAAAAAAACACTGCTAAAATGTTCAGAGTGTAGAAGATGTAAAGTACTATAAATATATTTGTTCAAAGTATCGCTGTTCAGAACTTACAGTATCACACAAGTAAGTATCTCTGTGCTTTACAAGAATTCAAGTTTTAACCTTCATAATATCTATTATGAGGTTGAGGCTTGCTACGCATTTTGCTGTTAAAATCTAAATCTTTATTTAAAGTTTTTGATGTTTCTTTATGGCTGTAGCTTTGGCTGAAGAAACCTTTCTGTCCTGAATCTGCAGCCAAACTGAAATGGAAAACTCAGATGTGTGAACTGCCACACTCATGTTTCTTGGTTGGTGTTATCTTTGAAGCCTACTTTACAGCCACCTAAATGCCAACATGTTATCCACATCACTGCAGGACTTCCTTACAACATACACCTGAATGGTACAGTGTTGTGGCTGCATGTATTTGGCATGCAGGGACTCTTCCATTTATTGGTATTGATGCTGCATTTGAAATTGCTGCCAGAACACATGCAGCAGCATAGGCAGGTAGCCAACAAACTGCCACTGCTGGGACATGACTTGGCAGACACTGTATGGGTGGGGACACAGGATAGGTGACAAGTTCTCAATATTTAGGCTCTGATGGTAGTTGGCAAAGCATTGCCCCACTCGGCAGATAGCAGTTTGCAATGTAGACGGTTTGCGTTTAGCTAGTGATGTTATCACACAGTGGAATAGCTTTTAGCCCTGAAGAAGCGAGGGAGCTCTGAAGATTTCTTCAAACTGGGCCGTATCCCCCTCTCCCAAAGCATGGACATTCTCTATGGATTTGAATTACCCCATACTCTACTTACTTGGCTGAACAGAGTATCTTTAAGTTCAGACATTTAAGTCTCTGTCAGCTCACAGTGAATAGCTATGATCTCCTTTGAACCAAAATACTTGGGGGTTCCTTCTTGCTTGTTTTACAGTGTATTTAGTGCTATTGAAAGATGTCCGGAGACTGATGTTCTCTGCCCAAAGGGTAGATATAGTACAGGCAATGGCAGAGCAAGATTTCTCTCCTCAGCCATGCCCAGACACACACTATCCCCTCTCACGATCAGTGTGTCTTGTTCTTGTACCAAAGTGCAGCTTTGCTTGTGGTGGTGTGGGAAACAATTCAGTCTGATTCAGTTCTTTACCTCTGCTGAGCCTTACCTTCAAGAAGGCTGGTTTGTAATGGTGACCTCTGTTCCATTTTATTTCCATTAATGTTCACCCTGGCAGACACCCATACCCCATTTCTCACCTGAAATGTTTGCCTTTTCTTTTAGGATATGTGTACACTGCAGCAGGGAGTTTGCCTCCCAGCCGAGGTAGAAGAGTAGCTGTGTGGACACTGGCTCAGGCTAGCCACTCAGGCGTAGACCCAGGGGATCAGGGTGACTTGGGTGTATTTGGGTGACTCGTCCATGCAGCAGTATCCATGCTTCCATTCTTATTTAACATGCTAACACAAGCTCAGCCTTGCACTGAATGGGAAGCAAGGTCCCAGCTGCAGTGTAGACATACCATAAAGGCTGGATCATGTACATCTTACACTCATTGGTGAACACCTACTCGAATGAGCAGTCCCATTAAGGAAAACACTCAGTGGGAGCAAGGGGTGCAGTTTGAACCTAACATTCCAGTCACTTGGAGGGGCACTCTCATAGATTAATAAATTCCAAGGCCAGAAGGGACCTTTGTGATCCTCTTGTCTGACTTCCTGCATAACACTGGCTATAGAACTCCCGCAAAGTAATTCCTAAAGTGTGTCTTTTAGAACATCATCCAGTTTTGATTTAAAAATAGTAAGTGATGGAGAATCCACCATGACCCTTGGTAAATTGTTACAGTAGTTTTTTTACCTCTACTGTTAAAAATGTACATCTTATTTCTAGACTGAATTTGTTGAGCTTCAACTTCCGGTCATTGGAGCACATGAAACGTTTCTCTGCTAGATTGAAGAACCCATTAGGAAATATTTGTTCCCCGTGTAGATACTTAAATTTTAGTCAAGTCACTCCATAACCTTCTTTTTAAAAAGCTTACATAGATTGAGCTCTTTGGCTGGAAAACATGCCTTATAGTGATAGACTGCTTTACTCATTCTCATGGATCTTCTATGAACCCTGTTCAGTGTATCAACATCCTTCTTTAATTGTGGGCACCAGAACTAGACATAGTATTTCAGCAACAGTAGCTGCTGCATCAGTATCAAATATACAGGGTAAAATAACCTCTCTACTTCTACTTGAGATTCCACTGTTTATGCATCCAAGGATTGCATTCGCCCTCTAGGCCACAGCCTCACCTTGTGGGCTCGTGAAACTGATTATCCAGGAGTTTTGAATCTTTTTCAGAGTTGCTGCTTCCCAGAATTGGGTTCCCCATCATGTAAGTATGATCTACATTCTTTGTTCTTAGATGTATACATTTATATTTAGCCATATTAGAAAGCATATTGGTTACTTGCACCCACCAGGATGGCTGAGCAAGAGCACTGTGTGCAGCTTTTAATCTAGGGCTAGATTTTAATCTAGAACTTTCAAAAGTGGGTACCTAAAGTTAGATGCCCTAAATTAATATATAAGCATCTAAAGAAGTGGTTTGGTTTTAAGAAACTTTGATGACCCAGAAGCTCCCATTGACTTCAGTGACTTTTCTTAATCATAGAAATTTAGAAATGGGAAAAGACCTGTTAGTACCTAGTGTTCATTCTCCCCATCCTACTCTTGGATAAAAATGCATTATAGGGAGTCAGTGGAGATAGATAAATAATACACCTCTACCCCGATATAATGTGGTCCTCAGGAGGCAAAAAACTCACTGTTACAGGTGAGACCACATTATATCGATCTTGCTTTGGCCCCCCTGTTCCTTGTTCCCTGACAGACCCCTGTCCACACACCCCCGCCCCCTGACAGGCACTCACCAGCAGTGGCAGGAAGCGGAGCAAAGTGACCCCAGCCCACTCCACTCTGCCACCTCCCAGCCACGGTGCTACGCTTCCCACCGCCGGTGAGTGCAGGGAGGTTGGGGAAAGGATGCTCCGTGTACTCCCCTTTGGCGGGAAGTGGAGCGCTGCGGCTGGGAGCTGGCGGAGTGGAGTGGGCTGGGGCCAGGCTGCTCCGCTTCCTGCCTCCAGTGGGTGTGGGGAGGTCGGGGAAAGGACGCCCTCTGCACTCACCGGTGGCAGGAAGTGGAATGACGTGGCCCCACCCTGCTCCACTTTCCTTGCCCCGGCCCCAGCCTTGTCGCTTGGGGGTGGGGGGTTGGGGAAAGGTTCTGCACTCACCGGTGGCGGGAAGCGGAGTGCCACGGCTGGAGCTGGCGGAGTGGAGTGGGCTGGGGCTGGGCTGCTCCACTGCTGGTAAGTGTGTGGGGGGGTCCCTCCCCAGAGCAACACGGCTGGGGCGAGGAAAGCAGAGCAGGCTGCTCCTGGCCCCCCGCGAGTCTCCCAGGCTACTCTGGGACTGCAGGGCTTTTCCCCACCCACACACAGCTCCTGTCTCCCAGACCCTGGCGGGGAGCCACTGAGACCCTCTGCCCCTTATCCAAACCCTGGCCCGGCACCCTTAACATGCTGCTCAGAGCAGCGCGTCGGAGCTTTACTGCGTTGTATGCGAACCTGCGTTATATCGGGTCGTGTTATGTCGGGGTAGAGGTGTATACAGGGTTGGCAAATAGACACACCTCAAATCTGCCCCATGTTTCCCACATCAAAGGGGAGATGCATATGAAAAACAAGGTTCAGTAGTTAAAAAAACAGGCACATATCATTGGTAGAAATGGTGTCTTTTTCTGAAGATTGTGCAACCTAGTTGTGAGGGTTACTCCTTTCTTGGACAGTGATGGCATCACAGTGTCTGTCTTTCGATCTTGTATGTTTGAGTCCCACATTCTAACTAACAGACTTGCACTTCAAAAGTTATGCCTCTATTTGTTGGAAAACTCTTTTTACTAGGTTTAGTGCTCTTAGCTCTCCCTCACCCTCCTTTCTACTGACACATTCATGTTTGTAGATTTTTGGTCCTGTGCTCCTCCTGTACTGGGCATTGGCATATTATGCCAGTCCACCATGTCTGTTCCAGGACAGCAAACTCTGACGAAAATTCATCTCTGGTTTTGTGTCCCAGGTTACCAGCCTGGCAAATATTCCAGTTACCCTAATGTAGCTTCTCCGATCCAGTTCTCGTAATTGATCTAGTGCCAGGAAGCCTTTCTGCTTCCCTCACTATGGAGTGTAATTGCTAATTTCATAATTTGTCTTCTGATCTTCTGTTTCTAACATCATTTGTCCCCAATTAGGTGACAGAAACAGGCTCCCTCCACTAGCACCTCCTAAATGTTCTGTTTCTTTCTGCCATGTGTTCTTTTTTTTTTTTTTCCCCCAGCCTCAGGCAAAACTGAATACAGCACTATTCACACAGAAGCTTCTGTTTTTTCTATGTAATCCCATCCCCATCTCCTCCCATCTCCTCCCTCCTCCTCCTGCCCTTACCACCATTCTCTCTGGACTTCTTTACACTGCTGCATTGACTAGCAGGTTTAGTAAGAATGCTGTTACACCTTTCTGTCATGACTTACACCCCATTTTCTGGAGAGTCAGAAGCATTTACTATATTTGCAATGTGTTAGCTTTAACAATGCTTTGGGCTGGGAAATGAAAGCTTCTTTGGAACAGTGCCAGAAAAGCATGCCTCCCCCTTTTCCTAGACTAAATGACCTTCACTGTTAACATGATGTAGTTTTAGCCTTTGTCTAGGGCTTTTTAGAGGAAGGAGGCGATCAGAGGCTGCTGGGTGACTTACAGCGGTGGCGTGGGATTTCTTTTGTGTGTTTGTACAGTATCTTAAACTCTCATTCTTCCTACAGTTCTGGGTACAAAGGTGGGTGGAGTGAAAAGGACCCTCATGGGACTGAGATGCATGTCAAAAGTTAAACAATTATATAATACACAGGTTAAGAAAAGAGTCTGTACATCTGGGTATAGTTCTTAGGAAAGCCCTTCCTGTGTCTCTTTATCCTAAAGAATCTGGTGCTCCCATTGTTTTGAACAAAGTTTACAGGTAGAGGGAGAAGGAATATAATCTTAAAGCCAGACTCTGACACCAAGCTGAGATGGAAAGCTCTTGCTAACTGTTAAAGGGAACCTTTGCAAAATAATAGCCTTCACTAACCCTAATCTTTAATAACATAACCCATCCTTTCCTCCACCGCCACCATCATATCCCTTTGCGAGGCAGATTTCTTGCTGCTTCTTCCATGTTAACTTGTGCGGTAATTTTTGTTTTTCTTGGGCTTTGTACTAGACAGATTAGTATTGGAATATTTCATTGAGCCTTACTGAAAATGACCTCCCTGTGCTTCAAGCTAAAACTCTGTTCTCATTTTTGCTTCAGTGTTGAAGTGACACAAGAAGATCGAAGGCATTTTCATGGCAGATCAGGGCAGTTTCATGACTGAGTGGGCATAAGATGTAAGCCCGCACATGTGTGCGGCTTTCTACCTCCCTCTCCTTCTCCAGTGAAACACCCTTGAACATGTGTACTTGGTACTAAACAATTTGAATGTTCATCTCTTCCCTTGGGGGCAGAAGGTTTGGAGGCATTGGTGCCATTGAAGAATTCACATCAGCAACCATGTGTTTACAAAAAGAAAAGGAGGACTTGTGGCACCTTAGAGACTAACCAATTTATTTGAGCAGTTAACATGTCGTCATAAAATTGGTCTATAAATCCCCCACCCCAACCATGTACTTCCATAGGGTTGCAACTTGAAGTAATTAATACTTCTCATTCATCAGAAAATCCTTCCAGGTTTCTGCCTGCACTTTCACGGTGTTTTTCTAGTAGCTCATTTTCTCCTCCTAGGCTTCTAAATTGGAGTGCTTTAACCAGAAAGCTGCATATAGTAAGGAGCAGCAAGCAGGGACAGTAGCACCTTTTAGACTTGCTCTGTAGTTCAAAGGCTTTCCATAAACTCCTTCTCACAGAATCTAAACACATTCATGACACTGACAATTCAGAGTTGCCTTTGTGGATTTACATTTAAATGCCATATTCCTGAATATTCAAATACTTGGTTGAAACGTCTTCGGCTTCCCTCCAGAGTCTGTAGTTAATATATTTTTGGGTGGGAGAAAGAGGCGGCGAGGTCAGTTCAGTATTTCAGAATGAAACTCTCACAGTCCTGCAGGAAACCTGCTGTAGTGCATCTATTTTATTTTAAGACTGATAATACCCTGTTTGTAAATACCCGCAGAGTTCACAGTTTTTGAACTCTGACCTCTATCTTATGTGTGCTTAATGAAAAATGAGGAGGAAGCTGGGATGTTCGTCCTCTTTAGCATTTGTTCCTTAAAAAGATGGTGGAGTTTTAAAATTTTCTTGCCTGGTACAGTGGAGTGACTGATCGTATTTATCACTTAAGTAACTTAGTTACTTTAAAATATTTTTAATGTAAAAAAGAAAGACATTCCTCCGGTTATCACCACTGTAGCATTAAGCAATTCCTCTCACCCTCTTAAAAGGTGCCTTAGTGCCGGATTAAAACCTCTGCTTTCTGGATCCTTCTTGCTCTAGCTGTTTTGGACAGGTCAGGGGTGTAGAGCTGTACTGTTTTTCTATTGACAGGTTTCAGAGGAACAGCCGTATTAGTCTGTATTCGCAAAAAGAAAAGGAGTACTTGTGGCACCTTAGTCCTTGGAATGGCCGCTACCACCACCAAACTAATACTGGTTACTGGGGAAGAGCTGTTTGGACGCGTCCTTCCCCCCAAAATACTTCCCAAAACCTTGCACCCTACTTCCTGGACAAGGTTTGGTAAAAAGCCTCACCAATTCGCCTAGGTGACTACAGACCCAGACCCTTGGATCTTAAGAACAATGAACAATCCTCCCAACACTTGCACTCCCCCTTTCCTGGGAAATGTTGGATAAAAAGCCTCACCAATTTGCATAGGTGACCACAGACCCAAACCCTTGGATCTGAGAACAATGAAAAAGCATTCAGTGTTTTACAAGAAGACTTTTAATAAAAAATAGAAGTAAATAGAAATAAAGAAATCCCCCCTGTAAAATCAGGATGGTAGATATCTTACAGGGTAATTAGATTCAAAAACATAGAGAACCCCTCTAGGCAAAACCTTAAGTTACAAAAAAGATACACAGACAGAAATAGTTATTCTATTCAGCACAATTCTTTTCTCAGCCATTTAAAGAAATCATAATCTAACACATACCTAGCTAGATTACTTACTAAAAGTTCTAAGGCTCCATTCCTGACGGCTGTTCCTCTGAAACCTGTCAATAGAAAAACAGTACAGCTCTACACCCCTGACCTGTCCAAAACAGCTAGAGCAAGAAGGATCCAGAAAGCAGAGGTTTTAATCCGGCACTAAGGCACCTTTTAAGAGGGTGAGAGGAATTGCTTAATGCTACAGTGGTGATAACCGGAGGAATGTCTTTCTTTTTTACATTAAAAATATTTTAAAGTAACTAAGTTACTTAAGTGATAAATACGATCAGTCACTCCACTGTACCAGGCAAGAAAATTTTAAAACTCCACCATCTTTCCTTTTCTTTTTGTTTTTCTATTGTGACAAGTTTCAACAGCTGCTGCTTTTCTGGGGAAAGTCTTTATATTAGTGATCGCAAATCCTAATGGCAGACTTTGCCATATTTAATTCTGTCTTTCTTTCATGGGATTATCTGCACATTGGGACCTAGTACTTCCAGTGGAAAGGGGAAGGAGATGGGGGAAAAATACAGTAAAAGCTTTGGTATTTGACATGGGGGGGGGGGGGCATAAGTTTAAAAAAAAAAATCCGGCTCAGTAAGAGGGAGGGAGTTTGGGTGTGGGAAAGGGGCTCAGGGCTGGGGCATAGGAGGGGGTGTGGGGTGCTGGCTCTGGGCAGTGCTCACCTCGGGTGGCTCCTTGTGAGCAGCGACATGTCCCTGCTGCTCCTGGGTGGAGGCAGTCCGCAGAGCCGCCTAGGAGCAGCTATCCGCCTGACAGCGATCACTGAAGACTGCTTGACCCCCTTATTGGGGAAACTGGGCAAAAAGGGCCAGGGAAACTGAATCTTCCTTCAGGGTTGAGGCACATTAGTTTTGTTTGCATCAATATTCTGTAGTGTAGTCATGCACATGTATGAAGGTTATTGTTGAACTTGCTCAGGACAAATTAAGGGCTGCATAGGGGAAGCTGGTTCTGTACCTATTACAGGGGTAGACAGAGGGCTTCAGCATCCTGGGAGCTCAGTTTTGTGTCTTCTGCCATCCGCAAACTAACTTCTGTTTTAAAAGATATAGTCCAGGGAAGTACCATTCCACAGCAGCACCACATTAATACCCTTGTGTGTTTTAATGGTGTTCTGAGCTGCCATCCTGGCACTGGCAATATTTAACATGGTGTCTTTATCAAGGAATATTGATTTATTGTGGAGTATTAAAATGTGCATGCCTCAGCAGAAGGGCCTCACGAATTCTTATGCTCCAGGAATGCTGCTGCTCAGGAATGTGAATAAATTCACCCCTTTAACAATAGCCCTGATTTGCATATTCTCCATTCACTGATCTCCAGGGACCGTCAGTGAAGTTCTACAGTATCAAAGTGGGAGCACATGCACCAAACAGTTTTGTTTGCACAAATACAAAAGACTCTGCTATTGAACAAGGATAACAACTTTTCACAACTGTTTACTTTGTGCTGCAGTTGTCTCTTTTCTCTGGTGTGCAGTTATTGGTAATTTAAAGGATTTATTTATCTTCTTCTTGCATCTCCTCTCCCTGTCCTATTTGTTGCTTCAACTACATGGCTGTAGGAAAGTCAGGTTTGTAGCAGTCTCTATACAGTCTCAAATTCTTTCCAGGCTGTCAAGTGTGAGGGGGTGACTTTATTGCTGGCGCCTGGAGGAGACCAAGGCAGCTAGGGAGCTGCTTGCTGACATATGTACCTCCTTGAAACTCTTGGGTTGGTTAGTCAATCAGTTATTAGCCATGGATGTCAAAAACTACTTAATCTGTCAGTGGTTAAGTGTGTCAAAGCAGCTTTTGTTTCTAGTGAGCTTCTGAGTGGGGAAACTGGTCTTGTACAAGCGTGTTTGAGGTTTGGCCTGTCTCCTTGCCAAAAATCTTTGCACATGCACACATACACATTTGGTGTGTAATGCCAGTTGGTAGCAACCAGGCACAGAGATGTGCATGCTGTCTTGCAGCTTGTAAAGCACTTTGGGGTTCTTCAGAATGAATTGCACTAGAGTTAAGACTATCCTAGCTGGTGCTGGTTGCAGTTGTTATGCAGGTAGTTAATTAAGGTTGCAAAAACAATTTCCAGTATAATTCCCATATTCATACACCCAAGCGCATTATTTGCTATTTTTGACAATACCAAAAAAAGAATGTGTGTTTCACTGTGATGTTTGAAACTTGGACTGGGCACACTGCTACCAAGGACTACCAGCTTTGCTTGAGCTGGGGTAGAAATAGAAAAAGTGTGATAGATTAAAGACTGTGTGTGCTCAATGGATTTTTCTAAGACTTCTAGCATTTCAGTGAAGTTCTACTATCTTCTACTCACTATTTTTCCTACCTAGCATCAGCAGAGACATAGGTTGTTACTTTGTGGCTGCTGCAAGTAGTTTGCCTGAGAGAGGCTGTAAAATTCTCATTGAGAGAGACTCAGCAAAATCCTCCATTTTAAAATCCTGCGTTAATGTCAGGACAAGGAAAAAATTAGGGACAAAAAAATGTTCCATAATTTTAGTCTTTGAAAAAATATTTTTGAAAATGTCACGGTAAGCTTTCATTAAAATTTTTTTTTCCATTGCAAATATATGGGCGTAACAATGTTAATGGACATGCTACTGCCTTGTTTAGACCAATCCTGAAGAAATCTGTCCCCAGCGAAACTATAATAGTAACAAAGACCTGAATCTTGCAAGCTCCTGTGCACAGGAGGATCTTGCTTTTCAGTGGAATACTGTTTTCAGTGGGGTTCTGCAGAGGTCTGCCCTTGTGTGTTTGTAGGTTCGTGGTTGAAGAGGTGAAGCTGATGATCCCATCCTTCAGTGAGATGAGAATTCCAGAGCTTAATTGAGATCATTGAAATGTTGGCATTGAGTACAGGACACTTGAAATTTTTTAAGGTTTTGTTTCATGTTCATGTATTGTAAAGAACTGCAGTTACATTCACAAGGTCAGGAAATGCATGTCTTAAGGCTTCCACAGCAGTATTAATTTAATTAATTTCACACACATAGTGTATTCCATTTCCATTCCTGGATTTGATCTGTAGTATCATGCAGCATATTACTGTTTATGTTGTAATGTTTTGGTCAGTAAAACACACATGCTTGGAGTTTGGTGCCTGAAATCACATGGGGTACAAACCCAAACCTGGCAACCAGTGTGAGGAACCTGAGATAAGGTCTAAAGCTGCCAACAGGTAGCAAGAGAGAGAGGAGAGCAGTCAACATAAGCTCAGGATATGCTGCCAGACAAATGCTCTGGATCTGGTGGTTGTTGCATTCCTTCTGACCAATTTATTGTCAAGTGAATGTGGATGAGTCATGACCCAACAGAAAGGGGTGAACGAACCAGTGTAGTAAGACTATAAAGATTGTTAGATTGGAACCAGTTATAGTGTAACAGGCATGCTGCAGTACCAAGAATTGTTACAAATCAGACCCCTGGTGAAGTTTACTTCTCACCTGACCTGATGCAAGGGCAGGATTTTTAGGGCCAAGGGTCTCCTGAACAGCTTGAAAATGTCAATAACCCTGACTGCCAGTAATATGGCAGTAGAGCAGAATTAGAGCTGAGTGAGGCTAGGTTGTAAGCGTATGGGGTCGGGTCTAGAGCTGTGTTTGTGCGCATGTGTTCAGATACAGAGAAATCAAGTTGAGGCAGAATACAAATACTTACAGAAGACAAGGACCCAAAATGTGTGTAAGTGAATGAAGAGAAAAGGTCAGTAGAAATGCAGCAAATGAAGGAGGCAAAGATAAGTCAGCAGTACAAATGATCAAACCCTCTCCAACCCATATTCACATTGTATATTAATGTCCTGCTTAAAGTGTGGTATGTAAATGGGAAAAACTAGTTTTGTCCAGTAGCTTGGGCATATGGCTAGAAGCCTGTTGCTCCATATGTTTGTGTTCGTGTTCTCTCTCTTTCCCTCCCCCTTTGTCACCATAGAGTCTCCCATTAATGGAGGAAACTGAGCTGTGGCAGACACTGAAGAGGGTATATACATACTTATGGGCTAATTGTACCAAAGATCTACACTGATGTATTGATTTGGTTCTGATTTGGCCCATGTTGGGCTCTTGCTCTTTCTCTATCTGAAGAATGAGGAGTATGCTGTCACCAAGTTTTCCACCAGACCAATTCAGACAGGACGTCATGTTCTGAGAAGGGAGAGGACAGTGTCTAACAGTTGTTGGAAGAAATTGCTATGCCATGGCATGGCCCAAACAGCTCAGTCTGAGAGCTGGTGCTGCAGAGTTGATTCTGTGCCCTGATAGGCAGGGTAGGCACACAGCAGGAGGGGAGACGGGGCCTGCCTAATTGCCTACATTAGGAAGTTAATTTGGATTAAAGTAGGGTGTAAATTTTTAAAGCAGAATAGCCATTTCTGATGCTCCTATCCTAGAATAGGAGTGCCTTAATCCTTTTTGGAAGTGGATTAAGCTAGTTTAAAATAAGCAGTCTGACTTCCTCTGGATGACTTTATTTTGGAATAAATTAGGAATAGTTAATCAGGAATAACTCCCAATATAGATAGGTTTCAGAGTAGCAGTAGTTAGTCTGTATTCGCAAAAAGGTGCCACAAGTACTCCTTTTCTTTTTCCCAATATAGACAGGCTTTGATCATTTCCACACTGCTCTCCCTCTGCCACCTTGTTGCTTGTATCCTGTTTTCAGACTGTGCCCTATTTGTATGTGTGAATGGGAGATGTGTGTTTGTTACAGAAGTCATTCTGTGGCTTTGCTGTAGATGGAGGAAGAAACTTATACATTCCTCATATACAAAAAGGTAGGGAGTTAGCCAGAGCCTTCCCTGTAAGACTGTATTTGGGATCCAGAATTTGAACGTTGCAGTTAGGCACAAGAGTTGAGTCATGCCCAAATAGTGTCTGCTTTCATTGGGTAGCTTCTGGACATGCTATAATCATTTGTACATGTTCCCTCCCAGCTTTCCCTGCCTGTAGACACAGGAGTGGCTTGACAAGAAGTAAGTTACTTATGAACAAGTTAAGGAACAGTGTGGTGGTAAACCACCTGCAAATGCTCTGACCTTCCTTAGTTGCCACAATGGTGTATTGAAAAGAGAGGAGGGGCTTTGTGGTAGGCCTGAGTTAGGCCTGCTCTACACTTAGAAATTAGATCGACCTAACTGTGTTGTCAGGTCTTTGGAAAAAAGTTTGCTGTAGCTAGATCAACCTAACCCCCATGTAGACATGGCTAGGTCGAGAGAAGCATTCTTCCGTTGCCCTAGCTACTGCCTCTTGGAGAGGTGAATTAACTGCATAAATGGAAAAAACTCCTTCTATCACTGCTGCTGCAGTGTAAACATACCCTAAGACTGTAAGACTTGTAAGCTCCTGTGAGCAGGGAGTGTCTTCGGTTTGTGTGATGATGAATACTGGCAGTGTGCTCAAAAATAAGTATATTAATCATGGTTCTTTGCATTTTGAATACAGGCAGTTCTCCCACTTCCTAGCTTTCATGAAAGCTGATCTCTCTGTTAATCTACAGATGCCCCTTTTTTCCCCCCTACATGCAATCGCCATAGAAAACTGATGCAAGTAAAGACGAGCAGTAGAATGACTCAGCATCCTCTCAGACACAGAGGAATGAGTTGTACAGCTGCCTACCCTTGAGTGGCATTTTTTGTTTTTGAATCTTGCAGTATTTAAGGTTGAAGGTTTGTTAAATTATGGAACATGAGTTTGAAATGTTATAAATTGCTTTAGTACAGGAGCTAATGTATGTTATGTTGTAGTCTTGAAGAGAAGAGTGGCAGTTAGCGTGCTTTATTCTTGGACTTTACCCGTTGGCTACCTTTTATGTAGCACCTGCAGATCTTAAGCCTGTTTTAGATTGTATATGTAAGAATTGCTTGCCCACCAATTAAACATCACCTCTAGGGTAAAGCATGACTGCTGTTCTATTGATATACAGCATGACTGCTAGCAAAGGACAGGAAGTGAAAAAGGGTCCCATATTCAGTTGTAACTTCAGGAAACCTGAGGGTGGGTGGTATTTCCCTATATGTATGTATGTATTAAAACTGTGTGGAAGTCAACAACAAGGTTGGCTTGTTCTGTGCTCACTTGCTGAGGATTTTAGGGTTTGGTAGAGGTTTAAAGGCAGAACCTTCCTCCTCTAACTTAGTATATGTTTAAAAACTGAAAATGTTTTTTTCTGCCCATAACAGTCTAGTGTGATTTGTTTTGGTTCTTCTTCTGAGGGTACCTTATCAAATGGGCTTTACAAAAGTGGTAATTTTTACCTAGATAAACCCAGTGTCCAGATGTGGAGATACAAGGATTGCACACACTAAAAATTCCCGTGATAAATTCAAGGTCTGAGCCTCCCCGCATTTCTATCCTACTGTTCTGTCCTTCCCCATGATCCAATAGAGTTCGTGGACACTAGTTTTCAATATATTTTGGCACACAACTAATAAGATAGCAAAAAAAAAAATTGTTCTGTGACCCACCAAAATCCTATGTAGTTGTAATTGCAAAGGATTGTGAGATTTAAATCACAGGACGATGGACTTTGAGTCATATTATTGGTTGCAGATTCAAAAAGATGATGTATATGGATATGTGTACGGAGTTCAGGAGTCCTCCCTTTCCTTTGCTGCCTTTGCACTGCTATCACTTTTGAGGATTGGGAAGAGTTGCTCCAAGGAGCTATGGAGTTCTTGAAGCCCCACTTACCCGTCCTTGGAGCCAGCTCCTGTGGGAATGAGGAGCAAGTAGCTGCCCTACGATTCGGTAGTAAGGCATAGAGCAAGGGCAAGGGCATTGGCTGCAGCAGCAAAAGAATAGGGGCAGGAAGCAAGCTGTTCCAAGTAGGTCTTAGAGACCCAGGGATTTTGTTGCTCTCAGCTGGGGTGGCATGACTCATCCCACAGGTGATCCGGTGTGAATTCAGTGGTATGGATTACCAAATTTATTGGCTTGCACCAGCTTACCCCTTAACCCTGAATGTATGTAGTCATTGGTGCAAGTGCATTGTTGACTGGAGATCACTTCCTTTCTAGTTCAAGTGTCTCTGGATTTTTTTTTATTCTACTCTGCTTTATTTGCTGCAGGCCAGGTGGATGCAACCTGCCAGAATTCCCTAACTGGGAGTTAAATGTCTCTGTGGTGGCTGACCTGGCCTAGGTCAAACCTCCTCTTTAACACAAAGGAGGTTTTAGGAGACGACAGGTGGCCAGAGTGCAGTGGTCCAATTTGATCTGAGAAGAAGCTCCTCTCCAAGACTGACTATTGCATGCTGGAGCTAGTAGTTCCTGTTGGAGGGTTTCTCGCTATTAAAAATGAGGATGTTCGTGAATGGCTTCATTTTAATGCCAGTTACGCATGGCTTTTGGGGTCTTGGCAGGCTGCCAGTGCTGCCTGCCATTGGGTAAAGTTTGGGTGCCCTTTCTTAGCAGTGCTAACCAGCTGAAATGCATTAGGCTCTGTGTGCATTAACTTCCTTTCAGCACTGGGCTATTCAGTGGGGAACAGTGGAAATAGCTCTTAACTTTCAGCCTGAAGACTTCTTTTGCAATGTATGAACTGAGCTTCAGGTTTGAACTAAATTTAAGTTTTCAGAAAAACACCCTTTGTTGGTGCAGATCAATATTGAGCACAGACTATGAATAGAAGAGTTCTTCAGAGCCTGATGTTTCCATCCAGAGGGGGTGTGCGGTGGGTGTTCAGCTGAACAAATTGTTCGTTTCTGCCTGTGAAGGAGCTGATCTCATTAGCAAATCATAATATCTGAGTACTTGTGGGGTCTTCTCCCTAGAGTTGTTATGCCAGCTTGTTTCTCAACGCTCACTCTTTCCACCTATGGGACTCAGTTTTGAGCTGATGCTTCAAAACCCACTGAAAGAGAGGGTAAAAGGCTCAATGGACTATTTGTGTTAGAGAGTAGGTAGAAGAGGCAGCCTTTAGGAATACGGAAGGACAGGAGCAAGCTGGAAAATATCAGTTGAGCTGGATTCAGATCCTTTTCTCTATATTATCGCATCTAAAGGTCATTAGAAGTCTTTAAAAACTAACATTTGCACAGTGCTTTGAGGCTGTAAAGGGACATGGAGAAGTGATTATATTTCAGACACTTGAACAGAGCTCTTTCTGTGGTGTCTGAGAGTGAACTATAACTGGCTTTAGAAGAAACAGCCACCCTACCCATAAATCAGTGGACCCCTCTAATAATCCAGTTAATCTCCTAGGCGCTAAAGCCCTGAAAAAGCATAATGCATGCTTCTGTTCCGAGTAACCTGCTGTAGGTAGTGTTACTACAGAATATATTCCTGGAAGTACTGAAGTTTTCTAAAATCTTTACCTCTGACCCAGGAAAATCTTTACCTCTGTCCCTCCTTGTCCTCTTGAATTCAGCAGCCTCATTAACAGGAGTGCTTCTTGATGGGGCACAGACTACACTTCAAGGGGACACAGTAACCATGCCACTTTACTCATGCTTTCTCAGTGTATTGTGCAAAATTTTTCTTTCCTTTCTGGAGATCCTGGGCAGAAATGAAACAAACCCAGTAACTTAAGTAAACTAATTCCATCTTGGCCCATTCCAGACTTCTGTCTGCTGCCTTCTTTCTAACTGGTGGCAAGGCATGGATCCAGCTTGGACCAGTGACTTGTATCAAACGTTGGCACTAATGTGACTCTCATTTTTGTAAGAGGAGGGTGAAACAGAACTTGAGAAAGTAGTGGTGGACATGTTGGCAGTGGCTTGGTGCCATGAGAAAACAGTGGCATGCTTGCTTAGGGAGAATGTGCAAGCTTCATGTGAAGCTGGAGGAATGGAGACAGCTGATGCAATTTTTAATGGTTGATGACTCTCCTTATGCTAACTGGTTCTGGAACAGGACTAAAAATGGAGTAGTAGGACTCTGTTGTTATCCAGGCAATTGTTGCTTTGGTTCTTCCATGGGTAGTGAAGGAGGGCAATGTCTCTAAAATATTTGCAGGCTTTTTTGCATGAGCTTCCTGACTTTGGTAGGGTCATCCATGGCACACGTACCAGGCATCTGGCAGAAAAACCTCTATGCCATGGAAATCTTTTAGTTGTCTGGTAGCTGAGCATCCTAATGATTTGACAGGGACTAGTGATCTCTTGTGTGTGAGGGAGAGGTGGAGCATGGGGAGTTTGCTTTGTCTAGAAACCTTCTTGACTTGACTGTTTGGCATTTCTGTTGAATTAAAAATTCTTCTGCATCGTTTTATGCAAGGGTGGTCCAAAATTCAAACCTACAGAAACGGGATGCTAAGGTAGCGTTTCCATGCAGCAACACAGAATCACCACAGATATATCTTTACAAACCCCCATCCTGCAACCAAACTCTGGAGCTTTAAAACAGAGACATTTTAGTAGAATTCTGCACTTGATACTTACACGAGGTCTTTTTTTACAAATTTACCTGCCTTGATCACTCTGTCATGCTAGTACCAGTGTCTGAAATGCAGATATCTATGCATGTTGCAACTGTGCTTGTGGTACCCTTACGCATACCTTGCAAATGCAAGAATAGTCTTGTAGTAATCTGCTTTTTATGCATGCAATACTGTTTGCAGCAATAAATCACTGCTTGTATGATTGAAATCCCGTCCGGTTGGAATCCACCTTGAACTGAACATCATGTCTGGGAGGAGGTGGGGGCGTGGAAGGGGTGTCGGGAAAATGGAGAAACTTCTTTCTGCCCTCTACTGAAGCTAAAACTGCCATTACAGCAGAACCACCAGCCCCCTCAATTTCATAATATCCCTCATAACCTCAGTAGACATTGGGTATTAGCAGGTTGACTTATGCCCCCTGTATAATGTGTAATATCCATAACAAACACATTACAATTCTCTGTGAATCTTAGCAGGCTGAGGTGCTGGTTCAGGTGCTTCTGTCTCATCTGTGGGAGGACTCCAGGTGGTTGGCTGGATGCAGAAGCATTGTACTCAGTTCCTCTTGCTCCAGATCTGTATCTTCTGGCTGTGTGCGCTCCCCACAGTCCATTTTACCCACAACCCTGCCCAGAGCCCTTGAACTGTCTAGTATGAAATCTGGGTTTGTGCTTGGAACGCTGCTAATCTCTCTCTCTCTAGTACAGACACATGCTCAGGGAATCGCCATACTGGAAGTAATGGTCCTTGGCCTTGAGCATATATTGTATTTATCTTCTCCCAGCAGAAAAGCCCCACTTGTCCGATTCCTTGCTTGACCGTCTTATTTTAAAGCTTGGCATTTGGGATCTTGATGATGAAGTTGTGGCCCCTGCAAGCTTCTAAACAGAGATCCAGCAATATGATAGCGTCAGCCTCTAGTAAGCTGGCAGCACACTGAGACTCGATCTTTTTGGGTGCCATTATCAAACTCCAAACTCTGTACTGGAGGTTGTGTGACTGCAGTTGCTGGTACTGGAAGTTGCTTGCGAACGTGGGGAATGAATATCAAGCAGACCAGGCCATGTAGTGGTAGGTGACTGACTTCTGATTAGGAAGCATGGAATAGTTAGATGACAAGAAAAGACCCCTGGATGTTGGGCCTAGGAGAATGCTGGGAAAACAATGGAGGATCATCAGTTATGTTTTGGCACTAACTTTCATCCACACTACATAGAGGTTGTGCTAGCAGCTGACGAGGTAAGCTCATTCTGGGTGTGCCCTGTACCTCTGGTCATATTACTGCACTCCTCCCTCTCTCCATATAAATGGATACAGGGACAGGTGTTAAGTTAAAAGGAATGCTTGACTTTAGCTCATATTAACTTTCTAGTAAAGACAAGTGCATTGTGGATTCTCTTTTCTTCATTGCAGCATAGCATCTTCTCTTCTTGATTGGTGTGAGAGAGCGGGTACACATACAGGCTGCTTGCCACGTGTTCATATATCTGCATGTAGCAGGCTTCTCTTTGGTGTATGCCTTTTATTCCGCTGACGACATGCCCCAGACCCCTCTCTCTTTTTGAAGTGCGTGGACTACTACCTGTAATAGCTGATGCAGAGTCTTACTCAAGTGTGCCAGAGTCAGACAGAAAGGTCAGGCTTAGGCTTCTTCTAGAGCCTAAATGTTCCTTCTCACTTACTAACATCACTGTTTTACATTTTTCTCAAGCATTGTAGCTCACTGCCAGGATGTGAATTGTAAGTTTGACTCCAAGAATTGTGAAATTAACTTCTCTAGTTTTCAGGACAATGTTTTTAAAAAATAACAGCTGGGGAGTCTGTCCTGTTTTGCAGCTGCACAATATATGCCTGTAGGGGGGCTAAGGGTAGGTCCTGAGACCTCCAGGTTCAGCAAAAATTTGTTTTGACAAGAATCTGATAGGGAGGTTACTTCCTTAGAAGCTCATTGACACAGGCTCAGGGAGGCATGTGCGCCATACTCGCACTCAGTGGAAAGCCATAGGATGGCTGCTGTTTAGTGAAGCTTTGGTTTTTGACCTTGTGGATTTGCCCCAGTCTTGTTGAGGGAGCAATGGTACAAGGTTGTAATTAAAAAATGGTGTGTGTTCCTGTGATCTAATTTTACCAGTCTAGTCCAGACTCTTCACACACAAGAATGCTTATGCCTGTTCAATGTAAGCAACTGTCTACAGTTCACAGTCTGAGAAATATGAGCCTCTGGCTCCTCGGGCCAAACTTAGTCTTCCTTACAATCTCTATATTGGACTTTTAAATTTCAAAACCCTTTGGAATATGAAGTGAGAGTTCCAAGCTTAAGATATATGAAAGAATAACATGATGGTTCCCAAAGGACTGTCTCTGCACCAGTCAATGGTCTGGGGAGGCCAGGGTGATTCCATTCTTTATATGCTTAGGAAAGAAAAGATGGGAATTCTTCCCCTCCCTCTATTCTAGTGTCAGAAGAAACCAAATGGATGTATCTTTCTGAATATATTTCTAGTCAAGCTCTCCAGTATTGTTTGGTGTAATTGTGCAGGGAAGAGGAAGCCATTCTGGTAATGGAGCTCTGGTTTCCTTCACAGCTGCATGTATAAACTCTTATTTTTGTGGGAAGAGTGAGGTGGTGCACAGTCAGAAATGGAGGGATCCTTTTGAGACTCCAGGGAATCTCTTCCTTACTAGTACTTCACGTATCAAATTTCTTTGTCCTGTCTTGGAAATTGGAGAACAGTTCTGTTTATCCATGAAGTCTCTTTGAAATTTTTTAGGGTAAAACTGGGTTTTTGACTTCATACATCTCTGCCTTGGGTAATCTGAGCTAAGTATGTGTTAAGGTTCTGTTCTCTTGTTCCTTCTCTCCACTTGAACAAATTCTTTAGAGGAGCCTGGAGGGGCTTTCAATAGATAATTTTCTCACCAGGTAAGTTTAGGGGGTACTCTGTGCACATATCCTAAATGAAGCATGGACAAGGTATCGTGAGGGACCCGTAACACATGCTTGTGATTGGGGTGTCTTGATATGAGACAAAGTTGTGCTTTGGGTGGTGTAGGCTGTTTCGGTTGCTTGTCCAAAAGAGGGTTTTGCTCTGGGCTGGATTCTGTCATTGTTACTCCAAAATATCACAGAAGTAAAAGCTGCTCTGTGAGGAACAGTTTTAATAAAGTGAAAATGCCATTGTTTGGAGAGGGAAGGAATGAATTTGCTTTGAAGAATCTGCTTCCAGTGTGTTGTCACACAGGTAATGCTTGATTTTCACATAAGAAATATGGGTAATATTTAACTATTAACTAGTCTTAAAATATCACTTTTCTCCTCCCTCCCCAATGGTTTATTATTCATGAAAGACTAACACCATTTATACAAGCCAGACGTAGCACAAGTTGCTGTTATGTAATTCCCTGTTCCTCCTATCCTCTGAGAGTGCCCCTGAATCCTGATCAGAAACGGCCGCTGTGTTCCAACCCTCGTGACTAAGGGGCCAAAAGTGATGAATGTAGCAAGAAAAGCATCTAGCAAGGTGTATCTTTAAAATAAGAAAACCCACCCCTGCCCCAAAACTAAGCTTGCACTTTCTTCCAGCTCCTGTGTGTGTAAATTATACCATAAGAGACTCCTTTTATACTTATTGATTAGTGGGTCTTATTGGCTCTAGGGAAATCTTGCTTGCCCCATCTTACATATCCCCTCTGAGTGTGGCCCTTAGCATATAAATGGTTACTATCTGCTTCTTGCTTGGACTGTATGTAGCCTTCAGCTTCTCATCTAAGGAAAGCACATGGTACATAATAAGTTAGCTGGCTCTTCCCTCCCTTCCCCCAATAACATTACCTATTGGTGGTTCTCTCATTTTTCCCACATGTGTGCGGAATGAATTTTCTTATGTGCACCAATATGGAGGTGATGTGTGAGACATTACCTCCATATTCATGTACATAACAAAATTCATACGGCGGGGGTGGGGCTGAGGGCTTTGGAGTGTGGGAGGGGTCTCAGGGCTGGGGCAGAGGGTTGGGGTGAGGGACGGGGTGGGGGAGTTGGGGTACAGGCTGCCCCGGGGCTATGGTGGGGAGAGGTGCCAGTTCTCTCTCCTCATAGCAGCACCTAGGCTGGGGGTCAGAGTGGTGCTTCATAGGCTGCTGCGCAGCTTAGAAGGAACTATTTTTAGTCAAAGGGATCCCAGCTGGCTCTTTGAGATCAGAACATGAGTGACTTCCAAACGTTATTTCTAGGCTCTTCTCTGTGCTTCCAAATCAAATGGATTTGATTGGCTATACCATTTTTGGCGTGATGAATTCTGAAGGGGGCACCACAGCCACTGCTGCTCCTAAAGATACTTCTATTGGAAGTAACAATATACCAGCAATTTTTAAAAAAGCAAAAGAAAAATGAAATGCAGAGCGTGTACAGTAGTTTGAGTGGAAACATGCCAAGATGCAGTGCTCCAGGTTTTCAGGGGCATGAAGTGATCTTCGCTTCAGACCTGAAGATCTTTAGCATTGCGCACACGGTTCAGTGGCTTACCTGATAGGTTTATAGACTTTCTAGAGGCTGCAGCATTTACAGCTCTGCTCCTTAGTCAGTTTCATAAAAGAATAGCTAAATTTTTTCTTTGTCCAGTGGCTTATATTTAAAGCTAATGGTATAACTCAGAAAACAAAGCCTCACTTTCATCTGGGTTTAAAAGCTCTGAAGAATTGGAGCTGGTTGGTGCATGAGGGAGACCTCCGCAAAAAAACAAAACCAGACAAACCTATGCATGTGTCTTCTCTGCCCTGGTCCCTGCAATGGTTTATAGACTCCAGGCAGAATGCTAGAGGCCTAATCTTGTTCTGAGCCCTCTGACCTCTACTGAGAGTAGAGTTTTCTTTTAGTTTAATCAGTTAACCATACAGCTCTCAAATACTGAGGTTTCTGGATAATTTTCTTCTTGGAATTAATTTCTTGCAGAAGATAATTTTTCATTTGTTTACTAACTTGGGTTATTGTCCTATATTTTGGTCTCCGCTGTTTCCATTCTGAACTTCCTGTTTTATATGGCCCACATCATCCTTTGCAGTTGGTCCTAATTTTTGCTAGAGTACTGTTTCGTTCTGCATTAGCTGTTTTAGCACATTTGTAGTTTGAGGCTTGTTCTTGCTGGTTTTACATACAAGGCTTCATTATTTAGAGATTTATAATGAAAACGTGACTGTGGCAAGTTGAACTTAAATCCTACAGCAGGCTGTGTAGCACTGGTTGATGCAGAGAACTGGAAGTTTGTGGGGTGGCCTTTAACTTTAGTTCATATTTTCAAAGTTGACTTCTGTGAAATTGTGTGTGGGTGCTCAGCACCTCTGAAAACCAGGATGCTTACCCAAGTGCCGAAGTTTTCAATATTTAGAATGGAATGAAACAGTTTGTATATCTCTGCTGTTTCATGTTGCCTTCAAATTCAGGAAAACATGAATGAACTCTTAGGTAAAAAAAAGTGTTTTTTTAAATTTAAATGTTTTTCTGAAATAGATGTAGAGCAAATCAGCTTAATATGAATTTAGTAAAACCAGTGCAAAAATCCTGTGTGGGTGCTCTTAATTTGATTTAAGCTGGGTTTGATAAGGAATTAAGATAAAGCACTAGATGAACTGAGGCCATGTGTACATCCAGTTGTACCCCCCTCAGTAAAGCGGTAAAACACTCCTAGTGTAGATTCAGTTATACTGGAATAACTATTTTTATAGAAGAAGGGGAAGAAGCTCTACTGGTGTATCTGTGCCTACTCTAGGGTGACTTGTACTATGGCTATAACTACTGATTTTAAGGAGAGATCACATCCCTAACCAAAATTGTTATGCCACACACAAACTGCATAGCCGCAGCCTGAATTTGTTTTCAAAACAATGCCATCTGTTAAACGAACACAACTTGCACTTTATTCATCTTTGAGTGGTGCCCCTTTTGGTGCTCCGCTGTAGGTGTGTCTGCATCCCTGCATTTCTAATCGGGGATCTTTGGTAGCAGTGTCCTTTCGGCCCATGCATGCGCTCTCCCTCATGTTGTGCCTCAAGTCAAATTAGCGCTGAATGGGGGAACCACCCCTCCGTTCCTTCTCAACCCTTAGAATTTTCTCTTAGCTCCTCTTAGTACCTTTATTCGTTTTTCTTCCTAGTGTTACAGGGTTTCCATTTAGTTTCTTTCCCTGCCCAAAAAAAAAATTTTTTTTTTAAATTTTATCCCTCTCTCAGCCCCCCTACCTTGATTGCCCCTAGTCAGGGGCATGCCCACTGTCTGCTCTGAAGCACTTTCGGTGCGCAAACAGCTAGTAAGCCTAAGGACCCTATGGGCACAGGCTCCAAAATAGTGGCACTGCCTGTGAAAGGCAAGAGCACAGACCATACCATCTCTGCGTAGGTGACATAAGCGCAGAAGCCCCCTGTACCAACAACTTCTAAATAACCCTGGTCAGAGTATCCATCTCGAGCAAGATTGCAGTTTCCTCAATACCGACAAGTCAACGTCCACAAGCCCTGATGGTACCAATTACCAATGCACTGCAGGAGTTTTCGATGTATTCATGAAGTGGGGTGTCTACAAACCAACATCCAAAAATCAACCTTAACTCCAGTACAGTGCTTGGAGTTTATAGGGACTGGTCTTGACTCACTACAAGCGAGAGCACTCCTCCCGCAACACAGATTTCACAGCCTGACCACTCTGTCAGTTCAGCCCAGCCACAATCATTGACCAGACATTGCCTCCAGCTTCTTGGGCACATGGCGGCAGGCACGTTTATAATATCTCATGCCAGACTACACATAAGATGCTTACAGGCATGGCTCAGATCTGTCTACAGACCAAATAAAGACAGATTAGACCAGTGGTTCTCAAACTTTTTTGTACTGGTGACCCTTTTCAAATAGCAAGCCTCTGAGTGCGACCCCCCCCATAAATTAAAAACACTTTTTTATATATTTAACACCATTATAAATGCTGGATGCAAAGCGGGGCTTGGGGTGGCGGCTAACAGCTCACGACCCCCCCCCCCCGGTGTAATAACCTCACTACCCCCTGAGGGGTCCTGGATTAGACAAACCTCTATTGATGCCTTTCAGGGTCATACAGTCCCTGGAGTGGTGGAAAGATCCAACAAATGTCTGTAGAGAGGTCTCGTTCACGCAACCCCCCCCTTCCCCCTCCCGCCCCTGGCAGACATTGCTTCTAACTACAGACACATCCCTAATAGTCTGGGAGCACATCTGAACAACCTCAAGACTCAGGGCAAGTGATCTCTCCTGGAGGCGAGACTCCACATCAACCTCCTCCAACTCCGAGCGGTCAGGAATGCTTGTGCTCACTTTCTCCCACTGAATAGGGACATGCACCTGAAAATCGTGACAGACAACATAGCATGCATATACTACATAAATCACCAAGGGAGTGCCAAGTCATCCTCACTGTGCATGGAAGTGCTAAAGCTATGGAATTGGTGCATTCACCACAATGTTTTGATATCAGTGGCTTATCTACCCAGGAGTACAGAATATTGCAGCAGACAGTCTCAGTCGCAGTTCACACAGCCACACGTGGGAAATTAACTCAGTAGTACTCCATAACGTATTCTATCAATGGGAGACCCCAATGATAGACTTGTTCACTACTTACCTGAATAGGAAATGCCCACTACATTGTTCCAGAGCTGGAGTGGGAAAACACTAATTAGATTACACTCTCTCCTTCTCCCATGGGACAGGGGCCTCCTATGCACCTTTCCACCATTTCCTCTGCTGCTGAAGGTCCTGATAAAAATAAAAAGGAAAAAGTAAATATTATACTGATCGATCCCATCAGGCCGAGACAAAGGTGGTTACTGCAAAAGTGGGCCAGGTTTGGTGCAATTCCAAACAAGTCATCCTAGCTCCCTCCCTGTAGTGTTTGCACTATGTACTAGTCTCAAGAGGACAGGGCTATCCCTCAGTTCGCTCACAATGGGCCTTGTGGCCATAACTGCTTTCCATCAACAGATAGAGGGATACTAGTTTTTTGCCCACTCAACTACAAAGAGCTTCCTCAAGGGCATAGTGATCCTCTTTTTCCCAACCCTAACGTGGGACCTAAATCTAGTTTTTGAAGAGCTTAACTAAACCACCCTTTGAACTTATGGCCACTTGTTTGCTTACATACCTGTTGATGAAGACCGCATTCCTAGTGGCTATTGCCTCGGTAAGGAGAATAGGGGAGATTGTGGCACCAATGGCACACTCCCCTTCACACTATTCTTGAAAGATAAGGTCACTCTTAGGCCACAAAGTTCATCCACAAGGTGTCTTCATCTTTTCACGTAAACCCACTCAGTCATCTCCCCACCTTTTACCCAAAGCCTCACCGTGACACTAGGGAGGCTATACTACATACACTAGACATTAAGAGGTCCTTGGCGTTTTATTTGGACAGGATGAAGGCCTTTAGGAAATCTCCTAAGCTCTTTCTATCCATTGTGGAAAGGTCTAAAGGCGCAGCAGTATTGGCCCAGAGACACTCCACATGGGTCTCAGACTGTATTAACCATTATCATCATGCTTGCAATGTGTTACCTCCATCCGGAATCTGAACACATTCCACGAGATCAGTTTCCACCCCATCACCTTCCTCAAGAAAGTTCCTATCTTGAAAATATGCGCGGCAGTGATGTAGGCATCTGCTCGTACCTTCGTAGAACACTGCGCCATTACTGGAGACTCTCCTTCTAACACTATCTTTGGCTCTACAGTGTTGTCATCCATAACACACTCGACTCTGAAGCCCCAGCCTCCCACTGGGGATACAGCTCAGGGGTCGCCTGTGGTGGAGCACTCATGGGGCACTACTCGAAGAGGAAGTTACCTTGTGCAGTAACGATAGTTCTTCGCGATGTCTCTGTATGGGTGCTCCACAATCTACCCTCTACAGTGGAGCTCTCAATGGAGGCTTTATGGTAGAGAAGGAACTGAGGGTGGTTTGCCTGAGCAGCACTAATTCGCCTCGAGGCACAACGTGAGAGGAAGAGCCCATGATCAGGCTGAACAGACACTGCTACTGCAAGGAGATCTAAGGCTGCTAATTCTGCACACATGCACACTGTTTACAATGAGTACCATAGACTTAAGTTTCTAGGACTGTGACCTTGTCAGTCGAGCTGAGTGTACTGCCAGCTGTGTGCATGCACAGGTGCATGAGGATGCCAGGTAGCTACGTTTCTTGGCCCACTCCTGTCCTGTATTCCGGACTCTTGGTGTTGTGCAACCACGCTTGCTCTGTCTGGTGCTTGTTAAAGGGAAAAGCACATCCTGGAAAGAATCTCTATCCAGATAAGTGTTGTCACTCTGCTTTTAAGGGAACAGGCCCCAAATCTGTACCTACATTTTTAAAATGTTTCAAAACTTCTTCTGGAGTCATAGAATCAAGGTTTCTTTCAAAGCTAACTCTGCAAAACAGTGAGACCCAGCTCCTGTTTCAACTAGGGTGCCTGGTTTTTTGCAGTCACATGACACACATTGCTGTCTCTTGGGTCTGCCCGCTCTCTCTGTTCTAGTGAACAAGGGCGGATTGACGTACACAGGAATCCTGATCTTAGAGGACCTCATCAGTCTTGACAGAGTTCCATGTGTTCCAATTCCTTTGCATCATTTATCATCTCCACCTTCTGCTCTTTTTTAAAATTTAAGCTTAATGGAAAGCTATTGAACAGTCTTGTAAACTGACTTCCTGCTTTGATACTAAAATATGTTCCTGTAGAATGCGATTGCCATTCAATTCTGTATTTAAATGTTTGATATTACACTTGTAGAAGCAGTAATACATGCAGTCTTACAATTAAATGTACAAAACACACGCATACATGAGCATAATAGATGATTAGCAGTTTGCTGTGTTTCAGAGTAGCAGCCATGTTAGTCTGTGTCTGCAGAAAGAAAAGGAGTACTTGTGGCACTTTAGAGACTAACAAATTTATTTGCTGTGGAGGAAGCTGGAATTGCCCACCACAGTGGTCCTTATTGCCTCTGCTCTTCCTAGTGTGCACTGTCTGGTCCACCTTGGCTTTGGTAGAGTTGCTTCTGTAAACACTTCAGAAAGAGATCAGGTAGCCCATCTGTAGTGACACTGATCCTGCCCAGCCATCTGGCTGTCTCGTTTATTGTGGTGTTCTGCTTAATCTGAAACTGCATCAGCAGCTAAAGTAGACAGGACACTTAAAATAATTAGGAGTATTACTTCCTCATATTTAGGAAGCGAGGAAGTTTGATTTAAAAAAAAAAAACAACCTAGCCTTTTTGGAGAACTTTGTCACACTGACTCCACATAACGTTTCCCTTCCCCCTCACAATATTAACTTCCTCAGCTACTCCATAAATTGTGTTGTACAAAGTTTGCTCTTTAGTGCCAGTCAGAGAAATGGAATTGACCATTGAGGAAGACCAGAGAAACTGGGACTTGAAGTTACATAGGTTACTGTTTTTCAAAAAGTTGTTGTACACTAGGAAAGTTACCAGTGTCGGCGACAGGTGTAGTTGAACCAGTGCTGATAAAAGTTCTGCTGTAAATAGCAAGAGGACCAGACTGTTTTCAGTGCCATTTTAGAAAGTGTGATTGAGCCTTCACCTGTGGTGCAAGGTGTCTGGGTGAGATGGCTGTGTGATGTGTACTTTGTGTTCAGCACAGGGATGTGAAAACCTCTTTGTTTTTCCTCTTGATGGAGCAGTGAGATGGAACATGGGTCAGGTTATTTAACTTCTATGTCACAGAAGTATTTACACAAATATAACTTATTTGAAATCCCTTTTTAATACTAGAAACTTTAGGCTCTAGTGAATGAGAACTTTTTCTAAAAGCAGAAAAACAACATAAAGATTCCTAAGCATATTAAGATTAATCATAAATCTAAAAGCTTTCTAGAAACCTCATGGGGAAGGGAATAGATAGTGTCAATAGTGGAGAGAAGTTATGGGGTGTAATCCACTTTTGGATGTTGAGGGCAACGGATTGAACTGTGAAGAAGGCTTGCCTTACTAGCATCTAGAAACTTCTGGAAGGTGGACAGAGCAGAATATTGTGTCCCTACGTGCTGAAGGTGCTATCCAAGAATGCAGAGAGAGGTATGACAAGGAGGTCTTTGCCATTTGCTCAAACAAAAATACAAAAAATTACCCCAGCCCACAGCATCCCAAACTTCTGATGTGTAAATATACAGCAAGCCATTTAAACCTAGATGGGAAAGAAGTAACATACATACTTTAGGACTTACCTTGTGGAAAATTAAAATACTCTGCAATGACCATTGCCCTTATGTATAATTGATTGGAAAACTTTGATTGGCCAGTCTTTTCTCAAGTACACCAGACTGTCGCTAGAACGTGGGATTTGTGATCCATGCGTGGTACCGCGTTAACGCGGGGACCACGTTAACGCGGGGACCACATTAAAATTAATTCCAATTAAAGTAATTAAATTTGGGATCCATGACCGCATTATATGCGAATTCACGCTATATAGACGCACGCTCTAGCGAGGGTCCGGTGTACTTGGAAGATAGTGGACCAGATTCTCTGCCCGCATTAACTTCCCCTTTGCTCCACTTCAGTAGTACAAAGGAAATTTAATGCTGCCATTAGGAGGTAGATAGGAAATCCCTTATTGTAAAGGAGTTCCCTGGTGGCTTACAGCTATGTTACCCTACCAGCCTCTCCTACTGGGGCAAGATAGAGCATAACAGAGCTTGAGAGCAGAGCCAGTGCTCATTGTGATCTTATGGTGCTGGGATGGCAGAATAGTCTCTAGGGGACTGTTCCAGCCAGTGTAGTCAGAATAGTCCTATGACTGCTCTGATGTACGTCATAGACTCGTTAGACCTTTGGCCAGCCTTATCATTGGGCCACCTTTGCATCCTTCTCTGACTCCAGGGCTATGGGGTGTGTGTGTTTTGAGTGCAGCTGAGGATCAAGTTCTTTCTGTTTGTGTTGGATCTAGCTACCATTAGTGTCGAATTTGCACAGAGTATGAGGCCAACTTTGACCAAACATAGCATGCATTTTACACAATGAGGGACACCAGGGAGAATGACTAAATTTACAAAAGCAATTTAATGTGGTTTCCAAGGAACGTGACAGATTACAAGCCGCTGACACTGTTAGTCTGTGGAAATCTGTCTTGATTTTCTTTAACGAAGAAGAGCTGGAACCACATAAAGACACAATCAAAAAAATGATTTGGAGAAACTATGTAGTTCTTTGATGGCTTACCAGCTTAATTTTGTTCCAAGTCAATCGTGGGTCAAGCTCAGAACAAGAAGACAGTAGGAGGCTGAACTGTGGCTGCTGGAAGGTTATCCTAAATTTCTCTTTCTGTTCTAGTATTTAAAATTGGAGGTTCAGGTCTCCTCACACAAACCTCTGCAGGAGGTGGTCATAGCTTGTTATAGCAAAATAGTGTAAAACTGCAGAAGTAAAATCATAGAAAACACAGGACATTTGAATTCAGAATTTTATCAGTTTCTCAAGACCAGCACTGCTGCCCAACAGGTTCAACATTAGATCTGTATTTTCATGATATGTTTCATTGGTTTATTTGAAACTTGTAATAGGCTTGGTGCTGAAAAGGTAAGTATGTTGGTAGCTTGCAGTCAATTGTGATCTGTTCATTCTTGACAGAATGTGCCTTTTATATTTGAATAACTACTACACTTGCATAGTATATATAACTTCTTTTATTTCACAATCTTTTTGGGGTTTTCACTTTTTTTTTTTTTTTTTTTTTGCAGAGGGTTTTTCATGAGGTTTGGCATAGGTTGGGATAGGCAAAAAGCTCATCTGTGCTGCAGTTCTCCCCTCCCACCTTACCCATCAGCATCATAGCTCAAATCTGAACTGTTATTTGTGAACATTTGGAAAATTATCTGGACAGCAGTCTAGTCTCCAACCATAGAGGGGTGGATAGGAAGGGGTCCTGAATCCATAACCTTGCTCGAGGTGAGTAAAGGGAAAGAGAAATATGGATATGTCTATCCAACTCCCCCTCGTCAAAAAGCTGGCTTTTATAATTTTTCTCATCTTTTGACTGTTACTCTGTGTAGGGAAAACACTGTAATAAGAGGAAAGAAGTGCCTTGCAATTGTGCTACAATTGGGAGGTCCACATGTGGCAAGGACTGTGCTATGGAACATGCAGAGACTACTTGTGTGTGGGTAATTTCTGTCACCATTTCTGCTGCATTTACTTTAATGTTCTTGCCGTGGAGAGGTGGATTTGGTGTTTACCCACCAGAATCAATGTGCTTATGTATTACTGTGGTTTCTGTTGTGCAAGGTTTGGCGTATTGGGTATTAAAGCATAGCTTTCCTTCCTTGATTCTTTATTTTCTTCAAGTGATGGTCCCTGTTATATTCCTCAGGGTATGCATGCGCACCATGCACCCAGAGTCTGAGAACTTGAAAAGTTGTCTGTTGGTATGCGCATGTACCGTGACTCACCTCATACATCTGTCCGGAGCGATAAGGGTCTGGGCAGACCGACTGAGTCTCCTGTTCCGTCTCATTGGTGCATGGTTCAGATCAGAACTTTGTCCTCATCTCTGATGCACTTTTGAAAGTAAGGATAGTTGTACATAGTTTACCAGTTTTATAGTAGTTTTATTGTAGCTTTTATTAGTCACACTTTTTAATACTTAGTTTAGATAGACTTTGGAGGTTTTTGACCACACGCACGAATACTCTGGGCTTCAAGCTCTGTGACTTTTGCCTGCCTGCCTTTTTGGTCAGCAACCACCACCAGTGCTGCCTCTACTGGGGGAAGCTCACATCGTGTCCAGGTGCACCCAAGAAAGTTGGGCTCTTTGCCTCCAGAAGCACCTCCATGGAGCTCGCCATGAGATCCCACTCAGACCCAGGCTGAGGGAATACTTGCCCTTACCCAGTACGTTGGTCTGACTCAGCAAGGAGCATGCCTACTGCTACCATGTACAAATCCAGTGCCAGTGGTACCACCTCTGTGGACCCCAGGGAAGTAAGGAAGCACACCCATAAGCATGGAACTGAGTCTTTCTCCAAATCAAAAAAGGTGGATGCTCCTTCCTTGAGTTCGAGCCATGGGGATGGAGCACATGCTAAGTTCCACCAACCTCCAACCCCCCCCCCCCCCCCCCAAAAAAAAAAGACCTGTAAGCAATAGAATCCTGCGGTTTCAAGCTCCAATAAATCGATGCTGCCATTACCGGCACCCCACAAGACGTGGGATCTTCCTGTTCTGGGAAATATCACAGCGCCGTCACTGATACCTGGAAAAGAGTATGTGCCTCCTACACTGGGGAGATTGGGGAAAAGAGAGCATGCCCCCTACACCGGGGAGATCTGGAACAGTGGCTGTTCCTCAGAATGTGTTTGCCTTGCTGGACCCGGAGTTACTCCCTCCGGCAGGTCCCTTGACTTCTAGAGAGATCATCTCTCCACCATGGGATATGCCTTTGGTATGGGACCCCTTGCTCTCCCCACAGATACTCTGCACTCTTCTACAGGCTCCAATGGGGCAGCCACTGGAACCAGAGTCCATCTTCTCTCCCGATGAATTGGAACTGTCTAGGTCGTACCATTTCTCTGCTCTTTCATGGAGACAGTCCCATCCATGGCAGCATCTACCACCTCAACCACTACTTGGAGCCATTGGTACCCCTATGGTATGCCTCCCCCCCCCCACAATCTCCCTTGGACCTGGCCTGTTGGCCATAGTGGGGACCCTGGTCACCCCACACCCCCCCTTCCCCAGAACCTACATGGTCTGTGAGGGAACCTTCGCCTATATTCCCTCTTCCAGGATCCTTCTGGCAGGCATTCGGCTCTGCAGGGCATTCATCTCTGGAAGAAGCGGTGACTACAGCATCCCCTTGCCCATTGGATGATTTTAGACAATTTCAGAAATTATTGTGCAGAGTCGCAGAGGAACTCTAAATTCCCCTGGAAAAAAATTCAAGACCCTCAACACAAGCTGCTAGATATCCTCCACACCTCAGAACCAGTGAGAATTGTGTTATGTGCATGACTACCTTTAAAGGAACTGAAAAGTGCTACTACATCCCTGCCAAAGGTTCCAAATTCCTTTTTTCTCACTGTCCCCCAAATTCTCTAGAAGTCCAGGCTGCAACTGAACGGGGAAAGAGGGCAAGTGTCTGGAACTTTTGGGATGCAAGGTATTTCTACGTCTAGCCTACAACTCACAAGCATTACTAGCCAAAAATGATTTTCTGAATTACAGTAAATTCGAGGAACTTACTGATAGCCTGCCACAACTTGAATGAGCTCGTTTTGAGGCACTTATTGAGAAAAGGAAGCTGGTGGCCAGAATGCCCCTCCAGTTGGCAGTGGATGCAGCAGATACCTCCTCCAGGGCGATGGCTAAAGCCATAGTCGTGTGTAGGGAGTCTTGGCTCCATTCTTTGGCTTTCCTAGGGGGGTACAGAATGCTATTGATGACATCCCTTTTGACAAATCCTGTCTTTTAACCTGAAGACTGATGAATTGCTGCATACGCTCAAGGATTCCCGGGACAATATTCACTCTCTGGGTACCTACACTCCTGCCCCAAAGCAAAAATTCCACCACCAACCACCCACTCACTCAGTGGTATAGGTCTTCTCAAGTTAATTGACACCTTACAAACCTCTTAGGAAACATCAAAAAACACAGATGTCTCACCTCCCAGGGTCCCACTTGCAGGCTGTGACATCACAGCTGCAATCTCCAGCAGTGAGATATTTCTGATGTGAGCCTGAGAGCCACCATCTACTATGCCTACCACCTTGTGATCCCCCCGACTCTCTTCAGAGATTGTTTAGCTCTCTGTTCCTGAGGTTGGAGTGCAATAACAACGGTCAGGTGAATGTTGAATGTCATCCACCATGGCTGTATGATCCAGTTTATCACACTACTTCCTCCAAGACCCCTGTCCCTCTTCAGGGAGCACATTCATGACCACATTCTCACCTAAGAGGTGAACTCCTTGTTAGAATGGGGAGTGATAGAACGCATTCTCCGCAGAATATCAGGGATCAGGGTTCTATCCACTTCCTGATATCTAGGAAGAAAGGCAGGTAGAAACCAGTCCTCAGTCTCCTGCATTTCAGTTGCTTCATCCACAAGTTCAAGATTGATATGGTCATGCTGGCAGCAATAATCCCATCCTTGGAGAAAGGCATGCAGTTTACTGCTCTAGATATGAAGGACGTTTACTTTTACATCAATATCCATCCGGCCAACAGACGTTTCCTGAGCACCCACCATTTCCAGTGCAGAGTGCTCCCCTTCGGGATAGTCACTGCTCCCCATAGTCTTCACCAAAGTTAATTCCATCACAGTGGCCTATTTCAGACTTTATGGTGTCCTTGTGTTTCTGTATATTGACCGTTGGTTCCTAGCCGTGAGGTCCAGGCAAGAAGCCCACAAGTCAACCTCCATGCTACTCAATCTTCTTTCTTCCTTTGGAGTCAGCGTCAACCTCGAAAAATCGATCCTAGACCCTATGTACTCTCTGGATTTCATAGGGGCTACCATAAGTTTGGTCATAGCACGAGCTTACTTAACCTGCGAACAGTTCTGGAGATTAATGGCGACATAACTCGCTTCATGAACAATTCCCTCTGTACTAGCCAGGACTTGCCTGTCCCTCCTCGGCCACATGGCTTTGTGTACCTACGGGACCCCCTTCGCATGACTCCAACTTTGTTGCTTCCAGATGTGGCTCCAGTCTGTTTACTTACCATACTGTCATTCCAAGGCTTCCATGCTGATGATCCCCATCAAGATGCTATTATCTCTTCAATGGTGGACAGACCCACATCGCGTTTGTGTGAGAGTTCCCTTTCTTTCCTCTTCCCAGACAAGATAATTATCACTGACGCATCCTTGGGGAGCTCACCTCCATGACCATGTGGCTCAAGGAGCAAGGACTCCTGGAGAATCCAGTATGCACTTAAACATCCTGGAGCAGTGAGACCAGCATGCCAAGCCTTCCTTCCCTTCATCTGTTCCCATCATGTCAGACACCCCACCGCTGTTTTTTATATCAACACAGGGAGGGACAAGATCATCCATGCTATGCGCAGAGGCAGTCAATATCTGGAATTGGTGCGTCAACCACAGGATCCTCTTGTCCGCAGCCAATCTTCCAGGGACGCAGAATGTACTCACGGACTTACTCAGCAGACATTTTGCGATGGATCACTGGTGGGAACGTCACAATTTGGTAGTACGCAACAACTTCACTAAGTTGGGGGACTCTGGTCAGAGTCCTGTTTGCTTCACAGGTAAACAGCAAATAGGGACCATCTCTGGGAGGAGGAGGCTACTTATCTCGAAGAACCTCCTGTTCTTAGGTGTGTGGTCCCTATCTGGTTCCACTTCCCTCTGCTACAGATCTGCCAGATTCGCAGTGGAGAAGGAACTGGAGACGTGGTCAGTCTGCCCTACCCTTTATTGCCTCTGATGGAAGCACAAGGCAAGCCAGGGTGCATGTGTGGACCAATGGATACTACTTCAGAAATTCTCAAACTCCAGGCACATAGTGCGCATGCATAGCCCCTCAGTGGAATACAAATAGGGAACACACAAATCAAAGAACCTTCACTTACAGGTAAGTAGCTTCCTCTTCTGTCTTGTGTATATAGTGGTGACAGAGTAATAGTTTTGTTTTGTGAATTAATTAATTAATTATAAAATACTGTGGTGGATTACACAGTCTAGTAGAAAGAAGTGCATGCCCTTCCAGTACTGTATTATGTTCATTTCAGGGATAGTGGAGTTAGGGAAAGGGCAAACGGGTTTGGTGTGCTTTGACTCGCTGTATGGCACCTCTAAATCAGCTTGTGTTGGATGTAACCAAAAGGTGTTGCCATCTAATTGTTCTGTGGTTTAAGTGAAATACGATTAGCTTCACTTCAGTATGTAACGGTTAGATATCCATATCATGCTTGAAGGTTTGAATGAGTGGTGTGGAATTATAAGAACACAGAGCATCACCTCTAATCTGGATTTTTTTTTGTACTCGTTAAAGTACGAAACTTAACAGTATAGTCCCCTTTTTTCCTTACAGGTCAGGAAGCCCTGAAGCATATTTTAGAAACATCAGACATGAACAATGTAATCTATCATAGTAGGAGGTCTCTGCAATTCTGCAGTAGATTAACATTGTGTTTGAGAGAAGGGTATTCATGCCATTTTAGTATTAAGCTTTTGATGCGTCTGCTCTGAGTCACCCAACAAAGCTTTGTCAATGTGTGTTTGGAGTTGTGTTCAAAAGTATTTGTTTCCCTCTTTCAGGAGGAGACGGTCAGAATGGAGATGGGCAGCAGACAGAGCAGCTATAGTCAGTCGCTGGAACTGGCTCCAAGCTCACGTCTCAGACCTGGAATACCGAATCCGACAACAAACAGATATTTACAAGCAGATTCGTGCTAATAAGGTAAAGAATGGAGGGATTTGGGGATGCTTGTTTTTTTGTCAATGGCTGTTTGCTTTCAGAGAGAGCGGGGTGTGCATGCATATTACGTATTGTTCTGGATGTTGAGGCTTAATATGTCTGCTGCCACTAGGCATATTGCACAAATGTGGTTAGTTCTAAAATTAATTTGAACATGTGTCAGGAACAATTCTTTCATCTGGGGGTGACAAAGAGCATAAAGATGGCTGCATCATTAAAGCCAGTGATTATAACGGTTTAACAGGGCTGGTGCTGAGAGTTGTTACCTTCCCAGCCAGTGTGTGAAAGCTGTTATAGTGAGTTCTTGTGGGAGTAGTTGAGGGTGAGTGTAAAGACCAGCAGAGCAAGAGAAGTCTGGGGAAGAAGAAACTGATCTGTACTTAATGCCCAAAAGGATGTGACTTTTTTAGACTCTTATCGGATGACACAAACTTTTAAAGTACCATAGCATCAATATATGGGGCTTTGGAAATTGGGGAAGATTCCACCGCGGGAAGCCAGCAGAAATATGTAGCATTTCAAGGGGTTGAAGAGGCAAAAAAGAAGAGAGAGATTCTTACATAATTGTTGAAAGAGGAGATAACAGGGAAGAAGAGACTCTAATAAGAAAATACTACAATTGGGATATTTCAGGTCTAAGTGCAGCTGCTTTTATTTGGAAACAGACTGACATAAGTTTGCTTCCTGTGGGTTATAGTGTCATACTTGACTTTTATACAAAACTTCCACTGTGCTTTTACATAGGCTCTAGTGGTCTGTGTGAAATGTAACTTTAGAGGCAAACTAGGAGCCATGTTCATGGAAAATTTAAACTTGAAAGCAGGAAGTAAATGGGAGAGATGGAGGATTTGTCATCCCATTCCAGACATCTGCCCTAGAGAAGAGCAGGCTGTGTGTTTTGCATGATCGGAGTGGAGCTAATATTCTTTACACTGTGCAGACCAGCATAAATGTCTGTGGCAGTGCAGCTTTTCCTATTTTCCTTGAGATAGCATTTCCATAGGGCTTCCACTTCCTCAATTTCATCCCCCCCCCCCCCCCCCAAAAAAAAAAATTGGGAGCTAATTTTAGTACTCCTGGAAAATAAATGAGACTCTAGGTTCGGACTTCAAGTGCTGAGTGAATTTTCCACCTTCCAGTTCTGCCCAAAACCTATGCAGTTCTGTCCAGTAGTCCGGTCCAGGGCCTCTTGTCAGTTCTACTATTACTTCTGATCTGTAGCATTTCCTCTTCTTCCAACCCAAAACCCACATCCACCTCTGCTGGTGCACCTCAGACCCTAATGTACGATGTACCCATAGATATTCCAGCCCTGGGCTTTTCCTGAATGTTGATCAGTAGTTCCAAGTGAGTTGAAGTCTCTTTTTTTTTTTTCCCTGTGTGTGTGGACATTCATACCCATTCACATGCAAACCCAGGTCTCTAGATTGGGAAACCCCAGTATGAGCGTCAGTGTGTTACTTGCTGCGTTGGAGTTATTCTTTCAGTCATCATAATGTGGGCTGCTGCTTGTGTGGGCATCCATTTATACATTTGACAAACAGCAGGTTAAATGGAGGCAGCCAGTCAGGCCTGGTGGTCTGATGATGACTTGTTCTGTTCAGGCCCCAGGTTCTCTGTGCATCAAGGGCAAGGGTTACTGGAGTGGCAACATACTTTGCCCCTGGCCAAGGGAGCCACCTAATGTTATTACTAGTTAGAGTGCCATTTAGTGGGTCTGACACAAACTACATCCATCTCTTATCCTTCTGGTTGCAATCACATGGTGTTCCAAGGACTAGCGGGTGAGGGGGACATATATATGGGAGGTGCATTTAAACAGCTGCTATAATTGTGTAGACTAGAATCAAGTGCCTTTCCTGCTCCAAGTATTGCAGTGTTTAACAGAAGTGAGCTGTAGCTCACGAAAGCTTATGCTCAAATAAATTTAGTGCAGAGACTCTAGATGTGGTAACCATTCTGTACTAAGTGACAGCTTACCCACAGCCTGGCATGTCTAGGGTGATGTAAATCAAAAGGATTTGTCACCAATTTTAATCATGATTTTTAGATCAACAAGCAGGAAATCTTCCTCATCGATTTTAATCGTATTATGCTAAGCATAAGTATTTAGTTATTTTCCAAAAGAAGATTTGATTCTGATTGGTTGGTAACCATTCAGACAGGTTAATTTGCAGCTAAATATAGCGTTCACACTAAATGTGGTATTTCTTTTGTGCTAACCAGGATGGGGGGAGAGAAATGGCGGTGGAGTGGAAGGATATGTATTTACAAATATTTATTAGCAATTCTAGAACTTAACTTTTATTTAGATTCTTAATTTTTACATTTTTTATGTTAGACGGTTACATTTCTTATTGTGTCAAACTGTATTTGGATGGATATTCAAATTCAATTAAATATGCAAAAGCAGCATTTTAGAATGTTTTATTAAGTAAAGCACACTCAAATGTTCAGGATACACAAGGAAAAAAGTTGATCTGAAAGTTTGTCAAAAGATGTTTTACATATAAAATTGATTCCTTAAACAAGGGGTTGTATATCTGTGGTTAGTGAATTGAACTGGTTCTTGTTTTCTCTCATCTCTCTTATTCAGAGATTGGAAGGGGAAAATAAGCTTTCCTTCCTTTTCAGCTTTGTGGTTAGTTTATTCAAAGTTAAGAAGTCACTGGACTGAACTAGTTGAATAAACTGAAACGAAGAACATGTTCTCTCTCTACCTGCAGAAGAGGCTACTGCTGTCAAAAACTAGTTTAGTACTTCAGTATGCTATGGTTCCAAGTGCTTAGCCAGTGACTTCCATCAATTCAGTGATTTGAGTTTCTTAAAATCTTGGCAGCAAACGTACTGCTTTATATTATTTTAAATTATTTTACTAGATTACAGTAAGCATAGGCCTTAACATAGGTTGTCATAACGTCAAATGTAATTTTAAATAGTTGTGTTAAAAATTAAACCTATAATTTATAAAAATACAAACTATATTTAATTTTAATCAAAACGTATTTAAAAATGGATTTATTTTTAAATGCATTTTTATCTATACTTGCCAGAACTTGTCCCGTCCCTGTCATCCCCCATTCTTCTCCCCTCTCCTCTCACTTGCAGGAGCTACTGGGATGGAAATTTTGATGAGTCATACAGTGCTACTTGGAAGTTGATAAAGAGGAGAGCTGGGGAAGACCCTTCAGGCAGGGCCCAGAGTCAGCTCTGTGGCAGAAATGCCAACACTTCCCCCTTCTCAATAGCTGGCAGTAGCAAGGAGGCTGGGTTTTCTTGTTAGGACATTTGCTCCTGGACTATGTCAGTATGCCCCCGCCCTGTGTCTTTAAAAAAAAAAAAAAAAAAAAATTTGCCTCTAGGTGGTAGGGGTTTAGTTCTCTAGCATATGTTTGGTAAATTTTTCAAGCCCATGGAATTAGGGAAAAGTGCTTAGTAAGAGTGTGCTTAGTAAGAGTATGCCTCTAAATGATCCTCAGTCAAATGTCAAATGAGGAAAATGAGTAGTAATCATATCAAAATGCTCTACAAAGTAGGGTAATTATCATTTCCATTTTATGCATGGGGAAACTGAGGCACAGAGATGCAGTGACTCTTCCCCCTAAAGGGACACAATGAATCAGCGTAGAGCTGGCAGTAGATCTCCTGACCCTGTGTCCTGTTCCCTTTATCATGCTGATTTGGGACTGTGAAAGATACTGAGCCTTTCACCGCTAGGACAGTGGCTCTAATTTAAATCTGAACTGAATTGTGAAGTTGTCACAATTACTTCTGTTCATTCTGTGCAACTTTGCGGTTTCAGTCCGTTTTCCAGTGGATGAACATGTGTCATGTCACAGACCATCACAACTGGGAACCTTGATGGCAGTCCCAGCAAAGATGCATCGGAAGCTAAACTCCCTTCTCAACCATGGAGATGAACTCTCCAGGTCACAGCTATAATATATCGGTGGGTGGGAGGAGGAGGTAGCTTCTGCATGCACTGCTACTTTCTATACTCATACTCCTGAGGGAATTCTGTGTCGTCCTCCCCCCCACACCCCCCCCCAAAATTCCGTGGGGTGGTCTGGATGCGGGGGTGTGTGTGGGTGCAAGATACTTCCAGATGCAGGGAGTGTGAGACTCATCAGGAGGGGTGGGCATTCAGCTCAGTGGGGCGGCGGGGGTGCAGATGCATAGGAGTTGGGTGGATGGGGAGCAGCTCCCCATAGTGACCATTCCCTACATGTCTGAGGAGTGATGGGGGCAAAAAGCGGGGAGGGGGGAGGTTGCGGGGCTTCCTGCAGACAGGGGAGGCTTCTGGGGGTGGGTCTGACCTGGTCCTGGCCGCTTCTTCAGAGAAAGAGCAAGGCCTGTCCCACCCAGCCAAGAGTAGTAGCTGAGCCCAGGGCAGGGTAGAAGCCACCAGCCAGGGTGTCCCCAGCCCCCTCCCCTTCCCCCGGTGATTTACTTCTCCGCCGGCTGCTCCGGGGACCCAAAATGACACACCCGTGCTGCTGGGGAGGGCACATCACCATCTTGCAGCTTAGTCTTGCTTCCGCCTCAGTCATTTTTCTGCAGGGAAGTAAAGAAATCTGCGGGGGACATGAATTCTGCATGTGTGCAGTGGTACAGAATTCCCCCAGGAATAACTTGTTCTTTGGGTAAATGGAGGATGTGAAATGAGAAGGAAATGGGATGTGCCTATGAAGTAATTTACTGAAGAGGTGCTCTGTCGTCAGGTCCTCTTCTCTCTCCTCTTGTACTAAGTGCTGCAGGTGCAGTAATTCAGTAGGATCCCTGGTGAGCCAACATTGAGCAATTTGTCAGTTTTTGTTCTAGAGGCTCCCAGTGCTTAGGACTAGCACAGACTGTGCCTGGTCTCTTGTCCACAGAGAACATGAGTTGGAGCTACTTACGCTTGTGATACAGGAAACTTTTCATTAGGAATAGCTGCAATCTCTGTATCAGATAGAGATTTTCTGGCCAGCAGTGGCTAAAATACCCTCTTGAATTTGACCAATTTTAGTATCTTTTTCTGCTCTAAAGGGAAGGAAACCATAGCCCAGGCCCTGTTGAATACCATCCACCTGTTGGCATGTTAATAGTCTGTTCTGCAGAAACTTAAGTTTTGCCCATGAGTCAAACTTGGCTTATTTCAAAAATGGCGATTTCTAATGTTTTTGTAACACCCCTGTTGTGTGTTCAGAACCACAATACGTATTGTTTTTAACGAGAATGATTGGTTAGAGCATGGGACTAGGGCACCAGATTGAGTACTCACTGTCTCATCAGTGACTTGCTGTGTGATCTTGAGCAAGTAACTTCAGCTCCAGTCTCACCCTAGTGCAAAAGCCCTAGCCTCTGTGCTTTGTTCTGGGGAGCTACTCAGGGCTTGGAGAAGGAGTATCTTTCCAGGATGCTCCCAGATTTCTGTAGCCACCACTCTTGTGTCTGTTGTCTCCAGTAATATTCAGAGAGCTCCCACAGACAAAACTGTGGAAAAAAAAGCAACCCAATGAGTTTTTGGATTTTATTGGGTTTCCCTGTCTTTTTTTTTTTTTTTTTCCCTTCCCCCCCTCACCTCCCTTAGCTATCTGTCTTTTGGAAGTATTTACATGAAAATGTCATGTATGGAGGTTTTTAGAGCCTGGTGTTTCTAGTATAATCTTGAACCTGTGAATGAAAAACTTAATTCTTCTGAAAGTCCAAAGGAAACACTGATTCTTGTCCCTTTTGAGGGAATGGGTGCTTGTCTACACTAGGCTTTTGGTCCTGATGTACATCAGTAGTGCAAATCCCTAGTGTAGATATGCTGTATTGGTGGAAATCCTTTTAAAACACTGCTTGAGTATGTAGGAATTTGCTGCATAGCGCTATCTCCATATTTAAAACAGCCCAAATCTTTATGGAACTGTCTCTAGAAATCTAGATGGATCTAGTGCAGTGGTTCTCAGCCCAGTCAGCATACAGCTGCAACCCATATGACTTCCTTAGGCCCATACGGGGGTGGGTGGGGGGGTGTGTGTGTGTTGTTTATAATATAGTGTGTGGATTGCGACCCACAATGGTAAATAGCTTGAGAACTGCTGATCTACTGGATGCAGTCCTAAGTGATTAAAGCGAAGAGCATGGCTAGTGGGTGGAATCAACTATCATTGGCTGTTACCCACTCCCCCCTGTAAGTTAAATTTCTGCAAGATGGGCAGCTAATCTAATATGGTTCTATATATAAAGCTGGCTAGCTCATCCCTTCGACTTAAAGAATGTTGAGCTCTTAAGATTTTCTTTTCAGTGAAAAGAAAAGGAGTACTTGTGGCACCTTAGAGACTAACCAATTTATTGGAGCATAAGCTTTCGTGAGCTACAGTGAGAAATCATCTCCCAGTATTGTGTCCAAGTTGAAGATTCCATCTGAGAATGCAAACTGTGACTAAATCTTTTGTCATTTGTTCACACAACAAAAGAACTTCTTAGGTGAAACCATCCTAAATTTGTGTGGGTGTAAAAGGTACCAGTCAAAATAATACAATTCAGTCAAAAATTCTGCAACTGCCATCAGGCTCTACATAGCTGATTGCAGGGGTGTGGGGGGAAGAGGAGAACATAGCAAGCATTTTACACACTGAGAGACTTCAGAAAAAGAGAGCCCAAGATTACAAAAACAATTGAAGACTATTTCAGATGGACTTGATAGATTACAAGCAGCTCACACTATCGTCATGGTATCTGGGGATCTGGAACCACACAAGGACAAAATTGAACAATGGTTCCGAGCAGCAGTAGAATCTTTTGGTTACTTAGCCAACATAATTTGATTCCATATTGATCATAAGTTGAGCCTAGAACAAGAATGAGGCTTAAAATATGGTTGCTGCAGAAGGAGTCCTGAATTCCTTTTTTTACTCTTGCATTTAAAATTGTACTTCCAGATTTCTATTCCAAATCTAAATTTTTAAAGAAAACTGCAGAATTTTGTTGTCTCAAAATAGGGCAGAATTGTGAAGTAAATAGTGGAAGACGGAGCAGTTAAATTCAGAATATCAATTTTTACAAGATTTGTAGTGCTGTCAAGCCAGCCCAGCATCAGTCTGGTCTGTTTTCACCATATTTGGATGGTTGAATTGAAACTTCGTAGTAAGCTGTATGCTGGGGGCAAAAAAAACCAACATTAAGTCTATATGTATTTATGGGGAAGTTTAAAGGCTTGTAGGCCTAGCTAGTAGCAAACTTGTGTTAACCAAGTTGAGATTTTCTCCAGACACTTCACTTAAAGGCACACTGGTTTAGATAAAACAAAAAACAAGTTTATTAACTACAAAAGAGAGATTTTAAGTGATTACATAAGTGATAGTAAACAGATCAAAGCAGATTACCTAGTAAATAAACAAAACCACAAACTAAGCCTAAAACACTAGAAAGATCGGATATGAATTAGCAGTTCCTCACCCTGGCTGATGGTACAAGCAGTCCACCAGGTTTCCATACACAGGCTAGAAATCGCTTTAGCCCAGGACCAGCACTTCCCTCAGTTCAGTCTTTGTTGTTCCTCAGGTGTTTTCAGTAGTTCTCTGTGTGGGCAGTGAGGCCCCTCAGTGATGTCACACCCTGCCTTATATAGCTTTACCATATACCGGGAACCCTTTGTTCCAGCCCAGTTTGTGGAAAAATACAGGTAGCCAAAATGGAGTTCAGTATCATGTGGTCTGGGCACATGGCTTTGCTGAGTCATAGCAGCCATTACAGGCTGGCTGAATTGTTTACAGGAAGGCTGTTGATTAATCACAGTTAACTCTCACAATCAACTCAAATTAATTGCGATTAATCACACTGTTAAACAATAGAATACCAAGTGAAATTTATTAAATATTTTTGGATGTTTTCCTACATTTTCAAATACACTGATTTCTATTACAACACAGAATATTAAGTGTACAGTGCTCACTTTATATTTTTATTTTTGATTACTAATATTTGCACTGTAGAAATGATAAAATAGTATTTTTCAATTCACCTCATACAAGTACTGTAGTGCAGTCTCTTTATCACAAAAGTGTAATTTACAATTGTAGATTTTTTTTGTTACATAATTGCACTCAAAAACAAAACAATGTAAAACTTCTAAAGCCTACAAGTCCACTTAGTCCTACTTCTCATTCAGCCAATCACTAAGACAGACAAATTTGTTCACAGTTATGGGAGATACTGCTGCCTGCTTCTTATTTACAATGTCACCTGAAAGTGAGAACAGGCTTTCGCATGGCACTTTTGTAGCTAGCATTGCAAGGTATTTACGTGCCAGATATGCTAAACATTTGTATGCCCCTTCATACTTTGGCCACCGTTCCAGAGGACAGGCTTCCATGCTGATGATGCTCATTTTTTTTTTTAAAAAAAAAAGTGTTAATTAAATTTGTGACTGAACTCCTTGGGGGAGAATTGTGTCTCTCCTCTTCTCTTTTACCCGCATTCTGCCTTATATTTCATGTTATAGCCGTCTCGGATGATGACCCAGCACATGTTCATTTTAAGAACACTTTTTCACAGCAGATTTGACAAAACACACAGGAAGTACCAATGTGAGATTTCTAAAAATAGCTACAGCACTCAACCCAAGGTTTAAGAATCTGAAGTGCTGTCCAAAATCTGAGAGTGACAAGGTGTGGAACATGCTTTCAGAAGTCTTAAAAGAGCAATATTCAGATGCGGAAACTATAGAAAAAGAAAATTAACCATCTGCTGGTGGCATCTGACTCAGGTGATGAAAATGAACATGTGTCGGTCCACTCTGCTTTGGATCGTTATTGAGCAGAACCTGTCATCAGCATGGATGCATGTCCTCTGGAATTGTGGTTGAAGCATGAAGGGACATAAGAATCTTTAGCGCATCTGGCATGTAAATATCTTACAACGTTGGCTACAACTGTGCCAGGCTAAAGCCTGTTCTCACTTTCAGGTGACTTTCAGGTGTAAACAAGAAGTGGGCAGCATTATCACCTGTAAATTGTAACCAAACTTTTGTCTGAGCAATTGGCTGAACAAGAGGTAGGACTGTGTGGACTTGTAGGCTCTAAAATTTTACATTGTTTTATTTTTGAATGCAGTTACTTTTTTGTACATAATTCTATGTTTCTAAGTTCAACTTTCATGATGAAGAGATTGCACTACAGTTCTTGTATTAGGTGAATTGAAAAATACAATTTCTTTTGTTTTTTACACTGCAAATATTTGTAATCAAAAATAAATATTAAGTGAGATGTACACTTTGCATTCTGTGTTGTAATTGAAATCAATATATTTGAAAATGTAGAAAATATCCAAAATATTTAAAAATGGTATCCTATCGTTTAATAGTGTGATTAATTGCACAATTAATTTTTTTTAATCGCTTGACAGCCCTAGTTTACAGTCAGGAGTTCTCAAACTTCATTGCACTGCGACCCCCTTCTAACAACAAAAATTACTACACGACCCCAAGATGGGAGACTGAACCCTGAGCCCAAGGGCTTCAGCCCCAGGCAGTGGGCTTTGGTCTGGGCAGTGGGGCTTGGTCTTCAACTCGGCTTTAGCCCTGAGCCCCAGAAAGTCTGTCAGTCCTGGTGACCCCATTAAAATGGGGTCACAACCTGTGTTCCTTGTAAGCTGTGTGCTTGGGTGGCCATCCAGGAGCGAGTCAAGTGCCACGCAGTGAAGAATATGGGCTGCAGTGTCACATCTTCATTTTGGACATATTGTGTCTGCGTATTATGTTTGGGGGGGTGTGTGTGTGTGAATGTGCTTAGAAGTAAACTGCATAATGTGTGTGTCTTAATTTCCTAAAGCCTTCTTGGGCATCCCTCCCACTGCTAGGTTTTCCCAGTTGGAGAAAGTGATAACGCTACCCGTGAACATAACTGTTGGCACACAGGCAAATTCTTTTTCAGAAATATTTGCCCCTCCTTGCAACAGTAGTGTACTGGCTCTACTGATAACAGAGTACTCTGCTGGGGTGTGTGTGTGGGGGGGGGACAGTGAATTTTCTCTCTCTCAAGTTTTCTTATTGTAAGAGATCTCACATGGGGGTAGTAAGGCATAATTTAAGTTTTTTAAGATCTCCGCATGAAAGTATCTGCTTTTACGGGCTTGACTCAAGTGTAAAGAGGTTGAGTAAAACTGCCTCTTGGAAAGCAGGTAGGGGCTGGAGTAATTTTTACCTCTGCGCTCTGTGTTCAAATGGTTTCTCAGTTCAGACACATGGGTTTATTATACTATGTCTATTCTTAGTCTAGTTACTTGGTGCTCATGGTGGTACTGTAACCCCCCACCCCACACACACAGTTATGTGGCCCATTTGGAGTTGCTAATCTGGAAGAAACCTAGGGATTTTGTTATGAATGATGGTTGGAAGGGCGTCATTCTGAAACAGTTATTGGGAGGAGCTTGTTGCTAGAAAAAGTGATTGCCGCAGTTTCCACATCCGCATCTCCTATTAAAGCTTGGCCTAGCTCAGTGGATCAGATTTATATTAGGGTGTGAAGATGGTGACTTCAGTCTCCGTGTGAGGAGCTCAGTCTAAGACTGTGGCTCTTCTGATACAACTCTGCATTCTAGTGCCCCTTTCCCACCCAATATCATCTTGTCCGAGGCTGGCTGATAACTGCAGGCGTAGGAGCACCATGCTTCTGGGAGGTGTCATGTTCTCAGATTGGGTGTACGGATGGGTGCCAGTTAATCCCATAGTTATTAATAAAACCTGCACAGGGAAGAAGTAATCCAACTAACTAGTAAATGTGATGGGGAGCCATCAAATTTCTTGTTTGTAAAGTGCCTGGCATGTTTCTGGGTGCTATTAAAAAAAAAAAAGTAATTCTAAGTCCCTGTTAGAGCTCACGTGGTTCCCTCTACTTTTCCTGCTTTAAAGAGGAGTTGAACTGTAATGTCAATTAATGATCTAATCCTTACCTATTATTACAAAGAAGAGTAAATCATTGAGGTTTGAAAAAGTAAAATAAAATACCCAACCATCTAAAGAAAGGGTGCCCTTCTGATAGTGTGATAAATTAGATAGGTTTGTGATGAAAGAAATCTAGCCAGTTCCCACAGCCCAATTCAGGATATAGTGCCTGAGAGTGAATGTAAGGTCGGAGTTGGCAATAAATATCCTGTATGGAAGCATAAAAAAACAGGATATACTTTAAAAGTGTTAAATGAAGGTTTTTAAAACATCAAATTTTATTTTAAAATAGTAGGCTTTCTCTCCCCTACATTCCACATGATGAGCTGCATTCTTAAAGCTCTTTTGTATAATAAGACAGAGAAGCTCAGTCTGATGATAACAGTACAATGGCAGGTTCAACTGAGAGGCTATTCAGGTATTGAGAATGAAATGATTGATATTAAAAAAAAAAATTTCAAATCGGTTACTATTAATAAATATCCAAGGTGCTAAAGCACTGCAGTTTTCCTGGAATGCACAGAACAGTTTTGCTCATCCTCCTGTGGTGGTCTTCAGGATGAACTGAAGATTAGTAAAGCCCTTCATAACTCTGACTTTCCCTGACTCCTCACTTTTGCTTTCCCTGAGCAAAACAAAGGGCACACAAATCCATGAGTGCTAGGAGAAGAAAAAGACTTCCTTTGGATTTCCAACACACCATTCACCATTGCCAGTTTTCCTCTACCTGACCTACCTCCCTGCTGCTGGTTCCCAACCTTGGGTGGGTTTGGAACGGGTTACAGAAGGTGATGGGTCACTCTGAGTAGATCAGCGTTTAGGGAGGCTGGAAGAAGCACAGCAGTATTTAATGATTTCTAGAATTCCAGAAGCCAGCATCTCCCCATCCCTTCTCAGCTCAGCACCCTCCTGTGACTCCCAGAAAACCATAGAAATTAATAAATTAACATCCACCCTGGACATTGGATAGTTTTTCTTAGAGGTAATAAAGAAGGAGGGAGATGGAAGAATGGAGCAGACAGAACTGCTAGTGAGAAACCATCTACCCCTATTACTTAAACATACTTATCTCGTTACATGTTTTTTACATACATTAATTACTGGATTATGGGTGGCCACCATGATTTTCTGGAAACTCAGTGGACTGCTGTTCTAGATCTGATTCCCGCAAGCCATGATATTAGCCTCCCAGAAAGGCTCAAATATGGGATCAGTGCCACCAATACAGCTAAGATGCAGTTGTTGCTAGGGCTTGTGGAGGGGTCTGAGAGGATCCAAGTGTTGGCACAGGATCCAGGAGTGCAGGGAGGGAGGAATGATGGCAGTGAAGTTTGGGCCTGAGTTTTGATGTGGAAAAGTGCAGCCAGTATAAGTGTGTGGTTAAAAAAATAAATAAATAACATAGCAATAATAAGGGACCATACTCATGGCCACACAGTTATTCTTTGGACTTAGGTTCGGGAAAAACAAAAATGCCCCCTACTGGCCTTGACTTGTCCCTGGAAAACGAGCTCAGATTGCTTGTGTGGCAACACGTAGTGCAGCCTCTGGGGCCTTCAAGTGGCTGATCTGTGTCCAATGTTTTCATTCCAAGTAGCTCTGCCTGCATCCTAAGGAAGGACCAGTCACCTCCATGACCAAAGATGACCATTGTCCGAGTTTGCCTTTACCTCAGTATATTTATGCTTTTAAGGCTCTCCACGAGCTCCCACCATCGTCCCCAGCTTTATCATCCTTCTGTTCATTATTACTGCCCCTTCACTACTGTTATCCTTTTGTTTCCAGTTTCTTTTTCTTGTTGTCACCTTTAAGTTATGTTTACCTGGGGTATGTGTGGCACATATAGGAGCCAATGTCCTTGTACCTCACCTCACTTCCCCCTCTTGTTTCCCAGTTAGATCTTACCAAAAGGTCATTTCCCCCCCCCCCCCTCGGTGAATGTTAAATAGGTCATCCTTGTCAACTCCTAATGCACGTATAGCCATGATGAATGATTAGCATCTGCTAAGCATAGAGGTAGAATAGTTCTGGCCTTTGATTAAACCCCAAGTGTTACGGGGTAAAAGGGGGAAAAAAACAGGAGAGAATAGATATCATTAGAACCCTGATAAAACAACCCTCTCCACCCTGCCATGCCCTACTGGATTTGTAGTGCTGCTGATTATTTAAATATCAGTGTGTTTCTTTCCTGCATTGATCTCTGAGAATGCAGCATCCATGGTGAAAATCTGCTCTGAGCTTCTAGTTGGTTGTGGGGTTTTTAGCCAGGGTTTCTTGCCTTTGCATTGGCACAGTTGTGACTTTGCCCTCCCCTTTGTCTTGCTGTGATGGAGGTTCCACTTTGTTTTCTCTATTACAAGAAACAATTCCCTTTTCACTCCGTTGAAATGTTCTTTTTGTATTTGCTCACATACAGCTAGCTGACTCCTCCTCTCTGATGCACTGCATATATGAGGGGGCAGCATTTCAGCAGCCTTGCCTGAGAAGGAGCTAACTGTATGCTATGGATGGGTCAAAGCCATGGGATCTGCACCAGTTTAGCTTAGATGACATGAAAATCTAGGCAGCAGGGATTCTGTTTGGCATCCTGTTTGAATGATGCTGTGGACACGCAAGCCTGGTGTGGTGCTTTAGGTTTTTGGAGTGTGAAGAAGGGGAAGAGACATGAGACCGAAGAAATCCATCCACCATGCTACAGTAATTCTTATATTTTTTCTTTCCTCTAGGGGCTGATAGTCCTTGGTGAAGCGTTGTCCCCAGATACTGCAGTAGATGATGCATCCCATCCCCTTAGTGCTGAAGTTAAGCTGGAGCCTGGGACTGAAAGACTGGTACGTGCCAAAGATCGAGAGAAACACAACTAGATACTACAGATACATGTCTGCAAATAATGGTAGTGCATGTTGTTTTGGGGGTGTGTCCTGGAAGACACATCCTTAGACCATGGTGTCTGGAAGCTCTTTAAGGCATGGTGCACAGTTTGGTTAGCTCCCACTTCATAGGCCTCCTGAAATGAGACCTCTTAGTGGGGCTTTACTGGAGAATTGATGCCTGTGAGGAGGGTTTTTTCAGGGGGTCTGGGTTTAACAGATATGGTGACTTGGACATGTTTTTTGAACAGGGTTCCCCTGAGAGACCCTTGTAATAAGTGTTAACATTTATATAGTGATTTATAAGTGAAAAGCACTCTAAAGACATGAAATTTATTCTCTCAGACCTTCTTCCATCTAGCAAAAATGTCTTGATTGCACACCCAGAGATGGAGGGGCACAAAACTAGTGAATGCTTCTGGACAAAGTAGCTATTAATCTGTGCTTCAGTTTCACTACCCACAAAATGGGAATAAATGTTACTATGAGATCTATGGATGGGAACAATATGAAGAGCTTAATATTTATTATTTAATACAGAAATGTAGGCCATAGAGACTGTGGGTTTCATCATGCAGTGTAAGTTGGTCTAGCTTGATCCTCTAGTCATTTATGGAAATACCTACACATTAAAGATGAGGTTTTGCAAACTGCTTTACAGTACTGTGAGCTACACTTGGACTGACCACCTCTAGCTCCTCATACTGGTGGTTACACTAGAGCACCTGCTGATAGGAGCTGGTAAGTTTAAAACTGGAGCAAAATTTAGGGGCACCCAAGGAATACATGAATTTTGCCACTTGTTCCAGTTGGTGAGAGTTTCTATCTATGTGGCTCCAAAATAGTTGTTGTTAATTTATTTTAACTTATAAATTCACAGAAGAGATTAATATTTCTGCCTGCATGAGGCAGTGGGTTTTAAGCAACCATAGTTTAGCGAGCTCCTTCTGGGGGTGAATATTAAATAAAACCAATGTTTTCTTGTTGCCACAGTTTTGGAATATGGCTCCCAAAACAGACAACTTCCAATTATTTTGGAATATTTTTGAAAGCTTCTAGTGTTAATAAATAGGTGAAATAAGAAAAATCCAGCTTGAGAATTTATTAGTTTGATTAAAGTTATTTCCTTTATATATTTCAGCATATTATGTTGACAGTTTGCGTTTTAATGGCTACAAAGATTTATCATTTTGATTCTGTCTCTGCTGTCATTTAAATAATTGTTTGACATGGGGGCATAATTTCCCACAAAGTGAAATTTTAAATTGCTAAAAATCTAAAAACTTAAATAAACATTGATGTCATCTGTTAAAAATATTCCTTAAAAAATCTAATATTGCAAAGCCTACGGATAATGGACAACAATACTAAATTACCAATACCAATCCTTAATGTTCCGGGTACCAAATTACTGACCGTCTGATCTATGAAGCACACATGGTGCTACAGGTAACTTGTACTAGATTTTCACCTCTTGAGACTGAGATTCAGATACATTTGTTTGGGGTCTCTTGTTAGTCCTTGAATGACAGTTCACCTCATCATAAAACTTAACTACATAATTTGCTACAGTTAACAGGAGTTGCAAAGGACCAGAATAGCAGGGTATTGAGGTACGCTAGCAGAGCAGTGTAAGGATATGGGACTTGAATAACTGAAGGTACTTTAGATCATACAGTGGCTGGCTCTGACCAGTGATTATTTACCGCCTTTCGTGACTGCCAAGTAATAGGTGGGGAACAACAGACATACAATAGAATAGAATTCTGTGATCCCTTCCGAGCAGGCAAGTCCATGCAGTGATGAGTTTCCTGTTACTTCAGAGAATCAGTCAATGCCAGATTGAAGACTAAGATAAATAGTAAAGTTTAACAGTGGTAGGAAGACTTCATTTTGTTCTAGGTTGTCTGTTTAAATCAGGAATTATTGCTGAGAATACGCCAATGCCAGTTTGGCTTTCCAAAAGGAAAAAGAAAACTTAGGTGCCCGTGCTGACCCTATTGAGGAGCTCTCCATAAACATCCGCAAGCTGACAAGGCCATCTCATTATCGTCCTTCAGATCCTTTCTTAAAACTCACCTCTGCTGTGAGGCCTCTTCAGTCCGGTGGTGTGCTGGTACCATTGAAACAGACGGGTTGTAAAATCCTCTCACTTTTACCTTGTTTCGCTGTTTCTCAGTTTTGTGTCCACTTGTCTCTTCTTTTGCTTGGAATGTAAGCTCTTCAGGATGGTGATCAATTTGTGTTTGTCTGTACAGTGTTAGCACAATGGAACCCTGGTCCTTGGTTGGACCTCTGTGTGCTGCAGCACGAAAAATAGCTGCTAAGAAATAATGAAGCATGTTCTGAGATTGCTGTTTGCATAAAACAGGCGTGTGGTCACTGTTGGAGCCTACACCTCAAAGTCTGCTGTCCTGGAGGGCTCTTACCTGGCAGTAAAAATACTCACCCTTATCACTTCCGTGTAGGGGCCCCATTTGAAGTTGTCTTATCACCCCCACTCTGCTCTTTTGTGCAACTCTCTACCAGCCTCCTACCTGTTGTTTAGTTCTGACTGCCTGGCTGTTGGAGATAATGCTGAGGGCGTCAGCCACAGGAAATGTGGCCTTTAGGCACCAAGCAGTTATGCTCCCCCTGCAGGATTATTCGTGTGCTTAACTACACTTGTTCACAGAGAGGGTGGGGTGGTGAGTCAGGAAGAGGCTTGGCTTGCACAGAACTAGAGAACAAGTCTAGAGTACGTTCCTGTGGCGCTGGAACTCCTATCAGAAGAGCAACGTTATCTGGTGCCCCTCCTCAGGCTCCTCTTTCACGGTACACTGTAGCTGTTCTGTTCAGGCCAGGTCCCAGAGATCTGCATTACGATCTCTGCACCCTGAGGGCTGCATGGAATACCATCCTCTTTGGCTACATCTGTTTCCTTGCTTCAGAGCAAGCTGCAGGAGGAGGAGATGGTGTATAAAAGTGGGCGGGAGAGTGGATCCATCACCAATCATTCCGAAGTGTCTGGGTCTCTTCTTTCATTCAAAGTCGTCCTCTCTGGCCAATGTGTGGGGCCCCAGGATGTTCCGGCTGGTGTTGACCAATGGAAAGAGTGTGGTGTGTGATCACGTGTCCTCTGGCACTGAGCAGGATGTGTGGAATGTTGCCTGATAATCCCTAGGAGGAATTCATTATACTCGCAGTGGAGGGGGAGGCTTATACGCAAGACCTAGAAATTCCTTCTGTTAGCTTCCACTTCAGGATTGGAAATGTGCTGTCTGAAAATATGAATGATGTGAAATCCTGAATCAGTGACAGTTAAGCCCCTAATGGATCTGCAGGATAGTGTTAGGATCTAAAGACAATTGTAGGGAGGAAATGGTTCTGCCCCATGTCTCTCCTGCCCTTCTAGCTAGTTCAGACACTTGGGAGTATGTCTACACTGCATCTGGAAGTAAGCCTCCCAGCCTGGGTCCACAGACTTGTTTTAGCGGGGCTTGGGCACTAAAAGTAGCTGTGTAGACATCGCTTGGACATGGGCGCTCAGGCTCTCAAGCCTGAGGGAGTGAGGAATGGGCTTTGGTGCCTGAGCTGCAATATCTGCACATCTGCATCCGATGAAGTGAGCTGTGGCCCACGAAAGCTTATGCTCAAATACATTGGTTAGTCTCTAAGGTGCCACAGGTCCTCCTGTTCTTTGGGCAAATATCTACACAGCTACTTTTAGTGCATTAGTTGCAACCCCACTAACAGGAGTCTGTCTACCTGGGCTGGGAGGCTCACTCTCAGATGCAGTGTAGACATGCTCTTAATGTGATCCCTCCTTGCCAGCAAAGGAGATGGTACATTAAGACTTCGGTGATGCATTTGCTGCAGTGAAGGGCTTTGTCCCCAGCAGAGGGGAAGCATCAGAACCTTGGTCGGCTGAGAGGAGTGATCTAAACAAAGAGATTAGAGTAGGTCTGCGATCTACAAGGATATATAGGAATGAGATGTTTTGTAGCCTCTGCAGCACCCTGTGAAGCCCCAGTGGCTTGCAAACTCCCAGTGCTGAATGCAAAGAGGTGGCCTTTGCAGGGGTTACAGGATGGCTGACTCTTGGAGTGGTGCCAGCACTGGCAAGTGTCCATGGTTCCAGACTTTCACACCCAAAGAGGGCCATTACTAGTGGTGGTAGAGCAGCAAGAGATTAAAAAACAGACTAGGAAAGGATACAAACCAGTTGCATGGTGTTAGAAGACGGCCAGCACCCTTAGATACCCACAGCTGCAGTGAATGTCCATCATCCGTAGCCCTAACAGAGCTATTCCACCACCCCCACCCCCGCAAGTACACAAATATGTGATTAATGCAGCCTTAAGGACTGACTGCTAGAGAATTGTTCCTGCTTTTTAGGCACTTCTCCTCCTCCTGGGTTCCCAGCTGCTCCAGGGTTTCCAGTCCACTTTTTTTCTGAGCTGTAATCAGGACAACTTGATTAGCTCTGCTTCCTCCCAATCTAGGCCCCTTGGAACAACACTGCCTCTGTGCCTAGAGTGCAGAGCAGGCTGCTGTTGCTACCTCCACTCCACTCCCTTTATGTGCCATACATGGAGAGAACCCATAGCATAGTCTGAATTACCTTTATCCTGGCCTAAGCAAATCAACAAAGAACAAAAATAGTCTCCATTCAAGGGCTCAGTGTGTGAGACTTTATGCCAGGCTAGCAGCAGGTCTGACTGAAATGGCAGCCTGTTGCTGTGCTCTCAGAGAGAGCCAGAAATGTCAAGGTGCAGCACACCGAAAATAAAATACGTTGGTAACAACTCTTTTTCCTCCCCTTGCTTAGTATAAAGGAGCAATTCTGGCTCATGGAACATTCCCTCCTGGACCCCCCCCCCCCAACTCCCCACCTTCTCACCCGCCCCCATATGTTCAGTTCATCCCTTCCCTTACTGGGAATGAATGGACAAGTTGCACAGAAGTTCAGAGAGAGAGAGAGAGCTGCTGTGAGTTTCCAGGGGAATTTCAGTGGAGATTCTGCCTCAGAGTTCATGGGCTTACAAAAACAGACTTTAGGACATTCAAGATGAGGGGCCAGATGAGCATGGGGAAAATGGGTCATCCCCTCCCAAGAGGAATTCCTTCTGATACCTTCAGATGGATTCCTCAGCCCTATTACTAGGGATCTTCAGGGTATCATGGGCTGACGGCTTTTTATCCTGTTTGGACTGCACTTAGAAAAATGGTGTGTGCGAACACGTTTAAAATGATAGTACACACACGGCATTTGTAATAGCTGTAGTGGAACAACCTTCCAGCATGTGCAAAACCCAACTGCCTTATGTACACTAAGATTTTAAAGTGTTTAAAAACATGTTTAGGGCTAGATTTACAAAGGGGTTTAGGAGCCTCACAATGCAGATACATTTTGTATGTTTGGTACTTTTTTCCTTAATGTAGAAGGGACCTCACAGTGATTCTGGCAGCTCACATGATCTAAAGCCTCTGAACTTCAAAGGTTTGCAGATCACTGGAGTGTGAGGGTAGTTTGCACAAGTGGTTATTGCACTACAGTGAGGCATAATGTTAAAATCTTCCTAATAGGACCTTATTTCTTGCTTTGCTTCACTCCTGGCCACTAAGGCAGTCTTTGCATGCCTATAGCTGTCTGAGAAGACCAGAAATCCTTTCGGCTTTGCACACTGGGAACTGCAGATGAGCAACTCTGGCGGAGGAGGAAAACCTTGCAAAATCCTCCTCCTCAGTCTCAATTCTGTGTTGTGGAATGTGCTGGTTTGTGAAGCCTCCTGGAATTGAAGTTCTGTGTGGAAGCCCATTGTTGTGGTCTCTGCTGGTGGTGCAGAGGTAGGGATGAGGGAAATTTACATGGCTACATGGGAAACCTTTATCCATTGTGTCCTTTCTTTTCCCTCTGTAGGGTGCTTCCATTTCCCAGCCAGTAGTGAATCTTGGTACATCTGCTGGAAATACTCCAGAATCCCTTCCCTCCAAACCCTGTGGAGCGCTGAGACCTGTCAATGGAGTTATTAACACGTAAGATGCTTGCATGGGCTGCCTGGGGAGGGTTTATGCCTCCGGTGAGGTTGGCGGTATCCTATTATGAACTAGGCCTGGCCCACTCTAAAGTTTGTGACTGAGTTAAACCTTTTTTAGACATGGTTATAGCCTCTCATGGTTCTGATATTGCTTAAGTCCCACACCTAATCTAATTACAGATGCACTCAGAAACAATGCGTTAGACTAACTACCTAGATTAGAGGTAGGCAAACTACAGCCCACGGGCTACATCCGGCCCTCAGGACCGTCCTGCCTGGCCCCTGAGCTCCTGGCCTAGGAGGCTTGCCCTCGGCCCCTCCCCCGCTATTCCCCGTCCTCCATAGTGATGCCACCGCGCAGGCAGCAGGGCTGCGAGCTCCTGCCACTCTGAGTGGCATGGTAAGGGGGCGGTGGCACACAGGGCGGGGGGTTGGATGGGGATCTTGGGGGGCAGTCGGGGCGGTTAGGGACAGGGGGGGTCCCAGGAGGGGGCAGTCAGGGGACAAGGAGAAGGGGAGGTTGAATGGGTTGGAGGTTCTGAGGGGGACAGTCAGGGGGTGGGAAGTGGGAGGGGGCAGATGAGGGTGGAGGCCAGGCTGTTTGGGGAGGCACAGCCTTCCCTACCCAGCCCTCCATACAGTTTCACACCCCGCGGTGGTCCTTGGGCCAAAAAGTTTGCCCACCCCTGACCTAGATGGAATTGGTCCGTAGTGTAGTTAGGCATAACACTATTCTCAGAAAAATAATCTTTCCCTCCCTTGATCTATACAACAAGTATGATGTAAAACACAGTCCTGGCAAAACTGTTTAACAGGTTTTTTTGAATACCATTGCGACTTATGTGGTTTGAGCAATCGCATACCAAGGTCTTAATTAAACTTCAAATACATCCTACATTAGAGCTGCAGTACTCACAAGTGCTTGCAGTTGTTCATAGGTGTTTCCAGCACTATTGCCTTTGTTCTTATATCGGTACTCTGTGGATAGAAGGAGCTTAGTGCAATTGATTATCCTTGTACAGTAACAAAATGCCTTGATATGCCTGCAGTTAGCTCGGTCATCAAAGCTCTACATTTGAGAGCAGTGTATTTCACTTATAAAACTTAAGCATTATATTCTAATGAGGAGAAAACTGTTCTGGCCAGTGGATGGGGTGTTGTGTTGGAATGAAGATAAGTGCACACAGTGTACTGCAGGGGTGCTATGTGTGAACATGGTATTCTGTATGCCTCTAAAACAGGAAGGCTAATGTCAACATTGCACCATTTCAGTCACGCTGGTGAAGATTGCAGTGGTACAATTCTGTAATGGAGACCAGATTTGGGATTCATGTCTAGATTCTCAGCATCAGTTCCAATGAATTTGTTTCTCAACCTGGTGCCCAGTGGCATTTAGGCCCATTACAGATAATCTGCCAGTATTTCAAGAGATTCAGGACTAGAATTTCAGGGGATCCTGCATGCCAGGATTGAGGAACACATTGCTACAGCAGTAGGGTTGGATAGAAAAGGACTTTTTGAGGATTGAAATATCATGGTGGAATTGTGTGTAATTCTCACCATTGATTTTAGTTAGTACTCTTTGCTCTGCACTTTCCTAACACTTTTTTTTTTTTTTCAGTTTGGAAGGTGATAGGAAGAAAAGAAAAGGGAACAATGTCAAACAATTAAAATATAGGGCTGTCGATTAATCACAGTTTACTCACGCAATTAACTCAAAAGAATTAACTGTGATTAATCGCAGTTTTGAAATTTTATTAAATATTTTGGATGTTTTTCTACATTTTCATATATATTCTGTGTTGTAATTGAAATCAAAGAGTATATTATTTTTGATGACAAATATTTACACTGTAAAAATGATAAACAAAAAAGTGTTATTCAGTTCACCTTACAAATGTAGATTTTTGCTTGTTACATAACTGCACTCAAAAACTAAACAATGTAAAACTTCAGAGCCTGGAAGTCCACTCAGTCCTCCTACTTGTTCAGCCCTCTTCTTATTTACAAAGTGAGAACAGGCATTTGCATGGCACTTTTGTAGCCAGCATTGCAAGGTATTGACGTGCCAGATATGCTAGACATTTGTATGCCTGTTCAGCCACCATTCCAGAAGACAGGTTTCCATGCTGATGACGTTCATTAAAAAAAGTATGCGTTAATTAAACGTGTGACTGAACTCCTTGGGGGAGAATTGTATGTCCCCTGCTATGTTTTACCTGCATTCTGCCATATATTTCATGTTATAGTAGTCTCAGATGATGACCCAGCACGTTCTTCATTTTGAGAGCACTTTCACTGCAAATTTCACAAAACGCAAAGAAGGTACCAATGTGAGATTTCTAAAGATAGCTACAGCACTCGACCCAAGCTTTAAGAATCTGAAGTGCCTTCCAAAATCTGAGAGGGAGGAGGTGTGGAGCATGCTTTCAGAAGTCTTAAAAGAGCAACACTCCAGTGTGGAAATTACAGAACCCAAACCACCAAAAAAGAAAATCAACCTTCTGCTGGTGGCATCTGATTCGGATAATGAAAATGAACATGCATCCGTTCGCACTGCTTTGGATTGTTACCGAGCAGAACCCGTCGTCAGCATGGATGCATGTCCCCCGGAATGGTGGTTGAAGTATGAAGAGACACATGAATCTTTAGCACATCTGGCATGTAAATATCTTGTGGCACCCACTACAACAGTGCCAGGCTAAAGCCAGTTCTCACTTTCAGGTGACATTGTAAACAAGAAATGAGCAGCATTATCTCCGGTAAAAAATTGTAACCAAACTCGTTTGTCTGAGCGATTGGCTGAACAAAAAGTAGGACTGAGTGGACTTGCAGGCTCTAAAATTTTACATTGTTTGTTTTTATTTTGTTTTTTTATACATAATTCTACATTTGTACATTCAACTTCCACGATAGAGATTGCACTACAGTACTTGTATTAGGTGAATTGAAATATACTATTTATTTTGTGTGTTTTTACGGTGCAAATACTTGTAATCAAAAATAAATATAAAGTGAGCACTGTACACTTTGTATTCTGTGTTGTAATTGAAATCAATATATTTGAAAATGTAGAAAACATCTGAAAACATTTAAATAAATGGTATTCTATTATTATTTAACAGTGTGATTAATTTTTTTAATTGCTTGAGAGCACTCTTAAAATACTTCAGTTTTGCCACTTGAAGTGGAGGTCAGAATTGTAGGACTCGTTAGGATCTTTGAGTGGCATCTATTCACTGCACAGTTCAAATGAATAAAAATGTGTAATATTCTAAATCTCTTCCGCTCTTGGACAGTCTTCAGTCTGGCTTGGCAGAACATGCTCAGGGAGATGGCACAGATGTTGAAGAGCTGTTGCATAAAAAGCAGCGACTGAACATGGTCTCTTCTCCTTCTGATGGAACCTGTGTAGCAGCTCGCACCCGCCCAGTACTAAGCTGCAAGAAGCGACGGCTCGTTCGACCTAGCAACATCATACCCCTCTCCAAAAAGGTCAGTGTGTACTGGTGTTGTCTTGCTCATCTTTATTTGATGTGTGTGTGACCCGAGAGAGAACTGAAGTCTTGACGCAGTAGTTAGTGGTGTACTTCCACCGCTGTGAAAGCAAAGGTGAAATAGTCCCTTATCCCCCGATGTATGAGTATTTGCTGCTTTTATGGGGGTTGATCTAAGACATTTAAAAAAACAAAATATTTTAACAGAAGACATTGAGGCTGTAGGCTGTTGTAGATGCTATAGGGAAACCACGTTACCTTTCCGTTAATTTATTGTGATAATTGCAACTCTTGTGTCAGGGAAGAGGAGATAATAACTACTTGGGCAGGAATCTTATCATGAGCACCTTTTATTAAACGTTAGCTGAAACTTTAAAAAGCCAGAGGCAGATACCCAACATGGAAAATTTCAATCCAAACTATTAGAAGTTTGGTAAAATTATAAGCAATTTAAAATGTAATGAGTCAGGCAATCTTAACTATAAGCATTGTTACCTGCTTTCTTAAAAGTTGTGCCATGTGTCCAACACTCTGTCTTCCATATATATAATATTTCACATGGGCTGCTGGGCTGACTGTTGACTACTGTTACCTTCAGCCCTGAAACATATGAATGTCTTATATTCCTGTATTGTTTCTTTTTTCATACTCTCTTCCATATGGTCTTGCCTTCCCTCGCCCTGTTCCTCCTCCAGTGCTCCTGTTTCTACTGCTGACTACAGCAGTGAAAGGAGCTGTTGCTCCCTGATGAGCTGATGTGGGGAAAGCAAGGCTTCAGTCTCTTTTGTAGCTGACCCAAACTCTGGAGAGAGCTATGTCTAGCCCTCCCCTGGAGGGAAGATGGCTAAGATGTAGGACTGGAGAAGAATGGGAAGTGAAGTCCATTTCTGTATGGAGAGGATATCATAGCTAACTTTTTTTAAATGATGTAATCTTCTGGGTAAGCAAAATGGAAAGGCATCTTGTAAAGCAGTATCACCATCTACGTGTTCCTGTGGTCATAGCAAACCATTCCGACTGGAGTATAAAGGGTTGTATTAACAGTGAAGGTATGGGAATCTCTCTCTGGGGGTTCAGTCTTGCCAGAAGTTTAGTTGGACTCTGTGCTGCTCTCCTGATTAAAGACAGGACAAACCATTCTCACTGCTGCTAAGTAAAAAGGATTTCAAGCCAAACTGCATTGTCATACGGTTACAAGTCTAGTGAGCTACAGGGAAGCGGAAGTCTCAGGGTGCTAGAATTTAGAGAACTAGCTCATTTAGGTGCTATTTCCATGAGCAAAAAGGGCATGTTTCAGTTGTTAGCGCAATCAGATTAGCTTAACACAAGTGTAAATGGAGATTAGTCAGCCAGTTGTGAGTATTTCTAGAGGGTTCTGCAAAGATCTGTTCTTGGCCCCGTGCTATTCAATACCTTTATCAATGGTTTGGAAGAAAATAATAAAATCATTGCTGGTAAAACTTGCAGATGGCTGAAATTGAAGTGGTAAATGCTGATAGGGACACATGAGGTATACAGAGTAATCTGGTTCACTTGGGGAGGTGGGTTCATTTTAATGACATGTTTTAATACAGCCATATGCAAGGACACACCTTTCAGAACAAAGAATGTAGGTCATGCTTACAGGATGGGAGACTGTGACCTGATATGCAGTGACATTGAAAGGAACTTAAGGGTCATGGTGGGTAACCAGTTGAACGGGAGCTGCTAGTGCAGTGCTGTAGCGAAGAGTGTTAGTTCGCCCCTTGAACACATGTATGTGTTGAATATCAAGTAGAAGTGAGCAAGGGGTGTTACATCTGGGTACAGCATTAGTGAGATCGCTGTATGAGTACTGTTTGGTGCTGGGGTCCATATTTGAAAAGTAATGCTGAAAAATTGGAAAGGGTTTAGGAATGAGCTACAAGAATGATTCAAAGTTGGGAAAACATGCTTTTATAGTAAGAGATTTAAAAAACGGAATCTCTTTAGCCTATTGAAGAGAAGGTTCAGAGATGACTTGATCACTGCCCATAGGTATCTGTGGGAAGGAGATTTCTGATTAGTATATGTGGCTCCTTAATCTAGCAGAAAAAAGCATAACAAGGTCATGATTGTCTAGCTTCAGCTTCCGATCTGAGATCAGAAACAAAGTGCATATTCTTAAGAGGGGTTAACCAACAATTGGAACAATACCTAGGGAGATGGTGGATTCTCCATTACTTGAACTCTGAGTCAAGACAGCATATCTTTCTAAAATGTCTGATGTAACTCACAGAAGTTAAAGGCTTGATTTAGACCTTTCAGGGTGAGAGGTTCTGTGGCCTGTGTCATGCAGGAGGTCAAACTAGGTGATCATAGTGGTTCCTTCTGGCATTATAATCTGTACATCTGTGAATTGAAATGCCCAGCTTAATTGAGCTAACATGATTGAAAACATCCCTTATTGAAAACATCCCTTTTCTTTGTCAAGACTTACCTGTAAGTGTCAACTTGGCACAGCCATTTCTCATGCTGGCCTTGTCTAGGCTAAAAAGAGAGGTGTTTTTCCCCCTATAGAGTTAGCTGAATTGAGCTATCTTAAGTTGACTGAAAACCTCCTTAAACTGTCTAGTGATGTCAAATATGTTTAGCCAATTTTAGCTGATTGAGCTATTGCTAAAAGTGTTAAACTGTATTTTATATTGGTGTTCAGTAGGATTTTTGGTTGTTAAAGCTTGATTTAGGGTTGGGGGATGTGCCTTTTTTCCTAGTCTAGGCAAGGCCAGTGGCTCTTATTTGATGTAAAAAGGATGTAGCCTCCAGGATTTTTCAGCAAATTGCCTAAGAGTTGCATATGGAATGAGTGGGTGTAGACAGATCAGCCTCTTTGAGTTAAGTATTGAATTTCTTTTTCTTTTTCCCCTTGGGGTCTAGGTTCATCGTAACAGCATGGTGCGATGTAGCTGTGATGTGAACCCGTTGTGTGCCATCTGTGGCACTCGAAGCTCCATATCTCCGGAAATCCAGTATGAAGCCCCTTTGCTGGAGCGCCTCTCCCAGCTGGACTCATGTATTCACCCTGTTCTATCATTCCCAGATGGTAAGCACAGCCACTTAATGAAACGCACAGTGAAGTTGAGAGGTATAGGGAGAGAAATACCAAAGGATGTAAAACGAATAATACTTTGGGTAACTTTGGTGCTACCATAATCCAGCCACTTGTGAACGTGCCCACTCTGCTCTGCTGCAGAACTTTAGATATTCATCACTTTCCATAGGAAGTGGGAATGTGCTAGGTATGTCCACGTGCTTGGAACGAAGTATGTGCAGCTGTTAGTGGCTTATGGGGGATGGCACTCCCCAGAGTGGAAAGGTGAAAGGAAAGCAGTATACCTTGAATCCACACTGTGGTGAGCATGCACGTGTATACTCAGTCCTTGTGAGAACATTGCCCTGAAGCCTGGCTTTGTGAGAATAGAGAGCAAAGCAAGTAAAGTTTTGATAATTGGGAGCCTTGCGTCAGAGTTTGAGGGTTATACTGACAATATTTTATAAACCAGTTGGAGGATGTAGTTGAGTTCGACCATTTATATCAAAAGAAGAGACTGTCTTAGTTAGAAGAAGAGTCTCTTCTGTCTATGCCAGCAGCAAATCATCTGTGATACGATTTGAATTTGAGGTTAGTGTACAGCTGGGTAATAAGAGCTTGCGACCGAAGCCTTTTTATGTATTTATGGGTGATGAGAGAAGAGTAACTTAAGTTTCATGCTTCAGGGTGTAAACATGAAGGAATTTCTTTCCTCCATCTACTCTATTGCACAGTAGGCCAGATACTTCAGAAGAAGGTGAAAAAACTATTATGCATCAGTCATCTGCCGCAGGTAGACACCAACAGTCTGATGCAGTACAGTAAATCCCGTATTTATAGGGTTGACCTAAACCAGTTAACATTTTTAAACATAACTTGTCCTGTCTAAACTAGGTGCAAAGTCTTGTTTAAAACTATGTTTACTAACACATTTAAAACATGAGCATTTGTCTTAATTTAGATTGCTCTCAGTGCTCAGATACATGTGACCTCCTTTGATTATCCCAGAGGCTGGCTTTTTAATCCTCTCAAAACCTGAAAGAAGGTGGGCTGCTGGGGGCAGAGAAATATGGCTAAATATTCTTTGTGTCTGCATCACAGTTTCCCAGCTGAGAAAGAGGTTTCAAGGTCACAGAATTAAGACGAGTGCCATCAACCAGGGTAGTTGTTTGTTTGTTCTCTCTCTCTCTGTCAAATTTTCACTGTGTTCACCATCAAAAATATGATATAGCCCTCCTGAATTGGCTGTATAGATATGGTACATTTGTATACATGAGAGAGAACTTTTTGTCAACATCTTGACTTGAACTGGCTGTCTCTTTCAAGCTCTCATTTTGAGTCCAACTCCCTTTGGCATCTTTAACATCTTGGCACCTGGAGCTGGGCTTCTCTAGCATAGTGTGCTGAGGCCTGCACTGCCAGGTACCTCCGGAGGAGGATCGCGTTACACTTTTGGTAAGCAGGCATATATGTGGTGGGTTTTAACCCATTGAAGTGCTGCTTCATAGGTGCTTTGTCCTTTCAGTTTCTCTGGTTCGTTGGATTTCAGTCTGGGGATTTTCAGATGATGTAATAACCTTGGTAACAAGGATGTTAACTTGGGTTTAAAAATGCACAGTGTGATCGCCATCTGCTGGTCCCCAAGAGACCTGCAGCACTGAGTTCAGTGAAAGAGAAAATGCGTAGAATAGAGTTGCAATACGATTGCAGTGCAGCCAGTGTGAAGCCCTGTTAAATCAAATACTCGCTGTAGGAGCAGACCAATTTTTAAAAATTGAAGTAAATTTCCAAGCCTTGGAATAAATTGTGGAATCATCTGGAGGAGAGAGAGACAAGTGAAGAGAGTACATGTTGTGTCCATGAAGGCAAATCCGTTTAGTAAATCCACAATACAGCTTCTTGGCTACCTGTTTAAGACTACTTTTATTCCTTGTGGTTTTGCATGGGGCATGCCTGTGCTAACACATTTATGCCCCGGTGTCAGTTATGGCAGGACAGCTGCCATCACGTCATCATTTCCCTGGCTTCTTAGCAAATAGGCTAAACCAGAAGCCTTAACTGTCAGGTTATTTGAACACCACTCTAGCAGCTTTTCCCTGGAACCCAAGCTCCTGCTATTAATAGCAAACTCCAGCCCACACCCTGCTGCCAGTTGGCTCTGTCCTGCTGTCCAGCCAACCCATGCATCGTGTGTTTGCCCCCGCCCTCGGGTCAGATTGGCAGCCTCTGCTTGGGCTACCATGCCAACTCATTGGGGATGATGGGAATCCTAATGGGGGTTCAAGCAGAGGCCTCCAAGATTCAGGCCCTGCATGAAATCTCCTCTCTCCCAATTAGACACTGAAATAATTAATCTATGGAATATAGAGATTTCAAATAGCTGGTCAATCCTGTGGGGGCTAGGAAGGGGGCTCAGCTCTGATCTTAGCTGCTTCATCAAAGGCATTATGAAAATGCTGTGTCCCCTTGAGATCTGAGGAAGGGATGTTGGCCCTTCCTGCTCTCCTGTCAGTATTGCAGTGGCGCCTCTCTGGGCCTCAGTATTTGAACAGTCACTTGTGGTGATGGGGTTAGTCCCTGAGGCAATGAGGTACCTAGCAGTTGTTGTTTCCCTTTCGGTTGAAGCAAGGTGCAGGTGTTCTGCCACTGATACAGGAAGATCCCAGGTGGATGGGACACCGACAGTGTGTGTCAGGGAGTACCTAGTGGCCTGGGATGTACGCTTCTTTCCTCGCGGATAACACCGAGTTGCTGCCTCCTAGACATCTCTCTTTTGTTCAGGCTGAGGCTTTTCCTGCTGCGCTGTGAGAGATGAAAGAAACCCTGATAACTGGTGTCCCAGAGGCACAAAACAGACATGTCATGCAGGATGTTCTGCAACCATGTGTCATAGTTTTTGGCAACCAAATCAAAGTTTGAGGCCGTAAGCAACCATTGATAAGGGGGAAGTTGGGTCACCTGGGATCCCAAAGCCAGAGCCTGGTGGTGACTTTCTGCTAGCTGGGGAGGGGCAGCTGTGATCTCCTAATAAGCCTAACTTATCTGTGCAAGTAAAATGCTGTATAACTTCATCAGTGTTTCCCTCAGTGGTGGCTTCTGTTAATTCAGGCAGTGTCTCCTGAGACGCTACGGTGGTGACTTCCATGGGAGGAGAAGGTTGTGAGAAGAGCAGCCTGGAGTATGTGTTGGGTTGGGCCAATGGACTTATGCCAGGACTGTGTGTGTGCATAGTTGTGAGGCAGGTGTTTTATGTTGAGACTGCATGTGTATAGGCATGGATGCATGGGTGTGTGTGTGTCCACATCCAGGGGTGGAGCGGAAGGAATATGCTGGAAATGGGGTGAGAGTACCTGCACGTTTGTGTCCCCATGGGCTTATGGAACCACAATAGATGGATAAGTAATTATTGCCTCCATTCAGAGATGGGGAAGGGGCTAATATCGGTGGTTTACCAGAATATAATCTGGATGAGAGACACACCTGTGCCACAAGCCACGTAAGAAATTGCTGCTTGTCATTGGGGCAGCATTTAGGGATGGATACCATGTGTTGATGGCTTATGCCCACCTTTTGCCAGACTGATGTGCCTGGGCTATGTCCTGCTGGATCCTCACAGCTGCTCTGGGCTTCTTGGGTTGCAGCAGCGGCCTGCAGTACCTTCCCTCAATTAGGACTGACCAGGAGCAGGTGACTTTTCCTCAAATGCAGAGGTCATGGTGGTCATCCAGGACTTTGCACCTCCAACATAGATGAGTGCAAAGAGTTTTGCTTTGCGTGGTCCTTGAAATCCAGCTGCTGCACAGTGTAGCAGCTGCTGCACAGTGTAGCACCTGCTGCCTGAATTAGGCAGCTGCTCCACGCAACTCATGCCTATGCTGAAGGCGTTGCTGTGTATAGTGTCTTGGCAGATGAGCTATCCCATTGTAAAGCTCTCCCTGGAGAACAGCATCGGGGTACTTTTAACCTCAGAGCCCATCTCTTTAGAAGGTGTTCTCTCTGGTAACTTACAACCGTGATAGACCATCTGGATAGCACATAACACGGATCCATTTTATTTAGCATTTAGCCAGTTGACTTGTTTTGGGTCTGCTTTTTTTCCTGTGTTCAACTGTTAGGGTTAGGAGAGCCATGGTAGCCCTCATTGTTGGTGGCTTATAGAATTAAAGCGGCTGGCTACTCTGGTGACAATCAATAAACTAAATGACTTTCCCAAGTGGGTTCCTTTTTAGGCCTTTGTCCTTGAAAAGGATGCGTCCCTTCTTATGTCTTGACCCTGAACTGAGGATGTAAGTCACATCTTCCCCTTCCTGCCCTTCCCAGTGTACATTTTGGTCTGCTGCTGCTGCTGTGTTGCAACTTCTTGGCTGGAAGAGGGCAATGGGCAGGTGAGAGTGAATGCGGAAAGGCACTGGACCCCTGTCCCGGTGGGATAGGCAGGTGCCTGGTCCTCTCCTTGTCTTGGACAGAAGAATGTGCTTCACTCTCAAAGAGATTGAGACTGAAGACACTGGCTCCAAAAATCACAACCTCCCCTTGAGCATGAGGATGGAGTCAACAGCCTGGAATCATAATTCAGAATAGATGTATTGTGGTCTCTCCTGGGTAGTAGCACACTGCATTTTGAATTCTAGCATGACTTGGTTGTTGCGTTGTACCTATCTGCAGATGTGCCGACGAGCCTGCACTTCCAGAATATGCTGAAATCCCAGTGGCAGAGCAAGCCCTATGAGAAAATCAAACCTCCCAAAAAGCTCTCACTCAAGCATAGAGCCTCCATGTCTGCCAGTAGCCTGTCTGACCCTGCTCGCAAGGACCGCCACAAACTGGTCAACTCCTTCTTCACTGCAGCCAGTAAGTATCCACTTTTTTCCTCAAACTAGTACAGGAGTGTCTGTAAACTCCCAACTAATCCTGCTAATGTCCTGAATGTCCTAAATGAGTGCAGTGAAGAAGAAATGTGTGTATGATCGCTCTCTTCAGGGCGCGCTGTAGACTGGGCTTGTGGCGATAATACTGCAAAACCTAAAATGGAGCTGAGGTGTGTGCAGGTGTGAACCAAATTGGGTCAGAGTGTCATAGGTGCTGTTCCCTGCGCAGGTCAGTGTTTTCCTGGCATAGGCAGTAATAAAGGGATTCGCTGCTTTACCTGCATCTGCCCCAGTCCCTGCTGGTGCTGGAGCCCTGACCCATCCGGATCTCCAGTGTTGGCTGTATCTCCTGTGCTAACAGAAAGAGAGGGGAAAGCCGACATTTCACAGCTCTTTTTCTGTTCCCCTCCTCAGAGTGCTCACATCACAAAATCCAACCAAACAAGGCACACAGGCAGCCCTTAGACGATCTAATGGCTGTGCCCAAGGCCAAGAGAGTGCCAGAGCGCTCACTTATCCTGCCTCCTGCACATGACAAAAAGCAGTTGTGGGACTACTCACCTGAGAGAAGCGAAGGTAGGCTCCCACAGCCAGGTCTCACGGGGGGAGCTTGGGCTTTGCTGCATTCCCATCCTCTTTCCCCTTGGTGAAGGGGAGTGTGCTGCTTCTGGGAATAAAGGAGCTGCTGTCACTACTGCAGCTATCCCCCGTGTGCTCTAACAGCTTATTCCCCCAGGGCCTGTAAAGCTGGCAGCTGCAGTCGGAGGAAGCTTCTACTTCATGCACAGTGGTCCTCGATGGTTACTTTTAAGCATGTGGTGTAACCTTTTTTCCTAATGTCATTGTCCATTTGTCGTCTTCTCCTGTAGTGTTAAAGCATCACGCAGATGTCGGAGGCCCAAGTTACCTATCAGCAACTGCGGCCTCTATGCCCCACAGCCCCATAGTGCGGCAGCTGTCCACATCTTCTGACAGTTCTGCTCCTGCCAGCACAAGTTCACAGGGCGCCTCCAGCATGTCTGTAAGTATCTGATCAGGGCATGGTCATGCATCTGGAGGGGTTGCTGAGCTGCTATCCTGCTCTGGAGATTGCTTGGCTCTCAGCAATCCAGGTTTCCCTCTACTCTGGATAGAAACAACGGTTCAAGTATTAGTGTCTGAATTTACTCAGTGGTTTCCCAGTGCTGGGGCTGAGAGTCAGCCATAGATTAATAGTATTGCTGACCACTAGTGAATTCTGGGATTCTAAAAGCAAACTGTAATCTTAATAAGATTCTCAGATTGACCCGGGTTGGTTGACCCTTCTCCACTGGTGGAGTAATTAGATTTTTTCAATATTCTCAATGCTACCTTCTGCCAAATAATTTTAATTGTCTTCCATAGGTTGAGCTTCAGCTTTAGTGCAAGTCCCAGTCTTTGCCAATCTTTGAGAGAGCCTAGGGAGGGCCATGATTAAATCTGATGGGAAGGAGGCACATAGTTGGGTGTCAGTATGCTGATGCCAGCAAAATACTTCCACTTATGATCCTCTTTCATCGGTAGATCTCAAACTGATTTACAAAGGTGGGCCACCATTATTTCCATTTTTTACAGGTAGGGAGACTTAAGTGGAGAGATGAAGAGACTTGAACTGCTTCACACAGTGAATCACTAGCAGAGTCAGGAATCATGGGTTTCATAGAATCATAGAATATCAGGGTTGGAAGGGACCTCAGGAGATCATCTAGTCCAACCCCTGCTCAAAGCAGGACCAATCCCCAATTAAATCATCCCAGCCAGGGCTTTGTCAAGCCTGACCTTAAAAACTTCTAAGGAAGGAGATTCTACCACCTCCCTAGGTAACGCATTCCAGTATTTCACCACCCTCCTAGTGAAAAAGTTTTTCCTAATATCCAACCTAAACCTCCCCCACTGCAACTTGAGACCATTACTCCTTGTCCTGTCCTCTTCTACCACTGAGAATAGTCTAGAACCATCCTCTCTGGAACCACCTCTCAGGTAGTTGAAAGCAGCTATCAAATCCCCCCTCATTCTTCTCTTCTGCAGACTAAACAATCCCAGTTCCCTCAGCCTCTCCTCATAAGTCATTTGTTCCAGACCCTAATCATTTTTGTTGCCCTTCGCTGGACTCTCTCCAATTTATCCACATCCTTCTTGTAGTGTGGGGCCCAACACTGGACACAGTACTCCAGATGAGGCCTCACCAATGTCGAATAGAGGGGGACGATCACGTCCCTCGATCTGCTTGCTGTGCCCCTACTTATACATCCCAAAATGCCATTGGCCTTCTTGGCAACAAGGGCACACTGCTGACTCATATCCAGCTTCTCGTCCACTGTAACCCCTAGGTCCTTTTCTGCAGAACTGCTGCCTAGCCATTCGGTCCCTAGTCTGTAGCTGTGCATTGGGTTCTTCTGTCCTAAGTGCAGGACCCTACACTTATCCTTATTGAACCTCATCAGATTTCTTTTGGCCCAATCCTCCAATTTGTCTAGGTCCCTCTGTATCCTATCCCTGCCCTTCAGCGTATCTACCACTCCTCCCAGTTTAGTATCATCCGCAAATTTGCTGAGAGTGCAATCCACACCATCCTCCAGATCATTTATGAAGACATTGAACAAAACCGGCCCCAGGACCGACCCCTGGGGCACTCCACTTGACACCAGCTGCCAACTAGACATGGAGCCATTGATCACTACCTGTTGAGCCCGACAATCTAGCCAATTTTCTACCCACCTTATAGTGCATTCATCCAGCCCATACTTCTTTAACTTGCTGACAAGAATACTGTGGGAGACAGTGTCAAAAGCTTTGCTAAAGTCAAGAAACAATATATCCACTGCTTTCCCTTCATCCACAGAACCAATAATCTCATCATAGAAGGCGATTAGATTAGTCAGGCATGACCTTCCTTTGGTGAATCCATGCTGACTGTTCCTGATCACTTTCCTCTCATGTAAGTGCTTCAGGATTGATTCTTTGAGGACCTGCTCCATGATTTTTCCGGGGACTGAGGTGAGGCTGACTGGCCTGTAGTTCCCAGGATCCTCCTTCTTCCCTTTTTTAAAGATTGGCACTACATTAGCCTTTTTCCAGTCATCCGGGACTTCCCCCGTTCGCCACGAGTTTTCAAAGATAATGGCCCATGGCTCTGCAATCACAGCCGCCAATTCCTTTAGCACTCTCGGATGCAACTCGTCCGGCCCCATGGACTTGTGCACGTCCAGCTTTTCTAAATAGTCCCTAACCACCTCTTTCTCCACAGAGGGCTGGCCATCTATTCTCCATGTTGTGATGCCCAGTGCAGCAGTCTGGGAGCTGACCTTGTTAGTGAAGACAGAGGCAAAAAAAGCATTTCCTCTTTCCTTGTGCCCAGTCAGATAGACCACAACAGCCCCTGTAGCCCATATCTCCTTGTGATCTTCAGTTTTGCAAAAATATTGAAGAGGAAGCAGGATATGGTCCTTTGGGGATTTCACATCAGAGAGGAACCTTCACCCAGCACTAACTGCTGGAATAGCTTGACTGGAAAGATTAGAACCATGTGATTCCAGCCATTCCCAGATCCTGACATCCTATTGACCTCATGATGAACAGTATTGAATTCTGCTGAACTGTTAAGCAACATCAGCAAGGACAGCTGGCCTCTGTCCATTTCTGTAATTAGCATCTTTGGTGCCATGATCCAGTCTGAAGCATGACTGGAAATGGGCCACGGAACTTGAGAATGAGGTGTTGGAATTGGCCTTTCCTTCACTGCTTCAGTTTATTGTGCCCAGACAGGGAATGTTCTAGAACAGATGATAGTTAGCAAAACATTTAGCATCTATGGTTATCCTTATAATCAGAGACCTGAACAGAGTTTGTTTGACCCAGCTTGTATGATTGGTGCCAGCAGCTTGCCTCTCCAAGTGAGGCAGTAAAAATCCCCTCTAAATAAAGGTTCCAAGCATTTGTCACAAACTTGCACTAGCTAGGACATGTAGAGGTCTCAGATTGAATGGACCGCTTGTAGCACTGCTGGGACAGAACTAGTTGCTATGGGTTTATAAAGCATCCTACCAGCCAGAATAGTGTGGGTGGTTAGAATGTTGTAGATGCTTTGGAGTTGGAGAAGAGAGATTTTTTTTTTTTAATTTTTTTTTTTAACTTTTTTTTTTTTTTTTACAACTGTGTCCTAGTGGCGTAGAAACTCCTTGCGTTACCTGTGATTGGATTCCTTGCTCACCTCAGCCATTGACATTGCCAGTCTCTTCTCTCCATTTGTCACAGATTGTTGATTAAAGCCAAGTTGACCTGTGGGGAGTTTGTAGAGAAGGCATGCTTTGGGAATTACTATGAGGAGGATACCTGTCTACTAGGAAGTGGACAAAGGCCCAGCCATTTATTTCACTGTGAACTAACTCAAGTCTTTCTCATTGATAGTCAAAGTGGAATAGTAAGTTTTATGATACCTCCTGCAATAAAAAGGTATTCTACAAATAAATTCCAGGGCAAGGAATCCATAGACAATCAAGCAGTCTGTCTGAAGCATTATGTTCAATTTAGCTGCCTTTCCCTTTTGCACATCAAACCATTGCCATCTGCCCTTGGGTTTACCCCCTGCCATCTCTGGCAGCTGGGATAAAGTCACGGCCAAAGAAACATCTATGCCTCCAAAAATAATTTAGGGGTGTGCTAGAAGCAGGGAGCACCCATTAACTTCTGTGATACGATTCTGTGAAGGCTACTTATTTTTCACTGAGGCCATCCCTTGCCCTCGTCAGATCCTGGGCTGCACTTGAGGAATGGGAAAGCTTTTTGAGGGGTAGCTTGCCTAATCTGAACGTTCCTAATGCTGGCTGCTGCTGGCTTTTGGTCTCTTTTAGAGTTGCACTTAATTCTTTATTTGTTCCCTGGGACTATGTCAGTGCTTGATGAGCTGACATGTCTGAAAATTCTGGGCGTTTTCTTTTAATTGTACCATGAACTAAACTAACAAAGTGTGGGAAAGACCTGCAAGTTTCAGAACAAGTGGTGAATTTATGTCCGTTTAGACCGCTGATCCTCCCCCCAGTCCTTAGAATTACTAGGAATCTTACAAATAATCCTTAGACTTGCTAGGAATCTTGTCCTCAAAAGCTGTAGGGTTCAGATGTACTACTTAGAGTCTGCCTGTTAGTTCGAGTATATTCTGAATGTTTCCATCAGAAATAGAAATCTCTCCACTTTGTCTACAAATATCCAAAGTGTAAAACTTTTTACCTTTTAAACTTAAAATTCCAAAGGGGCAGGAGAGATCCAGGGGATAAATGTGACTTTTAGTCCGGTCAGTTAACCTAAATTTGCATATGCTCTCTGATTGGTCAGCATTGCTTCACACCTCAGTACTGATCTCTGAGGAGGTAAACAATAGAAACCTCCAGATGTTTGTCACATGACTGTTTTAAACAAATCGGGAGACAATTTTTTCATGTAGGTAGCAGTACTGTTGAGCTGCCCTCTATGATTCTGTGAGGCTCATTAATCCCTAATGCTTGTGCTTTTGCAGCACATTTTATCTAAGCACCTCAAAACATATTACCCAACTTTTCTTATTTTCTTGTGTTGTTTATGCAGTGTAATTACAGTTGCCTGCATGACTTAATTTTCACAGTAAAAGCCACATGTTCCATGCAATGGGGAATGGAGGAGACAGATAAAAGGGTAAATTGCAAATCCTCTTTGTAAAGGGGATATGAAGTTGAGTTGAACAGTTTGAGAATCAAGTGTTTTACCTGTTTGTGAAAGACCTGCTCAGTGGTATAGCAAGTACCTGAATGTTGGGAGAGATTTTCATAGGCACAAAGGGCATTAAGCACCCAGCTGCCATTGACTTTCAGTGGGAGTTGGGCACTTAACTGTTGTTTGTGCCTTAGTCACCTCCTCTTAAAACCAGGATGGATACAGGTTTAAATAGCACTAGAATTTCTTGAAGCACATGTTGAAAAGTGTAGTAAAGAGCTATAGTTCAAAAATCATTTTGTAAAAAGAGTAAATTTTCCCCTTCAAAATACATGAACTCAATGATGAGTGGAATTCTCTCTGCAGGGAAGGTGCAATCTTAAAGGAACAGTAACATAGATGGGAGCTGTGGCTTTTCCCATTTAGAATTTCCGTTCTGGCTCCTCTTGTTAAATGCAGGAGCATTGTCTGTCTTTTTAATATTAATAATAAAAAAAACCTGCTGGTGAAAGGTGTTGGAATTGACAGCTCTGCTGAATGAACCCCCTTTATTCGTAGGCCAGGCCTCCTGCTAACTGCTCTCCTCCCTGATTGGGAGGGGGCACTAAAGCAGATAGGTATCCGCATTGTACAAACCTTCTCCACATTTTAGCCCTTGCTGAGCTTCTTGTCAGCACACTCTGCAGAAAGGTTGAATGGACCAAGGAGACTCAATTCCCCTCTAACACCAAAGGCAGCCTTTGGTGAGGCATTCTGGGGAAGTATTGACACTTAAATTTCTGCAGTGTGCATTGTTCTTGGTCCATGGACATGCCCCAGCATTGCTCCAAGGCCATCAATCTGGCATCCCTCGCTAGTGCACGATTCACGTTAGAAACTTTTCAGTTATGAGACTGATCGATGCTCCTTAGAGAAGCAGTCCCACCAGGTTGAAACCTGAGGTTCCCCCCTCGCTTTCCTCACTGTTTTTTGTCTTTGTTTTGCAGCAGCCGAGGAGGAGGAGAGGCGAAAGCTCCTTTGATATTAATAACATTGTCATCCCAATGTCTGTTGCTGCAACAACTCGTGTGGAGAAACTACAATACAAAGAAATCCTCACACCGAGGTATGGCTTCGGTCTGTCCCCAGCCTCCATGTATAGTGCTGCCCGTTCCCGTTTCCTCTGTCGAAAGTGTAGCATAGTCAGAAACGGAATACTCCTGAAACTTTGCCCCCACTGGAGCTCTCCGCATGGCTGCTAGTGCTGTTCAGGACAATGATTTTCCACCTGCTCAAGTCAGTTCCATTCTAGGTGGTGAGAGCACGCCCACATGCGCGATAAGAGATTTTTGCCTTAGCGGTATCCGTAGGGTCGGCTGCGCCGCCCCCTTGAGTGCCACGCTCATGCGCTGGTATATTAGGCGCCCCGGCCCTATGCCCTCTTGGTTCCTTTTTACCGCCCTGGTTGGTCAGAAAGTTAGCGGTTCTTTACAGCCTATTGTTTACTCTCTTTGTATATCATTTGTAGATACTTAGTTAGCCATAAGTTAAGTGTTAGGTTAGTTTGGTAGTTAGTCCCTGCTCTGGACATGCTTCAAACCATGCTCCTCATGCAACAGGCGGATGCCTATTAGTGACCCCCATGACAGCTGTTTTCAGTGCGTGGGGGAATCCCATAGAAAAGACAAGTGTGGGATCTGTAAGAACTTTCGCCCAGAGATCCATTTGAGGGCTCTCCTCATGGAGACTGCACTTCGTCCTGTGTTGGAGCCCTTCCGCCCAGACCCCACTCCTAGCACCTCAACATGAGTGCAGAGCTCACCACCGGCACTGGGCTCCACCGCCTGGCACCATTCCCCTCACCGGTGCCTAAGAAGCAGCAAAAGAAGAGGGGCTCCCTGGCACCAGAGAGGAAGGGGGCTTGGAGCAAAGGACTATGTCAGGCCACATGCCCACCCCACGGGGTGATCAGGGGGACCGCTGTGATCAGACCCCCTAGCCCAGCCAGGGATCTGCCTCCAGCTCCCAGGGCCCTTGTTGCCCAAGGCAGCCCCGGCAGCCAAAGAACAAGTAGCAACCCTGCAGATGCCATGCCAGGCACCAGACGCAGCTAAGACCTCAATGTCCAAGGGCAAGCCGGTCATGGGACCACCCGATAGGGCAGTGGAGCAACCTTGGTCCCTGGACTGCAGGCGTAGATTCCCATCACCACGGCCTAGGACCCAGCACCACAACCTCTGTCTTCGGTCAGAAGGCCCAGGTCGCTGATGACGTACTCTCCCCCTATGAGGCATGGGACACTGGAGTCAAGGCATCAGTCCCTGTACCCTCGTTACTGGCAAGCCTCCCACCAGACATCACCACGGCGCAGGTCACCATTGCCTAAACGATCTCCCAGGCGTCGATCCCCACTGGTGCAGGATCACGCCCAGTCACGGCACCTGTCTCCACCTCTCCAGTACCGCTCGTCAGGCACGCACTGATCCTCGCCCTCTTCTTACCGGTTGCCAACAAGGGTCAGTTGGCAGACTCGGGCATCCATGGCTGCGCTCTGGTCACCAGAGGGGCAGTGATCCAAGTTGGAGCAGGAGTTCAGCCCCTCTCAAGGAAGGGTGAATCAACACCAACCCACAAGGCCAGCACGGTGTCCACAGCAGCGGCATGGCAGCGGGTTAGTGGCTTGCTCAGTTGCTATACTGGAACCCATGGGGCGTGCCTGTCATGCCGGTCCTGTGCTCCCACCATGCCTCCCTGACCACTTCGGAAAAACCGCCGCAAGCACCAGAGTCGGAACACGGTGCCGAGTCCAACCCGAGGGCAGCACGGCAGGCTCCGACACTGAAGGAGCTGACCCCAGAGAGGGAAGGGGAAGCTGCCCCTCCCTCTGCCATGCAGTTGTCGTTTCCAAACGAAGTGGTGGCGGGCCCCTCCCAAATGGGCAGACTCCCCCCCCCCCCACAACTTCAAAGAGCACCAGGCCCTCCTTAAGAGTGGCTGCCAATTTAAACTTGAAGATTGAAGTGTTGGCGGAGGAGTCCGAAACGGTGGTCCAGGTCCTGATGGACAGTACAGCGGCAATGTTATATATCAGCAAGCAAGGCGGAGCCAGATCATCTGCCCTTTGCCAGAAGCCCTCAGGCTCTGGGACTTTGTGTACATCATGACATCCATCTTGTAGCTGCACACCTCCCTGGGGCCAAGAGCGCTTTGGCAGATTGCCTCAGCAGGACCTTCTTGTCTCACCACAAGTGGTCCCTCCATCCGGAGGTGGTCAGTGTCATCTTCCAGAGATGAGACTACCCGGGTGGACCCATTCGCATCCAGACAGAACAGGAAATGCCACATTTTCTGCTCCATTTAGGGGATTGACAGAGGCTCCCTGTTGGACACTTCTGCTCCTGTGGTTGGGGGCTCCGTCGTATGCCTTCCCCACAGTGCCGTTGATCCACAGAGTCCTGATGAAGGTCAAGCAGGGCAGGGCAAAGGTGATCCTCACAGTGCCAACTTGGCCATGCCAGCTCTGGTTCAGCTGCTGGCCATCTCGGTGGCTGTTCCGTTACAGCTACCGCTGTGGCCAGACCTGCTCTCCCAAAACCAGGCCAGGCTTCTGTAGCCGAGTCTGGCGGCGCTGCACCTGACGGCTTGGCTGCCGCATTGTTAAATGCGCAAGAGCAGGAGTGCTCGGCCAGCGTCCAGCAGGTCCTGTTGGGCAGCAGAAAGCCCCACACCAGAGCAACCTACCTGGCCGCATGGAAGTGGTTCACATATGGGACCTTAGATAAAAGGCATTCGGCCGGAGTGAACCTTGCTGCAGTTGATCCTGGACTGCCTTCTGCGTCTCCAGCTCCAAGGCCTGTCCCTTTCATCTGTTAAGGTCCACTTGGCCACTATCTCGGCCTTCCATCCGCTGCTCGAGGGCAGGTTGGTTTTCCCCTAGGACATGACTGCCAGGTTCCTCAAGGGCCTCGAGCACCTCTACCCACATGTCAGAGACCCCGTCCCCCTGTGGGATCTGAATCTTCTGTTGTCACAGCTCACTGGACACCCCCCAAACCCCCCACCCCCGAGCATTTAGCTTCCTGCTCTCTACTTCTCCTTTCCTGGAAGGCTGTGTTCATGGTTGCAATTCAGCAGCAATTGGAATTTAATTTGCAAACTGGACACCATTAAATTAGGCTTGAATAAAGACTGAGAGTGGATGTGTCATTACACAAAGTAAAACTATTTCCCCATGTTTGTTCCCCCCCCCCCCCCTCTCCTGTTCCTCACACATTCTTGTCAACTGCTGGAAATGGCCCATCTTGATTATCACTACAAAAGGTTTTTTTTTCTCTCCCGCTGGTAATAGCTCACCTTAACTGATCACTTTTGTTATAGTGTGCATGGTAATACCCATTGTTTCTTGTTCTCTGTGTATATAAAATGGTCCTGTATTTTCCACTGCATGCAGCCGATGAAGTGAGCTGTAGCCCACAAAAGCTTATGCTCAAATAAATTTATTAGCATCTAAGGTGCCACAAGTACTCCTGTTCTTTTTTCTGATTTTAAAAGGATGCTGTCTCGTCATTACCCAATATTACGTTTTGTAAAATAAAACTTTTATGGAACACACAACCAATAGAAACGTTATCAAATTCTAAAAATTCCAGTGTAAACCATTTTTAAACAAGTGAAGTGTTCCCTTGCAGTATTTGTAACCTAAACACTGCAGCACTGTGCAATAGTGTGTGACAACTGAAGTGATTCGAAACAAAAGTGAAATTGAGACTGTTTAAAAATCCATGCTGAGTGAAGTGCAGAAAGTGAACAAACAGCAAAAATGGTGATCAGTAAATTAGTTTAGAATGTGTTATGTCAGCACCGCAGGAGAGATCATTTGGCTTTTTAAAAATATTATATCAGTGTGTCAGAGACAGTCTGTTTTCACCCCTGGCGTTCCCTCGTCTTCCCAGTGCTGGCTCGGTGTGGGGAAGCTCTGCAGAATCTAAACTACAATGCTTCCTCCTCCTGCTGCAGGCTCTGCCAGCTGCAGCACAGTAAGAGCTGACCAGCACTTACTGGGGAGTAAGTTGGGCTGGGGAGATGGAATGGTTTGGTCCAGGGGAGCATTTAATGGAGAGGAACAGCAGCGGGGGGCATGTCTTAAGAGAAGGGCTAGAAAAAGCCACCTTATTTTATTTTATTCCCCTCCCCCCCACCCACCCCCCAAAAACCCACAGGGAGGGCAGAGTTGGAAGGACAAAACCTGGAAGGAGAGTTGGAAGGACAACATCTGGGAGGAGCAAAGTTGGGGGAGGGGATCCTGTCTCCTTCATTGCTTTACCCATGGTTGTACCTCTGCTGCCTACTGAGCATGTTCAGAAACCGGTTGTCACTTGCATGGAATGACGTTCAGTCATCACGGAGCAGTGTAGTACCGGCCGTGGAAAATTTCACATGCATTTGAAACTGTAGGGGGAGCTTAGGTTACAGACTATAACTGCTTGAATTGGAATTTGTCACTAATAGTAGTAGGTTTTTATCCTTTCTGTAGGCCACCACTCACTAAGGGGACAAAATTTAACACATGTACGAGGTGTGTTTACCACTCCTCTCCTCTCTGGTCCCCCCAAGACTACATGGATGTGTTGCATGCTTTGCTACGGCAGTGGTTGATCTTGATTTCAATGGTGTATTGCAGCTGGCGTGAAGTGGATATCAGTGCTCTGAAAGTGAACCCTGATGAAGACAATGAGGAGGTAATGATGATCGCTTTATATCTGTAACTAATTTGGGAGCTTTCTTTCAAGTAGGATGTGCTGCACAAGAGAGAGTGAAGTGCCTGGAAAGCAGATGCTGAAGGATCAAGAAGAACCTCAGAAGAGAGGTGTGGGGTCTCCTTTTTGTGTTTATGGAGGATGGCATCTTGGTTAGGCAGTAAGAGACCAGTAGGAAGTGTTTGATCAGTTCATCCTCCTTTTCAGCAAAATGTGGGGAAGGAAGAGGCTGCTGAGGTAGAAGAAGCTAGTTTATTTCACTGCGTGTGTATCAGTTGCAGCCAGGAGTCTGGCTTCTTTCATGAGGTACCTCAGGGTAGCAGGCTCTTAGCCTTTTAGGGAGACTTGAGGTCTTGTCTACACAGAAAAGCTTTACCACTTTCATTGGTATAATTCTATCAATATTAGTTAAACCAATATAGTTATACCAGTATGAGCCCCTGTGTGGACACTCTTATTTCTGGAATTCTGTTTAGCTCATGTCCCTTCCTAAGCAAAATAAGCTAAACTGAAAAAAAATATCCTCTTACAGTCCTCCAGGTAGATCAGTTTAAATTCACACCTTGGCTTATGCCAGTATAACTTGGCTGTGTAGGCAAGCCCCTAGTGTAAAAGATTTCACACTAACGTGACATCCCTTTCCAGATTGAGGACCTGTCTGATTCAGCCTTTGCTGCTCTTCATGCCAAGTGTGAAGAGATGGAGCGGGCAAGGTGGCTCTGGAGCACCAGTCTGCCCCCCTCAGCGGCGAGGCAGCAGGTAAGCCTAGCAGCATGTTCTCTGCAGCTGTTGTGTCCCAGCACTCCGATGCCATTGTAACATATGTTAAGTGCGTGCCAACTACTGCTCTCAGTTCTGCCATATGAGCCTTGTGTGGGAAGGCTGTCCTTCACTCCAGCTCCCTCTTGCAGTTGTGCCATCTTTCTACAGAGAGGGGCGTGCGTATCTGGGAGTAGGGTGCGAAAGACTGATCTACAGAGGTTCATATCCTGAAAGGGCAGTAGTATTGGAGAATCTGAGATGGCCCTTTGTACAGTAGGGTTAGTGTTGTTGGACTTGTGGGAAGGAATGGTGTTTCTGTAGAGAAACACAGACCATGGAACTGATAAGCTATCAGTTGGGGCAGACCGTTTGTGGTGATGATGGTGAGTAAAATTATGCCTTCAACTCTTGGGCTGAGCTTTCCCAATGAGATGTCCTCATACAAATTGTCTGTCCCCATCTGATGTCAGAAATGCATGAGGAAATCATGTGGAACTTTGCAGAAACCATGGTAGTTAGATCCTGTTATGTTATGATCATCTAGATGGTTAATAATTCTATTTTAACCATCATTTCAACCTATTTACCAGATACAAAAATAAGGCTTACTGGTCTGTAATTCTCCAGACATAACCCAGTACCTTTTAAAAGGTACTGGGTATAACATTCATTCCCCAGCTAAGCCACTTCCTTCTTAAGTAACTTCAGAACACTTAAGTGTACCCTCTGGATTTGATAACTAATTCTGTCTAGTTTATCAGTTTGTTCCAGTACCTCTTTTTCTGATACCTCCAACTAACTCTGAGTACCGCATCTGTACTACCAGAAGAGTAAGTCTGGGGTAGATAATATCCCAGCATTCTCTGTTGTGAAGAGTGATGCAGATAAATTGTCTAGCTTCTTTGTAATGTTGTTCTCATCCTTAATTGTTCGAGCAGACCTCCTATTGATGATCTCATGGTCTTCCTGGCTCTGATATACTTGAAGAATTTCTTGGCTGTTTTTGTTTGGCTTTTTAGTCTTCAAATTCTCTCTTAGCTCTTCTGATTTTCTTCCTGCTATAGCTTATGCTCCTTTTTTACTAGGGTTGGATTTCAATATTCTGAAGGACGTGTTTACCTCAGACAGCCCTTTTGAAGCTTGCCATTGAGCCAAACACTGGTTTACTTGCTTCCTGATTCCCTTTTTGTTTAGATGTACGCATGCCTTTAATGAAGGGTTTTAAATCCCTCAATTTTGACTTTTAAGTCTTTGACAAGCTTCCTTATTTTTATGTTCCCTTTCCAAAGTTTAGGTTTTGGCTCCTATCCTCCCCCAAACAATGTCAAGCTTAATTATATTTTGATCACTATTTAGCTGTTTGAACAAATGTCTTTGTTACTTAGTGTACAGATGTTATCAGGAGAATACTTGGGAAAACTTACCTAAGTGTCTGACTCTGTGGGGTGGCTTATCATTACTACTATAATTGTACAGCACTCAGAAGTGTAGCAGACATGTGTGCCACAGAAACAGCCCCTCCCCCCAAAAAACCCACAGTTGTCCCAAAGAGATTATTCGGAGTTTGACATGATGCAGCGAAACAATGATCGTTGGATGGAGGGGTCAGGTTGCAGTACTAAGTCCAAACAGTGACTCCTCATTGGCACGTGCACATCTTGATGATTGCCTTGCAAGTAGTGACATAGATCGTGTGGTAACAGTGTTATAGGGGGTGAGCTGGCAATGAATGAGGTTTTTGCAGAATGACAGCGGACTTTCAGACTGCAGTAGTGAAACGTAAAATGGGAACTTAAAAAAATACGTTTTTTTTCCTTTTTTTTAATTCCAGGTCTTACAGATCAGCAGACGGTCGGACAACCCCTCAGCTGGGGAACCCCTCCACTCCCCAGCCACCATCACCCGATGTGGGCAACTGCCACTCCCATTCTGAATTCTCACCACGCAGTCCCGTCAGCCCTGAACTGCACTCTGCCCCTCTCACACCTGTTTCCCGTGACTCCATGCGGCTCTTGTCCAGTGAGGACACCCGTTGTTCCACACCCGAGGCTGGCCTTGACGAACAGGTGGGTGACTGTTTTGACTTCTTGTCCCCTCTGGCTGGTGGAAGGGTCCAGATGCATACACGTTACTGAGAAGCTGTGTTATTTTTGAGGCTAAATGTGAAATTCAAATTTTTGGTTTGTTTTTCACTGTGGAATATATTTACTGTGGTGAATTGCTGAGAATCTGTGTATGGGAAATTCAGTTTGCTGAACTGAATGGAAAAATCCATTCTCATTCAGCTTTGGCAGGCAAGATCTGACCTCTCTGGCAGTTTTTCCTTTAGGCATTCATCCTCCATGTGCGTACCCTAAGAACCCTGTCATGTTACAGTAGTAACATGGGAACAAATCAACACAATGCTAGACTTTACACGACAAAATGAACCCTAATGAGGCTTTCTGCAGGAAGTACATTCATCTTATTGATCTTTGATGGGTGTTTTAGTTTTTCTAACACCTACGTTGTGATTCTTCACTCTTTAAAACTCTCCAGCAAGCTGAACGGCCAGGAGAAGGGAATTCTTGTTGGGAGGTCTGAATTGAGACCTTCCTTGGTCCATGTGACCCATTTAATGTGTAAGGGGGGCTAATATCCAATGATACTTCCCATTTGCATCAATAAAAGGTCACTTTTTTTTTTTTTTTTCATGGTGTGTGTGGGAATTAATCTAGTTGTGGTCCTGGCTGGCTGTGGGTTGCTTGACCCTGCTAGAAAAACAGGCGTACAGGTGCTTCACTGGTCACAGGGGGCCTCTGAGAGCTGGGTGCTGGCTCTGCTGGGGTCTCTCTGCCCCAGCATTGGGGGGGGGGGGGGGGGGGGGGGGGGGAGTTGACTTTGCCCTGGTCCCTTGAGGAACCTCCCCGTGCTAATGGCTGAACCTGCACAATATGTGAAGCATCTTTAAACAGAGCATTGGCTAGGGCTGCCATATGTCAAGGATGAATGGGAAACAGGAAGATGACTCGGGGGGGGGGGGGAAGGGAATCCTAAACCACATAGAGTTTACCCAGACAGAGCCTCTGAGCATGTGTCTGTATGCGCTCCCTGTGAACAGCTCCGCTTCTCGTTCCCCTTCAGGCTGTGCAGCCCTGGGAGCGACGCTACTTCCCGCTCTCCTACAACCCCAAGACAGAGTGCGAGGACCAATCTGATCCCCAGGACCGGTTGTCGCGCTGCACCCGTCGCACATCAGGCAGCAAGTCATCCCGGGAGATGGACGGCGCCCTCCCCTTGCCCGCCCTCCCCAGCCCCAAGAGCCGGCACCCAGCAGTGGCCTCCTCAGCAGCAGCGACAGCAGTTCAGCGGCCAGCACACAGATAGAGACGGACAGGAAGGAATGAACAAAACCAACACACAGAACTAACTCTTGGCATTAAAGCTTCCGAAATCTGCGTTTGATATTCAAACATCCTGCCGGGAATTTTCACAGTTTTTAGTGAATTTAAGGAGTTTAGAAACTGTTTTTTTTGTTTGTTTTGGGTTTTTTTGTTTTGTTTTTTTTTTCCATGTTTCCTTGTCACACAATAAGAGCACCCCAGCTTCCTCCCAGCAGAGTGAAGCCTCGGGAGGAGAGCAGCCTGCCAGACACCCTTCCGCCCCTCCCCCTTAGGTGTATGATTCTAGAGCACAGGATTTAGCTGACTAGCAGACTTCGGGGATTTTTTTCTCAAGCGAAAGGGTATTTTTCTCTTACACTCTGTTGCCTGCTGCCTCCTCCCTGAAAAGTTTTAGTGGAGTGAAATTAGTGGTGAAAAGTGATGTCTTTGGAATGCAACCTCCCGCACTAGCTGTCTCTCCCCATGTGCAGAGCTGAGATCTGCAGTCCCTGCACACGCACTCCCTGTCATTTTGTTCCCTAGGTTGTAGTTCCAAGTATTCTCTCCATGATTCCCCCAGGCTACATTGCCCTTCATTTCTTCCTTTCTCCACTCCTGCTTTTAGAGCAGCTGTTCGCTTCATGGAGGACAAGCCTTCCTGTCACTTGGGGAAAGGAGGTCCCCTCATTAGCTGCTTAATGCACAGCTCCCTGTGGGAGAGTGGGATTTGGGAAGCAGTCTTGTTCAGTTCACACCCTGTGGTTTTTATACTGGGTGGGGGGCAGAGAAGTGGGAGTCCAGCCCAGCATGTTCTGGTGCTTCAGCAGGAGCAGAGTTTATCCAGCACCCTTCAGGACTCCTCCTGCTGAGATCTGACTTGCTGCTGGCACCAGTACACGCTTTGATACAGGAAATGTGATTCTGTCACCAACACTTTAATTTGCCTTTGTGGTTTTTTACCCACCACAATTAGAAAATTTCAGGCGAGGTTAGCAGCTGGCCATCAGAATGTCACTTCTGTTGTTACTGTTACTGCTTAGAGAGCATGATGAGCTGCAGATGCCAGGAGTGTTCAGCTGGCAGGAGTAGGACTCAGCAATTCACCATGTGAAGTCTGTAGGCTGCAGTGCATAGGCCGCTAATGTTTGTTTCGCTTAAATTGGTTTGATCTATTTAAAAAAAAAAAAAAAAGTCCTAAGAAAAAGCAAGTGTTGTGTGCTGCTCGAAGTCCAGCTCAGTAGAGCCTTGGCTGCTTGCTTAGGAAAAGATCAGGACTTGTTTTTCACCACTGCTTAACTCCACTTCCACACAAATTTTGAAAACAAATGTTTAGTCAGTTTCATTTTTGAGGACTTTTTGGTCTGATGATCATAAAGTTTGACAGGTATTTTACTTTAAAATGGCACCACCGCTGGCCCCTCCTCCTCTAGAGACTCCTGGATCCCACACACCGTTCCCATCTGTAATGTTTTCTGACCCTGACGGTGTGGCTGTTGGTCCCTGTCCTGTTGTTAGCATTGTGCCTGTCTTATGTATAATCACATCACCAAAAAAGGAAAAAAAAGACAAAGGACATAATTTTTTTTTCCATTTTGTAATCGTAAAGAAATAGTAGCTAAACTGCTTAATGGTTGGGGTTTTTTCACAATTTTCAACATTATCTAGTGTTCTTTGGTTCTGTTCTAGTTTAAAGGATTTGTCATCGTTTCTTTAAAAAAAAAAAAAAAACAAAAAAAAACCAATGCTACCATATCCCTTTGCATAAGTGCTTTTCTATTTATAAGGTTGAAAATTCTGAATAACCCTTTTAGCATTATAAAAAAACCACAAAAAAACCACCTTGTATTTTGTAAATATTTTTCTTTTCCTGCTTTGAGCTGTGTAATGTCCTTGTTCTATAGAAACGCTTTTCTTCTGAGAAGCTGATCTTTGTTAATGTCCTGATTCTGTTTGCAAAGCACAAATGTGCTTATAAAAAAAAAAAAGAAAAGATTAAAAAAAATTTAAAAAATGGAGTGTGCGATGCCAAGCCCCTTTTGTGACCTGCCCGGTGGCGTGGGCTCAGCAGCATGACAACCAGGAATAGAATTTAGGGTTCCTGACCCCAGGGCCCTTGCTCTAGCTGTCTTGCTGATGCTCTGAAGTTCTCTGTTTACTTACAGAAGTGGGTGAGCAAGTCCCACCTTCCCTTTCTGCACTGGAGGGTGCCCAGGTGCCTTCACTGCACAGTAACATTGCTGCCTTTCACCTCTACCCCACAGAAATAACTAAAGGCAGCTACTCTAGCAGCTCGGGTTTCATAGTGATGGTGTCACTCTCCTCTCCAATCCTGCACCAGAGGCAGGGACATCCAGCTTGGTTGGAGGCCCTTATTTCTAAGGTAAAATAACATGCAGCAAATGCAAGTGGGGGGTGGGGAGGGATCGCAGCTGTTATGGTAAAGGAGCAATCAGCATAGGGCATGGTTTGCTTCTGCAGTTCACCTTTTAAACATTTGTTTCCAAGTGTTTCTCACTTTTGGATCAACCCTGTCACACCCCATATCTGTGTCCTTTGTGGAAGAACTTTCCCTCAGGAGGGCCCCATTTATTGGCAGTGGAGAGCTCCAGCAGCTGCAGAAAGCCATGGGAGATTAGGTCACATTGCTGTTACAATGTTCTCTCCAGCCATGTCCAGAAGCTGTTTGAGCCCCATGCGTTCCTCTTTCTCTCCCCAGTAAAACCTCCTTGGCTGCTTCGTTCTTCCCTGTGCTCTCCAGCAGGTGTGTTCAAGCTAAGCCTTACCTGACTGAGGTATACATGGCATGATCTGTCCATCCTTATGACTAAACATCTCAACCCAGGCGTTTGAGGCCAAACCTTGACTGGGCTGGAGAGGGCATGAGCACTGTGAGCAGCAGACAAGAGGGGAGCATTCTGCGATGCCTATGAGTGACTAGAGCCTCAAGTCCTATGTAGCCACAGACCCTTTCAAAAAAGGAACATTACCCTGGTGATGGTGCTCCTGGGGTAGGAGGAGGATGGGTTTTATTTTAAGAAGCCCTGCACAATTCTTGGGGGGGCTCCCACAGCAAGAGCCAATGATGAGGGGGAGGGTTGCTGGGCACCTCCACTTACCCATGGGGGAGAGGGGGGAGATGAGGTTAGAGGACACCTTGACCCCCAGTCAGCCCTTCATGGGGCTGGGGTGGTTCCCCAGGCCCTGGTTCTTGTATGCCCCCGGTTCTTGTATGCCCCCATCTTGCCCCACAAGATGTCCTTGGTATGCCTGCTGTAAATCTGGAGCCTGAATCAGCGAGTTTCTACAGTAGGCACTTGCCAAAAGTTGACACCACTCAAGGACTCTCACAGGCCCAAGCTGACCTCTGGGAGGTGAAGAATTCCGGCTGGCACCTAGCCAAGAATCCAACCCCAGGTTTCTCTCTGAGGAAGGCTAAAAAAAACCCAAAACCCCAACCACCTGTGGGCAGTCCCATGGCGTGGGGGGGGGGGGATTCCTTCCAAACCCCAAAGCTGTGACTAGCACAGCCCACAGCAGCCTAGCTAAGGGAAGGTGGCAAAGTGTCTGTGAGCCCAGGACTCCAAATCCCATGAGACCTCAAGCCTGCGGTGGCTGGAAATCTCACAGGCCCTGGCCTGTCGTTTTTTGCTCTCTCCCATCCTAAAACCTTTCCTGTGCTCAGAGCCCTGAAAGGTTAAATGAAGTCTTGTTCTTAAGAGACTGAACATACACCATTGGCAAGTGCTTGTTTTTCACCTAGGCAGCACTGGATTAACATGGCCTACAGTTTAAGGCTTATCTTCGGGTAGGTGCAGGTGAACGATACTTGCTGCAGTGCCAATTATAGGGGGTGGTGGAAGATTTCGCACAGTACGTTCTGCGTGGCCCTGTTCGGAGGGAATGTTTGATTCCACTGCAGCTCTGCCCACAGGGTATGTAATAGCTGTCCAGAGGACCAGCAGTGTTCCCACAGGGGTGAACAGACCCACCCTTTCCGTCCCCTCCCACAAGCAGGGGCACCAAGGCAGCATTTTGTTGTAGTAATGACTTTATTTCCAAATTCACGTTTACAGCAACGATCCGTGTAAACCAGTTGTTAAAACACACACTACACTAGGGACAGTCACAAACAGGAAGCTAAGCTAGGATGATCATACAGAGATTAAGCCCTCCTACCCCATCCCCCCCGCAAAATTCAAAAGGGAATCACAGGATTGCAAATACCAGAATCGTCCTTTTGCCACTTCAAATGCCTGCAGGGAGCATTTTTTGGAGTTCATAGAATACCAGGGTTGGAAGGGACCTCAGGAGGTCATCTAGACCAACCCCCTGCTCAAAGCAGGACCAATCCCCAATTTTTGCCCCAGAGCCCTAAATGGTCTCCTCAAGGATTGAACTCACAACCCTGGGTTTAGCAGGCCAATGCTCAAACCACTGAGCTATCCCTTCCCCCAATTCAGAAATACGGTTCTATAGTACCAGTTTTAACCCTTTTCAGACCAAGATGGGTGTTGTAGCAAAGGAACAGAACATCAATGTACCATCCTTTAGCAGTAAATCTCAGGCCTTGGCTTAAGGCCCAGGTAGGTGATGCCTATAAAATGACCGTGTTCTATGGGCTGGGAGGTCAGGCTTGGGCTCTTGGAGAATAGAGGGTTAGGGTGGGAACTGGGCCTAGCTACTTTGCTGGAAGATAAGTGTCTGGGTGCTGCAATGAAGGGCTGGGACCCATCTGGAGAGGGTAAAGCATAGCAGGGGGCTGGAAAGGGCAGGGAGAGAAGCTCTAGACACAGCAATGACTGCAGCTTCGAGGACTGACTGGGGGAAGTTGGAACAGCGGGGAAGGGGGTTGAGGCCGCAGATCTCTGTAAGCTTCCAACAACTGACATTCAGGCCAGGGTTCTAAGGGTTAATAAAACTAAAACCCCCCATTCCTGAACTCCAGCTATCTACATTATAAAATAACTGGGTGCTGACTCTGCCAAAGCCAAGCACCTCTGCCCAGGCCAGGCTGCAACGGTGTTGGGAAGTGGCAGAGGCCTGCAGCAAGCCCTGACTTAGCCAACTTCCACTGCGTACAGTGTGGCCTAAGGAGAGTTTTAGATTAACAGCACTGCAGGTGCCCAGGCTGAAGCAGAAGAGGGTTAAAATGGGTGAACTGATTTGTTCACTGGGTCTCCCAGTTGCTCATTTACATAGGACAGAAATATCCTAGGGTTCCTATCATCCCACAATGATACAAAGATCATCACAGACTTGACAGGCTCTGACAATCATAGAGTCCGTTGAAGGGGAACTATTGACAGTGAATGCAGGCTGGCGTGTGACCCTTGCCATCCTCAGCGAGCATTCAGCTGGCATTAGAGCCACAGCATTGGTTGCCTACCGAGTGCACATAGCGAATGGGGAGATCCCAGTGGAAATAAGTGTTGGCCAACAGGCTGACTTGCTTGCCCTCAACACCCCAGCTAGCATCTCCCTTTCCCCTTTCCAAGCTGAGCCAGTCCTTCAGGCAACCTCCCCAGACTCCTCTTGGTTCCTGAAGGACTGATCAGAATGAGCAACAGAGACCGCTGGCTGTACTGGCAGCCTAGAGAAATCATCCCATTGCTCAGGGCTAGAAACTCCAGGCTCGAATCTATGCCACCCACCACACCAGCTGAACTGATTCACAGCTCATAGAACATCGGGGCCGGAAGGGACCTCGGGAGGCACCTAGTCCGACCCCCTGCTCAGAGCAGGACCAAGCCCCAATTTTTGCCCGTGATCCCTAAATGGCCCCCTCAAGGATTGAACTCACAACCCTGGGTTTAGCAGGCCAATGCTCAAACCACTGAGCGATCCCTCCCCCCTTAAACATCTAAAACTGAAATTTAGCTCAGTCAATGTAATTATAAGAAGGAAAACACTGTGGCAACATCCTTTACCCAGCCAGCTGGAATGCAGTTTACCCATCCTGGTACCTGCCACTGAGCTGCTTTAGGAGTAGCTCATTTCCTCAGGGGGTTAGGCCATACACCAGAGCCAACAGCTGCACCAGGTCTCAGACTCCTGCTTGCTCAGTTGTTTTGGTACAAGAGCAGCAGCCTGCTCCATATCCTGCCCTTACCTCTGGTGAGATTGATGCTAGTAGAGGGCGGGATGATCTCTGTTTGATACTAAACTCAGGGCTGCCTCTGCTCATCATTACAGGAGATAAGGTTGCAACAAACCAGGCAAACAAGCACCGCCACTGGACGACGAGCTAGGAAGCAATAGCCCTGTGCCTCTAAAACAGAGCAGCCTATTGCAAACGTGGCCCCCCGAGCAAAGCCAGACTTGCCGGCACCCTGCCATTCCTGCTGGGCTGACTCGCACTGGCAAAGGGCTGCTGGACACAGGTCTACACAGTAAAACAGCAGGCCCGTGAAAGGGTCGGGCTGTTTGAAGTCCTGCCACCAAGCACGGCGGGGGCCCAAGCCAGGTACCTTGCTGGGTACGCCCAGCCTGTGGCAGTGGGGGAACGGGGCAGGGGTATCCCCTGCCGGTTTCCCAAACACTGACATCTCCTCCTCAGAAGGCCCCACCCTTGGGGAAGGAAAGCTAGCTCAGAAGCAGATCGAAGCCTCTTCGGTGTGGCAAAAGGTGCCAGGCGGAACTGCATGTGCAGCAGGGCAAGGGATGGCGTGCAGCAGGGCAAGGGATGGCAAGCATCAGCCAAGGCCAGTGACCTCCTTCTTGGTCCGAATAGGTTGCCATAGCAACTAAAGCAGCAAGAGAGGGATAGTTTCTTGTTTTAACCTTAATTTGCACTCAGGGTTGCGTAAACAAGCGGCTAAAACAAAGGGCTCAAATGGTGCAAACCCGAAGCAACTCTGGATTTCTGGGCTCCCCTGGAGCTCAGCTCTTTTTATTTTGAAGGGCAGCTTTCCTTTAAGGCTCTTCCCCGCAGCTCGGCCACGTGCAACGGTGGCGGCAGGGCCTGGAGCAGCTCACCTACTTTCCCATGATTTACACTTGAAAGCCCCCCCGAAGCCACCCAACTTCCGGGAGTTTTCTTTTCCCCTTACAATTCCGAAATCAGCCTCTCTCCAGGGAAGACGCTGCCCCCAGACTAACGCGCTAGTTCCTGGCAGCCATTTAATCCTGCGCTCGCCTTCAGGCAGCCCCATCCTGCCAGCTGTGCGTGTGGCCCTCTCACCCCACAGCCCCCAAGCCCGGTGCCTGGACATGGTACAGCAACTCCTCCCTTAAAGGCGTCCTGCTTAACCCGATCGATGGGGGAGCGTGCTCATTTACAGTTGTGCAGCCTGGTGGGGGCCTGCAACCGGGGTGGACCCTCAGCTCCCCACTTCCCTGTGCAGCAGCCCTGGGCTATCACTTGCCAGCAGTTCAGCTCTCCCTCCCCCAACGCCCCTGTGCTGCACCTGCCCTTTGCCTGGGACCTGCTCTCCAGAGGCTCCTGCTTGCTGGGGGCGGGAGGGGCTAATGGCAGGGTGTCCCCCTGCTCCGGCAACCCCCTCACCCCATCTCCGTAGAGTAGAGGAGACACAACAGGGCTCAGGACAGAGGGAGCTTCCTGGCAGCAGCTGCTGCCCTCTCAGCTTGCTGATTAACTTAACAAGGCAGTGTACTTAAGAGTGGGTCAGTTACTTAAAGGGGCAATGCACATCTCTCACACACACAGGGTGTGTCTCTCCCCTCCCTCCATTCCTGCTGCCTTGTAGAGCGTGAGGCTCCATTAACAACGAGTTAACCCTTGAGGGCTCAGCCAATTGCTAGTTCATCGTTTAGCAGTAAGGCATTCCCTGGGAAACATCCCACCACCTCAACCAAGCTTCACACTCATCATCATAAATTGTTTAAAACTTACACAGTCTTTTGTCCCCCTATTTACATTAGTTCTTATGGGAAAACTGGATTCGCTTAACATCATTTTGCTTTAAGTTGCATTTTTCAGGAACATAACTACAAGGTTAAGTGAGGAGTTACTGTATCACAGACACCCCACCCCCACGTCTAGCAGCGAGTGTCTCACTCCCTGGCCTCTGACCTCCCGAATAGCTGCACTCACACCAGGGGGGGCCTGAGGGGTCTGGTAAGCTCACAAAGACCCCAGAGAAGCTGAGGTTGTTAATGGTGGAGCCACAGGATGTGACTAACACACCACTTCCAAACATTAAAGTGTCTTCTGCCTTACGCAGCCAATGGGCTGCCCTGGGGAGTCAGCTTTAATGGTCTTTGATCACAGTCCCCATAGTCACTGGCACAGAAGTGAGCCTTGCTCCCAGCCTCAAGCTGGACATTACACAGGGTGGGAACTAGCAGCTGGAGCTTCAGAAGACAGAACAGAGCTGCCCTCTGCTTCTCCCACCAGCGGGTCACTGGGTAACGGAGGAAAGGGTGCTCCTGTGAAATCAAAGGCTTTACTGGTTTGAGCCCTGGGCTCCCCAAATTCTAATCCCAGCTTAATGACTGACACTTTGGGCAAATCACTCCTCCGGCCTGCCTCCTTTTCCTCATCTGCAAAGGAGGGCAGTACACGGGTGTCAGGGACTGGAAGTGCTTACGAGAGAGATCACTGGGAGGCTGAGCAACAAAATACCAAGTGCTCAGTGGGTGTAACAGGAGGGGATCCGCTTTGCTCCTTTTTAAAGTTCGAAGTCCATTAAAATGCTGCTGGGATCTATAGCACTCAAGGGTTCAAATGTGATCCAGAGAAAAGTGATCACCAGGCCTGCAGAACTCCCATCGCCACGACAGCACTTGGCTTTGGGAAAGCTTTTCCTGGGCAGTGGCTATGAAGCCAAGGCAGCCTCATCACCTGGGGGCATCTAATGAAGACTGGAAAAAGTCTCAGAGGACATGTACAGCCTAGTCCTGCACAGGATGAAGGGTTGGGCTCAGTGACCCAATTATCTAGCAGGACAATTTCACCAGCTAAGCAGTGCAATCACCTTCTGCGATGAACTTCCAGAGTCTTCTCTGTCCTTTGCAGGCCAAATTCCCAGAAAACATACACAGCTCATAGGGCCAGAACCCTCCAGCTTCTGGAAATACATTTCCCATCATGAGCTGCTACCGGGTTAGTGCTGACTGCATTTGTCTCTGGACTTAGCCAGATTTGCTCTCACTCTTTTCTGATTAAACGAACAGCAGCGAGAGTCGCTTTGGCTGAATTCTAGCTCAGTACTGAGCGCACGGGGCAGTTCAAAACCTACCTACTGAATTTTACAACACATGCTTTTTACAGAACAATCATCACCCTGGTGATTTCCAAGCATATACAGACAAATCCCACTATACAACACTAGGGTATGCCAAAGAAAAAATCCTAGACTCATCTACTCAACAGCTCCAGCATAAATGCACCACTCCGACAAAACTAGGGCGGGAGGGATACACGTCGAGAGCATCCCTTTGCTAAATGAAGTGATAATCCCTAGTGTCATCATTACCACCGCATGGAGCCAGCTTTTGGAGCTTAAAAGAGACAGGGGCCACCTGGGGGTGTAAGGGAGGGATTTATGGGCAGGCAGTTGGATTTAAGAAGAGGGAAGCCCAATTTCTATCTTCAGGCACATCTTATCTCCTGGACATAAAGATTTCCTTCCAAAATTGCGAGGTGAAATAATGATGCTCTTTCCATCTGTCTGCTGCTTTGTCACCCTCTATCCACTGCTCTGACCACAGAAACGTGCCTTCACTCTAGTAATTGTTATGCTAACAAGATGGAGAATTCAAATCCCGCAGCTCTTAGCTGTCCCAGATGTGTCTAACTCAAGAGACTCCCTTTTCTACTGGAAGACAGCACAGAACATGAAAGTCCTCTATTAATTCAGCTCAGGGCAAGAGAACTTTCACTCTGCAACAGCCTCACGGTTAGGGCAGCTTCTCAGAAACTGACACACAAGTTGAGAAATCTGTGCGGCCAGCCTCACAGAATTCAAGCCCACATCAATCAGTCAGACAGACACAGACAAGCATGGCTGTAGCCTCGTACCATGGGAGGAACAGAAAGCCTACAGGTATGCAGGGAGGGAAACAAATTCCAGCCATCCCCCCGTCCTCACAATATTCCTTAGGAATTCAGATGGGTCAGCATAGCCCCAGCACTCTGCTCTTTCTTGCAACAGGTCCCCCAACCCACTCACCCAGTGTTTACAGCATGTTGTTGCCTTGCAGAGGGACCGTGCTCTGGGGTTACCTGCACTCCAGACCACACAGTACACAGGACACACGCTGGCAGGAGTGGGAGCGGGACAGGAGGAAGAGGGCGGTGAACTGGATAGATGCCCAAGGCCATAAAATTGAGCAGGGTAAGAGTAGTGGTGGGAGCAGGCCTTGCCCCTAGAGGCCCGGGTTGAAGGCTGAAATCCTTTTGTAAGAGGAACAGCCTGGGAGAAGAGTCACCAGTTGTTGTCATTAATATGAGTTAAAAGGAGGAGCCCTAAAACCACACGTTAGTGAAACCAGAGAGCAGGCGAGATCCTTGCCTAGACAAAGGAACCAGCTCTGAGAACAGCGAGTTTGCCGTGGCTACTAGACCTACACCCTTCAGGGCGTGGCATTCGCACCACGTGTAGGGAAGCTGTGGGCTCCCAGGACCTGAAAGTCAGTTTTGCTGGGTGTAAGGAATAAGGCTGGTGCCCTTTAATTAGAGGAGAGACAGTCGGAGCCTGGGTCCCAGCCTGTGACCAGGAATCCAAGTAGCTTCGGGGCCAAATTCCAGGGGAGAAAAAAGGGTGTTTCTGTCACATCCCTCCCCAAGAAGTCCCTGGGGAAGGTGGGTGGCCTCCCATACTGTCTCTGGGTTTCTACATAGTATTAACTAGTCTGAGATTTTCATCAGAGAGGCAAGTGGGTGAGGTAACAGCTTTTACTAGTCCAGCTTCTGGCAGTGGGAGAGACACATTTTCCAGCTATACCGAGCTCTTCCTCAGGTCCGGGAAAGGCGCTCGCAGTTACTCAGCTGTAACACCAAGTAGCTTTCCCAGACCGGAGAGAAGAGTTCTGTGTAGCTCGAAAGCTTGTCTCTCTCACCAACCAGAGCTGGTCCAGTAAAAGCTTTTACCTCACCCATCTTGGTCTCTCTCATATCCTGGGACCAACACTGCTACAACACTGCAAACATGAGATTTCCATTGTCATGACTCCATTTCCATGGTGAGGGCTGTGCCTCATGCTCCCCAGCAGGGGGCGGTTGCCCCCAGGAAATTGCTGGGACAATGAAACATGTTTTAAGCAAACCAGTGGCCTGGGGGTGGGTGGGGGTGCTGGAAAGCAACCAGGGATGTTGTTAGAGGTGGGGAGGTGCCGGGCTCACTGTATCTTGGGGGGCTGGGGATCAGTCTGGCTGAAATGGCGCTGGGGGAAACAGCCTTGTACCTTGAAGTTAAGTTAAATTTAAGCAGCACCACCCTCTCCAGAAACCAAACTCCCTTTGTGTGGGTGTGATCACGTTCCTTTATACTGGGCTAAGATCGCCTGGGGAAGGCGAGGGTTTATATCTAATGCTGTTACTGATTTTGAAGTCCTGGAGCCAGAGCTGAATGGGCAGTGAAAGTAGGTTAAATCATTACCCATTTGGGGGGCAGGGGGAGGGGGCAGTAGTTGTAAAAGGAACAGAGGAAGAAGGCCAGATTGATTTCTCTTCTCTTCTCTCCGCCCGCGGCCAGGCGATCACAAGCCCTGCTTGGCCAGGGAAGCAGACACTTCGTCAGCTAGCGTGGCCAGCTGGGGGGAGTCCACCATGTTGATACTGCCGGTGGAGGAGACGTTGCTAAGGCGACGGGGGGAGGCATCTCCGGAGACGGTGGGTGACTTGTAGACTATTTCGGCTCCGTGGTCAGTCTTGGCTTTGGCATTCTCGCGGAAGGTCAGCTTGTGAGACTCGATCTGCACAAAGAAGAGGCACAGGGTGAGCCCCGACATGGGGGGGGAGCGGTTCAGTCAAGCCCACGTGAGAGGCTCTGGTTGGCTTTTAAAAACGGTGAACGGGGAGTTAGTGCTCCGTCCCCACGGGCCATCCCAGGGGGTGCAGCGGGTGACTGGAGGACCGCGCACACCTTCTGTTCCATTTTCAGCCCTGTGACAAGGAGCAGGGTGAAGCCTGGAGGAACCACTTGCCAGTAACAGACCAAGGCCCTCAGGCAGATGGGCCGCTAGAGGCAAAGGGAGGTGCCTGCAGGAAAACCAGGGCAGAACCTGGGCCTCAGTGCGCATGCTATGGCCTCACTTCAATGGAGCAGTGACTTTCTCAAACCCTGGTCTAGCAGGGCAAGGAGCAGAGTCCCCTATGCCCAATGCTGAGGAGGGGGACAAGAGACAACTGATCGGCAGTACAGGGGCTAATGCTTTTGGCTTTTCATCACTGCAGACCTGCTCTCATTCACTGCGTTCAGCTGACAGCAAAGTGAGCTGGGGTGGGGAGGGGGCCCACCTGATCCCAACTGCCCCTTTGGGAGCTTTGTCTGGGGGCTAGCAGCAGGGGCTGTTGCAGGTTAAGGCAAATAGGCAAAACTCAAAGGGGGAGGAAGGACCAGAACATCACGGGGTGCTGCCCGTCAGCCCTATGGCACATTGGCTGCAGTTTGGCGGGTGGACCCGGGGCAGGGATAGCTCAGTGATTTGAGTATTGGCCTGCTAAACCCAGGGTTGTGAGTTCAAATCCTTGAGGAGGCCATTTAGGGATCTGGGTCACCCTCTAACTACTTTGAGCAGGGGGTTGGACTAGATGACCTCCTGAGGTCCCTTCCAACCCTGATCTTCTAGGGATCTAGGACTAGCAGGGGGCCGCGACACAGTGGCAGAGGTGTGCAGGGGAGGCTGTAAAAAGAACCTCCCCCGCAGTGTTCAGTTACTTTCACTGGTTATTACATTACCATCACCATCCCTCACACACGATCCAGCTGAGCGTGCCGATACTGAGCCTTTACAGGGCTCCTGCACCACGCCCAAGGCTTGCGCAATAGCCAAACCCCCCTCTCTTGTGGATGCATAAGCTCTAAGGTGGAAGCTGATGAGTGGCTACTTACTGGCATCACCATCTGGCTGCAAGTCTGGGAGCGGGCTCTCCTCGGGGATGGGGGGCTCAGCAAGCAATGACTGAGGCCCTGCACTTTGGGGGACACCATTTTGTGCACCGCGCTCATCATCCTTGCCCTTCTCTCTCTATAGGTGGAGAAATCAGTGGGGCGCAAAAGGGCATCAGCAACAAAATTAACTGAATTAAAACCTACATCAAAGAAATGGGAAGAGGGGGGCGAGGAAAGGAACAGGTCTGCAAAATGCATCGAAGGAGAGGGGGAAATTTCACTGAGCCCATAGAGAGAGAAAGAGGACGACAGGGCCAGGAGGTTTGGAGCTAGGTAGGAAAAGGAAATCCCATTTGCTATGAGAAAGGAGATGCCCAGAGACACGATCCAAAGCAGATTCATAGGGAGAAATGCAATCGGAGCCACAGCTGTAACAGCAGCACTGAGGCCTGGTCTGCGCTGCAAAGTTTTGCCACACCTGAACGTAGCTGTCAAGAATCAGCATCCCGAACCCATCCTGTGGCCCTAAAACATCCTGCAGTCTCTAAGGGGAGGTCTACTCTGCTACCAGAGAAGTGATTGCTCGCACACCAGGCTAGCTTGATTCTAGCTAGCTCAGCTAAAGGTAACAGTGAAGATGGGCCCACAAGCTGAGGACGTACCCAGGAGTCGAGCTCGCATTTGGGTATTCCTCCCCGTGCTGCAATCATACTGTGTACCATCCAGTGTAGAGACACCCACGCTCACCAAACAAATGTAGACTATTTGGGGGAGCATGTCAGCTGTCTGGATACGTTTCACCCCGTAACTTCAGCAAGTCACTCCTGTGGGGAGGACTTCAGGGACGGAAGCAGCTGCATTGTCCAAATACCCATTTTCCCACCTCTGTTGGCCAAGTACATATTAAAACACAGTTGACGTTCCCACCCTCTCCTAGCCTAACAGCCCCTAAGGCGAGAAACCGTCACATGAAGCAGTGGGCTCCCAAACTGCTCCAGCCAAGGCCCATACCAGCAGTTGGCCAGGGCCATGCCCAATTTGTCTAAAATGGAACCAACTGCAGCTGTCCCTTGAATGGAGATACAGCCTAAAAAGCTACAGGTCCTGCTCAATCCTAGCCCAAGCAGCTCCTCCCTGGATTAAGAGGGCATATTGGGATTTGGCAGACAGCAGCTCTGTGTTAAAGGGCGAGAATGGCCCCTGGCCATGAGAGGGACTCTCTAGGCTACACCGGGCCTGTACAGCACGTTACCCTCTTTGGTCTTTTGGGGGTGCATCTAACTCTTCAAACAAAGAAAAATTCCTGCAGCATTGAGTCTCCGAGCTCAGCTCAAACTAACTCAGGCTTGTGCTACGGGGCTAAAAACAGCAGTGTCGACATTCCCACTCGGGCTGGAGCCCGGGCTCTGGAACCCAGCAAGGGGGAAGGGTCTCAGAGCCCGGACTCCAGCCCAAGCGGGAATATCTCCATTGCGATTTTGAGCCCTGCAGTGTGAGCCCAAGTCAGCTGACCTGAGCTCGGAGACTCACTGCCGTGGCTTGTTTTTTGCAGTGTAGATGTACCCAAAGTTATATTTATGCATCCAGAAGGTGTGAATTTCAGTATCATGATCACATGACTGAATGAGACCTGTGGCTAAATTACAATACCGCGATACACAACGACATGGGATTAGAGAAGCTGTGTTATTGTGTTGTTAATCTGCAGCTTCTGAATATCACATGTCCAAGTAAAGCCCCACTCCAAAGGGCAAAAGCTTCTAACTATGGCTCAGTGACTGTACCAGGAGATAAAAAGAAATGAAAAGATGCTCAAGCTGAACAAGGAAGAGAGCAGCACAGGACAGCTCAATGTGTAATGGCAGTGAGAGAAGGATAAGGAAGCCAAGTAATTCCTCAGTCAGAGAAGCTAGTGCTTGCTGGAAGAGGCTGGCAGCTAGAAAGCTTTTCAAGACATTTACAAAATGCATCCAAAAACCAAGTGCTGGAACACAGAGCTGAACAGAACCTTTCCATCTCGTTAAGTTTTTGATAAAAAAGTTGAACAATCAGCAAGGCAACAATAACCTTCACTCCTACTGCAGAGAAATTGAATACTTTGCCCCACTGTCCCCAAATTTGATTAATGAATCCACGTATCACCCCCCCACCCCAGCATCCTTGCATGATTCCTGCCTAATTCATCCACCCAGTGGTGCTGTATTCAGTGTCTCATTTCAGACGCTGGTACCATTCACTTTGCTGTGAGAATGTTTCAAGCACTATCATCCAAGTCTTGTGTTTAAAAATAGGACTTTAATTTTTACGTAATAAACAAACAGCAAATTATGAAGTATCTTCAATGTATATTTGTTTTAATGAACAATTTACTGCAGGGCTAAATAAAAAATGCCATTTGTTATTATTGGCTATTCATGAGGTTTGATCATTATTCGACTGATTAAATCTCACTGCTTGATATGCAGCCACATGGGAGTGTGCGCACACCAACTCATCACCCCTCGTGGGGACCCGGTTAATGCACAGCGGGGCATTCAGCACTAAGAAAATCAACACAGACAGTCCAAGCAACTTCTCAATTCATGTCTAAACCATGAAGATACCGGCTATACAAATACCATATTTGCAGTAGTCACGCAATGTGCTAACAGCAAAAGTATTTTTTTACACTTCACACGTTTTACAGAGTTTGTTGGCCGATTCAGCAGAGCACTATGCACATGCTTAACTTTAAGCAGGAGTCGTCGTCTCAATACCTTTGACAGAACTAGTGCATGCTTAAAGAGAAGACTGTACATAAGCACACTGCCTAGTCAAGGGTTTAACTGTTCAAATCACATCAACATCCCCCAAACGAATGACTAAGCCCACCCCAAGTGTTAAATATTTATTCTTACCAGAGTTCCCTGGTTTTAGTTTAGTTTAGTTTTAAATATTTAGTTTTAAATTATTAAATATGCACGTGCGCACACCACACCCCCCCATACCTCCCCGACTTTCAGATGTCAAATACTGCGGCAGACTTACAACCCAGCTGTTCAGCCTGTGCTGGGAGACTGAAGTTTGAGGCCAGAAGAGAATATCTCTCTGAAATGTCAACCAACTTGCTCTTTTCTAATTAAAGTCAAGTCTTTAATAGAGTGCTTTCCTGAAATGCCAGCTTCAAAATCCAACAGTCTGCTTCATACTTGGTATTTTCAGCCTCAGCTGCAAAGTAAGATGCAAACCCAACTAACTATAAGCTGTAACATCTTACAATAGGAAAGCCCAGGGTGTATGCCCATTTGATTACACTGACATTTAGGGAACAACAGAAAAACTAGGAAATCAAATAAAAAGAAATCACTTGGTCATATTGTTTTGTTCTGACAAACACCGGTCAGGGATGGTCTAGAATGATAATACTTAGTCCTGCCATGAGTGCAGGGGACCGGACTAGATGATTGCTCGAGGTCCCTTCCAGTCCTACGATTCTATATTCATGTAATATATAATTAAAATAACTTGTTCATATTCATGTCTTGTTTATATTAAAATGCCTATTGGCTAAAGAACTGTAAATACACACACAACCCACTCCACCCCACCCTGGTAGGAAAGGCCCCTAACAGCTCAAAATGCCCCAAATACTTAGATGTGTATTAGTCTACAAACATGGACCGAGCACAGAGTGTGCGTGTAATCACAGACACCAATAGTATGGGTAGGCATGGGATTTTTAAAAACACACAGGAGAATAACGTCTATTGAGAGGAAATCTCAGCCACACAAGTTGGGCCGAGTCGGACTGTAGCTTGCAAGTTAACACTCACACTTGCATTAAAGCCACACACCTCTCATGGTTTTCTCCCGATCGCCCCCAAAAGCAAGTGATTGGTCAATTTCTGCTAGGCTGTGAACATCTCGCTGGGGCCCTGGTATTTAGCTGCACAGCGCTAGAGTGATCAGCTATGTCCCACTTTCCTCTGCAAGGCTGCGTTGCCCTGAGCGCGGCAGGCAGCTCTGCCGACACGCGCCGTTGCCAGGTCACCGGCATGAAAGCAAACCCGTTACTCAGCAGCACGAATGAGTCAGACGGACGGATCAGGCCCTGACACAGAGCAGCATTTAAGCACATGCTTCAGCCCTGCTGACTTTCAAGTTACGCCTATGCTCGTAACTTGTATCGGAGCCTGAAACTTCCCAGGGGTGACAATTTACGCCTTGGACAAGCTGCCTCCAAGCGGATAGCAGCACAGGGTCGCTCAGATGTGACTGATTTCAGCTGCACTGCAGCCCTCTCCCCCCCAGATCTGTAGTGGCTTCTAGAACGGGGAAGGCTGGATAATCAGGGGAGCTGTGGCAGAGAACACACCCGGCATTCAGAGAAGAGGACGCTTGTATGAAACAGGAATTGGATAAACCCGGTTGTAGCTGCTGTGTCCAGACATTGATCTGTGCTTGCCCCCATACTCTCTCCGACACGTACACAGAGCGCATGCCCACCTGAGAGAGGGCAGCAGGGACACTCGGTACAGTACAGCTTTTTACCTTTTTATTCCCTCCTCCAGGGACATGGCTGATGTTATCTAACGACCCAATTTTCGATTGCACCTTCTCTTTGAAGTCCAGTTTCTCCGATTTCACCTCCACCTGGCCACCACCTGGAAGAGAAAGCAAAGTGGGGCTAAGTGCTGCCAGAGAATGAAACCCAGGTTTCTGGAGTCAAGCATCTATTGTGCACGCTGTCTAACAGCTGTCACATCTGGGCACCAAGATATGCTGATGGATGGGGAATGATCAGAATAACGATTGTTAGCGGTGCCCCTTAAGTGTTCCGAGCCCCACCAGCCATTCTAAGTCTCTCTTCCTCAGCTAGGGTGACCAGAAGTCCTGATTTTATAGGGACAGTCCAGATATTTGGGGCTTTGTCTTAGGGCACCTATTACCCACATCCCGTATCAATTTTTCACACTTGCTGTCTGGTCCCTGTATTGTCAGCCCAGCCCCACCTCTCTGCTCTTTATCGCTCTCACTTGGCACGGTATGTCTAAAATGTAGGTTACAAAGAAAGCACTGGAAATCTCAGGCACTACGAAGTCAGACAATACCTGGTTTATGATGAATGTTGCCCAAGGAACCACATTTGGATGTCACATGGCTCAGGTCTACAGGCTTGTAAACAATTTGCACCTGTTCATATCAAAAAGAAAAAGGGAAAGGTCACCCCATTTTTAGCATCACAAAGGATAAAGATGGCACTGAATACACTGGGACCTGATTTGGATTTGAGACAAAATGTAGTTAACCCCCGAAAGATTAATACACTAGCAATTACAGAAGAACTTGCCACCAGAAACTGTGAAATCATTAAAGCGTATGTGTCGCGGCCAATCTAAAAATCAACATGTCAGCATGCACAAGGTTATCATCCGTTCTCCAAGGGGGGGGGAAGCAAAGGCAGTTTAAAGTGCTTAAGTGAGAGAAAAAAGTGGAATGTTTAATTAAGTTTCATATTCAGATCATCCAAAAAAAGATATACTAAAGAGAAATGTAAAAAAAATAAATACCTTTTCTGAAGTAAAACTTAAAGTTTATGTCCACAAAAACTGAAAGAACAGAAATGATCAATGTGTGTAGAATAAGTGACTGAAACATGTGTTTCTGAAAAATGTTGTAATGGAATTACACGAGTCGCAAAGCGATAATACACAAAACCACATTATACAGTATTACTTACAATGCATTTAAATTTTTTAGCATGTCTGAATGTGTACATCTCATCATTTCATTTAAATGGTGCCATTTAAACCAGCAAGTTCAAAGATTTCTCATCACATGACACTGATCGCCTGGAATTTTTTTTGTGGGTAACAGCCTTTGGAAACATTTAAACTGGTTAAACAAGACAGAAGTTTTGCAATACACACAACAGGGACAGTTAAAGTAAATCTGGGTTCATAGTTGTAAGAAAGAACATACTGAACAATCTGATGACGGATCATATTCTAGAAAGACCTGGGAGACCCAGGCATGCCAGGGATACATACATATGAACAAACAACACACACACACCCTAGTGACATCATGAGCAGAAAACAGAAGGGAAAACGTCCCCATATCCCTCAGAGTTACTTCAAAAGCCAAATATCTGACGGTAATACCATAGTGATAACAAGCCTTCCTTTATTTTAATGCGGTTCTTGCATGTAGATACCAGAGCGCACATTCTACATGCAAGGGAGAGTAAAACTGGAGAAAGAGAATCCTAGGGTTTGGCGTCACAGAGGAGAGAGCTGGGAATGGAGAAAGACACAGGAAAATGGCTCTTGTAATCGACACAAGAGGTCAGAAAAGGATGACTCAAAGAACCTCAGCAGCTGCTCTCTGTATCCGCAACTCCCTCACACATCCCAAGAAGTCTTCAGCACCTTTCATTTAAATTAAGTAGGCACCAATAAAAGAATACAAGCTTGAATCAAGCATAGCTGAGCTCTCGAGCCTACAGCGCCTTCCATCTTCAAAGCCATTTACAAATAATAAATAGAAATTCTCTGCCCTTCTCCCAACCCTTTTACAGACATCAATCACCTAACCCTCACAATCCTCCTGGAGGCAGAGAAAAGGCAACCCTATTTCAAAGAGGAGGATACAGAGGCACAAAGCAAGCTGCCAGAGGGGATCCATGCCAGAGCCCAGATTAGACCTCAGGAATTCCTGAGTCCCACTGCAATGCTCAGACCATCCCTCACCTAATGCACCTCTCTGGGGGAGAAGAAAAAGAAGATCACACTGGATTACCAGATGAGACCCTAGAGTGGCTGTGCCCAACGCTTACAAAAAGATGAACATTGCTATACCAACAGCTTATTTCCCATTAACTAACGGAGTTCTGAGTGGCAAGAAAGATGAATTCACTTGCCCATATTAGAGTGAATCAGTGTCAAGAGCACAGACTGCTGCCCTCTCACAAAGTACACACAGCAGCACCATGGGCCCTATGCAGAGAAAGCACAACCCCCATCCCTTTTTCTCCAAAGTTGGCAGGAAATTTGCTTCAAGGAAGCCGACGACTTCTGATGAGCCAGTTCTTCCGGTCGCTAAATAAACGTGTAACATTAATATCTGACATTGTGGTTGCACTGTCTGCTTATTTTCAAACACTGAAAGGACAGGCCCTTCTGCCAGCCCAGCCCCTGGGGGAGGGAGGGGAACCACAGAGAGGAGAAAACAAAAGGAAGTCAAATGGTGTGAAAAGGTCTGAGGCTGCTGATAAGTATAAGTAGGGTCCTACCAAATTCACAGCCATGAAAAACATGTCACGAACTGTGAAATCTGGTCTCCCCCCGTGAAATCTAGTTATTTGTGTGCTTTTAACCCTGTACTATACAGATTTCATAATATTTACAGACAATAGTGCCCAAAGCATGGCTCACAGAGCCATATAACTCATCACACAGGCAGCCTGACTCCAACTGCTGTGTGAGGACACAGCTGACCACCTACAGATTTAACGGCTAGTGAACTCGCTCAACACGCAGTTTTTGTTCCTCTTTCCTGTACGAGTACAGGTAAAATTTTTGGGCTGGGCGTGTATTTGCAAACTGTATATACAGTGGAGTGGCATCTTACGCGGGGGTTAGGTTCTAAAGTCAGAGTGTAAGGCGGAAATCGCGAGTAGTCAAAAAGAGAGAGAGAGGGAAGAACAAAAGACAACCAAAAAAGGGAGAAAGACAACATCAACGTCGTTCTGTGCAAACCAGAGTGCCGCAGGGTGGCGAGGAGCATTGTCTACGATCAGCAACACTTTAAAGTCAAGTCCTTTCTCTTGGAGGTACCGTTTGACCTCCGGAATGAAACACTTGTGGAAACAATCCAGAAAGAAAGCTGCTGTCACTGAAGCCTTTTTATTTGATTGCCAGAACACAGGCAGGAGACTTTTGTTCTTGCCTTTTAGGGCACGGGGATTTGCAGCCCTGCAGAGCAAGCCCGGCTTTATTGAATGCCCAGCCGCACTGCCACAAAACAACACAGTCACACGGACTTTAGCTGCTTTGGAGCCAGGGCCTGTCTTTCTGATTTCGAAGTGTAAGTGCAGTTAGGCGTTTTTTTCCAGAAGAGCCCAGTCTCGTCAGCATTAAAAACTGGTTCTGGAAGATAGCCCTTTGCTTCTAGGATTTTCTTTAATTGTTCAGGGTAGGCTTTTGCTGCCTCTTCATTGGCGGATGCAGCTTCACCAGTAGTCTGCACGTTTTTGAGGTTGAAGTGGTTCCTAAAACTGTTAAGCCAACCTTGGGTGGCTTTGAATTCCTTCTCATCAGAAGGCTGTCCCTCTTCGGCGGGAGGTTTGAATAGCGCGTAGAGGCTAAGAGCCTTTCCTCGCAATGTGTTGCCATCGACAGGCACACGTTTATGGTTCATGTCTTCCAGCCATAAGTTTAATGCCTTTTCAGTCTTCACTAAAAGACTTATCACGTACCTGGCTCGTCACCTTAGCAGTTATTCGAGCACTTGATGCCACAGCTTGACGAATTTCTCTCTCTCGAATCTTGATAGCACGGATGCTTGATTCGTTGCGGCCATATTTACATGCCGCACTGGAGACATACCATCTCTCAGTAAGTCCAACACAGCCAGTTTTTCCTCCAGCGTTGGAACAGATCGCTGTTTCTTCGGTTGAGCACCAGATGAAGAAGTTGGCTGGCATTTAGGGGCCATGTTGTACAAAAAAATATGCATCTTTAAACACTAAAAACCACACTCAGTGTGGCGAGATGCTCACCCAATCAGCGGGCAGCGATCGATCCAGCAGGGGGTCAATTGATCGCTTCTAGTCTAGACGTGATAAATCGACCCCCGAGTGCTCTCCCGTCAACTCCTGTACAGTACTCCACCGCCGTGAATTATTGTTATGGTTCCTCATTTTTTGCAGAGCGCGTATAGTTGAATTCGCATAAGTTAAATGCGCGTACGATGCGAATCCACTGTAACTCTTCGTGGGCCCCTACCAAGCTGCAGTGTCACTATATGGGGTTTAAGCTAACAGTTTAAATTGGAGAATCCCCACGTCCATCTCAGCGAGTCCAGCAATACTCTGATCAGTCCTCTCAGGCCACTGCCTAAAGCACGCTGGAGACACTGTCATTAACAAAAAGAAAAGGAGGACTTGTGGCACCTTAGAGACTTGCTGGTCTCTAAGGTGCCACAAGTCGTCCTTTTCTTTTTGCGGATACAGACTAACACGGCTGCTACTCTGAAACCTGTCACTAACAAGTAGATGCATGATCTTTAAAAGGACCATGGCACCCATATATCATCCTCTGCCTGAGTTTGAACGTAGCTCTCAGGCAGTGACTGGGTCTTTCACATTTTATATGGTGTTGCAATTGTAGATGGCACTTTACAGAACTAGGGGACCTCAGTTTGCCTGCACTTCCTAAACTACCCGTCCATAGCAAAGACGGGCACACAGAGAGCATTAGTATCTGCCTCTTACACTCAGTGATTCCATTCTGCAGACAATAAGGCACTTATGCTTCCAGATAGCTAGAAACCTCTGGATTAACAGGAGATTTTCTTATGGAACACTGTTTCTTCTTGAAGGATTTCCAATTAAATCTGTTCATGCGATGCATGTACCAGACTCGGCGGAGTTTATCTAACCAGGCCTTCCGTGTTAATGGGTTAATTTATTGGGCATCACCAATAGCTATCCGAACACGCGGTCGCTGAAGATAGCATTGGAGGTTTAGTGTACAAAATCACGCCACTATTAATAAGTTCTCTTATCGTGCATGAAAGTGTGAAAGTACTCACACTGCCTCCTCCAGGGCTGTGTTTGATATTATCCTTTGAGCCACACTTGGATTGAACGTTGCTAAGATCCAGCTTCTTATTCATTATCTGCACCTTCGACAGCCAGAAAAGAGCATGAGTAACACCACCATCATCCAGAGATCAACTCTGTGTTAAACAATGCAAACGGCAGAGCACCACCCAGTATAGAGAGCAGTGCCAAGGGGCTGGTTCGATGCTGCTTTGTCTGCTCAAGGTACTGGATCTACAGAGGCCAGCAGAGGTGAGCAGCGCCTGGTTAGAGCTCAGATACAATTGCTTGTCTCCAGCATAGGTAGCCCCAGTTTACAAGCTAGAAAAACACGCAAAAACCCCAGCTGTCCACGTTTTCTCCAGCACATTCAGAGGGAAACACGCCAAGCAATGAGGGGGTCGGAAAGTGCTCTGGAATTCCAAGTGAGGAAAATGAAACCTCTGCTGGCTCTGCATAAATTCCCCAGCTCTAATCTGGTGGGGTGAGAGGAGAGATGGGCCTGAAGCAACCCCCGGGCCGCCCCGCTCCAAACCCTGCCAGATTGGGGTAGATGGAGCATAGTAGACTCGCTTTCCCTCAGAGCCGCGTGACTGAGACCGGAAGGGGCAGACGCAGCCAGCTAAGAGCACAAACCAGAAATATGGAACACGGTCAGACCCCACACATGGGTTCAGAGGGATTCAAACATCTGAGACGGAAAGAGCTATAAAGGAATGGAGACCAAAGTCTTTGCACTTTATAAAGTCTTAAATTCTAGACAGAATGGCCAGAATAGCTCCGTTACAAACGAGGCTAAAGGATTTGCCTCTTTGACTCTCTATTTCAGATCTACAGCTATACACTGTTTCTAAATACACACATACACAAACTATAAATCTACAGGTGACTTACATGCGGTTATGCTCAGAGGGCCTGGCCTGCCACTAGCTGAGGCCTATCTACAGACAGACAGATTTCATGCCAGTATAACCATTTTAATTTGGAATGTGAGTTCTTACAGCTACGGTTATACTAGTGCAGCCCCCAATGTAGACACAGTTCTACTGGGATAAAGGCACCTTATACCACCACGGTTTATTCCCCTCCCCATAAGACCGTCAAACTAGGTGATCTAATGGTATTTTCTGGCTTTGAAATCTAGGAATCGAAAAGCACCTTTATACCAGTGTAACTGCATCCACACTAGAGGAGGAGTTCTGCTTTAACCATGCCAGTACGACTTTGCGTGCAGACAAGCCCAAAGTTTACTTTATGAGAAAGCTATTGTTTAGCAACGTAACCATGCGAAGAGCAGAAGAAATCCCCACTTCACTAACTCCACTACCTGGGCAAGAGTTACAAATCAACACAAATGCAGGTGGACTGCGTTATCTGTTCCTTGGTCACACGGCAGATGCACACTTCAGCAAAGCTTCTGGCCTACTGTAGCCAGTTATTGCTGCTACCATTAAGGCTGTGTCCCAGAGCTCCTTTCTCCATTTCATTTTTAAAGGGCTGATGATGGGTATGTAGAAAGTGGGGGCTGATGAAGTCTCCTATGGGAATTTTTTTTTAGCCTTAGTATGATTAGTCATTCTGGAAACAAATCAGTTTGGATGGGTTTTTAAAACAACAGCATGTCATTAAGTGCACATGCACAGACAGTCCAACGAACACACAACACGTCAGACACAGCCAATTCAATTAGGTGTTGCTGTCTCTCCCTTTACATTCATTTCTCCTTAACCTTCTGCTGTCTACCTTTTCTCCAAGTGCACTGGGCTGTTATCCATTAACATTCCATTGAAATCAAGGGATGAAGGAAAATACCTGGAACATTTAGCAGTCATTCAACACCTTTTCCACTTCTGACTCCCAGCCCTGGGCTCCATCCACTAGATTACACTGCCTTTCAAAAGCTCAAACTTCTTCAATTTGTTCCTAACACTGTAGCTACGTTTATCCTACTAAGGAGATCATAAAAGCCAAGTATACTTAATAGCAGTAAGATCCCAAAAGGACCACCACTCATTTCCCCCATACATAGCAGAAACTATCTTGAAGTTCAGCTGTTCTTATTCTTACTGTAAAAAAAGGAAACAGAAGTTTACTCATTAGGATGAGGGTGGAGGGTTAGATAACTGACTTCAAAGAGGAAATGGCTTATTAAAACAAGCATAGAGTTTAATCAATTTACTATAAATTGACTTTTCACTTTTGAAACCAGTGGACTATTGCAATTTTGAAGTCCGCCAGTTCCAGTTTATTGCGTGTCCTAATGCAGATGGTTGGAAAGCAGCTTGTACAATTGGAAGAACGGGGAAATGCCTACAGAATGGCGCTTCAGCTCTGCTCTGAGTACTCTGCATGAACAGTTGGTATCAATGGTATTGTCAAGGAGGACTGCAATTCTAGCTGGCATGACAAACCAGCACTGACTCCAAAAGCCACTTAATACATTGTAATAAAAAAGTAGAACTTAACTATTTAATTGATAATCACCAGCTACAACAAAGAATGCTTCCTTTAAAAAAATACTACCTAAAATACTGCCAAAAGCCACTCAGGTGACATACCAATGTCATATCTAAATGCTGATGTCACACATTTACCCAGTCACTCAGCAAATCTCCTATACAGTCACACAAAATGGTTCCCAAGCAGCTGCTGAGGACAGTACGCGAAGTACATAGTGCTCCATCCTTCAGAGAAATGCAAACTCTTGCCATTGGACCTACCATCGGTTAGACACAGAGCAAGTCTGGTTTTGGCCAGCAGCGCCCTCCAGTGTGCATTCACCCCTCGGAAGTGGGGAAAAGGGATTCTTACTACCCTACATTGATGAGATGTACAGTGGTGTCTAGTCCCTCAATCATCTGCCCAGGATGGGTCAGGACCCCAATCCAACAGCCTGAGAGCAATGCGAAGAAATCTAAGTAGACGGAAGGTAGGCGGCCTGGAATTCTAGTGAAACCAAGACCCCTCAGAAGATGACAAACTCCTTTGCTGACTGGTTCCTAAAGATGATTCTATCTCCAGGTCAACGATTGTTTTTTGTTTTCAAAAGGTTATTTAAAAGAACCGTTTTTAGTTTGACTGGCAGCTCAGTCTTAATATAGCCCTTCCCCCAACACACCTACACAACACCCATCATTGTGGGGTTCCCCTTCTAAACTGGAGACAGTTCGGTCTATAAGAGGGGCCATGCAGCCGGGAAGGCTCATCATCTTTGTTTTAATTACTTGTATTTCCATCAACTCCTTAGCTCGGACATTTATGTTCACACCCCCTCCCACTGCTCCCCTTCAGTGTTCCATCGTCAGTCGGTTTACCCCTCCAGACACAAGTCTAAGCTCCGCCCTCTGATGCACACCCTGCTACCACTGAGGTTGGTGGAAGCAAGGTGCAAAGGCTGAAGGTAGAATTTGGCCATGGGGTTGGAGGCTCGTGTGTCACGCGGGAGGCTGGCATGATGGTGGAAGGGGATACTGAGAATACAGTCTGGAGAGATCTCAAGGGAACCTCTAGCTCGGGGTGGCCAACCTGTGACTTCGGAGCCACGTGCGGCTCTCCAGAAGTTAATACGCGGCTCCCTGTCTAGGCACCGACTCGGGGGCTGGAGCTACAGGGGCCAACTTTCTCATGTGCCCGGGGGTGCTCACCGCTCACCGCCTGGCTCTGCCACAGGCCCTGCCCCCACTGCAGCCCTTCCCGCCCCCTCCCCTGAGGCTGCCGTGCCCTCACTCCTTTCCCCCGCGAGCCTTCTGCACACCACAAAACAGCTGATCGGGATGTGTTTTAAAATCAGCTATTGCCCATTACTCGATAGCATCTTAGCTTCCCCTGGTCCCTAAAAGAAAGTACAGCAGAGCCTTCAGACAAGATAGTAGGAAACTATTTTCATGCACACTACTGGAGGGAAAGTCACGTAAGACTTGATTCCGAGCTTGTGAGCAGGTTCCCTTCCCAGATCAGATAACGTGGGTGCTCCAGGGACAAATTGCTTAAATCGATATATTGAGTGCAAAAAGTGTCTAAAGGTACAGCTACCCAGCCCGCAGGAGGGAGCCTCCAAGCCTGGCTACTAGGGCTCACGCTAGTGCTCTAAGGTGTGTAGACAGCGCTTTGAGGCTGCAGCTTGGACCGGAGCCCAGGCTCTGCAGCCCACGCCCCTCCCTTGACTCATTAAGCCAGACAAGCAATTTCAGCATAACCACCCAATTCCCTTTATGAGATTCTAAACCAGATACTGGCTGGAATTTAGGCAAGCTACTGTCATCCACAGCTGCTGCTTCAACGTGAGAGGCTGCAAGCTGCTCTTCTATTATAGATTGAGAGAGAGCTCTCCACTGTAAGCCAAAACTCCATGCAATATCTGCCCGATATCCACTTGGAAAGCAGATTTAGGATTTACCTTTCCACCTCCTGGCTGGTGCTTCAGGTTTTCAGTGGAACCAATCTTGGACCTGACATTTTTCAGATCAGGCATGGGGGCAGTAGAAGTCTGCAGGCGGCTCTTGGCAGAAGCAGGGGATTTCGGTGGTGTGCGAACCACTGCCACCTTCTTGGGCTCCCGGTTCGGGGGAGTTGGCAGGGAGGGCGTGCGGGAACGGCTGCCGGGGGTCCCGGGTGAGCCAGGGCTGCTGTAACCACTTCTGTCTCCAGACTTCGCTGGTTCACCTGCAATTCGCAGACACACATTTAACTGCAGGGTGGAAGCACGAATTGATCAATCGGCTCCAAGAATGCCCACCTGCTATTCGACATGCGGAATGCCCACGGAGTCAACATTCACAAGTTGCTCCAATTGGTACTGACCATCCCCCTACTGTGGATGGGAAGTATCTAGATTGGGGGGGCAGCGCTAGCTAGAAAAAAACACCAGTGAATCGAGGCAAGGGAGTAACGATTCTGTAGAGGAGAGTCCTGGAGCAGGGGACAGGCACAGCGCAGGGGATCAGACAGGTTGGGAAAGAAGATAAATAAAACTGCATTTGTATCTAAGGATTTCAGGGCACTTTACAAACATTTAGTTACTAATAATGCCTTCCTCTTATGTACACCTTTCCATCAGCAGATCTCAAAGCATTTTACAAAGGAGGTTGACAGCACTGTCCCCATTTTACAGATGGGGAAACTGAGGCACAGAGCGGGGAGCAGCTTGCCTAAGGCCACCCAGCATGAACAGCAGAGGCAGGAATTATAGAATGGTTGTTTGGAGCTTTACGTGCGAGCTGACCCACACTCAAAACCCAACCAGCGTTCTTAGGCAATATTCACGATGGTTCTACCAATATCTATATGGAATGAAACCCAGGTAACCTGACTCCTAATTTGCCTCTTGAACTAATCAGGACACAGACTCTCTTTCTCTCAATCTCACTCACTCAGGAACAGTGTGGAAGCAGGGGGGAGAACAAAACTTTTTGTTGACTTGCTCCATGCAACAGGAGTGGAACAGTGCTGGTACCTGCATTTCTTCAATTTCAATTGAACAGTGAATAAGAGCACGTTCCCAACCCACAACATTACGCTCGTTTTCTGAACACAGATCATGAAAAACTAGCTTCTCACAGGGCTGTGAAATTAACCTCTCAGTGCCTGACAAGTTACAAACAAAAACATTCAGATGCAAATATTTTTAATTAAAAAATATGGAAAAAGAAAACGCTGATATTGCAAAATATTTTTTAAAACAGCTCGAATGGTTTCCAAAATCGAACAGGGTGGGGGAAAGCCTTACATTTTTACCTTTCTCAGATTTTGCTGCTGTGGTAGGCGGCTTTCTCTGCTCCTTCCTGCCAGCTGAAAGAAAGTTAAAGAAACTTAAGTAAAATCAATTATGCTTCAAACTTTAACAAAGGTTTTATCCATGCCTGGATAAACAGAAGAAATATTCAGCAGGACACACCACTTTTCAGATAATTTGTGACCTCTGGAGCAGAATGCCCAGAAAGCATCAAGAGCACTGGCTTAATCACCCATATGGTTAGGAGAATGTATCCTGAATAAAAATGACGTACAAAGATGCCTCTATCCCCAAATACAGCCCCTGTGGAGGAACGAATGACTGGCCTTTTGAAAGCTCTATCAATCAATAAAAAAGAAAAACTAGATGGTAGTAAAAAAAACGGAGCAGCTTAAATCTTCCAAATCCGAGCAGAGAGCATCCAATGAATTATACTCCCAGAGGGACTAACCAGAGGATAAAGGAGGTGCAGTTGTCATCCTAAACCAAGACGATTATATGAAGAAAGCAGACAGACCAGTATCCGACCAGGCTTATTACACAAAAACTATTCATAGCTAAGTTCCATTCACAGCTCAACACACACAAACCGGTGGTAGATGTTATACAGATCACTGCTACCACACCCACGCTCCTTAATCTGTCCAACCCTAGTGAATGAACCCTAGGGGCTAGTCTACAGGATTACCCGAAGTACAGGAAGACCCACCCTACCTAACTGTACCCGTATAAAAGGAACCTCTTCTCACTGAACGGGACACCACACTGTTCAAGAGCTAGATGAAATACAAGATTTATTCGTCCCCACTTTGCTACTGCTCAATGTCCCAGAAAGCACAGTATGTTACATCTAACACTCATCTTTCTGCATCTCACATCTCCCCATGTGTCTGGGCTCCTGACATGGCAGAGTAGCTCAGGAAGGAGAATATTTCTCCTGCAGTAGAGGAACGGGGGCTGAGTACAGACAGGCTGCTTCGTGACACACTATGCACAAAAATAGATGTGCACACCAAGTCTGACCCTGTCAGTGATTTTAGGGAGGGGCAATCCCAGAGTTTTCTGGGAAGAGAAGATTCCTGCCTCCCTGGAAACGTGCTGAACGCCCACTGGGGATTTCTGCATGCAGCACACACTCCATCCTACCAGCATTGGGAGGCGTCTTGGGGGTCGTGGGCGTTTTTGCCGGGATCCGGGTAGCGTTGGCTGGGCTTTTTTGAGTCTGTGCTGCAGACCTGGGAGCAGCCATCTTCATTCCGCTTTTCATCTCCGGACCCTGATGGCGGAATCGGGACAAAACGTTTACCATGTGGTTTGCAGACCCACGAGAAAAAAAAAACCAACCAACCGCCCAGTGAAGGGACATTCTCAAGATTTTTACTCTCTCTTCACTCAGATAGCAGAGAGCCTGCAAAGAGCTCCTCGGCTCCTGCCCCCACCATCCCAGGACTCTGCCGCAAGGTGAGGAGGGTAGGATGAGCAACTTCCAGGATGACCTCCACATGTACAGCCATTTTAGTTGTAAATGAGTCACCGCCCCTTAGCATGCTGCCCCATGATGATGTGCCGGCTGCACCAGCCCCAGTGACTGGAAGCCCTGAGGTAGCACCTACACTGAAAGGGAAGCACATGGCTGCCATGCCACCTTCCCATGCAAGTTGTTCAGTTCAGTTATGCAGTGCCATGAAATGCTTTGCTACCCTTCCCAATTAGCAGGTCTGGGCGAAAAGTAAGTCCATGTCCTTCATCTGTTCCTCAAACTCTTGCCTCACCAATAACAAAAGCTTCCTTTCCCCATTTCTGATCAACTGTCATTTATGTTCATTCAACAGCCCTTTTAGGGGGCTAAAAGGTTTATGAAAAATTAACCCTGCTGGCCAATTCAGACATAAAGGCTTGCTCAGGCTGGTCACTGGTGTTTAAAAATTCAAAAGCAGAATAAAATCTCCTCCTTCCCCATTTCCTTTATTGTTGATTAACCCCTTTCATCCTGCAAGGCAGCTTCCTACATTGGGTTCAAAACCATCTACTCCCTGTCTGAGCAGGACTGGGCATGAAAACTTCCACTGAAAGTGTGAAAAAGAAAGGTGAAGTGCTATTGGTCAGAGTTCAACAATTTCAAACCACTGCTCTTGCTTTTAATGAAGAAAGCTGGAGTATGTTATTGTTTGTTTCTCTCTCTATCAGGGAGAGAGTGCGCTGAGCATTATTTCCAACTGTGAATGTGACATTTTCATTTTTAAAAAATGTACACCAGCCCTGAAGCAATGCATGCCTGCATGCTGGAGATCAGAACTGGTCAGCTCCAAATTCTTTAGCACTGAAGCTCATCCTATTATTCAAGACATACCATTTCTATTCTCCCCCTTCCTTCAGGTTCTAACAAGTTATATGAATGGAAACTCTTAAGAGTCATTTTTTTATATATACACAGAATGATCCAGAGCCCTGTTAGAGGGCTGTGTATTGTGTGTTCTGCATAATTTTGTAGCATGGAAGATCTGACTCCAATATATATGAGATATATCCAAGACTATGTCAACGCACCCATAAATGCTAACACAACGTTGTTGCAATGTGAAAGAATTCAATGCCTAATTGAAATACAAGACAAAACCCTTCTGCACAAGGAGGAGAGGTTTTAAAAAACAGCATTAAAATGAATGCAAACCAAGGGAGCCTCCGAGCAGATGAGAAAGATGCGACTGCTCTGAATACCACCGAATTATAAAATTTCCACAAGAGCTACTCTTAAAGCCACTCCCTAACCAAGGACAGTAAAGGATTTCATGGTAACATCGCTACTTAGTTTGGGTTTTTTTTAATAAACACTGTAAACACCAGGTGCTCCAGCCACCCCATAAATGAGCAGAATGGTTGACTGGCCATTCCTGACTGAAGCTATTCACAGTCTTGGTTGGGAGAATTTTCAGTCCAATTTACCTCCTCCGTTAAGTAACTTGAAGTAGGCAGGAGACATTACACACACACAGAACATACTGCAGCGTGGAGAGACAGGCTGATATAACTCAGCACGGGCAGGAATTAATCAGTCAGGAATGGGCAACTAATAGTGTTTTAAAGGTAGCTTTGGTTTCTTTTTCACCGATTTCCTTACCTTTGGCTTGGTTTCTTTTGTTCCTGTACTGGCAGGTCGGGATGTGATAGAAGAGACTCGTTTAGGAGTGGAAGCTGGTACTGAGGACTCAGCAGGACTGGAGGGGTTTTTCAAAGGGGTTGTACTAACAGAGGAGGGTCGTTGGGGGGTAATGGAGGATCTACCTTTCAGGGGTTTGGCAGAGGAAGGTGTGGATGTCTTCACACAAGTAAACAAAATAAAAATAAAATTAAAAACAGATCAGCATGCGAACAAACAAACTGAAAAGGGATGATGGTTAAAGTCAAATATGAATGGCTAGGAGTTAGAGGTGCAATACACCAAGGCACAAGAGACAGACTTGCGCCTGCGATCAGGAGTTCTCCATCACACGACGACGTCTGGCTTGTCAGACTGAAGTCTCACTTAAAGCTTATTAGTCACCCTGTCACATTTTTTGATACATTTGAAAAAAAGAAGCTGATTTGGCAGAAGCTAGTAGATCTATGACCAGAATTTCCAAAAGGGCCCAGTGCCCACAACAGGGTCAGATTTTCTAACGCGCTCAACACCCAGCAGGTCCCACTGAGAACAAGTCGTCCTGGGAACCTGGCTCCCTAGTTCTTAAGATTCAGAGAACACAGAAGAGTTTGGAGCAGGCAGCAGACTGTTCCCTGTTCCTTGATCTGAAGACACGACCTACTCTGGGGAGTTTGTTCCAATGCTTAATCACCCCCAACTGTTAAAAATTTATTCCCTATTTCCAATTTAGTTTGCCTGGCTTCAGCTTCCAGTCATTCGTTCTTGTTGTGCCTTTCTTTGCTAGATTGAAGAGTGCTTTAGTAGCCTGTATTTTCTCCCCATGGTGGTACTTGTATGCTGTAACCAAGCCATCGCTCAATCTCCTTTGTGATAAGCTCAAACAAGGTATCAGATTGAGCTCTTTAAGTCTCTCCCTGTAAGGCATTTCCCCCAGTCCTCAAATAATTTGTCCTCAAATAAATAAATGCTTTGCATCTTCTCCAATTTTCCAACATCCCTTTTTTAAAATATGGACACCAAATAGAGTAATATTCTAGTCTCATCGTCTGCATCATGATGGCAAATCTCAAAGGGACGTCGGTCTCACCACTACAGTATAACTGGCAAAATCATCTCCCTGCTCCTCCTCATCTCTCCCCCATTTAGCCATCCAAGGATCACATTTGCGGTTTTTTTTTGCTACTGCATCGTACTGAGCACTGACGTTGAGTTCATTGTCCACTATGACTTCTAAAATCCTTTTCAAACGGTATGTCTACACTGCGAAGTTGTCGACAAAACTTTTGTCTTTCACAGGTACTTTAAAAAGCCCCCCCGCGCGAAAGACAAAAGTTTTGCCAATGCAAGTGGCAGCCTGAACGCGGTTTTGTTGGCAGGAGTGCTCTCTTGCCGACAAAAGCTAAGGCCGCTCGTGGGGCTGCAAGTATTTTGTTGGCAAAAGTGCCGACCAGGTACCGACAAAGAGCATTTACACACGCTGACATTTACCAACAAGGCTGTGTCGCTAAAAGCTGCGTTGTGTAGACAAGCCCTAAGCCATGGTTTCCAGGATACAGTCCTCAATTTGGTAGACACTGCCCGCATTCCTTGCTCCTAGATGTATAACTTTGTACTTGGCTGTATTAAAACACTTTTTGTTTAAATAGGCCCAGCTTCCCAAGCGATCAGATCACACTGTATGACTGCCGTGTCATCATGACTTACCAATTCTGCCAATCTCTGACCTACCAATTTTATTCCACAGTGATGTTATATTTACTTACAGATCATTTGATGAACATGCCGAATAGCATCAGGCCTAGTACCAATCCCTGGGGAAAGAGCACCTCCGTTTGATGATGATTCCCCGCTGATCACTACTTTTTGAGATCTGCCAGTTTGGCTAGTAATCTGTTTAAACTGTGCTTTATTGATATTCTAGAGTGCTAATTTTTTAATCAGAATGTCATGTGGTATTAAGTCAAATGCCTTACAAATGTCTAAGTATATTGCATCTGTGCAATTACCTTTATCAGCCAAATTTGTTATCTCCTCGAAGAGTGAAGTCAGGTTTGTTTGACAAGACCTACTTTCCATAAAACCACATTGAATGGCATTAGCTATATTCCTATCCTTTAATTCTTCATTAATTTAATCCTGGATCAGCTTCTCCATTACTTAGTCTGGGACTAAGTGTCAGGCTAACTGGCCTCCTACCCAGGTCATCTATTTTGCACTTTCTGAATACCGGCACATTAGCACTCTTCCAGTCTTATGGAATTTCCCAGTATTAAACTGCGTGTATAATTCAGAACACAACACTCTGTTGGATATGGACAATTTTTTAACTGTTGCTAAGACCAAATTCCCAGCCTTGCTCTTTCTTTGTTCCCAAAACGGGCAGTTATGTAAGTTCAGAACTGCTGGCTCGCCAACCGAAGCCCCAAATCTGCAACTGTATTTCACAAAGGCTTACCCTCGCAGCTGCATGGATCTGATTCCAGGACTGGGACCCAATTATTTAGAGTAATAGTTTTTGGAAAGTTACACACTTTGGACTCCTGCCATGCACCTTGGGGTTTCCTTTGAATTAGTAAAAAACCCAACAGGTTAATTTTTTTAAAAAGTCACAATTTTGTTATGAGTCGATTCTTCCAAGGTTCATGATTTAAAATGGCGGCACGTTCCAAAGAGGAGGAGGGGGAAAAACAAACACACACTAAAAGAAAAGAAAACTGGTAATTAATGGCAAGGTTTCTTAACGAATGTGTGATTTAGGTCAAAAGCAGCTGGGTCTAGATGGAGTCAAGCACACACACAGAAGGCTTACATCATATTTCATACATTTGTCATCTTACCTTAGGCTTTTTCTCTTCAGTATCAGTTCCATCTTTGTCTTTACTGTCAATACGAGCTGATAAAATGCAAATAAAAGACAGTTATGTTCCTCTTCTTGGGGATACTAAATAAATACCAAATAGCTTATAATGCCTGCATTATCATAACATGCATTAACGTTCTCTTTTCTTCTCATTTCAGTTAAGTCTATTAAAAAACAGCCCTTATCAAATTACTTCCTCTTTTTAAAGCGTGTTCTTGCTGTGTTACAGATTAGCCTTAATATAGGAGATGATGCGTTAGAGATGCATGGGAGCATCAAAAACATGCCGCAAGTTTTATACCAGACCATCCTTGAAAAGAAGATTGACATACTGTTCTGGTGGTGACTTTCTGAACAGCTCCATTCTCAGGCCTAAGCCTGTCCCTTTGCTCTTAAAAACAAATGCAGATAAGGTTTTAAGCATCACGTCTGAAGGCTAAAACTCATGAATGCCTCACACCTACGGAGGATAAGTGCTGAAGACCTTAAGTCACAGAACTGCTGCTTCTTGTTTTTCGAAATCACTTTTCAATGTATTACTTCAAAAAGCAATTTTACTGAAATCCATTTGTATTCTTCATCTCTCTCAAGGTACTACTTTCTGTCTTACTGGCAGATATTACTCCTTAGGATTCCGTTTCAGAACCTGTAATATCCCTTGAGGCTTTATCAGCCAAATGAAGCCATTTAAATTAGATTCATAATGAACACGCAGGGTTTCTTGGGCCATTACACTATTATTTTCCCCCATTAACCTACAAGACATTGCAGTATTGCAAATAAAGAGATTAGATATATAGAAAGAGTAACGTGTGAACTACACTCTAGGATGCTAACTACTAAACCCACTTTTTTCCATCAGCAGCTAAATTTCTTCTTAATTTAAAAGGGAAAACAGCTCTTATATCTTCTCTAAACTTTGGGAATTTATTCTGACTGGTTATGAAATGTACAAGGTCATTTATAAACAGCTCCAGCAGTCGCCTTGAACCTCCCCCACTATCCACTTCCATAACTTGCCTCATGCCTTTCCCTTTCCTAAAACAGCAAAGGTGCCTTGTGCAATGAAGGCTGTGCTGTGCGTTAGAGATAAGAACTCCAGGTATTTCTGGCTGAAAAGGGAAATACCCAGCCCCTTTTCTGTTCCTGCTACTAAATCAGAAGCTGGCGACCTTAAGCATACTGAAAAGGAGGACTTGTGGCACTTTTGAGACTAGCAAATTTATTTGAGCATAAGCTTTCGTGAGCTACAGCTCACTTCATCGGATGCATTCTGTATTTCTGTAGCTCACGAAAGCTTATGCTCAAATAAATTGGTTAGTCTCTAAGGTGCCACAAGTCCTCCTTGTCTTTTTGCAAATACAGACTAACACGGCTGCTACTCTGAAACCTGTCTTTAAGCATATTGTAACCCGAACTCTCTGAAAACGCAGTCAACGTCCTTTCAAAGAGAGGAAGGACGTGTGCTTCCACCCATTAAACTATTGGCACTAGTGATGGCAACCTCTGCTAATGTCATGAGGTGTGAATGAAGCTTTTCTGATTGCATATTAAGTTTAACAGCATTAACAGCAGCTGCTGATCCCCATGGTACAGTCGGTAGGGTGGGAGCCTCCATCCTCCATTTCCTGCCTCGTGTGAGGGAGAGACTGTAGGCTGAATATTCACGCTGACTGGGCTCATGCCAAGACAGTGTGTAGGCATCAAAAGTGGCACGGGACCTGTACAGACAAGCAAACCTGTGTACCAATGGCAAATGATTCCTGCAGAAGAGTGTCAGAACTCTATGGAGGTCTACGGCTGGCATGGCCCCAAAGAATTCACCTGGTGTTTTAACACCTGTGCACTAAAACATGGATGCTAAGGAGGCTTGTAAATTAGCGAACTGATTTTCATACAGATCCCATTCTGATTGCTTATTAAAACCATTAAGTGAAAAACCCGCATTTCACCATTGGACAGACAGGTGTCCTTAGGATTGCGGGTCTTAGTGAGAGGAGAATATAGACAAAATGTGCCTGGCGTACTAGCAAAGGCATTTGTGCCGGAACAGGATGACTTTAGGCCCCTACTCGGGCCAGTTAAGCTAACACCGTTGCACGAACTTGAACATCTAAAGTTAAAGCTACCTGACCACAGTGCTATCAGATGAGCAGTTAAATGACTCAAGGTTTCTCAGCGAACATTCTTAGGTATCTAACAGCCAGGCTTCCCCTCACATAGGTCTCTCTTATAATACATAAAAATTCAGCCATCTCTTTGGAATTGTCTGGGGTGCACACCGTACTGGGCTTGGAAACTGAGGACAAAGTTTAGCCCACTGTGCTCCTCCTCCCTCGCCTTTAGAAAAGCCGACATGAAAGACTGGCTCTCGGGGAACACACAAAGCAATACGAGTGGGAGACCCTGCACGCTTTATTAGCGACAGCTCTGAAACCATAGCCTGCTCTGTGCTAACGCTACTTCAGTAATGACCAGAAAAAGTTTCAGTCAAACGCCTCTTCTCTTTTATAAATATTTAGAGTGATGGATGAAATTGAAGAGTCTACATAGCAGCTTTGATAAATCCAAGGACACTGAAATGAAAAGGGAGAAAAGCACAACTGGGAGCATGTCAGCGTCCATGCAAGGGAACGTGCAACTGAAGCGTGAGTGTGATGCGAATGAATCAAAGGCCAGGAGTAAACTAAGGGTGAAAAGCAGCATCAGCACTCTGGATTTGTTCAGAGGGAACATCCATGGACAACTGTCAAGCAGCAAGATTCAAGGGGTGCCAGTTCTGGTTTTAGAAGCCTTGCCCCGAGCAAGTCACTGGAGAAACAAGCGTGGGGCAGGAAAATGACACACACACCTTTTAAATGAGGAACCCGACTGACTTTTTTCTCTGACATACGAGTTGCAGGTTTCTTTTTGGGTGCCTCTTGTGTTTCCATGGCCTGCACCATTCCCCCCGTCTCCTGTTGCAAGGAAACACTTCTATCTGCCACGTCCTTTTTTAACCTATCGGGAAACTTGGTTGCGTCGAGTGGAGAACCTGAGATTTCTCCCTCCCTAATTACATTAGCTTCAACTTCCACTTGGTACATAGTTTCAGAGGGCTCCATCTTGGCGACATCATCAGACCCTTTCCCTGACAACCACTGTCGTCTCTCATCTAGGATCTGTCCCGCTTTATGAGCTTTGCTTTCAGTAACAGGAGTCTCTCTAGACATTTCTGCCAGATTATCTTTGGGTCTGTCTTCTGCTGGAAAGGCATACACCTCCACAGCTTCAAGCATTGTAGAGTCCTGCTGTCCTAATGAGGAAGGTGAATCCTGCTGAATAGTTTCATCAATGTCACGGTCTTCATCTTTTTCATGCCCAGCGGCCTCTTCTTTCAATTTACCTTTGCTGTATAAAGGAGATGGCCCGTCTTTAATAAGGGAGTTGTCAACTGGCTCATACCCCGCATCCTCAACCCCCGGGGGCCACTTTTCAAACTGAGCAGCAAGTTTCTCACGACAGAACATTTCAGCTCTTGGAGCACTCTGAGAGGATTTGGAAACTGCTGATGCGGCAAATTCTTCCGTGCACACACTGTGACCTGCTTCATCTGCCAACGCCTTACCCACTCCAACGTCCTCTTTTCCACCACGGTCCCATGGCTCAGTTCTGGAGACAGCCTCCTGGCTTTCTTCAAAGGCTCTGAAGCCTTCATACATGCCTGGGGGGACTGGTATCGTGGCCTCAGCTCTGGCAGGCATTGCTGCTACCTGTTCTCCAGTCTGCATTTCACACAGAGGGACGAGAGTCTCCGAAATCTCACCTGCTTGTTTTTCTGGCTGAATCTCACTTGCCACAGGCTCCTGAACTCCAGGTTCCACACTCTCCCACAGCCTTGGGGAGCTCAGCTCCTCTGGGGGGCGAAGAGGGAGGGTAGGATGTCAAGCGTGGCAAAGAGTTAGCACAGGTATTTCAATAAAAAGTCATTCTTGCAACACAAAAGAGACTTAAAAGACTTTTTATAACCATTCTACACCGATAAAAGCAATCGAGTCCTACACTGCCACTTGCAGTGGAAAATTCAATTCTGCAGTTTCTCTTTGCTTTAAAGGAATCTTGTCCCTGTAGATAGGCTTAAAATCAGAGCTACTCCACTTTGATTTGATGATACACATTGAATCATCCATCATCTCTGCCTGCTTGCTCCATTGCTGGGAAGAGGTAGAGTACCAAAACAAACACAGGATTTGCCATACCAGATCTATCCAATTTATCCTGTCTCCCATACTGAAAGTCTCAGAGGAAGGAGCCTCCCTCCTGCACCCCAGTAATATGCTGGTGTGTGATCAGTTATGCTCTGTGTACATGGTGGATGGATTCCATCCCAGCCTCCGTCCACAGAGGTGGTCCAAAGTATGCCATGAAGGCTAACATTTGATGATCGTTCTCTTCGCTGGAATAACTGCACAATTTTATAGGCCACAACTTCCAGCCTCTATTTAGTTACAGTGTTGGACAATTCATTAGCTCTTGTGCCAGTGAATGCCACGGGTTGACCACGTGTCAAATGAAGCGTTGCTTTCATTTGTTCTAAATAAATCTGCCAATAATTGTGTTGTGTAACCACAACACCGTGTGGGCCAGAATGAAAAGGGATAGATATACTCCCCAATCTAAGATTACATACAAAACTTAAAACCCCTCCAACTGTCCAAACTAAATAAGGCTAGTTTTAGCGGACACATCTCAGCCACCCAGAATTCTAACCATCTTCACTTCTCTAGACCATTTCTTCTTCTGCTACATCTTTACCACAAACTTGACAGAGCAGTACAAGTATTCTAATTCTTTTTTATTTCAGTAGCCTGTCTACGCCATCACAGCACAGGGTGTAGGGGGAGAGGATGGATCACACAACAGGAACACCTGCCTGCAACTGCAAACCTCTGATTTTGTATGTTCCGCCCACTCTGCAGAGTAATTAGTACCATAACATTGCACACCCGTTCTGGAGCAGCTGACAGTATAACCGTTACAAAACAGAACTCTCAGTCACAGATGCAAAGATTTTAAGGCCAGAAGGGAACATTTATGATCATCTACCCCGAGTCTGACCACCTGCACAACACAGGCCAGAGAATTTCACGCATCAAGCCCATACATTCTGGTTGAGGTAGAGCATCTCTTTTAGAAAGACATCTGATCGGGAGGAAAAGACCTTGGAGTGATGGAAAACCCACCATACCCTGAGGTAAATTGTTCCAGTGGTTAATTAAAAGTGCGTGACTTATTTCTATTCTGAATTTGTCTAGCTTCAGCCTTCCAGCCACTAGCTCTTTTCATGACTTTGCCTGCTAAATCAAAAAGCCTAGGTTAGGGAAACTTTTGTACTAAAATCAAAAGCATCCTTTCAATAAAAAACAAATTCTAAAGAGAAATTTTTAAAAAATGGGATAAGTAAAAATCACAACCAAATTAGCCTTTTATCAACACAGTTCTAAGAGAACTCAATGCTTAAGTGAAATCATTGCAGAGTCCTCAAATTCATGATCCAAGACAGACCAAAATTGGATACCAATTGGCAGCTGGCTCTAAAACTTGTGTCAGGCCATGGCGAGTGCCTTTGATAACCAAAGGGCATTCCACACATGCTAGTATGCTAACCAGCAGCGCTCATGCACTCAGAGTCGCACTGCAGGTGAACGGAACATACCGAAAGGACAACAAAAGTAGAGACGTGCCCACTACATTAGTTAGCGACATTTCCAAAATGCCTTTGTTGTTCTAACGACAGCGTGCAACACGTGATCAAAGGAGTTTGTAACATTTAAAATGTTCCGGTTAAAAAACTGAAGATTTAAAAGGCTGCCCCTCCCACAGAAACTTGAGACTCACTTCACTACTCTTCCCTCTTCATGCTGAAGAGCCAGTTTTCAAAGTCCGCAGCAAAACAAAACCAAGGTCACTAATTATGATTTATACCTGGCCACAGGCGTGCAGCACTCACCACAATTATATCTGACCCAGAGGAAAATGGATCATAAAATGGAAGTGCCCCTTTTAAAGCATCATTCCCCATTTTTAGAAAAGTAACAATTTACTGCGCCGAAACCTGGTACTCAGTACAGCGGGGGGAAGTTTAAACATCTGGTGAGAAGAGAGAAGTGGCCAGAGCTGGACAGAATGGGCAGATATGCAACGCTTCCATCACATCTCTGCTAATGACCTCAAGCTACACCTACAGAACCCTCTGCTATTCTAAGCCTTGTCCACTTGCACATAAGAACTGCCAATCACAAAGACTTGCATGATGATCCTGTGATACAATTATGGGCAAACTTCTGCTAGGGAGTAGGATAAGAATAACCAAACTCTCATTTACATGGAAGCTGAAGATGTGAACTCTGTCCTGAGTTGAAGAGATACAGAAAAAAAAACATGTACTTTTTAAACATCACTAACTTTGAAAGTACTTCTCTCAGCCAGACAAGTTGTGTGCAATTTTGACAGTAGCAGCAGGCAGGCAGCAGGAAGGATATACACCAAACAGATGAAGAAATTCATTTCATGTATATGCCACCAAGAAAAATATCTTGCAAAATGGAATTTACTCAGCTTGAAAAACCAAGCATCATGTAAATGGCACAAGATGGAGAGTGTGAGCATGAAAACCATCTTCAGCATATTCAGCTTTCTGCACTCGCCATTTCATTAGACTGGGGAGGAATCTTCAAAAACATTCTGAGCACTAGCCTCACTCTGGATGCTTTTGAAAATCCCACCCTGAAGTTTTCAGTTATGTCTGAAGTCAGCATAGTCAAAATCACCCTTTCCAGCCTGACTCCTGTGAGCTAGCAGCTCCCCCTATTAAAGGAGTAATTTTTCAACTCGGTTAAGCAGATGCCCAGTTATGCGGTACGTACACACACAGCACAGTAGCTAGTTTTGTTGTGTTCTGTGTAAAGGAGGCTGGAGGAGACTACTCTGAATCGGTCAAAGTACATAATGAGACTAGCTTGAGGATAATGAGCATCTCCCGTTGGCTGACCCATATTGTCCTCTCTGTGTGTATTTTGCAAGTTGATTCCTCCTTCTATATCTTGGAGGATACTCAACCGTCCACTATTCCAGACAGAGGACAAGGACTCAGGTTGTGACCTTCCAGGGAAGAAGGGCAATGGATGAAAAGTGGTGGTGTCCCCCTAAAATGAAAAAGTAGGGGGGATACTTAAAGCACCTTGACCATTCCTGGCTAGAGAGAGGCAGCAGCAGGGAGAACTAGATAGTTGGGTGTATAGCAAAGAAGGGAAGCCTTGCAGAAGAAAAATCCCAAACAACTGGCAACTGCTCTCTCTGTTTTGGGTCCCAATTGGATTTTACTATTTCCCAGCAGCAAATATTCCACTGACCTTGAGCACCATCTCCTGCAGCTTGATCCTCAAGGTTAGGAGTAGCTCCCACACCTGCTTCCTCAGCTGATTCACAGTTAAATAAAGGGGGGGGGGGAAATTACAAAAGTTAAATTTAAATGTCTGCCATGAGAAACAAATTTGCTTCCTTACTGATCCTGTCCACCAGTGTGAATGCATTACAAACAGTACCATAAGGCAGCTACCTTTTAACTGCAGCTGAGGGACTGCCCTACTACATCAGAGGTATCTTGGATGACACAGACCGGTACCAGATACTTCAGAGACAAGTGCAGGAAACTGCTGTGGGCAATTATGGAATGGCCTTACCAAGGTTAGCATGAGAATTTATATCCCTTTTTCAGTCCCAAGGGTGGATGTTATCATCCACAAAAATATCTAATTCTTTATTATTGTCAATGGGCTAACTATAACGAAGCTCAGACTAATTCTAACACTAACCCAATGCTCATCCCAAATCTAAAAGCTGAGAGCAATGGGGTAAACGGGCAGACACTGTTAAGTGTCCTCTCACTACCCCAGGCAATAGAAAGAAACAGAGAGGTGGTTGGGGACCCTTGAGGGAGGCAGGGTACAGCATCAGAAATGCTCTGAAGTAAACTGGATGAAATTCAGTAAGTACAAATGCAAAGTACTCCACTTAGGAAGGAACAATCAGATGCACATACACAAAATGGGAAATGAATGTCTAGGAAGGAGTATTGCAGAAAGGGCTCTGGGGTCACAGTGGATCACAAGCTAAGTATGAGTCAACAGCGTAACACTGTTGCAAAAAAAGCAAACATTCTGGGATGTATTAGGAAGAATGTTGTAAGCAAGACACGAGAAGTAATTTTTCTACTCTACTCCGCACTGATTAGGCCTCAACTGGAGCACTGCGTCCAGTTCTGAGCACCACATTTTAGGAAAGATGTGAACAAACTGGAAAAAGTCCAGAGAAGAGCAACAAAAACTATTAAAGTTCTAGAAAACATGACCTATGAGGGAAGATTGAAAAAATTGGGCTTGTTTAGCCTGGAGAAGAAGACAGGGGACAGGATAACCGTTTTCAAGTACATAAAACGTTGTTACAAGGAGGAGGGAGGAAAAACTGATCTCCTTCTTCTCTGAGGATAGGACAAGAAGCAATGGGCTTAAATTGCAGTAAGCCGCAGTTTAGGTTGGACATTAGGAAAAGTTTCCTGTCAGGGTGGTCAAGCACTGGAATAAATTGCCTAGGGAGGTTGTGGAATCTCCATCATTGGAGATTTTTAAGAGCAGGTTAGACAAACACCTGTCAGGAATGGTGTAGATAATACTTAGTCCTGCCATGAGTGCATGGGACTGGACTAGATGACCTCTCAAGGTCCCTTCTAGTCCTGTGATTCTATCATGCAGGGCACATCCGTGGCCCCAAAGGACACGGCTGACCAAAAGAATCCAATCTCTCATTCATGGAGTGTATGAGCACCGAGAGTGGGATCCATGTGGACAAATACTAAAAAAAAACATCTTGTCTACCTTTTGCCCGGCTGCTGCATGCTGCGCAGAGGTTTATGATGCCCAGAATGATGCCTAGGTCTGTTTCCTGAAGAGCTACCGTTAGCTTAGAACCCAGCAACATCAATGGACAGTTTGAACTATGCTTTCGGATGTGCACTGCCTTGCATTTATCAGTGCTGAATTCCATTTGTCATTCCATGATGCCCAGTCACTAAACTTGACTAGCTCAGTCTTCTTTCAGTCTTGACTGACCTACTTAATTTTGCCCCTTTTAAAATTTTGCCTGCTCACTACTCACCCCTTTCCCCGATGGTTAATATATTACACAATCGGTCCTAACGTACAACTGGGGCACACCACCACCCCCGTTAAGCTTCTACAATGTTGAAAACTAACCACTTATTGCTTTTTCTTTTTTTGGCCTCTTCACCAATTTCGGACGCATGACAGTACTTTAATCTCATATCCCATGTCAAGCCTGCAGACAGGACCTTAGACAAAGGCATTTCGATAGTCCAAGTAAACCAGGGGTTCTCAAACTGGGGGTCGCAAGTTGTCAGCCTCCACCCCAAACCCTGCTTTGCATCCAGCATTTATAATGGTATTAACTATATTAAAAAATGTTTTTAATTTATAAGGGGGGGGGTGGTCGCACTCAGAGGCTTGCTATGTGAAAGGAGTCACCAGTACAAAAGTTTGAGAACCACTGAAGTAAACTATATCCATCTATTATTTTGTCGACATCCAGAGAATTCTAGTAGACTAGAGTGGCATGCTTTTCTGCTACAGCAGCCATGCTGGGTTGCTTCTCTCCTGTGTTTTTTATAAATTTTATTTCTATTTTTAATCACCTTTCAAACCAGTTTACCTGGTACCAAAGTAAAGCTCACTAGTCTGCAATTCCCAGGATCAAACCTAGTGCCTTCAGGGGCTACTCTCAGGTATAGTCACCGATTAAATGAGAAACTGCATCCTTTTGTTACCAGCTCAGCCACTTCATCCATTAGTTCCCTCAGAACTCATGGGTGTGCCACCCAAAAGAGGATGATGCTGTTGAGCCAGCAGAGGAGAAAAGATCCTGCTGCTCTGCAGGATGGGAACAAGAGACAGACCTGATCAGTTCAGATTTTCCAGTAGGAGAAGATAAAGCAGCAAACCTGCGTGTGCTTACTGGAACCTACCCAAGCCTATAAGATGTTTGTACTTTTACTACTAAGCTGTAACTCCAGTGCCCGTTCCTGCTCTATAAGCATCCAGAAAGACTGTCCAGCCATCAGGGATGGCATGGTATTTAACAGTTTTTTTACCAGGTAAAACCCTGGTTTTTAGTGCCCTGTGAAAAACTAGTTAGTCTCAGTTTAAAGCATTTTCTATTTTAAAAACACTTTCATCAATGCACACCACATTATGCTGAGTTTTAGTTACATATTCAAATTGTGATCACATACAGTGGTAGATGGGAGATGAATTTAGGGCTGTACAAATAAAAAGAAAAACTGCACTGGTCGTAATATCAATATATGTCATCATAAATACTGAACATCAGAATGTCTATACATTTTGGTTGGCTATTTTCTCAACGGAGTTATACATGTTAGGACTCATTTCAGTTTTCAATATTGTATAAACAAACGTCTAAAACATTTGATTACATGAGAGTGATAATAATGCAGAGTTGTAGGCTTGAAGCATTAAGTAATCAGAACCATGCAGTTGCCACCTACCAGTCCAGGTCCATTTGACCAGGCAGCATTCTGTAGCAGAAGACCAACTTTGAAACAGTGGATAGATTATTCAGTTTGGAACAGCTGTATCCAGTATTTGAAAAGATTTGTTCTACGCTTGCTGAACTTGCTGGACACCGATGCAATCGTTTTCCCAGTTTCCTGGTTTAAACCGGTATTTACCAGTCCCCGGCCCTAACCTAGTTTTTCCCGGGAAATTGCCAACCCTGCCAGTCACACTTCGAAACTCCTTCCTCGTTCACCAGAAGGCGTGCAGAGGCCTCACCTGTGGTTCCCTCGGGTATCTCCTCGTGCTGCCGAGCTGCAATCCGATCCTCATGTGCTCTCTCCTCCACTAACGGGGCCGTGGCATCTGAAAAACAAAGCAGCTTTCACACAGCCGGACTGAAACAAAACCCCTTCAGATGTCAGTGCTTTAAAAATAAAAAAGCACTGAAGGATGCATCACAGAAGGGAAACCATCCTCCGTGCTCACCAGGTTTCCTTCCTATTGGCTGAGCAGAACGGAAGTCGATACTTGTCATGGGAAACAAAAGGGCATGCACACACTGTACATCACCTCCTTTGTCACACAAGCTGCATGCCTCCATGTATTACTTACCCATCCAAAAAACAAAACAGTCTGCCTATCAGCACTGTCTTTTTCAAATATGCTCAGAGCAGGATGGCGAGAATGCCTGGTTGGCACATTCAGCAATGCTGCCTGCAGAAGTGATGCTCAGAGCTCAGCTGGTGACAACAGCCCACAGTCAGGATGTTTATTATAACATACGTGCATCTTTCATTAACCACCTCAGCTGCACGGTGCCCACTAACTCATCCCTGCTGGGACTTTCCTCACACGGCAAACCTCTGGCGACTCTTTCTCCCCCACCAAATGAGGTTTGCCTCCTTATGACAACACTGTCCTGATGCACAGGACAGCAATATCCAGTCCCGGACCAGCTCGAATTTTACGGGCCAGTCTCTTGAACCACGTAGGCTGGGAATGAGAGTTTTATCGCAATGGAGTGCTGGCAGTTCTCCTTTCCAATGGAGTACAGCTCTGGCAGGTCACTAGACATCAGCATTTAAAAGTACAACAGCCCAGTTCAGAATAAAGCTGCTGTTAGTTAAAGCTTAGAAACTAAAGAAAATTAGTATTTTCCTCTCCTTCCAAGGCTTGTGACAGATGCATGCATGGTAGCCAGGCATTACAAGCAGAGGAACAGAAATACCACCAACTACAAATATTAGTACATCTCTAGAACATTTCTAGATTAGGTTCTCTGTAAAAAATGTGGCAACATCATACACTCAGGAGTCACACTATCCACCCGACTCGGGCATCCTGCCACAGCAGCCTATTAGGCTTTATTTCACATGTATCTATTTTATTTTACATTTCACCATTGGCGGTCATTCTGACAGACACCAAATTGTATTGCCTGGAATGTGTACAAAGGAGCAAACACACCAGTGAACTGCAGCTACTTCTGGGATGGAGGGCACCACATAGGAGGATAAGGGGAATATTCTGGCCAAGTACTTTAGTGCAAACTCTTGCCCTTCACGAGTATGCATGATGGGATTGCTAATGTCCAGGTTAAACAACAGGGGCGCCATTTACGGGGACAGGGGAGGGCTCTAACGCCCCTCCCGCCCCGAGTTTCCTAGGGGAGCTCTACTCACCCTAGCCCCAGACAGAGCTCTTAACTGCAGCAGCCCGAGTGTGATATGTGATGAGTTCGGAAGCTGGGAGCAGCACAGCCTTTCAGGCAGGGAGCTTGTTTATAAACAGAGGCAGGGTGATTAAGGTAACAAAAGGCGTGTCATTAAAGTAAATTAGGGATCATTAGATGATCCTGAAAGTACTGCCATGCACTTCAGCTAAAAGATCTCGGAAACAAAGGGTTAGAATAAAAGGTGAGAATGGAGAAAGGTAAAGCGTGGGGTCCCTCAAGGGTCTGTACTGAGGCCAGTGCTGTTCAACATATTCATAAATGATCTGGAAAAAGGGGTACACAGTGGGGTGGCAAAATTTACAGATGATACAAAATTATTCAAGATAGTTCAGTCAAAAGAAAAGGATGACTTGTGGCACCTTAGAAACTAACAAATTTATTAGAGCATAAACTTTCGTAAGCTACATCTCACTTCATCGGTATGCATCCGATGAAGTGAGCTGTAGCTCCCGAAAGCTTATGCTCAAATAAATTTATTAGTCCCTATGGTGCCACAAGTCCTCCTTTTCTTTTTATGGATACAGACTAACACGGCTGCTACTCTGAAATTTGTCATTAAGTCAAAAGCAGACTGTGAAGAGTTACAAAGGGACCTCACAAAACTGGATAACACAGTGGCAGATGAAGTGAGCTGTAGCTCACGAAAGCTTATGCTCAAATAAATTGGTTAGTCTCTAAGGTGCCACAAGTCCTCCTTTTCTTTTTACAATGGCAGAAGAAATTCAATGCTGATAAATGCAAAGTAACGCACTTGGCAAAATATCCTCCCAACTATACGTACAAAATGATGGGATCTAAATTAGCTGAACCCATCAAGAAAGATCGTGGAGTCATTGTGGCTAGTTCTCTGAAAACATCTGCTCCATGTGCAGTGGCAATTAAAAAAGCTAACAGAATATTGGGAATCATTAGGAAAGGGATAGAAAATAAGAGAAAAATATCATATTGCCTCTATACAAATCCACGGTACGCCAACATATTGAATAGTTTGTGCAGATGTGGTCACCCCATCTCAGAAAAGATATATTGGATTTGGAAAAGGTACAGAGAAGGGGAACAGAAATGATTAGGGGTATGGAACACCTTCTGTATAAGGAGAGATTAAAAAGACAGACTTTTCAGCTTGGAAAAGAGACTAAGGGGGGATATGATAGAGGTCTATAAAATCAGGAATGGTGCGTAAAAATTGAATAAGGAAATGTTATTTACTCTCTCTCTCATAATACAAGAACTCGAGGTCACTGAATGAAATTAACAGGCAGCAGATTTAAAACAAAAAAAATTATTTCTTCAGTCACCATATGGAACTTTTTGCCAGGGAATGTCGTGAAGGCCAAAACTATAACAGGGTTCCAATAAGAACTAGGTAAATTCATGGCGGATAGGTCCAGCAATGGCTATTAGCCAGGGTGGGCAGGGATCCAACACCATGTTCTGCATGTCCCTTGCCTCTCTTTGTCAGAAGCTGGGAGTGGGCAACAGGGCAACTTGATGATTCCCTGGTCTGTTCATTCCTTCTGAAGCACCTGGCATTGGCCACTGTCGGAAGACAGGACACTGGGCTAGATGGACCTTTGGTCTGACCCAGTGTGGCCATTCTGATATTCTTATATAGAACCCAGGTGTAAATGCTCCCCACTGTAATCCACTAGACCCTGCTCTCCTCCCAGAGCTGGGATAGAACCCAGAAGTCCTGACGGAGTCTCTCTCTCTCCACAGAGTTAGTAATAAAGTAAGAATACACATTACCATTTTAAACCTAACCAGTGTCCCTTAAGTAACTTGCCACAAAATGTCAGAACATGTTATTAGAGCTGAATAGGTCTATTTATTTCATTTTCTTTCTTTCATAAAGGAATTAGGTACAGGGCTCCTGTCAGCTAATTGTTAACTTATCTGCCAAAAAACTAGAGTTTTCAAGTGCCTACGTAGGCACAGAAATCACGGTTAAAGTTGCTCCCCCCATACAAAAATCTGAAATGGCACTCTCTGCAGTCAAGGTCTAGTAAAAAAATAAGTAGTAATAATCTCTATAAACTGCAGGGAACTTACGTAATGAATAATACTTTGCACTTTTGTATAGCACCTCCCATCCAAGGACCTCAAAGATCTATGCCCACCTTTTAAAGTATATTATCCCATTTTACAGATAGGAAACTAAGGCAGAGGTAGGTTAAGTAATTTGCTAAAGTCACTGGTAGAGTCAGGATTAGAAGCCAGGTCCCATGCTAATAACTCGACCAAGCAGCCTCCCATAAATAGAATTTCAAGTTGAAAGATCTCTGCAGACTTCTCCACCACCATTGATACTGCAATCTTTAAATGTCTGTAGGATACTAAAGACTGTGGGCCAAATTTTTAAACGTATTTTGGCACCAAACTCCCACTAGGAGTAGTGGAGACACATCTTGCAACCAAAAGTTCTAATATGAACACCCCCGAAATAACCCAGGTTTTGTTAGCCTGAGAGGTGATTTGGACTGAATGCCTAGACACCCAGCTGATGTGTGACAGCTTGGAATACTGCTTGGTTTCTTGTCCGATTCTTGACATTTCTGTGTAAATATCTATTGGAAACGGAGAACACTCATTGGTTTGATGTAAATCTAACTCTTCCTGGCAGGCTACAGGGTTGTTTATCAGGGAAAGGCAACCAGGAGGCTCAGACATTTTTCCTAATGATTTTTTTGGAGTCTGCATGTCTCCTTTAGAATCTGTGTTGCCTTGTGAGCGGTTTAATAATGGCTTCTGAAGGCTGGCTAGTGCCCATTAACATTAATGGGGAGTTACAGACACAAGTCGGTGGAGGAAATTACCCTTTCAGGATGGGCTACACTCAGCAGTCATCAATAGGCACACTGGTATGAGAGTGCAATCCTTGAAGGAGGAAATGGAACTGGAATTGATCCTCCAGGGGTGTCTGTGTGGGCAATTCTCCTTCGTGAATACCAAACTAAGAAAGAGCATTTATCTGGCAGCTCTAAGCATTGTTTAGAGATGCACCAGACCGTTTTTTGAAGGGCGTTCCTGAAGAGGCGTGGCAGCACAGAGACACAAGACAGCCACGCCTCTTCAGGAACGCCCTTCAAAAAACGGTCTGGTGCATCTCTAAACAATGCTTAGAAACAGCACCAGCCATTATGGTTTAAAAGCAGTATGACAAAGAGCTCCCACCTTCCATAGTTGGAGTGCTCTTAGCATCAGAGGTCTCGGAAATGGGTTCATCTGATCCATCATCAACCGGTATCTGCAGGGGATAGCCTGGAAAAAACATACATTGAGCACTCAGAACAGGTCCTTGGTTACGTCTAGCGGGCTCTTACGTTAACCTCACCCATCCTTATCTGAAAAGCTGGATGGCTGTAGCTGGCAATTACAATAAGATGTTCACAAAGTGTTAAAGCACCAGTTACGGATTCAGTGATAGCACCAAAAAAAGCCAAAAGCAAAATCTGCTGAGCAACCAATCCAATGCAGAGCACATCTAGAAACAGCAAAGCACAGTAAGAAAAAAAGTACAATCAGTAAATAAATAAAATAAAATAAAAACTTTCCTTGGAGACCACAAATGTCGGATTACATCAATCTGAGTGAGTCACTGTAAAGTTCACTTTGATGTTTCTAGTGCAGTATAGGCTCTCTCTTAGAGCAGATTGTTGAATTGATAGTTTATTTTCTTCTGTTATTCATGTTTTTTAAACCAATGCAAAAAGGGAAAGCACTTGCATGGAACTCCTCAGTGCTCCACATGGATTATTATGTTGGGCCTTGGTTCCAAGAAGTCAGCTATCAGACTGTTAGAGCAAAAAGTACAAGGATGCTCTTTGCAAGGAATTCCAGCAAAATAAAATAACGAGAACTGGAGAAATTGATTTACGAAGAATGATTCAAGCTAACACAAGCAAAGTCTCTTGGACTCTTTGGTGCATGAGAATTTAAACTATGGCACTGACAGAAGGTTGCTGATTTGACTGGATAAGAGGGACAACCTTGAGGGGCCTGGAAGGGAGAACAGTCCTTGGAACATGCCAAAGGCTCTGTCCATAACAGAGGGAACCCATTTGCCTGATGCAAACTGCACCGGAGGCAGATACAAGACAGAAATATGTTGCTCCACTTTAATGGAGTACTATCAGTCCTTATGACTACACAGGTTTCTGAGCTGGATTGTTAAATATGTGGGGAAAGACATCTTGAAAATGTAGACCTAAAACACAGGGTGAGAGGAGCTCTTTTGTAGAAAACTTCCCCACTTCTCCACATTCCCAGCTTTTCCCTCAGTTGTCCTGGCTCGCTACCCAAGAGAAGGAAGCTGTCTGCTGGCAGAACCTTTGGGGAGCATTGTGCGGCGCTATGTTATCATCATCAATTGAGCTGACTCGTGAATACAGAATGCACATGCATGCTGCTGCATCATTACAACTGCAGTCACTAGGAAAGCAACAAACACTTCCAGGGGAATTAGGGAGAATCTGTGTATTAGAGACATGACGGGGGGCAGGGAAAAGGAGACACAGGCCAGGCAGTAGGTTGGAGGGGGTAGGACAAGGGAAAGAGATGAGCCCATCTACTTCAAGGATCAGGCAGTAGGGGAGAAGCAGGAGGGTTGGGGTGGGCAAAGCGAAGGAACAGAGACAGCAAATTAGGCTGTGAGAAAAGAAGAAAAACCCACTGGTTGTTATTGGGTATGTGCATGCCTAGAGGGCAGGGGAAATCCTCTCTGGATCTGATTTTTGGTGAGGTCAGACATCCACTGTATCTGACACGTTCTGTAGTCCATCCTTCCCTTGGTGAACGTTCATAAAAACACACAGGGAGGCACAAGTGGCTAGAGCAGAGAGGCGGAAGCCTGACAGTCGAGGGCTATTCCTAGGTCGAGATGGGAGAGTAGGGATTAGTGGTTAGAGCAGGGGGGCTGGTATTCAGGATTGAGGATTCTCCTCCTATCATGACTCACCGTGTGACCTCCGAGGTGTGTGCCTGCCATTTATCCTCCCTGTACATCAGTCTCCCCACATATGAAAGAGAATACTCATTTCACAGTAGGGGGTGAGGATTCATCACCTAATGTCTGTAAAGCCCTCCGAGATACACTGATAAAGGACGCCATACACACGCATGCTACTAACATCAGAAATACGTGCCAATTTCCAACACATGAACAGAGGCCCCTGGGAACAGCACCCTACAACATCCAGACCAGCCACTAGCACTTGCTTAGGTGACGTCCCAGAACCCTGGACTTCAACGCAAGCCAAGTGCTTTATTTGTAAAATACGTCTCTCGGCTTTGCAATGTTTTCCTCTTAACATCCTCCTCCCCAGAGAGATGAAGTAGAGCATTCAGGGAATGCCCCGCTCACTACGCAATGGGGAAACTGCTCTTCACAAGACGACAACAAGAGTTACTAGTTTAAACGGCTCTGATAAAAGCTCTATCTGATCCCTTGCACACACATGGGGATTATGCCCTTTAGCCCAATGAAAGCCACTGTAAAATGGTTCTCTCGCCACAGCAGCTCAAATCAAAAGGGCAGAAAGTCATAAGTTCCACTCTCTAAATGAGGGGCCAGCTTCAGCCTAGAGACTGGAGGGGCAGGAGAGTGCAGTTTTGTCAATGAGGCGCATTAAAATATCCAAAGCTTCTACCAGGGCCAGTCTTGCCCCGAAAGGGGACCCCAGTCACTCGCTCACACACACACACACACACGAGAAACAGAGGCTCGGTGTGACCAGGCCTTCCCTTCCCACCCCAACCTCCACCTTCTCACATGTTTACATGCCAGCAGAAGCCCCCTCCCTCTTCCCCTCTGGTAAGCAGAGTAGTTTCTTTGGAGAGCGGAGGGAATAGAGGCAGAGACAGAACAAGTCTAAAACCTTCCTCCCCTTCTGTAAGGGCAAAAGTGGGGCCTGGCATCTCAGGCACCCCCTTTACTAGGCCCCAGTGACCATTCAATTATAATGGCAACGATCACCACCAAGCTGCGGTTGGTGTGGGGTCTCTTGAAGGTAAAGGTGGGGCCCACTTGATGATGGGCCATGGGTTGAGGACATCATCTGGGAAGGAAAGCCAGTGAACTCATTTCACACCTGCAGAATGGGTCAGAGTTCACTTTCAGGGGCAAGGAGATTCTTGTTTTTAAACTTAAACCAGCTCGTCCACCTCTATCTGCAACAGACCAACCCAAATGCTCAGAGTGCACCGTCGGCATTCCTGCCAGCTCACTTAGAATGATCAACGTTCCATTCCTCATTGTCCCCCACCGCCCCAAATGCCACTGTCCCAATATCTAAGTTATTATCCAGAGATTCTTGAACCCTTCCAGCAACCAACAGATGAAAAGATGGCTGCCATAATGCATAAACGGGGTAGATGCGGGTTTGAGAGATTTGCCCTAGTGACTTTTTAATTTTCTGAATCCTGTAAAGGGGGAAAGGTTTTATAACCATGTTCAGAGGCGGTAAAAGGAAGCCAGTGACATACAGGAGGTAGCTCATCTACACATCCATGGACATGAGTCTTAAGTATGAACAAAAAGAACTAGTACACTAGGGAGGATTTGAGGTGATACATGGAGGGATGGGAAATCTCAGTCCTGTATCTCAGTCTATTAAAGAAACCATTAATCTACCTTTAAAAAACTAAATCAATCACCCGGTCCCTTCTATAGCGGATGTGGGAAAAGCCTGTTTCACCTCCTTTTAATTCCTAAGCAGCTTTTATCTTTTTCTATGCGCAGCTAGATTCTACAGCCTTTACAGATTTCACACGCTCTGCAGACTCAAGTGTTTTTTCTTCTATTAAAACTTACCTCTGAATGGGAAAGAGAACTCAAGGCAAATGGGGATGATGATGATCAAGTCTGGCCTCTGGCGTAACAGGTGATAGGATCTCACGCAGTGATTCCGTCACCAACCCCAAACCCCAAACTTCGGTTTTAGCTATAAAGTATCTGAATGTATCTTATGTTTATCTCCCAGAAGACAAAGAAGCTCATTTACTGCACGATGATGTCTCGGCACCTAAGTAATTCACAAAACAGTCCCCTTTTCCTAGACTTTGGACTAACCTTTCATTGAACCACATACATTCCCAGGCGTAAACACTATGGGCAACCTCACCCCAGTCTCCTTGTACTGAGCTCTCCCACTTGTGTCATCCTCATTCTCCTGGAGAGGAAATAGCTACCTGTGGGGGAAGGTCCTCCCTTTCTCCCATGACTACCCCCATCTGGTAAGGCTCACCTGACGGGATCTGCTTAGCTTGGCTCATCGAATGGTCTTCCATCATATTGAAATCCTGACGTGGCTCAGCCATCCTGTTGCAAAAGTTATCTAAAGAGGAAAAAATTTAACATTATTACACAAAACCTCATGCAATGCACCTTCCCCTGCACTCAAATTACTGTACTATCTCCTATTGCTCTATGGTGCTCATCAGTCTAATTCCAGGAACACAATCTTTTCTTTTTTGGGGAGGGAAGGAAATCAGATGGCCATTATTAACTAGGTGCCTTTTAAGCTATGGCAACAAGCTATTTAATTCTTTCAAGGGAGACTTGAAAAAGCACACTATCATGATCATAGACAGGTTACAGCTCAAGGTATGTGCTGAAGAAAGTGGTCCCCCTGACCGATTGATATAAATTATGTCTGATAAAGATTTGACTACTAGACCCTCCTTCCAATGCAGATCCCTATCGAGCTCTTCTAAACCTACTATCAGAAGCAAATTTTGTCCATAGCCTTTACCTTTACCAGAACAGCAAGAAAAAAAGCAAAAAGCATTAAGATGGTGCCTAGATTCTGAAATGGCCGACATCAACTGGGGAATGCTCTTTAAAAAAAATCCCACAGTTGTATCAAGTTATAGGCACAGAGATCAAAGCAACTGCAATCCCAATGGAGAGCAATAACTGCATTCGTGGAAAGCAGCTGAAAAGGAAAAGATTTTGTGAAAACACTCAATAGACAAGTATATGATTTTTGTGACCAATGTTTAGAGCTAATCATTCTTGCACAAGATGTAGGAGACAAAATACCAAGCCTGTGTCATCAACTTCATGCAGAGGACACAGGCAACTTCATACCCAATGCACCACTGAAGTTACAAAAGCAATTTAATAACTTCCAAGGGAAAGGACCCATCATGGCACATTATTTGGTCTATCAGTTTGCACAAGTCTATGTCTGGTACACTGGGACTCTGTGGTGTAACACAGACTAATTCTGCAGCAAACTGCTTGATGGATTGGAAGTCTGTGGCAGAACTGAGCTCAAATGACTTAGCCGCAAGATCATTCTGGCTCTTCTTCCAGTCTCCGGCCTCTGACATTACACACCTTCTAATTTCTACAGTGAATGAGACAAGAGGACTACAGACCACCGCCTCATTCGATACACAACCCGGATTCATTCACGGAGCACAGTTCACCCTGTATGCCGAAGGAGGCAGGGATTCTGTGGAAAAAACAGTATGTATGTATATACATTAAAGACTGTATCATAATGCATACACAGAAGGGGGCCACATCAAAGTTTTACAGGCATGCTTGATTCTGGCATTTCCTAACTTTTGAGTGCTTGAATTTGCAGCCTTAATGTTATTTCCTAGGGTTTTGTTTGTTTTTTAAAGAAAGGAAAACACATTCTACTATGCATAACTGAGGAAACAGCGACCTTTGCAGACAGTTCAGAGACACAGTTCACAAATGGAAAGGAGTACTTGTGGCACCTTAGAGACTAACCAATTTATTTGAGCATGAGCTTTCGTGAGCTACAGCTCACTTCATCGGATGCATACCGTGGAAACTGCAGCAGACTTTATATATACACAGAGAATATGAAACAATACCTCCTCCCACCCCACTGTCCTGCTGGTAATAGCTTATCTAAAGTGATCATCAGGTTGGGCCATTTCCAGCACAAATCCAGGTTTTCTCACCCTCCACCCCCCCACACAAATTCACTCTCCTGCTTAGATCTACAAAAAGAACAGGAGGACTTGTGGCATCTTAGAGACTAACAAATTTATTTGAGCATAAGCTTTCGTGAGCTACAGCTCACTTCATCGGATGCATTGAGTGGAAAATACAGTGGGGAGATTTATATACACAGAGAACATGCAACAATGGGTATTACCATACACACTGTAATGAGAATGGTCAGGTAAGGTAAGCTATTACCAGCAGGAGAGCGGGGATATACATTGTCCCCAAATGTGAAATAGTTATGGCTGAGGACAAAGTCACAAAGTTCAGCCACTCAGAAACAACTCTGACTTCATAATCAAAAAGGCTGACAAAGGAGGTGCTGTCGTCATCATGAATAGGTCAGAATATGAACAAGAGGCTGCTCGGCAGCTCTCCAACACCACTTTCTACAAGCCATTACCCTCTGATCCCACTGAGGGTTTCCAAAAGAAACTACAGCATTTGCTCAAGAAACTCCCTGAAAAAGCATAAGAACAAATCCGCACAGACACACCCCTCGAACTCTGACCAGGGGTATTCTATCTGCTACCCAAGATCCATAAACCTGGAAATCCTGGGCGCCCCATCATCTCAGGCATTGGCACCCTGACAGCAGGACTGCCTGGCTATGTAGACTCCCTCCTCAGGCCCTACGCTACCAGCACTCCCAGCTACCTTCAAGACACCATTGACTTCCTGAGGAAACTACAATCCATCGGTGATCTTCCTGATAACACCATCCTGGTCACTATGGATGTAGAAGCCCTCTACACCAAGATTCCACACAAAGATGGACTACAAGCCGTCAAGAACACTATCCCCGATAATGCCACAGCTAACCTGGAGTTGTTTCTGAGTGGCTGAACTTTGACTTTGTCCTCACCCATAACAATTTCACATTTGGGGACAATGTATACCTTCAAATCAGCGGCACTGCTATGGGTACCCATATGGCCCCACAATATGCTAACATTTTCATGGCTGACTTAGAACAACGCTTCCTCAGCTCTCGTCCCCTAACGCCCCTACTCTACTTCCGCTACACTGATGACATCTTCATCATCTAGACCCCTGGAAAAGAAGCCCTTGAGGAATTCCACCATGATTTCAACAATTTCCATCCCACCATCAACCTCAGCCTGGTCCAGTCCACACAAGAGATTCACTTCCTGGACATTACAATGCTAATAAACGATGGTCACATAAACACCACCCTATACCGGAAACCTACTGACCGCTATTCCTACCTACATGCCTCCAGCTTTCACCCTGACCACACCACACGATCCATCGTCTACAGCCAAGCTCTGCGATACAACCGCATTTGCTCCAACCCCTCAGACAGAGACAAACACCTACAGGATCTCTGTCAAGCATTCTTACAACTATAATACCCACCTGCTGAAGTGAAGAAACAGACTGACAGAGCCAGAAGGTGACAGCTAGCCAACTAAAACCCCTCCAACGCATTATTAAGGATCTACAACCTATCCTGAAGGATGACCCAACACTCTCATAAATCTTGGGAGACAGGCCAGTCCTTGCCTACAGACAGCCCCCAAACCTGAAGCAAATACTCACCAGCAACCACATACCACACAACAGAACCACTAACCCAGGAACCTATCCTTGCAACAAAGCCTGTTGTATCTATTCAGGGGACACCATCACAGGGCCTAATAACATCAGCCACACTATCAGAGGCTCGTTCACCTGCACATCTACCAATGTGATATATGCCATCATATGCCAGCAATGCCCTCTGCCATGTACATTGGCCAAACTGGACAGTCTCTACGTAAAAGAACAAATGGACACAAATTAGACGACAAGAATTATAACATTCAAAAACCAGTCGGAGAACACTTCAATCTCTTTGGTCACTCAATTACAGACCTAAAAGTGGCAATTCTTCAACAAAAAAACTTCAGAAACAGACTCCAGTGAGAGACTGCTGAACTGGAATTAATTTGCAAACTGGATACAGTTAACTTAGGCTTGAATAAAGACTGGGAGTGGATGGGTCATTACACAAAGTAAAACTATTTCCCCATGTTTATTGCTCCCCCCCCCCCGCTGTTCCTCAGACATTCTTGTCAACTGCTGAAATGGCCCACCTTGATTATCACTACAAAAGCCCTGCCCCCGCTGGTAATAGCTCACCTTACCTGATCACTCTCATCACAGTGTGTATGATAACACCCATTGTTTCATGTTCTCTGTGTATATAAATCTCCCCACTGTATTTTCCACTGAATGCATCCGATGAAGTGAGCTGTAGCTCACAAAAGCTTATGCTCAAATAAATTTGTTAGTCTCTAAGGTGCCACAAGTCCTCCTTTTCTTTTTGCAGATACAGACTAACACGGCTGCTATTCTGAAACCTGTCCTTAGATATAGAGCATTATAGAATGCACAGTAGTTCTTTTTCATTTGATTTTCACACATTTTGCATAGTTAATAAAAAGCTTCCTTGACCCTCCTGTATTTTTGCTGTTTGACGTAATTTGAAGAATGCTGGCCTATGGCACAAATTAAAAAATAAAATAACCTCTCTACAAGTCCTGAACTCTTCTCAGAGCTGGATGACCTGAATCGGTGCTGAAGTGTCTGCCAACAATCAAAAAAGGAAGGGGTGCTTTACCTGGCTTACTACCAAGTTATTTCTGCGCCAGTGATCTGAACAATAATACATTTGCCAATTAAGCTAATTTGTGTCCCTAAGTGACCCAGAAAAGGGCAGACGCAGTAGAGCAAATCCAGGTGTGAAAGAATTAAAATGATTTTAACACACAAAAAGAGCAGAAAAGCTTTTTCCACCCAGACACAACATTGTTGCAAGGACCACTGTCTTCACGAATGTGTGCTGCACAGGATAAATGGCCTGCCATTCTGTGAGTAATCAGCTGGAACAAGGTACAAGTGATTTAAAAAAAAAAAAAAAAGATTTAAGGTGGTAACAAAGCACTTGTATGAATGTAGGTTAGACTGGAATCTTTCTGCTCTGCGTTTGCTGAGCACCTAAGCGCCATGAAGCCCCAGTCTATGGCTCCCAAATGCTCCCACAATACAAATAAATATTAACAACAAACATTCCTAGTTGTGTAGCTGTTTTGTAGTTAGGAATGGTCTACTGGTCTTTGCATAGGATTGGGAAGCAGGAATTCCCAAGTATTTGTTGTGGGCCTTCCTGTGAGAAGAAAGGAAATCTTCAGGCAAAGTAAAATCTTCTTTTTCTTCTCAAGAAAAGTCCAGATTCCTTACAGTCCCAGATTGCTCCCTCTCCAAAGTACTTAGGGGTAAGGAAGCAGGAGGGAAACTAAGCGTACCTCCTCAAGAAGCAGTTTGTGAGATACTACAGCCATGAATAAGGTGCAAAGGAAAACAAGTATCCCGTTTAATTTATGGTATACGGGTGCTGACATAATTTTCCAGTTCTGCTAAGCAGAGACCATGAGTCTGCTAACAACTCTCCACTAAAAGTGATGTTGATGTCATGATAGCTCAGAGGTGGGCAAACTACGGCCCGCGGGACCCTCCTGCCCAGCCCCTGAGCTCCTGGCCCGGGAGGCTGGTCCCCAGCCCCTCCCCCGCAGCCTCAGCTCACTGCGCTGCCAGCACAATGCTCCGGGTGTGGGGCGGTGAGCTCCTGGGGCAGCTGCAGAGCCTGGCCGGATCCGGTGCTCCGTGCCGCACGGTGTGTGGCTGGCTCCAGCCAGGCGGCAGGGCTGCCTGACCTTGTACAAAGTCAGTATAAAGTGCAAGCTGGTCTCCATATTGGAAGAGAAGGTTCAAGGTCTGGAGAAACAAGTATTGACCCTGCGTTGCAAAAGAGAAACTGAACATTTCCTGGACAGTCGTCAGGATATGCTTCTACGGACACAATGTTCTGAAGATTCAGAGCAGGTCACGCAGCGGGGACAGGAGGACGGTGAAGAAATTTGGCAGCATGTGACCTCCAGAAGAAGAAAGGGGAGCGTCCATGTACCAGTAGCGCAGATACAGGTAAGCAACCGCTTTCATGTTCTCTCCACAGGCACTAACGAGGAGAGTGGACCAGATGATACATCTGAGGGAAGGGAGCAGAAGGAGACTGTGCTGATTGGAAGGCATGAGATGCACTTTCCTAGGGTTGGCGGTTCCACGACCACCGATCCCAAGAGAAGGAGGCGGGGCGTGGTGGTCGGGGACTCTCTCCTCAGGGGGAATGAGTCATCTATCTGCCGCCCCGACCGGGAAAACCGAGAAGTCTGCTGCTTGCCAGGAGCTAGGATTCACGGTGTGACGGAGAGACTGCCAAGACTCATCAAGCCCTTGAATCGCTACCCCTTCCTGCTTATCCATGTGGGCACCGATGATACTGCCAAGAATGACCTTGGGCGGATCACTGTGGACTACGTGGCTCTGGGAAGAAGGATAAAGGAGTTTGAGGCGCAAGTGGTGTTCTCTTCCATCCTCCCCGTGGAAGGAAAAGGCCGGGGTAGAGACCGTCGAATCGTGGAAGTCAACAAATGGCTTCGCAGGTGGTGTCAGAGAGAAGGCTTTGGATTCTTTGACCATGGGATGGTGTTCCAAGAAGGAGGAGTGCTAGGCAGAGACGGGCTCCACCTAACAAAGAGAGGGAAGAGCATCTTCGCAAGCAGGCTGGCTAACCTAGTGAGGAGGGCTTTAAACTAGGTTCACTGGGGGAAGGAGACCAAAGCCCTGAGGTAAGTGGGGAAGTGGGATACTGGGAGGAAGCACGAGCAGGAGAGCGCGAAAGGGGAGGGCTCCTGCCTCATACTAAGAAAGCAGGACGAACAGCAAGTTATCTGAAGTGCCTATACACAAATGCAAGAAGCCTGGGAAACAAGCAGGGAGAACTGGAAGTCCTGGCACAGTCAAGGAATTATGATGTGACTGGAATAACAGAGACTTGGTGGGATAACTCAGATGACTGGAGTACTGTCATGGATGGATATAAACTGTTCAGGAAGGACAGGCAAGGCAGAAAAGGTGGGGGAGTTGCATTGTATGTAAGAGCAGTATGACTGCTCAGAGCTCTGGTTTGAAACTGCAGAAAAACCTGAGTGTCTCTGGATTAAGTTTAGAAGTGTGAGCAACAAGGGTGATGTCGTGATGGGAGTCTGCTATAGACCACTGGACCAGGGGGATGAGGTGGGCAAGGCTTTCTTCTGGGGGGAGGGATAGCTCAGTGGTTTGAGCATTGGCCTGCTAAGCCCAGGGTTGTGAGTTCAATTCTTGAGGGGATCATTTAGGGACCTGGGGCAAAAATTAGGAATTGGTCCTGCTTTGAGCAGGGGGTTGGACTAGATGACCTCCAGAGGTCCCTTCCAACCCTGATATTCTATGATTCTAACTAACGGAAGTTACTAGATCGCAGGCCCTGGTTCTTATGGGAGACTTCAATCAGCCTGATATCTGCTGGGAGAGCAATACAGCGGTGCACAGACAATCCAGGAAGTTTTTGGGAAGTGTAGGGGACAATTTCCTGGTACTAGTGCTGGAGGAACCAACTCGAGGTAGAGCTCTTCTTGACCTGCTGCTCACAAACTGGGAAGAATTAGTAGGGGAAGCAAAAGTGGATGGGAACCTGGGAGGCAGTGACCATGAGATGGTCGAGTTCAGGATCCTGACACAGGGAAGAAAGGAGAGCAGCAGAATACGGACCCTGGACTTCAGAAAAGCAGACTTTGACAACCTCAAGGAACTGATCGGAAGGATCCCCTGGGAGAATAACATGTAGGGGAAAAGAGTCTAGGAGAGCTGGCTGCATTGTAAAGAATCCTTATTGAGGTTACAGGGACAAACCATCCCGATGTGTAGAAAGAATAGCAAATATGGCAGGCGACCAGCTTGGCTCAACAGTGAAATCCTTGCTGATCTTGAACACAAAAAAGAAGCTTACAAGAAGTGGAAGATTGGACAAATGACCAGGGAAGAATATAAAAATATTGCTCGGGGATGCAGGAGTGAAATCAGGAAGGCCAAATCACACCTGGAGTTGCAGCTTGCAAGAGATGTTAAGAGTAACAAGAAGGGTTTCTTCAGGTATGTTAGCAAAGAAGAAAGTCAAGGAAAGTGTGGGCCCCTTACTGAACGAGGGAGGCAACCTAGTGACAGAGGATGTGGAAAAAGCTAATGTACTCAATGCTTTTTTGGCCTCTGTCTTCACAAATAAGGTCAGCTCCCAGACTACTGCACTGGGCAGCACAGCATGGGGAGGAGGTGACCAGCCCTCTGTGAAGAAAGAAGTGGTTCGGGACTATTTAGAAAAGCTGGACGAGCACAAGTCCATGGGGCCGGATGCGCTGCATCCGAGAGTGCTAAAGGAGTTGGCGGATGTGATTGCATAGCCATTGGCCATTACCTTTGAAAACTCATGGCGATCCGGGGAAGTCCCGGACAACTGGAAAAAGGCTAATTTAGTGCCCATCTTTAAAAAAGGGAAGGAGGAGGATCCTGGGAACTATAAGCCAGTCAGCCTCACCTCAGTCCCTGGAAAAATCATGGAGCAGGTCTTCAAGGAATCAATTCTGAAGCGCTTGGAGGAGAGGAAAGTGATCAGGAACAGTCAGCATGGATTCACCAAGGGCAAGTCATGCCTGACTAATCCAATTGTGTTCTATGACAAGATAACTGGCTCTGTGGATGAGGGGAAAGCAGTGGACGTGTTATTCCTTGACTTTAGCAAAGCTTTGGACACAGTCTCCCACAGTATGCTTGCCAGTAAGTTAAAGAAGTATGGGCTGGATGAATGGACTATAAGGTGGCTAGAAAGCTAGCTAGATTGTCGGGCTCAACGGGTAGTGATCAATGGCTCCAAGTCTAGTTGCCAGCCGGTATCAAGCTGAGTGCCCTAAGAGTCGGGCCTCGGGATGGTTTTGTTCAATATCTTCATTAATGATCTGGAGGATGGTGTGGATTGCACCCTCAGCAAGTTTGCAGATGACACTAAACTGGGAGGAGAGGTAGACATGCTGGAGGGTAGGGATAGGATACAGAGGGCCCTAGACAAATTAGAGGATTGGGCCAAAAGAAATTTGATGAGGTTCAACAAGGACAAGTGCAGAGGTCCTGCACTTAGAACGGAAGAATCCCATGCACCACTGCAGACTAGGGACCAAATGGCTAGGCAGCAGTTCTGCAGAAAAGGACCTAGGGGTTACAGTGGACGAGAAGCTGGATATGAGTCAACAGTGTGCCCTTGTTGCCAAGAAGGCCAATGGCATTTTGGGAAGCATAAGTAGGGGCATTGCCAGCAGATTGAGGGATGTGATCGTTCCCCTCTATTCGACATTGGTGAGGCCTCATCTGGAGTTCTGTGTGCAGTTTTGGGCCCCATACTACAAGAAGGATGTGGAAAAATTGGAAAGAGTCCAGCAGAGGGAAACAAAAATTATTAGGGGTCTGGAACACATGAGTTATGAGGAGAGGCTGAGGGAACTGGGATTGTTTAGTCTGCGGAAGAGAAAAACAAGGGGGGATTTGATAGCTGCTTTCAACTACCTGAAAGGGGGTTCCAAAGAGGATGGATCTAGACTGTTCTCAGTGGTACCAGATGACAGAACAAGGAGTAATGGTCTCAAGTTGCAGTGGGGGAAGTTTAGGTTGAATATTAGGAAAAACTTTTTCACTAGGAGGGTGGTGAAACACTGGAATGCGTTACTTAGGGAGGTGGTGGAATCTCCTTCCCTAGAAGTTTTTAAGGTCAGGCTTGACAAAGCCCTGGCTGGGATGATTTAATTGGGGATGGGTCCTGCTTTTGAGCAGGGGGTTGGACTAGATGACCTCCTGAGGTCCCTTCCAACCCTGATATTCTATGATTCTCTGACCGGTGCTCTGTGCCACACAGCACATGGCTGGCTCCGGTGCTCCAGACAGTGTGGTAAGGGGGCAGGGAGCGGGGGGGTTGGATAGAGGACAGGGGAGTTCGGGGGGGGGGGCTGTCAGAGGGCAGGGAACGGGGCAGGGGGGCAGTCAGGGAGAAGGGGTGGTTAGATGGGGCAGGAGTCCTGGGGAGAAGTCAGGAAGGAGGGGGGGGTTGGATGGGGCGGCGGGGGGGCCGGTGGATGGGGCAAGGGTCCTGGGGGGAAGTCAGGAAGGAGCGGGGGTTGAATGGGGTGGCGGGGGGGGCCGGTGGATGGGGCAGGGGTCATCAGGAACAGGGGGTGCCGTCAGGGGACAAGAAGCAGGGGGCGGGGGCTGGGCCACGCTACGGCTAACTGTCCCTCCATACAATTTCCAAAACCTGATGCGGCCCTCAGGCCAAAAAGTTTGCCCACCCCTGTGATAGCTGCTCTAATTACAGCCAAGGATAGTGATTAATAACCAGCTACTATTATAATCCCAGGTTTACCACAACTGGATGGGCGGGAGCTGAAAGCAGCAATGCTGCTCAGATTACCGCAGTAAGGAAGTGAGCTCACATGGTTTTGTTGGCTGGCAATAAATTAACTGGATCTTCAGAACTGAGTGAGGGATCTCAACTCTCCCAACTTTTCTTTCCTCCTAGGAAGATGTCTATGCAATTTAATTTCTGCTTTAAACAACTACAAAATCATCTTACTGAACTGCATGGAAAACCTTCAAGAGCTTGCCCTGCAAAAACTCACAAAGTGATAAGCCACAAGAATTGGTGTTTGAAGTGGACAGAAACGTCAGAATTCGTTCTCTGTCCTTGATTTTAAAAGCATTAATGGAGTTTTGCCCACCTAAAGTGAACAAAAACAGTTCTAATTATCTGGCCATACGGCCAGCCTCTTCCTGGAGCTCCGGGAATCATATTGATTAGATCCTGCCCACAGTGGGCTGCATTTTGATGCTTTTCATAGGACTGGCAAGCATGTAAGCGATAAAATGTAACTGCTAAGCTGCCATGCAGTTCACAAAACCAAACTGGAGTTTGCCATAGGTGAAAATGAGGTTTGCAATTCAATACTTGAATTGGGTATTTTTTTATTTATTTTTAAATTGTGCCAATTTTCTGGTGTGGACGATGCCAGATGGAAGCTTCTGTCCAAACAGGCCCAACAAAGATATGGCAGGCACCTTCCTACATGCTGTCCTGCTATCGTGCCCCCTGGAAGGAGCACCTCTACAGGGTGAGGACAGAGCTCTGCCTGACTTCCAGGCCTTGGTCTCTATGTCAACTAGAGGATCAATTGATAGCAACCATGACAGACATTTCTGATGAGGAAACATGTCTACAAGCATTTGACCTGAGACCCATCAATTCATTTCACTGAACAGCCACAGGTGTTATCACCTTTCCATCATTTCGTAACTGTTGACCCAGAAGTGAAAAGCTCATGAATTAGCTGTACTGTATCTAAACACTAACTGTACATTTCTTTTTAATTCTCCTTTTGTTCTCCCTAGCTAACCTTAGTGACATTTCCCCCAGACTGTCCCTCTTCCCCAAACGCTGAGTGAGGTCTTCACAGCATCCAGGCAAGAGTCTCTCAAAGTTTGCCTTTATGGGAACACTCAGCAAAATTAATCCAAATTAACTAATGGTGTTAATTCAAAGGGGCTCAATTAAACTGCATTAAACCCCATGTGAACACTCATTCAAAATTAGTGGCCTCAGCTCAGCCTTCCAAAGGGAATTAAGTTAAACTGAATTAATGTCATTTTAATTCTGAATGAGCATGTCTTCACAGGGATACACAAAGCTAATCTGCTTTGAATTCACACCTTTTGGTCTGGTGTGCACTTTAAATTTATGCCAGCTCAGCTATGCCGACAGAAGGCTGCTTGAGTTCATGGAGTTAAATTTGTTCAGGGAGTTTGTGTTCCCACACCAGCAGAAAAATTCCTTCTGTCAGCATACGGCATGTCTACACCAACATAGGCTCTGTAGTGTAGATGTAGCCTTAGTTTGTTTGGATTAATTTTCCTGAGTGTCCCTGTATAAACAAGCCTTTGGGATTTCCAGATTAGGGTGCCTATAGGATGGTAAAGCTTCATGGCTGGGGTCAGACAGACAGGAGTGAGGGCTAGTATACTTTTTCTGTGGAAAGTATTGCTATGAGTGAAGATCTTCTACCCATAATACAGCATTTAATATCAAAGATGCAAAGGCAAAACAACAATTGCAAGCTAGGAATCAGTATCAGCAGAGAAAGTCTATAGATGTCATCCATGGGTGGCCAATAGAGCATTTGCTCTGCAGAGAGATGACTGATCACGTAGTGCTGGCTCCTCCACCTGGCTTCCAGCAGCTTCTACAGGTGTCCAGGCTCCCCATTACTTAAAAGAGCCTGGGAGTCTATCAAAGACGCTAGAAAGAAGGAGAAGCATCCAGCCTAACTGCCTGCTAGGTAAGGAGGAAAGGGATGTATGCAGTCCCAAATGGGAGAGGAAGTGTTCATAAGCAGTCGCCTCAAATGACAAGGTTCACACCATGGAACAGCTTGAGAACTTCTGAGTTCGGGGGGCTGAAAAGAGTGTTACAAAAATTTAAAGACGAACAGATTTTCCTTTGTTGTCCATTTCAGGGAGAAGAGAAGAGATACTTTTCAGAGTAGCAGCCGTGTTAGTCTGTATTCGCAAAAAGAAAAGGAGTACTTGTGGCACCTTAGAGACTAACAAATTTATTTGAGCATACAGCTCACTTCACTGGATGCTGTCTTTTTGGTTGTGGAGAAAGCAGAGTTACTTTTATTATTAGGAGTTTTATCTTAAAGCTCCAGCTGCTGGAATCATGTGATTACTTGTGAATCTTAGGGTTTTATTTAAAAAAAAAGCCTCTAGACCTAATGGATGCAGAGAAAAACTTAATTTGAACTCCTTGGCTCCAACACCAGAAAGCAAGAAAAAGAGCCCCAAATCATTTTTTAAAACCTTGTAATTTTAGGGGTCTGGCTCATGATTTTTTAAATTCTGGGGGAGTGACAATACTGAGAGTAGAACTGGCCTCCCACCTAGTGAGAAGGAAGGAGCATCTCCCACATAGTCAAGCAGGGAGAAGAATACTGGGCATGGTCATGAAGACTGGAGGAAAAGTGTGACCTTCCCTCTGTTTCCAACATCCAGATGGTAGGGAATGAAAGGACAGCCTAGTCCCATTGTCCACAGGCCAACAAAAAGTGGGGGGGAGGGGAGGAAGTGCTCCAGAGCAAATGTGGCTGTTATGTTTAGTGGGTTTAGCCCTGTTCCCACTGGACAGGTGTTCTGGTCACAAAAGCCAGCCTGCCCTGCAGAGAACTGTTCAGTGGAAACAAAGTACAGGGAAACCTGCACTTCCACAAGGCCCTAGGATACTGCACCTATTCTATGCATAACAGGGGAAATCAACCCCCAGGACTTTCAATCTGGAACTTCATCAGCACTGTGATCTAACAGAGAAAAATAAATCCACATGGCCACCACACGGAACAACAGAGAAACATGGCAATTCGGTGAACAAACAGGGAAGAGCCCCTACTATGGATGATTTTTAAGTGCTGAAGTTCTCCCAGCAAAATTTAAAATATGAAGGTCAAACTAGTACAATTATATACATGAGGATGGAAAGCAATAACCTGCAGTATAGGTATATTTTACACACCTCTGCTGGATTATTTCACCCACCCCTCTCACTATTGCGTTTATTCTACTTAATTAACTTTAAGCACTGCGGACTCTGGCGTGCGTGCGTACACACACACACACAGAGTCACTCACACACTTCTGATGCCTACAAATTTCTGCAACGTAACCATGATCTTCCATTCCTTCAGTTCAAAACAAGAATCAAACACACCAAACTCATCTGTGTTCAAGATGCATCTCATTCTAACCGGGAAATTCCAGCATCGTTCTCAAATTTAGTAACCGTCCCAATGACTAAATGGAATTTACTGGGGAAAAAATTACTTGACTCTGCAAACGACCCATTTCAGTACTGATTCCTTATGCAAACGTGGTGCTGAAGTCACTCACGTATCACAAGCCATGCAGATTTTGACAGAGAATAGCATAAAAATAAGGCCTCCCAATACCATCTCCGTCTCGGCTAACGTAATCATAAATAAAAGTTGTAGAGAGTCAAGTTTCTTTAAAAGTAAGTGAAAGCAGCCCTACCTTGACCCAAAGGCTTCTGCAATGAATAATCAGGGTAGTGATGTCTCTGAGTGTTTAAACTTTGGCAGCACCCTCTATGCAACAGATAAGACCCTGAAGAGCATGCTTATCTGTTTCCAGCAGATCCACTCCTGCCAAGCAGACACTTTATCTAAACAAACAGCCTATCCCATCCTTGACAGCACTTCAGGGTTCTTCAGAACTTTGCATACTTCACAATTAGGATCCTCTCAGGGGAAGAGGCATCTGGCGGGTTATAGCTAATGTGGAAAACAGTGCAGGTGCTGCGGTGCCAAGGGTTTATTGCTCTGAGTTAGGGATGGCTGGGCATTACCCACAAGGGCTGAAGCATTATTTGGAGTGATTTGCACAAGTGCCAATAAATTCTCTACTGCACCCCACCCCGCCATGTATTCCGTATATGCCACTTTTACAAACTGTTATTTTTGAAATGTGAGGGAGAGGTTTTTGTTCAGTTTTTTGGTTTTTTTTTTTTTTTAAAAACACATCTGATTATTTTCAGTATTTCTCTGCTGATAAAAGCTGGTTCTTTGAGTGGCAGGAATACAAACTTCTGAGGGAGAAGTGAGTTATAACATTTTAGAAACTTCTAGAAGTCACGTTAAATAGCTTAGCCATTCACATCACGGCGCTAAGACCTGGTACATAAACAACTTCCCAGCCAAGAGCCTTCGGATACTCTCCCCCTTCCCAACAATAAAAAGAGGTTTACAAGAGAACCAGACTTGAAATCTGTCACTGGCCTAAGACAGGTGACTGCCCCACTCTGCCCATCAGACCAGAGTGATTTTGGAAGGGACAGAAACAAACCTTCCTCTGTTTGCTTTGTTTAAATGGCAGCTGTTTGTAGCAACCGAAGCATGATCTATGTAAAGGCAACGAAGATGAATCAGCAGTCAAAGTGTAGGGGAGTGCTGAGAGATGCTTACTAAAAGGATTCTGCAGACATTGCCGAGGGAGTGATGACGTTCTCGTCCACTGCGCTATGGGTTAAATTCAGTCCTGTTGTAACTAGGAGCAACTCTTTTCAAAGTGTTTGAATAGCATCCCTATGGCTGGACCTGGCCCAGTCTCACCAAACAATTCACTGAAGACTTGTCACATACAAAGCGCTAGCATCACTGAGTGCTGAAAGCCAAAGTAACAGGAGCAGCAACAACATATATTTATACAGTGCCCTTCACCCCAGAAAAGCCCAAACCATGATGTCCATTCTGCACACAGGGATGAAATGTCCACCACTGAAAGGCCTCTTGACTGCAGCAATTCTTTAATAGCACCCAGCGTCACTGATGTTCCGGACAGGAAGCGAAGGCTACCACAGCCAATTCAAGCTGCAGAGGAAATTTAAGGAGGCAGAACACAATTAGCCAAGGTGGAATTTGGCTAGGATTCTAAGATCAACATCCCCGCTCTTGGGAAAAGTGGCAGGAAATCATGGCTAGAAGTCACCAGGTACTTGATTTTGTGTGTCATCAGACAGATGGCACCATATCTTCATGCTGGGGCATTCTTTTGAGTGCCATCTATAGAATAAGCACTACTAATATTTCCAGTACACTTTGGGGTCTTCTATCCAACTATGAACCTGGCCTGACCTTCCTTAATTTGCGAGATCTCATGGGATTACAGTTCAAGATGCCATGTCTGCAAACCAAAAGGGACTGCAGAGTTTTTGTTGTGTTTTATGTCATTAACTTATCATCAAGATAACTAGGGGAAATTACAAAAGAAAATTAATGCACCGTGGAGAACCCAATAGGTAGGGATAGTTTAGTTGTCTGTCAGAATGTTCTCAACATCGTGGAAAAATTTCTCTACTAACAAGTCTCAGAGGGGGAAGATGGCCCAGTGGGTAGGGCACGAGCCTGGGACTGGAGAGAGGTGGGTTCAATTCCCTGCTCTGCTACAGACTGCCTGTGTGACCTTGGGCACATCACTTAGCCTCTCTGTGCCTCAGTTTCCCCATCTGTGTAATAGGAACAACAGCACTGCCCAGGCTCAAAGGGGTGCAGTGAGGATAAATACGTTAAAGATTATGAGACACTCATTCACAACCACCAGCTCTAATCGTTTTGCTGAAACTTGTCCAAAAAATTACCCTTCGGCACAGATCCAGCCTGGAATATGTCAGCCCAATAGGCTATATTTTCGGAATGTTATGAGTAACTGAAAAGAGAGAGTTATAATGGAAACACTTCAGCATTTGGGAAGTTATAGCTGTAAAAATGGCAATAAACTGCAAATGATGGAATCAAGCTTTTGGAAAAATAACTGGTGTGATTACAAAACTAAACACCAAATGAGTCCACAACAACTGTCAGGTCCAGTGTATCACGCTGGGCATGAGCCCAACTGCGGGTCTTGTGTCAGATCGTGCAAATCATAAAACGGACTCCATAGCCCTGAACTCACTCATGAGCTGTAAACCCACATTTCTGTGTTACGTAGAGACAAAGCATCAGCACAGGTACGACTGGGCTATAATGTTTTATCCTAAGGCTGCACTAAATTATGTTTCTCTTAACTCAATGAGAACTAATGTGTGTTTAATACCAGAGCAAGCTACGGGAAGTGAAAGCACGTTCTTTTATCACCACACACCCAGTTATCCACTTCTGGAAAATGCAGGTTTATTAACAACTGGTACACTCTGTTGGCAAGATCATCCTGCGCGGGACAAAATGGCCTGTCATCTTCTCTATCAGTAATGACTGACTCTATGAATAGGAAAATAGGGGTTACAACAAACACCGAGACTTCACTACTGCAGCACTGATTGATGCCACTATAGCAATCCTCTCTCTCTTCCTTCTCCCTGCAATCAACCCTAACCCTTGAGAAGCATTACCAAGTAAGAACAGTCATAATCCAACATATGGGAATGTTTATCTCCATGGGTGTCAGGCTGGGGGAATTACTGCAAGGAGTTGGATTTTTTTTAAAACTTAAAATCTTCTTGTTCACGATCATCCTAGTTTTCACCTGACAGGCAATTTGGCCCCTACTCATCTATGATTATATTTTACCTACCACAGAGTACCACAATAGTCTCAACTGAGCAATCATTTTAAACGCAGACACATGGTAATAATATGCAAATATGGCATTAAAAAGCCATGCATGAAAACCCGATTTCAGAATGCTGTGCCGACAGCAGTGCTAAGTGACGGCCCCAGAGACTAACATCAGTTCTTTCCACGTACAGTACAGGCACAGACTGGGAAGCGGCAGGTCAAGTTTTCCCGCCCTGCTCAGGACCTCAGTCGCGTGACTAGATAAAAACAGAACACTCCACCGCACCTAGTTTTCCCCTGGGGAGGGGATGAGAGAACAAACGTGACAGATGTTAGTTATGTTGCTTAATGCACTACTGGAAGGCAATCAGATACTACGGTGATGAGTACAGGATATAAACCTATATAGCATTAATAAATTCATAGATTCCAAAGCCAGAAGGGACCACTGTGATCATCAAGTCTGACCTCTATAACACAGGCCACAGAACTTCCCCAAAGTAATTCCTAGAGCAGAGCTTTTAGAACATCTAATCTTGATTTTAAAAATGGCCAGTGATGTAGAATCCACTACCTGCCTTGGTAAGTTGTTCCAATGGGTAATTACTCTCACTATTAAAAAATTATGCCTTATTTCCAGTCTGAGTTTGTCTAGTTTCAACTTCCAACCATTGGATCATATTATACCTTTCTCTGCTAGACTGAAGAGACCATCATTAAATATTTGTTCCACATGTCAGTACTCACACACTGTAATCAAATCATTCCTTAACTTTGAGTTCCCTGAGTCTATCGCTATGAGGCATTTTTCTAATCCTTTAATCATTCTCATGGCTTTTTCCCTGAACCCTCTCCCATTTATCAACATCCCTCTTGAACTGTGCACAACAGAACTAAACGCAATATTCCAGCAGCAGTCGCACCAGTGCCAAATACAGAAGACAAATAACCTCTCTACTTCTACTCGAGATGCCCTTGTTTACGGAGCCCACGTTCAGACGATTATCCACGACCCGCACATCTTTTTCAGAGTCACGGCTTCCCAGGATAAAGTCTCCCATAACGTAAATATGGCCTATATTCTCTGTTCCTAGATGTGTACATTTACAGTAGACATATTAAAACACATATTGCTTGCTTGCACCCATCTTACCAAGAGATCCAGAACGCTCTGAATCAGTGACCTGCCCTCTTCATTATTTACCATTCCCCCAATTTGTGTGTCATCTCCAAACTTTACACCAGTGATGATTTTATGTTTTCTTCTAGGTCATTAATGAATACCGTAGGACCAAGAATTGATCCCTGCAGGACCCCACTAGGAACACACCCACTTGATGATGATTCCCCATTTACAATAAGGGAACAAGGAGTTCAGTCTCCATGGTCCATTTAACCCTCCACCTCTGTATTCTGAGTCTGCCCACAAACGATGTGGACAGTTGTCCACTAGTCATTGGATGGAAACCACCAGTTAAAATTTTCACAAGCCTAAGATTTTAAGTTAAAACTAAAACAAAGACAACGAAATATAGACTTTTCTCTGCTACGTTCACTCCGGAGAGAAGGAAATTATTTGTAATAAAGGCTATCACAATTAGACTGCAGAAGACAGGTGAATTAGTAACCACATATGTTTCAAGAGTCCATTGAGACAGGTAATAATTGCCATATCAAATTTAATCAACCAGATTCACTATACATGTATGTGTTATTGCCATACTCACATCCATGAGCCTCAGACACAGAAACTACAATATCCTTTTTCTGGACAATACATCATGTCCATTTGGTAAGATATAATGAACTACATGAAAGATTGGTTTCCCATTTCAAACTTAATTTGGACCATTGATCTACAGGAGATTAATGATCCCTACATTATAACAACATTAAAGCCACCTCTAATCTCTGACAAAAATATATTTCACTCCCAACAGGCTGAATAAAAACTTGACCCTTGGTGCTGCACAATGTAGGCTAACGTTTAGTAATAATGTTATACTCCCATTGATGATTTTTTAAACGTCTTTTGCCAATGCCAATATTTGATGTGAGCTGGCATTGTGGTTATTCACCTGGATGCCTTTACTGAGGCAGTGTTACTTGCATAGCGTTAAATCATGCATAAGTCATGGCCAGTTGTAAGAAGTCACAGAATCGTCACTGTGCTCTGGAGCGCAGCCTCCTTGATTCAGCAAGGCGGGCCGACTTTTCTTTGCTGCACTTTACAGAAGTGAACTGAGAAGGCAGCCTACAGAAGTGGGCTGGACAACGAATCAGCCGACCTTTCTTTACTAGGCTACCACAACCCGGAGTGCGCGTCTCAACAAGCTAGCCAATGGTGAAGAAAAAAAACAAAAAAAAACCAAGAAAACCTACACACCCACACCCCTCAGACCCTGACCTTTTAGGGCAGATGGTGAAAAATTTTAGAAGCCAGGGGTTGCATCACCAAAATCATAGATGGGACAAAAAGCCAAGGAAGGAGCTCCAAACTCCACTGCAGTGAAGAACTCAGCAGTTCAGTACATGCCCACCCACTTCCACTTGAACAGATTATCTACAGGATCCTGACTCAGCACTCAGTTTGAATTTTTAAAACTCAAGGCAGAAAAACCTTTTTCTTCTGATGAATTCCCCTAGAACTGGGATACAGAAACTTATCCTCAGAGGTTTACACGCCAGGGTAATTTTTCTTGGGTAACTAGGCCAATTACTGAACAATGGAAACAACCAAAAAGTATCATCTGTCTATGGTAAAATCTATCAGGGGACCACAACAACGCTGGCCTCGACCACTGTTACCTGCTCTGTGGTACAGTGCTAAATTAACAGCAGGAAAATTAAAGCTTTTTCTTGCCTTCACTGTACATTAAAATGCAGTCGGTGATATTTTTATTTTTGGGGGGGAGAGGGGTGGAATGAAGGAGTTTATTTTACTCCAGAATTTTTCCTTTGGAAATGTTTTTTCCCCACACCCATGAGTGACAAAAATTTTGCCAACATAAGTGTTAGTGTAGATATGGCCATAGTAGCCACAGGCATGAATGTGGCTGTGCAGGGGAAGAGCACTTACCCTGTCCTCAGGAGAGAGCACAGACTTCATTATGAGCGTTCAAACCCACCCTTTCATTTGTAACCCACTAATCACCACCCGTTTTATTAATTCAAATACAACGAAGCATAAACCTGTGCCTAAGATTGGCTGTTTCTAGGGTTCCCCTCCAGGATCTTATCTATCCCAGCTCCTTCTGACCAAAAGAGAAGCTCTCATCAGCCCCTTTCCATCCCAAATTGATATATTTGGAGCCACCACCCAGCATAACTCAGCAGTTGTAGTGTTGAATCTGAACACCGTCACCGGGCTTTCATACCCGAGCCTGGGCAACTCAGCTAAAGAGCTCTATGCTCCCATAAAGGGTCTGAGAGTCTGACACCTTGTTTCAGTGTTTGAAAGTCCACTCCCCAAAGGCCCCTCTGGGTATGGGAAAGGAAGGATCACTCTCTGTCTCCTCAAGCCCATAGCCTCCAGACTAGAGAGACAGGGTGCGTCTCTCCCCTATTCTGCCCTGTGTCCAGGCTCAGATTCACAGGTCTGAGCCCCAACTCAACCAAAGAAGCTACTTGGGGATTATTAATGCTCTGTTTTTAATCAGTGAATGCTACATGTGTCCTATTTTGTTATGCAAAAGGGAAAATTAAACCAGCATGGGCTGGACAGGAGTAGTTTCAGAAAACCAATCAAACAGAAATAGGATTTCCGAGGGAATAGGTTCTATCTGAATTATTAAATTAAACTGAAATGGTAGTGTCATGAATTAAAGTCAGCTTGAAAAGCTGTTCATAATTCACAAGCAACTTCCTTTTCATCTCCTTTGTATACTTTTCAGAAAAGTGTTTCCGAGGAACTGTCAAATAAGTGAATATGAATGACTGCCTAATTAATTGTAGGCACTGTCTAAAATGCAGTGAGCAGATATCTTGATCCTCCTTGTCATCTATCTTGTCAAGGGACTAGAACAGCTATGAAGATTCAGAGAAAGATCAATTCATTTCAAAGGAGTAGGTAGAGATGTTGAAAAGGGAAATGAAAACCCATAGTGCTTTAAAGAGATATTGTCATGGTGGTGTTCTTTATTTTTTTAAATAATTTTCCTCATTATTGTTTAATAACCCCTCAGAAGTTTGAAACTTAGTTTTCCTTGGCAATGAACTTCAAAACTTTCATGGATGAATGCACACAGGTTTGGTCACTGAGGAGAGCTGTACGCGTTGCAATACCCACAGTTTAGTTTTGCTGGCTTGCGAGAGCTGGGTTGCACTAACCAGCTTTAGTGCCACACTGCTTGTGTAGTGTGCACCTATTTCTTATCTTAGGGTCACCCATGAGCAAGACAGTTGGGACTTCCCAAAGCAGTTGCCCATTTTAACGCTGGGGGGATGAGGCGAGGATGGACCCATCATTCAATTACTGCATATCGCACTCTTCTGCCAAGGGCACGACCACAAGCCTAGAACACATTTCACAGCAGCGTGGGCAGAAATTCAGAGGTAGCCTTGCAAACCACTAAAGAGATTTCCCTTCTTTCTGCACCTGCTAAACAGATATAGCAAGCTTTAAAAAAACAATCTCCTGCTGCAACATAAGCCCTTCTGATCAGCTCCCCTACGAGTGTTGGCCACATCGGAAACTTTAGGTCTTTGGCACCCAGGAGGTGAGAGGCCACTCCAGGTAGGGGTGTGGGGTGAAAAGAGGCACAAAGGGTAACATTTTCAAAAGCACCTAAGTGACTTGAGTCAACAGGACTCGGTGCCTAAGTGATATAGGTGCTTTTGAAAATTTTACCCATAGCTAAGAGTGGAAGGAAGAGAGAGAAGGAATGAAGTGGAAGGAGGAAGAGAGTAGAGATCTAGATGGCAATGAAGTGCAAAGTAGTCAGTGTTTTCGAGAATTATCTAAATAGAATTTGTCATTTCCAGTCAGCTTAGACATGGTTCAGCAGCTGCCTCCAAGCAGGATGGCGATTATTTCAGGACCAGATGTGCTCAGTCGCGACTGCCAATCCATGGGTCAAGACAGCAAACGTAGGCGGACTCAGAAGACATCAAACTGACTGCAAAACTGGAAAATGTAACATTACACCCCTGAAAGTTCTTCCCTCTCCACATAAGAGAAGACCACAGATATAGCGCTCTCTAGATAATGAGAAATTGTTGTAAATTACTTAAGGCAAATAGTTCAGATACTTTGCACTAGGACAATAATAATAATACCACCACCTAGGTCTTATATGGCACTTTATCAGTAGATCCCCATCATCCTAGATTAAATGATTAGGGGTCTGGAACACATGACTTATGAGGAGAGGCTGAGGGAGCTGGGATTGTTTAGCCTGCAGAAGAGAAGAATGAGGGGGGATTTGATAGCTGCTTTCAACTACCTGAAAGGGGGTTCCAAAGAGGATGGCTCTAGACTGTTCTCAATGGTAGCAGATGACAGAACAAGGAGTAATGGTCTCAAGTTGCAGTGGGGGAGGTTTAGATTGGATATTAGGAAAAACTTTTTCACTAAGAGGGTGGTGAAACACTGGAATGCGTTACCTAGGGAGGTGGTAGAATCTCCTTCGTTAGAGGTTTTTAAGGTCAGGCTTGACAAAGCCCTGGCTGGGATGATTTAACTGGGAATTGGTCCTGCTTCGAGCAGGGGGTTGGACTAGATGACCTTCTGGGGTCCCTTCCAACCCTGATATTCTATGATTCTATGATCCTCATTTTACAGGTTGGGAAACTGAGGCACAGGGCAGTGAAGTCATTCAGCAAGCCAGGGGCAGAGCCAGAAAAAGAACCCAGGTCTCCTGAGTTCCAATCCAGTGCTCCATCCACTAGACCATGCTTCCTTAACAGGGTGAGCAATTAAATATGCTGTTATTTCAGGTCTTTGTAATGTTACTAAATTAGTTAATTAAATATCTACCAATGCCCAGTTACAAACCTGAACCATAATTTACCGTCCATTCTTCTCCTATGGATTGAACATTGATCTGGTGTTATTCAGTAAACATATACACTGATGATCAAGTAACAGCTTTGCGTATTTCTTCACAGAAGGCATATGATCACTCAGCCTACAAAATGCACTTAGCAAGTATGTGTTTAACAGGGATAATGTGATTCAGCTTTGTATCTTGCAGGTTTCTGAAATACACTGTCTAGAAATGGATAATTTTGATCCTCTTCCCTGTACCGATACTATCGGAAGACAAAGAACTAACATAAGGAGGAGGATCCTCTAAAGGCTGTGGTGCATCTGATGTGTATCTGAAATGCTCTGTGCATATCTAGCACACGCCAAATTTTCCTCTTTGGATATTTGGGATTTGCAAATAATGATATGTGAACGGTGGAATTGATATGGAGCATGAAAGCCGGGTCTATCCTCAGGACAACACTGCTGGAGTGAAACGCTGGGGTTTGACTGAAAGCGCTCTGTGTTCTGACACCCTTCTTGCCAACGTGACGACTGTAAGGAACAACACTTTAAATCTTTGTAAAAAGTCTCCCTATTCTTTCCGTCTATTAAAGGGAGGTTTGTGTTAGTGCAGTCAGAAGTGAATTTCTGGGTGCAGGCCCTGTAGACCTGTCACACTCAGATTCCTCAAGACTAAGCTACTCAAATGGGGTTTCAAAACTACTTTCAGTTTTGACTAGTACTCATGACGCCTGTTATAGCAAAGGCATATAATTCCCAGGGAACTCACTTTGAGGCCATTTTGGAAGAAGTCTAGTACCAATGGGATCTTTGGTGATACACAGCGTTCCGGGTACCAGTGCTTGAATTGCAGCCAGAGAATGGAGTAGGATTTATTTGCAGATATTTTCCTTGAGGCCAAAAGACTGGAGAGATTAATAAATGTTACTTGACTTGAGCATTTATGTTCAAGAACCATGCAGCTAAGCTCAGTGTGTTTGGCTCTGAATACAGGATGAGCCCTTGAGAAAAGGAGTATTTTCTGACTAGAAGAGTTAGTGATGTGGCTGTCACCAAGTCTACAAGTTCTAAAAAGCCAAAGGGACCTTTGTGCTCCATCACAGGTCTGACCTAAATTTTGCAATAAGGGGCTGGAGTGCAACAGACAAATTCTGAGGGAGTTTCACATACATTTTTGAAAAAGAGAGGCTTTTATTGAATTAAATATGAAAATGAGTAAACAGCTCAGCCTTCCTTAATCTCCTTCAGAATTGTGTAGTATCTTGCCTCTACTACAAGACTGAGAGTATGAGATGTGCCAGGTAATTGTAAAGTACTGGGCCGTGCATCAGCAGAGCCAGAATTAATGGGCGTCAGGTTCTGGGAAGGAGGAATTCCATGCAAAGATTTGTATTCTACAGCGTAAAAAGCATCTGAAAGGTCACGGAGTCCAGCATGGTCTACAAAATAAAACGGTTTATTAACAAAGGCAAAAGCTGGAGATAGAAAGAATGGTCTGCTCGCTGTATTTAAGCTAAAAGAACGGATTAGGGATCTTCCAGCTTTCCGGTAATGTAAAAAAAAAAAAAAATTTGCTACAGCAACAAATCGAGATAATGTTAGAAACAGAAGGAAGTGTCTATAACTTAAGTCACTGGATAACTGCTCAGTGTGGTTAGTTTTAAAGGGGCTAGGTCATCACCGGCTTTTCAGGGGCTCAGTTGGAAATGTGCTTAATAAACTCAGCTAAGCTTCACACTCATGGCTGCCATGACCTGTTGAGCCTTTATTGTCCTGATCAGATCAGGCTGGAGAGGGAACTGGACAAAATCATCACCGTATCAAGCTCAACTGGACCCTGAACATCCTGCAGTGTGAACCTCAGGTCCCTTTTGCTGCCTAAATAGGGTGTCATTTTCCTTCTCTGACTTTATTTCACCCCATACCAATCTCCCTCTTTTTCCCTGCTGTATGAGTCTAGGTTAACCAGCCAAGACAAAACCACCTTTTGTAACACTGCTGAAATTTAAAAAAAAGGCAAACAACAAACAATGCTTGTAGCCAAAGGCTGGGAAAGTTTGCCAGGTCTCAGAGTAGCTAATAAGACCATGTATTATGCCTGTACTTTCCCAGCAGTTAGTTGTAATTAACGAAGGCAGAAAAAAAAATGTCTACCTCTGCCATTTCAGTCCCCCTTTGTGTGGGTTTTATAAGTTCTGCCTTGTTTTAAAAGGGAACAAGATTACACTTCAACAACAATCCAATACCATCTAAAACTGACTCCACCACCCAAAAAAAAAGGGGGACGGACCGTTAATACCATCTAGGAGAATGACGAGCAGGAATAAAGGGAATACGAATATGGAAAATTGTTAAAATGAAAGCTTTGCCTTATGTATCAAATGCTTTAACTATTTTCTTCGTTTCCTTTGTGTTTAATAGGAGAGTTCGAATGGTAATTGTTACAATGGGAATGAAACAAACAACTGGATAAAACCTCCAAACCATACTTTTCAAGTGCCTCCGGATTAAGGAACTGATCAGCAGGGCTTATTTGGCAGCAGAAAAGGAAGAACTGGAATCTTTTAAAGCTCACTGTTTGTTCAGTTGGCTTTTCATGAGCAGAACGAAGGGATGCCCCTTTTGAGGAGATGTGCTACTTCTGTCCACATTTTTACAGAACAGGTTTGCAGTTGTGGCCTTTGCACAGGTGCGTTGCAGGCAACTTTGGAGTGAGTGAGTGAGTCCCCACACACGCACACTAAAATCATCAATTACTTTGGGAGGTCCCAAAGCAATTGGACTAGCAGAGAAGGTCAAAAGGAGAGGCAGTTTTCCTTACCTGTTGTCTTCAAGCTCTATCGCAGTCTAAATCCCCTTCTCTATAAGATGTGGGTATCTATTTTACTGTTGCGAATTTCAGCGCAGAGTCGCTGTATGCTCAGGTTGCTATCATCACTAATGTTATTCAGTGACAGTCACTGATGCACAGTGTCAGTTTAATATTTCTTTGATACTGCTTTTGAAATATTCAGCTGATGGCTGAGAGACAGCTGTGAGAGTATGACAAAGTCTTAGTATTCTGGCTCCACCTGTTGCCTGGAAGAATTTTTCACTCAAGCTTCTGGCCTGCTATAGAAAGTCAGAGAAAGAATATTAACAGGTAAGGAAAAATCTCCCCTTTGTACACAAACAAAGGGAGTAGGATTTTCACTAGTTCTGAAAATATTTGAAGTGGAAGGACAAGATCTTAGAATTCACCCACATTTTGCATATTCAGTTAAAAACAGACAACCCCCCCAAGCTGTTTTAAATTTAGCTACACAGAAGTACATGGCAAGTTCTTTGTGTTAGCCACAACATGTAGTATTTACATCTGAGTATTATAGTATATACATATGGCATTTCTTCAACTTTCTAAACCTGGGTATAAAAACCAAGCTCTCACTCGCATTCATTTCACTTCCAACCTTAATGTCTACCTTATCCTGCTGCGTAATAAACAACATGAAGTAGATCTATAATTTCCCCCAGTGCAATCCTGAACACCTGAATTCATAACTGGCAGTGGAACACAACAGAGTTTCGTTATTCAGCACTGCCCAATACTGCCTCCACTCAACTACTTACACATTCTCAGTAACATATTTTGTTATCAGAAAACAAATCACTCCCACCAGGTAACCTGCAATTGACACTAGATGTGGGAACATTTTGGCTCCCCATGACTTAGCTATCCAAATGTCGTAGCAACTCTATAACGTCAACGTGCAGTGATATCTTTCAGCTATAATCTGTAGGTGTCCTTGAAAGATTTGAATGAAGGACAGCACTACGAGATTTTAAATTGGAAGCAATACTCATTGGGAGTATACTTAAATTTGTAATGTGTACATAAATACGCACACACAGCAACCTGTTGCTTCCAACATCCCTGGCCAGGTTACTCTCATAACCCAATCTCTACCTCAGGCAAAAGCCATTAGCATATAAGACAGAATCACTATTATAACAGATGCAATTAAATAGAGGGCCAAATTTATCCTAGATGTAATTCTATTGGAGTTACACCAGGATGAATCTAGCACACAGAGATCTAGCAAGATGGCAATCAAAGGCTTTGCCAGATGTCACAAGAAATCTTCTCCCAAAATACAAAGATGTAGACCACAGTGTACATTTGTGCCCTCCTGAATGTAAACCTGAAAGTGCTGCTTTACACACGGATATCCTGATATCCTGTAAGGAACAATCCAACACGGACCAGGGAAGAGAAACAGACCAAATTGCTCAGACCCCTGTTGTGATGAGATGCCATATAAGTAACCTAGATAGACAGACAGGTCGAGACAGACTCACTCCGCTCCTGCAAACTCTTATGCAGGTGTTTAAACAGGTGAGTAGAACTATTGTTTTCAAAGGGAGCTAATGTGTCTTCACCTCCGACATCTGATTCTATGAATGCCAGAGTATGCAAATCACTGTTTAGGATTAGTACGCGTAGCTCCCCAGCTCTGAACATCTCTATCATTAGGACAGCTCATGAACATCATAAAAAAATGAATGTTATTGTGGGGGGAAGGGAATCCTTCCAACCTGCCTCCGGGATGTTCAGGACTTAAGACATTCAGAACGACACGACAGTGTTCTGCTTCAGCAAAAGCCCATTTTACCTTAGCTTGCAAATTACACAGGCAGGAGGAAGAAATTGCTTTTCTAAGGGATTATTTTGCCTAAAGAAACAAAAACAGACATCCATCCAGGCAAACTGATAGCTGCTGTTTTCTTCCCTATTCGTCATGCAGAGTCATTATCAAGGATGTCCCTCTTATGACTTTCTAAGATAAGTAGCCGAGCAACATTCACCAATAAAAGCAGTCCCATCAGGTCTCATCTGGTCTAACAATATTTGCAATCTGGCAAGACCAGAGGTTTTCTTGTTTGTGCTTATTGCCATTTCCTTGTTAACCTACGTTCAGAAACGAACTGCGAGTGCTCATTTCACACTTGAGGGGGTAGCACGATGTAAAACCCACCACACCAGGAGAACTGGATTGGCACTAAAAAAAAAAAAAAAGAGGAGGACTTGTGGCACCTTAGAGTCTAAAAAATGTATTTGAGCATAAGCTTTCGTGATCTACAGCTCCCTTCATTGGACTATTCTTGAGTGCTAGCCCGAGCCCAGCCAGCCCAAGTCTGTCAAGCCAGGCTCGGAGGCTCACTCCTGCTCAGTCCAAAATGCCATGTAGACATATCCGTAGAGACTTAGTCAAGCACAACCTGGCTCTCCAATGCCCTTCCCTGGTTTTGGTAGCCATACAAAAATCAGTCATGCACCTTTTTCCTGAAGGGCAGGCCAGCATATGACAGGCTGAAAAATGCCTCCAAACACATTGTTTAGAGACATCATGAGATGCCAACAAGCCAACCCACGGATGACTCCAAGCAAGTAAGTGTTAAAACGTAGGAGCTAGCTGACAAGGGAGAGTTTGCAGCGGGTTTGAGACGCAGCCCAAATGCCCCAATTATCAGGAGTGTAGCTTTGATAAAGAGCAGGAATAAGCTAAAGCCCAGAGCACTGAATATGCAACTTGTGACTTTTTAGTGAGCATTAGCCCCTTAAAAGCAGCCCTGCAATTAGTCTTCACTTTACACTACCGATATGCAGCATTGCTGTGTGCTATTGGCCACATCAGACACCAGAGAAGGCTGCATCTGTGACAGGCAAAGCTACTCCGTGTAAAATTTGTAAAGAGTTTTGAGACGTTCTGGGACACAGGGAAGAATCTTCTCTTTCTTCAAAGTCTTCTATACCAGCAGTTCTCAACCAGGGGTACGGAACCCCCAAGGGGGCCTCGAGCAGGTTTCGGGGGAGGGGGGGCGCCTCCAAGCAGGGCCAGAATTAGACTTGCTGGGACACGGCAGAAAGCCAAAGCCCCACCGCATGGGGCTGAAGCCAAGGTCCCTGAGCCCCGCCACCTGGGACGGAAGCCCCAGCAATGTAGCTTCATGGGGGCCCCTGTCTGCATGGGGCCCCAGGCAATTGCCCTGCTTGCTGCCCCCGAGTGCCGGCCCTGGCTTTTATACGCAGAAACCCAACTACTGTGGCACAGGCGGCCACAACAGCATGGGGAGGCGGGGAGAGAAGAAGGCTGACAACCCCTGTTCTAGACCAGCCCAGATGCAGGCAGCTCCGCCGGCTGGAGATGAACAACAGAAGGCGGAGGGAGGTCAACGTTTATTCGAGACTAGGACATCCGAAGTCCTAGTGTTGATCTCCATCTGCTGGTTGGGAGGAGCTGTAGCCCAACACATCTGAAATGCTGCAGAACGAGCTACTGAAATGAAAGTTGCTTGCTAGAGTGGGCCAGGAATGTTTTGATTGATGTTTTCTTTTGATGGAAAATGCTGATTCATGAAAGCCAAAGAATCTTGGCGGGCACGAATTGGTTTCCACTGAACTTTAAGCAAGAAGGGTTCTCGGGTCCAGAATAGAATTCCTGCTCAAAATCAGAGAGAGCCCCAGAACAGACAATAGCCTGGGATTAGCGCACTCATCTGGGAGCCCCGACTCCGCTCCCCGTTCTGAATCAGGCACAGCAGGGACCAGAACCTGGGGCTCCCACATCACACACGAGTGCTCTACCCACAAGGCTACTGGCGGTGGATTGGGCTCCTCTCCCCTCATCTTTTTGAAAGGTCTCAGTTTTGTCCTGATGCGCAAAGGGGGGGGGGGAATGCAATTCTCAAATTTTTCACAGGATGGGAAAATTGTTTCCCACCTAGCTCTAGTGCAGTGGTCCCCAAACTGTGGGGCATGCCCCACTAGCGGGGCGCGTCCAAACATCTGGGCGACACGGCCAGTCCCCATGGGGGGCAGGGAGAGAGGGCACCCAGCCCTGCCCCCAGCTCCACAACAGTAGCCTCAGCTCTACTCTCAGCCCCGCTCCCAGCCGCGGCTCCAGCCCTGGCTCAGCCCAGATGTAACTCTGCTCCCGGCCTGGCAGGGCCTGGACACATTTCATTACCGGTAAAGAGGAAAAGTCTGGGCACCATAGTGCTAGTACTTGCTTATTATTTACTTTGATTTTAACGCTCTTTCATTTCATTGTGCTGACAAACGATCCGTCTGTTTTATGAAGCAGGCAGGGTAGCTGAAGAGTCTATGTAAAATTTCTTTAATATTTAATGCAGCTGCAATAACGTTTGAAGATATTAAATATTAAAGATTCCCTAGCCTGACAGCCACAATGTATGAAAAACTGCAATTATGCATGTTTTCAGATGCCATCTGGAGTGGAAAGTGTAAGGTGGGCAGGGGGATGTCAAAGTTTAACTACGTGAGTGAATTCTTGGAGCAAGGATTATAGCATTTCAGCCACCTTCCCAGGGTTGGCTTTTTATATATTATATATTAATTACAATACTTTGAGCTGTTTTAACACGGCTAGGAATCCGCACAATATATCTGCTTAGATTACGGTCACACCATCCTGGCACCAAATTCTAATGGGCAGTTGCACATACCTGAAGAGCTACAGCCCAAGGGGCATGAAAACTCTACTCGACCACTCACCCAGAGCTAGCAGGAATCTGAATCTCTGAAACCATAAGTGGTAAAGACTAAGACAACCTGTCAAGTCTAACCAGGGCAGCAGCGGTTTCCTAAATCTACAGGAACAGCTGCGCTGACAACGCTGTTGTGGGTGATGGAGCAAATACGAGTAAGTGGGCTGGCTAGTGCTGTTAATAGTGGGAGCTGCACCCCGCCTCCCCCCACAATTCCCTATTTAGCAGGGAGCACAGAGGCAACTACCTCAAAGAGTATTAGAGGGACCACTGAACTGAGTGGCTACGGCCACACAGTCGGATGTTGTCCACGTGTATCAAAGAGGTGGTAGGGGAGGAATTCTGTGGTTCTATACATTCCCTCCCCGCCATATACTGAGGTACTATGGGGCAGTTCTGCCAAAGGCAACTTTTGCAAGTGACTGGATGCTCTAGGTGCAGAACTGGGTGGCCTGGGTACCACTGATCACACGGCTACCGTGCAAGTCTCCTCAGAGGAAACGTATCGCTTTTCCAACCAGAATGCCACTAATGCACTGAAGGACTTGACAGGCCTTGAAAAACAGAGGAGCAATAGTAAGGCTCTTAGGCAATTTCTCACCTTGGAGCAGACATTTAGAAGCTTTCTTGCCTCACACTGCTCCAATATAAACCAGGCCTTGGACTTACAAAAATTTCATATGCTCAAATTGACCTTAAGGGCCCTGAATGTGTCAGGTGTATGCTAAAGTTCCTCCTTGGAGTGTGATAGCTCATGGAAGGAAGATGGAAGGACTATTTCTCAAGAGCAGTGACATACGGTATTAAGTTTGGAATGAACACCGGACCAGGTTCAAGTCGGAATTGAATGTACAATATTGAGGCACCCACTCAACAGACTTTCGGACTCCAAAACCCAGCTGGCAGACAGAAACACCAGAAAAGTCCCTGTAGTGGCAAGTACCAAGACACCTCTCCCATCAGACACCTGATTTAGCACTGGCTGCTCATGCAACAATATCCCTAATGGTTAGTAAATGATAAAGGGAAGTGCTACCAAAGGTTGGAAATGTGGCTGTACTTTCATTCTAAGGGCTTGTCTACACTTAAGCCGGGTCTACACTGGGGGGGGGGGGGAATCAATCTAAGATACGCAACTTCAGCTACGAGAATAGCATAGCTGAAGTCGATGTTAGATTGACTTAGAATCACTTACTTCGCATCCTCGCGGCGCAGGATCAACTGCCGCCTCTCACCGTGGTGGAGTTCCGGAGTCGACTGCAGAGCTATCGGGGATCCATCTATCACGTCTACACTAGATGCCATACATCGATCCCCAACAGATCGATCGCTACCCGCCGATCCGGGTAGTGATGCCTTCTCCCATCAGTGCAGGTACTCTACCTCCCCGAGAGGCGGCAGCTTTGACGACAGGAGAAGCCCTCCCGCTGACATAGCGCTGTCTACACCAGTGGTTAGGTCAGTAAAATTATATCACTCAGGGGCGTGAATTTTCCATACCCCTGAGCAACTTAGTTATATCAACATAAGTTCCTACCGAAGACCAAGCCTAAGTTTCTAACTGGCCCACCACATCAGAGGTTGCAATTGACTTCCTCTTGGAGTCTATTCAGAGGACAGACGATCAAGTGATTCTAAAATCAAGTCTGCAGGCTGCCTTAATGGAAGGAAACCAAAACAGCAAATGGCTGCACATATATTTTAGTAGGCAGGCTCAGCTGGCTCTCCTAAGAGAAAGAGTAGCACTTAGAGCTAAGCTTTCAGTGTAAGTCCATCATTTCTATCCAGCATAAGCCCAGCCCCCACGGAGAAGTGAATGACAGACTCATAAATAGGACATACACTCTAATCAAATGCAGTAATGGGGCAGGGGGAGAACCAGAACAATTGATAACATATTTTATACTAGGAATAGCCCAGGAAGAAATACAATCAGTAACACCCCTTGTGTGCTCTAATGGAATATTATCCCTACATCCACCACTCACTTCACAAAGACTTAATTTGGATAAGATGCTATCTGCTTCTTTTCTGCGGCATTTAATTGTCTAGTATGGGTCTGTGATGTGAGTGAACTAAAACCATACTATGCAACCTGGATATCCCACCTTATATCTACATTCTAAAGGAGTGCAAACACTAACAGGTCATTCTCAACATTTTAACACACACTCGCTCACTACAATCTTATTGCATAGAAAAATGCTCTGAAGCATCTTGGGTGATTAACAGTTCAATATGAATAGTAAAAACACAGGCGGTAGAAGGTAAAGAAAAAAATAAGGTTTTCAACTGATGCTTAATTACATGGGGTATCAGTGAGTTGGAGAAATGCAGGCTGCAGGCGCTGCACAGAAGCTGTGAGACCAGCAGCGGGACTGGGTGGAGGGGTAGAGAAGAGATCAGTGCTAGTTGACAGGTTTCAGAGTAACAGCCGTGTTAGTCTGTATTCGCAAAAAGAAAAGGAGTACTTGGGGCACCTTAGAGACTAACCAATTTATATGAGCATAAGCTTTCGTGAGCTACAGCTCACTTCATCCGATGCATCTGATGAAGTGAGCTGTAGCTCACGAAAGCTTATGCTCAAATAAGTTGGTTAGTCTCTAAGGTGCCACAAGGACTCCTTTTCTTTAGTGCTAGTTGAGAGGTGGAAGCTGAGGTAGGATAACAGTGGCAAAGTCACTGAGCTAGACTGGAACTGGGTCAAATTATCAATGGAATAAATGAGTAAGGAGGGGCATCAAAGAACGGAGACAATGGGATTACACTTTAGGGTATGCATGCATAACTAATAATTTAGTTCAATAAGAATCAGAAACTGTATTTCCTCCTTTATTATTTTTAGTAACAAGAAGGCCTTCACACACTTAAGGTTGAAGGGCAGAGCCAATAAGAATGTTATGTTTACAATATGTCCATACTGATCTAACATTAAGCGTGCCCTATCTTCACAACTGGTTCTTCCTTTGAGACTCAGCTATTTAGGTGATCAGGCAATTGAAGATAGTATCCTTGGCTTGCATGGTGTCTATTTTATAGATCCTGACTAGCAGAATTACTACAAAGCAGGACCACAGAGTAATTCACGTGGAAAGGTAACGCACCAGAAGCTCAGCCAATAAAACTGCCATTCACTAAATAAAGGAACCGCTGCTTTACTCTTTGATTGCAGGACCCATGCTCCCAGGTGCAGATTACCCTCACCTTTCCCTGCAATCAATGCAAGACGAGAACACAGCACCTTACAGGATCAGACCCTTAAGAGTTAGATTAAAAGGTCTGATTAACTGAAGTTTGACAAGACAGACACAAGGAGCAATTCAGGTTAAGGCAGCATACCCCAAACACCCATGAAATAGTTATTTAACTACAATTGATAAATATCATAATAGGAGATCCCGAGACCTGTTGTGCAGGTGTGTGGGAGGATGGTAAATGTCTTAGGAGAAAGAAGCATTCCGTAACTACACACCCATATTAAACAAAAGGCACACCCATATTAATCAACAACTTTAAAATGTCCTAAAGCTTTTTAGGATTTTTTTTTGTACACACTAATTTCTACTCGGCAACCTGCTGGTTCCTTAAGGCAAGTTTCACTGTATACTGTCCCCTCAGACATAAAACTTCACCTTTGTTAAGATGGTGTTAACGTTGTAACTAGAGATACCAAAGGGAAGACATCTTAAAATAATGCAATTTTTAAAAATGAAACTCCAGAAAACATGCAATTCAAAGTTAAGTGTCCCTAAACACTGGACAATCTAGAAATGTGGTCAGTTCAATAACCTCAACCCTCTTAGCCCCATCTCCCAGGGCACCTTCCTTCGTAATACAGACATGTGTGTGAAGTCTAGCTGACGTATTAAATATTTCAGTGATTCACCCACGAATCCTGTTACCTGGAGACACCTTAGGCTATGCACATTTTGAGACTCCCACCTGAAGATGTCTGAAGTCACATGTGCTGTTCACACAGAAGGTATTAGGGGGCTTCTTAACTTTGAAAAGAAACTTGACAAATGAGGTTTTAGACCAAACTGCTTTCCTTTTTTATTATTTATTATTATTATTATTAAATAAAAACTGGCCATTTTAATGTTGACCTTACCAAAAAAAACCCCACAAACAAAACAAAAAAACCACTGACAATGGGTTTGTATTTACAAGAACAAAAATTTTCAGCTAAAATTTTGTGCATGCAATTCATTCAGCACGTGAATTAGCTGCAGTTGGTACAATGAAAATTATATCCCCCAGAGCTTCTGTCTCTTCTTTTGAATGCAAGTGTTTACTAAAGCAATAGCGAATATGGTCAGAGTGAATTTAGAACTTCCCTGTGCTTGTATATTCAAGCCAGACCCTCAATATTACTTAGATGCACATATTTTAAATGTGAGACAAGGTGGGTGAGGAAATTTATTTGATCAACTTCTGTTGGTGAAAGACAAGATTTTTAATTCCACAGAGTTCTTCTTCGGGTAGCTATTTAAAATAGCTATATATAAACACTGCAATCAGGCTCTTTGAGGATTTTTAGCCCTGTAAGCACTAAATTCAGCTCTGCTGTCATGCATTTTATATGTATGAAAGAGCAGCCTGCTTTAGAGTCTTATTTCCAGCTTTAAAATCCTGTTTTCCCCACCTCTCAGGTTACAAAGGATCCATTCATGCTGTGTGTATAGGATCACAGATTCTTCCTAGTATCAGTAAGCAATGGCCGAAATAAACTGGTTCTTTGAGGCTTCAGAAAGGGTTCCTCTATTGGTTATACCACAGCAGCATAGATGCAGACTGTTTAATTCTCAGTGTCAGAAAGTGCTTGGACCATAGCCATGGAGTTTTGTTTCCTGACATAAGAAACAAGGGGTAAATTTAGTGCTGGTGAAAGATGCCAGGTTCTATCCTCAGAACAGACATGGGATGAGCAGCAGTCCCCAGACTCTGGGGTGCTTTACACAGGTTATCGTGCTTTACACAGGTTATCGAAGGACCAATTCTACGGGATGAAGAGAGTGAGTTCTTGGCCTCTCTGCTGAGACGGCCGATAACGGGATCATTCAGAACCAACTGTGACAGCAGTTTTTATGATGAAGATGCCTGCAAACTAGGAATGGAGTGAGATACACCAAATGGCACTGAACAGCCATCAGACAATATGGCTACAGTTTCATCTAGGCAGGGTACACATATGGCTTTTACCTGCTAATGAGGATTGCCCAATACTAATCTACTTCAAACCACTCTGCCACCATCATCAGGGAAGCCCTTTTGTTCAGAACTGCAAGTGATCATGTCACTAGATCATCATGCAGGATTCTCTTGCGTAGCTGAGTGTGAAAAAAGTAGAAGAGGGTATGCAGGGAAAAGTGTGCAAGATCCGTGTAATTTAATACACGTTTTGAGATGCTTATTATTGAAGCTACTTCTATACAATCTAAAGTAGCTAAGGAGCACAATAAATCACCAGGATATTCAGACAGTGGGTGAAATCATGTTCCAAAAAAAACTTTAAAAGAGGACAAAAAACTACAGTACTTGGAGCTAAATTCTGCCCTTGGAAGCAATGAAATCAGTTGGAACGGTAAATGCACATCCAAAGGTGGAATTTGGCCATGAGTGAATCCCAGCCCTGAGCTCACTTGCATCAAAAACGACCACCACCTTCAGCATGCGATTTACAGTTCTCTCATTATAAAACCACAAAACCTGTGTTTTAAGAGTCAGGGTCAGACTCTTAAATCCACAAAAGAAATTCAGAGCAAGAGCACAAAAGTCTAGACCAGCACGAATACTCTTAACTCATCCGGTCATGCCCACAATCCAGAGCCTGAAGGTAACAAAATACTTAGCACGGATATGGTGCTTTTTATCTACAGATCTCAGTGTTTTACAAAGATTGATCAACATTATTGAAGGAACATTCTCCACCTAATTTTTATGCATTTTTAAAAATTTATGTTCCCAATAGAGCATCAGTTAAAGAATATACTCTGAAATATTTAAATAATTCCTTTTTAAAAGATAAAAAAAAAAAGGTTTTTTTTGCTGCTCTACTGATGTACACAAGGTCTTTTCAGCAAAGGGATAACTTTATAAAGGGGGGGAAGAAGTGATATGGACTATTCACAGAGGGCTATCATGCACAATATAAATGGAGATACATAGAAATATTAGTTTTGCTCTAATCTGAGCTGTATTAATCTCTGGCTACTTGTGACACTTAAAGACAGACAGAAGTATGATTTTTAAATTGAGGGTGCTCTTTTAACTGTAATGTCCAGATGCACGATCATGAGGGTTCATGATACAGAAACCACAGCAGGAACCTGTGTCCTTTTAAACCCATCTCACATTATATTTCACCTGTCACCATTTAGCTTCCAAAACATACACGTACAAAGGACACACTCACTTTGCGATATGCAACTCAGGCCAGGAACATCCTGTTGTCAAGAAACCCAAGCCAAGCAAATTCACAGCCTAGACAAGCATAATTTTGCTACTCACCGCCTTGCAGGCAAGTTGCTGATCTGCACTCCAAAAACTCCTGGCTGCATTTGTACTTAACCCAGATTCCCTTATTCTGGTAGCTGTAGACCCCTACACAAAACCCCTCAGTGCTAGGAACGTCACACCCTGCCGCCCCAGAACAGACTGAGCCCTTCCACAGAAGTTCCTACTGTCTGTTGGACAAGAATTGATTCAAATGGGGATGGCAGGAGAAGGGATGTATTTTTACATATTCTTTAGGACAGCAAGACAGATAAAGCTAAGTGAGCTTTAAATTCTCTTCCCTTTCCTCCTCTGCACCAGAGGCTCCCATCCCTGACGCACCTTCTCTCAGACTTTACCCAGCGCCCTGTTTAACCCTTTCTCCCCACCCATCTCCTCCTGGGAAGGCAGCTGCCCATGGCTGCTGCAGTTCAATCCCGTGCCTCTCTCCAGCCCCCTGCTTCCCGGTAGCCACAGAACATTCCAGAACCTTCAGAGCCCATCTGCCCCAGAACCTTCCTGTCCCCAACATCTCGCCCCGCCTGTCAGAGGGTCGCCCAAAGCATCTTTCCTCACTCTCTGAATAGGAAAGAGGGAGAGACTCACTTCACATGTAATTAGTTGGCTGGAGGACAAAAGTGAGAGCTGGCCTCCTGCCTGAGTGTACAGAGAAGTGACAGCGACTAGAGAAGGCCATAGGTTTGCTTGCCCTGTCCATTACTTTGCTGGTTTCTTCTACTTTGACTTTACCAGCTGCACTCCACATTGCACTTCAGGAGCAGTGTGCATGGCTAATTATGTGTGCCCCACAGAAGACAGGACTGTTACACAGTGATATTTCGAAAGAAATCTGTAATAGAAAAACCTCCCCACTACCTCAGGCCAAATGTGTCAGTGAACCAGCGTGCTCAGGATCTTTTAAGTCTGGATTGACTAAAATCAGAGACACAGCTTTTCTTCCATACAACTACTTCAGTGTTTAACAAGCCCAACTCATTCTAGCTGACAAACACATCCTTTTCAAATACAGAAGACCAAGATTCAATTAACCTTAAAAAGAGAAAAGGAGGACTTGTGGCACCTTAGAGACTAACCAATTTATTTGAGCATAAGCTTTCGTGAGCTACAGCTCACTTCATCAGATGCATTCAGTGGAAAATACAGTGGGGAGACTGAATGCATCCGATGAAGTGAGCTGTAGCTCACGAAAGCTTATGCTCAAATAAATGGGTTAGTCTGTAAGGTGCCGCAAGTCCTCCTTTTCTTTTTGCGAATACAGCCTAACACAGCTGCTACTCTGAAACCTTAAAAAGAGAGTTTCCCAGACTGATATCAAAGAGCGTATGTAGTTGAACTACACTGCATGAAAGACCCAACAATTTACATTTTATGGAACCTTCACCCCAACAAATCTCAGAGTAATTTACAAATAGATACTGTGTACGAACCACATTTTCCAGAGGGTCACATTAGCTACCACTGACATGCACAGGAAACAGCATCAGCTGTTTAACAGGACATAACACTACACAACTATTTGGGACAGGAAGTGAAGAAGAATCCCAGTGAGAAATGAGGGCAGGTGGAATATTGTTTTGGAACAAAGCCAGGGCTCTTCTCTTACAAAAAGAGAGATGGGATCTTTTAACAATTCCAAGTAGTCAGGACCTCTACTTTTAAATCTCATCCAAACGATATAGAGCACGCAGGGCAGATACACACTTTACACTTGTTAAAGACAACTCAACTTTGGCGGGAGAAGGGATGCCATTTAAAAGGAACCCTGTCCGATAAAGTTTTAAAAATATATATATTTTATTTCTCTACCTGGCGTGACAGCTGCCACCATCAAATTTTCAAGCAGAAATCATTTTAAAAAGCCTAAAATTTACTTTTCCCTATTTATGCTATTGATTTGCTCTTTGCATTTCACTCACATTGGATAATGAAAACTGAAGTCAGTTTCTCTGCTGCATATTGCCAGTTTCATTCTCATGAAGGAGTACAGCACATTTGTCTGAGTTTCAAACACACTAGGAAAATGTGCAATGATCGGAGAACAGCTATCACCTCACGGATATTTAAGAAAGGGGCAAACAAAGTGATCCGGGCAATTACAGACCTATTAGTCTGAGCTCAGTAGTACACAAGGTTTTAGAGCAAATTGTGAAGGAAAGAAAAGTTAAAAGTTTCAGAGAAGTTAATCCTAAAGGGGATGTAGTCCAACATGGACTTACCAAAGGTAGATCATGCCAGACTAACCTTCTTTCTTCTTTGAGAAAATAACTGATATTTTTAGGTAAGGGAAGTGCAGCAAATCTAATATATTCATACTTCAACAAATTGGTCACAATACCATATGGGGAATTATTTGTTAAATTAGGGAAGATGGGAATCAGTATGCGAATACAGACTAACACGGCTGCTACTCTGAAAAGTAACAGCGTTGTGAGTGGATAAGGAATTGGCTAAAGGGGAGAAGGCAACAGGTTGTGCTGAAAGGTGAATTCTCAGCCTGGAGAGAGGTTACTGGCAGAGTTCCTCAACAACTGGTCTTGAGACCAATCTTCGTCTTATTCAATATTTTTATTAATGACCATGGCACAAAAAGTAGGAGTGCGCTAATAATCTGCTGATGATTCACGGTGGGAGGCATCATCAGTACAGAGGAAGATCAGATTGTTACACAGGAAGATCTGAGTGACTTTGATGACTGGAGTGACAGAAATGGAATGAAATTCAATAGTAGAGAGTGTAAGGTCAGACACTTAGGATCTAAAGAACTTCTGTTACAAGCTGGGGGCTCACCAGCTGGAAGCAACAGAGAAGGGGAGAGACCTGGGCATGTGGGTTGAACACACAATGACTGTGAGCCACCAATGTGATATGGCTGTCAAAAAGGTCAGTGTGATCCTGGGATGTGTCAGGCAAGGCATTTCCAGTGGAGATAGGGAAGTATTAATGCCACTGAACAAGGCATTGGTAAGACCTCACTTGGAACACTGTACAATTCTGGTCACCCATGTTCAAGAAAGATTAATTTAAACCAGCGCAGGTGCTGAGAAGAGCTATAGGATGATCAGGGGAATGGAGGGCCTGTTGTACGAGAGGAGAAGGGAAGAGCTTGGCTTGTTTAGTCTTGCAAAAGGGCAGCAATAGAGGATGTGATCGCTCTCATTAAGGAAGTAAATACCAGGAAGGGTGAAGAGCTATTGAAGCTAAAGGATAAGGGTGGCACAAGAACAAATGGACATAAATTGGCCATGAACAATCTCAGACTGGAAGTTAGAAGAAGGTTCTAACCATCCGAGGGGTGAGGTTCTGGAACAGGTTCCCACTCCGAGCGGTGGGGGGCAAACAACTTAATTAGTTTTGGAGAGAGAGAGAGAACGAACTTGATGAGTTTATGAGCGCAACTGTATGACAGGGTTACTTGTGATGGTGGGAGGCACGGCTCAACAGCAGGGGCTCACTTCTGGTATAGATCTTGTGTACGTAAAGCTCATGTGTCAGGGTTTCAGCCAGCCACCAGCAAGGCTCACAAAGGGATTTACACACACACACACACCCCACACGTATTCTGGGAGGGATTTTTTTTTTTTTTAAATCTCTTCTGATGCATCAGGGATGGCCACAACTGGACTGGAGATGGGACACTGGGCAGGGTGGGCCAAGGCTCTGAGGTGGCACCAGGCATCAGGCTGATTCTTGCTTACATGCTCAAGGTCTGGCTGATTGACATATTTGATGTCAAGAAGGAATTTTTCCCCAGGTCCAGATCGGTAACGACCTTGGGGTTTTTTCACCTTCCTTTGCAGCATTCACGTGCAGGTCACTTGCCAAGATTATCTGGGTATATCTCACTTAATTATGTCCCTGTCACTATAGGGCCCTAGGGCACTGGTGCACCTTGGTCCCTCCTACTCTCTGCCTGTGGCACATTGTGATGGGATCCCTGGGTTGCAACCTGGGACTGTGGGACCACTGTGCCTGCTTAACTCACTAATCTGTGTAGTCTCTCACAACGGCTTACTGGTGACAAGCAGCAACCGCCCCCAGGTGCCAGTTTCCACTCAGTACAACTGCATGTTGAGGCCCACACCCAGCTAGATTGCATGAATGCTCCCAGAGCCATTAACGAATCACACAGAGAAAGGCACTGGTTTATCCTCACAGCCTTGTGCCTCAGGAATATCTCGTCTTGCACTGCTCAAGACCCTTTCTTGAGCAATGCAAGTTTATTAATTGGTTCACCACTTCATCAATGGAAAGTGTAACCAGAGCAGATTTACCAAGCACTTCAGTCAAACTCGCTGGTAAGGATAAACATTAGAATAAAAGTTTATTGATTACAAAAGATGGATTTTAAGTGATTGTAAGTGCTAGGCAAAAGTTAGGGTAGTTACCAAAATAAAATAAAAGATAAGCATGCAGTCTAAATTCTCAACCTTATTACACTAAGCAATATCTAGACTAAGCAGTTTCTCTCACCCCACTGGTTACTTCAGGTTGGGTACAGTCTTTCATGAGGCTCTCCCTATTAGCCTGAAGACCAGTCTCTTCAGCTCCAGCATTCTTGTTGTCTTCAGCGTAGGTGGGGGAAGAGACAGGATCAAGCATGGGGCCATTGTGTGCTCCAAGCACATGGAATAAGGGTGTAAAACAGAACATAAATCCAGGCATGTCTGGTGAGCATTGCTGAGTCCCCAGGCAAGGGTGAGCAATTCCCCTGGTTTGGCCTCATGCCGGTGAGTCATTGAATTGCAACTCGCTGGCTGGACAATGGCTGTTGATGGTTGTTTGACACCTGCCTGGGCATTGGTTGTTTGTTGTTGACTCTGGGGATCTAATATCTGGGCGATTCCCCAACTCACAGCATATTTTAGGGACAACCATACAACACAATCTCATAACTTTATATGCACTAATGATGTACATATTTAGATAGAACAATGGCTTTCAGAAGATCATAACCTTTCCCATGATACCTTACATGGCATGCTTTAGATGAACTATAACAATTATATATAAATGATGAATATGGGGGTTACAGAGTGCTCCCCCAAGGTATAGACTGTCACGCGCATACTAGCCTAGTCTCCTGTGGGTCTCATTTCCATTGCTGGGTTTACTGTATGGCTGCTGGGTGGGGTGTGGCCTGTGATACACAGGTGGTCAGATTAGAAGGTCTGGTGGTCCCTTCCAGCCTTAAACTCGACATCTTTTTTAAAAATTAAATGAAAAAAGACAAACATTTCTGTTTATCATTTTTTGTAAGCTACTTTTAGCCTAAACACTTGCAACTGCGGGCACTGGGGGAGGAAGTCAGCCTCCATGGCCACTGAAGTTACCATTGAAGAGATCATTTAGCACCAACTACACGGGGGGGGGGGGGGGGGCTCCTTTAGCTTTGCTGTAAGTCCCACAGCCACCACATCTACTTATGCTTCCTCCGCATTCTTTAAATACTCTGCATCAGAAACTGAAGCAAGACAGCATCACGGATACTAGTCTTCATTCTTAACGGTCATGTCAGACTGTTGGGAAAAAGATCGGTGGATTGAGTGCCGATGCACATGCAGGTCTCGTTTTAGAGAGTGCACTGCAGAGAAAATACATTAAAGTTGTAAATGTAGTTTTAAATATTTTAAAATGTAAGGGACGTCTTTGGAATTGGACAGGGGACGTTGTGGAAACCGAGTCCCTCCCTCCCAATCAGATTATTTCGGGGGTAGAACTGTGGCAGGGAGCAATCTTGGATGAGCAGAGAGGAGAAAGAAAAGCAGCTCTCTGACTAGGAATTCAACTATGGAGCAGAGAAAGACACCTGGGAAGAATCTTACACTTTGAGGATGGGAAGGGATGGGGACGGGGTGGGGTTGGGAGTGGGGAGACCAATAAAATACGGCTCAGGAAAAGCAGACAGCACCACAAGGAAGTCCCTGGGGGACATGGTTAAGGGGCCAGAGGAAGCCAGAGAGGACTATTGGTAGGACTCAGGAAGGCTTAATTAAGCCCAAGCGAGGAAGTTTCTACCCAGCAATGACAGCAGGCTCTGCTCTGAAGTTCCAATCTACAGAAGAGAGCTCATATCACTGGGAGACCCAGCCTAGGATCAAGCTGGGGTGGAGGGAGAAAGAGAGAAGAGGTCATTTAACAAGCTTAAAAAGAAACATTTTCATGGGTTTGGGGGTTGGTTGTTTTGTTTTATGTTTTAATGACAACGGGTTGTTGAGATTTAAAACATTCCCTTGCAGGGTTTCAGCCTGAATGTTAGAACACTGCACAAAGTGAAATTGACTGTACATGATTAAATTGACCAGTGCGTTTCCATTGAGCTAAATGAAATGCAAATAGTTAAACAGAGGGGAATAAATTGGAGAGTTTTAAAATTATTCTTGTGTTAACAATCTTGGGTTTCATTAGTAACACAGGTAAGGAAGTTTGTTTTGTGGGATTAGCCCAATAATCTCCCTTTTTAGGATTCCGAAGGACCTCAAGATCTTTGAATGAAAAACATTTTTATATACCTGCAGACTTTTAACACATTCACTAGCCCATGTTTCAACACAGTAGTCCTGTGTTGAAACATGGGCTCGTGAATGTACTAAAACAGGTGACAAAAAATAAAATCTGTCAAAATACAAGAGCCATGGGAACCGAGATGGCACCTAGGTTTGTATTTTTATATTACAGTAGCAATTAGAGGTCCCATCCAAGATCAGGGCCCCGCTATGTACATACATAGACATACTGTAGCAAATTGACAGTGTCTGCCTCAACAACATTCATGAAAGTAAGCAGCACTTGCCCAAGGACTCTCTACCTTTACAAAAAGAAAAGGAGGACTTGTGGCACCTTAGAGACTAACAAATTTATTTGAGCATAAGCTTTCGTGAGCTACAGCTCGCTTCATCACGAAAGCTTTTGCTCAAATAAATTTGTTAGTCTCTAAGGTGCCACAAGTCCTCCTTTTCTTTTTGCGAATACAGACTAACACGGCTGCTACTATGAAATCTACCTTTACAGTACATTAGATAAAGATAAATCCAGCACAGAAGTCATGCAAAACCCTCAACAGTTATCTAATGGAAAAAACAGTGCCAGGTTTTGTCACAGCTACGACTAACAGCTCTTCAAAAAAATCTCTGAGGGTGGGCAGCCAAGCCCACTCAACGAACTAGTTTGTGAAAAGTATCAGGGGGTAGCCATGTTAGTCTGTATCCACAAAAACAACAAGGAGTCCGGTGGCACCTTAAAGACTAACCGGTTTTTACCCACAAAAGCTGATGCTCAAATAAATTTGTTCATCTTTAAGGTGCCACTGGACTCTTTGTTGTTTGTGAAACTAACCTTCAAATACATACATATATTCTGATCAAAGAGGTACAGAGTAATAATCTACAATGTTTCCAACCTGTGTTTAAATGGGAGCAGGGAGCGAAGAGAACAAGGAAATGCCCATTTGAAGAATACGGTTAGCACTCCCATCCACCCTCCCAAGACATTATTGTACCTCTTAGCCTCATGATCTAATTTTCAGCCATTAGTAAATGAAAGGAGATTTTGTTCTAAGATTTGGCCCTGGATGTTTCTTAGCAGCATTTCACCAGAGTAACGAAGAGGGGTGACCAACGCATACATACAGATGGGCGCACACAGACACAATCCTCCGTCAGACAACTCAGTAATACTTGCATGTCGCCGAAAAAGCCCAGCGGATCTGTTACGCTAGCGTTACCGTCAAGGAATACAGGCTTTCAGAAGAAAAGTGCAAAACAGTCCCATGATGATAGCAACCCACAACCCAGCTCAACAATATTGTAAATAGCAGCCCCTCCCCCACTCCTTTAATGGCACTTCTATCAGCACGCAGCAGACCACAATCCTGAAGGAAGCCCAGACTTCTAAGGGTAGATTTAATTACCACAGTTTAGCAATTTGCTCTCCTCTCGGATATGACAAAGTACCAAATGCATCTGAAGTAAGGGAAAGCCACCAAGTTAAACCAGAGCATAAAAACAGGGCTGCCAGTGGCCACAGGAGGACAGAGTCTTCCAAGACAGGTAGGAAGTATTCAAACATTTCCAAAAGCAGGACTGATGAGACCTGGATGAATGATAATATAAGGATCTGCCATTTGGTTTTGTAAACATGAAGCAAAGACTTGGGGAGGAGAGTGTCAAAGCAGGCAGGCAGGCGAGACAGAGAGCGACAACCACAAGCAGCTGGCCTGAGTCTGCTCCAAATTCACCTTAATGGGAACAAGGCTGGGCCTCTTGACCAGCTTCAGAAGAGCCTTCACTGCAGCTATTTATTTTATTCATTTCTAACCTGACAGCAATCCACACGATGAGATGAGCAAATCCGTGCCCACTCCCCTTCCCAAAAGCCACAGCTGAAGAGGAAGCCAGAGTATCACTTGTTCAAAAATAGTTTAAGAGTAAGAACTGCTGAACTTGCATTTTACACACTCAAACAGGGCACAGTATGGTTTGGTCAATACACCTCTGCCAGAAGGAGGGACGGAATACTGGGAGCAGAAGGTACCTTAGGAGATGGAGAATAGAGGTGGAAAACGAAGCCAACCTTTGTCACAGAGGTCGTGTACTGGGGTTGAATAGTGAGGTTGGTTATTTCTCTCTCTTCAGGGGATAATGAGAAGTGTGGGTTTAGTGCCAGAAGCATATGGGTAGACAGAAGAGAGGCTGAGAACAACCTCTTTTAAAATCTGCAAAGCCCAGTCCCAGGAAAAATACATCCACCCAACACAGTGCCATGCATGGACACCATTAATTCCCACCTCCCAGCAGCCAGTTCATAGAATCATAGAAGATCAGGGATGGAAGGGACCTCAAGAGGTCATCTAGTCCAACCCCCTGCTCAAAGCAGGACCAATCCCCAGCCAAATCATCCCAGCCAGGGCTTTGTCAAGCCTGACCTTAAAAACTTCTAAGGAAGGAGATTCCACCACCTCCCTAAGCTGCCCAGAGCTCCTGCACTGAGCTGTCAAGTCAGCCTTCAGCCACAGGAAGGTCACGGCAATTCACAGGTATAGCACCACAGCACAATTGCAGGCAACACCAAATTTCCCCTCCACTCCCACCTCATGCCCCATGTCAGCCTGGAAGGGGCATGGACCACACACATTTGCAGGAGACACAGGGTTCCGGCAGCCTTCAAAGGCCTCTTCTTTCCTTCTCTCCTCCAAGAGACAACTGGGGAGAGATGGAAAGACCCGGGGGGGTGGGGGGGGAGGGCACAGTGGAAGGGGAATGACAGAACTGAGAGGGCCCTTTCAGGAGAAGGGCTGGCAGGAGGCATTGAACACACCTTCCCAGCAGCTCCAAGGCAAAATTCCACACCATTACTACATATTTTCAACACGAGAATTTGAGGTTCGTGTTGGTAATTAGTCAAAAAGTTCAGGAAGTTTCATCGGCACCAATGGCTTTTCACATGGCTGTATTCATGCTTCGCTGTGCCACTAGAGTTCTCCCTGCATTACATGTTTAAATTCCCCAATGCAAAAGGATTTCTAAAAAAAAAAAAGTAAAATGATGAAGTGAAAAAACCTACTCTGGTCATTACTCCCCCATCTCCATTTCATGCTTTCATTTTTTAAACTATTCTTTGCTAACTCACAAACTTGGTCTATGACACTTGGGTTTTTTTTTTTAAATAATCCTAATAAGGACCAAGAGAGCTGATGCTACCAGAACTATTACTTTGACTGTAAGCTCTTTGGGGCAGGGATCCTTTTTTTATTGTGTGTTGGTTTAGCACCTAACACAACGCAGAGCCTGGTCCATAACTGGGGCTCCTAGGAGCTACCACAACACAAGTGACAACGACTACTGCACATTTAGGCAGCACCCACACTAACAAAACTGGGAACTTTAATTTCCCGGGGTGCTGCTCCAAGCCAGTAACAGTGGCAGTAGGACAGAAAGGATTCTAGCATTTTTACCACTCTCTCATCTAAACCACTTCTGATTGAGGTTAGAGGACCTAGTGGTATAAATGCTTGAGTCCTGCCTACACTACAGTCTCCACCTTTGCTACCAAGAGTGGTGTTGCCCCCATTGAGAAGTAGTACGGGTCCTGATTTTTCTAGTGTAATTAAGGTCTTGGACTGTCAACTCTCTGTGAGCAACCACCATGCCTTCTTATGCATTATGGGTTTTAACTTCAGATAGGACCTTATAATCCTTTTGTCTGACTTCCTGCATAATAAAGGCCATAGGTCAACACTCAGAAATTCCTGCATAGAGCCTAGTAACCTGTGGTTGAACTAGATCACCTCTTTTATGAAGACATCCAGTCCTGATTTAAAGACCACAAGTGATGAAAAAAATACACCATATTCCATAGCAAACTATTCCAAGGATTAATTACCCTCACTGTTTCTAACCTGAATTTTCTAAGCCTCAGTTTCCAGCCACTGGATTTTGCTATGCCTTTGTCTGAAAGATTAAGGAGTCCTGTAGTATCGTATATCTTGCTCCTTATGTAGGTATTATGTCCAGTGATCAAGTCACTCCTTAACCTTCACTTCAGTAAAAGGAATAGACTGAACTCTCTAAGCCTGTTTGGGATCGACGGGCCCTGATATACTACAAATAATACCTTACAAAAAGATGGAACCTTTATCAACCATGCTCACTGTATATCTGGACAGAGCAGCGTGTTGTGGGATCAGCACTCACAATGAATGACTAACATTGCGTCCCATCGAAATTTAAACCCTGAAGGCTAAACTAATTTAAGAGCGACGAGACAAAGGGAGTTCAATAAGGGTGAAAACCACCTATGCTGCAGCTAGGTAACAAAAATCCCTTGGCCCCTGCATGGGAGGAAATGCAAAAGCCACCTTCACATGCATCTTTCTTTCCAAACACCAGCTTTCATGCATCACTAACCCACCAAGGACAAGTAAGTGAAAGAAAACCCAATCCAACATTTATATTTGTAAATGGCATGGATTTCCTTCCCAGCTACCAATAGCTCATCTAGAAAAACTCCATGTAACGTACAGACAATTGAACAGCCAACTCAAATTTGTCCTTACATACAGATTTGGGGAGGGGAGAGGGAGAGAAGGATTTTACAAAGTGTTTCCATGGATTTTTATTTTTAAATTCCAGTGGAAAAGGTTTTTAAACAAACATTCCTCCTGTGATTATTGCAACACTTAGAACTCGAAAATGAAGCTGGCCATAAATAGGAGTTAAAATTGACAAGTTCATTTTCATTTTTCAGAGTAGCATCCGTGTTAGTCCGTATTCGCAAAGAGAAAAGGAGTACTTGTGGCACCTTAGAGGTTAACAAATTTATTTAAGTATAAGCTTTCGTGAGCTACAGCTCACTTCATCGGATGCATTCAGTGGAAAATACAGTGTCCACCAGGAGGAAAAAATGCAAAGAGTACAGCTGCATAGTGAAAAATAAATTAGACATAAGATTCTGAGCTTTTACCATCTAAATTATTAGTAACAAAGGTAAAAAAAAATTCTGTGTGTGTTTTTCAAATGGATAGAGTGCTTTTAAATGGAACAAAGTGAATCTCTTTAGTGAATTTCTTTTCATTCCATTTGAAGAGTCTTTAAACATTCAATTTGTATATTGCACAAGTAGATAAATTAGAGCTGCTATGAAGCATGCTCCATACAGACTGCTAGAGTAAAGACTGCGTAGCTCAGTCTTACCGCACATTCTTCTAGTCAGTTCATAAAGAAGGATCAGTCTTGGTTGCAAATGGAGTTGTGCCCCACACAGGGTAAGCAAATGGAAGGAGAAACCCCCTTTGGAATGATGGCAGCTGCCCTCCCAGAGAGGAAAGGCTGGACCGCTGTATTTTTATAATGCAACTAATGTATCTAGAAACACTCCTCTTCCCTACCTCAACCCTCCCATGCACACACCCACTCTCTCTTAGGGAGCAGAATACAATTAGAATTTGTCATTCCTTGATCAAATAAACTCATTGAAAGGAGAGCCATCTTAATGGCTCAAATCTAGGAGACTAGGTGTAACACATCATATTTACTACAGCAAAGTCTGTGCCAATCTCTGTCAAGGGTTTTCCTGTTTGTGAGCTGAAAATTCAAAACAGGGGGATGCACAGTGCATGATGGAAAACAACCTTGTATGGCACAATGTCCAGAAATGGGGCAGAATCATGTCCCTGTCGAGGGTAATTCTGTGCACTCTGAATGATCAGAAGGAATTTGCAGTGTAAAAATAAAATAAGTAATAAAGGAGATGGCATGTCAATTTCAGCATGCTACAGAAATTAAAGGCTAAGAATGCAAATACTGGTAGACAAAAGGTTTTTTCCCCACCTTAACTATAGGGATATACCACAGTCTTCACCCAATCAACAAGAATTGTATTATGCATCCATATATGCTGCCATAGCAGGGGCGTGACCATATGCCATATAATACACTAAAATTTTTACAAGACCCATTTCAGACAGCTCCTAAGAAAAAGCCCATAAACATACAAAATAATTATGCAGAAAATCCTAGTGAGGCTAATGTCTCTTTATCTCCAGGAGAAAGCAGACAGAACTGCAATACCAAGGAGGGATTTGTCTGTCTATTGTGTCCCTGCTCATGGCTGTTACTATGGTTATCAATTACATCAAACAAGGTGACTCAGACACTTAAAATACAGGGGGGAAGATAAAGTGCATTTTCCCCCATGCTCCAGTAATACCAAGATTTTAGAATAATGAAACGTAAAAATCACATAATAGTGACCTGTGCTGCGTAACAAAGCAGCGTAACTCTTAGACTACATGACCCAAATAGCTCTCCTTCTATCCCCAATTTTATGATTAAAGGAGATAGTGACCATGCACAGAATACCTTTTACTTCTTAAAATGACAATTTTTTTTAAAAGTGCCCTCACATTAAACAGGATCCTCTCTGTAATGTTGAAGATATGATGAACTGCAAAATATGGCACCTCAGATGTGAAAAGGAAAAAAAGCCCACCCTTTCTCTCTCCAGATCCACACCTACTGCAGTACCCACAGACAACCTATGATTTGCCATCACCCCCACAATCAAAAGCAGTCTCCCAAACAGGAAACCAAACCTGGCAGCAGGAATGAGATGGGGGGGGAGGGGGAATGTAGAGAAAAGTGGGAAGGAGGGGAAAAAATAAAAATTCCCCTGTAAAATGCACCTGCAACCCTAGAGCCGCAACAGTGGTTGCAACTTGCAGCAGGATGGGAATAAAGCATCCATGTGAATTACATGAAATAGAAGACTGCTTTTAAGAAAAATCCCTTTGCAATTTAAAAAGCCAAGCTGGACCGGTACACACATTTATCCCCAGATAACGGTTGCAGCTGAGTTTTAACACACAAGCAAAGGAAACAGTGACAGAAACCTCCATTCCCTGAACAGCTCACGCCACCAAACCCACCCTTTAGGTTCCAGCAGAGACACACCCCTACCCCATTTTATAATGCAAAAAGTCTCCTCTGAATGCTGGGGGGTGGGAAGCAGATACAGCAACAGAAAAACACCCTCCCTGGAAATCGAAACAAATAGATTTTTTTTTTTGGTTATTAGATAGGTGCGCGTGTTGGGATTTTTCGGAGGCGGGGGGGGCCCGCCAATCTCATTATTCTGCAAGCTGGATTCTGCAAATTTAAAAAAAAAAAAAAACCCATCACCCTGCACAGGTTCCCTCCCTCCCTCTTTTTTTTTTTTTTTTTTTTATTATAAACATTGAGGTGAATGCAAAGTGAATACTGCAGAGAGCGCATGGTAGCCCCACATAGCCCTGGCACTGCACGCCCTCCAAGACCTTTGCAGTGCGCACACACACAGCCCCCTGCATTGCACTGCACTGCACTGCACGCAACTCCCCCCCCCCCCCCGCTGCAAACCCGTGCAGACACCTCACACCCCATTGCATGCACCTGTGCCCTGCCCCCAAGGTCTGCCGGTGCCCCCGCTCCCCCCGGGCGGGGTTTGCACTGGGTGGGGAGTCCCGGGCGCCTACCTGCCGCCGCGGCTGCTGCAGGGGGAGCTCGCTGGAGACGCGCAGCGAAGCCGGCTGGAAGGGGGGGGGGGAGCGGGGGAGGGACAGGAGAGAGCGCGCGCGCGGGCGGGGGCCGCGCGCGGGCGGGGGCGAGCGCAGGCTCCGGAACCTTCGCCGAGCGAGTGCCCGGCTCCTGGGGCGCCGCCAGAGGGAGCAGCGGCGCGCGCGCAAGCGGACAACGACCGCAGCCTCCTCTCGCAGGGGGAGGCGCATGCGCCGAGTCGCCGCCCGCGGGAGCACCAGGGCGCAAGCGTACAACGGCCCGAGCGCCACTCACTGACCGCTCCCCCCCCGCCCTTCAGAAGCGCATGCGCGAGGCCGCCTTCGTCGTCGTCCGGCTCCTTTGAGGGAAGAGAATGTTTCTCCTGAGGGAACACGCGCCCCGAGGGGGGAGGGGCTGCGAGTCCTGGGGGACGGGCCTGGCCTGAGGGGGCGGGGCCTAGTCAGCAACCCCGCCCCCTTGTTACCCAACAGAGGGGGACCTGCCAGTCATCCGCCTGCCGCTTTCCCTCAGACACCCCCCACTGCCGGCGCCTCCCCCCTCAAGTGCCCCCTCACCGCAATTATCTGCCCCTCCCCCCTCCGAGGCGCCCCCAACCGCAATTGTCTGCCCCTCCCCCCTCCGAGGCGCCCCCGCAACCGCAACTATCTGCCCCCTCCCCCCTCCGAGGCGCCCCCGCAACCGCAATTATCTGCCCCTCCCCCCTCCGAGGCACCCCCACAACTATCTGCCCCCTCCCCCCTCCCAGGCCCCCCGCAACCGCAACTATCTGCGCCCTCCCCTCTCCGAGGCGCCCCCGCAACCGCAATTATCTGCCCCCTCCCCTCTCCGAGGTGCCCCAAGGGGCACCCCCAACCATAATTATCTGCCCGCTTCCCTCCTCTAAGTGTCCCAAAACACCCCTCCTCACTGTACTAGATGCCCCTCAATTCCTCCGATCACCAGACCTAAGAAACTTCTTGCCCTTTTAAAACCAGGCACAGCCATAGAGTAGACTGGGTTTTAGGTAACTACCCATTTTTACCAATTTGGCAAAACAATCTCACATTCCCCCACTGAAATGAAGGCAAAGTGGGGAACAGAACCCAGGGTTCAGGGTCTCAGCCTTTTGTTAGCCACTAGAGTATTCCTCCTCAATTAAATATCTATAATAAAATGGGCTATGGTTAAGAAAATAATCTGATCATGATGTGACAACTTATGGGGCATTTTCCACTGCTATTTCTCATTATACCTTCTCTTTTCTCCCTTTAGTACCTCTATCAGAAATCTGCTCCTAGATCACATACTCTCTCTTGATTTGCACCTAACTTTATTTATTATTTTTGATAATCAGTCAACACCTTGGGCCATTCTCACAAAAGAATCCCCCTACAGCTTCTCCACTAAATCCAATGACAAAGGATAAGTAACCATATAATAAAAAGAAAAGGAGGACTTGTGGCACCTTAGAGACTAACCAATTTATTTGAGCATGAGCTTTCGTGAGCTACAGCTCACTTCATCAGATGTTTACCGTGGAAACTGCAGCAGACTTTATATACACACAGAAATCATGAAACAATACCTCCTCCCACCCCACTGTCCTGGTGGGAGGAGGTATTGTTTCATGATTTCTGTGTGTATATAAAGTCTGCTGCAGTTTCCACGGTAAACATCTGATGAAGTGAGCTGTAGCTCACGAAAGCTCATGCTCAAATAAATTGGTTAGTCTCTAAGGTGCCACAAGTCCTCCTTTTCTTTTTGCGAATACAGACTAACACGGCTGTTCCTCTGAAACCTGTCATATAATAAAAGGCAATAATTCTACTGTGGGATCTCTGTTAAATTCAAGAGCAAGAACCTGAGTGAATTGTCTCTAGACGATACAGTGGAATTTGCTTGATACCTATTTGTAAAAAAATAAAAAATAAAAATTGAATAATCATCATCATAAAGATCCTTTCCTGAACACAACCATGCAAAACACTAAAGCTTTGTAAAGCGTGAGAGTTAGAGTTTTCCTTATCCCACAAGTCCATGAACTACTGGGGAGTGTGGAGAAAGCAAAGGATGGGGCCAACAAAAGCAGCAGAGGCCAGTGTGTTTGTGTGATGTACGTAGCTAGCTACGTAACTTATCACTTTTGTTTTCTCAATACTGCACCTTTATGTTTCTCAGGAGCCTTCCTCTCTGCAGGGGCAGGTACCATGGGCTCAAGCCTGCAAAGTGATGAGTCTCAATCTAGACCACAGTTATAGCTCTAGTTAAGTACACCCCCTCCCTGTTGGCTGCTCACCAGATTGTTGTGGAGGAAATCCCAGACTCTGGATCCTCAAGTGTTTTACGTTTCCCAGGGTCTCCACAGGCCCACATAGTTTCCCCGTTGCATCTCTGGCACATGTCCTAGTCACTGACTCTCAATCTGTTAACCCTTTGCAGAAATGGAGCCCCTCTATCTTAAACCCTGTCAAAGTCAGATTCAGGACTCACATAATTTGTCAGACCACTCTGTTTATTAGCAAAGCGCTTTGCTAATGCACCCAGATGTGAGCCCCTCTCTGAGGCCCAAGATAACTTATTTATACAGTTAAGCCAAAGCCAATTTAACATAAGAGACAAAAGAAAGCAGAAACTGACAAATATACATACATATCTTATTTGCATACTAACGTTTACCAATCTCCTAGCTCAGTAGGAGCTCTAAGTTAATTAGTTTGAGGACCCATTGTCTCACACTCCTTAATGTTTCTCTTCCTGAAAACTATATTTCAACAAACCCTTCAAGCAGCATTTCTTTAATGAATTATAATTTCAATATAATTCATTCTACTTTCACAACCCCCAGGTCCAGTGTAAGACACCCCTCGGGGCTTAAATACACCCTCTCACAGAACTCGACCCAAAGGCACAAGCCTTCTGGTTTACCCCTTCCAGTGGCCATGTGGTAGTGTAGCATTACACATAGAGACACTGTACTCAGAAGTCTAATACATTATTGATTCTGTATTTAATCACATGAGAGTTATACAGATCCATTAGAAAGAAAAAAATACACCCTGCACACAAATTTCCCCTCACTCTAGTTCACCGTTCCTTTGGGGGTCCTTGAAGGACCATCTGTGTTCAGGGTCCCCCTTCCCCAGTTCATCTAGCTCCTGCAAGACTTCCTTCATCTTAAGCTGGTGAAAAAAGGGCAAAGGAGAGAGACCAAATAGAACAGTTCCTGTCATTTATAATCTTCCAGTTTCCTGTGTCAGATGCTTCCTAAAAAGAAAAGAAGTACTTGTGGCACCTTAGAGACTAACCAATTTATTTGAGCATGAGCTTTCGTGCTCAAATAAATTGGTTAGTCTCTAAGGTGCCACAAGTACTCCTTTTCTTTTTGCGAATACAGACTAACACGGCTGTTACTCTGAAACCTGTCAGATGCTTCCTAGTCATCCTCAACAGGTGACCATAGAGTCCTACTAGGTGCCTTCATTGCTAGGCAACCACCTCTGAGCAGGAGCCAGTCTTTTGTCAAGAGCCGTTACATTTCAAGGGAAGACCATCCAGATATAATAACCCTGGATTGCCAGTACTTTGCCACTACCCCCCTTGGAATTTTGGTCCCACATGGAAGTCAAAGGACAACAGAAGATGAAAGGGTGCACCTTCAAAATAGCTTACTAAATTGAAAGCTTACTAAAGACACATACAAGAAGTTCATAATCTCGCAGAGAATTCATAAATTATACAGACAGATTCCCCAAGTGTTTGTAACAATTAAAGTATGTACTTAACTTTTTGCATGAGTTGTCCCATTGAGTTCATTTCTTACCAATGTGAGCAGGGTTTAAATTCAGTTCCCTGTGAACAAGCAGCCCTACCCCCCAGCCCCACAACTAGCCCTTTTGCTGGCAATCGCTGAGGGATGAGCTCATACTAGTCTTTCAGTAATTATAAGGTAGTCCCTCCCAGTACACAAACATTGGGAATCATTGGTGCCTCATTGGTGAGACTCCCAACACAGGAGTCTCAAATTCAATTCCCAACCAACACACTGCATAATTTCAAAGAGGAAGGAAAGCCCAGTAGTTAGGGTGATAGTATGGGATTTAGGTGAGCCAGGTTCATAGAGTTTAAGGCCAAAGGGACCACAAGATCATCTGGCCTGACCTCCTGTATGTCATAGGCCCATAAAAACCACCTAGCCACCACCATACCAAGCCCAACAAACAAAATTAGACCAAAGTATTACGGCTCTCTGGAGACAGACCCATTACATGCCATAGGCATAGAACAGGAGGAACCAAGATGCACTAATGCTCAAGGCCACTGCAGTGGCAGAGAACTGATTAGTTGAGATGTACCCAGATGATTCTAGGAAGTGACCTGTGCCCCACACTGCCAAGGAAGGAGACCCTCCACACTCCCCAGTGTTCAATTCACTGCTCTGCCATAGATTCCCCATGTGACTTGGGCAAGTCACTTAGGCCCAGATCCTTAAGGGTATTTAGGTTCCTAACTTTGTCTCTTTGTGCCTCAGTTTCCCTTCTGTAACATGCAGATACTAGCATTGCCCTATGAGTATCTAAGATAGCTATAGGGTAAGGCCAACGTGGAAAACTTTTCCTGCCACTGCCCTGACAACTCTGTTGTGTGTCTAGGGAACTTCAGTCCCCAGAGCTACTAAACCAGTGCTGTTCCCTAGCATGAACATTTAAGAACAAGACATTTCAGTGACATTGATCTATAATATTGGGGGAGGGGGGAAGCAATCTTGCTCTGAATCAAGGACATTAACTTGAAGATAGTGATCTTGCTTTGCATATTGTAGAAGATCCACAATAAAGACTTCTGATTTTCTTCCTCAGTGTACAACTATGATGCACATCTTAAACTTACACATCATTGAAATAAGTGCACTGCTCAAAGCCAAAATTCAGCCCTTGTATACTTACACAAGGTTTTCATGAGAACTACATATTTGCATCAGAGAGCACCTTGGCTTTTTGAAGTGCAGTTGCACAAAAATGTATTCCCCAGCAAAGAGGTTTCTTTCCTATGGACACTGGGCTTAATTCTGACCTTTGGACTCTTGTATTGGGAGATGGACTGGTGGATTTAATAGGTCTTTCCCATTTATAAAGTCTATGATTCCTCATAGTAGGGGCAAGACTGAGCCTATGAAGTACAGATCATCATTGCTGTGAGCTTAGCATTCCATCTGCTACGCAGAGCTGCTACCAAGAGCATTTTACAGTGGAAGAGTGCTTAGAAAAATGAAGTAATCATATCACTGTTGTCAACAGGCAATTTCCTAGATATGTAGCAGTTGGGAGATGACTGAACTACCTGTCCTGTCTACCCACAGTGTCACACATATGTCAATAATGCTCTGCAAAACACATGGCTCTAAACAGTCCCCTTAATTTTTATTTGGAAAATTCATTGTGTGATAATAGTGAGGCTATCCAGGCAATATGTTTGCACCACTTCTCTAGCTGGTACACCATAAACCTTCATCACTAGTCCAGACATCTCTGGAACTGGAAGCATGCTACGAGAGCACCACAGATCAAACACTAGGGCAAGTTAGGGAATGTATCAAAGACCTGGCAACACTCAAGGACCCTGCTGCAGCACTAAAGCAGCGGGAGGGAGTTCTGGTGATGTTTGGAGAACCGCAGGAGCAGTGCAAGTCCCAGAGTGCTTCTGATCTCCCAGTGGAATGAACTCATGTTAATCAGCACATCTCCTGGCACTGCCCAATAGGTACAACATATAAACACTCTCAAAACAAAAAGAAAAGGAGGACTTGTGGCATCTTAGAGACTAACAAATTTATTTGAGCATAAGCTTTCATGAGCTACAGCTCACTTCATCGGATGCATTCAGTGGAAACAGATTTCTTAAAGGCACAAAACCGCATGTTCTTAGTTAAAGGTATATTTTAATTACTTCAGTGGAGACTATTCTAGTGAAGGGTCTTTTTACACTAAAAAAGTGGGTTGGTTAAAGATACCTATCTCTTCATCCCCAAAAGGAGTGGCAGAGTCTCGCTTTATACCCCAGCACTTGAACAGGGTACTGCCAGCCTTCGGGGCAGAAGGGGGACCTGGAAGGCCTTCTATTTCCTCCCGTCAGGAAATACAAGACCCAGGCCCAAGGATCCCTCTTTCCGCTTCCCCTAAAGCAGGGATATGACAATGTCTTTCCTTTTCTGGATCGTGGGTGATTCACACAGTACAAAAACAATGAGGAGTCCTTGTGGCACCTTAGAGACTAACACATTTATTTGGGCATAAGCTTCGTGGGCTAGAATCCACTTCATCAGGTGGGTTCTAGCCCATGAAAGCTTATGCCCAAATAAATGTGTTAGTCTCTAAGCATAGGTGCCAACTTCACCTCTTTTCCGTGGGTGCTTGACCCCCCCTCTGCTCCCGCCCCTGCCCACCTATTCCCATCCCTTCCCCACCCCCATTCCAACTCCTTCCCCAAAGTCCCTGCCCCAACTCCACCCCTCCTTGCCCCTATTCCAACTCCTTCCCCAAATCCCCGCCCCGCCTCTTCCTCACCTCCTCCTCTGAGCACCTGACATTCCCACTTCTCCTCCCCCTGCCCCCAGAGTATGCAAACAGCTGTTTGGCAGCAGCCAGGTGGGAAACGCTGGGAGGTAGGCGGAGGAGCAGGGATGCGGCGCGCTTAGGAGGGGGAAGAGGAGGAGGAGGAGGAGGGGGGCAAGCTTGGCTGCCGGTGGGTGCAGAGCACCCACTAATTTTTTCCCCATGGGCGCTCTAGTCCTGGAGCACCCACAGAGTCAGCACCTATGTCTTTAAGGTGCCACAAGGACTTCTCATTATTTTTGCTGATACAGACTAACACAGCTACCCCTCTGAAACCTGTTGCACAATACAGTTAATCATGCTCTAAACTTTGCGTGAAAAGGATAAGCATGTACTTCTGAACCCCTCTAGAAGTCCTATTGGGTTCCACTCAAGAAAGCCTAGCTCTGCATCCACTGACAGGAAAGTGGAAATACAACTGGGCAACTCTAAGAGGCAAGAGTGTCCAGACAAATACTGGAATGTCAAAGATAGATAAAATTCCTCTTTAAAAAAAAAGGGTGGCGGGGGGTGGAGGAGGAGGTAAGTTGCCACTAGAACAGCTACAAATATTTCCTTGCCTCAGTCTCCCCCTGTTCTGAGCAGCCCCAATCATCTTTTCACTCAGATAGAGAAATGAGATAGTGAAGTCAACTGTAGTTTGGCAATTCACTTTGATAGAAGCAGGTCAAATGACAAACGGTTATTCCTTCCCCTTACGGATATCTGGGCACCAAGAGGGAAGTCATTTTTACTGCGATGGTCAGATCTCAAAAGCTAAGCAGAGCTGAGTTAGTACCTGTAAGGAAGACCTCTAGGAAATGCCCACATTCTGGGAACAGTTTCCTCGGCCTCAGTACCGAGCCACTGACTCTACATGGCAGTAGGGGATACTGTGCTGCTCAGAGTGCCATCTTTCACGTGAGACACAAAAATAAGTTCCTAACGACTTGTCATTAAAGGGCCTAGGACATGTATTGTAACCATATGGCAGTTAACTCTGGTGCGCTGGCCAAATTCCAACTTGGGTAATTCTACTCTGCCTCTCTAAATTGCCCCTACATTTCGAACTGAAAATGGGATTTTTAGGTTTTTATTGTTGTTGTTTTTGCTGGAACTGTGACGAGCATAGCTGTGTGCTGTTAAAAAGCCATGAAGTTTCACCCTAGAAGTCAAGCGTTAGAGAAAACCATTCACCAGGATCTTTGCTTCTGTATCTCAGGTTCCCCATCCACGAAGTGGGGACGATCATGCTGACCTATCTCATGGAGAAGTTGTGCAGCTTAATGTTTTGAAACTGCTTTGAGATCTTGCTATAGGTACTACAGAAAGGCAAAGATTGACTTATTAGAATGACAGGTTTCAGAGGAACAGCCGTGTTAGTCTGTATTCGCAAAAAGAAAAGGAGGACTTGTGGCACCTTAGAGACTAACCAATTTATTAGAGCATAAGCTGTAGCTCACGAAAACTTATGCTCAGATAAATTGGTTAGTCTCTAAGGTGCCACAAGTCCTCCTTTTCTTTTTATTAGAATGACTTATTTACTTTGAATAGTAGGAAAAATTACCATTGATTTCTACATAATTCTCTTTATTTTTAGCCTAGTTCAGCAGGATCTCAAAGTTGTCCTCTGATAGCCAGTCAATAGCCTTTGTTAAATTAATTTGGTGAGTCTCAGTCCTCTGCCTAGAGGACAAATGATGTTTTTTGTGATGTGGCCATTTCAGTGCGGGGGAATGGGTATGCGAAGTGATCCCTCTATACAAAGTAGTATGTAAAATGGTTTGGGAGCCTTCAGGATAAAAGGCTGTTTAAATGCAACTATGATACAAACATTTTTGTAATAATTTCTCAGTTTTTTTTTTAAATGTAAGCTTCATATCCTGACACTGCACTGTATGTTGGACCTTGTCCACATACAAACTTGTACTAGTTTAGTATAATCTGTGTGGACACTCTTATTTCAGTCGAAGGGTGGGTTTTAGGTTTAGTTAAGGCCTGTTGCTAACCAATCTAAGCTAAATCAAAATAAACCCAGCTGAAACCAAAGCAAGGCCTGGTCTACCTTTAAAAGTTTTGCCAGCATAGCCATTTGGCGAGGACTCTTTAGGCGAAAAACAAAACAAACCACGACCAAACACACACACAGCCTGAAAATCAAAATATCCTCAACTGAGAGCTGTGCTGACAGAAACCCTAACATAGGCAAGGTTATACTGGCAACAGTTGTTTTGTTAGTACAGCTTATTTTGTTCAGGGAACTGGTATAAGCTACACCAGCAAAAGAGTTCTTTAGCCAGTATAAAAAGCTGCATCTACACTAGGAGGGTTTGCTGGTATAGCTACACTGGCAAACCCTTTCTAGCGCAGATCAGGTCTAAGAGCATCCCATCCACCCGACATTTTTCAACAGTTTAAACTAAGTTAAACCACTGCAATGCTGCTAGAAGTCACTCGCAGCTTGTCTAAAGAGGCCTCGTGTTAGCCACAATGTGAATAACCTCTTTCAAGAGTTTTTAGCAAGGGGAAGCAGGATAGAGGTTTCTGAAACACTTCCATCTTCTGTGACTGCCCCTTGACACTCCCTGCCAGAATCCTTTCCTTAACAGGGGATAGCAGACGATCTCCATGTAACTTATTTAAAAAGAATGCACCCGAGTAATGTGCATATGCTGTCAAAGACAACGAACAGGCCAGATTTTCATAAGAGTTCAGCACGTGGTGCTTTGAAATCCGGTCACAAGTGTCACAGTGGGAGCTGCACTCTTTCAGAAGTCTAGCCCCAGGACCACATTGACAATTTGCACCAAGTCTCCCACTGTTCTGCTACCACTAGTGATGGTTGGAATGCTAGCGTTCACCCCAGGTTGCCTAGACCTGCTCTGAGCAGGGCAAAACCAGGCTGGGGATTTCACACTGTGCCGAGTACCATAGAATCATAGAATATCAGGGTTGGAAGGGACCTCAGGAGGTCATCTAGTCCAACCCCCTGCTTAAAGCAGGACCAATTCCCAACTAAATCATCCCAGCCAGGGCTTTGTCAAAGCCTGGCCTTAAAAACTTCTAGGGAAGGAGATTCCACCACCTCCCTAGGTAACGCATTCCAGTGTTTCACCACCCTCCTAGTGAGAAAGTTTTTCCTAATATCCAACCTAAACCTCCCCCACTGCAACTTGAGACCATTACTCCTTGTTCTGTCATTGGGTACCACGGAGAACAGTCTAGATCCATCCTCTTTGGGACCCCCTTTCAGGTAGTTGAAAGCAGCTATCAAATCCCCCCTTGTTCTTCTCTTCCGCAGACTAAACAATCCCAGTTCCCTCAGCCTCTCCTCATAAGTCATGTGTTCCAGACCCCTAATCATTTTTGTTGCCCTCCGCTGGGCTCTTTCCAATTTATCCACATCCTTCTTGTAGTGTGGGGCCCAACACTGGACACAGTACTCCAGATGAGGTCTCACCAATGTCGAATAGAGGGGAACGATCACGTCCCTCGATCTGCTGGCAATGCCCCTACTTATACATCCCAAAATGCCATTGGCCTTCTTGGCAACAATGGCACACTGTTGATTTATATCCAGCTTCTCGTCCACTGTAACCCCTAGGTCCTTTTCTGCAGAACTGCTGCCTAGCCATTCGGTCCCTAGTCTGTAGCGGTGCATGGGATTCTTCCGTTCTAAGTGCAGGACCTCTGCACTTGTCCTTGTTGAACCTCATCAGATTTCTTTTGGCCCAATCCTCTAATTTGTCTAGGGCCTCTGTATCCTATCCCTACCCTCCAGCGTATCTACCTCTCCTCCCAGTTTAGTGTCATCTGCAAACTTGCTGAGGGTGCAATCCAGACCAGCCTCCAGATCATTTATGAAGATATTGAACAAAACCGGCCCGAGGACCGACCCCTGGGACACTCCACTTGATACTGGCTGCCAACTAGACATGGAGCCATTGATCACTACCCGTTGAGCCCAACAATCTAGCCAACTTTCTATGCACCTTATAGTCCATTCATCTAGCCCATACTTCTTTAACTTGCTGGCAAGAATACTGTGGGAGACCTTGTCAAAAGCTTTGCTAAAGTCAAGGAACAACACATCCACTGCTTTCCCCTCATCCACAGAGCCAGTTATCTCGTCATAGAAGGCAATTAGATTAGTCAGGCATGACTTGCCCTTGGTGAATCCATGCTGACTGTTCCTGATCACTTTCCTCTCCTCTAAGAGTTTCAGAATTGATTCCTTGAAGACCTGCTCCATGATTTTTCCAGGGACTGAGGTGAGGCTGACTGGACTGTAGTTCCCAGGATCCTCCTTCTTCCCTTTTTTAAAGATGGGCACTAAATTAGCCTTTTTCCAGTTGTCCGGGACTTCCCCGGATCGCCATGAGTTTTCAAAGATAATGGCTCTGCAATCATATCCGCCAACTCCTTTAGCACTCTCGGATGCAGCGCTGGACTTGTGCTCGTCCAGCTTTTCTAAATAGTCCCGAACCACTTCTTTCTCCGCAGAGGGCTGGTCACCTCCTCCCCATGCTGTGCTGCCCAGTGCAGTAGTCTGGGAGCTGACCTTGTTTGTGAAGACGGAGGCAAAAAAAAGCATTGAGTACATTAGTTTTTTCCACATCCTCTGTCACTAGGTTGCCTCCCTCATTCAGTAAGGGGCCCACACTTTCCTTGACTTTCTTCTTTTCGCTAACATACCTGAAGAAACCCTTCTTGTTACTCTTAACATCTCTTGCTAGCTGCAACTCCAGGTGTGATTTGGCCTTCCTGATTTCACTCCTGCATCCCCGAGCAATATTTTTATACTCTTCCCTGGTCATTTGTCCAATCTTCCACTTCTTGTAAGCTTCTTTTTTGTGTTCAAGATCAGCAAGGATTTCACTGTTAAGTCAAGCTGGTCGCCTGCCATATTTGCTATGCTTTCTACACATCGGGATGGTTTGTCCCTGTAACCTTAATAAGGATTCTTTAAAATACAGCCAGCTCTCCTGGACTCCTTTCCCCCTCGTGTTATTCTCCCAGGGGATCCTGCCCATCAGTTCCCTGAGGGAGTCAAAAGTCTGCTTTTCTGAAGTCCAGGGTCCGTATTCTGCTGCTCTCCTTTCTTCCCTGTGTCAGGATCCTGAACTTGACCATCTCATGGTCACTGCCTCCCAGGTTCCCATCCACTTTAGCTTCCCCTACTAATTCTGAAGCTTTCCAATTCTAAAGCTTCAGTTCTGAAGCTTAATCCACAATACCTCCACAGAGGGATTTCAAATTTAGCAGGCTTCATTTCCATCAGCTCGGAACTGGGCATACCATATTTGCAGCCCAGACACTGCTTTCTTGAACTCACAGAATCAATTTGCACAGCATTTTCAGAGAAAGGCAAATGGAACAAAGAGGCAAATCTGCATTATACCTCTAGAAACCGCACTGAAGCTAAAGGGATTACCCTGCTGGAAGTCAAGGGGTAAAACCTGGTTCCCTTTCAACAGACAGGCTGAGCAGGCAGGATGACTCAGCAGAAAACAAGAGCCTCACAAGGTCTTTTCCTCAAGGGATAAGGATAACAAGAAGTGCCAATTGATTGCTCTTTTTTCTGAGCACCTGTATAAGGAAAAGACAGCAGTTGAGTTAGAGTTAACCTGTTGTTCACCAAAAGCCAGGTCATTCCTTTGCATTCTGTTTTATATGCTGAGACAAGACCTTTTAGCGAAATATTACCTTTAAAAAAAAAAAAGGGCAAGGGGCACTGTAGAGACAATATTAAGCCTGCCAGTTGAAAACAGAAGCTAGAAGGGCCCGTGTGGCTCTTTTTAAAATAAACACTGCACTTCTAAGTCTTTTGTTGCATAGTGCTCTTCAATGCATCTAGCACTTGCATATCTAGAGGAAGCAGTATCTAGTGGTTACACTACAGGGTTGGGGTTTACAAGTTCCCAGGCTTGGCCATCACTGGGAGAGCCTGGGCAAGTCCTTTAGCCTCTTTGCCTCAGTTTCCCCATGTATGTAATGTGGATAATATCTTCCTGCCACACAGAGGTGTTGTGAGAGTTATGTAATTGAAGAATGCAACAAAAAAACAAACAAACCACAACCAAAAAACACCAAAATGAGACCCTCTTAGGGAAGATGCTACAGAAGGGTAAAGTAAACGTATCATGAGTTTAGATAGTTTGCAAAATCCCATTAATTTTAATTTACCCAACTTGGTAGCATCGGACAGTTTTTCTCACTGCTGTTCAGTGGCCTATAGGAAGCAAGTTTGCGGCCTCTCAGTCTAATTCCTGGTGGTGGTTTTTGGGTTTGTAAACCTGTCCATCACAGGTGGCATGAGTTATTCCCTTTGCTGACAGCCTCCACAGGGAGGCCAGTGACCGACAGGGCCCACTTATCCCTAGAGATAAGAGGGCACTATGGAGAAAGCCTGCATGAAGTTACCTGTTTTGTGGTTAGACACAGGACTTCATTCTCCAGGATTCAAATAGGCGAGCACCTCTTACCAAAATGAGATTCATTACAAAGACACAAAGCCCCACACTGGTAATGCTTACCTTGTAACAGGTTCTTCCACTACCAACCTGATGAATCCTCTGGCTTCATATTGTTGCCCCTTGGCCAAGTGGTAGCAGATTTCTGGTGTCTTGGAGGTCGGTTTCCTGCTTGCAGTAGAAACTAATGATAGGAAAACAGGTATTTTCTTAGTGTATTTTCTACATTTATCAAGTGTGCACAAGTCCTAGGGAGAGGAGTTAAATCTGGCTCTTAAATAAACCAAGCAAGCTCATAACCTAGTACTACCAAGGGGTAGGTTTTGCAGTGAAGAAGCTGTTAGAAGCGTCTGTACATCAAGCCTTAAAATGGTTTTGAGCACCATCTGCTGTCATCCCTAAATAATGCAACTCTGAATTGGCTATCAAACCAGCCCTTCGCTTTCTACAGAGACACACGCACCACCTGCCACTTCAGAGTTACACGATGCCAAAGGTACCCCCGACTCCACCGAAACTATACCAATGGAGCGACGCTGGAGATTAGTTTGTCTCACTACTTCTAGAGCACTTGCTGTGTGTACTCTCAGAGCTACAATGTCCACACCTGGTGAATGGCGATAGCACGATGCCTTGTTACATTACATACAAATAGTGCCCTAATGTGTGTTGTAAAAAGTATGAAGTGGCAAGACAGCAGGTAATAATAGATGGTGTCCATTATAGAGAACGGTGGGGTGCAGATAGCGTGTGCTGGAAAAATTAGCATCTAACAGGAAGAGAAACATGGAGGCGAGACCTTTACCAGTTATCAAGGCTTAAGGTAGGCTGGGCAGCCTGGAGTCACAGACCCCTCTCAAGGAGCCCTGGGGGGTTTAGTTGTTGGCAAGGAGGAACATGGCCAAGCATCATGCTACACTTTCTGACTAAGGAACACAGAGTGCAGAATAAGCCATCTCCAACTTGGGGTGTTTTCCTGCTCTCGCTAGGCTGTGCGTCATGCAAAGTAGGAATGTTTTTGGGGTGGGGGTGACCTGAGACATGCATTTTAAGATTTCAGATTCAGAACTAATCTTAGGGGTTCATTCTGTTTGTTTTTCCTTCTGAGATTGGAGTGGAAACAGCCCTGACAGTTTGTTCAACCCCTTCTCTAGGAGGGGACGCACACAGCGGAGTCCCAGATTGGGCTGCAATACCAAGACTCCTGGGGCCCGGCTCGGTCAGGGAATAGGACACAGGACCTTTCACCTCTAAATGCCAGCGCCAAATGTGACCCTGGGGAGAGTCACATTCCCATCTGATGCCATCTCACTCCACGTCCCAGAGGAAGTGATCCCACAGCTGCAGACTGACAATTGGCATTAGCTACCCCTCACTTGCAGCCTCAGCTGACACACCAAGGGCTGAATGGCTCACAAAGAGCGGCCTTCCCTCTCCACCCCCCCTTAGAAAGGGCTCCTCCAAGGCAGGGGAAGGTGCATTGGCTGGACACAGCAACCACGAACCCCTAGCAGGAGATAGGCGCACGTAGTCCTCCATTCCTCACCCATGTGTGACCAAGCCACTTGCTACACCACCCCACCCAGACCCCCATGATCCTAACTAAATTTGAGAAACAGGAGATGAGGGACTTGGTTCACAGAGGACTCTGGCCAGCTCAGGCAGCTGGGAAGAGCATCTCAGGAGGACACACCACAAAGACATCCTGCTCCATAGACAGAGGGGGGTCCTGAGATCACCTGGGCACCACTCAGAGGATAGAGTGAGTGTTACTGCATCCCTTATTCACCAGCTGTTCAACAGGACTGCCCGGAGCACATTGGGTCCCAGGCCTAGACCCAAGGCCAAAAAAAGCAGCATGAGGCTGAAGAATCAGTGACCATTTCCACTTCCCACTCCATATGAACCCTCCAGCCTAACTGCATGCCTGACTCCACTGGGAAGCTAGGAGTTGGGGCTTTTGCAGAGCTCACCCCCAGCCAGTCACAACACATCAGACCTCTAGGGCGCACAAGCTTTCCCCTTCCCAGGCCCTCCAGCTCAAAGATAGCTCCAAACCTCTGGAGCTTGCTGATCCTCTCCAACTTACCAATGGCAGCTACAATCTGCAGATCCAATCAGAGCAGCAGTCTCAGCAAAGCACTTTCTATAAGTCAGAGATACACACAAGCACCAGAACAATTCAGGCAGATGCTGCAGGCAGTTTCCCCACAGTTACACACACACATGTGGGAGGTACTACAGAGAGAAGGGACTAGGCCTCTGGTCCACATCTCTCTAGACCAGGTCATTGACCAGAATGAGTCAGTTTCTACGAGCCTAGCTCTTTGAGCCCCATACCCTGAATTCTCTGACTGGAGTAGGAAATGCTGAACCCTTGGAAAGCAGGTTGCAGAGTAGGAACCATGTTTGTTTGTATCCGCAAAAAGAAAAGGAGGACTTGTTATTATTTATTTATTTGAGCATAAGCTTTCGTGAGCTACAGCTCACTTCATCGGATGCATTCATGTCTCTGCAGAAAGAATGGCTCTAAAGCACCTGTGCTTAAAGGAGGATGTAGCTCCCTACTGAGGCACACAAAGGTGAGCCTATAGGTAGATTGAGAAGGTTCTTACAGGAGCACAATACCCGAGTAGGAAGGGGTTCCAAGGAAATCCCCTTGGATTGGGTTTATACTCACAGTCAATATCAACAAGACCAAATAGTTGCTTACGCTGTATGGGCAATATTTCTCAGGGCTTCAGTTTCCCCCCAGTCCAATCAGCAGATCACACTCTGCTCCCAGAACCAGGAAAAGAACCCAGGAGTCCTAACTTCCACTCCCCTACTGCTTTTGCTTGTAGGCCATACTGGGCCATGATCTGAGCAGCACATCTATGGAAGCACTAGATCCTAGGAGAGGAAAGGCTAAAGGGATTTTCCTTCAAACCAAAGAACATGTCAGCCTGTGAGACATAAGCATAACTAACATACACTCCAGAACTCCAAATGAAAAGCAACATACATCCTAAGGACCATCCCCAATGCAGCAACTAACAGAAATCAAAACAGCAAACATCTTCTAGCTTTAATTTCCTTATTCACCCCACTATTCTATCTATCTCTCCCAATCTCATATTCAGCTACCCTACCCATGCAGTCTGTATTTTAAGGGCACCAGAGGCTTCTGCTTTCCCAGCATGCTCTGCTGTTTGTTTTTAAAAAGCCTCAGCTGGCTACTAATGCCTGCTTTTCAGCTATGAGAAACATACTTGTTAGGAGCAGATTCCTAATCTTCTGTCTGCTAGCCTCCAGGAAAAGGGGAGGGTCCATTCCACAGCCTTAGCATAACAAAAGTCTAGCTTATTATGCCCTGATTTATCCCCCAACAATAACTTGCCCAGTCAGGCAAACTACAATCCAGAGCTGAGACCAGCACCTCAAGGAAGGGCTTCCATTCCCACTCAGCTTCTCTAACCATTAGGCACAGCTCTCCCAGGGCTCTAACAATTAGATGACCCTCTCTTTAAGGGGGGAAGAGAGCTAAGGTGGGAGGCTATCGTGGAAAGTGTCAGACACCTGGGTCTAATGGACATCGTCAGCTTCAACTATGAGAAAAAGAAAAAATATGCTCTGTAGCTCATTAGCAATGCCCTGAGACATGCGGGCCTGCTGTAAGTGCTATTGTTACTCCTTCAGGAATGAGTCTTACCTTCTCAGTGTTCAGTTTATTCAATCAAGTTCTGAGCACTTGGGAGCTCACACAAGCAGGGTCTTTCAGAGGCTCGTTCACCTGCACATCCACCAATGTGATATATGCCATCATGTGCCAGCAATGCCTCTCTGCCATGTACATTGGCCAAACTGGACAGTCTCTATGTAAAAGAATAAATGGACACAAATCAGATGTCAAGAATTATAACATTCATAAACCAGTCGGAGAACACTTCAATCTCTCTGGTCACGCAATTGCAGACATGGAAGTTGCGATATCACAACAAAAAAACTTCAAATCCAGACTCCAGCGAGAGACTGTTGAATTGGAATTCATTTGCAAATTGGATACAATTAACTTAGGCTTGAATAGAGACTGGGAGTGGCTAAGTCATTATGCAAGGTAACCTATTTCCCCCTGTTTTTTCCTACCCCCCTCCCAGACGTTCTTGTTAAACCCTGGATTTGTGCTGGAAATGGCCCACCTTGATTATCACACACATTGTAAGGAGAGTGGTCACTTTAGATAAGCTATTACCAACAGGAGAGTGGGGTGGGGGGAGGTATTTTTTCATGCTTTGTGTGTATAAAAAGATCTTCTACACTTTCCACAGTATGCATCCGATGAAGTGAGCTGTAGCTCAGGAAAGCTTATGCTCAAATAAATTGGTTAGTCTCTAAGGTGCCACAAGTCCTCCTTTTCTTTTTGTGAATACAGACTAACACGGCTGTTACTCTGAAACTTCCCCTCTCTGGACACACTGGCAATCTCCTCCATGTGTTGTTTTCAAGTATCCTTCAGACAATCAAGTGCTGCACCCTGCTCTGAAGGGACAATTCCCATTAATCAAAATATAAACAATAAAACAAGTATACACACAACATCCAAATTCATTCATTGCAGAGGAGGGATAGCTCAATGGTTTGAGCATTGGCCTGCTAAACCCAGGATTGTGAGTTCAATCCTTGAGTGGGGCCATTTAGGGATCTGGGGCAAAAATTGGGGATTGGTTCTGCTTTGAGCAGGGGGTTGGACTAGATGACCTCCTAAGTCCCTTCCAACCATGATATTCTATGTCTTAATACGGTGTTTTCCAATACAAATCATTTAAACAATTACAATCATTCCAAGGGCCTCACAGTCACTTAAGAGAGGCCAAAAGTATGGTCTACTTCAGCAGTTCTCAAACGGTGGGTCAGGACCCCAGAGGGTCAGGGGTCGCCAGTGCAGGCATTAGACTTGCTGGGGCCTGGGGCCGAAGCCAGAGCCCCATTGCCTCGGACCAAAGCCCAAGAGCTTCAGCCCTGGGCGGCAGAGCTCAAGCTTCAGTTTCAGCCCTGAGCAGTGGGGCTGAAGCCCATGGGCGGCGGGACTCGGGTAGGCTCAAGCTTTGGTCCCCCTTCCTGGGGTCATACAGTCATTTTTGTTGTCAGAAGGGGGTCGCGCTGCAATGAAGTTTGAGAACCCCCGGATTAGTGGTTAGGACAGTGACTAACAGGAGTGTCAAGATTTGGCACATTCATTCTGAAAGGCAGTATAAGTCAGTGGATGAGACTTGGTGCCGGCATATTAGGAAGCTGCCTGAAGTGACCTTATGCAGCCTCTCAGTTACTTTATTTGTAAAATGGGGAAATGATACTTGTCTCCCTCCTGGAGCTGGGATGCCAGGCCTTACCAGTAAGAAGGGTTGTGGCCTCCACAGAAATATTAATCGGAGTCAGTCAGTAGAGATGAGACTAGAACCTCTCTCTTCTTGCAGCCCCTTCAGCCCAGCGCTCCACCGTGGAGGAACACCAGCTCCCTGACACTCTACCTCCCCCCTTCCCAGGAGGCGGAAGCTCCCTGTGAATGGGGTTGGTGTGGAGGGGCAGGAAGGGGAGCAAGGGCCGGGCACGGAGACTCGGTGGGGTTGGTTTACTTGGCTGCCTGTGGTGCATGTGTACACAGGGTGTGTGGAAGTCGCTCTGCTTCTGCCTTGCCCTGGGGGATGCGGCCTGGGTTTGCATAGGCCACAACTCCCTCGTCGGCTGGCACGCTGTGGTGTACGTGTCTGGAGTTTGTGCATAAATCCTGCTGGCTCGGGCAGACCCTGTGGCCTGTTGTGTGTTCAGGAGGAGTGAATTCCTCTCCTCCGTGGCGTGGTGTGTGGTAAGCCTGTCTGCATCACACTCTGTGATACACATGTGGACGAGGGGGCGTTATGTGTGTAAACCCCTTTCTCTACAGCATGGGTGCGAGCAGGGACATAAAGATCTCTGTGTAAACCCCCTCTATCTCGGGCACACTCAGCAGGGTGGGTGTGTAAATCGCTCTGTCTCGGGCACACTCAGCAGGGTGGGTGTGTAAATCGCTCTATCTCGGGCACACTCAGCAGGGTGTGTCATAGCTGCAGGAAGGAGGGGTGCTGCGGCACCCCCTGGCTTAAAATGGTTTCCATTAGATACAGGGTTTGCACTTTGGTTCAATGGCTCTCAGCCCCCCCACTATAAAAACTGTCCCAGTGCCCCTGGAGTGTGTGCAAGCCGTGCTGTGTCTGCACACTCAGCAGCATTGGGGTGTGTAGGTGTGTAAGCACGGCTCTATTTGCAAGCCTTGGGGGGAGTGTGCAAGCCTCACGATCTCTGGCCCTGCACGCGTGTGTAAGGCCTACCGTCTCTGGAACACTCAGCCGTGTGTGCAAGTCCCGCCCCGCTGTCTGCACACGTGGGCGGGGGGGGGGCAGGGAGGCGTGTGTAAGCCCCGCCCCCGGCCGCGCAGGGCCTCGCCCCGCCCCTTCCCGCAGGCCGGAGCGGAAGCGCCGCTCGCTGCGGCCCAGCGGGTCCGGCCCAATCCAGCCACCCCGCGGGGCGGCGATCCCGGCCCGGGCCCCCTCCCGCCGGGCGGCCGATGGGGCTCCTTAAAGGCGCAGGCAGCGGCCTTTCTGTATTCGTCGGCGGATGAAAAAATCACGTGCGGCTGAAATGGGCCGGTCAGTGGTCAGGGGCCCGGGGGGGGGGAGGGAGACCCACAGCAGAGGAGAGGAGGGGGGGACCCACAGCAGAGGAGAGGAGGGGGGGACCCCCGGGGGAGACCCAGAGGAGAGGAGGGGGGGACCCCTGTGGGGTGGGGAGGGGGAAACACACGGCAGAGGAGAGGAGGGGGGAACCCTGGGGGGTGGGGAGGGGGAGACACACGGCAGAGGAGAGGAGGGGGGGACCCTGGGGGGTGGGGAGGAGGAGACCCCCAGCAGAGGAGAGGAGGGGGGGACCCCCGGGGGAGACCCAGAGGAGAGGAGGGGGGACCCCTGTGGGGTGGGGAGGGGGAGACACACGGCAGAGGAGAGGAGGGGGGGACCCCCAGGGGAGACACACGGCAGAGGAGAGGAGGGGGGACCCCGGGGGGTGGGGAGGGGGAGACACACGGCAGAGGAGAGGAGGGGGGAACCCTGGGGGGTGGGGAGGGGGAGACACACGGCAGAGGAGAGGAGGGGGGAACCCTGGGGGGTGGGGAGGGGGGGAGACACGGCAGAGGAGAGGAGGGGGGAACCCTGGGGGGTGGGGAGGGGGAGACACACGGCAGAGGAGAGGAGGGGGGGACCCTGGGGGGTGGGGAGGAGGAGACCCCCAGCAGAGGAGAGGAGGGGGGGACCCCCGGGGGAGACCCAGAGGAGAGGAGGGGGGACCCCTGTGGGGTGGGGAGGGGGAGACACACGGCAGAGGAGAGGAGGGGGGGACCCCCAGGGGAGACACACGGCAGAGGAGAGGAGGGGGGACCCCGGGGGGTGGGGAGGGGGAGACACACGGCAGAGGAGAGGAGGGGGGAACCCTGGGGGGTGGGGAGGGGGAGACACACGGCAGAGGAGAGGAGGGGGGAACCCTGGGGGGTGGGGAGGGGGAGACACACAGGCAGGAGCAGGGGGGTAACTCCTGGGGACGCGCGCGGACGGACACACACAGGAGCCGGGAGAGGGTAACCCCTGAGGGCAGCGTGCAATGCGCACAGAAGCGAGGCGGGGGGAGTGGCTGCAATGTTAGATTAGGGGGGTGCTGGGGGCCAGGATGCCTGGGTTCTACTCCTGGCTCCCTGCGTAAGCTGGGCTGAGTCACTTCCCTGCTCTGTGCCTCAGTTTCCCCATCTGTTGGTTAAGGGTGACATTGCCCGGAGGGGGGAAAGTGTTAATTCATTTCTGTCTGCAAAGGCTGCTGAGCCCCAAGCGTGCCAGCCAGGCTGGGGCACTGACCCCGGTGGGCACGGGAGGCTGCCAGTGCCACTTGTGGGAGCGCTGGGTTGGCTGTCCCTGTGCGGGCTCAGCTCCGCCCTGCCCTCTGCTTGGCCCAGCTCCTGCTGCTGATTGGTGTGTTTGTGTGCCCAGAAGAGCTGAATAGTCGGAGCTGGGACTGCAGTAGCTCCACAGCGTGGGGGGGCGGGGGGGGGCTGGAGGGGATGCTTTGGCTCCTAGACCCCAGGTGAGGAGCCTGTTCTGTGGGGTGGGGTGTATGTTAGCCTGGGGAACTGGGGGCTAGAAGAGGGGAGACTGTCTCCTAGGCCCCAGGAGAGGAGGACGGCACAGAATGGGGGCTCTGAGCCTGGGACAATGTAGGGGGAGGGGGCCTAGACCCTAGGACCGGACCCAAGGACAGTGGAAAGGGGGTGGGAGAGTTACAGCAGCTCAGCTGCTGGGGGCTGGGAGTGGAAAGGCTGCAGTAGCCCAGGGACCCTGGAGCCGGGAGCCAGGAGTATCCCTTTCCAGACTCCAGGTGGTGTCGTGGGATGGGAGGAGACAGCAGTGAGGAGGTGGTGCGGTGGGATGGGGAGACAGCAAGGACCAGCCCTGGAGCAAGGAGCGAGGTGGATTTTCTCTTAGCCCCCTAAGAGAAGAGTCCAGTGCGGTAGTGTGAGGAGCTGGGATCCAGGAAGAGACCTGTTGATGCTAGACCACAGGAGAGAAGCCAGTTCAGAGGGGGAAGGGAGTGGGTGGCATGTGGTGTCCAGCTGGAGATAAGGGGGCAGATTTGCTCTGTGATCTGAGCTATGCTGACTGTGGAGTAAGCATTTAATGTTCTCTGGTTACTTCTTCTTATGCTCTTAGTTCAGACCAGCTGGATTTCAAAGTTCAATCTATTAATTAATTATTATTTATTATTAGAGTAGTTGCCTCCAGGCTCCCTTATAAGCCTTTGCGGCAGGGACTATAATTTATGGTCGGTTCGTTCGGTGCCTATTGCAATGGGGCTCTGACCTGGTTGGTCTGTAATAGAAACGCCTATAACCACAGCCCTAATCATTGTGCACACACTTAGCAATGCCTGTGTCTGCCCCCGAGAACTCAGAGTCCAAAAGATGATTGTTCCCTGTATGTTGCTCTCACAGGGGAGCTGCTTTGCCAGGATAGCGAAATGTAGCCCCAGTTACACATGGGTGTCCGCAGGTCATGTACGTGGGCGCTCCAAAGCCCTGCAGTTCAAGCAGAAGCAAATAAAGCCTTGCCACGAATCTTTCTGACCCCTCTAGAGCTGGGGCTAGGCCAGGGGGAATACTGGGACTTCTCTGTGAGCCAGGGATTGGTGGGAAGCATCACTGCCTCCACACTGCCACCTTTTTTTCCCCCTCCCCTCACTTAAAAAAAGAAAAGAAACCTTTATTTTAAAAAAAAACCACTTCACTGCCATCACGGGCTGAGATTTTAAGTTCCTGATCCCAAACTCATGGAAGTCAGTGGGAGACCTTGCAATGGTTTAGCTGGCTTTGCATCAGGCCCGAAATGCACAAAAGGCAGAAAATCCCACAGTTAAGATCTCCACAGCATCCTCTTTAGTTATATGTAGTGCTGCTTTATCCCATGCCTGGGCTGTCACGTTGTGAGCCCTGTGTCATGTTTGGGAAACACCTAGCGCCTTGTGGGCACTACCAGAGACAAATAACACGCGTGGCTGGGGGGAGCTCTGATTGGACACAGAGGTGCAGGTGAAGCTACATAGGGTGGTGGCGCTGCCTGATTTCACTTATTGCCACAGAAGAGCCTTGCTGGGCAGGCTGGCAGTAATCTGTGGAGCTCCACTGGAGAGCCACTCGATGACGGCTGTTAGTCTGAGTTTCCCTGTTTTGTTCTCTCCGGAGATGCCTGGGATATGAGAATCCAGCTGATTTCTTCCTGCCTCTGACTTCCATGTGGGTGATCCTGATCCTGCAGTGACACTTGGCTGCTGTAGCTGGACTGGCTCCTACAGGACCAATGGGAGCGAGACCTTGTTTGTTTGTCAGTAACATCAGCTGGTTGTTACTGTGACACGCAGGGAACGGCAATGAGGAAGAAGGAACAATCTGCACGGAAACTGTCCACGTCCTGTCGGTGGAATCTCCTACATTTAAAATCTTAGCCCTGCTGTGCCCGGCCATGTCACTGTTTGCACTGACCGCTGCACCAGCTTTTACAGACACATCAGCGCCTTTCTAAGAGTAAACAGCTGGCCGCGGTCATGCTCGCTCGAGGCACTTTTTCCTGAGTTAAGGCCACTGTAAAAGGTAGCACGTCAGACCCTAGCGGGAGGGAAGCAGGAGGCTATGTGTGAGTAAGGACTGATTATATAGGCCCAAGGCAGGGGGCATAAAATCTGGATTTTATCAGGATGACAGGTGGGGAAGCCTCCCTCTGTCCTGGAGAAGCCCTGTATCCCGGTCTGCTCCCTTGCTATGTGGATGGAGGGTGCTGGGTTGTGGCATATATGAATAGCAGGTGATTAAGCAGTTTAGGTGTTGCACGCTCCGCACGGCCCCTCATTCTAAGTACTGTGATGAGATTCTAGGGTATTCTCCCATCTAAGTGGCGGTCCTAGGACATTACTCCCTTTAATCCTACAAATCCAGGGGGTGAGGAGCTATGTGCGACTCTCACAGTCTGTGTGGTACTTGTAATAGGATGGCAGATGCTAGGACCTTACTTAGGGATCGAGGGCTCCTCTGTGGAATTCTCTCATTTTCAGGTGCTTGAGCCCTGTGCAAAAGTGAAGTGTAATTATCACTGAGTCACTGTGAGGTTGCATCAGCTGTGCCCTGTTAGTGCAGATGGGGCTCAAGACAGAAGCTTAGAAACTCCCCACTGGCACCACCATCGGTTCATCTGGTTTAAATTACATGAGGGTAAAAATGCTGGAAGCTGCTGACACCTTGTTTGCACCAAGGCTCCCCCCAGTGGGAATTTCCTTCTACAGTTCCCTAATGTATACACAGTCCAGGAGCATAAGAGAGGTGGTAGCATGCCCTTGTCTCCGGCAGAGGGAACTAGGGCCCAGGATTGGGGAGCTTCCCTGTAGGGAAGCCCTAAGAACAGCCCAGCAGAGGTTTATGATCTGGAATCGTGATTTGAGTTACCAGTAAAACCAACCCCCAGGAAAGGGGCATGTTTGGGTTATAGGCAGCATGTGGCTGTGCTGAGCAGGGTGGGGATAGCATTCAAAAGGAACACACAAAGACCTGGAACTAAATAGCCCTAGGAAAAGGTATGGAGAGTACAGGAAATGAAATGAGAACGAACGTTCAGGTTAAATAACACACCAAGGTATATTTCCCTTGGAGTGTGGTGGAATTTGGAATCTGAAAGCACGGGCTGACTCCATGTTGCTGTGTTTCAGAGCTAGTAGCTGGAGCTCATGCTGGCTAAATGGGGTTAGATCCTGAAGAGCAGTGAGAGATCAATGTAGTCTGAGCGGAGGACTGGGCGTTAGGACTCCAGGCTTCCATTGCTGGCTCTGACACTAGCTTCCTCTAAGGTGTTAGGCAAGTCATTTCCCCTCTCCGTGCTTCGTCTTCTTGATCACAGAAGCAGCAGGCTAGTGTCTTGCCGGGTGTGGGGCCGGTGGGAGGGTTAATTAGGGGCTGTAGAGCAGTGGCTCTGAACCTTCCCAGACGACTGTACCCCTTTCAGGAGTCTGATTTGTCTTGCGTACCCCAACTTTCACCTCACCTAAAAATGACTTGCTTACAAAAATCAGACTTAAAAATACAAAAAAGCCTGTCAGCACACTGTTACTGAAATTGCTGACTCTCATTCTGACATATCATTATAAAATAAACCAATTGGAATATAACTAGTGTCCTTCCATTTCAGTGTCTAGTATATAGAGCAGTATAAACAAGTCATTGTCTGTATGAAATTTTAGTTTGTACCGGCCTCACTAGAGCTTTCCTTGTAGCCTGTTGTAAAATCAAGCAAATATCGAGAGGAGTTGATGTACCCGCAGGGATACACGTACCCCTGGTTGAAAACTGCTGCTGTAGAGGGCTTTGCTGTTCCAAAGTACTAAGTGCTGCGATTCCTGCTAACATACACAAGGTTGAACTGGTCCCCGTGTCTGAAGAAAGACTCCTGCCCCCTCTCCTTAGCACATCTGGACTGGGCCAGGAGGGAATCGGCTGTTTGGATTAGGTGGATGTACGCCTGTGATCGGTTCCCTGGGACTGCAGGAGGGTTCCTGGTTACTGCACCTTGCTTCTCCCCTTCGGTTGACTTTGCACCACCCCGCCCCTCCTTCCTGCGTTGGGGGGGGGGCAAGGCTCCTCCTCACAGGGCGGCAGGACTGCTAGGGGAATGGGAGAGCTTGGAGCATTTGACTCTGCTCCCCTCCCAGCCCTTTCTGGGTTTCCCCTGCAGTAGCTCCCGATACTGGCTTAGGTTCATTGCCTCAGGTCTGGACCCAGCTATGCTGCTGGCAGGATTTTATCGGCGCTGCACCTGGTGCTGTCTCTCCCCATTGCGCGGACGATTGTATAAGCAGCATACACGAGAAGGAGCCCCACCCCTTCTGCCGTGCATGGATAATGCTGCCAGCGAGGGGTGGGGATTCAGCCAGCATGCCGAGACAGCTGCACAGTGGCAAGAGGGCTCTCGGGAATGCAGGGATGTTGGGACCTCTCAGACCAGGAAACGGGCAGAACCTGGTCTCTAGTGCCCCTTGAGCAAGTATCTCCCTCTCGGGGGCAGGTGGTAGTCAGTCTGCTCTGAAATGCCGTCTCCTTGGGGCTCACCCAGCCAGCGTACCAAGGGAGCCGATGGCTCTAGCTGGAGGCTTCTGGGATGAAGCTCGGCGCCTGGAGACAGCATTGCCTGTAACCGCACCGCTGCCCCCTTTGTGTTTTGCAGGTGGGCAGCATGATGGGTGAGAACACATCAGTGAGCCCCGCAGGGGGCATTACCCCCCTGCAGCAGATGCTGGCATCTGGGACCGGGGCCCTCTTCACATCTCTCTTCGGTAAGGGGTCAGCATGGGGATGGTTGAGCGAGGAGTGGGGCTGGAGAGACAGGGTGGGTGGGTGCAAGGATTTCCACGTGAGTTCAGGGTATGCACAGATGAGCGTAGGGAGTTCGGGGTGTGTGCACGTGTGTAAGGGGACAGGGGCGTGTGTGCAAAGAGCAGGTGAGCTCACTGTTCTGAACTTGGGACTGTGGCCTCTTCCACCTCTTAACTTCCCCTTCCTAGCAACCCTCTTCCTGGAATCCCAGCTCGACTCCTTGTGGCTCATCCTCTGATTAAAGTTTCTCCCAGCAAATCTGGCCTGGTCATTAAGAGCCTTAAAACTCCTTGGAGTGCTGGACTGGCTGTTTGCTGTGCACCATGGGCTCTGGTGACCCCAAGCTCCAGAAGGAGGTGTGAGGAAGAGCAGGTTCTGTTCCCAGCTCTGGGAAGAAGGGTGGGTTCTGGTGGTTCGAGCAAGAGGGAGAGGAGCTTGGACTTCTGGCTTCTAGTCTCAGCTCTGCTCATGCTGGGAGCTTGGCCATGTCCCTTCCCTTCTTTGAGCCGCTGTTTCCCTGTCCATATTAAATCCATTTTCCGGATCTACCTTTCAGGGGGAGGCACTGAGGTGTATTTGCCCACTCATTGATAAAGCACTCTACGCCACCCTTTTGCCAACTGCCCTACACTGGCCCCAGGTCTAAGTAGGCTCCTTCTCTTTCAGTGACTCCCCTGGATGTGGTGAAGATCCGACTGCAGGCACAGAGGACGCCTTTCTCTAAAGGTAACTAAGTGCTCAGGGCAGAAATCTTGCCTTCTCTCCGCAGCTGGAGGCCAGGTGGGTCATCTCCGAGCCTGCTACCTCTGCAGCAGTGAGCCTGGAATGCGGTAGCTCAGATCCTGGGTGGTTTCTCTCCCCGGCTTTGCCTGGCAGGTGTCTGTGAACCACAGCAATCCCTGTCCCCTATACAGGCCCCAAGGGCAGTTGTGAGGAGGAGCCTCTGCCTGGTTAGCGAAGAGCTTATCAGGTTCTGTGATATTTGGCTACTCAGTCTGGGCAGGGACTGCCTGCAGGCAGCAGAGCAGTGAAGATGGTCACCTGGGGTTTGTGCCCCTCTGATGGGGACACAGGTTCAGCAGAGGGGGTCTGGCATGGCACCATCAGGCTGCATCCCCGCTTAGGTCCTCACCCCTTCCCCCATACACGGAACCTGTACATCTGGCTTGAGTGGGATTACCATTCCCACAAGCAGCACCCCAGTAGTGTACCACCCACGGGGGGCTAAGAGCACCCTGCCTCTGGGGTGGGAGCTGGGCTTACATCTGTGTGGCCTTAGGGGAGAGGGAATATGGGCTTAGGTGTCCTATAGGGCCTCGGAGCCAGTGTGTCAGGGGGAGCTGGGCTTAGATGTCCTGTATGGCCCTGAAGTGGGTGGGTTGGTGGGATGCCTGGCACACGTAAAGGGCTCCACAGAGCCAGGGCCTGGTCATCATCTGTAGGCCTCTAGTGAAAGCAGGAAATCGAGCTCCCTTCTCCTGGCTCTGCCCTCCCTTCCAGGATCTGGTGCTGCCTGACAGGAAGGAGCATGTCCCAGGCTTTGGCTTGTGCTGGCCGCTGCCCTGCAGGGCTGTTCTGCAATAATCCCAACCAGCCTGAACTAACCCTGTTTGACGTTCCAGGAGCAGCCAAGCCCTTTCAAGCCTCAGCAGGAGTTTAAGTAGCTCACAGACTGCGTGAGAATCCCTAGCCCAGCCTCTTGCCTCCCGGTTCTCTTTTCAGTAGTGAGCCAGGCCCGGGACACCTGCGCTGACTGGGCCCCAGGGCTAATCTGATCATCAGAGGGATTTCTGTAAGGGTTAGAGCAGGGGCCTGAGGGTCAGGACTCCTGGGTTCTGTTCCCACTGCCTCCCTCTGGGAGTCACTTCCCCTTCCTGTGCCTCAGTCCCTCCCCCGCAATCTATAAAACTTGGGAGCAGAACGTCTGTTGGTTTGTGAAGCACTTTGGAAGTCTCATGCGGAAGGGACTAGAGAGACAGTGGGCTAGCCTGGTGGAACGGGGTCCCTTGGAAGCTGTATGGGGCTGGATTCAGGTGACTTGACTGCCAGAGTCATGCTGCTAAATAGATCCTGATGTTTCTGCCACTGCTCAGCTGTGGGGGGCTATGGAACAGATGTTGAGACACCTCCCTGTTGCCGGCAGGCGGAAGTGACTTGTTACTGGGGGGGAGAGAGGGGGGCATCCTCGGATCTTGTCCCAGCTCAAGCCAGCAGCCTCCACCTTTCCAAATCCGAGTGGCTTGCCCCCGAACAGCCCCCACATCCCAGCTCTCTGCTGACAGCAGGGCACGGGGGTCCCTGCCTTCCCAGACCATGCACTCCTAGCACCCGCCTGGCCCCTGAGAGCTTTGCTGCTACCAGCAGGGAGGGTGTCTCCTCAGCACCCCTCCGCCTGTCGCTAAATGTGTCCCTGTTGTGTGTTTCAGTGTTGTCAGTAGAGTGTACGCCCTGGAGCGTTCACCAGTCCAAATGTGAGTATCTCTGGGTATTATCCTTTCACCCTTTTCCTGCTAACAGCCTCCCGTGGCTGCTGACCCTTGACAGCGCCATTCCCCCCAGGGAGAACCTATTCCCCATAGCTGCAGTCTCCAGAGTGGGGCAGTACAGGGCTCCATGCACCCTTGCTCACCACACACCGTCTTCCTTCCATCCCTACTGCAATGGAGTCTAGTTCAGAGTCCTCTGGGGGTCAGATGCTGTCTGGTGGTTAGAGGAGGGGGCACTGGGAGCTGCAACCTTGGGTTCAGTTCTCAGCCCTGCCACTGACTCACTGCATGGCCTTGGGTAAGTCCCCTCGCTTCTGTGCCTCCCTTTTTGAGCATGGAGGCAGTTGTGAGACTGACCCCGCAGGCTGTTTGTCATCAGGCAGGTGGGGCCTGGGAGTTGTTGGCTTGCCAAGTCGTGGCTGTGTTAGGGGCCTCTGGATGTTACTCTTTCCCTCTCCTACCCCACGACCCATTCTGTAACCACCTCCCTCCTGGCACAGCTATGCAGGACATATCCAGCCTCTGCTGATTCGAGGGGAGCCTCCTCTGCCCGAGGATGCCTCGCAGAAGTCCCTCACATGCCCTTCCCCAAATGTCCTGGATAGAATGCAGGAGGCAGTCTGTCCCCCGTTTTCCCCCCACACTGCAGGGTTACTAGTGCTCTGTCAGAAACACGTGCTGGAAGCTGGCTGTTCCAGGCTATTTGGGGGTTCAACACTAGCCGATTCCCCCACAGGAGCACACGCGGGCCTCTCTGTCCTTGTTCTGTCCGTCTCTTGTGTGTCCTCCCCTCTGGCTGCCCTGCCGCCTGCTTGGATCCCTGCTAAGCCTAACCTGCCGCCTGCAGTCATGCCCTGGGCATGGGAAGAAGACTGGCCCGTAGAGGTGGCTGATGCTGGTTGTGCTGCCATCTGGGGATGCTGATTTGGTGGGGGGGGGTGGCTCTAGCGGGGTTGGCTACCTTGTCCCCACCCTGCCTTTCGTCTGCCCATCTGTCAGCTTCCCACACCAGGCTCTTGTGCCCACTGCTGCCTCTCTCCCCGCTAGGCTCCCATCTCTGCTGGGCTTGCTCTGAGGCCCATCCCTGCGGCGTCTGTCTCCGGTGTTTGGCAGAGAGCTGCTTTATGTGTACGTCTGGCTCTCCAACGGCCACTAGGCAGGGAAAGGGATTTGAATGGGATCCTGGGGAAGGGAGCCAGGCAAACCCCGGGCAGCCTCATCCAATCCGTCAGGGTGACAGGGCTGATGCTGACTCGCGTAGGCAGGTGGCCTCCTGCCAGCACAGGCGGTTAGTCCAGGCTGACAGGACGGCTTTAGGGCGAGCGCATCTTGGGGATGAGGGGAGTGTGATGGATTCGGACAGTTTCCCAGGACTCTCCCTTTCTGTCTCGCCGCACTTCTGCTCTTATGCCTTTATTCTGCATGACAGGACTGGAGCAAGTCCCTGCCTGCCCCCCACCCCCAGTAAACATGCCTGTGTCCCAGGCCTGTGGGAAGCCTGGCCACCCCAGGGTGCTCTGGCTGAGATGACCTTGGCCTGGCTGCTCCAGTGGTCTACACCCCCGCTGACCTGTCTAGCTCCCCACAAGCTCTCCCTCCCCATGGCTGCTGGCTCCTCTCTCCACGGCTGCCCTGTCTGCCCAGCAGCTCTCCCACTCCTTGCCGGCTGCCCTTTGGGAGAGCAGGGGCAGCGCCCCATAGGGCTCAGGAAAATTGAAAGAGGAGCAGAGTTCTGGGGGTGGCAGGGAATGGGGCAGAGAGGAGCTGGCAGGGTCCTGAGGGGTACAGCCCTGCCCCCCTGCTGAGGGTCCTTACAGAAGGAAAGGGCAGAGCCTGGAGCAGGGAGGGCTTTGGGGGTGAGGAAGGGAAGAGCCTGAAGCGGGCTGGGCTGGGCACGAGTTTAACCCCACTCTGTCTCCCCTGCCCCTTCCCACAGGGAAGTGCTTCGTGTACTGCAATGGGCTCATGGACCACTTGTACGTGTGCCAGAACGGGAGCAGCTGCACCGCCTGGTACAAGGCCCCCACCCGCTTCACCGGCACCCTGGTGAGGCTTTTCTCCTGCCGGGTACCTGGCTGCCTTGGCGGGGCAGAGGGAAGGCCACCACGCTCTGGCAGCCAAAGTCAGTGCAGGGTCAGGCCTTTGGCTTGATGGCCAGGCTGCGTGCGGCAGTTCGGGCACCCTGGTCTGGGACCAGCTGGGCTGCCTGGCAGGGTGATTGGAGGTGTGGGGGAGGAGAGAGGGCCAGGTGCACCAGCGTTTGGAGCAGCTTCACCAACCCCACTCCTAGGTGGCTATAGCTTTGTGGACGGGAAAGGGTTCGTTTGCAAGGGGGACATGTAAGAGGGCGTGCCATCCTGTAGCGCCCTTGCAGGCCAAGCATAGCTCTGCAGAGGCCTGACTCAGTTTCCCCTTGTCTCAGTGCTCCTTAATAAATGCCGCACTGGCTTTCTCGTGGCTACGCCTGGTGTAATCACAGACAGTTCAAAACAGTCCTCAAAGCCCCAAAACAAAGTCCGTCACCATGACACCAGTTCACACTTGGCTCGGACATCCCCAACCAGTCCTGGAGCTAGTCTCCTGTCCCAGCCCTTCCTAGCCAGAGCTCAGCCTTGTGCCCCCTGCTCTCCTGGCCCACCCCTGGTTACCCAGGGTCTCCTGCTCTCTGCAGCCCCTGCCACGGCTTCCTCTAGAAGCACCTGTACTTGCCTGGGGTTGAGAGAGCTCACTGGGTAGCCTTCCGGCCCCTGCTGCTGTCTCCCCCTTTATAAGGCCCAGTTGGGGAGCAGGTAACCAGTCAGCTGTACTGCCCTCCTCCCTTAAGGGGCCAGTCACCCTGTGATGAGGGTTAGGCTGGAGAAGCGGCAGAGCTCGGCATGGGAGGGAAAGACGCAGCCCCTGGCTAGCTTTGGAGTGGGCATCTGGTCTCCCTTTCGGGCCACGGGGCTGCCCCTAGCATTGGGGAAGCCTCCTCCCCCTCCTCTCTAACCCCCTTGTGCTCTCCTCTTCCTTTCAGGATGCCTTCGTGAAGATCACGCGTTACGAGGGCATTCGGTCTCTGTGGAGCGGCCTGCCACCCACCTTGTGAGTCTGGGCGCCGAGCGTTACAGCCCTTCCCCGCTGCACGCCTGCTAAGGGAGGTCAAATGCAAACACCTAGGCCCCCCTGCCTGTGGGGCTAGCCAGGCGTGCACTCCCAGGCTTCCTGCAGGGCCCACACATCCCGGGCCCTGGTGCTACTGGTAGCTCCTGGCCTGGGCCCAGGGGTCTCTGCCTTTGCCCTGGGGCCTCTGACTGCGGGGGGGAGGAGGTGGTGGTGTCTCTCCTGCACTGACCCAGAACCCTTGGTTATCCATGGGAGATCCTAGGACTGCAGAGACGGTCTGCTTCCCCAGGCCCCCTTCCCACCTTTTCCACTCCCTCTCTGCAAGAGGGTGTGCCTGCCCTGTGTCACCCCCGGCTGGCCAAGCGTGGCTCTGCAGAGCCCTGCCTCAGTTTCCTCTCGGGCTCCTTCATAAACCCCACAAAGGCTGTGTCATGGCGAACGCCACCGCTGTCTGGGGCTGGTTCGACAACAGAAACAGTGCAAAACGATCCTCAAACAAAGCCCGTCACCACAACACAAAAATTCATACCCAGCTCTGGCATACTCAGCCGGTCCTGGAGCTCATCACCTGTCCAGGCCCTTCCTAGCCAGAGCTCAGCTGTTTTCAGCCCTCCCTGGCTCAGAGAGGTTAGCAGGGAAACCCTCTCTGCTGCTCTCCTTGCCTTCTCCTGGCTACTCAGGGCCACTAGCGGGGTCTTCCTGCTCCCTGTAGCAGCGCTCTGATCTTAGCTGGGTTGAGAGCTGGCTGGGGATCAACCTTCCTCTGCTGCTGTCTCCCCTTTATAAGATCCAGGTGCCTTCCCTTCAGCCCAGCCAGGCAGCAGGTAAGTAGTCCCAGGTGCACTGGCCTCCCCTCCCCTGCTCCCCCTTAAGCCTCCCCCAGACACCACCCTTCGCCCTCTGACCTTTCGGGCGGAGCTGTGTGCACGTGGCATTTTGGTAGGCTCCTCTGTGTGTGTGGAGCCTGTGCAGACGAATGGGAAACCCCCCCCCCCATTGCTCTCTGGGAGATGGGTCCCACTGCTTAGCTGGAGAATGGGAGGCGCAGTGTCAAGGCCCAGCTGGGATATGGGGGGTGGAGATTATGCCTGGAGCAATCTGACCCCCCTCTTTGGCAGGGAGCGTGATGTGAGTTGGCAGGTGATGCTAATGAGCCCCTCTCCTTGGCAGGGTGATGGCGGTGCCTGCCACGGTGATCTATTTCACCAGCTACGACCAGCTGCGAGATTATCTGCGCTGCCGGATGGGCAGCCAAGGGGCCCATGTTCCCCTGGTGGCTGGTGCCCTCGCCAGGCGTGAGTAGCGCTCTCCTCTGCGTTCAGGGTCCATATACCTTGCATCCTCTTCCCCCCCCCCCATCCCCCGACCTGCTCCTGTGGCCCAGGGGTAAAGAATCATTCCAAATGAACAACGACCTGCCTTGGTTTTTAGCAGCAAGGGTCATTAACCTTTGGCATAGCTGGCCCGAGGTGGTGGTGAGGCTGGATTCTCTGTCCCTGGCTGTTTGTAAATCAAGATCGGATGCTTTTCTAAAAGCTCTGCTCTAGCAATTGTGGCCTGTGTTATGCAGGGGGTCCAACGAGATGATTGCATAAGTCCTTTCTGGCCTGGAAATCTATGAATCCCTGTGGCCATGGTTCGAGCACTCCTGGATCAATTCTCTGCTCAGTCACAGACTCCCTGGGTGACCTCACACACAGCCCTGCCCCTCCCTGGGCTTTCATTTCCCCATCTCCCCACTGTGGGAAGGCTGAACCGACCCCCTGCTGCACAGAGGGTCTCCCTCTGAAGCACAGTGAGATCCTTATGCTGGGATGAGCCTTAAGCTGCAGTTCCAGGTGTAATTTGCTGTAAACAAGCGGCAATCCTAGCAGACAGCTCCTTGCCAAACCCGATGGGCCGGTGCCAGGGCTGGCCCCTCTGGACTCCTGCACCATGTGCTCTCACCATTCTAGGAATTGCAGATGACTGCCCTGTTTGCACATGGGAGTGAGAGGGGCCTGGCCTTGCCCTGTCGCTGGGCTTTGGTATCTCACTTGCTGCTGGCTTGTCGGTAGCTGATGTTCTGGAATCTCCTTCCTTAGATATTTTTAAGGTCAGGCTTGACAAAGCCCTGGCTGGGATGATTTAGTTGGGGATTGGTCCTGCTTTGAGCAGGGGGTTGGACTAGATGACCTCCTGAGGTCCCTTCCAACCCTGATCTTCTATGATTCTATGACTCCCTCCCTCAGTGGGCGCGGTGACGGTGATCAGCCCCTTGGAACTCATCCGAACCAAGATGCAGTCCCGGCCTTTGAGCTACCGTGAGCTGCGTGTCTGCATCCAGTCCTCGGTGGCCCAGGACGGCTGGCTGTCCCTCTGGAGGGGCTGGGGACCCACTGTGCTGCGGGATGTTCCCTTCTCAGGTATACCACACAGAAAAGGGGTGCTGGGGACAGGTGAGGGGGCTGTGGGCCACACTGGGGCCGGTCTCCCCCACTTGGGGCTGGGGCCATAGGGAAAGGTTTGGCCCAGGACAAGAATTCTCTTCTTGCCATCTGCAGAGAGCCCTCGGTGCCACGCTGATAGCTTGGGGCTGCCTACAGAAGGCGCTGACGGGCCACGCTCCAGTCCCTATCCCTTCTGTGCATCTCTTGTTTGGTGCAAAGGTTTTTACCTGACAGTGGTGACTCCAGAGTGAAGGATTTTCAGACCCAGTCCCCACCTGAGCTGGGATACCAGTTTGGTGGGTCTCAGCCCAATTCCAGGGCCCTTCATGCCAGGAAAAGCAGCCTCTCAATGGGTACTAATAGGCCTGCCAATTCTTGGTGTCAGCCCAACGGCCAAGGCCCTCCCATCTCTCCCCTGTGCTCACTCCCAGTCAGGGCTGGGCTGGGCAGGGCAGGGGGCTGTTTGCCTTTTGCCCTATCTACTCTGGGGCCGATAGATTGAAGAGGGCAGTCCCCAGGGCTGGGGCTCAGTGCCAAAGGGCAATGCCCCAGGAGCAGAGCAGTGGAGGTGGCTGCTGATGCTTCTAACCCATGGCCCTGGTCTGTCTGTCTCAGCTCTCTACTGGTTTAACTACGAGCTGGTGAAGGAATGGCTCTGCCGTCAGTCCCGGCTCGACGAAGCCACGTTCATGGTCAGCTTCGCAGCTGGGGCCATCTCGGGGACTGTGAGTATGCGAGCTTCTGTTCCGTCCCCGGGGAGCTGAGTTTCTGCCTGGGTCTGAAGGGAGCCCGTCAGGTTACCTCCACCCCCAGAACGTTGGGATTCTAACCAGGGGAAAGAGCCCTGCTGGGAATCAGAAGGGTTTCGTGGCATTTTATTTGGGTGAAAGGCTGGGACCTCGAATCCAGCAGCCTTGACCAGCTTGGGTGCTGGATAGACTATGCCTGGTTTTCAGATGCCTTTGCCTGCCCCTGCGTGAGACACAGGCCGTACCTGCCCCAGAGCAATGTCTGCGCAGGGAGCAGCCTGGAGCAGGGGGCTGCAGTGGGAGCCGGGGGTTTGTTGTTACACTAGAGGCCAGGAGACTCGGCCCCTCCTGGGCGGAGGTTCTAACCTGCCTAGGACAATGGGCGGAGGAGGGCTGAGCACTCGGGGGGCAGATGGTAGGGGCTGAAGTTCACCGCCTCTCTTGGCCTGAGGGAGAAGTGCTGTACGGGGAGGCACTGGGGTCCCCAGCTGTGGCTTGGGAGTGACGGGCAGTTTCTCCCCTTCCCCCAGGTGGCTGCTGTGCTGACCCTGCCCTTCGATGTGGTGAAGACCCAGCGACAGATTGAGCTGGGGGACCTGGAGACGCTCCGAGGTGAGGGGCTCACGGGGAACGTGGGACCCTGAGCAGAGCGAGGGGTCGGCTTCCGCCTGTGGCTCCAATGGCGAATCCATCCGTCTGGAACGGCCCGGCGGGGGGGCTGGCTCCTTTCGCTGCCCAGAGGGGGAGCTGCGGTTCCGCGCACACGGGACAGGGGCGGGAGGGAGCGGTGGCTCCTCTGGAGCAGACACCGAGCGTCCTGCTGCCGCCCGCGCCCTGGCGGGGAAGCCCTGGAAGGCGGGACGGACCCCTCGCTAGGGTGCGGGGCGGCTCCCAGCGCAGCCGGCGGGCGGTGGCGTCACCAGCATCCCCTGCCCCTCATGCCCCTCATGCTTTGCCTTCGCCCCGCAGTGGCTGCCTCCAAGTCCTCATCCACCTGGCTGCTGCTGAGGAGGATTCGAGCGGAGTCTGGCACCCGTGGGCTCTTCGCAGGTAACTAGAACGGCAGCCTGGGCCGGCTGTAGGACGAGGGGTGGGTGCCGGGGTGCCTGAGCAGGGCCAGCTAGCAGGAGCAGGTAACGCTGCCCTCTCTGCCTCCCCGCAGGCTTCCTGCCCCGCGTCATCAAGGTGGCCCCGGCCTGCGCCATCATGATTAGCACCTACGAGTTCGGCAAGACCTTCTTCCAGAAGCTGAACCAGGAGCGACAGCTCAGCGGCCTGTGAGCGCCAGGGCGGGCAGAGCCCCCCCAGCACAGCCTCCAAACTCGCCACTCTGTGGGCCAGGGCCTGGCTGGTGGGGGAGTTCTCCGGAGGTAGCAAGCGGGAGGTGACTGCAGAGATCAGTTGCTGGGATTCAGCTGCCAAAGCCAGGGCCTTGCATTTCATCCAGCCTCCTCGCCGGGGGGCGGCAGCGGCGATTCTGCCCCTGTGCTGCTCCGCTCCTGCCGAGATCCACTGGGAACAGACCTCCCTGCTAGCAACAGCTTCTTCCCCGATGTGCCCTGGGCCAGGATATGCAACGTCCAAGTGCCTTCTAGTCTCGCTCTCTCCTTGTGTTTCTGTGGGTTTCCCTTCTGCCTCCCCGCGGGGCGAGCTAGAGAGGCTGTCAGAGCAGCGTGGGCACCGTGGTGCTTCCCAGGGGGAAGGGTCAGGCCCCCGTTTGCCTTTGATGACATCTCACCTCCGCCCTCCCTTCCCGGCTGGCACATTCCTGGTTTGCACTGCTTGGAGGCTGCCTGCTGGGGCCTCGGGGCTGGGGGGGGCGCTCTCCAGCCTGTGAAGAGCCCCCCAGCGGTGGGTGCCCTGCTCCTGGCATCTGGCTGTGCCGCTGTAGTGGGAGTGACTGAGTTGTCCTCTGGCGAACGCAGAGGGCCCCCTCCCTGCCCAGCCTGGGGGGGAGCAGGACAGCCCTGGCATTCCATGCGCGGGGATCCCCTGCATGAATTGACTACCTCCCCGGGCCGCGTCCTGCCGTGGACCAAGAGCCTTTCTCTTCCGAAGACTTAGAGCGACTGGAGCACAAAGAGCAACCGACCCTCCTGCTCGGAGTCTCTCCGCATCTCTCCCTGCTGGTGGCTGGGTTTAGCCCTGGGATTGGGTCTTAACCCACCCCATGCCCTCTCCGCACACCCCGTTCCCCTAGCCCTCTTCCTGCGAGGCAGCGATACAAAGGACCCTTGTACCCCGGACTCCAGGCCAGTCCTCCCTAGGTAGCACCATCGTTTCTTCCACTCAGGACTTCCCCATTCCTATCTGCCCCCTGGAAGGCAGAGCTCCGGGGCTCAGCCTCCCAGGTGGCCCATGCTCACAGAAGACACCTTGCTGCTGGTAATGGACACCACCCACTGGGCCCCTCTCGGGTGCCATCTCCTCCCTGCTCTTGACAAAGGTGTGAAATCTCCGGGGCAGAGATTCCATGCCAAAGCGCCCCCATCCTTGAGTAGCTCTCTTAGGGTCAGTAGCCGGACAAGTAGCCATCCTCCTGCATGTGTGTTACCGACAGGCCTGCGGGCTGGTTGCAGGAGTGGGGATTCGCTCCGACTTCCTTCAATAAAAGACATGTGAAATTTGCACCTGAAAACACTCACCCCACCCCTCCCTTCGCCACCTGCCTGTTCTCCCTCCATCCCCTCAGCTGCTGTGGAGGGGGGGCTAAGTGCTGCTCTGGCAGCTGCTGGCAAGGGGCTAGGATTTGGCCTCCTGCAATGAGCAGCCATGGATCTCTGCTGGGGAGGGCTTGTGTGCATCATGGTGTGAGGGTGGGGGCGGGTGGTACTTCCTCTCACGGTGTCTTTGCAGGGTGGGAATTGATTGGTTAATCTCTTGGCCCTTCATTAGCCAAGGGGATCCCTGCTAGGGTCTCTGTGCCCTGCCTGTGCCCTATGCCCCAAAGAGGGGAACTCCAAAGCCCCCCTGCCCCTCTCTCTTCCCCCCCCATCTGGACTTGGGGCCCAGAACACCCTTCTGCAAAGGCTGCGCTGTGGTACTTGGGGACGATCCCATCCTCCAGCCAGCTCAGCTGGTGGGGGCTGAGAAAGCATTTTTGTAAGAAACCCCAAAGGTGGGGGAGAGACATGAGGCGTGTTTGTGTCTGAGCTGGTGGGGGGGAAGGGCACAACCCAGCCCACCTGCTGCCATGATGTATGAGAGGGGTGTGTGTGTCCTGCAAGATAGCCCCACTTGTGGGGGTGGCAATGCCATGCCCTTCCCTGCCTATGAGCTATGGGGAAATCCGGGAGGGCTGAATAAACCAACACCCCACCCCTTGGCTCTCCATGGGGCAGGGCTTTCTACCTTCAGCAGATCAAGCCCCTCCCCTTTTCCAGGGCTTGCTTCCCCCGGCCTTGCCCTATCCTGGCTCCAGCCAAATGAGGTTTAGCGGCAAAGCTGTGATGCTGTCAGCCCCCACTCCTGTGATGGTGGGGTTCAGGCTTGGAGGGGCCACAGAATCCTGCTGGTGCTGGGGGCTGGCTGCTTTCTAAGGCAAACGCACACCAGGCCCTTTACATACGGACATCCATAGGAGAAGGTGGCCCAGCTTGTGGTTAAGGCACTGGGATGGGATTCAGGGGATCTTGCTTGTAATCTCTGCTCTGCCCCAGCCTCCCTGTGTGCCTCAGTTTCCCTGCTGTAGTGAGTGGGGGTGCTACTGTCTTGTCTCACATGAGCGACTGTGCCGATCACCAGCTCGCTGGGAAGGGCCTTGCAACCCTGGAGGGGAAGGGGCTAGGATGTGGGAGCGCTTGGCCGAAAAGCAGGATTCCCAAGCCCAGAGTTGGGCTGCTCTCTGCCCGTGGTGTTTTCCAGTTGTGTCCCCCCAGTGCCGCCTGCTCGGTTGCAGCTGGCATGGGGGAACGTGGAGCCGTGAAGCCCCTACCTTGCCCATGGCTATTATCCCTGCGATGCCTGGTCATTGGCATCCTGACCTGCAGCTCTGCTGTATCTACATGGACCCCATCTCCATTACTTCCTGCCTGAGCTTGGAGAGCAATGCGAGGGGCTCGCACCCCCAGCCTGCAAGAAGATGAGCACCCTGCACAAAGCACGAGGAATCCTGGCTCTCTGCAAATGTCTTCCTCTCAGCAGCTCCCTGCCGGGCCCTGGCTAATGAAGGGGGTTGAAGGCTGCTGCCCCAGGGTTATCCCTCGCAGCTTGTTGCCCCCTTACAGGAATGCTGCTCCAGTGCTGAGCTATAGCATCATCGGTTGCACCTGCGGGCAGCCAGCTGGCAGTGGCCACGGCTAACGGTCCTGGAGCCTCCGGGGGTCATTCCCGCACCCCGTCTGACTCCCAGAAGCATCCTCCACTGCAGAGCCTCCATTGCGCCCCCAGCCGCTCAGCTCCTTCATTTCCTTCCACCTGCGCTAGGAGGCGCCAAAACACCCCTTACCTGTATGCCATGGGCACCAGAGGGGGCAGGCAGGAGCGTCCCCCCCTCCCCCCCGTAAGGCTGGGGTGGATCAGAGAAAACCCCAGAGAGAGAGGTTGGTGAAGCCCTGCACCTCATGCAGGGAGAGCGCCTCAGCTCCTTGCCTTCACACGCTAACAGGGACAGCGCCTGGGCCCGCCCGACTTCCCCTTTGCTCCAACGGCACCAGGCTCGGACATGCCCGTAGCTGGCGCGTCCTGCAGGTTCCGTTTGCGGCAGGCTGCGGTGCAGAGCCGGGCTCGCCGGGCTGGCCGCTGTCAGCTGAACCCCAGGAGGGTGGCACCCAGAGGCGTAGCTCTAGGCAGGAGGGCAGCTGCACCTGGACCTCCGCAGGCTGCGGCAACGTGGCCCCCAAATGGCTGCTGCCTGCAGGTGCCCACCGTGCGAGCTCGTTAGGAGCCCGACTTGCATTGGTGCTCAGCACCGCTAGCTCCCATTGACCGTACAGGCCTTTGCGAGCCGTGGCACGGGGGCTCAGCACCCTCTGAAAATCAGGCCACAAGGCACCTTGTGTGGGGGGGGGCTCCCAAAAATCAGGAGCTGTATCTGAATGGCCTGGCTGTGCTGGAGAGGGGCGCGGTGGCTAGGGGCTGAGGCGCTGGGCTCCCTTGCACCAGGCTCGAAGGGTGGGTGAATGCACCCACCTCCGTGACCCCTGGAGCACCCCGCCTGAGCGGTCACGACTCAAATTCTCACTGTAACATTCCCCCCGCAACTCTCTCGTTATGGAGCCAGTTTCCAGCAGCTACAGGAGCCTCGGCGGGCCCACGGTGCCAGGGCACTGGGTGTGGGCGTCGAGCTCTATCTGTGATGACCGCCAGCTGGCCAACCGCCCAGCGATTGAACCAGCCCTGCTGCGCTCCACGCCCATGCTCTGAGCTTGAGCTAAAGAACGCGTCTCTCTGGGGCTGTAAGAGACGCCCAGGCACCGGGGGGCGCTGACCAGTGGGTCACATCGGCATTGAAAACAACGGGAGACTGACTGTGGAACCTGTGATCAGCCCCCCCACCCCCGTCCTAGCCCCCCTCACTCCAGATCAGACCCAGCTCATATCTGCATTTAATTGTCTGTTTGCTTCGACAGGGCCTCCCCACAGCCGGGGCTAGAAAATGTCAGGGGTGCGGTGGGGGTATTCTCCCCAGCCAAGGGTGCACAACACGCCCCGGATGGGGGCGCTCAGGAGCGAGACACGCAGGGCAGCAGCAGGACGTGGGTGACGGAGGAGGCAGAATCCCACCCACCGAGGCGGGGATAATAGCTGGGCAAGACGGGGCCCGCAAAACTGGAGGAGGGAGCGGTTGTGGGGGGTCTCTCCTCCGCAGGGCAGACAGCCCCTCGGGCTGCAAAGCCACTTTGTCAAAGCATCCGGCCCGTGGCAGAAGGGCGCTAGAGTCCAAGGCTGCGGTGCAGGGGCTGAGGAAGCAGGTGAGAGCTGACAGCCCTTCCGCTGCCCCACAGTCCCCCTCCCCAGCCCCCAAGATACCCGCCCTGAGCTTCTCATGCGCTTAGGGGGCCATACAGTGTCCTGATGGGAGGAGGCATCTCGGTCCCAATCAGCTGGTTCCGCAGCAGCGATAAAGTCCCCAGGGTGGGATACTGTCAAGGGCGTGCCCCAGGGGGAGGCCATGGCCCTGTAACAGTGCCCCACCCTGCCTCCACTCCTCACCCTTTCCAGCCAAGCAAAAGCTCCAGATGCAGGATTTATGTCCTGGTCCCCCCTCAACTCCTCCCCGCTCTTTGCAGTTTCAGTCAGGTGCAGGATCCTTCTTCACTCCCTGTCCGTCAGCTGCTGTGCAGCACGGTGGTTAAACAGCTGCCTTGGTCCATCCCAGAGGTGGCTGCCTTTCTGCAGTCAGGTGCAGTGACCCGCTCTATGCGGCACATTTCACAAAGTGCGTTGGGATCCTTCCAGCTCCGTGCGAGCTTAGGATATCATGTACTCGGCTAAGCGTCCCTCGGTAGGAATGGGGCCCACATCTGTAAGGATGCAGCGAATCAGCCAGGGGTGGGGCTGGCTGCCCCAGCCCCTCAAGAGGTTCAGTAAGGTCCATGCGCCTGAAGCATTGGTCCCGTTGGTTCGAGATGGTGGCGGCTCCTTGGTTTGCCTCTTGGCTCCCCGGTGGGACACGCCGATCCCAGGACGAGCGGCGCCCCACCGCATCTCAACTGGGGCTGTGGGCGGGGCTGGCTTCGTTGCTGTCACTCACCAGGAACTCATTAGATTTCAGACTGGCCAGGGACCTGCAGCTTGGGAGGGAGGCCAGGGAGCCACAGAGCCCCAGCATGGATGGGGTGGGGTCCTTCCCTGCAGGGTGGAGGGGAATGGAAAGAGGGCAGGTCAGAGCAGGGGCCCTGCCCAACCCAGGCCATTCAAAAATCCCTGTGCACTTTTCTTGGGGGAGATTGGACAAGGTGCTAAGTGACTTGTCCAAAATCCTACTGGAAGTCAGTAGCAAAGCCAGGACTAGAACCCAGGAGCCCCGATTCCCAGTCTCCTGCTCTCACCACTAGACTCCACTCCCTCTGAAAGCCAGGGAGTGCTCCCCCAAGGCCTGACTCCTAGTTCCCCTGGCTCTAACCTCTACATCCTACAGGAACTGCCCCAAGCCAGCCTCCTAAAGTAACACAAATTCATAGAGTCCAAGGCCAGAAGGGACCATCGTGATCATCTTTTCTGAGCTGCGTGACGCAGGCCAGAGAACTCCTCCCAAGGAATTCCAAGAGCAGATGGTTTAGAACCACATCCAGTCTGGATTTAAGTATTGCCAGGGATGGAGAATCCGCCACCACCCTCGATAAGTTGTTCCAATTACCCTAAATGTACACCTTGTTTCCCATCTAAATTTGTCTAGCTCCATGGTGGCTGATCACCGCAGAATGTAGCCTGGGGGTTAGATCAAGGAGCCTGGGTTCCATTTCCAGGTTCACCTCTAAATTCCCAGGCCTCTCTTACTTGCCCCTCCCCAGCTGTACACTATCGCACAGGTGCTAGGGTCTTCCTCCTACCCCAGGCATCTACTAATAGATAACTTCTGCCTCCCAGCCCTCCCAAAGGTGGCTGGCCTTTCCAACCACCCAACCCACTCCCCGGGCCCGTGGGCTTACCCAATGGTCCCCAGGGCTCTCCTTCTTGCTTGCCCTCCCCCAGCTTCTGGGAATCTGAGCTCAGGCTGATCTCTGCCGACAGCTGATCCGTGCTCATGAAGCTGTGCCTGTGAGAAGACAGCGCCCTGTTACTCCCGGCCTGGCGGAGCCCGAGCAGCATTCAAAACCCTGCCACCGGCACATCCCCCCGCAGGAGTTCCTGCTGCTGCTGGTGACCGCGTCAGAGGGCCTTTCGGTTCCCACCGTGCGCTGCAAATTCTCCCAGAGCCCTGTGCGCTGGGAGCCGTGTGGGCTAGATGCCTCTGGAGTCCCTCCGGCCACTGGCTGGTGGGGCCCCACTGCGCCTGGCGGGGTTGCATTGGTCTGGGAACCTGATCCAGAAAAGCACACGCTCTAACTTTACGTATGGCTGTAATCCCATAGGCTGCAGTGGGGCGGCTCTCAGGCAGTAAGTCACCATAGCGCAGCTGGGCCCTGTTGCCCAATCCCTGTTAACTCGCAGAAGCGGAAGCACTTATGTCCAGAGGGTGAGATTATCAATCTCCCAACCCCACCGCCCCCAGCAAACAGTCACAGCTTCCCAGAGAGGCAAGGGCCATGTGCAAGACACAGCTGGGGTGGGGAGGATGGCCCCAGTTCTGGAAGAGAGACATCCCGAGCTGAGTATCTTATCCTATTCACCCCACATCTGTCCATCCAACCACACCTCTGTTTAGGCTCCTCTCCCCCTCCCTATCTGACCATCCATCCTTCCATCCGTCTAGGCTCCTCCCTCCCGCCGTCTGACCATCCATCCTTTCATCCGTCTAGGCTTCTCATTGTCTAACCATCTAGATCCTCTCTCTCGCACACACATTTTTAATGGGTTAATTAACCACTGGAACAACTTATCAGGGGACATGGTGGATTCTCCATTGCTTGAAGTCATTCAATCAAACCTGGAAATCTTTCTAAGAGCTCGGCTCCAGCTCAGCCACCAGATATGGGCTTGAAGACCACTCACAGGGCGAGGGTCCTGCAGGAGGTCAGGCTAAATGGTCATAATGGTTCCATCTGGCCTAACAGACTTGGAGGTTCTCTCTGGTGTTTGTCAGGCCCCAAGCCCCTCGGCCTCCATCTGTGGATGACTAAACCAGCCCCTGAGTTACCCCCAGGCTAGGAAGGATTTTGGAACAAACCAGCCAGGCCTCTGGTTTGGGATGCCACTTTTCCCCTCTGCTGGCAGGAGATGGGGTTGCTGGCTCTGGGCCCCACTCCCCACCCAACTCCCCTATTCCTCCCCGGGGGAGCAGGGTTTTACACAAGCTTCAGGGCCAAGGAGTCGGATCTTACACACACACACCCACACACACCATGCACTTTGGCCCCACAGGGCTGGAAAGAGAAGCCCCAACTACCCCATCTCCTCGAGAACCCTGCACACCCATGCAGCCTTGGCAGAGGGCTCAGAGCAGCAGCTGAAGGTGGGAGGTTCGTACGGACCAGCCCCTGCCTCCCCGAGCTTCTCCTCTAGCTGCACTGCCCGCTACCCCCACCCGGACCCGGCTCCGCTGTGTCTCCTCCCTGGGGATTCACCTCCTGAACAGCTTGGCGTCCGACCCGCTCTTGTTCCCATTGAGGGTCCCCAGCGACGGCCACTGGTTCACCAGCGGCGTGGCCATCTCCTTGGAGAGCTGGGTGTTCTCACAGGGGATCAGGCCCGTCCTGGAGGCAGAGTAGGAGGAGGGGAGGCTGTGATGCGCAGCGGGCCAGGGCCTGCCCCGAGAGACGGCGCCAGGAACACAACAGAACCCTACATGCCTCCCAGCAGGGCTAGCAGCCACATACAACGTGGCATGCAGGGCGTGGTGGGAACTCTGGGGCAGAGGGAACTGATGCAGGGGGAGAGGAGGAGAGAGCCCCTCCCGGTGTGGGGCAGAGGGAGCTGATGGGGGGGGAGAAGGGGAGGAGAGAGCCCTTCCCAGTGTGGGGTAGAGGGAGCTTGGGGGGAGAAAGGGGAGGAGAGAGCTCCTCCCTGCATGGGGCAGGGTTTTTTTTGATGGACTCACAGCTGCTCCTGCAGTTCCAGGATGACGCCCTCCAGCTCCCTCTTCTCCAGCTGGTTCTGCACCTTCACCTCCTCCAGCCTCATCTGTAGACGTTTGTTCTCCGCCTCCAGGTCCTTCAGCTGGGATTCCCGGAGCCGCACCAGCTCCTCCAGGTACCCCTGGGGCACAGACAGGGGTCAGGCCCGGCGGAGCAGGAGTGAGCTCGCAGGTGGGGGCAGGGCCTGGGGATGCACACCCATGGGTGTGGCACACTGTGCCCAGCCCAGCTCTGCCAGGAGAGGGATCTGGCAGCAGGGACAGATAGAGGATGCATGCCAGGACCACCCCAGTGGAGGCTGCAGCATTCCTGGGGCAGCAGCCCCCACCCCAGGCAGCAGGGCTGGAGCCGTACCCGCCCAGCACCATGCACGGAAGGGAAGGGTGAGCACCATTTGGATGGGGAGGGAGCAGGTGGGTGCGGGGGGTGGTCAAGGTCACCGGTGCTGCTGGGCCTAGGATCTGCCATGCAGGAGGCAGCAGGGCTCCCCCAGGGGTACTTGACCCTGCCTCAGCGCAGGGGGCTGGACGAGACGACCTCTCGAGGTCCCTGCCAGCCCCACATACCTAGGAGGGAGGCTCCAAACCAACCCCCCCCCCCCAATCCTCACCGCCAGGGAGCAGCGGGGGCCCCGCCCCAGCCTGATGCCCGGGTACCTTCTGCGCATACACGATGCGGAACTTCTGCTCCGTCTTGTGCCACTTATTGTACCAACTGTCCTCGCCAGTGACCAGCAGCTGGTAGGGGCGCTCAGGGGAGCTCTCCTCGCTCGTGCTGCTCTCCACGCTCCTCCGGTCCTCCTCGTCGCTCAGGTAATCATAGCTGCCCAGAGAACCAGGGGCTCAGAGGGAGAAGGCAGCTCCCTGCCCGCCCCAATTTGGGGTGGGAGGGTCAGGGGTGTCTTGGGAGCAGGAGCGAGGCTCAGCGAGTGGAGGGGGCATGAAACCCAGAGAACAGCATGGCTCCGGCGCATCGTTGTCTGGGCTGATTTCCTCCCCTGGGCAGCAGGAGAATTGACAGCTTGGCAAGGACTGGAGAGGGAGTGAGAGTGTTGAGGGGCCCAAAGAGACACTAAAGAACAGAGCACTGTTGCCAGCTAATAAGAGGTCTCCTCTGTGGCAAGCAGATCAGAGCTGGGTTTTGGAGCCAAACCTCCGGACCCCTGGGTTCTAGCCCCGATGTGCCTCTTCTGGGCAGGTTGGCGCAGTAAATGGAATCACAGCAACAGGGTCAGAGCCTGGCACTTTGCCATCCTGCAGGGGCTGCGCGGGGAGCTGTCCAGCGCATCCATACGGCTCGGCACGCATGGGAAAGATCTTGTGGCACTTTTTCCGAATGGTTTGCCTCATTGTCCCTGGTGGCATTTTTGCTTCCTTCCTCCCCTTGGCCTGTGCTGAGTGGTGGGCAGGTTCCCTCACCCCAGAGGTGCTGCTCTGGGAGCTCTCGAGAGATAGAAATGTAAATCCTGTAGGTCAGCCTTGCCCCTAAGTCACTCCCTCTGGCCCGTCATCCCTGCCGTGGCTCTAGTTTATGGAGTGCTCAGAGCTATGTGCCCAGCGACATCACCCCAGCACACTCCAGCAAGGGACTATCACCTTCCTGCCTCCAGACACCCCAAAATAGCATTGGCCTGATTATTAATCACATCGTGCCTAAGGACCAGCTGTGACGGGGCCCCTTGTGTTAGGCACTGTACAAACACAGTGTAAGTCCCTGTCCCAACGAGAGTATTTAGGGTGACCAGATGTCCCGATTTTATAGGAACAATCCTGATATTTGGGTTTTTTTCTTAAATAGGCTCCTATTACCCCCCTCCCCGTCCCGTTTTTTTCACACTTGCTGTCTGGTCACCCTAAGCGTATTGGCTGTCACAGTGCTTTGAATCTCCTAATTTGCCCTTTGCTCTCTGTCGCCCCCTAGTGCTCTCTCTGCATCACTCTTTCCCATGGTTCTCCTGGCCGCTGAATGTCAGTCTCGGATCATTTCCCCCTGGAACATGCCAGCTCTCATTTTTCCAAGCTGAAATCCAACTGTTCTCTCTCGACCCCTTGGGACTATTTCTCTGCACCCTCTCTCAGTTTGCAATTCTCACCGACCTGCTCTTCAGCGCCTCTCCTAGGTGCTGGGTAGATGTATGTGACAGCGCTGTAGCAATGAGCACCGTGTCTTCTCACGGCCCCCTAGCGAGAGCGTTTGTGCTGCTTGGTACAGGAAACTGGACTACGTTACCCAGAATCCTTAGTGAGAGGGTAGGTCTCGGGTTGTAAATACAAGTCTGGGGGTTCTTAGTTGCATGATGCAGTTACGCAATTGCAGACCCCCCCTCCCCGATGGGGGTTTTCGGCTTTGATAACTACAGGCGTCAGGACGCAGCATCCCTTCTGTGTGCAATGATGCACAGTGGGAGGGCAAAGGGCTGTACAGATCCATCTACATAACAACAAAGCCACCTGGAGTCAACAGGAGAGGGAGGCTGGTCTTAGCATGGTCCAGTGCCTACCACCATCGTCCGAGACTCGGGAGACCTGGGTGCCGTTACCAGCTCTGCTGTGGGCAAGTCAATTCCACTCACTGGGCCTCCACTTTCCCCTCCCACCATTTGTCTGTTTGATTGTGAGCTCCTTGGGGCAGGGACTGTCTCTTAGCAGGCATCTGTCAGCACCCAGCATCATGGGGCCCTGACCCCGGTTGGGGTCTGTCGGTGCCACGAATGGGAGCTGAGTGCTGTGCCCCCGACACTGACAGTGGATGGCTCATTGGGTGGATGATACAGTAGCTGTTACCTCTGTGTAAACTTCAGGTACGGAGTGTAGTCAATGACCACAGGGGTTTTCCCATCCATCACTTCCCCTTTCAAACAGAAACTGAAAGACACAATGAGAAAGAGGAGTTCAGGCAAAACCAATTGATCAACACTGCCCCACAGCTCCTGGGGTCAGAGCTGGAAACATTTTCCTGTGGCTCTAACTCTATCCTGACACGGTTCTTGGGGTACCCAGGAGTGAGAGTCACCCTCTTTTTCTCTGATGCCTGGACATCAGCTGCCTAATATCACCAGCCAGTCAGCCACTCAAGCCCTCTCCTCTGGTGTATCCCAGCCCTGTCACAAGAAGTGCACCCAAGTCTCTGAGCCCTCTTGATGCGTTCCTGGGACACCCAGCCCCTGGTTACTCACAGAAATCCCAGTTCTGCCCCCAAGGGAACAGTGTACCCCAGTTTAACCTTAGATCGCTGCTCCTGAGCGTCATGGAGCACTTATAATAAAACAAAAGAAGGTTTATTTAAGAAAGAATAGAGGTTCCACCAGGGAACGAGAGAGAGAGAGAGAAACAAATGGTTACAATACATAAAACAAAATATCACAGAACACGCACTAGGGCCTACACTTACGAATAGCTCCCTTTCCTAGTTAATACAGTAGGTTCCTCCCCCTCGTCCCGCAGAGCTGACTGGCTTCCCAGGGCCCACGATCCAATCTTCTGTGAAGCACTCCGCTCAAGAAGAGGTCTCCTCAGTGAATGGATGCAGAGGGTGCTTGTCCACCCTGTGATCCACCAAGCCAGCCTTTTGTCTTTACTGACAGGCAGTGTGATCCCATCTGCTCTAATATTTCTTTTTACCTCCATGGGGGTCTGGATTGTTTGCATTTGGCTTTGGTGGTTTTCCATTGATTGCTCTAGGCAAGGGTAGACAACCGAACCTTGCATTAGGTCTCTGGCTGACCAGGGATGAGGGACAACCCCCTCCTGCTTGAATAGGCCGTCACTGGATTCCCCGCTGACTGACTTCTACTCCAAGCCCATAAGGCATAGTTTTCAATGAAGTTACATCATTCCTGGAGGGTGGCACCCGTACACACAACTCACAAGGATTAGGAGTCTTGGCAAATCACAGGCTTTCAGGGGAGACCTCACACACTACCCTTTGATACCATGAAAGTGGTGTATTAGGTGTAGTGAGTGTGTCAGGTCTGAGACAGGAACTGTTTGTAGAGAACAGTGGAGAGCTTTTGCTCACTGACACCAACAGGCCCCTGTGCAACACACCCAAACCTCTCCCCATGTAGGGGACGGTGCAAGAACACTGAATGAGGGGGGAGCTCCCAGCTACTGCAGTACCAGCCTCTCCCAGCAGGGGGGTGCTGTAGGGGTGGGGCAGGAGCGCTGGCAGTGGGGGGAGATCCCTGCTGCTCCAGTCTCAGTCTCTCCCTGCAGGGGGCGCTATGGGGGTGGTGGTGCAGGAGTGCCGGTTGCGGGGCAAGATTACGGCTGCTTCAGTCCCAACATTCGCTAGCAGGCTATGCAATAGGAGACAGCGTAGGTCTGAGGACACGCATACTCTTTTCTCCGTCCGGAGCAGGAAGCCAGGCAGGAGTGGGGCTGGAAGGTTCTCGGCAGACCAGTTCAGCCAGTTCCAAGGATGAGGCCAGGGGAAAATATGTTGGTTTTGCCCCCTGTTAAAAAATTCTGGTGACCTCTTTGAAAAGCTCTTGCAACCCTGTACTTTGGAGCAGGGACATGAAATGTGGCCGGGCCATGGCCCCGGTGGCAGGGAAGGACCTTTTGCTGCTTCGGTGAAAATCCATCCAGATTTGGCCCGGTGATAAGCCTTTGACAAAGTGCCATTTGCACATGTGGCGTACAGATTGATTAGATCCGAGCAGCTAAATTCCATAGAGATTCCATCCGCGCTGGCCAGGCTCCAGCCCCGGGCCAGGCTCCAGCCCCGGGCCAGGCAGGGCTGCAAGACTTTCCTCACAATTGCAGCTGTGGTTCCAGGCCATTGCTATGCTCTAGGGATTATCTGGGGGAATCTCCCTGGCTTGTGTTATGCAGGGGGTCAGACGAAATGGTCCCTTCTGGCCTTGGAATCTCTGAACTGAGACATGGAGCCAGGCTCTCTTGTGCTCTCAGAGACCCTCCTGCTTGGCCTAAAGCATAAAGGAGCATGTTAGGGGACAAGAGCCAGACCTGCAGGGAGGGGATGGGCGGGGAGGATTGGGATGGGGACTGTGAGGGGGAGATGAGGAACCTGGCTGGGACGGCAGTCTGGGTGTGGGGGGGAAAGAGAGAAGCCGGGAGTGGAAGTTGGAGTCAGGGACAGAGACTGGGAGCAAGAAGAGGGAGACTGGGACTGCTTGGGAAAGAGGCTAGGAACCAGTGGGGCAGTGGGAAGGAGGTGAGGTCGGGGGGGGGGGGGATTGATCTGTCAAGGCTCTGAGGTGAAGGGGGAGAACTAGGACTGGCTGGGCAAAGAGACTGGGCCAAGGAGCTGTGGGGGGAAGGGCAGGACACTGAGATTAGACAAGGAGCTCAGAGAGGAAGGTTGGGAGCCAGTGAGGACTGGGAATATGGGGGAGGGTGGCAGTGATTGGAGGCCAGGGTGGGGTGGGGTGGGTGGGTGGAAAGAGAGAGGTATTATACAGGATGAGGTGCTGGGAGAGAGGAAATTAGGACTGGCTAGGCAAAACACACTGCACAGAAGGAACTGGGGGAGGAAACTGGGAATGGCTGGGCAGGGAGACAGGTACTGGGAGTTGGGGGGAGACTGGGATGAAGAACCTGGAGGGGTGAGACTAGGACGTGCTAGGCAGGAAGATTGGGACTGGGATGGAAAGCCTGAGGAGTGGAGGCAGATTGGCTAGGTCAGGAGAATGGGACAGAGAGAAGGAGCCTGGGTGGGGAACAGGCAGGACAGGGACATGTCAGGGCAGATGGGGTCATGCTGGGGGGTAATCGGGGGGAGGAGAGGCAGAAGAGTCTGTGCCCATTAGAGCACACTGCCCTGCAGGTCCTGGAATGGAACCCAAGATCCCGGAGTCCCACCATTCCTCCATTGTCAGCAAATATCTGTGAACCCCACTGGGAAATTCTCCCATCTCACTACAGTGTGGATCCACAGAGACGATAACAATCTACTACTGCTGTCAGCTACTCTGTTAGCTCAAGTTGCAGAGATCTGTGTGGTGCATCTAACGGTCCCCACTTGCTGATGACCCATGGGGGTGTCAGATCTGTCTCCTCCCCATCAATTCCTTCCATCTGCACCACTGGTTCCCAATCCCTTTCCCAAGCAGTCCCCATCTCTCTCCTTTGGCTCCCAGTCCCGGTCTCTGTCCCCCATGCCAACTTCCACTCCCGATTTCTCTCTCCCCACCAGGAGGACCATTATTAAAGTTACACAGTCAAGGTCTCAAATATTAGGCAATGCCAGAATTAAGGTTGTCTGTGCAACCTCCCTTCAGCCCACTTAGGAGCACGAATGATGATACAGTCTTTAAATTACATGATCATGTTATTTTTTCCAGTACACTGGACCTGCTCTGGGGTTGAACCAGGGTTTTGCAGTTGTGGTGTACAGAGGCCCTGCCTCATTGGTTGCAGAAGTCGGAAGGTGTGTAGTGAAGGAGACAAGGGATTGCAGGAAGGGAAAAGATGGTCTGGTTAAAGGCAGTTGAATGTTGCTCTGGAGAATTAGATTCTGTCCCTCCCTCTGCCCTGTTCCTGGTGTGATGCTGAGCGAGTTACTTAAGCCCAGCTTTTCACTGATTATGAGACTGTGTTTTTGCAGGGGCCTGACTTGGAACTCTGGGGCTCGATTTGCAGAAGTGCTGAACGTTATCAGCTGCGATGGAAGGCAGTGGGAGCTGCGCTTTGAACATGTAACGTGCTATCTAATGCCAAATACTCCAAAAAGAATCTCAACGTGGGCCTCTCAAAGTAAGCACCCAAAACGATTGGAAGACGTGCGAGACTCAGTTCCTCATCTGTAAAACGGGGATAACAACACCCTTCATCCCACCTGGGTGTTGGGAGCATAACACTAGTGAAGCACTCGGATGCGTTAGTGGAAAACACCCAGGAGGAAATGAATAATGCGGTCTTCAGAGCGGGGTTTGAATAGGATGCAGTACATGGATGTCACCCACTGAGTGAGCCTGTGCACTGAATGAGCCAGGGGTCCTGTGTGAAAAATAGCTTGAAATCACATCATTAAAGACTATCCTAATACGTACACACAAAGGGGCTGAACTAAGGTTGAACTGGCAATCTTAATTCTGGCATTTCCTAACTTTTTTGCCTCCTTAATAGTGTTCTTTTAATGTAGGTTTTGGGCTGAGTGGTTTTTGTAATTCTAATGAAGTCCCTTGTTCGGTGTTTGTAGAAAGTGGGTCTGTGTGTGATTCTTTAGCCCTGACAGAGGAGCCCCGGTTGGCTCCGAGCACAGAGTGCTTGGATCTCAATATGAGAAATATGCATTGTCCTTGTCGGTCGGTCTGTCTCCCTCTGGGTTTTCTAAGGTGGTCATTCAGCACTGCTCTAGGTATTGCACAATGGGTGCTTTAAAAATACCTCTGAGATTTTGATTGAATGTGAGAATGGCTATGCTGAGTCAGATCAATGGTCCATCTAGCCCAGTATCTTGTCTTCTGACAGTGGCCGGTGCCAGATGCTTTAGAGGGAATGAACAGAGCAGCCAACTGAGTGATCCGTCCCCTGTTGTCCAATCCCAGCTTCCAATAGTTGAGGTTAAGGGACACCCAGAGCATGGGGTTGTGTCCCTGACCATCTTGGCTAATAAGCTCATGGAGGATAGGTCCTTTGATGGCAAATTCTTTTTTGAACCCAGTTATACTTTTGGCCTTCACAACATCCCCTGGCAAGGAGTTCCATAGGTTGGCTGTGCGTTGTGTGAAGAAGTACTTCCCTATGTTTGTTTTAAACCTGCTGCCCATTCATTTCACTTGTTCTTGTGTTGCATGGCACTTCCTTATTCACTGTCTCCACACCAGTCATGATTTTAGGGCCTGCCATCATACCCCCCTTCAAGAGGAACTGTTCTCAGGCGCCTCCTACCTGAAGTCAATGGCGCTGAGGCCGATCAGCATCCCGGTGAGCACGGTGGACTCCTCTCGCAGCATGATAGCCCCGTCATCGTAAAACCTTCTGTGGAGAAGGACAGCCACCTTTACCCCTGGGGAGGGGGCCGCAGCACACCCAGCAACACCGCACATGCCCCCACACAGCCTTACCACACAGACGGGCCTGCCCACAGCTACCAGCTCCACAGGGTCTCGCTGGCATCGGTCCACTCACACGTGGCCTTGCCCTGGAGACCCAGCCAAGCGCTGCGACACGACCCCCAGAGATCTCACTCATGCCCGTGCCCTTGCGCTGGCCCGTGAAATCCATCATAAATGCAAAAGGTGCTGTTCTTACTACGCCGTGGCCCCAGGCAGCCCTGTGCTGCATGCCACAGGGCGAGGTGCTTGCCTCTCACCTGAGCATTTTCATGAGCTCCCGTGCTCCCCTTCAGGAAGCGAGTGGACTGAGCCAGTGAGGGGCAAGGAGGAGCGGGGATGGGGTCCTCCTTTACCCCAAGGCTGGGAAACGTGAGTCACACAGCAACCCTACTGCTCAGACCAAGGGCCAGCAACGTGTGATGGGGATTTGTAGCCTCCACAGGAAGCCCATCCTGCTACAGTCTTCTGTGGATGGGGCCCGTAGGCTCTTCCTACCAATGCAGCCCCAAGACGGGCAAACACTGGGCTCCCTCGGGCGCGCCCTGGCTGTGGGAGAAACGGCTTCTCTGCACCCCGCCAGCGGGGCATCGCGCTGCTCACCGGGTGGTTCTGGTGTCCCTCAGGGCAGTGGTGATGTATTCCGACATGCGTTTCTCCATCAGCGCCACGCGGATCCAGGCCCGGCCCTGTGACAGATGAGCCCAAGGCACTGGGTGGTCAGGAGGACCTGCCTCTAGTGTCAACATCCACCCACCCACCCACTCGATCTATTCCCACTGACACCCAGCCAGCACAGGGTACCCATCACTGTAGTCTCTGGGCACAAGCTAGTGTCTTGCGGCCGTCCCCTTCAAATGCAGCAGACAGAGACCCTGCCGGGAAGGATGGACACAGGGCTTGCCCCATTAGCTGGCGTCCGTTTCCAGGTTGCCTAGGAGTGGCAGGGGCCCGTTGGCCCAGCGACCCTGCTAGACCCACTGAGATGGGCTCTCTGCCCTTCCTAGGTGTCTGCTGCTTTCCCCACTCCCCTGATGGGACCCGCCCAGCTTGTTGGCTTAGACAGCGGGGGAGCAGCCGCCTGGGGCCCTGCCTGACCTTCGCCCTAGAGGTGCTGATGTTCTCCATGTTCTCAATGCTGCTGACGCAGTTGTTGGGGACCTTGCTGCAGGCCAGGCGGATGTAATCCCAGAAGCCGCGCTGCCCATCGGAGCTGAACCAACTGACGGGACCTGGGGCAGAGAGGAGGAGAAGGCTGGGCTGTGACCAGGAGAGGTCCCTGCAGTCCAGGGGGCCAGCCGGCCTTAAACGGTGGCCAATGCTGGAGGCCCCAGACGTCCTCGGTAGCAGATGCGTGCATATAACAGTTGCACACAGTCAATAGGAGTAAACTTCTGCACACCTGGATGCCGACAATTGCACAGAAATATGCATCCAACAGTTACACACACGTGCATGCAACCGATGTGCACAAACACTCACGGAAGCGGACATGTACAAACTTGTGCTTACGGTCGGTGCATCCATAGGCAGGTCTCAAGTGCATTAACGTGTATGCAGGCACAGAACACACACATCCGGGGAGCCCAGCCAGGCCACCCGAGCACACGCACCCTTACCTTTGAAGCGGTGACTCAGGATCTGCTCTAGAATGGCAGCAAAGTTGATGAACTCCTCTGACGAATCGTCAATGGGCTCCGTGGTGTATTTCTCCAGCAGGGTCTTCACAGAAAATCTACCGGAGAGAAAAAAAATCACAGACAGGTGTGCAGGGGAGGCAGACAGGAGTTTCCTGTTGAGGACCCTCAGGGAGAATCTCTGAAAGGTAGTAAGGAGAAGCAGCTCTGCAGCATGATCTGGTGGCTCCAGCACCGCACTGGGACTCAGGAGAGTTGGGCGCTATTCCTAGTTTTGCCACTGAACTGGCTGTATGGCCGTGGGTGAGGCAGTGTGGCCTAGTGGATAAAACACCCCACTGGGGGTCGTGGGAGCTGGGTTCAATCCCAGGGCTATTGGGTGAGCTTGGGCAAGTTGCTCTCTGTGCCTCAGTGTCCCCATCTGTGAAATGGGGGTAATGATACTGACCTCCTCTGTAAAGCACTTGGAGCTTATATCACACTTTTCATCAATAGAGAACTAGGGACTACTATTGCTTCCCTCTAGAATATCACAGAAGATCAGGGTTGGAAGGGACCCCAGGAGGTCATCTAGTCCAACCCCCTGCTCCAAGCAGGACCAACCCCCAACTAAATCATCCCAGCCTGGGCTTTGTCAAGCCTGACCTTAAAAATATCTAAGGATGGAGACTCCACCACGTCCCTAGGTAACCCATTCCAGTGCTTCACCACCCTCCTACTGAAAAAGTTTTTCCTAATATCCAATCTAAACCTCCCCCACTGCAACTTGAGACCATTACTCCTCGTTCTGTCATCCACTACCACTGAGAACAGTCTAGATCCATCTTCTTTGGAACCCCCTTTCAGGTAGTTGAAAGCAGCTATCAAATCCCCCCTCATTCTTCCCTTCTGCAGACTAAACAATCCCAGTTCCCTCAGTCTCTCCTCATAAATCAGGTGCTCCAGCCCCCAAATAATTTTTCTTGCCCTCTACTGGATTCTTTCCAGTTTTTCCACATCCTTCTTGTAGTGTGGGGCCCAACACTGGACACAGTACTCCAGATGAGGAGGTGGAACTCCTCCCCTTTACCTTGTCTATTTAGCCTGAAAGCCCTTTGAGGGTGGGTCTCTCTCACTATGTGCACGTACAGCTCCTGGCACAATGGAGCCCTGCAGAACACTGATTCACCGTCTCCATCGGGGAGCATCCGCCCTGGGACACCAACCCCACACACCCTCCTCCTTGCGTATCCATTGTTGCCATGATGCGATTTCATGATCTGTGGTGCAATTCCCTGGTGAGGAAGCCGTTAAACAGCATCTGCACATGGACAGAGGCAGCATGCTCTCCCGTGGACAGATACGGTAAGCCCATGCCCGTCTCCAGCTCAGGATCACGCAGGAAAGTGCTTTACAGTCACTAATGAATTAGGCCTCCGAATAAAGAGGCCTATTTAACAGATAGGGAAACTGAGGCACAGAATGGGGGAGGAGAGTCAGTGAGGGTGAAGAAGGTAACTCAGGAATGCTGCACCCCTCTCTCCCCCATCACTATGTCATGCTCCCCTTCAGGGCCCAGACTAGAACCCAGGAGTCCTGCATCCAAGATGTTTGCTTTCGAAGTGGGTTTTAGCCCACGAAAGCTTATGCCCAAATACACGTGTTAGTCTCTAAGGTGCCACAAGGACTCCTTGTTGTTTTCACTCACATCTATGATTATTGTGAGTCACACCATTAGCCCACTCTTGATGGGCACCTGCAAATGGAACCAGTGGCTGCAAACGCAGCTCTGCCAGCAGAAGCGCTCTCTCCTTCCCCACCACGCTGTTTGCCTCTTCTCGCCACACTGAGACATCTGCCAGGTGCAAGGGGCTCTTCAGACACCTACGCACCCAGCAGACCTCAGGCCTTCTCAGGGCCTTGTTTTTCAGCACAGAGCAAGTGGAATCAGGCCTGAGGCCCCTGGTGGGAGCGGAGGAGCAAGACTGGGAGTTGTTATTCCTGGTTTCAGATGGCATCATTGACATTTCAAACCCCGCAAAGGGTTTTTGCTAGACAGGTGTCAATTAGGCACTGAATCAAAGGGATATTGTAAGGGGGAGACTGACTGGTTTGGGGGCACAGACAGTGTGTGTGTGTGTGAGGTTGAAATAGAGCAGGGGACTGGAACTTGGGGCTCCGAGGGTCTAGTCCTAGCTTTGGAAGGGAGCATGGTCTAGTGATCAGAGACAGACTGAAAGTCAAGCGATTTAGGTTTGGTTTCCAGCTCTGGGAAAAATATGCTTTGGTGGGGAGAATAGGGGACTGGGATCAGGACTCCTGGGTTCTATTCTCTGTTCTGCCCCTGTATGAACCTAGGCAAGTCACTTCCTCGCTCTGTGCCTCAGTTTCCCCATTTGCAGATGGGGACAGTAAAAGTGACCCACCTGCTGAGGAGCTTGAGGCTTATTTCATGCTTTAGGCTCTCTCTTGTGCTCTCTAAGGGCTGTACAGGGTGCCCTTACTGCCATTTTTACTTTAGCTACTGTCCTGCTGCTGCAACTCTCACACATTTAAAAGCCCATCTTACTAAGTCACTGACCTAGCTGACATCCTGTAGCAGTGAGTTCCAAAGGCTAATCATGCAACATGTTAAACTTGGCCATTTTACCTACTGGAAATCTGTAGTTTGTAAAATGCAAATAAGTAACCTACCACCCAGCCCAGCCCCTCCCCTTCAGACACAGTTTCCTATGGAAAATGATTATTTATATTATGGTAGCACCTGGCAGCTCCAGGGGAGATCAGGGCTGTGTTGTACTAGGTGTTGCAGAGACCTAAAGTGAAAGACAGGCCCTGCCCTAACGAGCTCACAGCCTAACTAGTCCGACAGAAGGCAGAAGAGGGGAGTATTTTTAATCCCCATTTTACAGATGGAGAAACTGAGGCACAGAGCTGGAGTGACTCCCCCAAGGAGGCTGTGGCAGAGCTGGGACCTGAACCTAGCTCTCTTTAGCCCAGCGCACTTGACCCACCCTTTTCTGAGTCTCATGGCCCTGTGCTTTTCCTCAGGGTGCTGCTTAGTGTCATCCTGATCTCACGTGGGGGCTGGGCTTTCCCACCCCATGAGATCCCCCTCCTGTCTCTCTCCCACCCCCACTCCAGCCTGAGGATGTCAGGCAACCTTTCACCAGAGCTAGAATACATCGGGGGGGAATAAAGACGCTAACAGGATTGGACAATGGAGCTTTTCATCTCGGTCTGCTTGGCCACGCTGCCGGAGGCAGCCGCTTGTGTTGCTGAATCAGGGCATCCTTTGTGACACTAGCCCCCCAAGGAGCCCATGCCTGAGCTGATCAAACCAATTTCTCTAGTGCTCATGGTGAGGGAGGAAGGGGGGGGGGAGAAATGGTACTCAGAGAGAAACTGACATTCGTAAAAGCAGCAAAATAAGGTGCCACTTCTCCAAGAAGCTGGGTGCAACGTTAAGTGACTGGTAGCGATATCCTGTAATTACACGTCAGCGCCGTGGGAGCGCACAGCCCTGCAGAGAACAGCCTGCCATTCCTGTAATTTAGACACCTGCGCCCGCATGGGCTCCGTTGGTGCCAGTGGGGTGCCACTGAGCCATCTGCAGAGATCTAGTTGCAGGATGAGTGATTTAGGCCCTGACCCAGCAAAGCACTTAAGTAGGCACTTAATGTCTAGCATGCGAGTAGCCCCCTTGATGCCAATGGGACAGTCTGCACGAGTAGAGGGAAGTGCTTTGCCGGATCTCACCAGCTCCGTTTCTGCAAAAGAAAAGTGGGTCTGACATCTTAGAATCCTTTGACTTTGTGAATCATAGAAGATCAGGGTTGGAAGGGACCTCAGGAGGTCATCTAGTCCGACCCCCTGCTCAAAACAGGACCAATTCCCAACTAAGTCAAAAGCAGGACCAATCCCCAACTTAATAAAAGCAGTGGAGAGAGGAGAACTGGTTGCCCCTAACTGATGTAGGCTTTCAAAAGGTCTTGGACAAGGATCATCAATGGGGTGTCGTGGAGTGAGAGGCAAGGTATTATCATTGTTCCCACACTGCCACAGAGGCAGAAAGCAGAACAGGAATAAGGGGCTAATTTTCATCCTGGGCAAAGGTTAACAGTGGCAACCTGGAGATTCTGGCCTGGGTCCTGTGCTGTTGAACTCAAACATTCAACAGCAGTACGTATTGTGACAAAATTCCTCCTCTACCGTGGTGGGTCTTGCGCTTATTGGCAGATTTGCTTGCCTCCGAGATTCATGGCAGCCCTCAGTTTGGCCGTTTTCATGAACCCACAGACACAGGAGGAGTTGACCTGGACTGACCAGGAGTTAGGAGGATTTGGGGGGAACCCAGGCCTGCCCTCTACTCCGGGTTCCAGCCCAGGGCCCTGTGGAATGCAGCTGTCTAGAGCGCCTCCTGGAACAGCTGTGTGACAGCTACAACTCCCTGGGCTACTTCCCCATGGCCTCTTCCCAACACCTTCTTTATCCTCACCACAGGACCTTCCTCCTGGTGTCTGATAATGCTTGTACACCTCAGTCCTCCAACAGTGCGTGTTCTCACTCTCAGCTCCTAGTGCCTCTTGCTCCTAGCTCCTCACATATGCACCACAAACTGAAGTGAGCGCCTTTTTAAACCAAGGTGCCCTGATTAGCCTGCCTTAATTGATTCTAGCAGCTTCTTGATTGGCTGCAGGTGTTCTCATCAGCCTGTCTGTCTTGATTGGTTCCAGAAAGTTCCTGATTGTTCTGGAACCTTCCCTGTTACCTTACCCACAGAAAAGGGACCTACTTAACCTGGGGCTAATATATCTGCCTTCTATCACTCTCCTGTATTTCTGATCCTCTGTCCGTTCACTTATCCGGGCAGAGTTCCTCTGGGCGGAGTCCACTGACTCCCTTGATGCCTTTGAGGAGCAGTGGGCGCTGTCCGGGGTTCTCTGCTCAGTATCCCCATCTGGTTCCCTTCGTTTGACCCTTTGCCACACTCCTGGCCCTGTTATTCCATTAGTTGTCCCCCATACTCATATGGTGTCCAGGTCCTGTGGATCCCCCTCTTAAGCTGGGGGGGTGAGATCCTTTAGCAGTGGGCGGGCTTTGCCCACCCACTTTCTGGATCCCCATAGGATCCCTCTCCTGTAGCCATCTGGCCCGACCTTGTCACAGTATGTGTACGCACACACACACAGCATTGGGAGACCTTAACTGGAATCCCAGTGCACGGGGTTGTTGAGAGAGGCCATTCCCTGGCCCCAGGGAGTTTACAGACACAGGGCGGGAGTGACTTGCCCAAGGTCACACAGACAGTAGTGGAGCTGGGATTAGACGCCAGTCCTTCTGGCTCCCAGCAGGCCAGCATCCCATTCACTGGACCACATTGATGTTGCTATCATGTCCATTATAAGGGCTCCTAGTCTCTTCTTCAATGAGCTACACTATTTTTTACAGATCCTATCTAGGTTTGCTTGGTAGCCTCTCCACGCTGTTCACCATGAGTAGCACACTCAGTACTGATCCAAGCAGATCTCAAACACAGCCTTTCTAGCATCCCAGAGCAAGAACCTACTCCTGAGCCATATGGCTTGTGGGAGCCAGATGGCTTCTCTCTCCTTTCTCATATGCCATCAGTTAATTCAGTGCCCTCCTCTATTGAGCCCAGTAGGGTACACCACAGGCCACTTGCCCATGTGACCACAAGGAACCCCAGTAAGAAAGCATGGCTCAGCCTGGTGACCAATTCAACCCATGGCCCCCATGAGGATCCATTAAAAGCCAACGCAGTGGCTGTGTCTTGGCCATGGTGCCTTGCTCAGTAGGAACTAGACGGATACTCCCCTCTTCAGCAGCCATCAGATGATCATTTCAGACAAATTCTACCACCAGATGTACACGTTTTGCAAAGAGGGAACTACCTGGGAAATCCATCAAACCGCAAGGATCACACCCTGCTGGACTCTAACCCTGATGCCTCCTATTGCACTTGGACCCAAGCGTTGTGATCTGTAGCCCTCAGAGACAGGTTTTATTATCCCAATTTTACAGATGAGTAAACAAAGGCAAGGAAAAGTCAAGGTCCCCCAGCACAGCAGAGCCAGAGGCTGGACTGGAATTCAGGAGCATCCACCTCGGTGCTTCATTCATTAGTGACCGCAGCATTCCCCAGGCAAGACGTTTCTCAGTCCAGCAGTTGTGCCATTCACGGTATTAACAATGAGCAACTGCCCCTGTCAAAAGCAGCTGCCAGTTAGGTGTGAGGCCCAGCTTGAAAATCTGGGGGGGTTCGCAGGGAGGGAGCAAGGAAGATTGTCCTGTTTGAGGGGACTAACCTGGGACTTGGGAGAGCTGGGTTCATTTCTTGGCTCTTGCTGCAGCCTGCCTGTGCCTTGGGCATGTCACTTAACTGCTCACTGCCTCAGTGCCCCCATCTTTACTAGGAGGAGAACAGCACTGTCCAGCCTCACAGGGACCAGTAAAGCTTGTGAGGGGCTCAGCTACCGCAGTGCTGAGCTCTGCTGAGACAGGCAGAACCGCTCCCCAGTGACAGAGAAACTGCCCACGCAGACTCCCAGAGAAGGGTTGGGTGGTTCTGCTCCTGGAAAAAGACAAGGCCAGATACCAGCAGCACTGCTGGGGGGGGGAGAAAAAGCACCCCCCTTGCTGCTCACAAAGGGGGCTCCCCCCACCAAATAAGTGCTTGAATCAGTGGGGCCTGGACTGCTTCAAAGCTTTTCCTGTCCCCTTTACCAAGCCTGGGGGAAGGGGTCCAGTGTGAAACGGTGTGGTTGGACCCCACATCTTCCGGGCCCCATCTCTCCCCCAGGGACTGGCCCCCACAGCATTGAGTCAAGCCCCTCACTATGTTGGGAATAACTGCGGGCCCAGAGCTCCTGATGAAGACAAGGGGAGCCTGGCCTCGGGAATGGCCTCTGAGGGGCTAGCCATTTCCAGTGCAGCAGCCGGAGCAGGGCAGGGGCCTGTGGTAAGACCAGCAGGGACCATCCTGCTCTCCAGGGCTGACCGGCTGCTGACCCGGAGCGCCAGCTGCGACCTCCCGCAGCGGGGTGTGTGTGTGTGGGGGGTACTGGCGATGGAGGCCAATGAAGGTCTTTAGGGTCACCCAGCACCATGCATAGGGCAGAAGGCACTTCCAGGAGGCTCTGAGTGGAGAAAATTGTCCCCCCTCCTCCTTCTGGCATAGAGGCGGGTCACTTCACCCTGAAACCCCACTGGGACCCGGTACAGACCCGATCATAGCCCAGGGCCCAGCTGGGGGGGGCCGAAGGGGGGAGAAAGAGGCCAGCCCAGGGTGCGGCCCATTAGCAGGCCCCATCCCTCCCTCTTTCCCACGCTATTTCCTTCATGCTCAGGGAATAGCCGGCAGAGCCAGGGCTGCAGGGCAGTAACACACGGGGCCAAGGGGGGCACTGCCCCACACCGGGCAGGGCTCAGCCCAGAGTCCTTGCTCCAGAAAGGGTGTTGCTATGACAACCCCCTCCCCTCCCCCACATGCTTGAGCCAGGCCTGCCATGACGTCACTTCCTGGAGCCCACACCTGGCCAACCCGGGTCCCGGCTTCACCCAACCCGGCCCTTGGGGTGTGGGGTACAAAACAGCAAGTGCCCCCCCCATTCCGCCTACAAGCTGCTTTTCTCCCTTGTTCATCCTGGATCATCCCCTCCCCCCATAATTAGTCATCAATCATCATCACACCCCCCCAGGGCCCAAGAGTCAACAGCTTAATACACAGCACTGCACCCTATCACCTCCCCCCAGCTGCAGCCCCCCCATTGCAACAGCCCCCCCTCCCCCAGTAATACTGCTCAGTAACACACCGATGCCAGCCTCACCCCCCCCCTTCCAGCCAGTCGTCTGCATCCTCCTCAGACCCTCCCTTCTCTCCAGTTCTCTTTTCAGCCCCCCCATAGCCCCTCTCCCCCCCCAAATCAGTTATCCAGGGAGCATATTTCTGCTTCCAAGCTGCACCTAGGATGATCCCCCCCCCCCCAGCTGCATCTCATTCCCTCCTCCCCTTCCCCCCGACCCCTGAAGCTGCCCGGGGGGGGGTCCCACGTCCCTCCCCTCCCGCAGCCTCCCCCCCCTCACCTGCAGACCGTGATGAGATTCTTCCTCTCCACGGCGATGTTCCTGGAAGAGGCTTTCTTGGAGGAGAGCCCGAGAGCCATGGCAGACTGGATACAGCTCGATTCCATCCAGAGCCGGGGGCGACGGGATCCGCCAGCCGAGCCCCCTCCTCTGCCCCCCAGATCACAAGCCCGGTGCGCCCCCCTGGCCACGGAATATTCTCCTCTCCCCCCCCCACCTCCTCCTCCCGAAAATCCGCTCCACCCCCTGCTGATGGCGTGGCTCAGCAAACCCACGGAAAGGGAGCTCTCCCTGGTGCTGATGCTCGAAGCAGCCCTCCCCCCTGTAGGGAGGCCAGCCCCCTTCCCATGACGCGCTTGCAGGAAGGGACAGCCCACAGGCAGGGCTGGGGAGAGGATGGGGTGCTGGGGGAAGAGGAGAGAAGGTCTCTGGACCATAAGGTGGATAGAAAGCTGGCTAGATTGTCGGGCTCAACGGGTAGTGAGCCATGGCTCCATGTCTAGTTGGCAGCCGGTGTCAAGTGGAGTGCCCCAGGGGTCGGTCCTGGGGCCAGTTTTGTTCAATATCTTCATAAATGATCTGGAGGCTGGTGTGGATTGCACTCTCAGCAAGTTTGCAGATGACACTAAACTGGGAGGAGAGGTAGATATGCTGGAGGGTAGGGATAGGATACAGAGGGACCTAGACAAATTAGAGGACTGGGCCAAAAGAAATCTGATGAGGTTCAACAAGGACAAGGGCAGAGTCCTGCACTTAGGACAGAAGAATCCCATGCACCACTGCAGACTCGGGACCGAATGGCTCGGCAGCAGTTCTGCAGAGAAGGACCTAGGGGTGACAGTGGATGAGAAGCTGGATATGAGTCAACAGTATGCCCTTGTGGCCAAGAAGGCCAATGGCATTTTGGGATGTATAAGTAGGGGCATAGCCAGCAGATCAAGGGACGTGATCATTCCCTTCTATTCAACATTGGTGAGGCCTCATCTGGAGTACTGTGTCCAGTTTTGGGCCCCACACTACAAGAAGGATGTGGAAAAATTGGAAAGAGTCCAGCGGAGGGCAACAAAAATGATTAGGGGTCTGGAACACATGACTTATGAGGAGAGGCTGAGGGAACTGGGATTGTTTAGTCTGAGGAAGAGAAGAATGAGGCGGGATTTGGTAGCTGCTTTCAACTACCTGAAAGGGAGTTCCAAAGAGGATGGATCTAAACTGTTCTCAGTCACAGCAGATGACAGAACGTGGAGTAATGGTCTCAAGTTGCAGTGGGGGAGGTTTAGGTTGGATATTAGGAAAAACTTTTTCACTAGGAGGGTGGTGAAACACTGGAATGAGTTACCGAGGGAGGTGGTGGAATCTCCTTCCTTAGAAGTTTTTAAGGTCAGGCTTGACAAAGCCCCGGCTGGGATGATTTAGTTGGGGATTGGTCCTGCTTTGAGTAGGGGGTTGGACTAGACGACCTCCTGAGGTACCTTCCAACCCTGATATTCTATGATTCCAGGGTCCATCATGCCCTTTTCCCAGGATGGAAGGGATCAGCGCCCCCCGGAGCCCAGCCTTTCCGGAGAGCAGAATCCTCTCTCCAGAAGGCTGGGGATGTTGGGGTCAAAGGAATGGGAATGTGGCACTTTTGTTGCTCAAGGAGAGAGTTTATTCATGAATGGGGCTTGGGAGGTGGGTAAACAAAGCCCATCTGTCTGTTCTCCAGACCAACGGCCTGAGCCATTCATTTCGGAGCCAGGACCCGGCAGGCCCAGTTCTCGACTCCTAGGGGAGTTGAATAAGGAGTCCAGAGTCTGGAGCCTTGTCCCACTTTCAACCATGGAGGGGATGACTAAAGAATCCAAATTCCGCAAGGGGAAAATCCCAGGTTTTGACATGCACGTGGCTGAATAAGGATTCCAGGCATAATTTAAGTCAGACAACATGAACGAGAGAGCTCTGGCGGTCTGCGTGATGTGGAGAACAGGGGCTACTCCACACAGGGACGGCTGAGCTGGAAATTAAGCTGTAGCAGCCGGAAATGGCCTCTCCACTCACCCTCCACTTCCCTCGCCCTTCACACAGAGGATGTGTGGATTACACCCAAGGGTTACTCACTCACACACAGTATGGATAGGACGCAGACTCCAGTTCCCAAGCTTTGATTAAGTCACCCAAAGCTTTTCAGGCCAAGAGAAAATGAACTGCCATTCAGCACTAGCCTGGCACCCACAGGGCCTGGGTTCAATGCCAAGCTCCTTGGGACGGTCTCTTCCCAGTCTGTGAAATAGAGACAGTTATGAAATATTCTAGCCCCTAGGAGCCCCAGTCCTGGACCAGGTCCCATTATGCTAGGTGTAGAAATGGAACAAAAAAAGACAGTCCCTGCTCTTAATACTCCTTCTCCAGGTCTTTCTGTGGAAACTCTTCAGAGCAGGGTCTTTCACTGTGTACGTACTGCACCCAGCACACTGGAGCCCCGATCTCAGTCAGGGCCTGTGAATATAACAGCAACCTAGAAGCTTCTGCCCCCTGCTGCTCCGAGTGGGTACAGCACATTGTGTGCGATGGGCCGGATTCTGGTACCACTTGACTCCCAGGGAGGTTTGCCTAGTGGGAGCGAGGGCGTGCCAGGCAGAGGGCTCGTGGCTGCCATTCGCCGAAGAGAAATCAAATGGGTGCATCTCTTTATGGGTTTTTTCGGGGAGACGCTTGGACGGGGTGTTCTGCTACTGATTCTGCCTGCAACCCCTTGGGCAAGTCTTTGTCTATTTGTGCCTCAGTTTCCCATCTGTAACATGGGGATAGCAGCGCTGCTTTCCCTACGTCACTGGGATGTCGGGAGGATCGGCGCATTAGAACTTGGGTGGGGCTCAGCTTTCGGAGCAGCCAGTAGCACCCTAGGGTGGGGATCAACGCTCCAAAGCCCCTTGGAGCTAGACAGGGTGCAGCGATCACTTTGCCGAGAGAAATGGGGGGCACAGAGGGTTCTTCATCCCCCCACCCCTATCCAAATTCAAATCTAGTTGCTGGGCTCCTCTTGTGGTGCCTGTTTCTAGTGGGATGCTGAACAAGGGCCTAGTTAATGGGATGTAGGCAGGTGCTTAAGGGTTTTGCTGGCTCAAGTTTTTGAAGGGATGTTCCTGGCTGGGTGTGGGAGGGCAGCACGGCACAGCAAGGGTTAACGGAGCGTCACCATCCCTAGAAGCACTTGCCAGGTCTCCCCGGCCTTTTTAAAGACCTGGCAGAGAGTCTCTGGTGACTGGAGGGTGTGGTGAAGTTGGTCACGCTGAGATAACATAGGATCCCTAGGCTCTCCCCATAGATAAGGCTAATCACACAGCTTTGTCTGTCTGTATCTGCAGCAGAAGGCAATCAGCCCTCCCCCCAGGCACCCCACCATCCTCACAGCCTGGCCTGGCCACCTGCCCCAGCACCCCATGGGCAGGGTTTTGTCTCCTTCCCCCCAGGAAAGTTCCAATTTCCTGCAGCCAGGCTCAGCCAATGAAGCTATCCAGTGGCAGCCCTTGGTTTAGCCTGGAGATCAGGGACTGGATCCAGATGCCAGTCATTTGAAACCCAGGGCTCCAGAAGGGCCTGGCAGCGGTTTCTTACACCTGCCATGTAATGGGGTCTGGAGAGACTACAGAGAGTGGGGTCTAGTGGTTAGAAGCAGGGTCAGGCCTCCTGGGTTCTATATCTGTCTCTGGGAAGGAAGTTTCAGAGTAACAGCCATGTTAGTCTGTATCCGCAAAAAGAAAAGGAGGACTTGTGGCACCTTAGAGACTAACCAATTTATCTGAGCATAAGCTTTCGTGAGCTACAGCTCCCTTCATCGGAGCTTCCTTTTCAAGGAAGTGTGGTCTAGTGGTTAAAGACACAGAAGCATTCCCCCCCCCCCAGAACTGCATTTTTAGAAAGCCCAGAAACAACCTTGATTTGCTAGAGCACTTTCCTCTGTGGTAACATGGGCCCCCTTTCCCTAGTGCCACCTGCCCCCTCCCTCACCTCCCCAGTCATTCCCCTGACCCTGCAAGCACAGGGCTCCCCTCCCATGGCACAAGTAGGGGAACAGGCCTTAGAATGCACATGTCCCATGTGACCAGATCGGTCTCTTCCTCTGCATCCATTTCATGTGTCACACACACACACACATCCCCCTCTCCACCTCCCTTGAGCTCAGTGACTGCTTCTCCCACACTGCAGGCTGGTTTCTGCATTTCTCTTCCCCCCTCGATTTCCTGATGCATCCTCCAAGCCCAGCAGTGAAATAGTCAGATGGGCACTGAGTGCGTGTACACCCCCCACCTTCCCCGGTGTCCATCTGAGCTGCCAAACTGAGAGGGCTGGGGCTCAGAGATCCTCTCTCCTGCCCCCTCCCTCTATCTTTCTTTCCAGCCTAGATCAAGTAGCTGCAGGCTTGTGACATGGATGCAAGTCTCTGCTGCAGACATCCAGCATCCTCAACCCAAGCATTAAAAAAAAAAGTCTGGAGTCAGCCCTCCAAAAAGCACAAGATTGGCTTAAAAGTCATGACATTTTAAGTGATGAGCAAGGTCAGATTTTTTGCATCAGGGTGTTGGAACCTTTTGGGGTCTCATTTTTCAAGCTTTTCGCCGTAGCCGGGGTGGGGGGGCCAACAATATTATTTTGTAAAGAAAAAAAAGGGATGGCTGAGATTCTCACGTAAACAACATGACTCAGGGGTTGGGGGCTTTAAGAAACCCCCAAAAAACACAACTCATGGAAGTTCAGAGGTTACAAAGCCAAAAGGGACCACTGTGACCCTGCACAACACAGGCCATAGGACTTCCCGGAATTAAATTGGCAGCCATCACAGAGCCATCTGATCATTAAGCTCACCACAGTAGGTTACATCAGCACAAACATCCATATCTGTGAAAGGGCTGCTCGCTCCAGAGTATTCCTTTGGGGCCAAGTGGGAACGCCATACAAGCTCTGCCTCAGTTTCCACTTTTCAGCCAGCTTTATAGATTGCAAAGCCAGACAGGACCATTTGTAATCATCCAGTCTCACCTCCTACATAACCCAGGCTAAAGCCAAGGGATCAACCCAGGGTCACACTGTGAGTCTGTGGCAGAACAGGGAGTTGAACCTAGGTTTCTGAGATCCTAGACTAATGCCCTAATCACCAGCCCAGCCTTCCTCACCAGCCCTGTCTTTACTCCACCACCCTTCCTCAGCTAGAGACTTGCAGCAGCTTGGCCCATCACCAGAGTCATTACTGAGAAAGTCCCACCTTCTAGAGTAACCAAGTCCAAAAGGGAATACAAAATAACAGCTTTTCTACCCATTCCTTCTTACAGTCTGTCCTCTGGCCTGCCTGGAATCTTGCCTTGCCCCAGGGCCCCCTTCTCTCTGGCTCAGAGCGGTCAACAGGCAAACCCAATCTGCTGCGGTCCTAATGTTGCAGGGTGTGTTTACACGGCATCCAGGAGCAAACCTCCCAGCCCACTTCAACAGACTCAGGCTCTCAGGGCTTATGCTAGCTGTGACATAGACAATCCTACAGGAACCTTCCTTTTTTCAGCAAGCTTCTCCCAGGCCCCCAGCCCTGCCCTCTCTCTCTTATTTATCCCAGAGGCCTGATTGAGTCACATGGCCTATCTGCTCTACCTGGGGAGGCCAGGGAAGTATCTACTACAGGTGAGGTTGAGTCATCTCCCCTTAAAGGGCCAGCCAGCCTGTGGCAGTTGCCACAGTACCACAGAGATGGTATTTACACTGGGGCAAACCTCCCTAGGCAGGGGTGGATCCTGCAGACAGAGCACCCCTCCCTCTGTGTGTCTGGTGCCTTGTCTCTGTGGGGTATTTCCTGCGACGATCCCGGACATCGCATGCCCACTCGAGCACACCCGTGGTATCCATGCTGAGAGCAGACAAGCCTCTGATAACCTTTGACCAGCCAGCTGGTCACCCTGACACACTTTGGTGTGACCCTGTGTATTGATAACCTCTGGGGCCAAATGGGCCAGGGCGACATTGGCGTGCCTGATCGGGTGTCTGCACTGTCTTAACCCTTTGTGGGCATGTCGTCTCTCCCATCCTTTGCACACCAATCGAATGGAAAGAAAGCAAGTGGGTGCCAAAGACCCATGTGTGTGAGCCAGACCCTATTCCTATGCACTGTGGTGCGGGTTGTAACACGCAGGGCTCGGAGCTGCGTGTAATGCGTGTAATGCAGGGCTCGTGGTGCGGGTTGTAACACTCAGGGCTTTAAAATGGCTCGGAGCTGTTTCCTGTACGATTTTGTGGCCAGGTCAGCACAGGGGTTCTCCTGCTGCTGTCCCTCTGTGTCCGATCTCTGCTCCTCTCTGTTTCCTGAGCGCTGCCCATTGAGTTGGGAGCCATCCACCCTGTGCTCTCCTCCTCAGACTAAAGCCGGGGCAAAGAGGCACAGGGCACCGGACCAAGGTGACAGCCAGTCGCTGACGCAGAGGTGATGCTAGCCCATTGGGGGCCCTAGGCAGGAATATTTGGGGGGTCCCCCGCACATACAACAAAAGCAAATGCGGGCCCCCTGGAGCTGCCTGAGGCCCTGAGCAGTTGCTTAGTCTGCTTATGCCTAGCCCCGGCTTTTGCTGATGTGCAATAAAACCCGCTTTGAGGGGGTGCCAGAGAACTACAGTGGCAGGGGGCTGGGCTGCGGCTGGCGATAAGCTCAGTGACATCGGGGTGCAATGGGGCTCCCTTGATTTCAGGGGGTTACTCTGGGTTCACACCAAGGGGGCTGAGAGCAGGAGCCAGCCTGCTGGCTCGGCGTCTCTGCTGTAACTGGCAAACGTGGGTGGGCTGGGGGGAAATGCTGATCTGAAATGAGGGACGGGCGAGAGGTGGGGAGGGGAGGGGAGTTGGTGGAGGGCAAAGGGAAGAAAGGCAGGTGGGGGGAGGGGAAGCAGGTGGAAAGAGGCAGGTGGGTGGGCTGGACTCCCCCATCTCTAGTTGCATATTTTCCTTTGAAAGCATCTGTACCCGGTGAGGACTGAGCATGTGCAATGGGGAACCTGGCACTGGGAGGCCCTGAGTCAGAGAGGGGCGGGCCTCGGTTACTTTCCGAGCTCCAGGGAGGTCTGTTCATTCACCCCCATTCGTTTACCCCTGGCACCCACCCACCCACAGCCACGCACACACCCACATGTGGACGCCCCCGACACACACACTCACACCAGGCCACTCACACTCACGAGTCACGGGTCCCCGTAGCCTGAAGCGTGGGCCAGTCCCCAGAGGTGTGCCCACAGGCTAGCTCACAATTTCCCACATCGCAGACACAGGTCATCCATGCGGCTTAAAATAAGTGGATGGTGCAAAACCAATCTGTGCAGAGCAGCATCACGCTGGCCAGGTTTTGTTCGATTTGGTGCCAGCTGCCGATCGGCCAGGTGGCTGAAATGCGTTTTTCCTGCTGTCTCTTGTGCCTCCGAGGTGCGTCCAGGGCAGCCTGTGAAATCTAGAACAATTTGCACTGACGTGCTCCCGTGCTTTTCAACCACCGACCTCAAAGGGCTGTGCAGAGGTGGGGAGGGGCTGATACTGTTTTACAGGTGGGGAAACTGAGGCACGGAAAAGAGGGGAATGTGATTTTCCCAAGGTTACGCAGGGCACAGCTGGGAATGGAATCCTAGGCCAGTGCCCTGTCCAGGCCATCAGGTTGCCTCTCTCACCCTAGGCATGATCCATAGTCGGATGACCAAGCATGGACCACACACCAGCCCCAGACATCAGGAAATGACACACAGGGAGGCTAATAGCCTGGAATCAACAGAAAAGGCACATACTTGATCCCTCTGGGAAGCAGTCCAAGGTTCCCGAGTCAGTCAGTGCCAGAATTGGAGAAGCCTCTTCCTCTGCCTATAATGCCATGTCCCCTGGGCATGGTGGCATGGAGAGAACCTAGTGGTTGGGTTGGCTTTACCGGGGAGTGGGGCTGGTTAGGTGAGCAGGGCTGGGTGGGGTTTGTATCACTCTGCTATTGATGCGAGAAGGGTCAAAAAGGCAGGCGCTGGGAATGAGCAGTAAGGAGCATTGATGGCCATTTGGGGTCCACAAGGTCTCTGCTGAGATGCCAGTTGGAGGGCTGCCGCTGAGCATGCTGGGTACGTCCGGGCAGCCCACACCGGCTGCGCAGCTGAGCATGCTGCGTACCTCCGGGCAGCCCACACCGGCTGTGCAGCTGAGCATGCTGGGTACCTCCGGGCAGCCCACACCAGCTGCACAGCTGAGCATGCTGGGTACCTCTGGGCAGCCCACACCAGCTGTGCAGCTGAGCATGCTGGGTATGGCCAGGCAGCCCACACCGGCTGTGCAGCTGAGCATGCTGGGTATGGCCGGGCAGCCCACACCGGCTGCGCAGCTGAGCATGCTGGGTATCTCTGGGCAGCCCACACCGGCTGCGCAGCTGAGCATGCTGGGTACCTCCGGGCAGCCCACACTGGCTGCGCAGCTGAGCATGCTGGGTACCTCTGGGCAGCCCACACCGGCTGTGCAGCTGAGCATGCTGGGTATCTCTGGGCAGCCCACATCGGCTGCGCAACTGAGCATGCTGGGTACCTCCAGGCAGCCCACACTGGATGCGCAGCTGAGCATGCTGGGTACCTCTAGGCAGCCCACACCGGCTGTGCAGCTGAGCATGCTGGGTACGTCCGGGCAGCCCACACCGGCTGTGCAGCTGAGCATTCTGGGTACCTCCGGGCAGCCCACACCGGCTGTGCAGCTGAGCATTCTGGCTACATCAAAATGTAACGCCCCTGCCATGCTACCTAATGGTCTCAGCAGTGCCCAGAGCTCTCTGCAGCAACAAGGCCCTGCTGACTGTGGTGAGGGACCTGGATTTTGCAGCGGGCTGGACGTTCTGCTCTCACTGCGCAGGTTTCTGCTGAACTGAATGTGCAAATAAAGAATGCGATCAGCAGCCTGATCTCTTGTTATTTATCTTCAGATTCAATACAGTTCCCATTGGTCTTCCCCGACATTGTGAGCATGCCACCGCTTTTGTAGTTAACCACCCATGACTGCACTGTGGGGAGAGCTGGCAGCTTGGCCATCTCTACACGGGTTGCTCTCGAGTTTTTTACAACCACGAGGGCTAGAAAGGTAATTCAGAAAGAAGAAATGAAAGCTCCCAGCCTATACCTGCAGTGTAGGGTGGCTCCCATGGCAGATTCCAGGCTGCAAAAATCAGAGATGACAAAAGGCTCTGGTTCTAGATCCACCCGGGTAGAACACGCCGGCCAGGATGTTGGACAGTCCAGGCACATCCTGGAAGATCAGGCGTGCTGTGCATACATGGAGGTAAAACACATCTAGAATGCTTGGCAGCATGGCAAGTGGGTCCTACCTGCATGCGGCTGGGCCATTCAGCAGCATGACAGGTGAGCTCTACCAGGAGCTGCTATTTGGCAATACACTGGGTACGTTCTGCCTTGACATACCTAGAACCTGTGGCTGCACCGCCGGTACATCTAGGTAGAACAACCCTGTTGAGCCGGTGAAAGTTTCAAATGCATCCATGCAGAATGTGCCTGGAACCTGCCCCCAAAGCCCAGTGAAGTCAATGGGAGCGTTTCCTTCAACGTTAGCGGGCCAGGCATCAGGCCCTCGGTGGACTACTGAGCACAGCAGGTCCAAACACCTGGTGTGATGCCCAGCGCACTGGGCGCGTGCTATGCCCCTGGGCTATTCACGGATAACCGTGGTATGGACATGTTAGTAAATACAGGCACGCTTGCAGTGAGATCGGCAGGAGTTGAGCCCTTGCTTCAAATGCCTCACGTAATGTCCGCCAGGGAGATGCCTCACCAGAAGCACTTTTTAAAAAAATCAACAAAATTCGAGAAGGGTTCCCCGCCTCACGTCCGCCCAGGGCTTTCCCCAAAGGGAATCCCCAGAAATTGGTAAACAAGATATTGCAAGGACAGGAGCTGGGCCATCCACACGACCCACCAACAAAAAAAAAAAAAAAAAAGTGCATTAAACCTAATTTGCAAAAGTCAATGAAGTTAGTAGCGGGCGAGAGAGATGGAGGCAAGAGAGATGGGGGCTGGGCAAGGTGGCGGCCATGGCCATGGGCAGGGAGGGGAAGGCTAGGTTCTGCAAGATGGTCTCTCCAGATAGCGCTGTTTACGGGGCTGCAGTAAGGGTGAATCTCTAAGCGGCAGGGGAGCGCGCCGGGCTGGTGGGCCAGAGAGATTAGGAAGGTGAGCATGACTCAGGAGTTTGAAGCGCCTCCGGCTCGATCGCAGGTCTCTTTACCATCTCCCCGGGTGGCAGGCTACCACAGCTGAGCCAGGGGCTCCAGGAGGAGAACCCAGCTGGCAGGCTTGGGAGGCTTCTCGGGATCCCACCGGGCACTGGTAGGTCAGTTCGCTCATTCGCTCGCCCTTGGGATGGAGCTGCACGGGGAGTGTGGCTGAGTGGGTGGAGTCTGGGGGGGGAGGGGGCGGAGAGGGGTGTTGGTGTCTTCACCTGGGGGAGCTTAGGGGGGAGAAGGGCCATGAGGGCAGCTCACTGGTATCTCTGGAGGGAGTTGGACTGGCAGACACTCTAATGCAATGGGGTTCGAGATCGGCTAAGGAGATGATCTGCTCGGAGGTCGGAAAGCTGTGTGGCTCCTTCCCCCCCCGCCCCGGGAATGCTGCGGGGTTTGGAGGCTGCTCGGAAGTCTGGCGAGTGTTAGCCCCCAATCCTAGCCAGAGGCCAAGCAGAACCATTCCCCCCTCTCAGATCCCTCCCCATATTTCCTGTTGGATACGGGACTCCCTGCCATTTCCTGTGCTCAGCTGGTGTGTCGTTTGGGCAGCTGCCTTGCGGTGATGGTGCTGGCTGCGACTTGGGTGACCAGATGTCCCGATTTTATAGGGACTGTCCCGATAGTCGGAGCTTTTTTTTATATAGAGGACTATTACTCCCCACCCCGGTCCCAATTTTTCACACGTGCTGACTGCTCACCCTCGCTGTGACTTTATGGACATGGGCACTGTGCCCGGGTCACTGAGACCAGAGTCTGCCCCTTGGCGTGTAAAGAAATTGGGGGGCTGGTCACAGAGGTTGGCGTGAAAGGGGCTGTGAAGAGCTCAGGCCAGCAGAGGAGGGAGGGTAGCCACAGAAGTGGAGTTGGCTGTTCACGGAGGCCCCGAGGACCTTCCTGGGGCTGACGGAGGGTCCTGCTGGAGTTGCAGGGCCAGGAGTGGGGTTCTGCAGGAGAAAGGGGAAGCTGAGCACGCCCAGCGGCTTGCTGTTGCCTCCATCCAAACCCAACCGACTGCTGAGCTCCTGTGGCCTGGCCTTCCCCCGTAGGCCTGGGGATCGGAGCGGCTGGTTGTCTCTCCAGGGCTGGCTGACACAGCTCGTGGCCCTGCCTTTGAAGCCCAGAGCTGGGGGGAAGCTGTGAATCACCCCAGCTCGGCTTAGCTTGCATGGAGACCTGGTTCTCTGGCAGGCACCCCAGTCCCGTGCCAGGGCTTGGGGGTAGGGGGAACTGGTCACCTTGGTGAGTTTTCTCCATGGGGATGTTGATTGTTTAACGGCTGTTGCTTGTGAGGTGCCCAGAAGGGCACAGGCTGAGAGGCAGGAGCCATCTCAGGGCTCTATACTGTGGCACTGGGGGGTATAGATTCTATACTGTGGGTCACAGGGCTCTATACTATGACACTGGGGGTATAGATTCTATACTGTGGGTCACAGGGCTCTATACTGTGACACTGGGGGTATAGATTCTATACTGTGGGTCTCAGGGCTCTATACTGTGGCACTGGGGGGTATAGATTCTATACTGTGGGTCACAGGGCTCTATACTGTGACACTGGGGGTATAGATTCTATACCGTGGGTCACAGGGCTCTATACTGTGACACTGGGGGTATAGATTCTATACCGTGGGTCTCAGGGCTCTATACTGTGACACTGGGGGTATAGATTCTATACCGTGGGTCTCAGGGCTCTATACTGTGACACTGGGGGTATAGATTCTATACCGTGGGTCACAGGGCTCTATACTGTGACACTGGGGGTATAGATTCTATACTGTGGGTCACAGGGCTCTATACTGTGGCACTGGGGGTATAGATTCTATACCGTGGGTCTCAGGGCTCTATACTGTGGCACTGGGGGTATAGATTCTATACCGTGGGTCACAGGGCTCTATACTGTGGCACTGGGGGTATAGATTCTATACCGTGGGTCTCAGGGCCATATTTGGGGCAGGGGGGTACAAATTCTGTACTGCGGATCACTGCTATACACAGTGGCCTCAGTGTCATTTGCTGGGTCAAGGGATGTCAATCGTTCCAGCACCTGAGCCCTGCTGAGGGGGAGAGATAGCCCCTCCCCCATCTCCCCCCTTCCCTACCCCCCCAGCCCTTTCCCACTGTCGGTTCTTTTTGTGCCATTTCACCCCTGCCCCCCTCTGGGCTCTGGCTGGGCCCGGCTCATGCTGCAGTTTAACTGGCGTGTCTCCCAGGGGAGGCACGGAGCTGCCCCTCTTTTGGGGATTCCTGGAGCTGGGCTACTAAGAGGGACGTTCTCTACTGACCCCCCAGCTCAGAATCAAGGAGGGGAAGGGAGGGGGTGGGGGTTGGCTGCACAGAGGGGCTCAGCCCATGGACTATCAGCATGGTGCAGAACACAGCAGCCAGGTGCTGATGCAATATCCGCCCCCTCCTCCCTCCTCCTCTAAGTGCCGGGAACGCCCTTTACTCCAAAGCATTTTGCAAACAGAGCTCACTTTGCCCACTGCTGAAATGCAGCCAGCTCTGGGGAGGGGCGTGGAGCTGTTCTATTGTGCACAGCCAGGCCACGCGAGAGCTTCTGGGCAAAGACAGAAGGCTCTGTGGGAGTCTGGAGCGGCACAGCCAGAAGTGGGGCAGTGGGCTAAAACCGCCCGCTCTCGCGAAAAGAAAACGCGTCGTGACATCATCAACGATCACGCAAGGCCAGATGGGGCGTTGGCTCAGTGCTGGCCAAGTGCCGTGGGCTGTGTGACTCCCTGCAGCCCCTGGGGATTTCCAAGCTTAGCCACAAAGTGCGCCCCAAGAGGGATGCTGCCTTGCCCTGCCGGCCCTGCAGCGCTCATGAGCTGACGGGCTCTCCGGGTGCAGACCGTGTGTCCCCGTGTGAGCTCACGTCTCATGGCCACGCACTGTGACCCAGGTCCTGGCTGCACACACATGACAGATCCCCAGCAGCACACGGAGCTGCTGAGCTTATGGTTCTCCCGGTATCAGTCATGCCACCAGGCAGGCAATACAGGGCTGGACCCCGAATGCTTCGCTACCCCATTCCCCCTCTAGCCCATCACCCACCTACCAGGCTGGCCACGTCTTCAGTGAATTCCCCGGGATATTCATCCTACGTTTTCTCTGCGTGTGCCCCATCCCCTACGAGGCTGCAGCGAGCTTGCTAGTTCTCTGCAGTATCCTGTGACAGGGACCCTCCAGCTCTCCCCCCCGCCCCCCCTGCTCTCATGGGCAACTCCTTCCTGGGGGGAGGGATAGCTCAGTGGTTTGAGCATTGGCCTGCTAAGCCCAGGGTTGTGAGTTCAGTCCTTGAGGGGGGCCATTTAAGGATCTGGGGCAAAAACTGGGGATTGGTCCTGCTTTGAGCAGAGGGTTGGACTAGATGACCTCCTGAGGTCTCTTCCAACCCCGATAGTCTATGATTCGTGGCCAGGGCAGGGAAGCCCAGTTATCTGACCCAGAACCTCCTACTGGCCATATGCTCGGGGTTTCCCAGAGCCAGGCACTGCCATACAGGGAATCGATGGGCCCTTGCAGTGCCGGGGAGGGGCAGGGGGCTCTGAAAATTCATCCCGGAGACCTCTCTGAGGCAGGCAGGAGCAACTAACGATCCTAATGGGCTAACGCCAGGCTAGCTGGAGTCCAGACCCTTAGCGCCCCAGAGGCCGCTCACAGGGCTGCAGGACCGGGCCCAGCCAGCTCTGAAAATGGCCTAAGTACATCTGGCAAAGGATGCCCCAAGTCCGAGGTCAAAAGGCGAGGCAAGATTCTGCCTTCAGGCAAGTGTGAGACAGTGGGTTAGCATGTGATTGTGTCGCCTTCTAGTGGCTGACCCTGCTACTGCACTAGCCTGCCACTTCTGGAAAATCTGCTTTTTGCTCAGGCGTCAGAGGGCTGTCCTGTACGCCTGGTGCTGGATGGTCCCAGGTTTGATTCTCACTGATGAGCAGGGTGTCTGTACAATGCGTGCCTGGCTGCAGCTTGTTTGCTAAACCAGGTGCGGCTGTGTTGAAACGGGGCTCCCAAGAAACTGGCTTCAAAGACAGGTCAGGCGGCCAGTTTGCACGGAGTCAAAGCTGCGTTCGAACCTAAATTCACAAAATGCATTGATCAGCAAGGAAACAGACACACCCTATGTAGTGCATAGAAAGAGACCCTCACTGTTTGCTTTAGCCTTGGTGCTTGCTGGCTGGCTAAAACCTGCTGCAAACCAGTTTAGCTGGGATTATGATGTGCTGAGGACCCCAGGTTAGATCAGGATTTGGGATATGAACTCTCCCAGTTTGCTTGGTTTTTTTTGGGGGGGGGAGGCCTGTGGGTGGGCTGCATCTGGGGTTCCAGTATGATCTGTTAGAAAAATGAGCTGGAGTCCTGATATTTGCGGCTGAATCTGGGTCTGAACTGGCCCCAGGCTGTGGCTCTCCTCCCCCTTCTATTACGGGGGTTCTTGTGGGGAATGAAAGAGTTGGCTTTGAATCCAGACTCCCCTGCAGTTCAGGGTTTGTGGGTCCACAGGCTGGTCTGGGTGGGTCTCGAAGGCTTCCTCAACACACAGAAGTTGCACCAGTTGAATTTAAACACTTTTAAAAACTGGCACACTCCTGTATTGGTTTACGTGTGGCTTATTTTGGTTTAGCTTGAACCTGTTCCTGATCAGCTTAAATAAAATCAAATAAGCCTGGTTTAAACCAAAGCTGGAGTGTCCACACAGCCTTTGGGTTTCGAACTTGGTTTCCCACCCCATCTTAAGTTAAACCAGAGCCACTCTGCATCTAACCAAGCCCTCGTTTGACCCTGGTTCGGAGGTCAATGCAGACACGGCCTAAACCTGTTGCCTGGGTGCACTCAGTGAAGGTGGGTTACACGCTGGGGAGCTGTGGGTTGGTACGCCGCTCTCACCCCCACTGGGGACTCGCTGAGTGACCCTGAGCAACCCTCTACACCTCATTTCCCCTGTTACTACCTTAAACGTCAGCGTAGCAAACTCCCGGCATTTGGGAGCGGGGCTGTGTCGCAGGAGTGAATGACTCCTGCGTGTGGCTCTGTGCTGAGGGGGAGGGGGGCATAGGGACATGACACCCCCAAATGCGCTCATCGCAAACCTCAAAATAAACAGTTTCCAGAAGCCCAGAAAGCTCAGATGGAAACGCAAACACCATCTGCACGTGGGTGGCAGTCAGCAGGGATGGACAGCTGGCACCAGGGATTGATACGTTTCCTACGGCACTCACCGCCAGCCCTGACAAAGGATTCAGAGCTTTATTACATGAGTCCCTTGAGGCTCCAGCTGAGACCAGGGCCCGACGTGCCAGGCGCTGCACAGGCCGACTGAGAGACAGAGCTTAGGCTCAGATCCTCAAAAGTATTGAGGTGCCGAACTCCCTTAGACATCACTGGGAATTAGGCACCTCAATAGCTTTGAAGATCTGGGCCTGACAGTCTAACGAGGCCAAGCAGATAATGGGTTATCACTGTACAGATGGGGAATGGAGGCCCAGGGAGATGAAGGGCCGGATTTCCGCTGGGTCGGGGGACACAGCACTTTTGGAAAACCTGGCCCTTGGAGTTTGGCCCGGTGTCACACTGGAAGCCATGGTAGTGCTGGGAACTGACCCCCACTCTCCTGAGTCCCAGCTCAGTGCCTGATCCCTCCTCCCAAAGCCAGCCGTGCACCTGCAGAATAGGCATGGATCCACTTCTGTGCCTATGCTCTGGGATGCTGCAGAGAGGGCCAGGAGCTCCTGGGGTAAGCCAGGTCTAAGGAGGAGCAGGGGCTGCCATAAATGATGCCTGCAATCCGGTATTCTGCAGGGGGGGCGTGGGGATCCCGGCATGAGCTACCACGCCAGGCCTACCTCACGCTATCCCTGCCTTTCCTGACATACATTTCTTCCCTTTGCCTTTTCAGCGATTTGGGCCCATCGGGTGATGCTGCCTCCGGGCTGATTGCTGGGACAGAGCAAGAGACGTGGGGAGAGGAGCAATGAGCAAAAAACCCATGGAGGATCCAGGCCAGGTAGTGGAAACTCAGAGCCAGACTAAATCACTGCCCCACTCAGTCCATCCGGCCCCTGCTGCTCCCTGCTTTCCTCAGGGCAATCCCTGCAGAGCTTCGCTACCATCCCCCACAGGGAATCCCTTCACGGACACCTGGCTTCACACTGGGTTACCATCCCCCACGGGGAATCCCTGTGCGGACACCCTGCTTTACACTGGGTTACCATCCCCCACAGGGAATCCCTGCACAGACACCCTGCTTCACACTGGGCTACCATCCCCCATGGGGAATCCCTGCACGGACACCCTGCTTTACACTGGGTTACCATCCCCCACGGGGAAACCCTGCACGGACACCCTGCTTCACACTGCGTTACCATCCCTGACGGGGAATCCCTGCACGGACACCCTGCTTCACACTGGGTTACCATCCCCCACAGGGAATCCCTGCACAGACACCCTGCTTCACACTGGGTTACCATCCCACACGGGGAATCCCTGCACGGACACCCTGCTTCACACTGGGTTACCATCCCCCACGGGGAATCCCTGCACGGACACCCTGCTTTACACTGGGCTACCATCCCCCACGGGGAATCCCTGCACGGACACCCTGCTTTACACTGGGTTACCATCCCCCATGGGGAATCCTTGTGCGGACACCCTGCTTCACACTGCGCTACCATCCCGCACGGGGAATCCCTGCACGGACACCCTGCTTTACACTGGGTTACCATCCCCCATGGGGAATCCCTGCACGGACACCCTGCTTTACACTGGGCTACCATCCCCCACGGGGAATCCCTGTGCGGACACCCTGCTTCACACTGGGCTACCATCCCCCACGGGGAATCCCTGTGCGGACACCCTGCTTCACACTGGGTTACCATCCCCCACGGGGAATCCCTGCGCGGACACCCTGCTTCACACTGGGCTACCATCCCCCATGGGGAATCCCTGCACGGACACCCTGCTTCACACTGGGCTACCATCCCCCACGGGGAATCCCTGCACGGACACCCTGCTTCACACTGGGTTACCATCCCCCACGGGGAATCCCTGCACGGACACCCTGCTTCACACTGGGTTACCATCCCCCACGGGGAATCCCTGCACGGACACCCTGCTTTACACTGGGCTACCATCCCCCACGGGGAGTCCCTGCACGGACACCCTGCTTCACACTGCGCTACCATCCCCCACGGGGAATCCCTGCACGGACACCCTGCTTTACACTGGGTTACCATCCCCCATGGGGAATCCCTGTGCGGACACCCTGCTTCACACTGGGTTACCATCCCCCACGGGGAATCCCTGCACAGACACCCTGCTTCACACTGCGCTACCATCCCACACGGGGAATCCCTGCACGGACACCCTGCTTTAGACTGGGTTACCATCCCCCATGGGGAATCCCTGCACGGACACCCTGCTTTACACTGGGCTACCATCCCCCACGGGGAATCCCTGCACGGACACCCTGCTTCACACTGGGTTACCATCCCCCACGGGGAATCCCTGCACGGACACCCTGCTTCACACTGGGTTACCATCCCCCATGGGGAATCCCTGCACGGACACCCTGCTTCACACTGGGTTACCATCCCCCACGGGGAATCCCTGCATGGACACCCTGCTTCACACTGGGTTACCATCCCCCACAGGGAATCCCTGCACGGACCCCCTGCTTCACACTGGGTTACCATCCCCCACGGGGAATCCCTGCACAGAGACCCTGCTTCACACTGCGCTACCATCCCCCACGGGGAATGCCTGCATGGACATCCTGCTTCACACTGGGCTACAGTCCCTATGGGGAATCACATCAGAGCATCCCTCTGTATCCCAGAGTAGAGATGGTACTGGGCCCCACACTGTGTCTCAGAGCTGGTGCCCTGGGATACAGCTGCCCAGGCTGTGCTGCCCAACACAGGCAGGGTTAATGACCATGAAGGGTGTTCTCCTTCCCCCCGTTAGGAGGATTATGAAGCTGAAATGAGGAGCAGGCTGGATGAAGAGGGCTACAGGGACCCCAAACTGAAACAATCAGAGATGTCACTCGATGAACAAGGCAGTGAGTAACCCGAACGCTCATAGTTCATTAAGGGTTAACAGGGGGGTTAGGGTTCCCTTGCAATGGGACATTCTCTTCACCATTGACACCTGTTTGTAGCAATGCAGCTTGAGGTCGTGATGTAAGGTAGGGTTGTCAGAGCACATGCTTCAGGGCACCCCCTGCCTGCCTGGGGGTGAGATCAGGAAGGAATTCCCAGCCCTCCCATGTCACCCCATTAGCTCGGTGCACTATGAAGGGTTCTGATGTCCTCATGGCCACTGCTAGACCCGGGGTGCCTGGCTATGCAGGGCTGGTGGTCCTCTCTCTCCTCCCTTTGCCTGCCCTCCAACCAGCCTCCCTGCCTTGCGGTTTGCTACCCCTGCAGTCTCAAGTGGTCCCCCCATTGCAGTTTGCTGCTCCCCCTGTCTGACATAGTCCCTGATATAGATATATTGCAGAAAAAAGTGTTGCATTCACAAGGAATGTTGCACAAATCCACAAAGAAGAATTTGGCCAGCTCTAGCTGTGCGATAGATTTATTAAAGTCCTGTGGATAATAACTCCCTTGTACGAATATCTAGGAACCATATAGATGGGTGTAAAGAGAGGGGGGTTAGAAATAGCCAAGGCAGAGCGGAATGGGTGGGCAGAGTGCAGGGGAAGCGATCATAGGGGCGTGATCAATGCAGTTGATCAGGAGATGGTTACTACATCTGGGTGTGTGTGTACAAACAGAGAGGGAGAGGAAGGCAGGATAGCCTACTCTAGTGGACAGAGCCTAGATTAGGGCTCAGGAGACTTTCCCAGGCCCGTCACAGACTTCCTGTGCACCCTTGGCAAGCAACTTAACCTACACTGTTCCCCAGCTGAAAAGTGGGGATAATATTCCCCAATTTCACAGGAGAACTGGGAAGGTGGAATCCATCAGGATGCTCAGATCCTGGGTTGAGGCGGGTCCTACGCATCCCTAGAGAAAGTTATATATTTGGACTAGTTGCATGACATGGGAAAGCTGTAATTCCCATATTCTGTTTGCAGCTCTGACGCTCTTCCCAGGGTCAGTGGCTTTTACTCTGCAGAGCTGCCAGGCTCCTTCCTTTCAGCCTATGAACTTGGTAGCTGAATTGCTCCTGGAGCAGCAACAAGCTCTGTGCTAGGCAGGTCCTGGGATGTACCCTCTGGGCAGAAGTGATGCTGCCAGCAACTCCAGCTGCTTGCTCTGCCTCTTCGCTGTGTCGCTATTCCTCCCTTTGCTGTCATCGAGTCCAGTCTCCCAGGATAAGTCGAGCCAGGCTGGCTTAGTCCTTGGATGGGAGATCTGCAGGAAGTGGCTTGATGAGTCAGTGGGCAGGGCTGGAGCCAACGAGCGTGAGGTCAGCGTGTATAGTGCTGCTGGAGGGGCCATCTTTTATATGAGACGTAAAACTGGACCCCTGCCCCTTTGTGGTTCCCTGGCACCTTCCTTAAGGCATATTCTGCACTGATGCCCGCACTAAATGCTAGCCTGGGTGATTACATTGACTCACCAACATTTCCTGCAGCTGCTTGCTGTTGGGTACGGGGTTTGTCATCACTTCTGGTCCTCAACCGTTGTGCAGAGCTCATCAGTGGCTGTGTTCCACCCCAGAGGCGGTTGCACTCTTGTGGCAGGGGGAAAGATGCCTAGGAATGTCAGAAGGTTTATAATTAATTAACATCTGTAAAGCAGATTGTGGTCCTTCAATGAAAGGAGAAGGGCACAGTGTTACAGACAAGTGGCCATACTAATGGCCCACTAGCCCAGTATCCTGGATCTGACTGGCCAGTGCCAGATGCTTCAGAAGGAATGAACAGAACAGGGCAATTTTGAGTGATCCATCCCCTGTCGTCCAGCCCCAGCTTCTGACAGTTGGAGGCTTAGGGACACTTGGAGCATGGGTTGGGTCCCTGACTGTCTTGGCTAAGAGCCATTGATGGGCCTAGCCACTGTGAATTTATCTAGTTCATTTTTGAAACCCGTTATACTTTTGGCTTTCACAACATCCCCTGGCGAGGAGTTCCACAGGTTGACTGTGCGTTGTGTGAAGTACTTGCTTAATGTTTGTTTTAATCCTGCTGCCTGTGAATGTCATCAGGTGACCCCTTGTTCTTGTGGTAGGTGAAGGGGTAAATAACACTTCCCTATTCACTATTTCCACACCAGTCACAATTTTATAGCCCTCTATCACATCCCCCTCCCTTCACAGGCACCGACTTTCTTCTCTCCGGCTGGGTGCTCCACCCCCTTCTGCCCCGCCCCCACTTTAACCCTTCCCCCAAAGCCCCACCTTTGCTCCACCTCTTCCTGCCCCTGCCCCGCCCCTGCCTCACCTCTTCCTGCCCCCACCCCAGCATCTCCCACCCGCCACCAAACAGCGGATCGGCGGGCAGCTGCTGGGTGCTGAGCACCCACTTTTTTTTTTTGGAGCACCCCCGGAGCTGGTGCCTATGCCCCCCCCTTAGTCCTCTCTTTTCTGATCTGAACAGTCCCACGTTTTTTACTCTCTGCCCTTTTTCCAATTCTAATTCTAATTCGAGAATGATTAAATCCCCAGCACAACGCTTCTTAGGGTTGTAATGAGGCTGCAATGAAAGAAACCGTGGGTGCATGCAGTCCTTTTGAACAGATGATACAATTCCATTGCTCCGTCCAGGCCATTTCCAAAGGATTAATGCCCTGAGCCTTCTTCAGGTCAGCCAGCTCGAATCATCTCTCAGCAGCCCCTTTGGCCGATAAATATCTGTTATGACGTGCTGGGTGCAGGCCTCGTTTACTCACTCGGACAGGATTTACGAGCTTCAGAGGGCACTCCCGTCTTGGGAGGACAGTAATTCAGCTAGCCACAAGAAGGAAGGCGATCTAGTGGGCCGGGGCTGCAGTCTGAGCTCTGCTGGCCCTGTGATAACGTGGGCAGTTCAGAGCCTGAATGATTGCCACCTCTCCCGCTACTCTCTCCTGGGTGCCAGACAACGCTGGGGGTGTCACGGAGGAAGCCTAGCTGCCACTAGGTTTTGCATCTTCACCGCCAAGCACTCCTCCTCCCCACATACACTCAAAGGCAGGGCCCAGCAAGCTTTGCCTAGACAGGGCTTTGTGGCTGAACCAGCCCCACCGGTTAAGTCTCCACAGTGCCATCTGTTGGGGGCTCGCTGCAGCAGCTCTGGGCCCCATTGTGCTAGGCACTGTACATACGTGGAGTAAGAGTCAGCATTTATTGTCTATCAACAAGAGAAAGGGTGGGAAGGGACACAGGCACAGCAAGAGGAAGTGAACAGCCCAGGGTCTTGCATAATGACAGGTTTCAGAGTAACAGCTGTGTTAGTCTGTATTCGCAAAAAGAAAAGGAGTACAGCTTCATCGGCATGCATCCGATGAAGTGAGCTGTAGCTCACGAAAGCTCATGCTCAAATAAATTGGTTAGTCTCTAAGGTGCCACAAGTACTCCTTTTCTTTTTGCCCAGGGTCAGGTATAATTAACCCTCAAAGCTCTTCTGACAGAGGCCAGTTGTCATTCTGCAGGCTGCGGCAGAGAGGTGAAGTGATTTGCCCAAGGGCACCAAGCAAGTCAGTGGCAGAGACAAGCTTAGACCAGAGAGGAGCTTTTGGTTGCAGCTCCGAGCTCAGATCACTAGACCACGTTCGCAGGTGCTTGCCACTGTCCCTGATGATAAAGTTGCCCATCTGGAAGCAGTCACTCAGCCATGGGCAAAGGGATCCAGAGAACAGGGCCAGGGCCTGACCGTTTATAAGTAGGATATCTGCCATCAGTGCAGACACACCAGGGCTCTCCAGAGCTAAAAGCATGAGCTGCTACAGCTGTAACCAACTCACGCCCTGTGCGGACGAGACAGAGCGGGACCTGCAACCCAACCTCACCAGTGGGTCACACAAGCAGGGCCACTGTCTGAATCCCAGACCGTGAAACAAAAGGGAGCCAGATATCAAAGCCGTTGGTAAAAGTCTGGGCTGGGCCTGGAACATTTTCAGATCCTGCACTGATGGGAGGTGTCTCCTCCGACTCCCTCCACAGCAGCTGGGGGTGCACCAAGACAGCCTCGAAAGCTCCCTTGCGTGTGTGGGTGTGTGAGCAAGATGCCTGAATGGGTGTAGAATTGTGTATGGGACCGGTGTGTGGGGCACAGGCATGGTGGGCACCAACCAGTGTGTCCCGGGGACGCCGGGGTGTGTTTTTCAGCCACTCCTGGCTGGGTCAGCAGCGGTCTATGCCCTGAGTAGGGAAGGAGAATGGAGACGGTGCCCCTGGGCAAGGCAGGGTGATGTCAGAGACATGACGGCAGTCCTAGCAGAGGATCATGCCATCTAGGAGAGGGTTTGCCGGCAGATCCAGGTACTGATTAAGACTAGAGATGGCCTGGATTTGATCGACCCAGACCTGTGGGGAAGCCACTGATCTTGAGCCACATCCAGACTTTGCGACAGACCCGCTATCACCAACTCTAATGGAGCGAAAACCTCCCACTTGCTCTGCGGAAGTTCGGATCTGGAGCCGAACTCTGCGCTCTGGATTAAATAAAGCTCACACGGGCTGGTATCTTCCCAGAGCGGCAGAGGCTCATGGGCCTGAAAATGGTGCGGAACCCGTATGGGAGGAAAGAGGGAGATTAGCTAATGCAGTCGCTTATTCTGCATTTGTTAGGTCTTGAAAGGGCCATGCACAGTACCAACAGAATGCCCGCCCTGGCACCGTCCCCTTCCATTGCCACTCTGCACCTGGCTGCTGGCATCCTAGTGCCAGCCCCATCCCTCGCCGTTTTGCACCAGGGTGGCACTGTTCTAACACCATCCCCATCCATCGCCACTCGGTACCTTCGTGACCTCCTCGCCCATCCCCACTCTGCACCCTGGCCTGCAGGAGTTTGTGTCTCCTTTAGCACCCAGTTTTCCAAGTGCAACAGCTCGATCTCCCCTCCCAGCCCCTGAGCTGATCTCGCAAAGCATGAAAACGTCCCGAGGGACCTTTCGGTGGCTCCTGGAACCGCCTGGTGTGAGTTTGTCCCTGCCAGGCAATGACCCACGGAGGTATTGCTGCCAGTTTCCCTCTAATTGCCTGGTTATTGATGATAAATAAAGGGTTTGTTTTGACTAAAGACAGAAGCCACTTGTGGCTGACCTGTTACTGTCACCAGCCAGCGAGAGGCAGCTTCCAGGTTGATCGGTGTGTTAGATTTTGCAAGTGTGCCCCTCTTTAGGAGTGTATCTGTGTGTCCTCTGTGTGTTAGGAGCCGTGTGTTTCGGGTGGCGAACTACGTGTCTCCCTTTGTAGGAAGGATGTGAGAATGCCTGTACGCGTCCGTGGGAGCTGTGTGGGTGCGTGTCTCCGCGTTGAGAATATTTGTGCGGCTGCCAGCTGTGTGTCTCTGTTGGAGTTGTGTGATTGTGCGTGTGCCCATGTGGATGCCCATCCCAGTCTCTCGGTCTCAGTGAGGCGTGTGTGGGTGTGAGCTGTGTGTAAGGTGTGGGGATGTAAGCTGTGTGTGAGCTGTGTGTCTTGGCATGTGTGTCCCTGTGTGGGAGGTGTGTGTGGTTGTGAACTGTGTGTCCCTGTGTGGGTGTGAACTGTGTGTGGGCGTGAGCTGTGTTTGTCTCTCTGTGTGACGTGTGCGTGAGTGTGAACTGCACGTCTCTGTGTGGGTGTGAGGTGTGTGTCTGGTTGTGAACTGTGTATCTCTGTGTGGGTATGAGTTGGGTGTGGCTGTGAGCTGTGTGGGTGTGAGCTGTGTGAAGGTGTGAGCTGTGTGTGTGAGCTGTGTGTCTCTGTGTGGATGTGAGCTGTGTGAGGTGTGTGCGTGTGTGAGCTGTGTGTCTCTGTGGGTGTGAGCTGTGTGAGAGCTGTGTGATGTGTGTGGATGTGAGCTGTGTGTCTCTGTGTGAGCTGTGTGTGGGTGTGAGCTGTGTGAGGTGTGTGCGTGTGTGAGCTGTGTGTCTCTGTGGGTGTGAGCTGTGTGAAGGTGTGAGCTGTGTGTGTGAGCTGTGTGTCTCTGTGTGGATGTGAGCTGTGTGAGGTGTGTGTGGGTGTGAGCTGTGTGAGGTGTGTGTGGGTGTGAGCTGTGTGAGGTGTGTGAACTGTGTGAGCTGTGTGTCTCTGTGGGTGTGAGCTGTGTGAGGGTGTGAGCTGTGTGTCTCTGTGTGGATGTGAGCTGTGTGAGGTGTGTGCGTGTGTGAGCTGTGTGTCTCTGTGGGTGTGAGCTGTGTGAGAGCTGTGTGAGGGTGTGAGCTGTGTGTCTCTCTCTGTGTGGATGTGAGCTGTGTGCGTGTGTGAGCCGTGTGTCTCTGTGTGGATGTGACCTGTGTGTGTGGATGTGAGCTGTGTGAGCTGTGTGCGTGTGTGAGCCGTGTGTCTCTGTGTGGATGTGACCTGTGTGTGTGGGTGTGAGCTGTGTGAGGTGTGTGTTGGTGTGAGCCGTGTGTCTCTGTGTGGATGTGACCTGTGTGTGTGGGTGTGAGCTGTGTGAGGTGTGTGTGAGCCGTGTGTCTCTCTCTGTGTGGATGTGACCTGTGTGTGTGAGCTGTGTGAGGTGTGTGTTGGTGTGAGCCGTGTGTGACTGCAGTGTATTTATAGGGAGCCTGCTAGCCCTGCCGAGCAATTGCATTATTGCCCAAGGGGGTCCTGAAGAGAGGGTGGGGGTGGCTGGTCAGGGCTCTGTCTCCCTAACCCCTTCCTTCCACCCACACAGCTGGTACAGTGGGCAGCCCCAGGCTGGAGTCTGTGACGTGCCAGCCACTGGCTGTGGCTCGTGGCATCCCGACGGGCAGCCAGCGGTGCCAGTGGAATCCCAGCCAGCCCCACTGGGCGAGTGCCGTGAATCCCCTCGCACGGGGGAGAGAGGGCTCCTCGCACGGAGGGTTTGTCCTGGGGGTTCATGTCGCACCCCCTGCTCTGGACTCGCCGCAGGAGGGGAGCAGGGTGGACTTGCAGCTGTCAGCAGCTTCCCTCTCGGTTCCCAGCCTGTACAGTCACCCCGCCGTGCGAGAACCTCTACCAACTCGGGGGCAGGGATATAAATGGGAGCCGGGGGGGAAGTGAGGGCAGGGTGTACAGCCATCTAGCAGGCCTCAGCAGCTCTCCTGCGGGGCTGACCTAGTGCGTGCGACCTGTGGGATCCGGGCCGAGACTCGAACTCAGGGCTTCCCACGGGGCGGGGGCCGACGGCAGCTTGGCTGAGGCGTGACCAGGATAGCCCGGGTGTCATTCCACAGAGCCCCCTATTGTCTGCTGGGGGAAGGGCTCCAAAGCCGGCCAGAGCAGGACCAGGGAGGGTAAACGGGAGATGTACGTCGACCTCGGTCCCGGCCCCACAGGTCCCTCGGGCACGAAGAGCTCCCATTGAGGGTTAAACTGCTCCAGGCCTGGGGGCCGGTCCCCTGCCCCAGGAGGGCGCCACGGGCCCCGTGTTTACTGTCAGCACAGCCCGAGTGCTTTTCAATTTACTCTGAACACAAGAGTCACTTGGGACAGGAATTCAGGGGTGGGGCCAGAGGGAGTCCCTGGGGCCAGAGGTTTATAGAACGGAAGCGCTGGGAACCTGTCCCTTCTCTCCGCCTGGATGGTGGCCGGGGGGGCGCTGAGATCTCAGGTAGGTGGGATCTACCGGACTCGCTGCCAGGCCTCCTCTCACCCGTACACACCTGGGGCGGCGACTCAGGGGGACGCGGGAACTGGCCCGGCACATCTCAGGGACGGGGAGAAGGTGTGGAAGGAGCGCCCAGGGTGCCCATGGGGTCTGGTCTAAGGGAGGGAACCAAGCCAGGGGAGATGTAGTTTGAGGAGATCTGTGCGGCTCTGGCATTGTCTCCCCCAAAAAGAACGGAGGGAGAGTCCCCTGGCTTGGAGCTCACCGGGGCGCTGGAGAACGCGCTGTGGTCCTGCTGGGGCACCTCCAACCTTCCCTCTCCCCAGCTGCGATGTTGGATCTCCCCAGCCGCAAGCTAGGGGCATCCCCCTCGGGGTGCAGGCGTGGGCTGGGGGAGCGCGTGTCCTGGGCGCTCCTCGGACGCGCCTCCGCACCAAAGCCCTCTCCCCTCAGCCCGCTCCCCAGCGCCCAGTCGCTGCTGGGACCGGGAGAGCACAGGGCGGCGTTCACACCTGCTCTGGTTCTGTCTGCCCGGCACGAGTGGGAAACCGGAGGCACCAGAGACAGGAGAACAGGCCCCCTGTGGTGGGGCGGGGGGACCAACGTGGGGTGACACCACCTCCCGCCTGACCCTCTGCTAGAAGAGCCCCAGAAAGCCCAGGTGTCTAAACACCCCTCCTCATGGAATGGGGGGCCCGTCGGCAAAGCCAGGAGCAGGCATGTGCCCTGTATGTATGGCTGGGACCTGGGTCTGGGCAGCCCCTGGGCTCTATCTGTATGTTGAATAGAGTCCCTCTGGTGGGTTGTCTCTGCCCTTCCCCCCCAAGCCCGCCCTGCCCCACACTGGGAGGGTGCTATCTCCACCCCTCCCCAGCATCTGGGCTGTGTCTCTGGGGCTGGGAGCAGGAGCTGTGGGAAGGTGGCTGTGGCTGGGATGGAGCCCTCCCCATGGCTCCAGTGCCAGACTAGCCCCCCCACGGGGGTCAAGGGGCTGGCTGGGTGAGTGGCTCCGGGGCCTGGCTAACAGTGAGGTTGTTCCATACTCAGGTTCCTCCTCATTGGATCAGACCCAGGAGGCATCAGGGAGCGCGGGGTTCGCCCACCCATCCACCTCCAGCCGGGGTACACATGAGGTGAGTGGCCTGCCATGCTGGGACCCTGTGCAGCGCTGCTCCTTCGGGGTGCAAGGCCATGGCCCAGTCTGGCCCCATGGGGAGAGGTTAGACCCTGCTCTGATCTGAACCCAATGGGAAGGATGCTCCGGGAGCCAGGGAGAAGGAGGGAGAGGAGAGGGTTAGATTGGTGTGGGAAGAGAGAGAGAGACCTTCCCAGAGAACCATCAGAGCAGGAGGAAGACTCTCCCTGGGGAACCGTCAGAGCAGGAGGGAGACTCTCCCTGGGGGAACAGGCGGAGCAGGAGGGAGACTCTCCCAAGGGAACAGGTGGAGCACGGGGAGACCCTTCCCAGGAACAGTCAGAGCAGGAGGGAGACCCTCCCAAGGGAATAGGCGGAGCAGGGAGGAGACCCTCCCCAGGAACAGTCAGAGCAGGGGGGAGACCCTCCCCGGGGAACAGGCGGAGCAGGAGGGAGACTCTCCCAAGGGAACTGGTGGAGCCGGGAGGAGACCCTCCCCAGGGAGCAGGGGAGAGACCCTCCGCAGGGAATTGTCCCAGCAGGAGGGAGACCCTCCCCGGGGAGCAGACGGAGCAGGAAGGCGTCCAAGGCAGTAAGTCTTGTTTGCTTTATAAACACACGGGGTGCAGTTCGGGGACAGCTGCTTTCCCAGCCATCACTCAGCCGCTTAATGACAGTTCAAAGCTCTTTTTTCCTGGGCAGCTGGGACAGTTCATTTCCAGTTACTGAGGCAATTTCAGACTGGTCTGAACTGCCCCTGTGTGCACGAAGCTGGAGGCAGCCGGTCTGGGGAGGGGACAGGCAGCACCCAGTTCCCCCAGTTTGACTGACTGCCCACGCTGGTTTTGCTCGGCAGGTGCTGGCGATGGGGGCTCATGCCCTGCCTGGAACGGGCACCGCTTTGCTTATGCGACGGCCAGCAGGGTAGAGCTCTTCCAGCACTTGGCGGGCAGGGGAGGGCAGGTGAACCGGGTTGGCGATGGGGAGATTTCACCCCTTTCTCTCCCCTTTTTCTCCTTCCATTTCTGGGCCTGTTCTGCCGAACCAAGAGGTTCTGATCAGACTTGGGAGGCTCATCACGGGGGTTTAGTACACTGAGCCACCCCTTCCAGAAGTGCGGACACCAGGCCAGGCCAGGCCAGGCCGTCCAGCAGCTGCATAAAAAAATCCCCTTTATATTCAGCATAGCCCAGCTTGAAATCACATCTAACCCCCTCCCCAGGGGGGAAAAAAGGGGAAAGAAACAGGAAGGGCCTTAGGGAGAGTAAGACGTAGAACAACGAAGATTCGGTGACGCCAGCCGGCTGCTGGGAGGCAGGGAGCATGCTGGGAATAGACCGGTAATACCACTCTGCGGCGACTCGCCTCTTGCTTTCCGAGGCGTCCGGTGGGGGACCACGTCCTCTGGGTCCCACCCGACAGCAGAGGGGTCGGAGCGCCTCCGAGTGGCTGCAGGAGTTCGCAGCCTGATTCTGTGCTGGTGCCGCTCCTCTGAAGTCAAAAGGGCGCCGCTCATTTAGCCAAGCTGAGGATCAGGTCCAGAGAATTTGCATCAGGCCTGGGGAGAAGGGGAAGATGGGGCAGAAAGGAGAGATGATACCACTGGGGTGGGGGAACACCCCCGCCCTGCTGCTGAGCCTTCCTCCTGCTTCAGTCATGTCTGTTCCTGTTGCTCTTGCCGAAATAAGCAGCAGATCTTTCTCCCCACCATGTGTCCAGGGCGGTGTTTCCCCACCTAGCTCCATCTCTGCCTTCCAACGAAGCTGGAAGGCAACACATTTTAAATTGATACAAGGCCATACTTGTTTACCCAAAGCCTAACTCTCCTGTGGAACTCACTGCCACCTGATGTCACTGAGGCCAAGAACTCCCCAGCAGTTCCAAAGGGATCAGCCATTTCTGTGGATAACATGAGCACGCACCCTTATGTTACACATGGACAGAGGGTGCTAACACTCCTGCTTCAGGCCAGAGCCAGCCGCTAAGGCCAGATTTTCCACAGAGCTCAGGGCCGGACTTCCCTAAGAGCTCCATTCCCGTATAGGCACCTAAATAAGAGCCAAAGTTTACAAAGTTCTCACCACCCAGCATGCACCTGTGCTCAGATGATTTGAAAATCTGGCCCAAACCACCTGGGGATTGGGAAGAACCCTGGGCAGGTTATCCCATGACAGTCAACTAGGGAGTTTCCTGCACCTTTGCCTGAAGCCACTAACATTGGCCACTGGCTCCTAGACAGATCCACCCTGGCTATCCCGCCGGATCTGTCAAAGCCACCAAAGCCTACGTAACATAATCATTAGCCAAACTTGTCTTGTCTCCCCATGGGCTCTTCATGGGTCCATCTCATTCAGAATTTCCACCCCAGCCTTATTGCATTGCTAGTTCCCGCCCTCCGGAGCCATCAATTAAATCACCCACTGTCACTTGCCTAAACCCAGCTGAGGGAAAGCTGGACCCTGGGTTATTTTTAATACCTGGTGAGTTGCTCTCTCCAAGTTTTGATCTTCTGAGGGCTCAAATCAGCCAGGGATTGAATTCTAAGGAGGGCTCTGTGCCTTCCACCTTTCTGGCTTGATACTGGGAGCAAAGGGGGCATAGGTAAGTCCAGGCTGGCACGTCCCGCAGCCTCCCGTGGCAAGTGAATCCATACACTGGAATAATGCGATGAGCCCAGAAGGCATCGGGTTCCTGGGGCTGATTTGCTGTGGACTCCGAGGCGAGGGGTGCCCTGGAGTTTAGGGAAGTTGATCACCTCCCAAGGCCTAGGTGGGCTCAGCTTGGGGTGGATGTGTAGCCCTGGGCACTTCCCAGCACTGCGGGGGGTGGGGGCAGGATTAGGGTCTTTGGAAACTTGTCCCCTCGTTTAGAGGACGTTTTACTGTCTGGTCCATTTCCATGCGGTGCTAACCCCTACACCCCTACAGCTAGACCTCGCTGCAGCTTAGAGGTTCATGGGGCCTCAAGTTCCTAGGGCAGGGGGAAGGGAGTTGGATCATTGCATCCCCTTGATGCACCTGCCTGAAGGCACCCAACTCCCCTTGGCCATCCATGGGAATTGGGCATCTGACTCTCCTTTGGAACAATCCCCTTTGTTCTGCTCCTGTTGCGGAGCGGGGCAGGGGTGGAGTGGCAGCCCGTGTGTGGGACCCCAAATCTGGCCTCTCATTTTGGCAGCTTTAGTGGGTGGAGATTGGGTTGTGGGCGGAGCCTGGAGGAAGTTTGCAATCCTCCCTCTCAGAGCTATTGTTTCAGGCTCTCTGCATACTCAGGCAGGCATCAATCACCACACCCACATGCATCACCACTGGATTATTGGGGATGCTGTGGCCACCTCTTTGGCTGCCCACCCCAGGAGAGAATCCCAGCCTGCTCTCCAAGGGCTCTGTCCCATCCGCTCTTCCCTTCCCAGGCATATGTGGAGTTACAAGAACTGGTCATGGATAGAAACAACGAGCTGCGCTGGATGGAGGCCGGCCACTGGATCAAGCTGGAGGAGGACTTTGAGGAGGCAGGGCACTGGGGGAGGCCGCACCTCTCATACCTGACATTCCGCAGCCTGCTGGAGGTGCGCAGGGCCTTCACGAAAGGTGAGGAGGGGGCAGCGGTGATCAGAAACAATGCTACAGAGGGTCAGGGGGGAAGGGGAGAAATGGACAGTGAGCCAGTCAGAGAAAGATAATAAAGAGCCAGGAACAAGGGAAGAAGAGAGTGAATGGAGCAGGGGTGACCTAGGAAGAGTGAGCCAGATCTTGGCCCTTCAGTTTAATATTATGGGTAGCATCCGGATGATATTTGTCAGTGGCGTAAGTGAGGAGCGTGACACCTATTGCACTGGAGAGGCACATGCTTACACCAGCAGCCAGTTTGGCCCTATTGATAGGAAATGCTGCACCCAATTGGCCATTGAGCCCAATATCCTGCCTCCACCAGGGGCTAGCGCCAACTGCTTCCAAGGGAAGTGCAAAGGCTCCAGTCACGGAATCTGGAATAAGCTGGGAAATTCCTTCCTGACCCTCGTTGGCCAGTAATTGGCTTGTGCCCTGAAGCAGGCGGGTGGACGGGGAGAATAGATACAACGGTTTGGTAGGTCGGAGAGGGGTGGGAACTGGAAGAGAAAGACAGACTATGGAGTGAAAGAAGAGAACAGAGCCAAGACCCAGAGGGCTTGATGCTGTCGCTCCCGGCACCTCTGCCCTCGCCTACTCCCAGGCAAAGCGCTGCTGGAGGCACCCCGGCCTCGCACCTCCTTTGCTCCCAGGGCAGAATCGGAGCCAGAGGGAACAGAGAGCTCGTGAGACGCGGAACAAAGCGGGAAGGGAAGGAGGAGTTCAGGGTGGATGGACAGAGAAGGGGGATCCCATGCCCTGGGTGAGCCAATGACTAATGGCTTGAGCAGGGAGGGAGGACTTCAGCCCTAGTGACCTCCGCCCGTCTCCCCCAGGCACTGTCCTTCTGGACCTGCCTGAGAAGTTCCTGGCAGGCATCACCAATCAGCTGATCGACCAAATGATCTATGAAGGGCAGCTCAAACCACAGGACAGAGAGACGATCCTGAGAACCCTGCTGCTACAGCACAGGTACCGGTCCTCTGCCACCCGCCCAGAGGGCAGCGAGGGGATGTGCTGTGGCCTTGACTTCTTTCTGGGGGAGCTGGGAAAGGGGGAGTCCGAGGAGAGGAGGGGCGCTAGGGGAATCCCAGCATCCTGGCTATTCCGATTGGGAGTGTTTCATCCTGCAGGCCCCTTTGCACAAGTGCCAGTCCCATTTACGCAGGTGCAAATGACGATGCAATGTGCAAGATTGTGGGAAGGTGGCGGGGGGAGGGAGGGAGTAGAGGAATTGGGAGAGCTTTGCCTGCTCACACCCCCCCCCCAGATACAACAGTCTTCTGCTTCCTTTGCTAAACCGCGCAGCATTACTGGGTGCAGTTAATCAGCCACCATGTCCCATCCCAGAGGTGGCCGCATTGCAGTAGCTGGTGAAGTGATTCCAAATCCCAAGAGGTGTTTGTAATATTGGAGGTTCCTTTGCAATGAAATGCTCAATCAATATTAATTTATTAATTAGGGATAATTAACAATTATTTGGTCAATGGGATGTGGGGTGTGGGGGGGGGCGGGTAGAACAAACCCGTCCATCTGCTTGGGCAGTGTCTCCCGCAGAGTGATATGGTCTGGGTTTTTTCCTCCCCCTTTCTGCAGCCACCCAGATGAGTCTGAATCCATGGGGACCCTTTTCCCAGGCCAACTGGAACGAGAGGGCACCAAGGACGAGGTCACCTCCCAGCCGCTCATGCAGGAATATCACCAGATCGAGATGCAGACGCTCACGAGCACAGAACAGGCAAGGAGATGGTGGGAACAGGCCCCCAGCTTGAGAACCTCAGGACAGCCATTTATGGGGGGGTGGGGAGCAGCAGGTGGCAGAGGGACCCACCAAGAGCTCGCATCTGCGGGGCCTCCTGCATCATGCCAGGTGGCAGCCGGTGGAGTCCCACCAGGCGGGACCTGGGTCTGTCGAGTGAATGAGCAGCAAGGGACACCAAGAAACTGAGGCTGAAATCCAAGCACAGTAGAAGCCCAGCATGTGCACACAGAGGCTGCAGCTTCTGGAGTGAGGGCATCTCAAGGGGGGTTGCTCTCAGCGCTGGGGCTGGTCCAGCTGGGGATGTGAGCCGTGGGCATGGCCACAGGTGGGCTTAGCAGCGCAATGGAGAGAAACGCGGCTGATGACACACCTGTGCCCTGGCCGGGGGGGGGGGGGAGGAGGGGAGGGTGGCCCCCCGCACGATGAGAATCTCTGAATTTGCGTCTCTGCAGGAAGGGCCCCGGGGGCATGCCCCCAGGAAGCAGCTCCTCGAGAAGATCCCGGAGGATGCCGAGGCCACGCTGGTCCTCGTAGGTGAGCGTGACCCTCTCCTGCGTCCCCTGGGGCTCCTGAGCCATGCCACATGCCTCCACCACGGGGAAGGGGCTGGGCAGGAGGCCAGATCCAGGTGGCTGCTCTGGAACCAGCTTTGCTTGGAGCTGGGCACCAGGATCCAGCTGAGCAAGACCAGTTGTGGGAGGGGAGATGCCACTTGGCGCACGGCAGAGGCTGGCCTGGGTGGGAGGGGAGGCCCCACGTTCTGGCTTTTGTTGTCTCGTGCACTTGGGCAGCTTTCTCTGTGCCCAGCTGAAACACTGTTTTGCTTGCGTGTCTGGCTTGATGTAACCTCGCTCACTTTGCTCCGTCTCTCTCTCCCTCTCTTTCCCCTCCTGCTCTCTTTCATCCTCTCCGTTTTGTTCCCTTTCCCTGCCCCCACCCTCCAGCCCTTTGCCGGTGCTTGGAACCCATCCCCCTCCGCCTGCCCTCTGTGCCGAGCCCCGCCAGTGACCCCCCTGCCATCCCGTCCTCTCTCTAGGCCGTGCCGCTTTCCTGGATCACCCCACCTTGGCCTTCGTGCGCCTGAGGGAAGCGGTGGAGCTGGACTTGGTCCTGCAGGTGTCCGTCCCCGTGAGGTTCCTCTTCATGGTGCTGGGACCCGACTCCCCGCACATCAGTTACCATGAGATCGGACGGGCCGTCTCCACCATGATGGCAGAAAGGGTACGGCGGCCTCCCGAAGACTGGGGATCTGTGCCCATGACACCCCCAGGCAGCGGCTCCTTCCCCGCCTACATACAGAATAGGATATCAGGGCCCTACATCCCACTCCCTGACAGCCACCTCTGGCCCTGTCTCAAACATGCATGTTAAAGGCCTCTGACCTTCCCGCTAAGGATAATACCTCCATCGTAGCCAGGGGGAGGCATTGCAGAGCTGGAGGGAAAAGACTTTGCCTCCTGCCCTTTCGGGGTTGGAGTGAGGAGCCCACGTTCTAAGGGCCTGATCCCAAGCTCATGGAAGTCAACGGGGGTCTTTCCATCTGCTCCAATAGACTCTGGGACAGCGCCACCGGGCAGTGCTGGGTGCCGTGACCCAGTTTGCTCACCGCGAGGCACTCCCTCGTGGCCGGCCGTGGGGTAGCAGCTCTCTCACTGGGCTAGCGCCCCCGGACGATGGGCACGCTGGCATTGTGGTCATCTCTCTGTCTGTAACTCAGCCCTCCGGCTGGGTCACTAGCTTCAGACTTGCCCTTCCGGGGGCGGGCCCAGCCAGCAAAACGAAAAGCCTCAGAAATGTCTTTAAACACAACCAAAAACCTTTCCCCCCTCTCTGGGCCTCTTCTCCAGCCTGTCCCCTGGTGTAGACAGTGCTCTGTCGTGGGCGGGCTCCTCCTGCGGACTCAGCTGCTGCCCCTCGCAGGGGCGGGTTAACCGACTGGAAAAGCTCTCCCGTTGGTGTAGCAGAGTTTTCCCTGAAGTGTTAGCTGCACCGGCCCAGCGTTTTCAGTGTAGACCTGCCCTGAGCTGCTGGAACAGGATATAGAGCAACAGGGAGCCCAGCTGGCCGGATGGTTTAGAAGGGCCTTAGCTCACTAGTGCCCCACTGTGATGGAGCGGTCCCAGGGGTCCCAGGGGTAAGCCATGGCAGTGCCCGTGCGGGGAGTCTTGCTGCCCTCCTGAGCCTCCCTCTCCCCTGGCAGGGGTTCCGTAGGGACGCCTACCTGGCGGAGGAGCGCCAGGACCTGATAAAGGGTGTGGAGGAGTTTCTGGATTGCAGCATTGTCCTCCCGCCCTGCGAGATCCAGAACGAGCAGCTCCTCAGGAGCCTGGTGCCCATGCAGAAGGAGCTGCTGCGGAAGAGGTACCTGCCAGACGAGAAGAAGCCGGAAATGAAGATCTTAAAGGGTATGTAGGGCCCAGTCTGGGGGCAGCATGTAGGTTCTGGAGAAGCTTCTTGTCCTAGCCCTAGAGGCCCCCAGCTTGGTAGACGGCCGGTAGATGGCTGGTGGACAGCCTTGAAAATCAAAGCAGCGGGACCCCTGAGTAGGACAATGGAGGTTCTTCTACCTCCTGCAGACCAAAGCCACCACCCCTGGTCCCTGCCCACAATGGTCCCTGCCCACCATGGGAAGGATCCTTTGGGAGGGCGATGCATGAATGGGGCAGCGCTGGGGGCGGGTAGAGGTTTATTGGGGAGCAGTGTGGAAGAAACCCAGGGCAGAGGGAGCATGGATGTTGAATTCCAATGCCCCCCGGGGCGGGGGTCAGGGTCAGGTTTGGTGGCTCATTGCGCGGGTTGGGGGAGAGCCTGACACTGAGTACATTGCGGGGAGCCCCACTCTCCACCGAGGGGAGGACAGCACCTGGAGGTCAGGGTTTGCAGGCTGGTGCTGCGTGGACATGGAGCTGAGCCCCGATTGCTCTGGAGACGGTGGCCCCTTGGGGCCAGGTGTGGGGAGAAAGCCCAGGAGAGAGTGAAGACAGAGGCTGAATTTCCCCCTCACTCCTGGCATTACCTCCCCAGCCTGGCCACGGGTGCCTTTGTCTCCCTGCAGATCTAGGCCGGGCAGACAAGGCCCTCGAGGAGGAGGATGACCCCCTGCGGCGGACTGGCCGGCCCTTTGGGGGCCTGGTGCGGGACATCAAGCGCCGCTACCCCAAATACCTCAGCGACATCAAGGACGCCCTCAGTGCCCAGTGCCTGGCTGCCGTCATCTTCATTTATTTCGCAGCCCTCTCCCCGGCCATCACCTTCGGGGGCCTGCTGGGTAAGTGGGACCCAGCTGCTGGCCCCCAGGGAACCAGGGTGACTCCCTGGGGCCCCTGCCCCTTAAGGCAGCCCCAGACCCGCTCTGGAGAGTGCCCTGGTGGGATCAGGAGGGTCCCTGGCCCACAGGGGTCCCCGCCCCTCTCTGCTGACTTGCACTGTTGTTTCTAGGGGAAAAGACAAGCAACATGATTGGGGTCTCGGAGCTGCTGGTCTCCACAGCCGCACAGGGCATCATCTTCTGCCTCCTCGGCGCTCAGCCCCTGCTGGTGGTCGGCTTTTCGGGTCCCCTGCTGGTCTTTGAAGAAGCCTTTTTTAAGGTAGGTGCCCTGGTTCCCTCCTCTAGCCCTGCATATGCCCATTGTTCCCCCCACCTGCCCCGCAGCTTGATCCCCTGTGTGGCTTTGCAGGGAAAGGTGTGGCAGGTCCAGCTCTCCCTCCCATAAGGCCCCCCCGGCTGCCTTACACAGCCCATCCCCTGGGGCAGAAACCTTCCCGGAGCCCAGGCCCCCAGCACCTGGGGAGCGGGAGACCCATGACTCCACCTCCCAGCTTCATACCCGCTCCCCCTGCCTGAGGATCACTCCAGCCTGATGGAGCACAAACCCATCCTTCCCAGTAGGAGGCGCTGCCCCCTCCTTCTCTGGGGCAGCCCCCACCCCCTGGGACCACCGGAGCCATGAGCCCATGGACAGAGCAAAGCCCAGCAGTGCCCAGGGCCATGCTGCCGGGCCACAGCATCCCCAGCCATTGGGAAGGAGGCCAAGCCGGGGTCGATGGAGCTGCGGGGTCCCAGGCTGGATGGCAGGAGGGCGTGGGGTAGTGGTGGGGAGAATGTTGTCACGGAGTCCCCGGGCGATGCTCTGGAACTGCTCCCCATGAAGCCAGTCAGGACTCTGGGGAAGTCTCCTTTCTGGGAGCAGCCTGTCTTCAGGACACACAGCTCACACAACTTCCACCTTCCTGGGTCTGACCTCGGAGCATTCAGCATCCTCTGCCCCTCCGTGCGCTTCACACAGCGAGTCCGCCCAGGCGGGGTCCTGGGGAAGCCAGAGGGTCCTGCCCCCCCAACTCCGCAGTCAGACGTGACTCTCAGCCAGCCAGTAAAACAGAACAGGTTTTTATTAGACGACAGGAACATGGTCTAAAACAGAGCTTGTAGGTGCAGAGAACAGGACCCCTCAGCCGGGTCCATTTTGGGGGGCAGTGAGCCAGACAACCACGTCTGCACTTCACTCCTTGTCCGCAGCCAGCCCCAAACTGAAACTCTCTCCAGCCCCTCCTCCTCTGGGCTTTTTCCCTTTCCTGGGCCAGGAGGTCACCTGATTCCTTTGTTCTCCAACCCTTTAGCTCTCACCTTGCAGGGGTGAAGGGCCCAGGCCATCAGTTGCCAGGAAACAGGGTGTCAGCCATTCTCTGTGTCCAGACCCCTGCACACACCTGTCCTCTAGGGCTCTGCAACGATCATACACCCTTACCCCACCCCCTAGATACTTAAGAACTGCAGAGGGGAAACTGAGGCACCCCCACACTATTCCGAGGAAACATTAAGAACAGTCCCGCTTTGTCACAGATGTGCAGGAAGGACTGGTCTGTCCAGGCTGAGCTGGGCTGCTAGGAGCAGGAGCTGGGGGAGCTGGGGTGAAGAGGTGGTGGGGGGAGGCAGGGGTTGGTTAGGAGGGGAGGCAGGATAGAGTCTCTTGGGGGGCAGAGTTGGGGTTGGGAAGAAGAGTGTGAAGGGTTTTAGGGGGAGCTTGGTGGGTCTGGGCCCTGTCTGGTCCAAGGTAGAAGTGGAGATGAGGCCAGCTGAGAGGCCACCGGAGGAGAAGGAAAAGGACCACAGGAGACTCAAGCCCTGCTTTGCTTCCCCCTCGCCCCCAGTTCTGTGAGAGCTACGGCATGGAGTACATCGTGGGCCGGGTCTGGATCGGCTTCTGGCTTATCATCCTGGTGCTGCTGGTGGTGGCCTTCGAGGGCAGCTTCCTGGTGCGCTACATCTCGCGCTACACCCAGGAGATCTTCTCCTTCCTCATCTCCCTCATCTTCATCTACGAGACCTTCGCCAAGCTCATTGCGGTAATGCCGGGGCGGGGAGGGCCACCCCGCGGCTCGGTTCAAAGAGGCTTTATTGCTGTCACAGCGCAGGTTGCCCAAGAGACAGACCCAGCTGGTATCTGACCTGCCCAGGGTGGGTCCCCTGAGCGGGTTGGGTCCCTTTATCCACTGTGTCCATCCCCGGCCTGGTGGCAGGTTGCTCCGTAGTGCTATTCTTGTAATGTTCTGCGCATGTGCATAGGTGAGTGGGTGATTGTGCACATATGAAGTATGGGGTGGGGGTGCATGGTTGTGTGATTTGGGGTGGAGTTTCACACATGTGTGGATATAATTCATAGCATCATAGGACTGGAAGGGACCCCAGGAGGTCATCTAGTCCACTCCCCTGCACTCAAGGCAGGACTAAGTATTATCTAGATCATCCCTGACAGGGGTTTGTCCAACCTGCTCTTAAATATCCCCAATGACGGAGATTCCACAACCTCCCTGGGCAATTTAACTACTCTGACAGTTAGGAATTTTTTCCTACTGTCCAACCTAAACCTCCCTTGCTGCAATTTAAGCCCATTGCTTCTTGTCCTATCCTGAGAGGTTAAGGAGAACCATTCTTCTCCCTCCTCCTTGTAACAATTGCGTTGGTGGACGGGATTACTTGTGATTGTTGGGTCTGTCAATGGGTGGGTAGGTGGAGTGCAGCAGAGTGATGACTCACCGGCACAGCACCTCCTGCTGGTTGTCTGGGAATTAGCTCTTTCCAGCCTCGGAGCGCCCTCTAATGGTCGGTGTCTCATCTGCCTCAGGTCCCCGTGTCCCTCCCGGAGCCATTGCCCCTTTCCTTGGGGTTGTGCCCCCAGCAGTACCCCCACACTCTGGGTCTCCTCTCCATAGGGCCCTCTATGCCCACCTTGCCTCAGTGGCTACTGCCAGTCGTCATCCAGCCCCCTCTCACTGGGGCAAACTGCAGTGTAACGGCCACTCATCACTGGCAAGGGGGTTGGACCATCTGCCTATGCCCGGGCTGCACCTCTGCAGCCCCAGTACCTGCCTTGGGCCTTTAACCAGGCCTCAGCCTGGGGGTTTACCAGGCTGGAGCGCCCCAGCTCCTCTTGCCCTTCCCCAGCCCTGCTCCGCTTCCGGTACCCTGTCCTCCCAGGCAGCCAGATCCTTCTCCCTCCAGGGCTGGAGAGAGACTGACTCAGATCCTGGCTCTCAGCCCTTTTAAAGGGCCCGCTGTGGCCGGCTTGGGCGTGGCCCCAGCTGTGGCTGCTTCCCCAATCAGACTAGGCTTTTCCCACCGGAGTGGGGAAACTGCCCCACTACACGGCAGGATGCCCATGTCTCTAGGGATGTGTAACGGACCCGGATGTGATCGTGTGGATACACATGGCTGCGGGTCCCTATGGCTGTGCGGGTACGTGTGTAGCGTGTTTGCAGATTGCATGCGTGAGTACGTAATGCGTTCACTTATAAGGCGTGGGCGTATGGGTGTGTAACAGAGCATCACGTGGACGGTGTCTGTGCGGCATATATGCATATGTTTGCCTGTCATTTCATGCAGCACGCGTGGGGGGGGGTGTCTAAATCAGGAAAGTAAGGGGCTTTTTTACACATGCCAGCTAGCATGGTAGCACCAAAACAGGTTACTGCCTTGTGTAGACGGTGCTAGTCGTGTTTAACCACGTCCGCTGGCCGCGATCAACCCTAGCCTCTCGGGCACGTCGTTAACCGGGACGGTCCTTGCCGGCTGCACGCGCGAAGTGACCGCTCGTGTTCCTGCTCTAGACAAGCCCCTTTGGAAACCCTGCACCTGAAGCTTTGCTGGCATCTTTGCCACATTTCACTGACCCGTTAAAAAAAATAATTTGGTCGCAGGAAGTGAGGTCACAGAGACACGGTTTCCATAGAAACTGAGAGCGAGCGAGTGAGTGCAAGAGTGAGCGAATGGGGGAGAGAGAAAGATACAGGAGGGAGAACAGGGAGAGAGATGGAGATGGAGCCCATCTGATAAGCTGCTTTTCCTCCTCCGCTGCCATTCTGTGCCTCAGTTTCACCCAGGGATGCTAATTCTAGGCTGCAACATGCAAATCCCAGCTCCAGTTTATGCACTGGGAGACCCCCCCCACGTGTCTCCGAAGCCCCCAGCCCACAGCAGCATGGCGCAGGCTTTGCTGGTTCTGCACTGCCGTCAGGCCTGAGATCGGGCTTCTCGGTCTGTTTGGGCAGAGCCGGGGATGGCTGGAAACCACGGCGGGCCGGGGAAGAGAGGAATCCAGCTGTGGCAGCTTGTCATTGTTGGGTGCCCCTGGCTGATTCCCAGAGAGGAGGCTCTTTTCAGATGTACGCGCACACATATCACACAGGGAAATCGCACAACTCACAGACAGATGGACACAGAGAGACACACACATCACCTGGACACACACAGACAAGTCACCCAGATACTCACCACGCTCAGACACTCAGACGGGCACAGTCACAGTCACGCAACACATGGACACACACGCACACGGAGCACATGGACACACAATGACACACACAAACCCACACACAGACTCACTCACGGCAGTCAGCTGCCCCATTGGTTTCCCACTCACTGGAGCTTTGTTTCAAATGAAACAAGGAGGATATTGATGCTAAAAATAACGCCCCTTTCCCATCCTTCCACGCTGCCAGCTGCTGCCGTTCCCTCGGCGTTCCCATGGCCCACACCCTGACAGGCCGGTCCCTCCTGCCAGAGCAGGGATAGTGCACCAGACACGCAGAGAGGTGTGCTCCTAAAACACAAGCTGCAGCACAATGCAGCTGTGCGTCAGAGTGCCCTACGGACGGGCGAGGGGGAAGATACAGAGGGACGCAGCTAGGCCACCCTCCTTACTGGGACAGGATTATCTCTGGCCCTGCATTCTCCAGGGCTGGCTTTAATCAGCCCATACAATGGGGCTCCCCCCCTTCCCAGAGGGGGGCAATGCCACAGACTTAGGGAGTTCACTGTCAGGGTTTCCTGGGTACATTGCTGGGTTTCACCCCATCCTTCGTAGTTACCCCACCTCCTCACCAGAGCCTCCCCTCCGTGCGGTCTGGCCCTGCAGGTGCATGGGGACAGTTATTCAGCCCCCTCTCTTGGTCACCACTTAGCTATGCCAGGTGTATGTAACAGTGGGCCCAGGGGAGTTAGGTGCCCAGCTCCAATTGAATTTCAATAGCATTTGGAGGAGGGGGGTTGTTTGAAAACCCCAGCCGGGCATTTGGTTTTTCCATTTGGTTGGTCCTGTCTGCGGCTGCCCGTGCTGCATTTGGGCGCGGACACGGATCGGATCACGAACACAGACAGCGGGCAGGTGGCCAGCCCACGAGGGGTATCAGGGGATGCCAGCAGCGGCACTGAACCCAGTACAGTGCAACTGGGCCCTGATCCACGCTCTGCTTCGTTGATCTCCTTTAACGCTGCGGGAGAAATGGGCTCCTGGAATAAAACCCCGTAAAGGGCTGGGGCAGGGGAGAGGTAGCCAGGGGTGGCAGGTGCGTGGGAGGCATGGGAATGGGACCCGAGTCTAAACCCTCTCTCTTCTCGCAGTCCCCTCCCCACCCCCATGCCATAGCAGCCTCCTGTCTCCTTGGAGGCTGCGGGGTCTCACCCCTGCCATGGGGGGCAGTGAAGACAGGTCAAGTGGGGAGAGTCCAATCTGTCTCTTGCCTTTCCTGTGGGATTTCACTTCCCCTTCTTTCCCCAGTCAAGCCCTTCCCACGCCCCCTGTCTGGGACAGCTCCCCTCCACTGAATCTCAATCCCACGGGGATCAATAGAAATTGTAGCCTGTGAGCCATCCCCCAGGGATGCCCAGAAACTGTGTGTGTGGGGGGGGTGCTGACAGTGTCTGCTCTAGGCAGGAAAGAGGGGCTGGGGTTTTTGTCCCAAAGGGATCATGCTCTAAGATTAACCCAACCCCGCCACTGGGTGGCCCTGTGAGGAGGGTGGCACAAAGCCCCGGAAGGGGAGGGTACCGCTGCCCCTATGAATGGGCTGAAGCAGGAGCAGGGCTCGGGGTGGGTGGGGCTCTAGAGAAATGGACTCAGGACCATCCTGCGATTGCCACCTGCCCTCTGTACTGCCTCCCTGACCTGCTGGCTTCCTCCCCAGATCTTCCAGAAGCACCCCCTGCAGAAGAGTTACGGGTCCAGAGACCCGCAACCCAACACAGCCCTGCTCTCCCTGGTCCTCATGGCCGGCACCTTCTTCATCGCCTTCTTCCTGCGCAAGTTCAAGAACAGCGCTTTCCTGCCCGGCAAGGTGGGTCTCAGCGCCAGGCCCGGCCTCCTGCTGTGGCTCCTTCGTACAGCCCCTGGGGGACCCACATTGCTGGGGCCCCACTCGCCCCGTTGTCCGACCGTGGGGCTGGAACCTGGGACTCCCAGCACTAAAAGTCACTGTGACTTGGGCTGAAGGCCAAGGCCTCAGCTGGGACTTTTTAACCTGAGCAGCGGGTTACCTCCTCTGCACTTCTAGGGTAGGGTTTGCGGAGCGGCTCCATCACCAGAGCGGGAGGATCCCCCCTCACCCCAGGGTCCGTGCAGTGCCCAGCCCAGCTGCTTGGGAGGGGGCAGGATTTGGGACTAAACTTGTTGGTTTGGGTTTAAAGTGGCTGGGGGATGGGCGTTGGCGAAGTCAGGTCTCTCCCTAGGGCAGCCATGCCAGCTTGCCACCTGCGGGCCTCCCCAGCCGTGCGTTTCCTCCACCCGCGAGTCGCAGCCCAGGCCCCGTTCGGTCCTCAGCCTCTCTGCTCAGCCTGCCAGCCAGGGGTATGTCCTGGGATCGGGGCCCGGCCCTGAGACCCGCCAAACCCCTTTCACCCAGGCCTCCAGAGAGGCAAAGATGCTTAAAAGGTCACAGAGGCCCTGGGTCAGGTCTGCAGATGGAGGCGTCCACTGCCCTTGGGGGCGAATGGCTCCTCCTCCGCCCACGGGGTCTGCTCCTCGCCTCCTGTCGCAGTACAGCATGGGCTGGTTCTTCACCTCGATGGACAAAGGAGCTGGGTGGGAGCCTTGTACCCGAGAGCAGCCAGCCTCTGCCTCTCCCTCCCAGAGCAGCCAGTTCCCCTCTCTCTTCTGGGGCTTCTGCACTCATTTGTAGTTGGCCAGCATCCTCCACCCCAGACATCTCCACGGTCCTCACGCTCCTGGATGCTACGCAGACAAGCCACTTCCTCCTGTAGCTCTCTGACCTCCTTTCTGAGGGACTCCACCCACAGACCCCTCTCACACCCAGTACTTCCCTCCTGCCTGGCTTTCACCAGCAGGGACATGCAGGCCGCTTTCCCAGCAAGTCATGGCCAAGGCTTGGGGGGAGCTGCCGGGGTCCCCCACCAGACAGGTGCAGGCAAAGGAAGAGTTATTAGATCTGAACTGCTGACCTCGAGGTGAAAGGCTCATTATTCCATTCCCTCTTGCTGCCAGTTCACCAACTTGGGCTGAACCTACAGGCAAAAGCCCCTCGAGTCCCCTTCCTAAACCCACTGTGAGCCAGCCAGTCTGCTTGACCTGCTCCCAGATTAGACGCAAGGAGGTGAGAAGCCCTGTGTACCATCTCCTAGGCCCCACCGGGTGAGCCAGTCCCCCCACACCTGGGGCCAGATTGGAACCAGTGCCCCCTCCAGGTGAAATGGCCTGTATCCCAGACCCTGCCCCCAGCATTAACACAGTGGCTGTTTGATTCACACAGCTGTTTTTCCCTAGCTCCGGCGCGTGATTGGTGACTTTGGGGTCCCCATTTCCATCTTCATCATGGCGCTGGCTGACTTCTTCATGAAGGACAACACATACACCCAGGTGAGTGAGTGGAGAAGGGGAAGAGTGCATTGATGCATGTGGCCCCAGCTTTTTGCAGGGGCCAGACTCGGCATGAGCGGTCGGTATTGGCCTGAGAATGCTCACGATCTCATGTCTGTGTGTGTCGCTCCTTCCATCCACTTTGCAGACTTCACTGACGGTGGACAGGGTGCGGGCTAGTGGTTTGACTAGGAGACTGGCCCTCAGGACTCCTGGTTTCTAAGCCTGTATCTGAGAAAGGAACGTGATTAAGGTGGGGCTATGCTGGGATACTCCCGTTGTGTAGACCCAGCCTACAGGAACAAAAGGTTTTTCTCCAGTGCTGAAGGAACAAGACCTCCCTGAACAATGATAGGTAGATCAACAGAAGCGGTTTTCTGTCAACCTTGCTGTGTCCACATAGGTCAACATAGCTACGGTGCCCAGTGGGGTAGATTTTTCAAACCCCTGACTGACAGATCTATGTTGACCTACATGTTTAGTGTAGACCAGGCCCTCACGGCTACAGCAGGGGATGTGGCATCAGGACTCCTGGGTTCTATTCCTTGCTCTGGGCATGGAGTGTTGTCGAATGATTAGAGCTGGAGACGGGGCATCAGGACTCCTGGGTTCTATTCCTATGTCTGCAGCCAACTGGCCATGTGATCATCCGTGAGTCATTTCACCTCTTGGTACCAACCTCCAAGGGCAGAGATAATGAGGTTGCATTAATTAACTGCTCTGCAGAGTGCTCAGATGAAAGGCATTAGAGAAGGGCCAGTCTCCATTTTGGAGCGCTCCATGCTGGTGACCTCTCAGGGCCCCACGCCCATGCTCATCCTCTGCTGCAGACTCCCGGGTGCTCTGTCCCTTCTGCCACTGCCTGGCTCTGGATTTGGGCATTTGGATCATTCATCTCTCTCGGTCTCTCTTCCAGAAACTTAGCGTTCCTAAAGGCCTCCAGGTCTCCAATACAACTGCCCGGGGATGGTTCATCCATCCGCTGGGGAAAAACAAAGACTTCCCAATCTGGATGATGTTTGGTGCTGCCCTTCCTGCCATCTTGGTCTTTATCCTCATTTTCCTGGAGTCGCAGATCACAACGTAAGGCCGTGGTTCTCAACCAGGGCTCTGGGGCCCCCGGGGGGCTGCGAGCAGGTTTCAGGGGGTCCGCCGGGCAGAGCCAGCATTAGACTTCTTGGGGCCAAAGGCAGAAAGGCAAAGCCCAACCACATGGGGCTGAAGCCCGGTGCCCCAAGACCCGCCACCCAGGGCTGAAGCCGAAACCTGAGCAACTTAGCTTTGCGGGGTCTCCTGCGGTGTGGGGCCCTGGGCAACTGCCCTGCTTGCAGCTGACCTAATGCTGGCTCTGGCTTTTATATGCAGAAAGCCAGTTGTTGTGGCATAGGTGGGCCATGGAGTTTTTATAGCATGTTGGGGGGGCCTCTGAAAGAAAAAGGGTGAGAACCCCTGACTTAAGGGACTGGAGGGTGGGGGAGAGGGAGACCTGGAGATTGGGGCTGCGAAAAGGAGTGGTGGAGAGATGGAGACACAGCAGAGCAAGCGAGAAGAAGAGGAGGAAGGGATAGAAAAGAGGAAGAAAAGGAGGGATGGAGAGGCAGAAGAAGAAAGAGAAGAGCTCCGACCTTACTGCTGAAGAGATCCTGGGGGCTCCATCCCTCTGCAGATCTGAGGATTGGAAGGGCTGTCCTCTCTTCTGCTGCTTCAGGGGGGTGAGAGCAGGGAGGCTGATGGGGTGAGGAGGGATGGATGGGAACAATCCTTGGATTACAGCGGATGCTATTTCACCCTCTCCCCCAGGCTGATTGTGAGCAAGCCCGAGAGGAAGCTGGTGAAGGGTTCAGGTTTCCATCTGGACCTGCTGCTGATTGTCGGCATGGGAGGCATAGCTGCGCTCTTTGGCATGCCCTGGCTCAGTGCCACCACGGTGAGGACCATCACTCACGCCAACGCCCTGACAGTGATGGCCAAGGCCACCACCCCTGGGGAGAAGGTCCACGTCCAGGAGGTCAAGGAGCAGAGGATCAGTGGGCTCCTGGTGTCCATCCTTGTAGGTGAGTCTTTCTAAACGGGCTTTCAGGAGGGCACCATCCCAGCAGCCTGGATGGCTCAAGTGGGCTGGGAATAGGATGATGGAGCACGGCCCCTCTAGGTGGCTAGTTCAGATTCAGTCCCTGTGGGCAGTGAGCATGGCTGTGTTTGCATAGATGGTCGTGGCCCAGTTCCTAGCAGGACCAGCATCTGTGGTGCAAAAACTACAGCCATGGATGGCTTCCCTCTCAAGCAAGCAGCCAAGGACAGATTGGCTGCGGTGAGAACTTGCCAGGGCGGGGATGAAAATGGTGCTGAGGGGACAAAGGAGACGTGCTTTCCTGCAGCCTCTTCTGTGGCTAACAAGGCGTCTCTTGGGACCTTTCCCTGCGCACGTGAGAAATGGGACAATGCAGAGGAACGCTGGCCCGGTGCTGGCACGGAGGTCCGGGCTGGGCTCTTGGCAGCTCTCCAGCTGGCCCGTGAAGGGAAGGCTCACCCTCCAGCCAAGCTGGCGTTTCTAGGCCACTCCATTCTCACAGGGACGCCTCTCTCCCCGGCAGGTCTCTCGATCCTCATGGAGCCCATCCTGAAGCTGATCCCGCTGGCTGTGCTCTTCGGGATCTTTCTCTACATGGGGGTCACCTCCTTGAATGGGATCCAGCTTTATGACCGCATCCTCCTCCTGCTGAAGCCACCCAAGTACCACCCCGACGAGCCCTACGTCAAACGGGTGAGGGCGCTGCTCCTCTCTGCTTCGTTGTGGGGGGTTTTCCTTGGCCGGGTGGGGTGGCAACAGGCTCTCCCAGCTGAGGAAGGGCAAAGGGGACAGGTCCTCCCACGCTCTCCGCTATCGGGTGTGTTGCAGACAAGACGGGTGTCGGTACCGCACAGCTCTGGCCTGGTTGGTCCAGAGCTCACATTTGGTTGCAGCTCCTCAGACTTACGTGGTTACAGGGGAAATTTCCCAGGAGGCCCCAGGACTTGGGGGACCCTAATGGCCCCTCTGAGCCACAGCAAACTGTGTACAGATCCCGTCTGAGTCCTGAACTGGCAGGGGCCACAGGGCCCGACGGAACCTAGCTCCCCACACAGGGTCTGGCGGCTGGAGAAGTCTTGCAGGGGGCATGATCTAAGCCAGCCCCTCATGTGCTACTCACAGTGCTGGGGGAGCAGGGGCAGTGCATTGGCCAGCCCAGCCCCGAGGCCGCTGGGATCACAGCACTCAGCACCAGTCTTATCAGAAAGGAGGAAAGATCATCCCGCTCCCACTTGGGGCCTGGAGGGGCAGGGCCAGGGCAGACTCAGCATGGACCACCCACTGCCCAGATCACCTGCACGGAAACCCTTCCTCTCTCCTGTCCCCAGAGACCCTCACCTCCCCAGTCCCAGGCTGCAGATGCCCCCTGCTTCCCCAGCTCTGGGGAGCAGCGGGGAGACACCCTCATTCCTCTCCCTGGCACGGATCTGAAGTGTGGGGCATACAGAGAGGGGAGGTGCTTGCTCTTGGTGCTAGACTCTCCTGCTGGTTCGTGGGATCCTGTGCATCAAGTGGGTTGCAGCTCTGCCCAAGCGGGGTACGGGGGGGTGCTGTCTCAGGGGTGGGGGCCACCGGGGCAGCTCTGAATCTCCCCGGCTTTTGCCTTAAAGGTGAAGACCTGGCGGATGCACATCTTCACGTTCACCCAGATCATGTGCCTGGCCACCCTGTGGGTGGTGAAGTCCACCCCGGCCTCCTTGGCGTTGCCGTTCCTCCTCATCCTGACGGTGCCCCTGCGCCGCTTCCTGCTCCCCAAGATCTTCAAGGACATCGAACTCAAGTGTGTAGGTATCCATTGCCCCGCACCCCAAGCCTTTGCTCCAAGAGGTGGGAGGGGAGGACATGGAGGAGGTGGGGAGCAGCTCCCTGATAGAGAATCATCAGAGAGGAGGGCGCTTCCCAATTCCTTTCTGGACAGCATTTGATCTTCCATCCCCATCCTCCAGCACCCAAGATGTGAGTCCCATTGCCGTGCCCTGAGAAGAGAGCCACACGACTGGGCAGGGCAGGCCCTCAGGGCTTCCTGGTTCTCTCTGCTCCTACCCCCCATCCCACGAGAGCCCTAATGGTATCCCCGCTTCCTTCCAGCTGGACGCAGACGATGCCGACGTGACCTTTGATGAGACAGAAGGCCGTGATGTGTACCATGAAGTGCAGATGCCGATCTGAGCCCCTGCTTTCTTGTGTCCTCCATATAAGGAACAGAGGGTTCCTTTCCCAGGCTTTTCAGAGAGCCCAGAGTCTGGGTTCAAAGAAATGTGTGTGTGTGTGTGTGTGTGTGACACACAGACACACACACACGCCAAGGAATCTATGTAGCTACACACCACACACTCACACACACGCATTACATGCGCTTCCGATTCTGTAGCACCACAAAGCAACTTTTCAAGACTTCAAAACCTGACCTGGAGGACAAATAGTGCTTCCAAGCTGCATCCAGACTGCTAGAGATGGGCACCCAAGACGTGGACTCCGTTCAGCGCTGGTTCAGCAGCTAAGTGACCCGGGAATATATTTCTCTTTTTTTGTTTTCTTTTTATGGCTTGATCTGTTGTACCCACCCACTGGGATAAAGGGCCAGCTCTCCGGGGAAGAGGGAATCTTGGCTCTCATCTGCTTGCCCGGCCGTGTATGTACCGCTACACAGACGGGCATGTGGTCTGGTGCTCCCTTTTGCCTCAGCCCCTGGGTAGTAATGATTCCTGCCAGATTTCATTTTTCTACAGACCGTTAAAGAGTTAATCCCACTGGCAGGTCTCTTTGCAGACCCTGGCCCTGGTGTATGTAGCCCAGGGCATACAAAGCAAAACAGTAAGCACTCAGCCAGAGTCCGAGGAGATGGCTTGGAAGGGCTGCTTCTCCTCCCAGATGAAGAAGGCGGCTCCAAAAGAGAGCAAGGAAGAAGGCAAGTGAGGAAAAGCCAAGGTGGAGAGGCAGCCTTTAGAATCACCTTGTGGCCACGGAACCAAGGGAGCACCAAGTGCCCGTCAATCCGGGGTGGCCTCGGGCTAACAGAATCCAGGTTGCCACGGTGGAGGGATGGGGCTAGCCGAGGGATCCATCCTGCAGCCTTCTGCACAGGGAGGGCAGGGTGAGAGGGGAAGTCAGGCAGGTTTTGCCCAGGAGCCTGAGGCTGGGGTGAATTCTCCCCGACCTCCCCTCCCACCAGCTTCCGAGCCCTTTCCCGGACAAACTTTGGTGCTAACCAGTCTGAGGACTCTGCTCAGACAGGACCCTAAGCTGTACATGTTGCTCCTTTATACTTATTTCCAGGGCCTCTGGGGCACTTGCTTGGGAACTGAACCGGGCTCCCCTGGTTCGGGGCTCACGTTGCAGCCAGGCCTGAAAAAAAATGTTACCGGAGGGGGACAAAGCGTTCGCTGATGGCCCTGGGATCTCCTGTGTGCAGGCAAAGTGTGGCTGTGGCTGGCACCGTGTCCAGCTCAGGACGAGAGGATGGGGGTTAGAATTCTGCGCTCTCATCACGGATGACATGTAATTAGCGCCTATAACAAGTTACTTTAACAAACCCCTTTGCAGTCAATAAAGGGCTGGGTAGAAACCAGGTGGCCAACCCCAGATGCTCCAACATCCTCACCCCCAGTCCCCAAAGATCTCCCAGGGAAGGGAAGGGAGCACTAGCTCCAGGCAGATGCTGTATCCTCAGCCTGGCCATGTTACTAAGCTGTGTTCGAATCCCGCTCGGGCAGGATTTCCCCCAGAATGTGGCTCCCTCTGACTAACACAATACAGCATCGCTGACCTTGGGCCAAGTGCTGAGTGGTGTAAGCAGGTGCAGCTGCCGCTGAGCCCCGCTAGGGTCGTGTTCGCTTACACCAGCGCTGGATTGGATCCCTTATATAACCTGACACGGGTGCTGCTTTTCCTTACTGCAGCAATTTCATCTGGACAGTGGCGTGGGTGGGACGTCCCAAGAAGGGCTCAGAGTCTCCAACAAGCACAATGAGAGTGGAGGGTGCTCAGCACCTTACGGGATCCAGCCCGTGTTCAGATCCTTTTCCAGCTGTGCAGAGGATTGCACCTGCTCTGCCCTTTCTCAGCATCCCTCCTCGAGTCAAGCCCTCCAACGATCTAAGAGCCCATGCAATTCTGCATCTATGTAACTCTGCCAATCAGACCAGATTAAGGCAGATCTGAATCAGGCCCTCAGTCTGTGAAACATCATGAGCTTCACAACCTTTGTTTGTATGATTTAGTTAGTGTAGAATAAAGACTTCAGGCCAAATCTTCAGCAGATCTAAATAATCAGCGCTTCACTGACTTCAAGGAACCCAGCTGGTTTTCTTTTGTTTGTATTAACTTATCATCTGTCCCGGGGAATTCAATATGTAAATAGGAAGAGGATAAATTTATATATTTGGCATTAAGAAAATAATGATAAAACGGATCTTAAAAAAAAAGTTTTATAATGCTTTTGTAGTTAGAGTCTATGTAAAAAGCAAAAGAAAAAAGAAAAAAAAAGAGCGGGTGAAATTACCTGTATATTTTACACTAGTGATAAAGGATGTTTGTAATTTATTTTTAAAAAAATGTATTTAAAAATATTCTGATTGTGCTTCTGCCTTGTAAAAGAGTGCTAGGGGATGAGGAAGGGTATATGTGCATGCAGAAAGTTGGGGGGACCATTTGATAGTCTAGGAAGGCTTTTTTAAAGGATATTTGTAGAGACAGATTTAGGGACCACCATGTCCACTTTAGTGTTTTTAAACTAATATTAATATACTTTTTTTTTTAAAAATCCATTTTGTTTTCATTGAAACATTCCCCTGCTGTGGCTGCCACCCAGCCAGATTCTGATCTGTTAGACCAATACAAATCTGGAGCAACTCCTTTGACATCAGTAGAGATGATCTGGATTCTTACCAGGGCAAGTGAGATTAGAAGCTGACCCCCCAGCCCAGCTGCTAGGGCATGAGAACCAGGAAGTGAAATTGACTAGAAGAAATAAGGTTAAACGAACTAGTTGGTTGTTTCCCTCGCCGCATTGTCTCTAAAATGAGTGAAATGCGAAAACAAACAAACAAAGAGCATAAATAGAGATAAGTGGTAGAAATTCTTTCAGGTAGAATCATCTCAGGGGTTATTGGGAACGTAAAGAAGAAATTTGTGCTTTAGAAATTATGAGCCTGCCTCAAAGCCCACTGAAGCCAATAGGAGTCTCTCCATTGACTCTGATGGGTGTTGGATCGCATCCTCTATGATTTGTTGGGTTTTTTTTAAACCAGATGGTGCCTCCTTTATAGGGCCGGACCATGCAAAGTGCTGAGCAGCTCCTGATAGCACCTTGCAGACTCCAGCTGATAGTTCTCAGTCCTGACACTCCTCTCCCTTACTCTGGTTTAAAGCAGGAGTAACTCCCCCTGAAGTCAGCAGAGCTGCGTAAGCATAAAACTGGGTAAGGAGATGGAGACTCAGGCTCCTTGTGTTTAGGTGGCCTCTGGGGGGACTGTCTTCTTTGGAGGAGAAGCCTCTCCATGCACTGGAAGAATGAATGGGGGCAAGTAAGGGTGTGAGGTGAATGAGGCAGCACCACCTACCTCGTTTATTAAATGCTGGATTCACTAAGGATTCTGGATCTTTGGCAAGTTTTTTAAAAGATAGACTTGAACATGAATTGAATCGTGTTTAAAAAAAAAAAAGAAAGAAAGAGAGAATGGACTGATTCTGCTCTGTGTAACTCCAGCTTTACCCCATGTAATGCCACTGAAATCAAGAGTCACACTGGCTTGGAACCGGAGTCAGGCCCAAAGATCCCAGAGCTGAGCAATAAATGATGTGAATGGAACTCACTAAAGGGCTTAGAGTGTGTACATGTTACAGTCTTTTCCACATGGGGAAGGGGGTTTTGCAGGATTTGTTGCTGCCTGGGGCTGGTAGCAAGAGATACTAAACGTAAGTCCAATTTTCAAACTGGATACGCTCAGCTAAGGCACTCAGTTCTACATTTGGCCTCTTGAACAGGCAGTTAGTTGCCTAAACACCCCTGTAAGGTGCCAAGTGAGCCCAGTTGGCTCAGATGTCTAAGTGACAGTGTGCAAGCCAGATCTGGAACTGAGCACTGTGTGTGTGAGAGAGAGAGAGGAAACGGTGATCATGTGTGGGAATGTATTTGTGTGTGCGAAAGGGATTGTGTGTCTGTGCACATGACAGAATTCTGTCTACTTAACTATTGATTAGACCATGAGCAGAGGCTTTTCCCCTTGTGAGAAAAAAAGATAGAAAGGGACCGTAGGACAAAGCTGACTTTAGTGTGAGAATCCGGCCTGCACTGTACCTCACTCGGACCATTGTTGTCTGGCCCGTGTGGCCCAAACCAAACCTACCTTGAGATATATTGTGTTAGGATTATTCTGTAGCCTTGTCACCTGTATGTCAGAACTAAACAGAATGTTGTGTGCTTTGGTTTTTCATGAAATTAAAAATAATGCACCTCTGTATGATGCTTTGAAAAAAATAAAAAATACATTTGAATGAAAAAAAACACCTGGAGAAATTATTTTTTTGCATTTACCAGCAGATTCTCTTATTTATAATAAGAATTAAGAGAATTGCAATAGCTCCGAGAAACCCCAGCCATGGATCAGGCCCCTGTAATGCCAGGTGTTGTACAAAACACAGAACAAAAACAGTTCATTCTCAAGGAGCTTATTCTGTGCAAATAAAACAGTTTAATACATGCAAAAAGATCATCACCTGCTTTAATTCCTAACTTCCAGGGGCCCTGGCAGCTCTCTGTCTCTAGGGCTGCAGACCCTCCATCGTAGGATTTTCTCCACCACAATGTTATTTACGTGATAGTAGCACGTGCAGCCTCCAAATGAGATCAAGGCCCTGGTGTGCTGGGCACTGTTCACAGACTTAGGTTACGTCTACATTACAGACTTCTGCCAGTGTACCTCAGTGCAGAGGGATGATCCCTAACCAACAGAGCAGTGTTGGCTAGACCCTCTAGTGTAGACGCAGCAGTACCGGCAAAGCTGGTATTTTATTAGTTTAGCTTGTTTTGCTTATGGGGGTGGGCTTAACTAGACCTGTACAGATTGGGTGACCAGATATCAAGTGTGAAAAATCAGGACGGGTGGGGGTGGGGGGATAGTAGGCATCTATATAAGAAAAAACCCCAAATATTGGGACTGTCCCTATAAAATCGGGACATCTGGTCACCCTACGTACAGAGCACAGTTCTACTGATATAGCTGTCGTGACATTAGGAGTCATTGGTCAGTACGGTATGCTGGTATTCCTGTCATGGTAAAGGGCTCCTAGTATAAAGGTGGTGTTAGTGAGAGATAGTCCCTGTCCTGAAATGCTTAGCTCAGATCCTCAAAGGTATTTAGATGCCTAACTTCCATGGGACTTTGAGCCCATGGGCTTGTATAACAGGGTGTCTTGCCCCTAGAGGCTGAAAGGCCTGGGGCCAGCCAACCCTGATTACTAAGGAGTCATACCTTCGAGCGTGACACATACCAGGGCACAATCCAGACTAACGAGTAGCTGGGTCACCCCTGCCCTGTAACCCCTTTACAGTACCTTCCTGCAGAACCTCTAACTGGGACTGCTCACACACAGCCTCCAGCATGCAAGAGCCACACGTTGGCTCTTACCAGCCTGGGTTATGCTGCAGAGTAACCCCAGCATGCCCCCAGTCCCAGAACTTCCCCCAGCAATGTACATCTGTGCTGCCCAGCCCTCTCCTGGACAGTACAAAGATATTACGTCCATTATTCCTTTAAGGGAATAATATGCCAGTTTATTATTTTAAATACAGTACCCAGACACTCCATTTTAGACACACTGGATTAGATAAAACAGTCAAACAAATTTATTAACTGCAAAGAGATCTGAAGTGAGTATAAGGAATGAGGCATAAAAGTCAGAACAATAAAGATAAAACATTTACTAGTATCTACTTAAGAAACTATCTTAGTTGCAAAGAAAATTCTCTCCCACATGCTCCAGCAGATTACTGACCGAATTTTCAAGATCAGGACCCTGCCCCCAGCGTTCAACAGCTGTTTTCTTTGTCTTCTCATGGGCAGAGAATGTGATAGGCAGGAAGAGAGGGAAGGGCATTGTGGGGTGTTTGTCCCTCCTTTTTCAGTTTCAGGCCCCCTCTTGAAAAACATTTCCAGCTGAGACCCATAAGACAACGTCTACATGGAAGGATGTTCCCTGCTGGGTTTTTTTCACTGGTTTGAATTTCCTGTGTTTTCCCTCCCTGTTTAAGGACTCTGTTTACTGCTTAAATGCAAATTAAGGCAAGCACACATTCCTTCCTTTGTCTAGCACAGACCCCCACTTCTGCCTGGGCAGGGCAGTGGGGTGTGTTAATATCCTACAGTGGGACTTTATATCTTCCCACACAGGTGCTGACTTTACAATGTGCTGGACGGTGCTCGTCTTCTGGCTCTGCCCCAGACCCTCCCCCCTCCTTCCCCGAAGACCCTACACCCACCCCGCCTCTTCCTGCCCCTGCTCCACCCACACCCCACCTCTTCCTGCCCCTCTCCCAAGCATGGTGCATCCTTGATCCCCCATGCCCCGCAGCCTCCTGCACACCGTGAAGCAGCTGATTGTGGCAGGCAGGAGGCACAGGGAGAGGGGGGAGGCGCTGATCGGCGGGGCTCACCGGCGGGCAGGAGGTGCTGGGGTGAGGGAAAAGGTTCTGATAGGGGGACCATTTTTTCCCTGTGGGTGCTCCAGCCCCGGAGCACTCACGGAGTTGGCGCCTATGTCTTCCCATACACTGTTGCCACACATTTCACTGACCAGGACAATACAGACCAGTCAGTTATGAGTTTTCAAATGATAGCTTACAAGGCTTATTCTGTACAAAGATTATTAAAATAGCTTGTCAAGTGTGAACACAGGGGTATGTTCTGTCATACAGTGATCTGGAAGCAGCTGGACGCTGCAAGGGAAGGGAAAATGCTGATCTACTCCCAGGCCACGAGAGACGGAGCAAAGTGGGTTTATTTAAAATTGCAACCAGCCATTGTGGCTCAAATAATCATTTGTTTCTAATAAACAAACATTAAGATTATGTGGGTCCAAGAAACAGTTGGTCGTCTCCTGAGGGAATGCAGAGTGTACCCATTCAAAGGGGCTGTTTATATGTAAAATGTAGAGGCCTTCACCTTGTAAAACGTTTGCTGTAAGGCCTAGTAAGAGCGGCCGGAAATGGAGCAACACTGCAAGTCTTTAAGAATAATGGGAAAGGTGAAAGATTGTAATTCTTGAATTATGGGGGCCTGTGCTTGGTGGTCAGAGCCGCATCAAGGGAGCCTGCTTCGCCGTGAAACACAAGAAGAGGGGAGGGATGCTCAGGGCTCAGATTGCTAGGGGTGAGCATGCTGTAGCAGAGAGTCCTGGGAGTTCGGATAGAGACTCCAGCCGAGCAGGACCGAGGCCTGCCAAAGCAGGAAAGGCCTCAGGCAGGAAGGAGGGAGAGAAACCTTTGCTTCATGTGGCCTTTTGGCTGGGGTTTGTTCTGGGATTGTGAGCTTTGTCTGGAGTTTATTTTATTTTTATTAGACCCAGTTCCCAAGGAAGGGTATTTCTGACTACCCAAAAAAAAAAAAAATGCTGGATGAAGTTTATTTGAACAGTCCAAGAGGGGAAACTGAGGCAGGCTGCCTGTAGTGACTCCAGGCCGTGAGGGGAGCACAGATGGCGGCCGACCCGGTTACAGCTTGTCAACACACCAAACATGAACAGCTTTAACTATTCCAGTTTCGTTTAAGCCACACAACACTCCTCATGTGGCCGAAGTTATCGTGGTATAAAGGTGCTTACATCGGGATCGCTATTCCCCTTCCCATACAGGAATGGGAATGAGCTACACTGGTATAGGACTCCTTTATACCAAATTAGCTCCATCCACACCAGGGGTTACACCAGTTTAACTACAGTGGTTAAAAAAAAGCCATCATGTGCCTCACAGAGATAGTTATACCAGGACAAACTCTGTGTGTGACCAGACAAAGAGCAGGAGAGGCGGAGTTTGTTACCCCAAATCTTTCAAACAAGGAGCTTAGGCACAGACAAATTAAGGATAAAATGGTCAAAAATGCCTAAGGCCCCATCTACACTCCAGTGTGCAACCCCCCCACAGCCAACCCAGCAGAAACCCGGGGGCAGACACAGTTATGCTGCAGAAGAATGCTTCTGGCAACATAGCTTAACATCGCGGGGGTGTTACTCTGCCAGCAGAAAAACTCCTTCTGTCCGCATACAAGTGTGTCTGCATCAGGCGGCTCTGCCAAGACAGCTAAACCGGCAAAGCATCTGTAGCGTAGACAAGGGCTAAGTGATTTTCCCATTGCCATAAGTGACTTAGGAGACTAAATCAAGCCCTAAATGCCAAGGTCGTTTTGGGAACACGTGACCTTTGGTGACTTGTCCAAAGTCAGACAGGACTGGGTTGCCAAACTCAGGTCTGCCTTTATCCCAGCCCAGCCGCTTAACGCTCCTCACCTCCTGTGGGGCTCCCCCTGGCTAGAGGGAAGGACGCCCACCCATGGCTATTTACACATCCAGCAGTGCCCCCGGGCCGAGGTGGCCTGAGGCCTAGAGCCCGGGGGGGGGGGCGGGGAGGGGATACAGCAGAGAGATGCGGAGAGTCGGGGGAAGTCGGGTCCACTGTTGGTGCAAGGGAGGGAAGGAGTCTAGCTACATGAGGGGGGACCTGAGAAGATCAAAGGCTCCACTGGTGCAGGGGTGGGGGGAGTCTAAGGAAGGGAGGTTTCAGAGCAGGAAAAAAACCCAAAACAAATCAAGGAGTTGAGGGACGGTTGCATGTTTTAGAGGGGGGAGGGAAGAGGGGAGAGACCCTGGAGTTTTAATAGGCCTGGCTTCATCCTGAAAAGTGCTGAGCTCCCCCTAACTTCAACAGGAGACACAGCAGCTCAGCACCTCTCCGGATCGGACCCTTTTGTGCTGCTCTGTGTTTCCTACTGCACCCCTCACCGTGGCCTCTAAGTCATTGTGGCAGGCGTCAAGGGCCGGCGGGAGGGTGGCGGGTCCTGGCTGGGGTTTGGCAACTCCCCGTGGGTGGTGGAGGCGGAGGCCGGCTTTCATACAGCCGACAGATGCGCTCGGAGCTGTCCCCCACCCTCTCCACAGCTCCAACTATTTCCTTCAACCTTGACCTAGAAAGAGCGAGCGAGCGTGTGCCTCTCTCCCCTGCACTGGGAGCTCATGCAGCCCCCGTGCACGGCCCTGGGCCTCTCTACTGCACAGGCTTTGCTTAATTATGTCCAGCGCCCAGGGGCTCAACGCTGGACTCCCGCCAAAGCCCAAGGAGGTCAGCCTGCATCTGGGGCTGCCTCCAGCTCCAGCTGCTGCGTTCCATCCCCTTTGGGGCCAGGGGCTCTGCCTGCGGGATCCCCCATGCCTCAGCCTCTCTGCCAAACCCCTGCACCGGCCTGCAGGCCCCGCCACCTGGGCTATGCAGGGGCGGCCCTCTGGAGTCCGGATTAATCAGCAGAGAAGAGCAGATGCAGAGTCAAGCGGGCAGCTGGTCAGCACAGACCCTGCCTTTGTTACCATGAAGTCACCCTCAGTGCTTGGGGTCCAGCCGCACGAGCCTCTTGGCAGGAGCAGGATCTTGCGGTCTCTGTGCCTCAGTTCCCCCTGTGTCGAACAGGGATAATGCTACTGCCTTTGTCTGTCTTGACTATTTAGACTGTAAGATCTTCAAGGCAGGGGTGACTGCTAGGTGCCCGTACAGCGCCGAGCACCACGGAGCTCCTGATTTTGACTGGGACCTCTAGACGCTATTGTAATGATCATCATGAAGTAGAACTTTTCCATCTCTACACCCTGCAACTGTCCAATTGTCTTTTCAGAGAGGGTTTTGGGTTTTTTTTTAAATTATCTCCTTTCTTGTCCCGGAGCTGACATGGCCCTACACCCTTCACTTTAACGATAACAATTCTGGAAGGGGTATTGAACCTTGGGCATCAGGGCTAAAGCCGATCTCTAACTAGTAGAGATCAGGATGAAATCTAAGGTGCGGGGGCGGACTCTCCCACACGCTGGGTTCTGGCACCTTCCTCTGAAGCAGCCGCTGCTGGCCACTCTCAGAGCCTGGATATTGGAAGGCTAAATGGACCTCGGGTCGGACCCGGTCTGTGACCAGAGAGCCAGGCTGCCCAGTGTGCTGTTCCCCATCGAGACCACTCTGTATCAATTCAGACACTTGTCAGTGTCTCCCTCCCCCCTTCCTCCCACCCAGAAATCCCTGCTTCTCTCTCTCCTCCTAAGAGTCAGACTCGCCAGCTGCCTTTCCCAGGAAGTGATGTCTCTAAGATCCTTGCCAGCAGCAGAAGCCAATCCACCCTTCAGAGGCCAGCTCATGCCAAGCTGTAGGTCACCGAGGTTCCTGGGGGTTTCCTGATCCTCCAGAGGGCACCTTGACAGAGAAGATCTGGGACATGAGGCTGCGGGGGGAGGTTTGCCTGCAGCAAGCATCAGATATGGGGCTAGCCCACTGGGGACCCTAACAGGAATATTCCCCCACCCCACCACAACACAACACATACTAATAATTAATAGGGGGCCCCCTTGAGCTGCTCGGAGCCCTAAGCAATTGCTTAATCTGCTCATGCCTAGTGCTGGCTCTGCCAGCCAGACCAGAATGCCCCTGCCTCCTGGCTCTGTGCTCCACCTCCTGTCTGCTGCCAGGTCCCGCCCCAGCCCTCCCATTGGGGCCCAGTGGGAGGGTGGGTGGCACGCATGTGCGGCAGAGGCCGGGGAGAAGTTGGCATAGAGCCCTGCAGGCCAGCTGACGGAGAAGAGCAGCCAGGCAGGGAGTAGGAGGATCTCTCTAGTGCTGTCAGTAAGGGAACCAGAGTAGGGAGGGAAGCAACTGGGGCAAGAAAGGGGGAGGCGGACGCTGCTTCTCTGTGCAGAACAGGGAGGAGTACAGCGGTCAACAGTGCCAGAAGAGCGAAGTCATGCAACTGCCACTGCCATGAGCAAGACAGGAAACTTCCAGCCCTTTGATGGGGGGCGTCTGAAACCGCCTGCTGGTTCTTTACCTTCACCCATTAACATTTCATATCTTTGCTCAGTGCCATCGATGCCCGGGGCGCCTGAAAAGACTTTAGATCAAGCCCTGGCCCCAGCGCTGATCCCGTTATCCAATCCACTACCATGGACCCTAGCCCCTAGTCCAGGCTAGCAGGAGCAGATCAGGTTGCAGGGATGGGGCTGTGAGTGGGACAAGAGGCAATGCCTACGAGAGGCAAGTTGGGACAATCCTCTAGAGAAAGGGAGGGGGGTGGTGGAGAGATGACTGGCAAGGAGGGGAAGGTAGGAAGGAGCCCAGCAAGAGGAGTGGGGAGAATGGTTGCTTGGCAGATAAATAATTAATCATAACAGCCAGAACTCCTTTACCCTGGGCCAGGAAAAGTCTCCTCCCCGTGTCGCAGATCCCACAGCGAGCACCATGTCTTGCCTCACCACTTTGTCACTCGAGCAGGGTGAATTATTAGCAGGAAATCATTTATTCTCTTCAACCCCTTCTACGCAATTCACATTTTTAGATTGTAAGCTTTTCAGGCGGGGACTTCATTTAGACAGAGCCTTGCACAATAGGGTTTGGATCTGCCTGGTGCTACTTGGCATTCCCCTGAGATTAAATCTTCCTGTTAATCCATTAGGTGTATTTAGCTTTTTTCTTGTTACCAGACTATCCACAAACAGGGCAGGATTTTTACTACTTTGTTATTCAACACTGTTGGACAAATCACTTGGCATCATGACTGGTGTTTTTCAGCCAATGATCTGCTGGTCTCTTTAGTTTATCATTGATCCAACTTCTCTTATAGAAAAGAGCTTTACTAATGATGCAACCAAAAGGGCTCTACGAAATTTGCATCACAATCGTATAGGGCCCAATTCTTCATTGCCCAGCACCGTGGGCAGTTATTAGTTCTGGTGTCAAGTAGGTGTAAAAAAGGACAGTGAGGTTTTTAGACTAGTGAAACTGACCACATCTGATGCAGGGGAGCAGAGAATCCGGCCCTGTATGCATTTTTGTTCTGTATTTGTACAGCGACTAGCACAGTGGGGTTCTGGTCCGTGACTAGGGCTTCTAGAGCCTACAGTAATACAAATAAATAATGTCCTCGCTTCTTTTTAACCTCTGGCAGAAGGGATATTATTCTCTGTTAAATTCAGGAATTTAGAAAGCTTACAATCAAATTCCAGAAGAGATGAGATAAAGGCTTGGTTAACACTTAAGTTTTACCAGTATAACTATTATAGTTCGGGCATTTTTAAAAAAAAAAAAACAGAACAGTTATTTCAGCCCCCCGCCTGGAAGCCGTGATACTGATATAAAAGGTGACTTGTACTGGTGAAGTTATTCCCTGTGGGAAAGGGCAATACCAGTATAAAGCACCTTTAAGCCAATACAACTGCTGTGTCAACTATTGCAATCCCATGGCATATCTTTGGGGATCGCTGTATGACATTTAGGAATGGTTTCGGTCTGACTAAAACAACAAGGAGTCCTTGTAGCACCTTAGAGACTAACAAATTTATTTGGGCATAAGCTTTCGTGGGCTAAAACCCACTTCATCAGATGCATGGAGTGAAAAATACAGTGACTGTGTTCTACTCCACAGGGGAGGGCTTTCACAGCTCTTCCAGGAACTAAATACAAGGGGCGGGGTGATTACGATCAGGATCCCAACAAGGGCAGTCAGGACCAAGGGTCAGAGGAGGGTCAAACCCAAGGCTAGCAGTAGCAGAGAAGTTCATAGTCAGGTTCCAGGCTGGGGTTGGTACCAACGGCCAGAGTCCAAGTCAGATTTCAGGGTCCGGGTCAGGATGCAAAGTCCAGAACAAGCTGAGGTCCAAGCCAGGAGTTCAGGAGCAGTCATGGCCACTACAAGAGATCCACACTATTGCCTGGACACTTCCTGGCATGACCCTTGGGTTTATATAGGTCAGGGAGCCAATCAGGAACCATGTGGCTGCTGCCTGTCAGACCCTTTGGGGCAGGACTTCCCATGGTCAGTATCCACAGCAGGCCACAGGCTCTAGATCTGTGGGGCCTTACAGTAAGTTTGGGGAGTGTAAACAGCTCTGGAGAAGCACCACTCCTAAACTGGCCTACACTAGGTTTTCCAGAGACTCCAACAAAGAAAGGGCTTTGAGTCTAAAAAGCTGGCTTGAGCAGGGGGCTTCCCTTTTGATGCAGCAGACGGGCAGGACTCTCTGTCCCAGGAGGGGCCCCAACCCCTGCAGAAGAGTTTGAAAGCCTTTGGCTTGCTAGACTGATGCCAACCTGGCTAAGGCTGCAGCATGCCTCTAGGAACTTGTTTTGTGCATGTTTTCTCTGTGTGCTTTTTTGTCCTTCCAATAAATGTACTCGGCTGTAGAAGAGCCGTGGGGTTCCTGGTGAAAGCACGGGCATTGTCCTCAAAAGGTACAACTTTCTAGTACAGACAAGCCCGCGGACTTTTCTCTTTTTTACACTCAAATTGTTCCCCCCCCGCCTCGCCTTTAGTCTATTTGTAATGGGCTCTGTCTGCCATACTCCCCCTTGTAATTTCCAGCAGGACAAAGCGAGTGCGAAATGTTACCAGATCAGACCCTATGACCCAGGAGGTCCCTTCCAGTCCTACGTTCCATTTGACACTTACTTTGCCCTGCTGGACGTGACCACACAACGGTGCTGAGCAACGATGAATCGGGCCCCTAGTATCTCGCCATAAAAAGAAAAAAAAATAATTAGCCAATGAATGATTTGCAAATGAGCAGCTCCGAGGTCTTCTGAGGTGTGATTGGCCTGCTAGGTCACATGCTTTATGAATGATCATTTAGTAGCGCAGCGGGAGGCCCCAACCAAATTCAGAGCCCACTGTGCTAGATGCCGCACATCCCTGTGGTAAGAGACAGCCCGTTGCCCCGAAGGGCTTACAATCGAATTAGACGGAGACAGCCAGTGGAAGTATTAGCCTCTCCATTTTATAGAACTGAGTCCCAGAAAGATGATGTGCTGCAAATTCTGAGTCACAGTCCAGTGTCCTAACCACAAGCCCCTCCTTCTTTAGAAGCAGGAAGTCTTGCAGGAATTAGCCGTGAGGGGTTGTAATTACCCGACAAAGCAATTGTGTGAACAGAGAGAGCGTTTTGAAGTAGCCGCCGGTGTTCATCATCGTCATTTACACTCGGATTTACAGTGCCTTTGCCAGCTTCCTGGCATCCCTAACACCAGAGCAGTGAGTTCAGCTGCCATCCTGCCCCTTGCCATGCGTTTCCAAAAGCCATTTCACACGCCCGCCCCCGTGACAATGTTCTCTTTTCCAGCATTTGCTCTCCCTTGTACCAAGCAATTCATGATGCAGGCCCTGTCCTTTCGTCTGATGCCCACTGGTTCCGTAGTGAGCCAGAGTGCTTGCTTCATTTGTTGTAGAATCAAGCCGCTCTCTGAATGGCTTGGAAAATCAGTTCATTCCCCTGCTTCACTCAGTCAGAAAGCAGCTTGTTCACAAACGGGCAGCGGATTTGAGACATGTGGTATGTTTTTATAAATCCACTCGCTTCAGATTTTTTTAAATTTCATCTGTAAATTGGGGCCTCGCCACCCAGCAATCTGTCCAGCTTTAGGGGGTTCCCTCGAGTATAAAGGGAAGCGGTAAAGTCACTGCGATGTAATGTCACAGGATAAACCGCTGTGTGACCTTTGCTGCTGTGACTATAGGCCTCCATTCCAAGCATATGCTGCTCCATCTTGCACCAAACGCTCTCATATTAAATAGCAGGGTGACTGCAGCCTGCCCTGGTTTATGCTTTGGATTTGAGGAGCTACTGATGTACCCACAGCTGGGCAAACTGTAGGCATCTCTCTGCTCTAGCAGTGTTATGGCATCGAACCAAACGGAAAGCAAACAATGCAAAATGTAACAACTACGCAGGGCCCAGATTTGTGGTGCTCGCAGCGGAATTTAAAGGACAAAGGGAAATCAGGCCATAAAACATATACAGTATTGATTTTGTACTCACTGGCATGACCTCTGCTGATACTCAATCACTATGGATCACTTGGTGATGACCTGTTCTGTTCATTCCCTCTGAAGCCCCCGGCATTGGCCACTGTTGGAAGACAGGACACTGGGCTAGATGGACCTTTGGGCTGACTCAGTGTGGCTGGTCTAATGTTCAATGAAAAACAGAGCTGAAATCCAAGGAGTTGGGGGTTGCCATAAAACAATGCTGAAGTTGGCCCCGATGTGACGTTTAACGAGCTGTTTCCCCAAAGACTGAAATAGGGCGACGTTAGGTGAGTAGTGTTTTGAACCCAGAGGCCTCCAACATGCAAACACATACTCATAGGAGTAAATTTACACACATGAACAGTGCCAGTGAACCCCGTGGAACAGCTCACATAAATAAAGTTAGCCATGTGCATACATGGTTGCAGAACTGGTGCCTTGGATGGTAGTTCTGGCCAAATTTTGGCCCTGATCCTACAAATGGACCCAAATGGGCGGTGCCTGGGGCCTACAGGCAGCCCCCGAGAAGTCAACAGAACGCCACATGGGTGCTGGGGTCCAATAGCATGGATCTGATTGCAGGAGCAGTCCTTTGTTTACAATGTGGGGGAACAGTACAATACATGGGTAATATAATATATGAGTAATGTAAGAACCCTACATTACTTTATCATCCGATGAAGTAAGCTGTAGCTCACAAAAGCTTATGTTCAAATAAATTTGTTAGTCTCTAAGGTGCCACAAGTCCTCCTGTTCTTTTTATAGGAACCCTTAGAATTGGATATATTAGAATTGGGAAAGGTGCGGTGAAGGGTAACAAAAATGATTGGGGTATGAAAATGGCTTCCGTGTGAGGAGAGATTAATAAGACTGGGACTTTTCAGCTTGGAAAAGAGATGGCTAAGGAGGGATATGATAGAGGTCTATAAAATATTGACTGGTGTGGCGAAAGTGAATAGGGAAGTGTTATTTACTCCTTCACATAGCACAAGAACTTAGGTGTCACCCCATAAAATGAATAGGCAGGAGGTTTAAAACAAGCAAAAGGAAGTATTTCTTCACACAACACAAAGTGAACCTGTGGAACTCATTGCCTGGGGATGTTGTGAAGGGCAAAACTGTAACAGGGTTCAAAAAAGAACTGGATAAGGTCATGGAGGATAGGTCCGTCATGGCTATTAGCCAGGGTGGGCTGGCATGCAACCCCATGGTCTGAGTGTCCCTAACCTCTGATTGCCAGCAGCTGGGAGTGGACCACAGGGGTGGATCACTCAATGTTTGTCTGTTCTGTTCTTTCCCTCTTAAGCACCTGGCATTGGCCACTGTCAGAAGACAGGACACTGGGCTAGCGGGATCATTGGTCTGACCCAGCGTGGCAGTTCTCATGTTCTAATATTGAGTGTATACAAACGGAAAAGGAGTACTTGTGGCCCCTTAGAGACTAACCAATTTATTTGAGCATAAAATTTTGTGAGCTACAGCTCACTTCATCGGATGCATACTGTGGAAAGTGTAGAAGATCTTTTTATACACACAAAGCATGAAAAAATACCTCCCCCAACCCCACTCTCCTGCTGGTAATAGCTTATCTAAAGTGATCACTCTCCTTACAATGTGTATGATAATCAAGTTGGGCCATTTCCAGCACAAATCCAGGTTTTCTCTCCGGGAGGCTGTGCACCAAATAAACACATAGTCAGAGACAACACCTGCTTCGAAGAGCTCCCGTCTCAATAGACAAGACAGGCTAGGAGCGGAAGGGGAAAGAGAGGCAAAAGGACATAACATGCCCAAGGCCGCATAGTAGGGAAAGTGGCAGTTCTAAATAGAAGCCAGGTAGCCTCCTAGTTCACTGCACTACCCACTAGGCCATGCTGCCCTCACATTTAATTAAGAAAAGCAGTCGCGTTTCACAGAGAACAGTTACCCTAATACCCACACTAATCAAATGGGCTAGGAACACTAGGCCTATATCATCAAAAGAGACCCATGGCGATGAGCTTCCGAAACTTTCTTACCATGTTACAGATTTTAAGCAAACACATAAGTGTTTGCATGATTTTCTCTTGGTGCATCTTTTTGTTCTATGTTTGTACAGTGCCTAGCACAGTGGGGTCCTGGGCCACAATACACAATCTCTGCTCATGTAATTTCAGCTCTTTGTTTCCCCGGTAACTGCAGTACTTATATAGGACTTTGCATTCTCAAAGCACTGTACAAATATTAAATAATTCCCCAATCTATACTCTGAGGTCCTTTTCTCCCTGTAGTAAGAATCGCTTTCCCACTACGCAAAGACTAAGTTTTGGTAGTTTAGTTCCCTGCTGTCCACAGGCAACAACAAAGAAGATAATAGCACTGTGGAGTTTCTTGGTTCTGAGTTGGATTCCCTCACCCTGGCCCATTCTGTTGCAGTAGAGTTATGGACACCAAAAGTAAAAATCCTGATCCTGTAGTGAGCTCTGCATGGTGGAGCCCTATGATGCTTAAAGTTCTGTACAGGATCAAGGCCCTGGATCTGGCTGATTTAACTACAGGCCTGGTAGTCTACGATGGAAAATGGTGCTGTTTTTGCCTTACCTTTAATCAGACTCGACATTTATCACCTGCCAGTATAATGGCTGAAATGAGTGTGAAAATGCTTTTAAAACTGGTAGTTTTTTTAAAATACTCAAGAAATAAAATGAATCTTACATTCATGTAGCACCTTTCTTTGCACATCTAGCTCTATATCGGTAGAGAGAGCACTACTAAAATGCAGCCACCTCTGGGGTGGAGTGCACCTAGTCAACTTCATTGCAACATGCAGCAAAATTGTGGAAGGGGAAATTTTGGCCAAAGGATATTGTGGGGAATCCTCTGTTTTAACTAAAGTTTCACAGCATTTTTAGGGCCAAATTTTCAGTGGTCTGCCATCCCTTTGCTAGCACACATCACGCACTCACATTTTCACGCCTACAATGAACTGTGGTGTCAGATATCAGAAATTTTCCAGTGAAATGTCAGTTTGTGGGAACCGAAGCTGTCTCTGGGCCAGGGTTGATTTTGATGAATTTCACAATTCCAAACATTTTTGAATAAAGTTTAGACACTGACAAAACGTTCTGTTTCGACAGCGTCTAAATGTAAAGGCTCCATTTTGTTTCAAAATGATTTTTCAGTTAGAAATGTTAGTAATCCTAAAAAAGTTTTAAAAGACTAAAAAAGGTTTAAAGTGATTTTTTTTAGATTATTGGTTTATGAAAATTGGAGATTTAGACTCTTCTTCCCAATTTGTGAATGGAATTTTTTTTAAAGCTTCTAAACCAATCATGAATGGGAAGATCATCTCCAGCCCAGCTCTAGCCTCAATTAAGATGTGCGTCTGCCATTCTTCATCTAACGGCACACACACACACACACACAAGCAGGTTCATATGTGTGTGTACACAAGTTGCATCCACCAAGAAAGGGGCCTTCACCTCATTTAAAATTTTGGCCCATCCTATGCAGAACAGACAAGACCGACGGTTTTAAGGTTTCACCCAAAATGATCACTTTAAAAGGCAGCTAGCCTCTGGGTGAAACACAGCAGCTGTTTCACACACCTCGGTGACAAAACATGACAGTTTTAGAGCAGGAAGTGAACCATGCCGAAAACCAATGGCAGTATTTTACACCAAGGAATTGTAGAATTTTGGTTTTTCCCCACCAGTTAACAAGGATAAGATTTTTATTCTAAATTCCTTAGTGTAGACAAGGCCTAAATATACTATTATATTTTGGTTCCTTTCCCAGACCTGAAGAGATCTGTGTAGCTCAAAAGCTTGTATCTTCCGCCAACAGAAGTTGATCTAATAAAAGATATGACCTCACCTACCTTCTCTCTGGTTTACACCAATGTACTTTAACTCTTCCCTAGCTACCACCTCACCACCACCATGTTAAAACTAATGGACATTAATCTGTGATAACCCCTTTAGATTTTCCAATACTGTGTAAGGTATCTAATGCAAAAGGGCAGAAAAACAATTGCAAATTCTGTTGTGGGAATCCCTGCATTGGTAGCCAAAGCAAAACCATGTAGAACCCTCCTCCTTGTCTAACGTTTATGGGCCTAAGAGCAGGTCCACCCACCCCAAGAGAGCTCATAACACTTAATTGCAATTTTTTTTTTTTGGTCTGTAGGAGCTGCTTGCTTATTGGGATTGCCATTAATTTGACAGGCAGATCCCAGACAGGGGATTGGCTAGCAGCAGATGACGCCCATAACAACAAAGGTGGAGTTGGAAAAATTAGATTAAAAAAAATTGAGGACGGGGGGATGAAAAACTCTCCCTTCACCCGCCCCCCTTCGGCTCTGAAATATACAAGTGTCAATTTCACGGTATCGTTAACAAATCCAGCGGTTCACCCAGTCCGGGAGGAAAGTGTGAATTTCACTCTAGACCTGTTTGTGCATTTCCTGGTGCAAGAGACACACCACAAAACTCCCCATTTTCTTCCTCCGTCTCCTTCTTCCCCGTGAGCCTGTTTACAACGCAGCCACTTGCCGTTTAGTTCAGCTTCCTTCTTTTGCGTTGGTGCAAATGTCTGTCCCAGCCCCCGGAACCGTACAGAGAAAAGCTGAATTTTATTTCTGGGCAGAGCTGGAACTTTAAAAAAAAACAAACCAACAACCCAGGCCCTCTTTCTGCGTGCTAGTCGAGGTGGGTTGTAGAGGAAATCGACCATTTGAATTGTTGGGGCTCTTGTTGCAAACGCCTGAAGAGGATTGTTGCAAATGTAAGCTGTTTTTTTTTTTCCCTCCCTTCTCTTTCCCTGTCTCTCCCTTTTCCCTCCTCCTCTGTTCTTTTGGCTACAGTGTTGCAAAAGCAAAGAGCAATAAACACGCACACACAGAGAGAGTGAGAGAGACAGACAGACAGGCAGCCCCGTAAGAGCCAGAAGAGAGAGTTAAAAGAGGAGAGGAGAACGGTCTCTCTGACAATCCCGTTTAGGGAGCAGATGGAAAAGTGGAGACTTGTGAAGGGCTGTGAGGTTGGCTAAGGATCCAGGAGCGAAAAGAGCCCGGCTGATTGGAAGAAAAAAGCAGAGAGATGGAGGCGGGGGAAGTGCAATCTCTCTGCGGGGACTGGAGCGAGTCCACGCCCGGGGCCAGCGCTGCAGAGCTGGCTAGCATTCAACCAGCGCTCCCCAGCTAAAAGCACCCAAAAAAAAGCAGCCCCCAAGTTCCTTCTTCAGCCTGGCTGATTTGCAGGTAGGTGCATTTTGGAAGGGGGAAAAAAAAAAACCCCAACCCCACAACCCACGACCTCCAGCAGTAAACGCGCCCGATGCAGCCCCCTGTTGCAAGGGAGGGCGGGTGGGAGAGACGGATCAGGGGGAGGGGGGAGAAGGCACGATCCGAGGCAGCGCTTGCTGCACCGGGCTGCTTTGCTGCAGCAGGAGCGCATGTCGAGCTCGCCATTAGCCGACGCTCTGGTTCGCCATCTGGGGCTGGAGGAGGGCGCTTTGTTTCCTCCACAGGCTCCGGTGGCGCGGTTGGCTGCAGCTGCTGCTTCTCCCCCCCGGTTGCAGACTCGGCTGGTGCCCGGCTGACTCGGTAAGGAGAAGGCGATCGGGGCAGGAGGCAGCGGGCCTCGGGGATTTTTTTTTTTTGTTTTTTTTCCCCCCCGCGTGTGGTAAAGCGGGGAGATTTTTGTGCTGGCCGCCTGGGCAGATCGAGGCGGATTTTCCACGCGCTCCGCGAGCAGAGGGGGAGGCCCGGGGATCTCGCCATATGCAGGAAGCGGCGGCTGCATGAGCCTCGGCGTGCCCGGGCCTCGGGGCTTACAAAGCGGGGTGGGTGGAAAGCGGGCTGCTGCGGGACCGGGCCCCCCTGGAGCACCCGCGGCGGCGGCAGGGGAGGGGGAGCCCGCCAGCCCGCCGCCTCGTGGGCGCTGCCGCCCGGCGCTGCCGCTCCGCGGGCAAGGGGGGGGGACCGCACGAGGGGCTGGAGCGGGACGCGGGCGGCTCCCGGGGCGGCTGGCTGCCGGGGGCAGGTTTCCAGGGCTGGGCGGTTGGTTTGTTCGTTCGTTTGTTTGTCTCCCCGGGGCGGTGAGTTCCGCGCCGGGGCCGCTGAGGTCGCCGTCTCCGCCCGGCCGCCGCCAGCCCGCCCGGCCGGCCGCCATCCGGTGCGTGCCCCGGCTGGTTCCCCGGCCGGGCGCCGGGCTGCGGCGGGCCGGGCTGGGCGGAGGAGCGGGGCTCCGGCGGGCCGGGCCGGGCGGAGGAGCGGGGCTCCCCGGGGGTCGGTGCGGGGAGGACGCGCTGCCCGGACGCCCCCAGCCGGGCATCCAGCGCCGCGGCGGCGCCCCCCGCCTCCGCCCCTAGCGGCTCCGGCGCGGCGAGTCCTGCCCCCGCCCGCCCGCCCCCTCCTGCCCTGGAGCCTCGGGAGGCGGCTCCGCGTCGGCGGCCGCCGAGCGCCCGGGGCCGGAGCGGGGCGAGCCGCGGAGCCGGCGGGCGGAGCCAGCCATTGTCCGCCCGAGCCCGCCGCGCGGGGAGCCGAGCCGGCCTGGCCCGGTAACCGGGCGGGGAGAGCGCCGCGGGGGCCCGAGCCTCCGGGGCGGAGGGCCCGAGTCTCCGCGGGGGGGACCGGAGCGGGGCGCCGCGCAGGCCGAACGGCCCCGGCTCTCCCCGGCGGGCGGGGAGCGGGCGGCGGCGGAGCGATCCGGCCGCGGGGGCCGAGCCGAGCCGAGCCGGGCCGAGCCCCGGGGGTGGCGGCGGCGGCGGCTCGGAGGCGGCCGCGGTACCGGGGGGGGGGGTCGGGGCAGGCCCCGCTCCGGGCGGCGGGGTGAGGCCGCGGCGCCCGGCGGAGGAGGCCGCCTGCTCTCCCCGGAGGGGGTGGGGGAGGGAGGCGCAGCTGCTGGCGCGTCGGTCCCGCCCGGCTGCCGCTGCCTGGAGGAGGAGGAGACTGGCGCTGGCCGGAGCTGCGTTTGGGCAGGGGCTGCGCAGGGCACGTGGGGATCCTCCCCCCCCACCCCCCCGCATCCCGGCCTGCTCCTCCCCCCCGCCACCCCGGGGATCTGCCCCCCCCATCGCGGCCTGCTCCTCCCCCCCGCCACCCCGGGGATCTGCCCCCCCCATCGCGGCCTGCTCCTCCCCCCCGCCACCCCGGGATCTGCCCCCCCCATCGCGGCCTGCTCCTCCCCCCCCGCCACCCCGGGGATCTGCCCCCCCCATCGCGGCCTGCTCCTCCCCCCCCCGCCACCCCGGGGATCTGCCCCCCCCATCCCGGCCTGCTCCTCCTCCCCCCCGCCACCCCGGGGATCTGCCCCCCCCCATCGCGGCCTGCTCCTCCTCCCCCCCCCGCCACCCCGGGGATCTGCCCCCCCCATCGCGGCCTGCTCCCCCCCCCCCGCCACCCCGGGATCTGCCCCCCCCATCCCGGCCTGCTCCTCCCCCGCCATCCCGGGGATCTGCCCCCCCATCCTGGCCTGCTCTGCCCCTCCCCCCGCCATCTTGGGGATCTGCTCCCCTCCCGGCCTGCCCCGCCACCCCGGGGATCTGCCCCCCCCATCCCGGCCTGCTCCTCCTCCCCCCCCGCCACCCCGGGGATCTGCCCCCCCCATCGCGGCCTGCTCCCCCCCCCCGCCACCCCGGGATCTGCCCCCCCCATCCCGGCCTGCTCCTCCCCCGCCATCCCGGGGATCTGCCCCCCCCATCCTGGCCTGCTCTGCCCCTCCCCCCGCCATCTTGGGGATCTGCTCCCCTCCCCTCCCGGCCTGCCCCTCCCCCCCGCCACCCCGGGGATCTGCCCCCCCCCTCCGCCATCCCGAGGATCTGCCCTCCTCCATTCCGGCCTGCTCCTCCCCCCGCCATCCCGGGGATCTGCCCCCCCCATCCTGGCCTGCTCCGCCCTCCCCCCGCCATCTCGGGGATCTCCTCCCCCCGCCATCTCAGGGATCTGCTCCCCTCCCCTCCCGGCCTGCCCCTCCCCCCCGCCATCCCGGGGATCTGCCCCCCCCCATCCCGGCCTGCTCCCACCCCCCCGCCACCCCGGGGATCTGCCCCCCCCATCCCGGCCTGCTCCCACCCCCCCGCCACCCCGGGGATCTGCCCCCCCCATCCCGGCCTGCTCCCACCCCCCCGCCACCCCGGGGATCTGCCCCCCACATCCTGGCCTGCTCCTCCTCTCCCCTGCCACCCCAGGGATCTCCTCCCCCCCGCCATCTCGGGGATCTGCTCCCCTCCCCTCCCGGCCTGCTCCTCCCCCCCCCGGCCACCCCGGGGATCTGCCCCTCCCCATCCCGGCCTGCTCCTCCTCCCCCCCCCCCCCCCCGCCTTCCCAGGGATCTGCCCTCCTCCATCCCGGCCTGCTCCTCCCCCCGCCATCCCGGGGATCTGCCCCCCCCATCCTGGCCTGCTCCGCCCTCCCCCCGCCATCTCGGGGATCTCCTCCCCCCGCCATCTCAGGGATCTGCTCCCCTCCCCTCCCGGCCTGCCCCTCCCCCCCGCCATCCCGGGGATCTGCCCCCCCCCATCCTGGCCTGCTCCTACTCCCCCCGCCACCCCGGGCATCTCCTCCCCACCGCCATCTCGGGGATCTGCTCCCCTCCCCTCCCAGCCAGCTCCTCCCCCCCACCACCCCGGGGATCTGCCCCCCCCATCGCAGCCTGCTCCTCCCCCCCGCCACCCCGGGGATCTGCCCCCCCCATCCCGGCCTGCTCCCACCCCCCCGCCACCCCGGGGATCTGCCCCCCCCATCCCGGCCTGCTCCCACCCCCCCGCCACCCCGGGGATCTGCCCCCCCCATCCCGGCCTGCTCCCACCCCCCCGCCACCCCGGGGATCTGCCCCCCCCATCCCGGCCTGCTCCCACCCCCCCGCCACCCCGGGGATCTGCCCCCCCCATCCCGGCCTGCTCCCACCCCCCCGCCACCCCGGGGATCTGCCCCCCCCATCCCGGCCTGCTCCCACCCCCCCGCCACCCCGGGGATCTGCCCCCCACATCCTGGCCTGCTCCTCCTCTCCCCTGCCACCCCAGGGATCTCCTCCCCCCCGCCATCTCGGGGATCTGCTCCCCTCCCCTCCCGGCCTGCTCCTCCCCCCCCCGGCCACCCCGGGGATCTGCCCCTCCCCATCCCGGCCTGCTCCTCCTCCCCCCCCCCCCCCGCCTTCCCAGGGATCTGCCCTCCTCCATCCCGGCCTGCTCCTCCCCCCGCCATCCCGGGGATCTGCCCCCCCCATCCTGGCCTGCTCCGCCCTCCCCCCGCCATCTCGGGGATCTCCTCCCCCCGCCATCTCAGGGATCTGCTCCCCTCCCCTCCCGGCCTGCCCCTCCCCCCCGCCATCCCGGGGATCTGCCCCCCCCCATCCTGGCCTGCTCCTACTCCCCCCGCCACCCCGGGCATCTCCTCCCCACCGCCATCTCGGGGATCTGCTCCCCTCCCCTCCCAGCCAGCTCCTCCCCCCCACCACCCCGGGGATCTGCCCCCCCCATCGCAGCCTGCTCCTCCCCCCCGCCACCCCGGGGATCTGCCCCCCCCATCCCGGCCTGCTCCCACCCCCCCGCCACCCCGGGGATCTGCCCCCCCCATCCCGGCCTGCTCCCACCCCCCCGCCACCCCGGGGATCTGCCCCCCCCATCCCGGCCTGCTCCCACCCCCCCGCCACCCCGGGGATCTGCCCCCCCCATCCCGGCCTGCTCCCACCCCCCCGCCACCCCGGGGATCTGCCCCCCCCATCCTGGCCTGCTCCTCCTCTCCCCTGCCACCCCAGGGATCTCCTCCCCCCCGCCATCTCGGGGATCTGCTCCCCTCCCCTCCCGGCCTGCTCCTCCCCCCCCCCCCGGCCACCCCGGGGATCTGCCCCTCCCCATCCCGGCCTGCTCCTCCTCCCCCCCCCCCCCCGCCTTCCCAGGGATCTGCCCTCCTCCATCCCAGCCTGCTCCTCCCCCCCCCCACCATCCCGGGGATCTGCCCTCCTCCATCCCGGCCTGCTCCTCCCCCCCACCATCCCGGGGATCTGCCCTCCTCCATCCCGGCCTACTCCTCCCCCCGCCATCCCGGGGATCTGCCCCCCCCATCCCGGCCTGCTCCTACCCCCCACCACCCTGAGGATCTGCCCCCCGCCCCAATCCAGCCTGCTCCTCCACCACAATCCGGCCTGTTCCCCCCTCTCCCCATCCCAGGGATCTGCCCCTCCAATCTCGGGCTGCTCCTCTCCCTGCCCGGGGATCTACGCCCCCACCCCCGCCAACCCCGGGCTGCTCCTCCCCCCGCCCGGGGATTTGCCCCTCCCTGTGCCTGGGGATCTGCCCCCCATCCCAGCCTGCCCCTCCCCCTTTCTAGGGATCTGCCCCTCCTTCTGTCCCAGGATGAGCCTCCCCCCCACGATCCCAGCCTCCGGGCCATCTGGACCTGCTCCTCCCTCTGCCCCGGAGGTCTTCCCCCCACATCCTGGCCTGCTCCTCCTCCCACCTGGGGATCTCTCCCCCCATCCTGGTCCGCCCTTCCCTCCATGCACCTCCCTCTGCCCCTGAGGATTTCCCTCTCCTCTTGGCCTGCCCCTCTCCTGCCTGAGGAGCCCTCTGGTTCCTCCACCATGATCCTGACCCAGCCCCAACTCTCCTGTTTGAGATTCCCTTTACCCTCCCCCATCCTGCTCTTCTCCTCCTCCTCTGTCTGGGGATCCCTCCTTCCTCCCCCCCCCATCCCTCCCTCCCCATGATCCCAGTCCAGCTCCTCCTCTCCAGTCTGGGGATCCCTCTGTCTCTCCCTCTGCCATCCTAGCTTGCTCCTCCTTCTGCCTGGGGATCCCTTTGCCTCCCCCCCCCATATCAGCCTGCTGCTCCTCCCCTTCCTCCTGGGGATCCCTCTGCCCCCCCACGTGATCCTGGTTTCCCCCTCCCCCTGCCTGTCTGTGTTTATGTTTCCCTCTCCCTCAGCTCAGCCCTCTCCCCCTCCATTCTGGCCCCGGGAGGTCTTTCTGCTCCCGCCCCCCCCCAATACCAGCCGTCTTCCTCCCCTTGCCTGGGGGTCCTTCTGCTGCCTCATCACAGCCCAGCCCCCTCCCTCGATCTCAGATCCCCCCTCCTTCTGACCCCCATACCTGAGGATGTCTCCCATGCCCCTGCCCAGCACCCCCTCCCCATTTGACGGGAGGAGTTTCCGGGCTCTCTGACTTATGGGTCTATGAAAAGGGGCCGGGCGCCCATTATTTCCCCCTGTCTCTGGGGTTGGCCTTCCTCTGGGTCCCCCTTCCCACAGGGGAGAGGAGGAAGAGGACAGGAGTTCAGGGTGGGGTCCTCTGCATTGTGCATAGAGACAAGGATGGGAGGAGTCTACTGGAGGGTGGGGGCATGGCTAGACCTTCAGAGTCCCACTCCTCTATGCTCTAGCGCTTCCCTCAGCTGGAGGAAAGCAGGGCCCTTGGACGCCTTGCCCCATCCCTAACCTACCCAGGCTTTTGGCAACACGATGCAATTTTTCCGGGGTGCAGATAGCTGAGTTCTCCTGGCTCTTGTTGTGATTGGGGAAAGGGTCCCTTTTTAATTCGGAGAAGAGGTTTCAGCTCCACCGTTGGGATGGTCCGGAGACCAGGGAGGAGAAGTTTTCTGCAAGCGGAGTTTATAGCTCTGGTTTCCATTTGATTTTAGAGTGAAGCTTGGTTGATTTAAGGTAGATTGAGAGGCAGCAGGAGAGACCCAAAAAGGGATCGCCCTAGGGTCAGACAGGTGGAGAATGAACGGAGAAGCCGATTGCCCTACGGACTTGGAAATGACAGCTCCCAAGAATCAAGGTGAGAGCAGCCCTGTTGCCCAGGCTTTCCCCCTCTGGATGGGATCTGTGCTTTGAGATCTTCTGTGTGTACCCACCCCCCAAAATCCTGCAAAGATCTAAGCCTATGAGTAATCCCAATGAGACTACTTACGTGTGTGTGTGTAGTTAAGTACTTGTATGAGTCTTTCTAACAGCGTTTAAAAATTAGAAAGGTGCCTTCATTGTGATGTAATAAAATGTACCTAGCAGTTAGAGCAAATCCAGAATCCGTACATGGAGTTGACCTTCAGACCATGCTTTCTGCTAGTCCTTTCCTGGGGCCGCTCAATACAATTATTTAACCTTTAAAGGGGCCACTAAAACCGACAGAGTTAAGGCTGATGCTCCAGCCCCACTCTGTGCAGTTGTGGATGTAGAAAGGGGCCTGGCTGACTAGTTTATGGATGCCAGTCAGGAAATTCAAAATCGAGGCCAACTTTGATTGGTTGGGTGTCATGATTGTAACGTTCGAACAAAACATACGGGATCCGATCCATACCTGACGTGATCGAGTGCAGCTTCATTGACTTTGCTGGAGTTGCAGCTGTTCACATTGGGGCTGGATTGACTCAAGTCTCCACGTAGAGGCCCCCAGCTCCTAGGTAATCCAATTTTCAGTTTGGGGTGTTTTTTTTTTTTTTTTAAAGTGGTTTTAGCCCCACACACGTACAAATCCGAGTAGAAAAAGGTGTGTTTGGATAGCCCTTAGCACAGTGTGAGCCTGGGCCAGGACTAGCTCTCCTGGGCGCTACGATACCGCAAATAAATAATAATAATTCTCACTGATACGGTCAGAATCAAGCTCCCTGTGTTAATTTTGCCCTGAAAATGGCTGCCTTGAAGCGCTTTAAAAAGCCCTTGGAAAAACATAAAGACCAATACTGGACCCACCCCCACCACAAATGATGAAAGAGCCGACTCCCATCCATTCCTTGCACAAATACCCAAGGCTCCCTGTGAATCCTGGGGACTAGAAGGCTGCCAAATCAGAGCCCAGAAGATAGAGTCATGGAAGATCAGATCCCATGCTTGAGGGTGTGGATCATCACATGTAGGGAGCTGCAGAAATTCTCCCTGCAAAGCACACACACCCACCCATCCACGGCAGCCCATGTACATCATTGCTTAGTTGGCCACTGCATTCCATCGAAGCATCTGATATAAGGCCCAGTTTGCTCTGGGGTGGTGGATCTGATGACATAACAACACAAAATGCATATTAATGAGCCATGCGGGTCTGTCGGGTAGCTCGTTTGATTAACTATAACAGGTGTAGTGCAGCTGTGAAAGGGAAATTGTCAAGGTTGGACAGACACAGAATTTAGCCGACCTTAAAATCACATACACACACGCAGCCCTTCTCCCCGTCGGTCTGCCACCAAAATGGAGGTGAATGGAGGCTAACTGGGGAGTGCTTTGAGGGGAGATTCTGCAGCAACAAATCTAAGGGGCGTGCAGGGACTTGGGGACGTACAAAGATCCTGCTTTCTGAACCAAATATGCCCTGGTATAATCAGGTAAGTTTATTTCAATGCCCTAGTAGAATCAGGTGCATTGATTTCAGTGGAATTGCGTGCATTTACACAAAGACTGGTGTTGGGTGGTTGAGAGGAGCGCAGGATTTCTGTAGTTTCCATCAACTGGCCGTTCCCAAGAATGGAGCAGGGAAATCCATTACGGTGCACCCCGGAAGCCAGATGCAAGAGGTACACGTGAGGTCGGCTTAGGCCTCACTATTGTCCTGTTAACGTCTGCCGTGTGATATAAAGGACCGTGGTTGGCTCTTTGCGTAAAACTCTTGACGCTGATGGGTGCAGATTGAAAGCAGTACATGAATGTAAATGTTACCTTGATCTGGAATATGGAGTCTAACCAATATATTTTAACATGTAATTGATTAAAATGGTAGGCAAAGTTCACAGCTGTTAATTTTTCAAATGCTGACGAGATCAGATTGTTAACAGCCAATGTTTAGGATGGCCAGCTCTGAAAATCTCAGGAGATCTGAACTTTTAATTCCCTTTAATGTTCATGGGAATTAGGTGTCCTTATCCCATACAGGGCTTTGCAAACCTCAGTTTTATCCCATGTTGAGGGTAAAAATTCTGCAACCCTTCACTTAAAATCAAAAGCCTTCGAAAGGTGAGCTGCATAGTGGAAGGTGGTTTTGAATTGAGGGTCTGATCAAGCTTTCACTGAAATCAGTAGGCAGCTTCCCCACAGGCTTTGAGTCAGACCTGAAGTACAAATCTTAGAATATAGAAACAACATAGAAGACTTGGCAGAGAAATACCAAAAACCCGTGTGCTTGTTTTCATATCTTTACTTGCACCCTTTGTGAAAATCCAGACTCCTCCAGGATTTGCTGGGCATGCCCAGGAATGCAACTTTGTGGACAAAGTGGGACTTCCATAAGATTTCCAGTAGCTATGATGTCCCAGAAACTTCCGTTTACTTGTTGCATTTAGTCTGTTTAACTTTACTGTAGATATTTAATTAACGTTTTCTTCCCTATAAAAACTCCACAGCCCCCCTAGGCCACAGCAACTGGTTTTCTGCCTATAAAAGCCAGGGCCGGCGTTAGGGGGTAGCAAGCAGGGAAATTGGCTGGGGCCCCCACACCACAGAGGACCCCACAAAGCTAAGTTGCTCAGGCTTCAGCTTCAGCCCCAGGTGGTGGGGCTTGGGACAAGCAGGGCCTTGGCTTTCTGCCCTGGGCCCCAATGAGTCTAATGCTGGCCCTCCTGGGTGGCCCCCCCTAAAACCTGCTCACAGCCCCCCAGGGGGCCTCGGACCCCTAGTTGAGAACGGCTGATCTGGACCATCCCTGGCAGGGGCTTGTCTAATTTGTTCTTAAAAACCTCCAATGACAGAGATTCTGCAACCTCCCTAGGTAATTTGTTCCAATGCTTAACCACCCTGACAATTAGACCTTAGGAAAAACTTCCTAACTTATAAATCTCCCTTGCTGCAATTTAAGCCCATTGCTGCTTGTCCTGTCCTCAGTGGTTAAGAAGAACAATTTATCACCCTCCTCTTTATAGCAACCTTTTGCGCACTTAAAGATTTTTATTGTGCCCCCTCTCTGTCTTCCCTTTTCCAGAGTAAACAAACCCTGTTTTTTCAGCCTTTCCTCATAGGTCCTGTTTTCTAGACCTTCTGTCATTTTTCTTGCCTCTGGATTTTCTCCAATTTGTCCACATCTTTCCCAAAGTACGATGCCCAGAAGTGGACACAATATCCCAGCTGAGGCCTTAACAGAGTGGAAGAATTATCTTGTGTCTTGCTTACAACACTCCTGCTAATACATCTGAGAATGATGTTTGCTTTTTTTACCACAGTATAACACTGTTGACTCTCATTTAGTTTGTGATCCGCTATAACCCCCCTCCCCCCCAGATCCTGTCCTGCAGTACTCCTTCCTAGGAAGTCATTTCCCATTTTGTATCTGTGCCAGTGATTATTCCTTCCTACTTGAAGTACTTTGCATTTGTCCTTATTGAATTTCTTCCTGTTTATTTCAGATCATTTCTCCAGCTTGTCAAGATAATTTTGAATTCTAATCCTGTCCTCCGAAGTGCTTGTAACTCCTCCTAACTTAGTATTGTCCATTAAGTTTATAAGTGTGCTCTCTATGCCATTATCCACATGATTTATGAAGATATTGAATAGTACGGACCCAGGACAGATCCTTGTGGGACCCTACTTGATATTCCCTTCCAGTTTGACTGTGAATCATTGATGATTACTCTCTGAGTACAGTTTTCCCAACCCATTGTGCACCCCCTTAGAGATGGTTCGTACAGGCTGTATTTCCTTAGTTTGCTCATGAGAAGGTTGTGTGAGACAGTATCAGAAGCCTTACTAAAGTTAAGTTGTATCAGGTTTACCGCTTCCCCCCCCCCCCCCAGCCTCAAGGACTGTTACCCTGTCAAAGAAGGGTATTAGGTTGGTTTGACATGATTTGTTTTTGACAAATCCATGTTGACTCTTACTTACCGCCTTGTTATCTTCTAGATGTTTACAAACTGATTGTTTGATTATTTGCTCCATTATCTTTTGGGTACCAAAATTAAGCTGACTGGTCTGTAATTCCCTGGGTTGTCCTTATTCCCCTTTTTATAGCTAGGTGCTATATTTGCCCTCTAGGATCTCTCCTGTCCTTCATGAGGTCTCAAAGACAATTGCTAATGGCTCAGAGCCAGCTTCAGAGATCTCTCCATAGATTCAAGGGGACCATTTCTGATCAGGTGGTCAGATCTCCCGCATAACCCAGTAGTTCTGTGCGTGTGTTGATTGCTGAGAGAAACAACCAAGGAAGAGAATGACGTTTAACTGTCTGCTTCTCCAGGGTGCACTCTCTCCCAGTTTTCATGCATGTACGTCCTCACTTTGAGCTCTGAATCCAAGCCTGCCTTCTTGTGAATCACATGTGGGTTATGCAGTCCATTTACCCGCGTCAAGGGCCAGCGCTCACGAAAGCGGGAGTTAGAATGGAAACGGCCACTCTTAAAGCAGTGGCTTCAGAGTGCACGGGTTAGCCTGCAACACACTGCTCTCTGCAGATGTGGATAAGCGAGGCCCCTGTTATATTGTGTGGGGGGGTGTTGGAGGTCTGCTCCCCACCGCACGCAGAGCAGCTCTTCATCTGCTGAGGCTGTGCATTGTAGCCCCTGAGCGTTGATGTCTCCCTCACCCCCTGCTCTCTGGGGCGCTCAGCTGGGATCACTCTATAATGCTTAGATTTTTCAAGTCAGTATTTGCAGGCCTCTTTTCAGGGCCTGGGGAGGGGATGGGGGAATTGCTTGGGTTGGTTCAAGGGCGGGGGGATGGGATAAAACTGAGCAAAGGAAAACGTGGGCTGAATGTCAGGAAGAAAACCCATAAGTAGTGGGATCTCGGTGCCCCAGAGCCATTCCCCAGGGACCTGCATTACATGGGTCCTTTTCCCCTTTGGCTCTGACTTCTGTCAGCCGAGGTGCTGTGGGAGCATTAGAAACAAACCTTCCAAGCTCCTAGCTGTGCATTCTGCCCGGCCTCTCAGCTGCCCCCTTCGCCTCCCTCCCTGGGAGCTTCCTGCTTCTTCCAGCGGGCAGCATGCAGGTTTGGTGATTGCCCCCCTACGCCAGCCGGCTGCTGCTGAGCATCTGCCTGGCAGTGCAGTAACACAGAGCAACGGGGCTGGCCCTTAGACAGTCTTAGCGGGGGAGTGGAATTTATCTCTGTCCAAGGGGCAGAGGGGAGCCAGTTTGTGCCTCCCCTATTCAGAAGGCTGCAAGGGCAGGTTCCGGTTGCTCTAACTGGTGTCCCGTGGAGCTTTGCCAGGGTGCAGAGTAGCCGGGTTGTGAGAGTGCCATGGTCCCGATGCTCCTCTAGAACTGCCCCTGCACCCCATCCTCCTGTGCAGCTGGCTCTGCTCCAGCCATAGGGGCTCCCTGCACTGGGGGACCACAACTGTGGACCTCTGCTAAGCTCTGGTATGGCATAAACTGAGCTCTTCCGAGCCTCTGGAAGCGCTGTAGCCATGGCTTTCCAGTGCCCCTAGGCCTCCCTTTTTAATTTGGGGGAGGCTTCCCAGGTTTGCCAGCCTGCTGTGCAGAGAGAGCTAAAAACATCCCTTAGAAAGAGAACATTCTTGCAAGAGGCCATCAGGTAAAGTCTTGCCTTATTGCGTCAAAGAAACAGCCCTCAGCCCTTGCATAGCAATAGCTACCAGCTTGTCTGCTGTGGCTTTAAAACCAAAAAAAACCCCTCTGGCTCATGCCGAGTGAAATTTTGGCCTGAGCTGGGAAGTTTTGGCCTTTAGAAGAGGATGGAAATATCACTGGTGATCACCCTAATCACCCAGTCCAGTCTGTCTGCATTACAGTGGAGAATTGCCTGCTGAGATCTGTAGTCTCTGCATGCTGGGCTGCTGTTCTAAAGGGGAGGCTGGTTGCAAGCAGCAGCTGGTCAAGTCTGGGTGCTGGGGTGCTATCCTGCTTGTGGCTGTGTTGGGTTAAAGGGCTGGAGCTCAGTAAAAGGCTTCCATGCAGAGCTGTGTGTCCTCCAGCCTCAGGGAGGGCCAGCTGGCTGCGATACAGTTTCGATCATTTGTTTTCTTCCTTGCTCAGACTGTTGGTCCCAGGAGGACATGCTGACCCTGCTGGAGAGCATGAAAGGCAACCTGCCCTCCAACGACGGCAGCAAATTCAAAACCACCGAGTCCCATCTGGATTGGGACAAAGTGGCCTTCAAGGACTTCTCTGGCGAGATGTGCAAGATGAAGTGGATGGAGATCTCCACCGAGGTAACCTCCACGCGTTTGACGTGACGACCGTGGACTCTCTCCTGAAGCTCATGCTATAGGGTCAGGGCTTTGTGTAACACAGGGGAGTGAGTGGGCTGAACAGGGGCGTGGGAGCCAGGAATCCCGAGTCCCCTTCCTCACCCACCTAAACAACCAAAGTCTGATTACCCGGCCTCAAGACTTGGGTTTTTCAATCATTTGTGTTAACTTTCTCCCCCAGCTCTAGCTCAGCCAGTGGCTCGCTGTGGGCAAGTCCCTTCCCCCACTCTTTGCCCTATGCCCCTCTGCAGAGGGGGGATGACACTGACCTGTCTCCCAGGGATGCTTGCGGGAGGGCTCAAACCATGAGCCACAGCATTATTATTGAAGTGTCGAGGGTTGTAGGGTTTAGCATCAAAGCATTCGGCGCTGTACAAATCGCAACGTTGCGACCCCCCCCCCCCCCGCCCCTCACGGCTTGTGATCTGTTGATCTATTATCACCGTGGCGCTGTTTGATCTGTCGTCGGAACTGATCCCTGCTTATTCTTGTAGGTGAGGAAATTCCGAACGCTGACAGAACTGATCATGGATGCTGAGGAACATGTAAAGAATCCTTACAAGGGCAAAAAGCTCAAGGTAGGTAATCAGGACGGGGCCAACAAATGGGGTCTCGTCTTCCACCCTGTCCAGGCTGGGGGATCTCAGCAGGGGGCAGCAGAATTGCCTTAACCATCGTTTGGAGGAGCGGGAGTTGTCTTCTGTACTGGAGTCCAGTAAAATGCATCACATATCAAGTCTCCCGTATGAGATATTCTCTGGCAGGGAAATAGACTAGCTGATCTACTGGGCCATTCCAGGGCTAACTCTGTGGGGAAAATTTTGCTTCATTCTGACAGATAACACTGACGTGCTTCCCAGGGCGTGGAGGATTAGTTAGCTAAAGTTTATAAAGCCCGTTGGAGGTGGAAAGCTCTGGGCAATAGCCACATATGGTGACCATGTGAACTACATACAACAGGCATGGGTGTGTTGTTGATAACCTGTGTCTAAGTTTAGAGCAGAGGGCTGCGAATTGGCTCTGGGAGGCAATGTGGTCTAGTGGCTACAACACAAAATGGGAGTCAAGACTCCCGGGTTCTAATTGACTCTCAGCGTGCGTCAAATCACTTCCCCATTTTGTGCCTTAGTTTCCTTTTCCCCATCTTAAAATGACAATAGTACCCACCTCACGAGAGGGGCCGTGAGGCCTAATTAGTGTGTGTAAATGGTTTTGGAGAGCCTAGGGGAGCCCCTTGTGGCCTTGATAAATCTGAAGGATTGTTATTTATCTGTCTTAGGTACTCGTATGGGTCCCATTACCATAGCACGGAGCACCTCACAGCCTGCTGTGTGTGCATCCTCACAACCCCCGTGAGGCAGGGCAGTGCTATTCTCCCCTCTCCCTCGTCACAGATGGGGAACCGAAGCACAGACAGACTAAGTGACTTGCCCAAGGTCTCATAAGGGGTTTGTGGCAGAGCCGGGAACTGAACCGGGTCTCCCAAGTCCCAAGCTGGTGCCCGAACCATTGGGCCATCCGTCCCCTTACAGGCACATGGTGTGCATAGGGATGTATTTTTTTAATTGTCCTCTCTCCCTCAGAAACACCCCGATTTCCCCAAGAAGCCCCTGACACCCTACTTCCGCTTCTTCATGGAGAAGCGAGCCAAATATGCCAAGCTGCACCCTGAAATGAGCAACCTGGATCTGACCAAAATCCTGTCCAAGAAATACAAGGAGCTCCCCGAAAAGAAAAAGGTACGTGAAGCTACAGAATGTGGGATTTGGGAGCTTCTCTCTCTTGCACGCATGCACTCGACTTAGGAGCTGATCCTGTGCTCCATGCAGCCAGATCCCCCTGTAGTCAGTTTTGGGGCAGGGAGGGGGCCTGGACAGGCTCTGGAGTCTGCCCATGCAGGATTAGGGTTCAGGTGGGCCACAAGTCCTTAGGACAGGGCATGTTCAGGGAGGTAGTGTGACCTGCTGGATCGAATACTGGGTTGAGACACGGGAGCCGTGGGTTCTATTCCTGGCTCAGCTGCTGGCCTGCTGGATCACGTTGGGCAAGTCACGTCACTGCTCTGTGCCTCGGTTTCCCCCGTCTGTACAATGGGGATAATGACACTGACCTCCTTTGTAAAGCACTTTGATATCGTTGAACGAACAGTACTATAAAAAGAGCTAGGTGGTATTATGTGTTTCAACCTTTTGTGCTCTTAAGATTCCCTTCCTTTCCCCCCAAGCACTCGGTATTTCCTAGAATTTGGGATCTGTGCAGTGCTGGGGGGAGGGTGTATGGTGAGGAGATGGGTGGTATCCAAGCTCCACCCCCTAATTTTTCCACTGAAATGGTCGGCAGTAAAACGGTTACAACGTTAATTGATCCTCATTAGGCTTCAGGGATAAATGTGCGTCCGGCACTCCTCGGCCAGAGCTCTGGGTCCAGGCTGCCCCTCTGGGGACTCAGTGACACTGCCCTGCTCTAGGTCCCCCGGGGAAGGTTTGCCCTGCAGTCGGAAGAGGTTAGGAACTGACCCGTTGCTGTGACAGTTTAAGATCTTCACGTGAAATGTTGGCTCCACCCAAGAGGTCAGCCCTGGCTCAATCCATCCCGTGCCATGACCCAGCGGTCACCCACCCGGCTGGGTCAGACGTTCCATTGGGGTGGCAGCTGCATGCGCCATTCGCTTTATGTTCAAGCCCTAACCTGTCCCCGCAGACGCCTCGGCGCTAACCTGCGTATCGACGTGACGTGGGACAGCTATAAACGTCCCCTCCGACTACCTGGTGCCAGGGCCTTGTGGCCTGAAACCAGGCCGCGGTCTGCTTTGCTGTAGACAATGGCCAGGTTGGGATCTTTCTGTTGCTTCCCAGGGCGTTCGGTGCCCCATAGGATGAATGGGATTTGTGCATCTAACCCCCCTTAGGCAGCTTGGAAAATCTCAGCCCCTAGCTGCCGTTTCTGGATCCGATCCTGCAGGTCCTGCGAGCCCTGAACTCCTATGGACCCCTGTAGAAGCCATGGTGCTCAGCACTTTGCAGGGGTCAAACACTTCATTTGCAGGGCTGGCCGAGATGACTGGGCACCAGCCTCCCAGCACACGGGACTCCCCTTCCTCTGCTGGGCAGCTGTACAGAGGACTCCGCTGGCTCCCCGCCCCTGTTAACGCCCCGTCTCCTTTGTCCCTCCCAGATGAAATACATCCAGGACTTCCAGCGGGAGAAGCAGGAGTTTGAGCGGAACCTGGCAAGATTCAGGTAAGACACCGACCGGCCCCGAGGCGATCTCTAGCTGTGTTCGTCCAACTAATCGGGGATGATGAGCATTTCCGGGTAACACCCACAGAGGGAGGAGCCCTTTGTGGGGGGGGGACAACGAGGAGGAACAGCACAAAACAGGGGGTTAACAAAAGGAAAGGAAGGCTGAATCGGAATGGTTTCCTTGGCGCTCAAGCTGGGAGTCCTGGGGACCCGGGCTGGGGCAGGCGGGTCAGTAGAAGGCTCTTTCTCTGACAAAGCAGCCCTAGAGTGCAGACATTGGGGAACCACCTGTGGGTCTATCTCCCATCAAGAGAATGATGGGGGCCCAGTTGATGAGGTCCTTAAATACATTAAAGGGATCCTGCTTTGGCCCCCCACTTCAGCATGGACTCGATCTCTTCTAGCTCCAATTCCTGTGATCCCCTGACTCTCTTCTTGAGCCTTTTCCTAAGCCACTAGGGCCATGATCCTCAAAGGCATTTGGTCTGCTGACTTTCATTAAAATCAATGGACGTTAGGAGCCTAAATACCTTTTTGAGGTTCTAGGCCTCGGTGTGGCCCTCTTAGGTTCGGGGCCGAGATGTTCCAGGGTGGGACCCGGTTGATCAGAGTCTGTCTCTTCCTTTCGCTGCCTCTGACGCTCCCCCCCCCCCCTCTTGTCCCCGCTGCGTGCAGGGAAGACCACCCAGATCTTATTCAGAACGCTAAGAAGTCGGACGTCCCTGAGAAACCCAAGACCCCCCAGCAGCTGTGGTACAATCACGAGAAGAAAATCTACCTGAAAGTGCGCCCAGATGTGAGTTCCTCGTAGAGATGTGGTGTCTCTGTGTGTGTGTGTGTGTGTCTTTACACCATGGGAGGAGGGGGAGAGAAGCCAGGGATGGGAGGGGGCCTGAAGGAAGAGGCACCAAGCAGAAGTCCTGTGCTGTCCGGACAGAGGTAAGGAAGGGGTGCCGTGTGTCTGGGAGCAGACCCGGTGCCTGAGAGAGAGGGGCAGAGCACTGATTTCACTCCGGCTAGGGAAGGGACGCAGCGCATAGGGGCAGGATGGTGCAGTGAGCAAGCCCAGGATCGCTGTGTTTCCCAGAGAGGTGCCAAGCCCCGTTGCACAACCCAGAGCAGTGAGATCCCCAGCGCAAAGGCGACTCCCCTCCCACGTCCCCGCGAGCTCGGCTCGCTGCCCTGCCATCCCAGGCGGGAGAGAGGGCAGGCGGGGCCCGCATTTCCCCCCCTGTGCCCTCACCTCTGGCTTTGGGTTTTCAGGCCACCACGAAGGAGGTGAAGGACGCGCTGGGCAAGCAGTGGTCTCAACTCTCCGACAAAAAGAGGCTGAAATGGATTCATAAGGCCCTGGAACAGCGAAAGGAGTACGAGGTAGGGAACAGTCACCAGTTCCCCTCCATCTTCTCTCCGGCCCGACGGGCGCTACCTCCCGGCCACCAGCCGAGGGGCGTTCCGGGAGCTGGCCAGCCCCTCTCTGTAATCAGCCTGAGGGGTTGTTGTTGAAGGATGCAGGCCCCCCTCCTTCCACTCATTGTGGGGCTAGCCCACAGCCCAGGTAGCTCAGAGCCTTCCACTGTAGAGCTTGGGATCCATCGCCTCTCGAAAGGGAGGATAGGTGGGCGAGGCATAGGGAGGTGACTGGCTTCTCTCCTCCTCCCCTCCCCGTGCTGGCGGGCGTCGGCTCGGCCCCCTTAACCCGCCGGCTGCTTTGCCGTCCGCAGGAGATCATGCGGGATTACATCCAGAAGCACCCAGAGATGAACCTCGAGGAGGGCGTCACGCGCTCCACCCTCACCAAGGCAGAACGCCAGCTCAAGGACAAGTTCGACGGGCGACCCACCAAGCCGCCTCCGTAAGTCCCTTGCAATTCAAGGGTGGGGCTGACGCTGCTTTTTCTTGGGGAAGGGGGAGATCTGAGGCTTTCTATTCCTTCCCCCTTGTGGGTCCAGGGAAAGCAGAACCGGCAAAAGACAATCTGGGCCGTAGGCACAACCCTCCTAGCTTCGTACTCATGGCCCCACCCTCCATGGCTTGGCCCCACTGGGCCCTTCCTCACTCCAGCAGCTGGGCATATCTGCTTGAGGGGGACGATCAGGCTACCTGCAGAGTCCTCTGCTGGTTGGGCACTGGCAGGGTGCTCCAGGGCGGTGAGTCGTGGAGTTAACACCCCATTGAGCTCCTCTGAGCTATCGTTCCGGGCTCTCTGCAGATTCAGGCTGTTTTACTTTCTATTTTATTTTTTTAAACGAGAGCTCAGCCTTGCTCTGTACTTAACATTTAGATAGCCCTCACTGTCCCTCGGGGGTGTGGAAAAAATCTCACCCCTGGGCGCCCTAGTTAGGTCGACCTGACCCCCGGCGTAGATGCAGCTAGGTGTACAAAAGAATTCTTCCGCTGCCGCTGGTCGGGGAGGTGGATTAAGTGCGGTGGGCGGAAAATCAAGTAGGACGCGTCTGCGCTATAATGGCACAGCTGGGTGTAGGGCCTGTGGTGTAGACGTAGCCTCGGGTTCTGGGCAATCATGCGACTCCTGGGCATGGGCCCGTAATTTGGCCTTCAGTGACACTTCGCAGCATCCAAGCAGTCCCAAATAGGTTGGCAAGCTCCAGTTTTTGGAGGCCAGATTATACCCAGAAATTGCTTCCCTTCTCTTTTGCTGCATCACTGAACTACGGCCTGCTCTGGAGTTGAGCACGGCAGCTGTTGACCAGCACACAGCAATGTTGCCGGGGAGGCTGGGACAGGAGGTGACCCTGAGGAAGCAGGCTGGAGTCCCCCCAAGTTGTTCCCCAGAGGGAACACCACTGGGGAATTGTCAATGGCCGTGTGTGGGCAGGACCCTCATCTGAAAAGGGGGGGGGCGGGGAAGGAGTGGCGGCTCCTAGCGCCCCACGGCAACTGTCGCTTCGCAGGAACAGCTACTCTCTGTACTGTGCGGAGCTGATGGCCAACATGAAGGACGTCCCCAGCACGGAGCGGATGGTGCTGTGCAGCCAGCAGTGGAAGCTGCTTTCCCAGAAGGAGAAGGACGCGTACCACAAAAAGTGTGATCAGGTGAACAGGCCGGGGGCCCGCACCTCGGTGGAGCTGAGTTTGGAGGAGGGGGGGAGAACAGGTAGAAACGGCTGGTTTCTACGGCTGTATTGGCAGTTCGAGTGGCCGCGTTAAATCATCGATCTGGGTTTGAGCCCCGCCCGCTGTGGGCGCTGCCCTCTTGAATGCAGTGTGGCTGGAGAAACAAGCACCAGGAGAGAAGCCGGAGGCCTGGGTTCTTCCCACGACGCCGGGCGAGTCGCGTGCCTTCTCTGAGCCTCCGATTAAGCAAGGGGTGATTAGAGGCTGTGACGTGCTTAGAGATCCTCCAGCGGGGAGATGGGATTAGAAACCCCGAGCGCGGACTGTGGGCAAGCTCGGGGCCAGAGACTCGGGCCCAGGGAATCGTCTCTCTCGCCAGCAGTCGAGCTGCGCTGTCTCCGACACTAGGGCACAGATCCCCTGTGATTTTGCTGGGTGTTCGATTGGCGCGTGGGGATGGAGGTGACGTCTCTTAGTAACCGTCTCTCTCTCTCCTGCTCCTTTTTCCACCAGAGAAAGAAAGATTACGAAATCGAACTCCTTCGCTTCCTGGAGGTGGGTGCGCCCGGTGGCCCAGCTCATTCTGTGAGGGGAGGAGGGCCCAGCCAGCCTTCCCTTGGCATTTCATTATATGGCTCGTCGGTTTTGTTTTGCGTGGGCAACTGATTGTGTTGCACCGGTGGGGTGGGGTGGGGGGAGCGCTTTGTGTGCGCCAGGTCCTGTCTTTCTCTGCCGCGCGGGCTAAAGAGGCAGGCATGGTGGTATCCCTGCATTTCCCAGGTCTAGCTCCGGCTGTCTCCGTTCGCTGGGGCGGATGTAAACCAGAAGTCTGTTCCTTTTTATATTGGGTCTTATCCCAGCCCCTTCTAGTCATGCATTAAGCAGCTTGATTAATGGTTCATTCTCTCTCCCGTCTTCTCCCCGGGGGGAGGATGGTGTGGGCAGCAGGGGGTTTGTTTTGGTAGGGTTTTGTTCCGGTGAATTTACCCAGGCTGCTAGAGATGGCCGTTCATTCCCCGGTCTCTGATCAGCTCCGGAGAAAGCTCCATCGGCGGGGTGTGTGTGTGATCCCCTCCCCCTTCCTCACCCCCCGCCATACTTCCACCATCTTCACAGCATGTGGGGACTTGGCCTTCATTCACCTGGTGGCGGGGGGACGGGCAGGGCAGGGCCTTGTTTTGACCCAGGAGCTACTTTTTCCAAAACATCTGGGAGCTGCTAGCCCCCATGTTGTGTCTGGGTGGGCGCGATGATTTTGTTTGCAAAAACCAAGGGTGGAAAACCCGACAAGTCTGTTTCCCCACCCGCTTCCCCCAGAATAAAGTTTCTTCTCTCCAGGGAAGGAGGAGGGAGGAGAGAAGGTCCCTCTTCGTCTGAGTAGGTGGGACAGGGACTGGCTCCGGTTGGAGCTGGTATCTGTCCATGCTGTGGGAGAGCCCAGCACCCCGAAGCACTGTGCTTAGCTGTCTCAGGATGGGTCCATTTTGTCTTCTGGTGTTTTAACCAATCTCTGGGCACACGCGCTAGTTTAAAACCTGGTGCCAATGCATTTGGAAAGTAGTACCTATAGCACCAAACATTTCAGGTGGGGGTGGTCCTTTTCCCCTCTATCCCTGGAGTCATAAAAGGGAAGCATTGTCTAGTGGCTAAATCACAGGCCCGGGAGTCAGGACTCCTGGGATCTGTTCGTGTCTGTGCCACAGATTCGCCGGGTGTCCTTGGACAAGTCACTTCCTCTCTGTACCTCTGTTTCCCCAGCTCTAAAATGGGCATATACATTTTACTGTGAGGAATTGGTTAGTGCCTATGTGCACCACTGCCCTCTAGTGGATATGACTGGAAATTCCTCACTGTGTCATAGGCCCAATACAGCTAATGGAGATTCTCTAGCAGGCAGATTCTGGAGCAGGAGAATCCGAGGCCCATGTGGTTTGAGATCTTCAAAGGCGTTAGTGAGATGAAAGTAGCAGCGTTGTTGTTACTCCAGTCCCTTTTCGTTGGATTGTTCCTCCTTTTAAAACTCACTCACCCCTCTGTGGCGCTCTCTGACCCACCCGCCTTTGCTTGCAATGCAGAGCCTGCCCGAGGAGGAACAGCAGAGGGTGCTGGGGGAAGAGAAGATGCTGGGAGCGAACAAGAAAGGCGCCACCAGCCCAGCTTCCAAAAAGTCATCGCCAGACACTGGCAAGGTGAGGGGCTGGCTTCGGCGCAGGGGGTGCGTGTGTGTGTCGTGAGAGTAGAGGGACAGAGCCAGTTACTTCTAAACCAGCTTCAAGACTTCTGGATGGTAGCTGCTGAGCCAGTAGGGAAAAATTAAACCCATAAAATAAAGAACATAAAGAAATTCCGGGTTTTTTTTTTACTATTGGAAGCTGCTGTGGGATTTTTTGTGCCCTTTTTTTTTTTTTTTTTTTTCCATATTATATATTTATATATTTTTTAACTCAACCCCACACCAAGACCCTTTGTGCTCTTCAACAGGCAGGTTCTGAGAAACCCAAACGGCCCATTTCTGCTATGTTTATCTTCTCGGAGGAGAAGCGAAAGCAGCTGCAGGAAGAGCGACCCGAGCTTTCCGAGAGCGAACTGACCCGGCTGCTGGCGCGGATGTGGAATGACCTTTCAGAGAAGAAAAAGGTTGTTAAATCAATGACACGCTCGTTAGACCCCTCGTTTTACAAAACGGCTCCTCCAGCTGATTTGCCTCTCTGGAGAGCCCCAGAGGATGCCGGTAGTGTCCATCCCCTCTAGGGGGCGCCAGCAGTTCAGTCCCTGGTCACTCCCTGCCTGGCCGTATGCTGTCGTGATTTTCTCCATCGGGACAATCAAAGCTCCGGTGGCTGGTGCTGGAGCGTGGCACAAACGAATGGGTCCTGGCGGCTGCCCCCCTCCTCGGCAGCGGGGTCCTCGCATCTCTTGGGAGCGCCTTTGAGTCCATGCAGCCCAGGACCCGCTGTATGGAATGAGACCCCAGAACTAAACGAGCAGCTCAAAGAGATTAGAACTTGCCGGGATTAAACCCGGAGAGGTCTTGAGCCTGGATTTAAAAGCCTGGCGGGGGGAGGGGGAGAGTCGTGGTCCATCCGGCCCCAGGGGGTTTAGCTCATGGTTGAGGGTGAGTGTGTCGGAAGTTATGCTTTGGCTGGAAGGTTTTTGTGTGTGGGTCGGGGAGTTATTGAGGGTGGGCTTGATTTTCTCTATGCCAGAGGTCCCCAAACTGTGCGGTGCGCCCCCTAGGTGGGCGTTGAGGAACATTCTGGCGGGAGGGGGAGGCAAAGCTGGGGGGAGGGATAACACCCACCTCTGCTGCTGACCCCAGCTTCCAGGCCACACCCGGGGCCCCAGCTGCCAGCCCCATGCCCATCCCCAGCTGCGGCCCCATCCTTGGCCCCCTTACCCATGTCTGTCCCCCGTTCCTGGGGCCGTGGCTCCGCTCTCGGCCCCAGCTCCGGGGGGTGGTAAAAAGTTCAGGGACCACTGCTCTATGCAGACTGTCTGGGGAGGGTGTGTGGACATGTGCCTTGGGGGCATGAGTTCTGGCACCTGGCACAGCGATGGGGCGAGGAGAAAAGGGGCAGTGACCTATTGATCTGTGTGACGCCCTTTCTCCCCGGCCCCCATGCTTAAAACACCCTCCACTGCCAGTTCCAAGTAGGCTGCTGCAGGTGCCGTCTCTCTGCTGCCCAAACAGCGCTGGGAACTGATGGAGCTGGAGTGCAACCCCCCCCACGGGGAGCCCCACACAGATCTAATAGCCCAGACACTGCTCCCCCTCTCATCTCGGTGGGGTGAGGATGGGAGTACATGAGGGGGGCCCAGCTCACACGTACCCAGGTTATTTCATAGCTAGGACGGCAGGCATTTGCCGAGTGGAGCCGGGCCGGGGGACTGCATTGGAGAGACCTGGGCCTTAAACTCCACCCTTCTGTGTGTCTGCTCAGGCCAAGTACAAGGCCCGGGAGGCAGCCATGAAGGCGCAGTCGGAGAAGAAACACGGCTCGGACAAGGAGGAGCGTGCCAAGCTGCCCGAGTCGCCCAAGACGGCCGAGGAGATCTGGCAGCAGAGCGTCATCGGAGACTACCTGGCTCGCTTCAAGGTGAGGAGCTGGGGGGGGGTTAGAGAGAGGAGGCAAGGACCACCCACCCTCCACACTCCCTGCTGGAGACGGAACGGGGACAGTCCCTGATTGCTGGCTCTGTCTCGGGGCATATCCGTTGCCTGAGTCACCTGCCCTCGCCGGGGGAGGGAGGGGTAAATATCACCAGGTCGGCGGGGGAGGACATGACTTGCCCACGCTCGGTGGCACAGTCGAGGGTAGAAGCCCGGAGTCGGGTGCGTTCGCCGCAACGCGTAACCTGAGCGTTGCCGGGTCTCCCTGTGCCGCAGAACGACCGGGGTAAGGCGCTGAAGGCCATGGAGGCCACTTGGAACAACATGGAGAAGAAGGAGAAGCTGATGTGGATAAAGAAGGCGGCAGAGGATCAGAAGCGATTCGAGGTGGGTCCCCGCGCTCTCTGGGGTCAGAGACTCTGTTCTGCGGGCAGGGCTGTGGGGTTCCTCTGGGGCTGTCACGCCACCTCTGATAGCCTGCGTCCCTGTATCTCGGGCAGGGGATCGCCCCAGTGGCTGGATCCACCCACCACTTTGTTGCCTGAAAGTTTTCACCTCTGAGGTTGGGGGTGGGGGAGAGGCGTATGCTGAGCCGGTGATTGGCCTCACCTCGTCCGTCTCTGTCCCCCCTCCAGAGAGAGCTGAGTGAGATGCGGGCCCCCCCGTGCTCTGCAAACTCCTCAAAGAAGATGAAATTCCAGGGAGAGCCGAAGAAACCCCCCATGTGAGTATTGGTCCCTCTGGGGGGGGGGCATCTTCCAGACAACAGGCCAGTCGTCCAGCCACTGCATGAGAGACCAGCCCAGGGGGGCAAAGCTGGGGCTTGGGCAGCCAGAAGGGGACTGAGCTCGACCCTGCCAGGGGCTCATAGCTCACTGTGGGGCAAAGTCAAGTGCCTGGTAACTGATTGGGAAGTATTGTCTAATAGTTAGAGCAGGGTAGGGCAGGGAGTCCTGAGCTCTATTCCTGGATCTCGGGGGAGAGTGTGGGCTCATGGCTAGGGCAGAGGAAGAGGAGTTGGGACACCTGGGTCCTATTCCCACCTTTGGGAGTGGGTAGATTCTGGTGATTAGAGCAGAAGGACTCCTGGGTTCCATTCCTGGTGGTCGGAGAAGAGGGACAAGGGTTCAGGATCTTTGGGTTCTGTTCCTGGCTCTAGGAGAGGATTTTGGGGTCCAGTGATCAGAGAGGAGCGATTGGGGGATCAGGACTCTTGGGTTCTGTTCCTGGGTCTGAGAGGGGAATGTGGGGTCCAGTGGTCAGGATCCCTGGGTTCTGTTTCTGGCTTGGATGGGGAGTGGGGTCTGGTGGTCGGAGGAGAGGGACGGGGTCAGGATCCCTGGGTTCTGTTTCTGGCTTGGGTGGGGAGTGGGGTCTGGTGGTCGGAGGAGAGGGACAGGGGGTCAGGATCCCTGGGTTCTGTTTCTGGCTCTGGGAGACGAGTGTGGGGTACAGTGATCAGAATAAAAGGATCAGGGGCAGGACTTCTGGGTTCCATTCCTAACTCTGGGCGTGGTCCTGTTCCTGACTCTGGCTTTCCTGCCTGGCTGCTCCTGGCTGTACTGGGGACCGGCCCCCGCCGGGTGGGGGGCTGGCCGCTCTCTGACCCTGCTCTCCCGCTCCCCAGGAACGGTTACCAGAAGTTCTCCCAGGAGCTGCTGTCGAACGGCGAGCTCAACCACCTGCCGCTGAAGGAGCGGATGGTGGAGATCGGCAGCCGCTGGCAGCGCATCTCCCAGGGCCAGAAGGACTATTACAAGAAGATGGCCGAAGAGCAGCAGAAGCAGTACAAGATGCACCTGGAAATCTGGCTCAAGGTGAGCGGCTGGGGGCGGCGGAACTGCTCTGACTCTACACGCGGTTTCCCGTCTCCACCCCCCTTCCCTGGGTTGTCCAGTCCTCCTGCTTTCGGGGTACCCCATCCCTGTTGTCCCCCACTGACCCTTCCCCCTCTCCGTTCCCAAGTGCCTTGGGGCTTTCTTCACCCCTCGCTGCTGGGAAATGAGGGTTCAAGTGTCCCTGATTTAGTGTCTCTCTGTACATGGAGCACCCAGACCACCCCCGTTCCCCCCCCGCAACTTTCATGCCACAGGGCGTGTGTCTGTGGCTATGACAGATGCTGTCCCTGGGGTCAAGGTCGTTTCCCCTCTCCCAGCATGGGAGCCCGAGAGAGGTTTCAGAGTGGCCACGGCTCCAGATCCAGCTGTGACTCTGTTCCCCCAACTCCCTGTCGTGCTTTCCAAGCACAGGAGGCTAAGGAAATTGCCCCTCTGGACAGAGGGGCGGTGTTGTTGCACTCCCGACGGCACAGCGGGCTTCGCTTTCCACCCACACCCCCTCTCCGGCACAACTCCCCTTCCTGGAGCTGGGAACGCCCCTGCAGTCGTGTAGCTCTGTCCCCCTCGCCTTCCTCTGGGTGGTTACTTTAGTCTCGTTTCTCGGCAGAGCCTGTCGCCGCAGGAGCGAGCTGCCTACAAAGAGCACACCTCAAATGTGAGTATCCCTTGCGACGGGGGAGAGGGGGTGTGTGAGCCGTCCTCGATGACGGTTTAAAAAGCCTTCGTTTGAAGGAACAAAGTCCTAATTGGTTATGTTCCAGTAGTGCCATGAGGCCTGAACCCAGCTTGGAGCCTCGTTGTGCTAGGTGCTGTCTATATGCCTTGTAAGAGAGACTCCCGGCCCACAGATCTTCCAGGCTAAATAGACACGGGGGAACCAAGGGAGGGAGAGGAAATGGAGTTCACAGAAGGGGAAGCAACTTGTCAAGGTCAACCAGGAGGACAGTGGCAGAGCTGGGAATAGAAATAACCAGGTGGCTTTGAGCATCTGTCCCCCACTCAAGGCCTTTCTTTGGATGGTGGTGATGGTCATGGGCTCTTTAACCTCTGACCTCCTGGAAGGGACTGAGGAGCCTCCAGAGTTGCCCCGTTGACTCTTCCTCTTCCCCCCCTCCTCTGCAGAAGCGCAAGAGCATGGGGAAGGTCCGGGGGCCGAACCCGAAAATGAAGCCCGTCATGCAGATCAAGTCGGTAAGTGCCCTCGTCCTCCGTCCGCCCCATATTGGGCCAGTAGCATGACTCCGCCCTAGGCCCCGCAACTCCCTGGTGTGTTCCTGCCACCTGGAGGGGCAGCTCTCTGGTGGAACAGGCCGTGAGGAGGGGTCAGTGCAAGGGTTGCTTGGAGAACAAGAGCAAAAAACCAAAACATTTTTAGAAATGCCACCATGGTGCTGTCTGGGAAATGGTGTCCAGGTGCCGCCTACTCGCTGGTAGGACTACATCTCCCATGATGCACCATTGTACTCTCGGCACAGGGGGGCCATCCATCATGGGAGATGTAGTCCAGCTGGGGAGCTGAGCCTGGCCCAGAGTGGAGAATGGTAACACGTGGCATCTGAACTACAGATCCCATGAGGCACTGGGTAATCCCTGGGTCTATTGCACTGAGGGCCCTAACCCATTAGCTGAAGGCCCTGCTTTTCCTTGGCCTGGGACTTGGCCATCGTGGGGATTCTGGGGGGGGGGGCACAAGGCCCAGCCAGATCCACCCACCATGCCCCGTCTGACCCCCAGGAGTCCGAGGAGGAGGATGACGACGATGATGACGAGGAGGAAGAGGATGACGATGATGACGACGACGACAACGGGGACTCGTCCGAGGAAGGCGGGGACTCATCGGAGTCGAGCAGCGAGGAGGAGAGCGAGGATGGGGATGAGGTGAGGCGCGCGGTGGGATGCTGTGTCTGTGCCATGCCTCTCGCTGACCCCCCACCCCTCGCTGCCACCCCAGTTTGCCCTTCTGATTCTGTTAACCCAGCCAGCCCTGGGGGCAGTAATCTCAGTCGGTCCAAGGATCCCAGAGCCCTGGGCCCAGTAATCCACGAGTCTTCAAGAGACGGTGTCACCCATAAACGTGGGACCTAAACGCTGCGGGCTCACTCCCCGGCCAGTGCCTTGACGTAGCTGCCCTGGGGTCAGAAGAGGTGCGCCAGTTCACAGCGGCTGGGGATCTGGCCTCGGGGTTTGACCTGATTGTGTAACACAGCTGGCATCTGCAGCGCCGGGGGCTACACCCCAAGGACACAGAGTTTGGGGCAAGCCTAGGGCCAGGGCTATGGCTGTTGCTTCCACCACCCCGACCCACACTTGCCCCTGGGCACGGCTGCGGTGTTCTCTCCCCAGATACCATTTACAATGTCTTAACTGTGTCTTCTGCTGAAGAGAGCTGGTCTGATTCTGATTTCCGTCCCACCGGTGTAAACACGGAGTAAGTCAATGGAGTTACTCTAGATTTACACCAGCGGCCGTGAAGTCAGAATCTGGTCAATGGTGCCAGGGCTGGGTTTGGACCCCAGGGGCCCGTGCTCCCTGTCCACGATTCTTAACCACGCTCCCTCCCACCCTTTGACAGCTCAGAGACCTAAACTGACTCTTGCAGCTTGGGTTTTCCAGTCCCCACTTCCAAATAACAGGCAGCCTGCTTGCCATGAAATCTTATTTATCCTTTCGACTTCGTGGGCCAGGTGTCTGTGTGGATCTGGCTTCAGTCAGCGGCTTCAAAGCAGCTTCTAATGGGTGACCCACGGCAGGACAGCAGACCAGTGCCGCAAACGGCCATCCCTCCTCCTGCTTTGCCACCAGTTCCCGCAGGCTGAGCGGAGCAAGGCTGCTGGCATGCAAGCCCTGGCTCGATGGACCAAGGCTGCTGTACTGTTAGGGTTGCCTTCTTTTGGGTGGGACTTCATGAGCAAAGGTACCAGACGGAACCATCCCAGCACCTGCGTCCCCAGCACAGGCAGACCCTGCAATTCCCCAGCCCCCCACCCCAGGCTCTTAACCCTTTCCTTGCCTTTGGCCCCAGAATGAGGACGACGACGAAGAGGACGACGACGAAGAGGAAGATGACAATGACTCCGAGGGCAGCAGCAGCTCCTCCTCTTCCTCAGGCGATTCCTCCGACTCGGACTCCAACTGAAATGCCCACAGCGCCACCTTCTTGCCGGACTTTCAGTAATCCCTCCCCCCATCCCCCCCATCCCCCCCACCCCGACCAGTAATATCCCGGCTGGAGATCTGGGTTGATGGTTGCAGGGAGGGGGATGGGAAAATCACTGTGGCTAATTTTTTTTCCCCCTCCCTCTTAAAGAATTTCACACTAATGGAGTGGGGGGGGGCAGCTGATAAAAGGCTTTGTTTTGTGGGGGGGAAGAAGGGGATATTCTGTGTTGTTTTTCCCCATAGAGTTTGCGTTCAAGCCTTTATTTTATTTTTGTTTTTTGGAGAGGGAGGGGGATTTTTACACCTCAGAGCCCCTGCAGCTGCCCCCGCCTTCCCCTTCAACTTCCAGCTACCCCCTCCAGACCTTATACAAAACCCCCACAAAAATCCTTTTTAGAACAGCAACAAAACAGCGACAAAAATGTGGCAAGAGGCGCAGAGTGTTGTTCCGGCGGCATGCGAGTCGAGTGGCTCAGGACTCAGCCGTCGGGACGATCTCCCCCTTTGCCTCTCCAGCTGGAGGAGGGGACGGTCTTGTACAGTCTGAAGCTGCACCCAGAGCTCCTGGAGAGCAAAATCCCACTGCACTTAAGAGCTCCTGGAATGAACTTACCACGCGGCATTTCCCTCTGGGGACAGGGGGAGAATTTTTTGTGTGTGTGTGTTTGGGGCAGGGTGGGGTGGGGGGAGTTTAAAAAGACATTGCCCAGTTTTGGGGGCGGGAAGGGCTGGCACTGGGTGGGGGAGTTAGGGGGCTGATACGGAGCATACCACTGGTTGCTGATCCTTGCATCACCCGAAGGAAACGTGGTTGATCCGTCGTATTCAACCAGCATTTGGGCAAAGGCGGTGGCAGGCGGATCCCAGATTTGAATTTTTTTTTTTTTTTTACAATGAAGTGACCAATTGTTGTACTGGAACGGGGCATTTGTCGACTGGGATGGGGCCGGGGATGGGAGCAGGGTTTGGCTGCGAGGAGAGATCATCTGTGTCATCGGTGGTTGTCGTGCTCTTGTATTATTATTTTTGTTTTCTTTTATAAAGCGAGAAAGATCCATCTTTTTATAATCAAAATCTCCGTCTCTGGCTAGCCGCCCGGCTTGGCATCACACACCCCCCCCCCCCGCTCCGTCATCGTGTCACGTCGATGTGCAGATTGTTGGGGGGGCCCGTCTGGAATAGGGGCAGGATGGTGCTTGCCAAAGGAACCCAGCTGTGCCATCCCATGCTGGATGCCTGCTGCTTGGGATAGAGGTGGGGCCACGCCCGCCAGTCTCACAACTCCGGGGCCCACCTGCGCAATCTGTTCAGCTGCAGGGTGGCTACCAGCTCCGATGAGATTGCTCAGACTTTTTTATTTTTATTTTGTTTAAAGGAACATTGGGGAAACTTGATCCAAAAAACCCATCCGTACACCCAAGTGGCTGAGATCTGAGCTCCCAGGCAGCTGCTCCTTCTAGGAGAGGACCCTCAGCTACGCATATATCTGTATTCGTATATAACGGGCTATATATTAATATATAGACTGGTATCAGTACTCCTTTTCCGGTGGAGAGCTGTGACTAGCATTTCATTCCCGTCCTTTTCTTAGGAGGGTTTTGGACGGGTGTGTAAGTGGTTCTGTAAATAACCCGTCCGTTCATGTGTCAGCGAAAAGGCCTTGCTGCCTTCCGCCTCCGTTCTCTGGGTCACTGGCTGTTGCAGAGCAGAGAGTGACCTTGCCCCCCCACGTCAGTGGGTCTCAGTTCCTTGCACCTTTCCTTTGGGCTGGGCTAGGCTGGGGCATTTTCACCCAGAGAGCATGGGAGTAGAAAGTGACTGAGACTGGGAAAGAAAAATCCAGTGTTTAAATAATGTTGGGGTCTTTTTTTTTTTTTTTTTTTTTAAACCCTTTCCCCTCACCACGAGGGTGGATAAAGTTGGGCAGCAGGCGTCCTGGCCATCTGCTGCCCACCCACACGTGCAAAATCCACCACTGATTGGAAGAGGTGGCTCAGTGTCTGGGATTTTGTTCCTGCCAGGGTTTTGTTAACGGCCAATGGGAGCCACAGGGGTGAACGCAAGGACAGTGTTTCTGGGACTAGACTCCCCCCTCCGTCTCCCCTTCCCCCTTTAAGCATTCACAGCACCAGCAGTTCATCTCTCATCTCGCTCAATTCTGTGCCCCCCCCCCCCGATGTAGACTGGGGAGCCTAACTTACTAAGAAACACTTGAGAACAAAACTGGGTCCCCATTACTCCCCCCCCCACACACACACACCTTAAAAGCCTGGCCACCCTCTCTTCCCTCCTCTCCTCACCGAACAACTCTCTTTACCACTTCCTCTCCCCAGCCCCGGGTGGGGCAACAGTGACAGTATTGAGCAGTAATGGATCCAAGCAGCGGGTCAGCATGTTGCTGGAGTTTTTTTTTCCCTCGCCAAGGGCACGCTCTCCCCCATCCCAGAGCTGACGCACCACCTGTTCCCGAAGCTCCGGTGAGCGCGGAAAGCAGGGAGGCTTGGAACAGGAATTCTGGGCTTTTTCGCTTCCTTTCCTGTTCGTATGTTTCAAGGATTTGGGCAGCCCCCCCCCCCCCCCCGTGTTTTGTATTTGGCACAGCCAAGTCCCGTCAGAGTATTAGGTAGTCCCTTCTCCTCTGGTCATAGTCTGAATCGGGGAGGGGGCGAGAACAAATGTGATTTTGTTTGTTTGTTTTTTGTAGAGAAAATTAAGGGCAGCCTCAGGGGGTGAAGCTTCCAGCTGGGGAGGGGGGGAGGGGGGGATCGTGGCAGGCAGGGGGTACGGATTTTAGCAGCGCGTGTTGGGAGGGGTGTCTAGTCGCTGGGGGGAGAGTTGGAGCAGATTTGGGGGGGCTGGTTGGGGTTGCTGCTCCTTGGGTTGTACTCACATGACTCATTCCCCCCACTTTCCATTGCAGCCCCCTGCCTCTCCCAGGTGAGCTTGGGGGTGGGCTGAGCCCCCTCTTGGTTGACTTTAGGCCTGTCTGTTCCCCTCTTGTCCCCCAAGAGGCTCTCAAATATCCTGGGCTCTAGGATTTGGACTCCACAACGGGTCAGGGTGGAGACGCTGTGCTGGGGACGCCAGACCTAACCGCCCCCCACGTCCTTCCAAGAGAGGGCAGCTGCCGTGGGTTGTTTGTGTCGAATCAGATCTCTCCTGTGGGGGGCTTTATATGGAAATGGGGACAAAACACCCAGCATGGGTATGATCAACTGAGTCATGGCATAGGAAGGGGGTACGTGGCCACCCTAGGTGGGTCTGCGCCCAAAAGAAGCCCCCCCCCCCCCTCTTCCTGCTAGGCATTCAACACAGACTATGCTCACAGCAAGATCGTGCCCAGGTATGGACTGCAGGATCGGGCCCAGTATATTTAACGTTTCCTTTTTACAATGCTAGGGTGTGTTTGAACTGAGTAGTTCTCCAGTCCCTGCCCAGGTTCCTTGTTTGAATTTTCTCATCGGCCCTAATTCAGGAAAGCACAGGTTTAATTTCAATGGGATTTAAGCAGATGCTTTTCTGAATTGGAGCCAGAGGGTTGCTGGGATTTAAAGATCCCCATTTCTAGCTGGTTGCGACTCCACAAATTGCAGTGGACTTCCCCATCTGAGCTGAAACTGTCCTGGGGCTTCCAAGTCCCAAGGGGAAGCCATGCGATTGACTTGAGTAGGGTAAGGGAGATATCTTGGAGGGGCGTCCTTGCTGGGGTGTGTCATTCAGCCCGCTCACAGGATGCCCTCCCCAAAGAGTAACAGACAATCCTTGTAGATCTAGCAAAGGGACTCAAGTGCTGATGAAAATGTATGGTTCTTCACCCCCTCTTCCTGCCCCCTCCTCCCCTCTCCCTGGGCGTGTTCTGATGTAACCAGCCCATGATGTCTCTTCCCCCACACCTCCTGCCTGCTGTTTTGTATCCGTCTGTCTGTCCTTGTCCCTGTTTCCCGACCCTCCTCCCCCACTTGATCCTTTTTGTTTGTTTTTGTTTTCTTTTTCCCCCAGCGGGGAAACCGATTTCATTTTGCTGATTGTACCCAGCGCTGTTGTATTTTAGTGGATGTGTTTTTTAGTACAAAAAAAAAAAATTACAAAAAAAATTTTTTTCTGTTTAAAAAAAAAAAAGAATTCTTACAGTACTGACAGGTTTTTTTTTGTTTTTTTTTTTAAAGTTACAGGGGAGGAAAAAGTGGTTTGTACTGTAAGAGAATTGAAGCTGAGTGCATTTTTGCACTGCCACAGAAACCAGTGATACTTTAGACGGTCGTTCTTGTGAATTACAAAAACAAAAAACACAAAAAAAAAAACAAAACCATTTTTTTTCTAATATTTAAAGAGTGTTTTTGTAGGTTTCAAAAAATGAAAACAAACAAAACCCAGTTTCAATTTGTATTGCTCAGTGGACTTAGAAATCAAGCCTGGACAGAACTTAAAACTGTGGAGGGTTTTTTGGGGTTGTTTTTTTGGGGAGGGGTTGGGTTCGTATAATGAAGTAAAAAATAATGTTTCTGTTCTCATGTCATTACTATTAAAAAAAAATAAAACTTTAGGGAAAAACCCCTGTGTAAGAGGTTGTTTTTCCCCTGTTGCGACTTTGTTCAACTTAATAATTAGCTGTTACTGTTTGTTTTACAATAGCATTCAGAGTGGGTTCTGGACAGACAATGAGGGGGAGGGATAGCTCAGTGGCTTGAGCATTGGCCTGCTAAACCCAGGGTTGTGAGTTCAATCCTTAAGGGGGCTATTTAGGGATCTGGGGCAAAAATTGGGGATTGGTCCTGCTTTGAGCAGGGGGTTGGACTAGATGACCTCCTGAGGTCCCTTCCAATGCTGATATTCTATGAGTCTATGAAATGATTTGGATATACTTAGAATCATAGAAGTTTAGGGTTGGAAGGGACCTCAGGAGGTCATCTAGTCCAACCCCAACTAAATCATCCCAGCCAGGGCCTTGTAAAGCTGGGCCTTAAAAACCTCTCAGGGTGGAGATTCCACCACCTCCCTAGGTAATGTATTCCAGTGCTTCACCACCCTCCGAGTGACATAGTGTTTCCTAATATCCAACCTAAACCTTCCCCACTGCAACTTGAGACTATTTCTCCTTGTTCTGTCACCTGCCACCACTGAGAACAGCCGAGCTTCATCTTCTTTGGAACCCCCCTTCAGGTAGTTGAAGGCTGCTATCCATTCTCCCCCTCTTCTGCAGACTAAATAACCCCAGTTCCCTCAGCCTCTCCCCGTAAGCCACGTGCCCCAGCCCCCTGGTCATTTTCGTTGCCCTCTGCTGGACTCTCTCCAATTTGTACTTAATGGGTTTAAATGTGTGGAAATTCTGTGTCTTTTCTGCAGATCAGATTAGATCACTGTTTCTCAACCTTTTCAGATTAATGACCCCTTATTTGAAAAATGAAATGAAAGACCTTTGTGATTGAACATTTACTATAAAAGTAAGAGTAAAAAGTATATCCGTGGTAAGCCTATGTACTATATGAGTGTGTTTCAAGAGGCGGCTGGAGAACACTTGACCTTGAAGGGGGAAAAAGTGTGGGAAAGCGAGATTTTCTTTGCTCTAGACTGTAATTCAATGTTCAATACCTTGTACCCCACCCCGCCCCCATTTGCCTTTGACCACTTGGGGGTTGTGGCCTTAAAACGAAGGACATGCATCTTTGCAGGATTAAGACCTTCATAAGACAGTCCCTGTCCCAAAGAATTTACAATACAAGGCCCTCGTCCTACAAACACACATATGGTGAAGCGTGTAAGCAGCCCCACTGAAGTCAAACGACTCTCTTCTGTGTGTGTCTATGGCAGCTAGCACAAAGGGGCCCCAATCCTCCGTTTCTTCCAAGGGGTACATCAACGCCTCTAGATATTTGCCTAATTTTACAACAGGCTACGTAAAAAGCCTTAGTGAAGTCGGTATCAACGAAAATTTCATACCGAGAAAATGAGAACGTCGGCAGTTTTTCAGTGCTAGTGGGTCTGTGGGACTTTTGTATGTTTATGTCTGATTGCGTAAGCAAGTCGTTTTTAAGTGAGGTCAAACTTGGGGTACACAAGACCAATCAGACTCCTGAAAGGGGTCCAGCCGTCTGGGAAGGTTGAAAACCACTGGTCTAGGCAAATGATTTTCAAACTGGGCATCCCTGGAATACTGATACCCAGCGGAGCCTCAGCTACAGACTTAAATACGCCAACTAGTTTATAGAGGTTCCAAAACCCATACGGGATGCTTTGTGCCGTCCTTCCATAAGGTGTAAGGCGCTCTGCTACTCCAGAAGCTGGGGTTGGTTCTCCATTATCCTGTGTTGTTTAAGCAAAGAGCGTGTGTAAAAATCCCCCTCTGACCTGGCCCTGTCTTACATCGATTCCGCACAGGTGTGAGTAGTTACACATGGTGCAGGGCAACAGATAAGTCAGCCCATTGGCTTTTTGGAGGCGATTTAAACAAATTTCTGGCCATTTATGACAACTGAAGTTGCCGTGGGACTTCCTAGGAGGGTCAGGGTGTTAAAGCAGAAGCCTGCCCAAATTCTAGAACAGATAAATGCATTGTACTTGCCGAATTCTCCCTGCATTAGCAATTTAATACTAGAATGGTCATTTCCTACCCTAAACCGTTACACAGAATGGGTTGTGTGCTGTTAAGCAGTGGCCAAGCTCCAACCCAGAGGTGGTTGCATTTCCACAGCAAATGAAATGATTCCTCTGTGTTTATACCCAGGGTCTGGGGGCTGCACAGGTGTTACTAAGGCCAGGATTTCTGCTCTTGGTGATGATGAGCGTGGAGGAAAGAACCCAGCCTGACTCTCAGCTCCCAGGGGGAGTTTGCAGGGGTGGCAGTTAGCGAAAGAATCTTTCCAGGACAGCTGTGCACCGTGGATCTGGAGGGACTGAGACCCAAACCTGGAACTCGACTTTCAGAATCACTTTTCAGAGCAGAATCACACTTTCTGCTATGGGCTGCCTAGCAACCGTTGCTAGGGTAGGACCAGCTTCCACTAGTACAGAATTGGCCTGCTGCGTGGGTGAAACCATGCTGGCTGCCCCCAGAGTCTGTGCTCAGGAGAGGCCCAAGGCTGGAAGAACAAAGGCACCTGGAGCTGGGTGGGAAGCAGCACTGGAATTGCGGGGTGCTGTAGGGTCAGGAGGAAAGGGCCTCTGCAGGTTGAAGCTTGTCCCCTACCTCGCAGGTTACAGCTACCGAAGAGTTTCTACCAGTTCCTCACTTTCCTGAGCACTAAATTTCTCCTCCCCAATGGTGGACAGCTCCAGGGAGAGATCTCGCTTGGACGAAGTGCAGCTGACCTGTCTCTGGGCACTAAGGTGAGGTGGCTCATGTGCGAAAGGTGGAATTAGCCCTGCTAAGTAGTGGAAGAGGTAAACCTTCAGAGGAGGGTCCAATCCCTGCGGGAAAGTGTACCTCACCCTGCCTGTCTGTTGTCAGCATACACCAGGGCCCAGCTTCCCCCAGGCCCTACCTCTTACCCGGTCCTCTGCAGCAGGGCAAAGGGAGCGTCAAACACTGGAGTAGGATGGTTGCATTTCCCACCAGTACTCCATTGAGGTAAATGACTGCAGATGGTGCAGGGCACTACAGAATCGGGCCCCAGGCATTTAGTACAAGTTACTTGTCCCAGCCCACTGTAACTTACAACCATCAGTGGAGTTCTCCTGGCCACCTTGTTAGAGCCACAGAGAACTGTTACCTGGCAAGGTGAATGAAACCATGTGTCTGTTATACAGGATGTTTGGGGCTTGCTTTTTGCAGGGGTGCTGGGAGGGGAGGACCCAGCAAAGAGATCTGCAAATCAGAGCCTGGAAGACGCACCCACAGGAGAGTTGGTTAGAAGGGGTGTGTGCCTTTTCTAAGGGGAGACCGAAGTGGGGGAGATCCCTTGGAGAGGGGGGCAGGCAAATTGGTTTTAGGAGGATCCCCTAGGAGGTGACAAGAGGCTGGCATGGGGAAGAAGGATACCCTGAGGTGGGGGAGTCGGCACTCTGTTAGGAGATGGAGGACACAGAAAAATGGGGAGGGGCAGCAGACATGTTGAGGGGATGGGACGGGGCAAGAAGGCAGCATGCAGATGTATATGGAGGGAGATCCCTGGGGAGTGGGGGGAATCAGGCAGTCAGGTGCGGGGAGGAAGCTCCTCGGGGGAGGGGGGGAGCAGGCAGTCAGGTGTGGGGAGGGGGATCCCCTGGGAGGAGGGGAGATTCCCCTGGGAGTGGGGGAGCAGGCAGTCAGGTGCGGGGAGGGGGATCCCCTGGGAGGGGGGGAGCAGTCAGGTAGGTGCGGGGAGGGGGATCCCCTGGGAGGGGGGGAGCAGGCAGTCAGGTGCGGGGAGGGGGATCCCCTGGGAGGGGGGGAGCAGTCAGGTAGGTGCGGGGAGGGGGATCCCCTGGGAGGGGGGGAGCAGGCAGGTAGGTGCGGGGAGGGAGATCCCCTGGGAGGGGGGGAGCAGGCAGTCAGGTGCGGGGAGGGGGATCCCCTGGGAGCCGGGGAGCAGTCAGGTAGGTGCGGGGAGGGGGATCCCCTGGGAGGGGGGGAGCAGGCAGTCAGGTGCGGGAGGGGGATCGCTGGAGGAGGGAGGAGCAGGCAGCCCCGCCCCACGGCCCCTTTGTGCGCTGCCCGCTCCGAGCCCCTCCCCCTCCCTTGGAATCCTCTGACACTCTCCGCCTTGCAACAATGTAGCCAGCCCCGCGCGGCGCACAGCAGCGTGAAAAAGGTGCCGGCTGCGCCGATTGGCTGCCGGCTCGCGGCCTCGCCCGCCCATTGGCGCCCGAGCCCCGCCTCCGCCTCGGCCTAGCAGGGTAGGTTGAGCCCCGCCCCCCCCGCCCCCCCCCAGCGCCTGCCAATGCTGCTGCCGCCCGGGCGGAGGGCGCGCTAGGGCCGGGGCCGCCGCGGCTGCTGCAGGGCCGGGCTGAGCCCCCGCAGCCTGCGTGGGGGATCCGCTCGGCCGGGGAGCCGGGGGGGCCATGGCCGGGGCTGCCGCCCGCTGAATGTGCCCGGGGAGGAGGAGGCGCCGCCGGGCATGGGGAGCCGGGAGCGGGGCGGGCGCTGCTGCTAGCGGGGAGCTCGGCCCCGGGCGACCCCCCCCCCCACCCCGCCTCTTCCGCACAGCCGGGGTGAGTAGCCGGGGGAGGGGCTTGGGGGAAGGGGTGGGGGGACGAGGAAGTGCGGGAGGAGATCGGCTGGCTGGGAGGGCCGGAGTAGCGGGGTGACTGGGTAGGAGGTCAGTGGGGGGGGGGGGGGGACTCACCCGGGGAGGGGGGCACATGGGGAGGAGAGTGAGCCGGGGCCGGGCCTCCCCCTGACACATGCTGGTCTGGGCGCGGGGGGCGCACACTCCAGGGCAAGCCTCTGCTGAGAGCGGAAACTAATTTTGGCTGGGGGTGGGGGGTGTCTCCTCTCTTTTGCACCCCCCGCCCTTCAGAGAGGGGCCACGGAGCATCCGCCCCAGTGGGGCTGAAGCTCGGAATCGTGGGGTGCGGGCCCGATCCTGCCTGGCAGCGGCCTCTGGCTCCCTGGCTTCAGATGGGTCTCGGGAGGGGCAGGACCCCGGTGCCAGCACCGTGGCTCGCTTCCTTTTGTGAAGCTAATCAAGCTCCCGGTGCCTTACGACAGGCAGCTAGGGAGAGCCCCAAACTGTTGGCAGCCCCTGGGAGTTGGTCTGGTCTTTGTACCCATCCCCCTGTGTCCACAAGCCGCTCCCTGCTTGCCAAGGGGGTGGCGGGGTGGGGGCTGCATTGGGAGAGATGCACAGTGGAGCTTACAAAGGGAAGAAGCCAGTTTTGAAATCGGTATTTCCTCTTTCTGACTTGTGGGAGCTCTCCCTCGCCACAAGCCCTGAGAGTGCAGGAAACCTGGGGGCCGCCCCTGGGGCTGCTTCTGGACCCCCTGGAAGGTGGGGTGGGGAGCTCCGCAGGCCTCTTTCCTCTCTGCGCCATCCTAGCCTGCCATTGGCATGATGCAGAAGCTGGCAATATGGCTCCTAACTGGATGGCTCGGTTATTTACTGGGTGTATGCGTGGAGGGGCGGGGAGGCGTAGTTCCCCAGGCTGCCCTCTTTTAATATCAGATCCATTTATCACACACACACCCCCACCCCCCACAGCTGCTTAACACCTGTCAAACTTCTGTGATCTCAGGTCCATCTGTTCCTGGGAAAGGTGATGCAGCAGAATTGTTTCTCGATGATGTGGGAAGCCGGGGGCCTCCTGCCCTGCTCCTCTGGGCAGATTATTCCAAAGAGGGGTTGGGGGGAGAGGCAGATAAATGTGGACTTTTCCCAAAAGCGGGAACGCTTCGACCTCCCTTTGACTAGCCGGGGGTCATGCCTCTGCCCCACGGCTCTTGCAGGGGTGCAGACTAAGGAAGGCGCCGACAGAGCGGGGGCAGCAGTGCGGGCCCCTGGCAGCGCCTTCTCCTGCCCACTGAGTTGACTCCAGTAGACAGAGATGTCTTCTGTTGCGGGTGCCCCAGTTGAGGGGGGTGGAAGCTGTTGGCTGGGCTCCTGGCGCGGAAAGGTGGAAGGAGCGCCCTGTTCTCCACGCTGCTTCCTGGGATGAGGCTGTCTCACGGCTGGCGTGTCTCAGCCTGCTGGTGCTCTCGTCCCGGCCCTGCAGGCTCCGGTGCTGTGTCCTGGCGCAGGGCCCGAGTACTGTGGTCTCTTTCCTTGCGCCGCTTTGCCTTCTCCGCCGTGTCGGGATTGTTGTTTTCCTAGGCTGGGGCACTGAACTGGCCTCGGGAGAGCTCTTGGACTCCACCAGCCCGCTGGCCTGAGGCGTGGCATCTCGGGAGGATTGACTTGGGTGTCACGCTTGGAGCTGTGTTTTGGGGTCCTGTTATTTATTTGTATTCCAGTAGAGACCCCAACTGAGACCAGGGCCTGAGGGACTGTAAGTACAGACACAGATTATCCCTGCAGCATGGTCCAGTGGGCTGGGACTCAGGAGACCTGGTTTCTGTTCCTGGCCTGCTGGGTGACTTCAGGTGAGTCACTTAGCCGCTCTGTGCCTCAGTTTCCCCATCTGAAAAACGGGAGAATGATTTTGACCTTTGAGCTCTACTGTTAAGAGGCGAGCGGTGGTGGTAGCATTAATAAAACACTTGCGGTGCAGATAGACGAGACACACAAGGGGGGGCGGGGAAAGGGACACAGAGCACAAGTGACTTGCCCAAGGTGTCGCAGCAGTGGCGGAGCTGACGCTAGAACTGGTCTCCTGAGTCCCACTCTGGCGCCTTGGCTGGTGCTGTCCGGCCTGTACATCCCCTAACCCAAGGCTTGGAGGAAGAGGTGATGGGGATTGAGGGAGTGGAGACCACACCTGCTGTGAAATAGCGACCGGTGGAATGCTGTTACTCGCTTTACCAACGAGAGGGGTGTGCTTTTGTTTCTGTTGGCTGAGCTCCTCTTGCACGCATGGGGGTTCCTCACATCCCTCCGTTCCCCCCGCTCCCTGCCAAGTTCTTTGGGTGCTGCCCTCTCATCCCCCTCCATTTTGGGGGCTCCCTGCTACCCCCCCATACTTCCTCCCTCATGCCAGGGACTGTCCCCCTCCCCCCCGCTTTCCTCCTCGGCCTCCCCATTATTCCTTCTTTATTTCCTATCTGGGCAGGAAGGGTGTCCATGCTAAACTCTATTGCGAGGATGGGCAGAGCTGACCTGGGGTGCTGGAATGTGTTAATGGCTGCCATCTGCCGGTGCTTTGATCTATAGACCATTACAGACCTGGTGGAAGCTGACTGGTCTGCCAACTAGATGCCAGGGGCTCTGTGGGTCCCCTGTTTCCCCCTTCCAGTTTGCCTATTTTGCACCAAAATCCATAGGGGTCTGCCTGCTGCTGCCAAGGAAAACCTGGTCTCTGGCGTTATTTTCGCAGGCCTCCCAAAAGGAGGGGTCTGTACGGTGAGCAGCTCTCGTTTCCAGGACAACCTCTTCTGAACCAGAACTGCTTAACAAAGCACCGGTGTCCATTGCGTTCAGGCCGCTGTGCCGGTCTGCGTGGCAGGGGCCTGGGCCTTGACTGGCGTTCCTAGATGCTGCGGTCCTAGCAATAAGTAATAATGCTAGCAGACCCTGCTTTCCTTACGCTTGTGCCCAGCTGTCCTATTACAGCCCCTTGCATCAGAACTGGCTGCACTGGTTGGCGACCCCCGGCGCCCTCTGGCTAGCACGTGGGGCTGGTTTGGAACAGCCCAGACTCGGTTGTGGGCGGAGGTTGTGCCCTGTCGGGGTGCAGGTGCTATCCGTCCCCCAGCGGCTGATACCGGTGCCGGGAAACAGCACCTCCTGTGTCCCCTGTTTGCGGGTCGCTGATCTAGTCAGTCTTTCCCCCTCTGCCCAGCGCAGGGTTGTCTCTGTGATGTGTTCTCAAATGACCCGCCTGATGGGGCTTCCCTTGGGCGGTGGGCGCTCTTGAGTGGGGTTTGATGGGGCTCTTAAGCGCTGACTTGTTTCTCCCCTTCTTGTCCGTGCAGCGGCATCCCAGCCTGGCCTGTGCTATGTGCATTCAAAGCGTCTTCTCCAATAGCGTTTGCAAATGAAAATGGAGGAAATGTCTTTGTCTGGCCTGGATAACAGCAAGCTGGAGGTAAGCGGGAGTGAGCCGTGGCCTGCAGGACTCTAGAAAGCCACTTTCCCTTGGAGAATCCTTCCCACCATCCTGGCCTCGGGATTTAACGAGTCCGTTTTACTCTGTGCAGAATTGTCCCCTTCTCGCTCCGTGCAGCAGGCAGATCTGCTGGCTGATCAGTGAGCAAGGCGTGTCCTTGCCACTCCTCTCAGTCCTGTGGAGCCAACAGGATTCCAGGCTGCATTAGCCACAGAATCACTTTGAGTTCCAGTTTCAGGGCTGCAGCCTAAGCTCAGCTACATGGAGGCGACCCTGGGGATGCAAGGGGTGGGGTGGGTAGAATTTGTCTGTTACTGGGGGTGAGGCCAGGAAGAGCCAAGCCTGACTTGTGGGTCCTGAAATGCCAGGAATGTTGATTCCTATAGTGCTGGCCTTTGACCCCTCTTTGGTGCATCCAAGGGGAGGGATGTGGCAAATCTCTGGGAAACCAATGACACTAAGTCGGAGGGTGTGGCAGAGGGAACATTAGTGAAACTGAATTCCTTCAAGAAAAGGGGGACTTGTGGCACCTTACAGACTAACCAATTTATGTGAGCATAAGCTTTCGTGAGCTACAGCATCCGATGAAGTGAGCTGTAGCTCACGAAAGCTCATGCTCAAATAAATTGGTTAGTCTCTAAGGTGCCGCAAGTCCTCCTTTTCTTTTTGCGAATACAGACTAACACGGCTGCTACTCTGAAACCTGAATTCCTTCACTTGCCTAGGGAAGGTGAAAGAAGAGGCCCCTGGCCCACAGCTTTACACGTGCGCCTGGGGCTGTCCAACAAGCCAACAGGGCTTTCCCCCGGAGGGAGGGCAGCCTTGCCTGCTGGATTCCTATGGCGAGGAGGAACCCCTCTTTCAGGGTGCAGGTGCAGGCCGCTTTCTTGCAGCATTAGTGAGGAAGCAGCCGGGTGTCCAATTCTAACTGGAAGCCGGGGGTGGGGGCCCGAGAATCCACCTCACTGGGGCCCCCGATTCTGCCCGTCCTGAGCTGACCCCTCTAGGAGGGGAAGAGTCTGGATTTGCAGAAGGATGTAGGTACATTCAGACCGTGCGACTTCATCTCAGAACGAGGAAGATTAGAGGGGAGGGATAGCTCAGTGGTTTGAGCATTGGCCTGCTAAACGCAGGATTGTGAGTTCAATCCTTGAGGGGGGCCATTTAGGGATGTGGGGCAAAAATTGGGGATTGGTCCTGCTTTGAGCAGGGGGTTGGACTAGATGACCTCTTGAGGTCCCTTCCAACGCTGATATTCTATGATTCTATGAGAGCCAGAAGGCTGCTGTCGTGGGGGGTGCGGGGGAGAGAGCTGAGAGCCATGAGACTTCCCAGGGTAGCTCCTCTGCGCTTGCTTCTGCCCCTCCTGTTGCCTTCTGGGGGAAGAGAGCAGGGAAAACTCCCTGATCCCAGACTCTTCCCCCCCTCTTACTGCAAATATACCTCCTTGGCTGGGGGTAAAGTGGCGACAGCCTTGGGTGGGAGAGGACGTGCAGCTGGGCCCTGCGTAGCCCCCCGTGGGCACCTGCTCCAGCATCGTGGCGTCTGCTGGGACGGGCAGAGAACATGCTCAGGAAAGATGGCAGCAGTTGCTCTGGGGTACAGTGCAAGGGGCGGGGGTGTGAGTGGGGGGCAGTGGGGAGGGGGCACCGGTGCTTTGCAAGAGTGGCGGTGGTGACCTTCGCCCCGTGAGCATCCCTGGGGGGCGGGGGGGAACATGTTGGTTGTGCCCAGTGCATCTTGTGCAACTCTCCAGTCTGAGTGCATGCTGCTTTATTTCCATGCTGATCAGAAGCCCGGGGTCCTCCCCCCGGGCCCCCGCCTGCTGGTGCGTTGTATGAGCTGACCCAGGGAGAGGGAGCCTGTTGCCTACAATGGCCGCGAAGGGTCTCTCCCCAGGTGTGCATGTAAGGGAAATTCTGCGTGATGCAGAGACGCGTTGCGTGGGGTATCCCCAGTGTCCCCGGGCAGAGGCTCGGGAAGCGCTAAAAACTCAAAAAACCAAACCACAAAAACCCTGCCAGTGGTGGTAATGGCAGAGGGGCCAGCGGTGGGTAAATGCTTTTTCTGCTGCTGCTGTGGATGGCTGTTGGGACATCTGCACCAAGCTCTAGGAACAGTCTTGGATCTGCCATTCAAACCCCCGACGCAGCGGTGGCCACTCAAATCAGCCACTATCCTGCTGTGGTATTTCCTGTTCCGGGCCCGATCCCGGTGGGGGCTGAGCAACCTCAGAAACCTCTTCTTTCCCACCCACCCCCCCAGTTCCTCACAGTCAGATCCGCTAGGTATAGGAAACGTTGCACGGTCTCGGGCAGCATGGGTGGCTGTTGTGGTCTGGGCTGTTGAAAATGGCAAGGGGGGGGAAATTTCACCCGGTGGGATGTAATCGGGTCTCCCTCCCTGCTGCTTCTCACCGGCTCTGTTGGGCCCCAGGCCATCGCTCACGAGATTTACACGGACCTGGTCGAAGATGCCTGCCTGGGGCTCTGCTTCGAGGTGCATCGGGCAGTCAAGTGCGGTTACTTCTTCCTGGATGACACGGACCCCGACAGCATGAAGGATTTCGGTGAGTTCCCTCTAGGGCCCTTCCCTGCTCCCTTCCCGCTCCTCAGGCTTAGCGGGGCAGAACCGGCAGGAGCATCCTCGAAGGATTTAAAGGGATGTGCCAACTTGGCTCTTTAGAAATGGCGAATTGAAAGCCGGGATCCGGTTTCTGATGAGGCCCCTTCAGATAGCAAAGCCTAATGCTTCCAGAAACACCCTTGAAGGTCACTTTGAGTCAGGTCTGCTCCCCCGATGAGCTTTGAAAGGGCCTTTTTAGCAAGGGAGAGACGGAGCTAGAGTAGCTACCCAGCGACAGGGTAAACTGGCCAGGCACGCAGTGCGGGCCCACGCGCCAAGTGAGTGAACTTGAAAAAGACTCAGGTGGGCACCCAGTCGGGATACAGGGAACCATCCTGGAGCAGATCAGTGGTCCATCTAGACCAGTGGCTCTCAGCCTTCCCAGGCGGCTGGACCCCTTTCAGGAGTCTGATTGGTCTTGCGTACCCCTCAGTTTTCACCTCACTTAAAAACAGCCCGTTTACAAAATCAGACATAAACATACAAAAGTGTCACAGCCCTGGAAAATTGCTGCCTTTCTCCTTTTTACCATATAATTATCAAATAAATCAATTGGAATATAAATATCGTACTTACATTTCAGTGTGTGGTACAGAGAGCCGTATAAACACGTCATTTTCTGGATGAAATGTTAGTTTGTACCGGCCTCGCTCATGCTTTTTATGTAGCCTGCTGTAAAACTAGGCAAATATCTAGGTGAGTTACCCGTACCCGGCTTGAGAACCACTGATCTAGACCAGTATCCTGTCCCTGACGTTGGCCAGCACCAGCTACGTCAGAGGAAGATGCAAGAAACTACGGCGGGAGGCCATTATGGCATAACCTGCCCATGAGGAAAACATCTTCCTGACGCTGTTCATTAGAGGCTGCTTTCTGCCCTGGAGCAGGAGGCTTGTCTTTTTAATTCTTATTTTCCTCCAACTCCTCGGAGTTAGGCCTTGGCTAAGCACAAGAATTGTACCAAGTGAACTAGACGCTTAAGGGGAGGCAGCCTCCCTCGTATGCGTGCAGGGATCCTGGTATAAAGCTGCCGCACATGGGTGTAGCTTATCTGGTTCGAGAAGGGGAATAAGCTGTGCGGGCACAAGGCGCCTTTCTGCCAGTTTCACTGTCTCTGCACTAGGGCTTGCACCAGTATAACGAGACTGGTTAAAATTTGCACGCCAGTTATATCAGTCCAAACCCTGTGAGTCGCTCAGGCTACAGCGTGGCCTTAGGCGTGTGGTTATTGTGCCAGGTACAGACGTCGGAGAAAGGCTGCGGTTTTCAAACCACTGGGGTCCCTCTAAGCCGTCGCTCCGTGCTTTTGGAGTTGCAGCTGTTCTAGGCAGCTACATAGCTCGGCTGATCAGCACTCTCCCTTCCTGGGTTCCATGCCACCGAGCGAGGGGACTGAGTTATGGGCCCCGGGGCGGGGGAATCCCAAAGAAATCTGCCCGTCTCCACTGACTGTTTATAAAGCGTGACGTGTTTGCAGTCAGGTTGGGCTCCCTCTTCCTGACACGAAGCGAGGAACCGGTTTACAGAGACGTTCCCAAGTGCATCACTTCATACCGGGTTATGTAGAAACCTTAACGCGCTCAGCCACCTCGGGGCCTGTGAGCACGGTTTGGGTAGCGGAGGGTCAGACGCTAGAAATGTATCTAAACCTCGGGCTTGGCCTTTCGATGAAATTTTCCTTTGCCTGACCAAACCCCTAGGGCAAAGTGACTTGTAGGCATCAGCATTGGCTATGCTCATAGGGATCTGTGTCTCTTGGGGGCGAGGGAGGCTCTTGCAGGACAGCAGGAGAACCTCCACTTCTGTAGCCTCAAAAGGGGGCAGGGGGGAAGGGGGCTGTCTGGGGACTGGCTCTTAAACTGACCTGTTTCGTGAGGGTGGAAGGAGGGTTTTACTGTAATCAGAAAAGTGACTGTGTAAAAACAGCCTCTTCTTGGCACACGGCTCCTTGGGGTCCCAGCTACCGATGTTACTGAAACAAACGTGTCGTTTCCCCCCACGACCGCCAGGCAGGAGAGGGACTGGAGCGGATTCGGCCCCCCTATTGCTGTGTATCCATATTTGAGTACGGACCCCGACTGAGATGGGGCTCTGGAGCAGCGCTTTTCCAGTCAGTCTTCGGGGCCCACTCTTGCCTCAGTCGTCCCCGTCCCCGTCCCCCCCCCCCAGTTAATCTTGGGAGGCTGGTTTCTGCCAAGGAGCTCTGGAGGGTTACTCAGCCTAGCGAGGCCTTGCCACTAGCCCTTTCCTGGCTGTTTTTCCGCTCTCACTTCCAAGGCTGCCCTGGTATCCCGCAGCTGGCCTGGTTGGTCATCGCATGCTCCCCATCCTGCGGCCCGTGCATTTATCCTGGGGAGCTGGGCTAAGCCTAGCATGCATGTGGCAGAGCCCCATCCCCTTAAAGGGCCAGCTCATCCTGCGGCTGGCCCCCATGGTGCTCGGTGCTGTACGTATTCCCAGATCCCAGGTGGAGTTGGCAGCTCTGTGTCCCGAGTCTGCTCGGAGTCTGTGGGAGAAGGGGTTCTCTCGGTACCTCCCCAGGGCCGGGTGCTGGCCCGCTGTTAAGCCGGGTGAAACTTGGGCTCTCCCGCAGCCTATTGACAATCGGAGCAGACTCTCCGAGCAAGCTGGAGCGTTGTGTGGCTGGTGGGAGTGCTCAGGGACGTGGCGGTGGGCGCTGCTGCCCCCCACCCTGAGGAGCTGTTCCGTGCCTGCCCCGTGGCACCAGCAGGACTCATGCTTGTGCCCCCCTCTTTCTCAGAAATCGTGGACCAGCCTGGCGTGGATATCTTCGGCCAGGTCTACAACCAGTGGAAGAACAAGGAGTGCGTGTGTCCCAACTGCAGCCGCAGCATCGCTGCCTCCCGCTTCGCCCCCCACCTGGAGAAGTGCCTGGGGATGGGTCGGAACAGCAGCCGGATAGCCAACAGGAGGTGAGGGCTGGTCGCGGGGACTGGTCGCGGGGGCTGCTGGTCACAGAGCCCTTTTCAGCTACAGACCGGACCGCAAAGGGGTCATGGGCACCGAGCCCGCGCCCTGCACTGGATGTATCCCCCCTCGGGGAAATCAAGGCCTAGGGAGACTTAGCGGGGTGTTCCAGTGAGTCTGTGGCAGAACCCAGGAGTCCTGACTTAACCACTAGGCCACCCTCCCTTCTCTGAGCTGGGAACAAAACCCAAGAGTCTTGATCCTCTTCATTTGCTAACTGCTGGCCCCGCCCCCCTCCCAGAATCAGGAACAGGACCCAGGAGTCCTGAGGCCCATTTCCCTAATTGCAATTAAATTTTTTTGTAAAACTTAATTGTTGAAACCTCCAGGCACTGTGTTTAGCCCCCTGCGTGCCTCCCCCCCCCCCCCCCGCAACCTGTTTTGTGCAGTTGGGTTTGTTGGTCAAGATGCTCCTTGCCCCTCTGCTGATCTCCGTGGACGTGGAGCTTTGTGGGGTGGCTCGGTGTCCCTCTACCTTGGGCCATCTGCGGGGGGGCGGGTGGGGGGCAGGCCTCCAGAGCTGAGCACCCTCGTGGCTGTGTGTCCCCCATCCCCCCCCCCGAACAGGATCGCTAGCAGCAACAACATGAACAAATCCGAGAGCGACCAAGAGGACAACGATGACATCAACGATAACGACTGGTCCTACGGCTCTGAGAAGAAAGGTAGCGCGGCCGGGGGTGGAGGTGGGGGGTCCTATCGCGGTCTCTGGGCAGTGCAGAGCGAGCGGGTGGGAGGTTCCTCTACTGCGTATCCGTCCTTGTGCAGTAAGGGCCAGATCACCCCACGCCCAACACCCAGAGGGCTGGGCTGTGAAAGATCTCCCCGGGGAGCCATGTTGAGGGGCAGAGTGAGAGGTAACGGGGTTCCTACCCCCCCATACCTTAAGCCTGTGGGGCCTGCCCTTGACTTGCTCATCAGTGGGGCAGATGTTGGTGCCCAGCACCTCGTGCCCAAGGTCATGGGGGGGGTTTGGGGCAGAGCCAGGAAGTGAACCCCGATGTCCTGAGTCCCCGCCCAGAGCCGCCACCGCAAGCCTGCCTTGCCTCTCCGTGGGGGGGCTGGGAAATAATCTTAGTTAGCGCCTCGTTGGGGGGTGGTCTTGGAATGGGTGGCTCAGGCCTCCTTCCGGGGGCCCTTTGCTCTGCGTTCTGTCCCCTGCACCCCAGCCTGTCTCTGCCGGTTACCCAATGACCTCATGCAGCCAGCTCTGCGGCCGCTTGGACGCCAGGCTGAGAGGAGCCTGGGAGAGCGAGCGAGCCTCTGTCTGTGTGTTCTGCCCCTCGGGAGCTGCCTAGCCTGCATGAAGCCCTTGGAGGAGCACGGCTGCGGCCGGGTGGTGGTGCGGGCTGGCGCCGAAAGGGTTAAAGCCAAGCAGCGCGGGGGCTTGGCTTTCGGTCCCTTCTGGCCATCCTGTCCCATCCCCGTTTCCCACCCCGGTCGCTCCCGCAGGACCTGGGCCTTTTCAGCCCTGGTCCGCTGGCTCCCCTGCCTCTGGAGGGGACGGGCTCCGAGGCTGGTTTGGACGTTGTGAGATGGTGGCACTGTTAGGGCTAAAGAACATTATTCCTTCCTCCTCCCTTCCTAGCAAAGAAGAGGAAATCCGATAAGGTACGTTCTGTGTGGCTCATGCTGAAGGGGCGAGGGAATGTAGGGTCGGGGGTGAAGAGGTGCTCACCCCTCGTTTTTGCAACGCGGGGGGGGGGGGGGGAGGAGACCCATCAGCTGTGAGCGCTGGGACGCAGGCTGGCGTCAGGTGCGTGTGGTCTGCAGGGTACGTACTGGCAGTGGGGCAAGGGAAGGTTGGCCCGGGGGCGTGGTCCTGCCTTGATCTGCATGCCCCATGGTGTCTCTAGTGCCCGTCCTGGGTGCAGAGGACGTCTCCTCTGCTTGGGCCCTCGTGCCGGGAGCTCGGCTCGGTGCTCGGGGGGTGGGGGGGAACCCCGGAGCCCGAGGCCATGCACCGTTTGCACTGTGACCGCAAAAGGGAGCGAGACTTTCTGTGTGCGCTGTTAGGGCTGTCAGGACACCGCAGCTCTGCCCCTTCAGTTCTGGTCCCAGGTGAGCGCGTTCCCTTGAATAACCAGGGGTGAGGTTTGTGGGTGTGAATGCCCAGATCCCCGGGGCTGGCTGTTCTTCTCCATGGGGCTGGGCGGGGAAGGGGACAGGCAAGGTGCACTCAGACCCCGCTTCGTTCCTTCTCTTCCCCAAAGCGTTTGTCTGCCTTATTCCAGAACCCCAACTCGCCCCGGAGATCGAAATCCTTAAAACACAAAAATGGTAAGTGGTGAGGGGGCGGAGCACCTTGGTGGAGGGGGCGGGGCTTAGGCCGGCTGGCCCTGCCTGGGGCTGGCGCTCCCCACTGCTTCTGGGAACGGGGCCTGATGTCTCTGTGGAGCGGCCTGGTGCAGCCAAGTCCTGCCATGACAGTGACTGTGCGGCTGGCCAACCGCGATGCCCTGGGGAAGCCTGGGATGTGCGATGCTGGAAGGGGGAGCAGTAGCATGGCAGGGCATTGGGGAGGAGCGTGGGGGGGGAGGGATAGCTCAGTGGTTTGTGCATTGGCCTGCTAAACCCAGGGTTGTGAGTTCAATCCTTGAGGGGGCCATTTAGTTCTCTGGGGGGAGGGATTGCTCAGTGGTTTGAGCACTGGCCTGCTAAACCCAGGGTTGTGAGTTCAATCCTTGAGGGGGCCATTTAGGGATCTGGGGCAAAAATTGGGAATTGGTCCTGCTTTGAGCAGGTGGTTGGACTAGGTGACCTCCCGAGGTCCCTTCCAACCCTGATATTCTGTGATTCCTTGGGGAGAGCCCATGGGGAGGCCAGCAGGCTGCTGGGTGAGGCCTGGCCGGTTCCTCACCTGTGACCCAAGGGAACGCACTGTCCTGGCCCTGAGTGGGTCTGGTTCTGGGCCGCGGAGCTGCTGCCTGCCCCAGCGTAGTCTGCCCCTTTCTCTGATACGTGTCCCACCCCTACCCCGTGGGTCACCGGGGTCTGGGGGTCCCCGCCGGAGAAGCAGACAGCTGTGGCAGAGCTTCCCCGGGAGGATCCTGTGGGAACCGTGGGGTTGCAATGGACTCTGGAGGCTGCCGGCAGTTCCAGGGCACCCCCTGCTCATGCCCCGGGCCGGGGGGCTCTAGATGGCTGCTGGCTTGAGCTCCTCTTCAAGGAAGGGGTGGGGGCAGGGGCAGGGGTTTGCCCGGCGCCCCTCCCTGCCTTTACCGAATGCGCTGGCTTCCTTTTCCCTTCTATGCCCAGCTCGAGGCTCTGCCGTGGCTCACTCCGCTGTTCCTGACTCTTCTCCTCCCCTGTGTGCTGAGCCCCCCAATGCCCTCTTCCCATAGGCCTCTCTCACGCCCCTAAGCCTGCTGCTCCTGGGAACCCCCCCTCCCCCAACCTGTGCCTGGCTGAGACAAAGGTCCCTGGGGCTGGGACTGGCTTCCCAGGGGCTCTGTCCCGCACCATGGGGACACACACAGGGCTGCTCGGTGGCTCTCCAGGCCCAGGCAGGGAGGGTGGGAGCCTGGCTGGGGTTGGAGCCCCTATCTCTCCCTTTGCCCAGAGTGATGGCCGCATCACGTGTCTCACCATCTCGTCCTCTTTTCAGGGGAGCTCAGCGGGAACTCGGATCCCTTTAAGGTGAGTGTAGGTGTGAATCCATGGTGTGTGTGTGGGGGGGAACGGACGGACAGCATGGCCCAGTGGGTAGAGTGCTAGCCTGTGATTCAGGAGACCTGGACTCTATTCCCAGATCTGCCACTGGCCTGCTCGGTGGCCACGGGCAAGTCGCTTCCCCTCCCTGTGCCTCGGTTCCCCTCCCGCCCCTCATCTGGTGTATTTAGATTTGAAGCGCTCTCAGGCCGGGGCTGGTTTACACAGCACTGGGGCCCTGACTGGGGTTAGCACGCTGCACCCCGGACGATCCTTGTGACATTCAGTCACCCTCGTGTCTCCCTGCAGTACAGCAGCTCTTCTGGAATCAACTATGAAACGCTGGGTCCCGAGGAGCTCCGCTCGTTGCTCACCACGGTGAGTAGCCCCTTGGGACGGAGCAGAAAGGGAGCAGGGCGGGGCGAGATTCGCTTGGGAGCCAGGGCTCCTGGGCTCTGTCCCTGCTGACTTGCGTTGTGGCCTGTGACTGGCCGCATGACCTTTCCCTCTGTGTCCGTTAGCCCGGCTGCAGACTGCTCACCTGGGCGGGGAAGAGCTAAGATCCGGGAAGCGCTCCGAGCCTGACGGCGCACTTGCTGCGTGCCTTTCCCGCTTGGCTTGGGGCTTCAGCAATACGACGAGCCAGAGCGGGCGGGGAACATTGCTAGGTTGCTCCAAGACCCCTGAGAGTCAGTCATTCCTGCTTGGGTGACACAGAGCCCATGAGTTAGGGTCCAGGATGTTGTCCAAGTAAATATCCCCACTCCTCCTTCCCCATTCCTAGTCGTTTTCCGCTGGTAGAGCCCCTTGTCTTTAATATCCGCCTGTAGCTAAGAAGCATCTGATGAACTTGTAGCTACGTTGCCTGGCCTCAGCTTCCTGACCACATGGGATAGGGGTCTTGGCTGCTCCTCTGTCTGGAGTTTCTCTCCCAAGCCCTTCCTCTTGGGCACTGCTCCTTGTTCAAACGCTGCCTACCTCCGAAGCAGCTGACCTGCCTCGGCAGCAATGAAATTGATGCCTGGCTGCTTACCCCTGCTGCAGTGGCCTGCTGGGCTCTGAATAGCAGCAGCAAAACTGACCAGTCGAGTTGGTTTCACGCTGCAGCTGCTTGGGGAATACCCTTAGCAGCAGCAGCCGAGGCACTAGGACTGCCCTGCTGCAGACTAGGGAAGACAGGGCTGCATTGAACCATAGATGGAAGGTTGCCCCGGGGAGTGAAATCTTTCAAGCTCTGTGTTGCCCCCCCCCAGAACCAGGGGGAACCTTGTGTCTCTGGTTGCCAAGGAAGGTCCCGTGTTAAGGGTATTTGAAAACCCCACGTAGCAATACCTCTGCGCTGGGACACCACCGGTGACCCTCGCTGCCTCTGTGGTCGCTCAGCCCATCTGTTCTCTCTCTAGCAATGCGGGGTGATCTCCGAACACACCAAGAAGATGTGCACCAGGTGAGAGCACCGCCTCGGGTCTCTGCGCCCTGCTCGGGGCCTTTCCGAAAGGCTTTGCTCCGGCAGCTTGGCCTCACTGCAACCTGGGACTGCATGGGGTGGGTGGGGTCGTCTCCTGTCTGAGGAGCAGCTGTTGCTGAGTTACCGGCAGAATCACCCCCCAAAAGCGTGACTCTCCGGGGTGTAGGGAGGCAGCCGGGGAGCCAGGGTAGGGCTGGGAAGTCCAGGGAAGGGGAACACAAGCCACTGTGCGCTCCAGGCCTCTGAACTCCTGTGTCCCCGCAGGTCTCTGCGGTGCCCCCAGCACACAGACGAGCAGCGGAGGTCAGTCAGGGTCTACCTCCTTGGACCCTCTGCGTAAGTGCAACCAGACAAAAGCGGAGCCGAGGCGCGCCCATGGGAGATGGAAAAGGCTCCTGGGCCTGCCGCCTCCAGGCTGGGCTAGACAGGGCCAGCTCTCTGGGCCCTGGCGGGCTCATCTCCAGGAGACGTTTAGCGAGGCCCTGGTGTGGCGACTGTGGGCCTCGGCCAAGCACAGACAGCGAGGGCAGCAGCTCCCCCAGAGCCCGAGGCCCTGAGCAGACAAGCCCTTGTTCAGCCCCAGGGCTAGTGGGGGCTTTGCCCAGCGCCATGTGGATGGCCCCGGGGGAAGTGTCTGTCCCAGGTTGGAGGCAGGTGACTGATATGTGGGACAGCAGCCCAGGATGGGGTTTCTGAGACTGGCTGCTGGGGGCTCGGGTCCTGCAAGAGGGAGCCTGTTCCAAGCTGGGGGGGGAGTGCAGCAGAAGGCTTGATGCAGGGTGAGGGGAGAGGATCTGATTCTGGAGGGCTCTAGGGAGCAGCAGGAGGACCTGAGGGCAGGGCTGTCTGTGGGAGCTGGAACTGCTGTGGCCCTTCCCTACCCCGGCCACAGCCAAAACCCGGCTCCACGGGCTGGCCTGGGGGTAGCAGGGGGTCCATAACCGAGCAGGCAGGTGGGGGGCAAGCCCTTTGAGAAACGCTTAGAACCAAAGCGCCTTGTTTGTTACCCCCACCTCAAAACAAATGAAGCGGGGGCGGAAGAGGGCTGCGCCTTGCAGGAGATCCAGAGGCCTCGCTGGTGGCCAGCACATCTCCTCCCCCTGAGACCTCTGGCCCCATCTGACTGCTCACCTCGCTCTGCAGGGGAACTCACTGGCTTGTGGGGCACGGGTTCAGAAGCAGCGTGTGCGGGGTTAAGGGATCTATGAAAGGCTGTGACCCCTTACCCCTGTGTGCCCCCTCCCCCCAGCTCGCTCCCGGAAGCAGAGGGCAGCGTGGAAAACGAGGGCTTTGACGTGTCGGAGAGCCAGGCCATCATGAGCCGGCTGCAGTGGGACGGCTCCTCGGACATCTCGCCCTCCGACTCGGCCTCCTCGAAAGCAAGTAAGAACTGGGGGCTGGGGGTGGGGTCTCTGCCGGCTGCCAGGGTCCTGGGAGAAGTGCCCTGAGGATTTGGGGCAGCTCCCTGGTCCATCATGCCCTGGGCAGAAGGGGCAGGCTGCCCTCCCTCCCCGCAGTTAATAGGAAAGCCCTCGGCTTTCCTCCCAACTTGCTCCCTATTGTCCCTGCCCCGTGGGGGCCAGGCTGAGTCTCTGGGGAGTGGGGCTTTCCCCTTTGGTTTGGGGGGCCACATGGGGCCCCGGCCCTTCCTTACCAGCTCCAGGGGCTGGGCGTGCGGCTCACGTTCCCTCTTCTCCCTTCGGCCCAGGTACGAACAACTCGGAGTCGCGAAAACCCAAAAAGAAGAAGCCGCACCTGAGCCTGGTGGGGGGCACGCCGGGGCTCAGCTCTGGCAAGAAGAAGAAACCCAAACCGCCTGCGCCCCCCACCCCCAGCATCTACGACGACATCAACTGAGGGGCGGGGGCAGCCCCTGCACCGGGCCTGTCCTGACTCTGATGGCGCCCGGGGGAGCCAGGCGGCGTCTCGTCCCCCCCACCCCGCTCCATTGACTGCGAAGAGAGAGCGCGTCTCCGGGAATCGCACTGCGCGGGGCACCCGTCTCCAGGAGGGGGCGCTGTGGAGCTAGAGGCCGTCACTGCCTGTGGGGATTGGGGGGCATGGCGGGCGTGTCCCTTTCCCCCATGTCTATTTATTCTGTGATTTTTTTTTTTTTTGTACTGGATGTCCAATCATGACTATGTGGTGACGTCTGTCGCTTGGCAACACTAGAGACGGGTGCGGGGGACTGAGCTGATTCCACCCTGGCCCTTGAAGGGAGGCACCGGAGAGGAGGGGTGCGGGAACCGGGCCATGCCAGCCCCGCAGCCTCCCCGCCTGCTCTGACCGACGAACTGGAAAGGAGGGGATCTGAGGGGAGGAAAAGCCCCAGGTGCGTCCCTTCAGAGCCACCTCCTCCAGGGAGCGGGGTTGCTGGTGCAAGGGTCCATGCCAGGGGCCCAGGGCCTTTGTTTTCAGGGTAACCCAGGCCTTATGTAACTTCTGGCCGGGCCTTGATTTGGCATTTTGGGGGGAGGCATTCCTCCTTCCTTCTGCCCCCAGGTGGGGAGGGGGCTGGCCGCTGACAGGTCCGCGCCCCAGCCAGGCCAGCACTCAGGGCGTGATCTGATGTCTCCGCTGTGGTGCGCTCTGCCCGCAGGGCGGTGGCCATGTGCCACCCTCGCTCTGTGGCTGGTGCTCGCTGGGTGGGCCGGCCCCAGAGCGGGCACCGGTCAGTGCGCTGGGTGAGGACTGTGGGGTACGGTCGGGCCCGGGGGTGTGGGAGGGCAGAGGCCCCCTCCCCATTCGGCGTGGAGGCTGGATGGTGACACACATTCCCGTGGGGTCCCCCTCCTGGCATGGGGACGTGCTTTTGGCTGCTTAGCTCCATGGTGTTGCTGGCGTTTGTTCTGCCGTCTCTGCTTGGGGGGACGAGACTGCTGTACCGTTGGCGGGGGGAGGGGGGGTACCATCGCGATGCTTTGCCTTGCCCAGTGTTGCCCTGGGACTCCAGTCGTACCCAGTGATTGGAGGGAGCTGCTGGCTGGGTAAGTGCTGGGGCCCTCCTGCCGCTGCTACCGTGGAAAGCAGCCGCAGGACCCGTGACAAAGCACGTGCTCCGGCTGCATCCACGGGACTTCCTTTGCCGGGCCCGTGTTCTCGCTCTCTGCACAGCGCAGGTCTCTGAGCAGCGAGGCTGGCATTGGAAGGATTCACTGCTTTAAAAAAACCTGGGTGGGGGGGGAAGCATATTCGCCCCCTCCCTCTTCCCTGCCTCCCATCTCCCCTCGAGCTTTAGGAAGGGACAAGTGAGTGCCCACTGAATCACGTGGCTTGGGCTGCCCTTTGCTAGAGATGAGCTCCTTCCTCTGCACGCTCTGAACGTGCTAAGCATGGCCCAGGCCCCATTTTTGGGGCAGGACCCCCCCTTTTTTTCCCTCCGAGGACACATGGTGCTTCCTGCTGACTTGGAAAACCGAATGCTTACATTTTCAAGGTGTCTTTTACTTTTTCTCTCATCTCTGGGTGGCCCTCTGGTTTCTGATTCTCCTGGGGCTTCTTGTCACCAGGAACCAGACCCCGAGTGGGCTTCTGGTGGGTCTTTTCTTGTGGCTCTTCTCCTGTCTCTCTTGAATTTCTATCTCTGCAATTCTCAGCCAGCTGAGCCGTGCGCCTGTGTGTGCAGAGCAAACCTCCCAGGGAACTGAGACCCAAGCCATCTGCTTTTATTTCCTCTAGGCCTTTCTGTGATGTGATCCGGCTGATATTTTTTTTGCAGTTGGGGGAAGAATTCAAGTGGCGGTCGGTTTCTGAGCCTTTTGCTAATGGTGACCAGCGTTGCTGCAGGCCTGCTTGCAGAGAACCTCTCTGTCCTGCAGGTGGCAGCGTGTCAGTCTGTCTGTCTGTCTGACTCTTCCTGGATGCTTGCATGTGTGAGCAAGGCTGTATCCGGATGCCTTGCAGGTTCCAAAAGCATCTGAAAACTGATTGGGGGGGGGGCACCTCCAGGTTTCTCCTCTGCTTTCCCGTTGGAGCCGTGGCACTCAGCCAGCCCTCTCGTGCGTGCGGCTCTGCCCTGCTCTGCACTGAAGGGGCCTGTGGGGTGCCCTCAGTGAAAGGGCAGGAACCCGAGGGCATGCAGAGCTCGCTGCTTGGATCATGGTGGGGGCTGCATGCGGAGCAATCTCTGCCGGCTGCGTCTCGATGTTCGAGGTCAAGGCAGTCACGGTGCACAGCCCTAGCTCAAAACTGGGGGCCACTCAGAGCGGGGGAGGCACCTTTGACACTGAGCACATGTGTATGGCACAGGGCCCTGCTCCTGGCCTGCAGTCTGAGGCAGCCAGCTGTCTGCATAGGTATGTGCTCTGCCCAATTGTGGTTCTGGTATCCCTGCACCTTCCTTCTGTTCCGCAGGTCGCTCCCTGCGAAGGGTGGGGTGTGCAGACCCAGCCTTTCCCATGTAACTTTTGTCTTGGGTCTCCAAACGCCTGAGGCACCGATCGGCTGTAAGTGGCCTGGAATGTCTGCTCCAGATCGCTGCGGGCCTCATCGCAGAACGGTGAAAATGGCTAAACCCCGATGAGTGGCTCTGCTGGCTGGCAAATATGAACTGAGTCCCGTAGTGCAAATGAGGTGTCCTGCTTCCCACAGCCTTGCTGATTCCCTGTCTAAGGTAACTTTATGAAAGGCACCTGTCTGACCCTAGGAAACCTTTGTTCTGAGCTAGACTCTGACCTGTGCTCCTGTGTCTGTCTCCTAAACTCCAGCCATTATGTCTTTAGAAGGAAGGCTCTGGCTGCAGAGAACAGGCCTCTGGGGAAGAGGGTCTTTAAGGGAGAGGAGAGGAATCCCCCCAAGTTAGGTGTCCATTTGGGCTTGGGTGCGGGTAGGTTAATCACAAGTTGCCTATTCATCCTGTGCCCTTCTTGGGGGAGGGAGAGAGTCTAGTTTTTAATCTAGGTTAAGAATCATGAGAGTCTTGAATGGTGGAGGAATTTATTAAAGGGATGGCAGAGATTCGGGGTGCGAGCTGGAGGCGAGTGTCACGTGCACAAGCATTTGACCCTGTAGATTGGGCGCTGACCTGCAAGTGGCCTCTGCTAGTGCATCCAACAGGGTGTGCCAAGATCATACAGTGGCTTGGAGCTCTAGAATGACGGGGTTGTCTGTGTGTCCCTACCAACTGCTTTGCAAGTGTGTGGGATTGAACTGTCCATGCTGTGTCCTACAATTGGCTCTCTCAGCCCGGCGGCTAGTCTTAGTGGAGGTGATCACTGCACCTCGTTCGCTGCTTGTACAAGGGAACAGTGTATTCCTCCCTCTGAGCTATGCAGCTGAGCCAGGGAGACACTCAGCCATGAGCTCCAGTTTGACTCCTGGCTTGTGGCCGGGCTCATTTTAAGCTGTGCCCTTCCCCTGCCTGCTGATGCACCTGCCTGGGGTGTCTGAGCTCTCTCTGGACGTGGTTGACGTCTCTTTACGTGTTGTCTTTCCGGTCGATGCAACTGCAGGCTCCTCGCACCGCTGCGGTTTTGAGTGGAGTGGAAACAATGCTGCTAGCTTTGGGGCGTAGCTGCATGGGGCTCCTACGTGCAACTCTGGATCAAGCATCTCTAGAAGCTGTTCTTTGCCCCGAGCCGGGACTCCTAAAAGGGTCAGTCCCATGGCACCTGGGCTTGTCAGCAGTAGGAACAATAGAACCTTGAGGGCCCAGGCCTGGACCGCTCTCCTGCAGCGCCAGCGTGTGTTGAGCTAGACCTTTCTGTGGAAGGAGGTGGGCAGCAGCTGTCCACTCTGCTGTAATAACAGGGGCAGTGGGGTCTGGAACAGGACAAAGCAGGCTTTTCCCTCTAGGCTTAAACTGCTTGTTGCTGACAGCTGCATGTGTGTCATGGGAGTCGCTACAGCACAGTGCATAGAAGGCAAGTGGAGGGTTAATATCTTTGTCCTGCACAGAATATTAAAACAACCTGCTTAACTAGGTGAATTGGTGGGACTAAAATCCTTTGTGCAGAGGAGGACCATGGTAGTTCTAAGCGTGGCCACTGAGGAGGTAGATGACTGGCTACCATGGAGGTATCAGAACATTGTGGACAGGCCGGTCATGAACAGCTCGAGTCGTGCAACTTCAGAAAGCAAGGCCTAAGAGAGAACAACCCAAAGGAGCCCAGGCTGGACCCTGTACTGCAGCTGCTGGTGGAAATCCCTGAGAAGCACAGCTGTATTTGTGTTTGGCTTGCAGCCTCAGAGAGTGATCCAGGCTGCTTGGTTTTTTCTTCTTACTCATAGGCTCTATCATTCCCCCCCCACCCTTTTTTTTTTTATTTTTAAGGTAAGCCTGCTTCACTTGAAACCCTGCATTCTATCATGATACTGGTCATGAGGAGGGTTTTAATTTGTAATGATATAAAAAACCTGCACCTGTGACTTCCCATTTGTGGCCCTCAACCTAACTGCCAGGAGGGTGGGAAATGACACAGGTGTTGATCACATGTGGGAAGGTGGGGTCAGTACTGTACTGTGGTCTTGAAATTTTTATTTTTGCATATGTAATCCATCCTGTACAGGTAGTTCCAACTTTGTAAAAGCTGTGTATTCCCATTAGTGGATTGTGGCTGCCCCTGTAAATAAAATGCATCTTGACTTGGTATCCAAGCCTCTTCTGTCTATAATGTCATTAAAGTGCAGCTGTCTACCCTTCTGACTAGAAGTACAGCTGGGGGGAAGTGTTAATGGTTAAGAGATGTGTTTTTGTTTTTTTTTAATTAAACCCTTGGGGAGGTGTGGGTGGGGCTTGAATTTATCTCTAACTGTTAAACTACATGAGGAAGAATGGCAGTTTGGCTGTAAAAAGTGCAAGCTGCCACACAGACTGGACTGTCAGGGAGAAAGAAATGCAGGGGTACCCTTCTGTCAGCCAGAGAGACTTGCTGCTTGTGATGGTTAGAGTAGAAGCCAATGTCCCAGCTGTGACTGTCACGCAAGGACTGAGGCCTGCCCTAAAGGCTCTTTGCATGAGTATAACTACTTCAGGTAAGGGTGTAGGTTTTGTACCAAGACTGTTATCCCAGTAAAAGCCGTGCTGGGAATCTGATGCTAATATAGCTAATTCTGGCTCAGGAAGTAGAATAAGCTATATCCTTCAGTACTTTCATACCTGTTCAGTTGTGAGGTGCTGCTCTCAGCCCTTGTCTAGGGGGGAACTGAACTCTCGAATAACCCTCCAGGTGGATGGGCTGTTCTGGAATAAAAAGTGATATCTGAGAGGCTGGTCTACACTAAAGCTTAAGTCAATGTAACTTACATTGCTCAGGGGTGTGAAAAAGATTCACCCCCACCCCCCCAGCAACATAAGTTACATCAACTTAAGCACTGTCCACACCGCGTGCTGTCGGTGGGAGATATAGCTCTGTCTCTCACGGAGGTGGAGTAATTATGCCGATGGGAGAACGCCCTCCTGCTGGCATAGTGTCTTCCCCAGACATGCTACAGCGGCACCCATGTAGTGTAAACTTGTCCTTGAAGTGTTCACGGTGGGGAGCTATTTCAGAATAGCTTGCTTGGGTCTAGCTATTCTGTTCAATTTCCCTCTGTAGGCAAGGCCTCTGCTGTAAATCAGGCACCTGCATGGCTCCTGCAGGCCTGCTGCTTCTCAGACCTTTGAGTTCTTTACACGTTCCTACTTCTCACACTCCTGTGCCTGCAGGCAATCTCTCCTGCCCCCATGCAAAACAAAAAGCAGCCTTCAACAACCAGGAGCAACTTTCAACATGTTCTTTAAACAAAATCCACTGTAGGGTCTGTCTTTATAAATGCATTCATAGAAAACAAGGGCAAGGAGGAAAGTGCTATAAAGAAAGTTAAACATTTGTCTCAAACTGTCTGGGGTAGGCACAATTTTACCCCAGGGGGAAGAGCACTCAGCAGAAATTGCAACCTTCTATTTAAAAAGAATTCCTTTAAAAATAGTTCCCTCCCATTTGCACTAAGTACCAGTGAGAATATTTGGTCTTTAGAATTAGCACTGTAAGCACCAAGCATGTTAAATACAAAGCAAGCCTGCTCAAGCAGTGAGGAGGTGCCAGACAGCCCTATACCACTGAAAGGGACTTTTAGCGCTTAGGCCCTGGTGGAGTGCACACTCAGTACATAATCCAGGAAGGCAGCCCCTAGTCCCTTCCAGGAGTGGCAAAGTGAGAGAGAAGTACCATGCAGGATCACAGCGGGGCAACATGCTGTCTCATCACCACAGAGTCCATTCTTGGGAGTTTGGCCTATCTTAAAGCAAGCCCGAGCATGCAAACCTACAGCAGCTGCATTCTAACAGGGCCCATTCATCTACAGCAGAGAGGACAAACCATGAATACGGAGTTACTTTCTGCCAGGCTAGGAAGTGGCTCTTTTCACAGGGACTCCTTCAAACAGCTGAGACAAACTCAGAGTACACATGCTGAGGCTGCTTTAAAGATATTAATGAGGCAAGGGACAGAAGATCCCTTTCCTCATCTCTACCTGAGAGGAGTTGCAGCAGTGCCTTGGGAGAGATGATTCATCTCATGACATAAATGAAACAGGTCAGTTAGAGCACACAAGCAGCACCTGGCAAAGCTGTCCCCTTCTATGGAGGAACAAAGTCTCATTAAGCAGCAGCAAGGTGAGGAAACAAACAGTGATTCTAAGGGTGTCTCTTCCACATTGCTGGATACGGAAGGTTCTCTAGTATTTGAGTGGGCAGGGAATCCCCTGGGCCCCCGGCCAGTTTCCCTAACACCATTTGTCACAGCACATTTAAAACAAGCTATAAAACAAATGCTGGGTTCCAATTAAAAGGACAGACAGGAGTATCTACCCCTCCAACTTTGCCTCTTATCGTCCATACATCCCAAAAACCAGGAAGCTGAAGAAGACAGTCACCCCAACCAAGGAGATTGTGGCCGGCGCAGTGAAGAACTGGCGGTAGTTGATGCGGCAGTACCAGATCACAGCCAACATCACCACGAAGACAGGGAGCATTAGATTCCCTATGTTCACCGTGAGCCCTGCTGCTTCTGCTGGGGTGACCACCGAGTCAGGAATGGGGGAGCTGGCGGCCTGCGACAGGTGGCAATGGATCACACAGTTGTCCATGATATTGAGGGAGCGGAGAGTCCGGGCCTGGTCCTGGAGTAGCTGGCCTCGATAGATAAACTTCATCTGATTTTCTTGTCCTGGGAAATATTTGCTTTTCAGGAAACCAGAAAGAGGCAAAGTTTAGAAGAGATGCTTTAAAAACACCAGTCCTAAATGCAGCCAAGACTGGGCTAGTGACTCGCGTAAAACCCAAACAACGTAGCAAGGTTAAACCTCATCAGGATTCAAATGTAGTCAGTAAGTAATGGTCAATTTCACCAGCCTTCCCAAAACACGTCAGCAACTACTAACAGGAGGAGTTTAAGTTTACAGAGCGGGGAAGTTACATACCCCGATGACTGTTCCTGCCAATTCTAGCTGCCACTGAAGATAAATAGGAAAATGAAACCATGTTCACAATGGGTTCAAACAATTGTTTATTTGTGCATTACACCAGCCCGTAGAGGCTCCAATCCAGATTAGCCCCACACTGCAAGACAGTACTTGCCCCAGAGAGCACATTATAGCCATTAGGATTTAAGGTTTACCTCTTGGCTATACAGGGTTCAAAAAAGAACTAGATGAATTCATGGAGGATAGGTTCATCAATGGCTATTAGCCAGGATGGGCAGGGACAGTGTCCCTAGCCTCTGTTTGCCAGAAGCTGGGAATGGGTGACAGGGGATGGATCACTTGACGATCACTGTTCTATTCATTCTCTCTGGGGCACCTGGCATTGGCCACTGTCGGAAGACAGGATACTGGGCTGGATGGACCTTTGCTCTGACCCAGTAGGGCCATTCTTATGTTCTTGTTACAAGAACAAAAAAAGTGAAAGATCAAAACAAAATAGGAAGTGTATAAGGCACTGTCCAGACAAATAAGACAAGGTTTGCTGCCCCAAGGTGCTTGCTGTCTGCATGGGACAATCAATAGCCAAAGGCAAGTGGGGGGAACAACACAAAATATCAAGTGTGGCTGAGTGGGTAGGGCACTGGAGTGGGACTCAGGCAAGCTGAGTTTCATTCCTAACTCTGCCACTGAGTTACTGGGTGACCTCAGGCAAGTCACTTCCCCTTCTGTGCCTGTCTCCCCAGTGGTAAAAAATATGGATGGGGATACTGACCTGTTCTGAGATGTACTGATAAAAAGGGCCATAATAGCACAGACTGACATGTATACAAAAGTAAGAGCCAAATCCGTCCAAGCCATCACTTACCAGTGAGGGGCACATCGTTAGACACCCCAGAGACAGATTTAATGATTGCTACTCATTTATAATCGGGCACTGCCTAGAGGCTCCACTGCACCAGGCACTCTACAGACACAAAAGGGACAATCCTCACAGAACCTATGGCAGTGCTTGCTGGGGGAGGTTTGCTCACTTTAACTCTGGGCCTCAGATTCAAGTGGGATCCTTTCCCCATAGACTGTCGATCCCTTTGACGGCTCTTACATGGAACTTACCTCTTGAGAATACCCACGGTGTCCTCCGGTCTCACCATGGCCACCTCTTCTGTGTCATTGAGGAACTTGAGACGCACTTTGATGAGCCCGGAGCATGGCTCACTCTCCTCCCCGATGTGTGACATTTGCGAGGTTCCTTGGCTCTCTTGACCCGGCCGTTCTAGGGCATTGGACTCGCTGGCTGATGTCCTTTTGGGCAAGCCTTGTATGTTCAGCAGATGGTCGAGGCTGGAGTCAGAGGTGCTGCCGTTGCCCCCCTGCTCAACTGCAGGGCCCAAGTTGGATGCCGCACCCCCTTCCTCTTCTGCTTTTTCTTCTGAACTATCAGCAGACCCCTGGGGCTCAGTAGGCTCGGACGTTACTGAATTCCCCACGTACCGTTCAACGTGGCTGAGATGGATCACAGAGGATTCGCCCGTAGCTACAATAGTTCCCAAAAGCAGGTTGCTACCATCTGCTACGTAAGTGGAAAGCCATGCCAGAACCAGAGCCAGGACAAGAACCACCATGCCAGTCACCACCGTTACTTCATCCCCTACCCCTTCAAAGATGGTCATGCCAGGGGGCTCCATCTCTTGGCTTCTTGCAGGAGCTCAGCTGCAAAGAAAAAGGCAAAAGGAACTCAGCTCCAGCCATGAACCAACAAAAGGATGGTGCTCCAGAAGGGGAACAAACTGAGGCGGTGTGGAGCCTAATAGGAGAGAACCAGGAAGTGAGAAGCAGTAGTTTCTGCCTTTCCAATTCCTGAGGCCCTTGCTCTGTTTTAACATTTGTCCCTTTCTCTTAAAAGCAAAGAGCACAAGACCCCCATCAAATGAGACATGCACAGCAAGCAGGTAAGGGAACCATAACCAGCCAGGTTAACATGAAAGAAAATTAGACAGGCTCTCCTAATGTCTGTCGTCTTAGTTCTTTATCCTCTAGCTGAGAAGCAGGCGTGGCAGAAATAACTTCCAAAACTACAGTTGGTTTGTTTTTATGACTCCCCCGAACGTGACTGCCACATTCCAGCACAGTGTAGCTGTTTTTCTCCTAGCTCAACTTTGCCACACAATCCCAGCACTGAACATAAACAGTTGCTGTCCAGCAGTGGGGACCTCTGGCCTGTTTTGTGGCAAAGTTCACTTTTCAGATTTGACATGCAACTGCCCTTAGTGTATCTACCAACTACACAACAAATCAGTGGGAGGGGAAGGGTTCTCTCACACTTATCTTTATTACTGGCATAGCAAAGAGGAGAGGAAAGGAAGATAATACAGAACTAGAGAAAGTTTACACAGGTAGAAGCAAAGCAAGACCACGTTCCGAAAGTTAAATATCAAATCAATTTAGCAAATTGCAAATAAGCTTTTTCCACAGCAGCTCCTTTATTAATCCTGGTATAATGGACCATTCAGGTATGAAACATCCCCAACCAAATACACTGACAACATTTAAGACATAATAACCATATTAGAATTGCAAGGAGAAATTCTTCCATGGTGCCTTCCACAGCAGAAGACGTAAGCAGAACACGTGAGCTGTAAAATCAGAACAAACTAGCACGTCTCACAGATGAAGAAAGAACACATTCTGTGCCTTAACCACAGAACTCCCGGGGCTCATTCTTAGTTTGGCATTGGGCAGGTCACCCTTGTGGCTCAGTTTCCCCATCTGCAAAATGGGAATGGTGATATTAGCCCATGTCATAGGAGGCTCATGAAGGTCAACTCATTCGTTTTTAAAGGTCTCAGAAAATAATGTGAAAGTGCTCTAGAATGGCAAAGCAAAGATACAGAAAAGTTTTAAGTGATTGGACACACAATGTACAGATACAGAAAAGTCCCTTCCATGGATCAGGGAAAGACATGCTAACTCACAACTCAGACATTTTTAGAAAAGGAAAAAAACATATTGCCAGGGTAGAGAAATTAAATTTTGGGAACAAGTCTCACATAGAATCCCTCAGCGTGGATTCAGTTCAATTTACCATGGAAGACTGTGATCTAGTGATCAGCGTGGGGGACTTGGAGTCAGGACTCCTGGGTCCTAGTCCTGGCTCTGCCGCTGACTCATTATGCGACCATGGACAAGTCACTTCCCCCTCCGTCTCTCACTTTCCTCATCTGTAAAATGGGAACATGCACTCACTCGCCATAGCTGCCCCACAGGTGGGGTGCTGAGGGTTGGACTGGCTAATACTTACACAGAGCTTCTGGGAAGCATCTATGCTATTCACACACTCAGCACCATTGCTAGTGTCGTCTAAGAAAACACCAGTGCGTGCGTGGCTAGCGTGCGTCTGTTGGACCACCGTCTGAAAGGAGACGGCACATTCTGCCATTTCATACAGTGCTGAAACCGAGACCGGTTCTCCCCTTACGGTGCTGCAAAAATCTAAGATGATGAAACACCTGGCGCAAACCCAGGCCAGCAGGACCAGAAGCCCAGGGCTGCCCCGTCTGAGACGGGTGGGACACCTGCATGGCGCATAAAGGAAGAACTTTGTTTCCTAACCCTCCTTGAGCCCTGACTTTCCCCTGCCCTTTTACACGGCCAGGAGGTACCTGCAGCCAGGGGTGGGAAGGGAACAGAAAGAAACTGTGGCCTGGGGAGTCACCAAGGCCTCTCAGACCTGGGTGGGGAGGGGGGGATTAGACCCCGCTTGTGGGCTGCGTCTTAACGACACCGAGCGAGCAGGGAAAGGACATTAATGGGGGGGGGGGGTCACATTCCCACGAGATGACACAGCCCCGACTGTGGGGGAGAGGCAGAGCCAGGGGAGGGGTTCGAGCCCGGGGGGGGGGGGCGGGTTAGACCCCCCGGAGCGGGGGAGGGGTTCGAGCCCGGGGGGGGGGCGGGTTAGACCCCCCGGAGCGGGGGAGGGGTTCGAGCCCGGGGGGGGGGCGGGTTAGACCCCCCGGAGCGGGGGAGGGGTTCGAGCCCGGGGGGGGGGCGGGTTAGACCCCCCGGAGCGGGGGAGGGGTTCGAGCCCGGGGGGGGGGCGGGTTAGACCCCCCGGAGCGGGGGAGGGGTTCGAGCCCGGGGGGGGGGCGGGTTAGACCCCCCGGAGCGGGGGAGGGGTTCGAGTCCGGGGGGGGGGCGGGTTAGACCCCCCGGAGCGGGGGAGGGGTTCGAGCCCGGGGGGGGGCGGGTTAGACCCCCCCGGAGCGGGGGAGGGGTTCGAGCCCGGGGGGGGGCGGGTTAGACCCCCCCGGAGCGGGGGAGGGGTTCGAGCCCGGGGGGGGGGCGGGTTAGACCCCCCGGAGCGGGGGAGGGGTTCGAGCCCGGGGGGGGGGGCGGGTTAGACCCACCGGAGCGGGGGAGGGGTTCGAGCCCGGGGGGGGGCGGGTTAGACCCCCCCGGAGCGGGGGAGGGGTTCGAGCCCGGGGGGGGGGCGGGTTAGACCCCCCGGAGCGGGGGAGGGGCCGAGCCCGGGGGGGGGGGGACCAGCCCGGGGGGGGTTAGACCCCCCCGTAGCGGGGGGGGGGCCGGTCCGCTCACTACCACTGACCTGGCACTCCCGCAGTCGCCTCCTCCTGTCCGAAGGCCCCCCCCGCCCCCATACACTACACGTTCCAAGCACACGCCGCTCACGTCACAAGCACACACGCAGAAAACAACGACGTTTCACGCACGCGCCGCAGACGTGAAAGGAGAGGGCGGCGTGAGGGGGGGGGGGAGGGAGCTAGGCCGGCGCTCGCTGGTGACGTCATACGAGGAGCCGAGGGGGAAGGGGCGGGGTCAGCCGCGAGGGGAGCGGTCGGGATGATCCGAACCCGCCCCCGTAAAAAGTCCCTTCAAGAGGGTTGGGCAGAGGGGGCGGGCTCAGCAGTAGGGGGAGGGGCCCCGTGCGGCAGGGGCGGGGCCAGGAACAGGGGGAGGGGCAGGGGGAGGGGCTTCAGCTGTTCTGGGCTATATAAGGGGGGGGGTCGCTCAGTGGCTGCGATCAGCTGGGTGGGGCTGGGGGTGACTCTAGCCCAGGCTGCAGCCGGGGGCCTGCACCAGGGGCACAAATTAGAAAAGACCCAGAACTAGGGGAAAGACTCAGGGAGGGAGCAAAGAGAAGGGGGGGGAACCCCACATGATTGTAGTTGTCAAAGTGCTGAGTAGGGCCCTGCATCCGGCCGGGGGACCTGCTGCCATAATAGCAGGAGCCAGATAAAAATTCAAGACACAGAATGCGGGAGGAGACGTTGTGGGGTGAGAGGGGGGGGTTTACAGAATGAGTCCCAGGCAGGGCTCTACGGCTGAGGGAGGAGGTAAAGAGAGGAGCTGTGAATCCCTTGAAAATAGCTGAATGTATGAGGAGAAGCCTTGGGAACTTTATGAAGAGCCAGAAGCTTACAGGGTAGTGCTGTGCTGGTGGCATGTATTGCTAAAGCACAGGCTGGAAAAGGCCTTGCCGCTAAAATCCTGGGGAAAATAAAAGCAGACTGCCAGCCACCCAAATCTGTGAGGCAATCAAGTGGGGGAATATCTGGGGTCCCCTTGGCAATGACTGAGGGTGGAAATAAAGCAGGTATAGGTGGGGACCAAGCGCTAGTCGTTATGTGAATAATTAGTGGCGGTGGGGTGAGAGCAAACCATCCACAGCTGTGCAAATTATGTGTAGAAGAAGGGCTTTGTCTGCTAGGGTTACGCTAGGCTAGGAGAGGTTTTGGATGAAACCATATCTTCTGTCCCCAAAAAGAAAAGGAGTCCTTGTGGCACCTTAGAGACTAACCAATTTATTTGAGCATAAGCTTTCGTGAGCTACAGCTCACTTCATCGGATGCATACTGTGGAAAGTGTAGAAGATCTTTTTATACACACAAAGCATGAAAAAATGGGTGTTTACCACTACAAAAGGTTTTCTCTCCCCCCACCCCACTCTCCTGCTGGTAATAGCTTATCTAAAGTGATCGCTCTCCTTACAATGTGTATGATAATCAAGGTGGGCCATTTCCAGCACAAATCCAGGGTTTAACAAGAACGTCTGGGGGGGGGGGTAGGAAAAAACAAGGGGAAATAGGTTACCTTGCATAATGACTTAGGCTTGAATAGAGACTGGGAGTGGCTAAGTTAATTGTATCCAATTTGCAAATGAATTCCAATTCAACAGTCTCTTGCTGGAGTCTGGTTTTGAAGTTTTTTTGTTGTAATATCGCAACTTTCATGTCTGTAATCGCGTGACCAGAGAGATTGAAGTGTTCTCCTACTGGTTTATGAATGTTATAATTCTTGACATCTGATTTGTGTCCATTTATTCTTTTACGTAGAGACTGTCCAGTTTGACCAGTGTACATGGTAGAGGGACATTGCTGGCACATGATGGCATATATCACATTGGTGGATGTGCAGGTGAACGAGCCTCTGATAGTGTGGCTGATGTTATTAGGCCCTGTGATGGTGTCCCCTGAATAGATACAATGGGCTTTGTTGCAAGGATAGGTTCCTGGGTTAGTGGTTCTGTTGTGTGGTATGTGCTTGCTGGTGAGTATTTGCTTCAGGTTTGGGGGCTGTCTGTAGGCAAGGACTGGCCTGTCTCCCAAGATTTGTGACAGTGTTGGGTCATCCTTCAGGGTAGGTTGTAGATCCTTAATAATGCGTTGGAGGGGTTTTAGTTGGGGGCTGAAGGTGACGGCTAGTGGCGTTCTGTTATTTTCTTTGTTAGGCCTGTCCTGTAGTAGGTGACTTCTGGGAACTCTTCTGGCTCTATCAATCTGTTTCTTCACTTCCGCAGGTGGGTATTGTAGTTGTAAGAATGCTTGATAGAGATCTTGTAGGTGTTTGTCTCTGTCTGAGGGGTTGGAGCAAATGCGGTTGTATCGTAGAGCTTGGCTGTAGACAATGGATCGTGTGGTGTGGTCAGGGTGAAAGCTGGAGGCATGTAGGTAGGAATAGCGGTCAGTAGGTTTCCGGTATAGGGTGGTGTTTATGTGACCATCGTTTACTAGCACTGTAGTATCCAGGAAGTGGATCTCTTGTGTGGACTGGACCAGGCTGAGGTTGATGGTGGGATGGAAATTGTTGAAATCTTGGTGGAATTCCTCAAGGGCTTCTTTTCCATGGGTCCAGATGATGAAGATGTCATCAATATAGCACAAGTAGAGTAGGGGCGTTAGGGGATGAGAGCTGAGGAAGTGTTGTTCTAAGTCAGCCATGAAAATGTTGGCATACTGTGGGGCCATGCGGGTACTCATAGCAGTGCTGCTGATTTGAAGGTATACATTGTCCCCAAATGTAAAATAGTTATGGGTAAGGACAAAGTCACAAAATTCAGCCACCAGGTTTGCTGTGACATTATCAGGGATAGTGTTCCTGACGGCTTGTAGTCCATCTTTGTGTGGAATGTTGGTGTAGAGGGCTTCTACATCCATAGTGGCCAGGATGGTGTTATCAGGAAGATCACCGATGGATTGTAGTTTCCTCAGGAAGTCAGTGGTGTCTCGAAGGTAGCTGGGAGTGCTGGTAGCGTAGGGCCTGAGGAGGGAGTCTACACAGCCAGACAATCCTGCTGTCAGGGTGCCAATGCCTGAGATGATGGGGCGCCCAGGATTTCCAGGTTTATGGATCTTGGGTAGTAGATAGAATATCCCAGGCTGGGGTTCCAGAGGTGTGTCTGTGCGGATTTGATCTTGTGTTTTTTCAGGGAGTTTCTTGAGCAAATGCTGTAGTTTCTTTTGGTAACTCTCAGTGGGATCAGAGGGTAATGGCTTGTAGAAAGTGGTGTTGGAGAGCTGCCAAGCAGCCTCTTGTTCATATTCCGACCTATTCATGATGACAACAGCACCTCCTTTGTCAGCCTTTTTGATTATGATGTCAGAGTTGTTTCTGAGGCTGTGGATGGCATTGTGTTCCGCACGGCTGAGGTTATGGGGCAAGTGATGCTGCTTTTCCACAATTTCAGCCCGTGCGCGTCGGCGGAAGCACTCTATGTAGAAGTCCAGTCTGCTGTCTTGACCTTCAGGAGGAGTCCACCTAGAATCCTTCTTTTTGTAGTGTTGGTAGGGAGGATAGTGAGACTACACTGTGAGGAGTTTAGTGAGAGGATTGGGAAAATGGGGTAACTTTAACAAAACTCTGCAAACTCAGTAGCTGAGTCTGCTTTGCTGTAAAGATAGGTCCCTGAACTCCTGTCCTGGCCCCTTGGGATCCATCCCTGGCCCCAGGGTCAGAGCATGGGTCGGGCTGGGAGCTCAGCCTGGCCCCAGGGACTTGTTCCTTCCCCGTTATAGGGGTTTAACTCTAACCCCAGGGACATTTCACATGTAGGGAAACTGAGGCAAGGAGGCAACCTGCTCAAGGCCATCCAGCAAGGGAATGGCAGAACTGGGGATAGGACCCAGGGGGGCCAGATTCAGACCCTGCTCTACCTAGCAGACCACGCTGGAAGGAAAAGTAGCCACTTGTTGGGTAGAGCATGGCTTGTGTTTAACAGTAAACACCAACAGTAGGTAACTGTTAGAGGGAGGGAATTAAGAGGCCCATGTCCTCCAGGGCAGGAGGTATGGAGACAGCCTACAATTACCAAAGTACTGTTATTAATCATGTTTATTGCAGTAGGTTCTGTACAGACACAGAGTGGCAGAGTCCCAAAGGAGCTTACATCCTAAACAGACCAGACGGACCTAAGGGTGGGGGCAGAACACGCAGAGGGAACAATGGGGTGGTGACAAATGCTATGTATGTTCCATTATTATCATTGGTTTTGAAGAAGAGTTTGGTTAGGAGAGGACTCGGCTCACTGGAAGGAAGAGGGGCTGTTGATGGGGAGGGGAGAAGAGGGTAAGACTCCAGGAAGAGGGGGGCTGGAGCAAACAGCAATCACAGGGCAGAGAAAGTCCAGTCAAAACTGAAGAAAGTTCTTTGCTGGATCCTGCTTTGCTGGTCCTGCCTGCTCTTACCAGCTGCTTCCTTGGTGCTGTGTTTCCGCAAGGACAAGACACTACAGTTAAGTTTCCATTTCAAGAGTAATTACCTGTGTTGCTCTGGGGAAAACATTTCAGCTGGAGAGGAAGGATGGGTTTGCGGTTAGGTCACAGGAATGGGACGGGGGAGATCTGGTTTCAGTTCCCAGCTCTGCTTCGGACGTTCTGTGGGATCTCGGGTAAGTCACGGAATCTCTCTAGGTGCCTGTTCCCACCCGTACAGCGGGTGACCACGGGGTCCTGCCCCACAGGGGCACTGTGCAATACAGCCACTGAAGATTGTAGCCATCTGAGCAGCTGAAAGAGAACCAACAGACCTTGCTGCTGATGTTTAGTGCCCTCTGGGGAGGAGAGGTGTAAAGCACGGGGAGGGGAAGGATACGCTTTAGCCCTGGATAATCCCCCATGCAGGCTTAAGGGCTCAATTTTGTATGACAGTAGCACCTACAAGCCCTAATGGTGGACGAGGATCCCGTTGTACTGGGCGCTGTACAACACCCCCTTCTACCCCCCCCAAAAAAGGCCCTAGCTATTCTGCAGCTGATATGCAGCTGCTGGGCCCTCTCCATGCCGTAGCTATGTAAAGCTAGCCTGGTGGAATCGGGGGCCGCCCAGGAGCCTGTCCCTGCAGTGGGAAGTAGGTCACCACGCTAAATAATTAAGGATGCAGCTGTGCTTAGGCTGATGCAGGCCTGAAGATGCTGATGTGATGAAAACCAGAGCTGCTCAGTATCAAGCTGAGATGTTGTCAATAAATAGACTGCGTGGCTCAGTCAGGCGGCTGGTGTGTCCTGCTGCGAGATTTGGGACTCCAGACAGCGCTCCTGGCAGACTGGCACGTCCCTGCTCTCCCTCTCCCCTTAGTTACCAGGCTTTCCCCCAGACGCTGGGACAGGAGAAGGAATGTGAAACCACCAGACTTGGCGTAGAGACAGGAAAAGCTCTTTGGCGTTTGAAAGCATTGAGAGAGGGATGCAGCTGCACTGTCTAGTAGCTGGTAGGATCCCAAAGTTGTTGACAGATGGCAGCACCGAAATGCAGCTACCTCTGGAGGAAGATAACCAGCTCACAGCAACCTGCGAAAGCAGGAGAATGGGGCGGGTGATATTAAGAATGAAAAGGGCCCTGGGATCTGTAGAGGGCACCCCTGGGGATGTTTCCTCCTACAGACCCCATGCAGTAAAGGAGATGGAACTCAGCTTACCTACCCCCAGAAGAAGGATGGGGAGAATGAACCCTGGCTGAGCTAGGAGCCTGTTGCACAGGGCTAGATCCCCAGCTGGTGTGAGTCAGCCGAGGGGCCTGTGTCACACCCCTGCTTGTTCTGCTGTTGCAAGGTCCAGGGGACTGGAGGGAGGCTCTGGAAGACTAGCCTCAGGGGCTGGTACTGCCTTCCAGGTGAAGATGGAGGGAGGATGCAGAATGAGCAGCAAGTCAGATTGCAACAAAGCCCGTTGCCAACTGTGCCCACATATCTATTCAGGGGACACCATCAAAGGGCCTAATAACATCAGCCACACTATCAGAGGCTCGTTCACCTGCACATCCACCAATGTGATATATGCCATCATGTGCCAGCAATGCCCCTCTGCCATGTACATTGGTCAAACTGGACAATCTCTACGTAAAAGAATAAATGGACACAAATCAGATGTCAAGAATTATAACATTCATAAACCAGTCGGAGAACACTTCAATCTCTCTGGTCACGCAATCACAGACATGAAGGTCGCTATCTTAAAACAAAAAAACTTCAAATCCAGACTCCAGCGAGAAAGTGCTGTATTGGAATTCATTTGCAAATTGGATACTATTAATTTAGGCTTAAATAGAGACTGGGAGTGGCTAAGTCATTATGCAAGGTAGCCTATTTCCCCTTGTTTTTTCCAACCCCCCCCCCACCAGACGTTCTGGTTAAACTTGGATTTAAACTTGGAGAGTGGTCAGTTTGGATGAGCTATTGCCAGCAGGAGAGTGAGTTTGTGTGTGTGTGTGTGTGTCCCCGGGAAAAAGTGGGGGGTGAGAAAGCCTGGATTTGTGCTGGACATGGCCCACCTTGATTACCATGCACATTGTAGGGAGAGTGGTCACTTTGGATGAGCTATTACCAGCAGGAGAGTGAGTTTGTGTGTGTGGTTTTTGGAGGGGGGTGAGAAAACCTGGATTTGTGCTGGAAATGGCCCACCTTGATTATCATACACATTTTAAAGAGAGTCGTCACTTTGGATGGGCTATCACCAGCAGGAGAGTGAGTTTGGGGGGAGGGGGGCGGAGGGTGAGAAAACCTGGATTTGTGCTGGAAATGGCCCAACTTGATGATCACTTTAGATAAGCTATTACCAGCAGGAGAGTGGGGTGGGAGGAGGTATTGTTTCATGGTCTCTGTGTATATAATGTCTTCTGTAGTTTCCACAGTATGCATCTGATGAAGTGAGCTGTAGCTCACGAAAGCTCATGCACAAATAAATTGGTTAGTCTCTAAGGTGCCACAAGTACTCCTTTTCTTTTTAAGTCAGATTGGTGAATTCAATTCAAGGGGTGGGATCTGGCCGGCTGTGTGTCGGCCTTAAACACTTCTTCATTCCATCTTCTTTAAGACAGCACCAGCCTTTCTGAATGGCAGCAGCTAAAGCTAAACACAGGGGTTTCCTAAACACAGGACAAGGAGAACTGGAAATGTATGCTGGTGTGCAGGACTCCCCCCAACCGCCCAGGACAGGCTGGAGGGGTGGGGGTGTCTCGCTCTGGCATTTCCAGTGTGGTTTTCTTAAGCTTTTATTTGTTAAAACCAAGTTGCTAGCCCTGCTGGTGACCAAGAAAACCCTCTGATGTAACTGGGGCTTCTGGAGTCTGCAGGTAGCCAAGCACAATTCATTCAGCTCAGCAGGCCTTATGATGGTAGTTTATGTATCTTAACTTTTCCATGACTGCTGGGCAAAGCCTGCAAAAAAGGAGGCATGGTTCTATTAGGAAGATCCACGTGCTCTTACTGTCACATCTCAGAGGTTAGGAAAGTAGCACTCCTCGCTTTCCAGCCCCAAATCTAGTTTAAACACCAGATGCCAAGAGGTTTCAGAGTAACAGCCGTGTTAGTCTGTCGTTGCAAAAAGAAAAGGAGTACTTGTGGCACCTTAGAGACTAACCAATTTATTTGAGCATGAGCTTTCGTGAGCTGTAGCTCACGAAAGCTCATGCTCAAATAAATTGGTTAGTCTCTAAGGTGCCACAAGTACTCCTTTTCTAGATGCCAAGAGGGTTTGCACTAAGATGGAAGAGGCTATTTGAGGTAAAGTGGACTTAGAACTGGAGATCTCCCAGTCACTAACAGATCCACTATAGGGCATGTCATGGCAATAACTATGCCAGTAATAGGACTCTCATGCTTATTCTGCAAAAGCATAGCCATTGACCACTGGGGCTAAAGGAGGAGAATCTCCCTTAGCTGCTAGCACTAGAGAGGCTGTGACACACAGTTGGCAAGTCTGATTTCATCCAGTAGAGGACAGTGGTACATTTTTATATAAACACTTCCTCCATTACAATGTTTTAAAGGGAACTAGATAGCATTGGTTTTAAGGGAAAATCCAGACACTCAAAATTCAGTGTTGCTTCTGCAACGTACAAGTTATCATACCAGCTTGGAACAAGAGTCTGAAGTTTGTTATCTTGCTTCTGGCAGCAGCCCCTGTCTAATGCTTAGAGGGGAAAAAAATTAACCCGCCTCCTGTACTGAACCCAGCCATTCTTTGCTAGGAGTGATGTCTTCTGAGCCCCTCCAGCAAGCTGGTATCCTCATGTATATTGCCTCTCCAATCCAAGCCCTGAAAATCAGATCTGGACTCCCCCAAGGCCAGGAGTGTTTGGACTGGGGGATTGGGTTGTGGTATTCCAAGCTCTGGGGCTCAGTGCTAGTCTGGGTTGGATTCAAGCCCCTCTCTGACAACTTATTGGTTATAAGAGAGAGGGCAGATGGCCCAGTAGTCAAGGTGCTTTCCTAGGACATGGGAGCCCTAGCTTCTATTTCTTGCTGGCCCCCAGTGCCTCAGTTCCCCCTCTGTAGAACAGGGATAAGAGCATAGCCCTGCCTCCTAAGGGCATAGGGAGGTACTTGGTTAGCATGGAAATGGAGCAGAGATTTGGTCTATGGCATTGCTATGCCTTCTCCAACTGCTTGGCTCTACCAGGGCCTGAAGCTGTGAATTCACCATGCCAGGAGCACTGCCTGGCCCCTGTATATCGCACCACTGCAGGAAGCTGCACACCCTGCCAAAGAGGGATTTTCCACCCTGGCATCCCCCTCCAAAGATCTCCCCTTAATGGGCCCTGACCAAGGTTCCCTCTAATTTTTGGCAGGCTGTGTGCACAAAAAATTTCTTCTGGGCAAATTTTTGTGCACAGGGTGTTTTGCCATGGGCATGGGGTTTAGGATCTGTGTGCATATGCACACAGCTTAGAGGGAACAGTGGCCCTGACCCTGTTCAGCTCTATCTCCAGGCCCTAGGACAGGGATTCCAAGGTAGAAAGAAAAAAGAGTGAAATTTAATTGCCCCTGGAGCGGGGGTCTAGGCTGGTTTGGTTTTTAAGGCCCATATAGGCTGTTGGTGGTGTTTAAAGGGCAAAACACTCATACCCTTTTAAAAAGGAAAGCAGAGCAATCCTGGCTTCTATTCCCAATTGTCCCATTGATTTGCTTGGCTAAATCACTAATATTTCCCCAGCTGTAAAATGAGGTCCTGCTTTCCCACATTTGTAAAGGGCTTGGAGATGGCCCACAGCGGTCATTAGTAACAGCACTTTCGCTTTGGGACCTGTAACAATCTCCAGCAGCTGCCCTCCGACTTTCTTCGGTGCAAGGTGAAACATTTCCAGCTTATGCAGCCTCTCCTTGAAAGGCAATCCTGCCTCTGCATCTAGTGGCTTCTACTGCCCACCTCTCGTGATTTTCCTTCTCGAGATGCAACAGTTGATGACACCAGCATCGATGCCAGAGAGGAGAGTGCTTATACGAACACCTGAGGAACGGCTAAGGGTATTCTCATTAGCAAGGAACCACAGACCCAGGCCTACCCCACAGCAATGCAGGAAAAGATTTAAAACAAACTTGTTTTGAAATATATTTGCTCTAGCTTTTTATTTTACATGGGGAAACTAACGCAGGCTGCCCCTAAAGGGCAAACTGCAGGCAGTTTTTGAGCTCATGAGATTAAAATACATAATCAGGCTTCAAGTTAAAAGACTGGATAATAACATCCATAATTCCATTAGAAGGTTGTTTTTAAAATCCCTTGGAAGGGCTACAATGTGTTCTAGTGGCTAGAGCAGTGGACTGGAGAGCAGGGATCGATTCTCAGCTCTACCACGGGCCTGCTGGGTGACCTTGGGCAAGTCACTTCTACTGCCCCATGCCTCAGTTTACCCCCTTTACAGCTGGGGAATGAAACAGACCTGCCTTTAACTGCTTTGAGATTTACAGATGGAGAGCTGGGTATTTTTAAAAACATTCCTGCTTCAAGGAATAAACCAACAGAGGGGTCAGGAGGAAACTTCCCCTATGGGGAGGTTATTCCATTATTGGTCACTGGCGGTATCCTTGACCTCTCTTCCGGAATGAGCTGGAACGGGCCATTCTTGGACACAGGACAAGATGAGCTTCTGGGCTGGTACTCCCTAGGGCTCTGTCCATTTAGGTCTTTACACCACACTCCTGAATTTAAGAGTGCTCCAGTTTGGAAGGGATACACACAACAGGCATCAGGCCTTAGCCACAGGCATTGCAAAACCTGGCAGCAGATTCCATCTGCGTTCATGTTTTGTGCTTTTCAGCTGCTGGCCCGTTTGTGGATCCAAAACGATGCCCTGGTTACAGAGGGTACCGGCATCCCCAAGACTGGAGTTTCTGACCCCAGTTCTTGGTATTTAGAAAGAAGGGTTTAAAAACAAAAAAAACCCCAAAGACATCAATCAGACCAGTGATCATCCAGCCTAGTGTCCTGTGTCCAGCAGGGGGCAGTATCAGCTGCTTCAGAGGAAGGTGCAGAAAACCCAGCAAAAAGAAGGCTGCTGTGGGAGGACCTGCCCCAGGGACAAGGATGAAACATTCCCCATTCCCCTCAGAGTGAGACGTTCTTTCTGACCCCCTTCGTCAGCATTTGGCTCGTGGCCTGAAGCAGAAAGGGTTTAAACATATAGAGACTCTTGTATTTTAGAAGGCTTTGCTATTCTACCTCAGCATTTCCTTGTTCTCTAGTGAAGTGTCCAGTCCTTTCTTTGAGTCCTGCTCAGCTCTTGGCTTCAATGATCTCTTGTGGCAGTGAGTTCCACTGACTAACTAGGTACTGCATGGGGAAGAATATTCTGCTGTGTCAGGTTTAAGTATGCTGCTTTTGAATTTCATGGACCGTCCTTTGTCCTCACATTATATGCAGTAGAGCAGGGTGGAAACTGGTGCTAGCATAAGCCAAACCTTGTTATAAAAGTATATTCAGAAAAGGCTAGATTCTGCCAACCTCACTCATGCTGATCAGCAACTTACTCTATAAGTAGCCCACGGGGCTACTACTTGGCATGAGTCAACTGACAGAACACAGCCCCTGATGCGTTGGGATCTCAGCCTGTGTTGAAGCCCACTGGCTCTCTCTAGTCACTCGTCAGCAATTCAAAGCTATTCCCCAAAGATCACGCCCGAAGGATGCATCTTCTCTTTCATCGGATGTAGCCCTCAAGAGGGAGCTGCAGATAATCCCGCAGAGACGGGGGCAGTTTGAGTTCGGGGATGGCAGAATGGCACCGTCCTCCCAGGTGCTTTCGCACGGCACAGCGCGCCAGGTGCTGCAGCTGCCGGGGCTGGTTCGTCATCTGGAGAGCAGAGTCGTAAAACGTGTTGTGTTCCTGCCAGGACGGAAGGAGGATTAAACGAGGCTCCGTCTATCACAGAGCACAGCAGTTAAGTACAGGGGCAAGGAGAGGCAGACAAGCTGCTTCCGCAGAGTTAGAGGCAGATCTCCTACCCAGAAGCCCCTCACTTTATTAAGTCCCCCATTGTGCACTCAATAAAGGCTGGAAATGAGGTTTCTAGCCATCCGAGGGAGGGGAACATGGTGGTGGGGCGCAAACAACCAAATTCGCTTTAAGATGGAACTGGATAAATTTATGAATGGGATGATATGATGGGTGGCCTACCACAGCAGGGGCCTGGACTCTGAGCCAGGAGGTCCCTTCCACGCTTATATCCCAGTCCTCTCTAGACCTTGGAGGACCCCCAGCCAATGAGATCACCAGCATGGAGCGGTGTTTAGGAACCACTGACCTAGTCCCCTTGAGGGGGTTTCTTTATCTGGACCAGGTTTAAAAGTCCCAAGCTATGGAGACTGTCCTGCAGCCACAGATCCCACTCTCTGGTCCCTCAGGCGAGTTGCTCAAAGACCCAAATTCTCGAGGTTATGCAGAATACATGCGATATAGATGTCTACTGGGACGGCTAACATGTCGCCTACAGCCCCAAGCAGACTGAGCATCAGGCTGCATATTAGGCAGCAGCATAAAACCCTCTGTCCCCAGCAGGTACCTCCAGGGCAGACGCTTGCCCTGCTGCAGCCCCAGATGCACCTCATATGGGGGCCAAGCCACCATTCGGCCTCCAGAACCACCCAAGCTGCACCTCTGCCCTGCCTGGTGCCAAGCAGGCTGCGAGCTGGAGGTACCTGCCACATCTCCGGAGGCACCACTTCCACCCAGGAATCGCAGGACGGGATCCGGTCGTAGGAGTTCAGCACGACTTCCAGGGCACGAGGGGCCAAGGAGCAGAACTTCAGCATCTGAGAGCCAGGCGGGAGAGAGCAGAGGACAGGGTGAACTGGCCAGGAGGGCGGAGAAACACAAGGAGGGCGAGGGTGCCAGCCAAGCTAGAGGGAGCCAGAGACGATCGCGCAGTGATGTGGGCCTCAACCCTAGAGCGCTGGGAAATTCCTGCTGTCACAGGGTCAGATCCCAGCAAGCGTGGACTCAACTCTCCCTCCCTGAACGCACAATGGAAGGAGTAAACGCAAAGCTTACCACGTGCACGTTTCAGAAGGGACTTAATCCCCCTTGCACTGAGCGAGGTTCTCCCTACACTGCTGTACCACATGGCTGCATTTATACTGTGTAGGTCTGTAGTTGGCAAAGGGGTTTGGGATCCTACAGGAAGGCTGTAGGTGCTCTGGGAACTGCCAGGGACCCGCCTCTGATGGCTGGTGCCAGATACTTCAGAGGAAGATGCAAGAAGGGAAATGAACAGCAATCCTATAGATGCAGTTTCTTCCTAACCCCAGCAATTAGTGGCTGGTTTATGCCCTGAAGCACGAGCATGAACCCGTCTCCCAGGCACAAAGGGAGCCTCATACAGAATTAGGATGGAGAGATTAAAAAAAAGACCTATTAGCCCTCATCATCAGAGCAACCAAGGGTGATGCTGGGGGATTAAGGGAGATGCATTTCACCCCCCACCTTCCCCGGCTTTTACTCTTCTCTTGAGGTCACCCTTAGCCAACGTGACTCGTTTCTACCCGAGGAGTTCAATGCACCTCACAAACATTAACTCAGCCTCACAACTCTGAGGAGTGAGAAATGGGGAAACCGAGGCAGAGAGCCTCCTAAGTGACTTGCCGAGATCACACAGGGAGTCTGTGGCAAAGCTGGGGCCAGAACCCAGGAGTCTGGGCTCCATGGCCTTCCACTCCTTCCATCACTAGGCCCAACTCCCTCCTCCGAGCACAGGGGAACAGGACCCAGGAGCCCTGCTCTAACCATTAGACTCCCCTCCCTCCGGAGTCCCGACTGCCAGGCAGTGCTTTAGCCCCCAGGCCATTTCCCTCCCTTACCTTGGGGTGGATGGCCGCCGCCCCGTGAGCCAGCAAGGTGGCGATGATGCTCTCGGGCTGCCCGTCTGGGCACTCCTCCACTGCCTGCAGGGCGCAGTCCATGGGCGCGTAGCCGGCACAGTTGCGGACGTTCACGGCAGCCCCGTGCTGGAGCAGCAGCTCCACCAGGCGGGGCTGGCAGTTGCCGCAGGCGTTGTGGAGCGGGGTGTGGTTCTTCCTGCCGGCCGTCCTGGCGTCGGCCCCGCACTCCAGCAGCCGCTTGGCCACCCGGTAGTAGCGCTCAGCCTCGGCAGGCCTGTCGGAGCTGGCGCAGGCGGCATTGAGGGCCGTCTCCCCTTCCCGGTTCCGGTGGGCAACGGCGGCCCCGTAGCCCAGGTAGAGCTGCAGGTGGGCCTCCAGGCCGTGCTCGGCGGCCACGTGCAGCGGGGTCGTCCGCCGGTCCCTGGTGCTCAGGTTCACCAGGGCCCCGTGCTCCAGAAGCAGCTCGGCGCACCTGCAAAACACACAGCCAGGCTCACCCTTCCCCAGCCCCTACCTCTGCTGCTCCGGGGTGCTTCAGCTTCCGCTCCGAGGCCTGCGGGGGGGACTGCCGGGAAGTGGGGGGAATCCTTCTCTCCTTCCCAAGCTGGGTGGGAAAGCTGGGTTCAGGTCCTGCTGCCGGGGCATGGGGCGAACAGGTGCCGCTCCCAGGATGAATTGGGGCTTCGATCGGTCTGAGGCAAGCGTGCTCAGGCTGGGGGCAGCGAGCTGGCTGGATCCAAGCTCCATGGGAGGGAGGGCCCAGCATGGAAGCGTCAGGCTCCGCTGGGCTGAGGGTCTACGGGGTGGCTCCTGGCTTCGGCACTAAGCCCTCGTCCCTTGCAGGGGGCGACTGGCAGGCAGCACTGTGGCAAAGGAAGCCCAGACTACACCCCACCCACCAACCCCAGCAGGGAGCATGGAGTACCCTGTGCTCAGGCCTGAGTCCCCTGGGGAATCCGGGCCGCTCCATGCCAACTAGGGCACGGCCCAGGCTAGCGTTGCCTCCATTCCCCAGCCCCTAGCTCCTGCCACAAAGACACAACCCGGTTCTGGACACATTCTTTGCTTCCCCAGGACTCCAGGGGCTGCGGCTCGCAGGGCACAGAGATTCGGGGCGTGCCTGGGCCTGGCAATCACAGGCTCAGCAGCGGGGCCCCTGATGTGCTTGGATCAATCTTGCTGGCTGGGAGCACAAGCCTTCCTCATGACCACCCCCTCGCCCATCAGGCAGGGACTGGAGTGTCTCGTGCCACCACACCAGCCCCACTGGCTGCTCACAGGGCCAGTGTCAGAGGTAGGGTGACCAGATGTCCCGCTTTGGGGGTCTTTTTCTGAAATAGGCTCCTATTATCCCCCACCCCCTGTCCCAATTTTTCACACTTGCTGTCTGGTCACCCTAGTCAGAGGGCTCTGGAGATCCAGCATCCGCAGGGCCGGGGGAGCAGCAGACAGATTCCCTGGGGCTACCGTTCACACCACATGCCTCCATCCTGCGCCAGAAGGAGCTCTCCTAGGGGACATTTGCTCGCTGTGGCCCATACAGCCCTCAGCTTCTCTGCGAGGCTGCTGGCCAAGGGGGCCAGCTGGGATCAGAGGGGGAGTCAGGCTGGCATGTGCTGCTTGGCTGAACAGTTGCTTTTCTCTGGAGGCTGCAACTCACGCGCCGCAATCTCCGCTTTCATTTAAAAACAAACAAGGCCAAGATTTTCAGAAGTCACAAGTGACTCTGTGGGGGTTTCCAACGGACACCTGGCAGAGAGCGGATTTTCAGAGGGCACGGTCTGGAAGCCAGGCCCCTCAAGGGCAGCTCAAAGAGACCACCCAAAACCAGAGGTGCCCATGTCATGGGGTCACGTCATCACTAGACTTTTGGCCTCACACCTCTAGCCCTGACCATTGGGAATAGAATCGTCAAAATAGGAACCGAGGCAGCAATGTCTGCAGACTGCTGAAACAATAGCTCAGGGAGGTGCGACCCATCTCGTTGACTCTGAAGACTAGTGACAACCGGTGAAATGAGATCACTTACCTCTTCTGCTACTGATCTAAGCTAGGCATAGCGTGACGATCTAAGGTGGAGCCTTGTGTTGGCTTCTCCAGTGTGGGTGGATCTCTGCCTGTGGGCAGAACTTGGGGGAGTGCCATTTCCCCCCTCCCAAAGTCCAGCTAGTTTGCAAGTCATTGACCTGCCTGCCCTATAGTCTCTGCTGGTTAGGGTAGAAATTCCCCTTCAAGACATTCCCCCACCCCTACCTGCACACTTACCGCAAGGTCTCCGGGGAGGTGCAGAGATGCAGCGGGGCCAGCCCCTCCTCCGACAGCACGTTGGCATTGGCACCATAGCTCAGGAGCAGCTGGGCACAGTCAGCGTGTTGGTGGATGCAGCTGTCATGGAGGGCGGCCTTCCCGCCCACCACGGCGTCGACCTCTGCCCCTTGCAGAATCAGGTGCTTCACGCAGTCCCGATAGCCTCTGGCTGCCGCGATCCGCAAGGGGGAGGTGTGCTTCTTCTGAGGGCTCAGCACCCACAACCCTGAGGGGGGGCAGGTGGGAAGGAGAGCAGGGGAATCTCAAAGCGCCCTGCCCTGGGGTTCCACTCATGGTCATTAAATCGAGACTGCCAACCTCGACTCTGACCATAATCCACCCCCCCGGACTTCCTGGAATTCCTCTGTGGGATCCTGCCCCTGCAGAGGGCTGAGCACACACATGATCTCAGAGTCACAGCGAGGCAGGGGGAGACGGCAGAGAGAACCAGAGCAACTTGCTCAAGATCCAAGAAGCAATGGGGTTTAGGGGCCAGGGCGTCAGGGAACCAGAGCTCTGTTCCTGGCAGGGAAGCTGCCCTGCCAGGGCATCTTTGCCAACTCTCTGCCCCTGTTTTTCCCCTCCCACCACTTACGTGCCTTGGCTATTTAGCCTGCAGACTTTCCAGGACAAGGAGCTACTCTTGACTACATGTATGTACAGCACCTAGCGCCCACAGACCTACATTGCAGCTGCTACTGTAATACAAATAAATGAACAACTGCACAGCAACTAAGTGGCAGAGATGGGACTAGAACCCAGGACTCCTGCTGCCCATCCCCTGCTCTCCAGTGGAAGTCACGTGCTCAGGAATGAGCAAAGAACCCAGGAAACCCCAGGGGCTTTCGCCGAACTCTGCTTGGCTCCTTTCTGCCACACTTGGAGCAAAGCCCCAAGAACCGACACATCCTTGGGAGCACAAGATCTCTGGCTCTGTTCGAGGGGTGTGGGGAAATCATTTAAACTAGGGCAGTGGGGGACAGGAAAGCAGTACTCAGCCCTGGGTTTGTTCCAACCACAAGCCCAGAGCAGAAACCCCACCTCCGTACCCAGCTCTGCCGCCCACATCAGCTCCTCGCTGACCATCTCCACGATCACGTTCGCGACAGCCTCGTCTTTGAAGATGCTCTTGATAGTCTGCAAGTCCCCAGTGTACAGGATGTTGTGGACAGCAGGGTCCCGGCAGTATTGGGGACGCCGGGCGGGCTTGGGGAGCAGGGAGCTGCTGGTGGCCGGTGGGAACCTCCTGGTCAGGCATTGCCTTGAGAGAGCCCTCCGACGATCCTCCCACTCCAGCCGCTCTCTCTGTAGGCGCAGGGCGCGCAGGGTGGAGGAAGTGAACGCGAAGGTCTCCCTAGACATTCTCTTGGCTCCGCGGGACGGGGCTTAGCCAGGGCAGCCTCCTTGCCTCTGGGACGGGCAGATTAGTGCCCCCTGCCACCTCCCTCAGGCTTGCGAATATGGGTATGAGCAGAAAACCCCTCCCCTTGTTGATTCAGAAGAGAAAGCCAGGCCGTGCTATAAATAGCGGGGATACTTACTCTGGCAGTAAGCAGAAGTTTCTGCAGGGTCATGTTCCATCTGGGGCCGGTGGCGTTTAGAGCCAGTAGCCTGTTGCTGGATGGCAGGAGTTTAAGCAGTCTGGGGATAGAACAAGCCTACAGCAGCCCAGGGAGACTTTCTGGTCAGACACGCAGCCCGAGTGGGAAGCGGGGTTGTCCCCGTACACCCCCCGCAGAGCAGTGGGGCTGAGTCCACAAGGGTGGGGGGGGGGGGAGGAAGAGTGGTGACATTCAGTGCCCTGCTCCAGGCTGAATGGTGTAGTGTCACGCCGCCTCCCTTTCCTCGCATGGCCACACTGCGGCCCTCAGGCACCTGCTGTCAGGTCACCACGTGGCCTTGCGTTTAAGCCATTACCTTGTCTGACTCAGGGCTCAATTCTGAGAGGTGCCAACAAAGAGCAGTCGTAGGTGGTCGACCCTTCTCAGGATCAGCTCTCCGGGGCCAGGAACCGCTCTTTCTCCTAGTTGTACAGCCACCCCCAGGCCAAATTCAGAATAAAAGGCAGTGCAGAACACAACCCTCGGGCCGGAGAATTTGTAGCCTCGATCATAGACACCTGCGAGGGGGAAGCAGGTCACCTCTCTACAGAGGGAACCAGGGACATTGTGAAGTATTTCCTTAAGCCCTTTCAATTCCAGTCCACAAGTGAAGAGTGAGCAAGAGTGGGAGGAACGGAAACCCCGCCAGTCTACAGATTAGAGAGTTAAATCACAAGCCACGTTTTCACTGGCATCATTGATGACTGATGGTGTTGGCAATTCAAGAGCAGTTTTTAAATAGACCGGGGGGAACAAAACAAAAATTGGTAACCTGCTTGAGGCAACATTAGCACACCGGGCACTTCCCTCCAGCCACATGCGGGAGTCTCCCTGTTGCGTGGCCTTCTCTTCATGGCTGCTGGCACTGAATCATGCCAGCCCTGGGCTGCTTTTAACAGGTCTTTGATTTGATTTAAAAAAAAAAAAAAAAAAAAAAAAACACAACCCGACAGCATCCCCTTAAGACCAGGGCCTGGGAAGAGGTCACAGAAGAAGAACAGAACGGTCAGATCAGCAGGGTGCCAGGAAGAGAGGGGAGCAGAGGTTAAAAGCTTGGCCTTGGCACTCAGGACATGGGCCGAGTGACGCGGTCACTATCTCAAGCACGGCACAGGGATTCCGGCAGGCCTGGCTGCCATCCCAATGCCCAGTGGAGAACGACGCTCACACAGGTGCATCTGATAAAAGCCTTTGTCTGTGGGAAGCAGTGGACTCAATCCTGGAGCTCCTTTGCTTCTCAGTGCTGGGAGTTGCAGTTGCTCAACAGCAGGGAGGATCCAGCTTCAATATCAAGAACTCCGTTGTCCTCATCTGCAGCTCCAGTCCTGTTATGGGCTGGATCACGCAGTCCTTGCACGTGTCTTTCCCCAGTGAGGTCAATGGACAGGTTGCAGGAGCATGGCCTGGGATTCCTTCACTCCCAGAAGGAACCCAGCCAGCTTCAGTTAATGCTTTAAAGAAGACATGCTCCAGTTAACAGAAGCCTCCAATGCTCCCCCCACAGCACCATGCTCTCCTGGCTAGGAGACAGGCTGGCTTTGCATAAAACCAAAGGGGTGGAAAGCAGGACAGCGGAAGGAAGAGCATCACACGTGAAAGGTACCGAACACCCATTTAATGCAGGAATCAGATACAAGCAGGGAAAGCTGTCACTTGCGGGTCGTGATCAGTCAAGGGCACCAAGCAAAGAGTGCCAGGGTGCTGGTGGAAGAGCCCAGAGGTAGCAAGGCAGGAATCATTTCACGTCAGGGCTGCCGGCGTCGTCCCTGTTTGGTTCGGGAGTCCCAGACTATCCGTCAGCACGGTCCTGTCGTCACAGCTCCCAGACGCACAACAAACTTACCATTCATAAATGTATACAGGATACTTAAGGCACACGAGTCACCTTGCTGTTCAGAGTCCTTGCTCTGCCAGGATTCAGCCCACATTCTGCCACTGGCTGAGTGACCATCCAGCTCCGTGGTGGCTGGGGGATCTTCATGTCATCGCTCTAGAGGGGGTCACTGGCTGCTCTCCATGGCAGAAGCAGAAAAGAAGTCCTCTGGCAGCTGTCCTAGGAGCCCATCCAGGTCGTCTGCACAGACAGAAGAAGAGGGGCTCAAGTCCATTTCTTCCTCCACTTCTTAAAGTTTCCCATTTCATCCCCAGGGGCATCCAGTCCCTGTCACTGGGGGATTAACCCTTTCACCCCAGGAGTTACACTTCCCAATGTATGGGCCCACTTCTATGAAAGATTAAACACATTTGGGAAAGGGAAAAATAAAAGACGACATTAGGGGAAAGAGCCATCGTGTCTTCCACTTTCTCCTGGGATTTCCTACAGATGGCAGCCATGGCCCTCGTGTGATGGCACCAGTGGAAGGCGTCTGGCCTCATTGGTGGGTGGGCCAGATTCGAGTGCCCGGCCCCCGCCACTGGAACCATGTTTTCAGGAGAGCTCAGCTTCCACCACAAGCGGAGCTCTTTGGGGAACCTGGCCCATAACATCTGCAGCAAAATCTGCCTTACCCATGTCACAGGCTTCAGCCCCCAGGGGCTCCTCTTGGGAAGGTCTGTTTGAGCCCGATGTGCCGTCTCCATGCCTCCCCAGGCATGGCAATAACCCTCCAAGCGATGGGTTTGTACGCCAGCTGCTGTTTCCATCCCTCCTGGAACTCCCTGTGCTCCTGGGGTTGGAAGCCCCCCCGGAGAGATTTTCTGGGGAGTCCTGCTGGAATTCAGCCCGACTATGGACCTACAAAAAGCCAGACACAAGTGAGATGCTCTGGGCTTTCCCTTTGTTAGCTCTCAGTGTCAGACCCTCATTTCCTGAGGTCTCCCATGTCAGTACATATTCCCCTGCGGAATCTCCTTAGTTCCCCAGCTACCTTCCAAATACGCCCCTGCAAGGACTGGACATTGGTTCCTCCCGGAGTCCAACACACACAGGAAACGCCCCCACCTGCCATCCAGCACAGCTCTCTGCTCTGCGTTGAATCGTACCTCTGAGGACACTGGTACTGTCCCGTCTCCCATCTCCCCATGCTCCTGCGACGGCTGCAGGGGGCTCCCGTCCCCGGACTCTGGCAGGTAAATCTTCACCAGGTTGTTGGGGGTCACATTGAGGTAGTGATTGCGGTGGGACGGGGAGAACACCCCCACCTGCAACCAGAGGGAAAGGCTATTCGCCTGGACCTAGAGTTCTCTGGCCTCTGCCTGTTCCCAGCAGTGCTCCCCACGAGAGGGAATGGGCAGATGCCATTGGAAGAAGAATCAGCACCTCCATCGTGCTTCGCAGTCTTCACCAGCCTCTGACAGATGATTGGCAGTGCTGGAGACCAATGGCCCAAACCCTAAACTGGGGCGGCGTGGGATAGATTAATAGGCTTCCCCACCCTCTTGGGGCAGCCAGGTGAGTTCAGACTCTATGGCCCGTTCAGTCACTGGCCTCTGAGGACAGCCAGCTACTTGGGGGGGGACGACAATCTGTGCCAACTGGTCATTGCCTACAGAAGGATTTTATTTGAAGATGAATGAGCTCTCCCTTCTTATCCCATTCATCTCAGAATGGAAGCAGTAAGAGACATCTGGAGCTGGATGCAAATCAGTGACTAGTGGCAGATGAATCTGCATGCCCCTTATTAAATCCACACACCCCAGAACTGGAGCCCTAAAAGCATCCCTGTTGCCATTGGGATCTACCTCCAGGAACAAAACATACCCACCTAAGAGTCCTTCAGTACAAAACCCTGGCCCTAATCTCCTTTGCCTCAAGTACCTGCTTTAAGAGAAGCACTGAACCGGCCTTCAGGTCACTCTGTCTCTCCTCCAGCAGCAGGCGGTGCACTGTCCCCTGCATCTCTCCTGCAGGCAGGACAGAGAACTCGTCAGCAACATGGGGCAGGTACAGTCAGACCAAAGCCAAGCAGGCTGCCACAGTGCTTTGCGCCATTATGCATGGGGCAAATCTGCCTGCGAGGACGTAGCCAAGAGGGAGCGCTGACAAGCCACCTGGGACGGGGAGGGAATCAGGACAAGGGGGCAAGCTGGAGTGAAACTTATTCAATGCGCCTCATCTTGCCATTTCCATCCCAGCTTCCTGGCTCTTACAAAGGAGGAGCCCACTTGAGGACACACTGCCAGGATCAATCCTGTACTGGCCCCTGGGAGATGGGACCGAGCTGATCACGTCCATCTCCGATGAGCGATTCCTCCTCCAGGCAGCGTGGAGAGGCCTGTGAGAGTTCACAGCTAACAGGAGGCCAGAGTTAGAGAGTGGATGGCTCACTGGAACAAAGGGGAGCAGCAAGTCCCATGCTTGAGGGGCAGCAGCCGATTGCTACAGGAGTCGGAAAGGACGCAAACCCGCCTACATACAGAATGACACAATCCTATCTGTGTGTGTGTTCTGCACCACACAGGCCACGGCTAGAGGCAGGCTACAGAGCTGATGGGCCATTGACCAGGAGAACAGGATGTGCCTCATCTGCATGGTTCAGAAGAACAGGTGAAACCCAGGGTGACGGTGGCAGAACAGACCGAGGGAGACCCCGAGGAAAGCCAGCGGGCAGGCACTAGATATCTCTTTTTGGATGGGAAACTAGACCTTTGTACGAGGAGGACAGCCAGCTATTAGCTGTTGGTTATAGTTCCTTTGCTGGTCCACAGCCCTGCTCACCTGCCCCAGCGACTCTCACCCCGAAGGGTTCACCTCCGTCCTTACCAGTAGGATCCTTGAACACGGCGCCGGCGTCAATGCTGGTGCGGGTCAGTGACTTGATCACCACCGCCATGCTGGGGACCTTGTTCTTCGGGAGCTGCTTCAGCGCTGCCTGCATAGAGGCCAGAGAGAGAGAACCACTGCCTACGGCAACTCACTACAGCAGAAGAAGAGTCACCTTGCGCTGAAAGTCCTGAACTGGGAATTCAGGAGATCAGGGTCCAATTCCAGCGTCTGCCACAGACCCCCCAACGTGGACTTGGGCAAGTTGCTTCCCTTCTCTGTACCCAAATCCCGCTGCTATGACACAGGAAGAGCTTCGGGGTAGGGGCTCTCTCACTATTTGCATGGTCTGCACCCAGCACAGTGGAATCCTAATCCCCACGGGCGCCGGTAGGCGCCACGAACACCGATTAGTGCAATAAATCTTCAGGGACATGGGGAATTCAGGGCTCCAGGCACGATGCTCCACTCCTGTGTGGAGTGTTCTGCCAAAAGGGTGGGCTAGGATCATGGCATCCACCCTGGGGCCCTCCTGGGCAACTGTGCTAAGAACATCGCTGCTGTTTGATCATGCAGCCTGGGTTCCAAGAGCCCCCCCAACAGAAGTGTCCGAACCACACTCATCGCTAAAAGGAGGACACAGTCCACAGCTCTGATGTCAGCCAGGAGAGCTCCGAGGGGCTTCTCTCCCTTCCCTGCTGCTCCTCAGCCTGGGTGGCACAAAGGGAGCAGAACGGGGCAGAGAATCTGCCACATAAGTATTGATTCCAACAGGACAAGGTGGCCCTCAGGCCGAGAAGAGTGGACACTCCTGGATCAAAGCTTAGCAGCAGCCTTCAACTTCTGTGCGCCATTCTGCACTTCCCCCAGAGTGTAGGTGTACCAGTGGATGGGAGGGTAAGGTTAATATCGTCTGGTGCATGTGGCTTTTTATAAGCCAGTGTATTTGCAACGTGGCTAGCAGGTGTCTATTTGAATAATAGAGAGACTTCAATGCTCACTTCAATCGGGCGACTTTGATCCTCCAATTAATTTGATCTGGGACTAAATTATTTTCACGAGCCCCTCTCCTCTCACACGACTTCCACCTCTTACCCCACAGCTGTAAAGCAGGTAGGACTGAATAATTCAGTCATTGTCTCTAGACACTTCTCACTGCACTGTAAAGAAATGGGCCAAAAATTCTGAAGGAGGCAGCAGCGTACTGGTATGAGGGCCCACGTACAAGTGCTCCTGCTGGATACACAACAGGGGTGGCCAGCCTGGGGCTCCGGAGCCACACGCGGCTCTTCAGAAGTTACTATGGGCGGCTCCTTGTACAGGCCCCGACTCCGGGGCTGGAGCTACACGCTCCAATTTTCCCAATGTGCCGGGGGGTGCTCACTGCTCAACCCCAGCTCTGCCACAGGTCCTGCCCCCACTCTACCCCTTCCCGCCCCCTCCCCTCCTCCTGCCGTGCCCTCACTTCTCCCCCTTCAGAGCCTCCTGCATGCCACGAAACAGCTGATCGGGACTTGCGGGGAGGTGCCAGTGGGCAAGAGGCACTGGGAGCGGGTGGCGGGGGGGGGGAGAGAAGAGCTAATGGGGGGCTGTTGACTTATTACTGTGGCTCTTTGGCAATGAACATTGGTAAATTCTGGTTCCTTAAGAATCATAGAATATCAGGGTTGGAAGGGACTTCAGGAGGTCATCTAGTCCAACCCCTTGTTCAAAGCAGGGCCAAGCCCCAATTTCTGCCCCAGATCCCTAAATGGCCCCCTCAAGGATTGAACTGACAACCCTGGCTTTAGCAGGCCAAAGCTCAAACCACTGAGTTATCCTTCTCTGGCTCAGGCTGGCTACCCCGGATATACAAGATCAAATTGCTTATTTCAATCAAAGCATTAGCAATGAACATGGGCAAAGTCAGAGGGAAGCCCAAAATCCTGTCACAGGCACTTGTGGTTAGCCAGGTGGAACACTGGGATGAGACTCAACTATCCACAGGTGCTGAGTTCTGGATGATCATTCACTAGATAGAAGCACCTGTGCCTATTTGAATGTGGTCAATCAAGTATAATCACCTGGTTATAGCAGACATCTGAGTGTATTAGGCACCACACCAGCGTATGTCTGCATGAGGATTGACTACTGTTTGTAAACTGCTCTGAAGATAAAAATGTCATGAGGGGCTGCCCATATAAAAAAGTATTTTGTGCATGAGCCTTTAACAACCATTTTTAAGACACTTGTTTGTGCAGGGAGATGATAATTCCCATGGGTCACTGCATCTTAGTCCTGGGACAACGGGATAGTGTTTTATCCTGGGATCCCATGCCCTGCAGATGACAGGTCCTAGCTCCCTGGGACAGCAACAGGGACACTACCGTGGCTGTGAAAATGGGGCTACTGAACATGCCTTTAACTGAACGACGGCTAAACTGAAGCCAGATTAGCTTTGCGCTCCCGTGGTCAAGGCGTGCGGGCCAGCAGGGTTCTCAACTCAAGCTGCATAGCTGTTTCACAGAACAGCACCAGCAGTTACTAGTGTCCTGGTGACAACTTGGAAACTGCCAGCTAACTGCTGCTTCAGACAAGTTAGATCAGGCACATCTGCCCTACGCAGAGGAGGCTGTTGCAGGCCTCCGTGAAGGTAGCAGATGCTGGACCCAGTTCTGTCTCGTTGGATCTGCACAGCACGGCAGGGGAAGCCGAAACTATCCGGTGGTTAGAGAGCCTGGGCAAAAGCCCGGGGGAGATGCCAGTGCAGATTGAACTCGTCTTTCCAGGAAGCAGCCTTCACACCCAGCACCGGCCCCTCCTTACCTTCCTCAGCACCATGGCCACGCTGTATGTCCTGAGGAAACAGGAGGGGTCTCTCTCATCCAACCGCAGCTCGGTTTTCATGGCAATCCAGGGGCCTTTTCCAAAGTCCTCCTCGATTGGCTGCTGGGAACTCGGCACTTCCTGGAGTCACAGGATGGATATGGTCACTATGTTCAGAATCAACCTAGAGTTGATCTTGTACTAGCATCTCTTTGGCTAGGCAGAGACAAAGCTTTTGCTCTAAATAGAGCATTAGGGGAACGAGAGCGGACCCTCCCACCGAATTGATGCTACTCACGAGCACTATTTTGGCACGATCCTACTTTTTGATTTGGGTCAGGTTCCCAGATCTAGGCTTGGAAGGATTAGATGGTTATTGATAAATGTCGATTTCACCGAACATACACACAAGCCAACAAATTCCCCCCCCCCACAATCAATAAATATAGAGAAGGCAAAGAGAGAGGAATGCCACTTGAGAACTACTCAGAACCCTGGGATTTCGCCTTTTGAATCAGGCTGGTTACAAATGGACTAGCAAATTAACAGATCTGATTGGCTGATGTAAGGAGATTTCTTTTGTATTTTTGACATGGGATGTTGATAACGTGTGTTAACGGCTTGTAACGCTTTAACTTTTTGAATCTCAAGGTCTAGTGTCATTAAATGACTTTGAATCCCCTCCCCAGAATTTCCCACAACTTTGAAAATTTAAATAGATAAAAATCTAAAAAATGCTTAAAAATAAACATTGCTATTTTCAGTCACATTTAAAAAAAAGAGAGCGAGCGCGCAAATTTTGCCAACCCTACCCATATTGGACATCTGGTCTACCCTTAAATTAGGCTGACATACCTAAATTAGTCAAGGGTGTGAAAAATCCAGGTATGCTGAACCTAACCCTGACATAGATGCAGCTATATTGACAAAGGGGGCTTTCATTGACCTAGTGCCCATCATCCAGGGAGGTGGCGTTCCTGCGCTGATGGAGAAAACTGAAACCCCTTCCGTCGGTGTAAGGCTGCATCTGAGCTACAGGATTATGCCAGCCTAGCTATGGGGCGTAGCTATGCTGCTGTAGTCTCTGTGTAGACATACCAAGAAAGACATTAGCAGCAAACCCAGTTTGCTGGCCCAACATGGCTCAAATGGTCCAATAAGCCCCACCAGGCTCATGGTTTTATTTACAGTCATTGCAGTTGAGCCTAGACACCAGCCAGCACAGTTGCTGGTGGGAGTCGGAACTGGACAAAGCACTGGACACTTCCTATGGGAACAATGAATCCTGTACCCTGCCAGGGGACAGGTGAGATGACCCATTAGTCTGTATTTTCCAATTCATTTCTAGGCTGTTTAATGGAGATGGCGCAGGCCAGAGATCCCTACTCCAACTCCACCCCTGAACTGTGAGAAAAGTTCTAATCCAGGTCTAAGCTATTTCATCTGACATTTCAGGTCCGTCTATCACTCTGGAAAGAGGCCTGGGGTGAATGGACAATGCTCTGCCCCAAGGAGAAAACAAGTGGTCCATTAGCCTCCAGCTGCAGCAAAATGCCCTTGTCACAGGGAAGATTAGCATGTCTGCTCTGAGAAGTTCCTAGCAGAACATCTGACTGCAGCAGCTGAGGAGTGCAGATCACCAAAGCCACAATGCCAAGGGACCAGTACCTGTGGACTATTTGCTGCCCAGATCCATGGACTGTTCTGAAGCTTTTGGGTATCTCTGGCTTTGCTAAGGTGTATTTCAACCAACACCTCACAGGCAAATGAGACCCTGATCAGGAGCAGCTTTTGGTACCATGCCTCATGCTGCTGTTGGATGCAGCTAGCACGGAGCAGCGACACACTTTGGGGTGCTGTGCTCAATTTTGATGCGGTTTCTGCTAGAGCTGTGTGGAGTGGGGGACAGGGAAAAAGGGGTATTACCTCTGTCCGTAGCTTCGCCAGTGCTCCATGGGCTGGAGTCTGAGGAGTGGAAATCAGGATTTCCTCCAGATTTTTCCCACCATACTTAGGGGAGAGCAGGAGAGAAAGAGAGAAGCATCTGTTACTTCCTAATCCAGCTAAGGAGCTGTACTTGTGATGTGCTCAGGACACACTCAGAGGCAATTAACACATTTTACATCTCTCATAGCAAGTCTCTGGGGCCTCAAAAACAATCCTTCAAAACATAAAGAGGTTCTGCTACAAATCTTATTTAAAGAATGACAGTTAAGGCTGGACTGGGGTCTCTGAAACTGGGGTCAAGGGAGAGGCTGTGAGCCTAGAAGTAAATAAAGCTTCCTTCCTCCACCAGTTGAGAAAGCAGCTCCAGCACCCAGCACACACAATGGGGACAGTTCTGCTGAATAAGGTGGTGCCATTTTTTTTTTTTAAAACACACACACACTTTCCTGATGACCACCACATGTCCAATCCCAAACAAGCACAGCTCTGGGTGCAGATCCAAACAGCCCGCTCCTGCAGGGGCTATAACCCAGACATTGCCATCTCATGCTAATGCACCAGATCTGGAAAGTGAAAGTGACACAAGGCTTGAACCTATGAGAGCTCACGCTCAGCAGTGCCTCACATATCAAATATAAGCAAAAACTCTCTATGCTTCAGTGATGCCGGGGTAAGATACAATCACCCAGCAATCACCTCTTTCACCCCTATTGATCTACTCACAGGTCATATTTACAGCAGTATAACCCCCTTTATACTGACCCTGATTAATCACAGTAAGATAGCGGCCTGCAATGCAGTGTTCCTATCCCCAGTGTTGTCCAGAGGTTTCAACTGCCCCAGAAATATTCTAAATGTCGGGGATTCCTAGGGCATGAATTGTTATATCTAGATACTACCACCCAGATCCTCAAAGGTATTTAGGCAGCTAACACCCACTGAAATTGAGGGAAGTACCTAAATACCTCTCAGGATCTGGGCCTACATAGCTATGTAGCTGACTCTCTGATCACCATGAAGATGGGAGGCTGTAGGTAATGCTCCCCATGACCCCACGTGCAGAAGGAAATCTAGGGAAGCAACAGCCATGCCTTGCTTGCTCTGGGGCCAGTGGAGAGTGGGTGCAGCGTGTGGATCACACCTGAAAGGCAACACACTGATTAGTTCAATCCCTTGGTGTCCCTGTTTGAGTGGCCGTTTCCCACTGAGATTTCAGCCATCTCCTCTGCAACGTGTCCTACCTGATGAGGCAGGATCCCTGCAGGTCCTGGGAAGCGGCGAGATTTCACCCGTGAAGGGGTCCAGCCAGAAGCCCTGGGAGTCTTGTTGGCTGCCGTGACCAGCTGTACAAGGTGATTGGTGACCACCGGAGTCTGCAGGCTCCCAGCAGCAGCAGAGCCAGAGGAGGGAGCTCTTGGGGTGGAAGTCGGTGACTCCACACAAGTCATCAAGGACCGTGGTCCTGTGGGGAGCCTAAGAGGTGGCCGCCAACTGCTGCCGGGCCCTCTGGGTGTGGAACAGCCCTGACTGGGCATCTGTGGTGCTGGTGGCCTTGGATTGCCACTCCCAAGGCCACTTGGATTGCCACTCCCCGGGGAGTGGAGGCTTGGAGCCTTTACTGGAGCCACTGAAGGGCTGCTTGCTGCGGTTCCAGGCTGACCCCCAGATGCCTGAAAAGGCCTCAAAGTGTGACACCTAGGAGCGGAGATGGTGCCACAAGACACGCCTGCAGCTGTGCTGCCTTGTGGGACTGCATTCACCAGGGAGCTAGCCGGAGCTACCAGGCTAGACTGAGAGAAGCAAGAACCTGCCGTGCTCGGCCTCAGCTTCAGCGCAGGATCCGCCTGCTGGAATGGGGACAGATTCTGCATCCTGTCTGCCCCCCTCGAGATGGCTCGAGTCCCCTCGTGCGGCAGAGAGACTGAGCCACCAGGGCTAGGAGTTACCACTGGATCTCCCACCCGAAGCTTTTTGAAGGCTGTCCCTCCATGGCTGCTCTCGTCCCTCCTGCACACCTGAGGGGGCATCCCCTTCGCAGCCACGGCAGGCCCAGGACCTGGCTGCACGCAGGCTGCCAAGAACAGGTCATTTTCAAATTCATCATCACGGGGAGCAAGGGGGGGAGGCTGTCGGCTCACAAACTTAAACCCTGCTGCCGAGCTTAGTGTGCAGTCCCTCGTGCGGTTTGAAGTGCGCAGGGCGGGTGCCGCCAATGTGGGGGCTGCCTTGAGAGCCTTGAAGCCCACAGCTGGAGGTTCCACAGTCTGATCGTTCACCACCGTCCGAGGCCTCAAGCCAGGTGTTTTGCTGGAGGGGCAATCAGCCCCAACTCTCAGTTTGGGAAGGTTCTGCGGCCCAAAGACTGGGGACAGCATGCTGGTACTGGGAAGAGCAGGAAGTGGGGACTCGTGAGCGGGTGCCAGGAAAGTGCCGGGGTCTCTGGGACCAGAAGAAAAGGGCCTCAAGCATCTTGAGTTCGCAGGGACCAAATCTGAGAACTGGTTCTCCGCATCCTCCACGGCCGACAGAAAATCCTGCAAAAGCAGACAAGGCACTACAAAGATCAAGCTTTCTTTACATGGGATGCGCCAGTGACTCAGTTAACCTGGCCCTTTAACTTAAAAACCCAGTAGAGGTACAAAGGTCCTAAGATCAGAGACTTGCTATTGTCAGCCCTGGACCAGACCGTAAAGCACGGCTGGACACAAGGACCTGACACAGCGCAGAGACAATGGCAGTTATCGGGTCCATAGTTTGCAGGCCTTTTCTCTCTTGCTAGATACATGTACTTTACACCATTTGAGAGCTGGGAGAGACATTTTGTTAGCGTGTCCTTTGATAACTGTTGGTGTCACCAGCAGCCAGAGTGGTTTCTTTTACTTACTTGCCGATCAAGAGTACATCACAGATTCTACACAGCCCCGTACTTCAGCTCAGGGAGGGGAGACAGGTCCCACCTAAACTACGCCTTGCAAGTGAATCCCCCCCGACTTAATTATCGGGGTGGTGTAAATAGGGACTGAGCTGAACTAAGAGAAAAGGAGTATTTGTGGCACCTTAGAGACTAACAAATTTAGGTGCCACAAATACTCCTTTTCTCTTGCGAATACAGACTAACATGGCTGCTACTCTGAAACCTGAGCTGAACTAGGGGGCAAGTATCAGAGGGGTCGCCGTGTTAGTCTGGATGTGTAAAAGCAGCCAGGAGTCCTGTGGCACCTTATAGACTAACAGACGTATTGGAGCATAAGCTTTTGTGGGTGAATACCCACTTCGTCGCATGCGACGAAGGAGGCAAGATTCTCCGGGCCAGGCCCTCAGCTGGTGTAAATGGCTGTCGCTCAGTTGAGGAGCCAGCCCACCAACACCTTAGCAGCCTGCTTCACCAGCAAAGCAAGACTCCTGCTCCGCCCTCGCCTGCCAGTTCTCTCCTGGCCCACAGCAGTTCCCAAGCGTTTCCTCACCTCGTCTTCGAGCTCCCCTTCCACAGCAAACAGCTTCTGCAGCCTGCAAGCCTGGGACAGAGTGAGAGAGACAGCTGCGTTTGCAAGGACGTGCTGCCCCAGATGGCAGCCTCTCTGCCCATTTCTTATGCAACACCGGAATCGCCAGGTTTCTTTGCTTTTACTTTGGGGGTTAAGCCCAAAGGGGCCCGTGGCAGGCCAGAGACAGCTCTATTTTTCGCAAGGCAGGGGCTTGTCTCTTCCCAACCCATGGCTGAAGCAGATGTTCAGGCAAAGGAAAGACGAATGGGACTAGTCAGGCACAGTTATGCACCATGCAAGATACAGATGTATTACAGCCCTGCCAATGCCACTAGACCTCACCTGCAAGGCTCCCTGAAACAAAGCAGGGCCTTCCCCTTGGGCGGGGGGGCCCCCCCGAGGGTAACCAGCTCCACCCCACCCCCCCAGGGCCTCCCCCGGGGGCAGGGGGCCCCCCCAAGGGGTAACCAGCTCCCCCCAGGGCCTCCCCCGGGGGCGGGGGCGCCCCCCCAAGGGGTAACCAGCTCCCCCCAGGGCCTCCCCCGGGGGCGGGGGCGCCCCCCCAAGGGGTAACCAGCTCCCCCCAGGGCCTCCCCCGGGGGCGGGGGCGCCCCCCCAAGGGGTAACCAGCTCCCCCCAGGGCCTCCCCCGGGGGCGGGGGCGCCCCCCCAAGGGGTAACCAGCTCCCCCCCACCCCCTGGCGCTCCCATGCCGGGGCGGGGGCCGGGGTGTTTGGCCGCCCTGGCCCCCCCTTGCCCGGGGGGGGCGTTACCATGGCAGCAGCGCAGAGCCCCCCCTCCATGCGCTCCGGCGCGGCAAGACGCGGGCTCGGGCGGCGGCGGCACAGCGGGGCGAGGCGCGGGTCCGGTCGGGTCCGGTCCGGGCACAGGGACCCCCGCCGCGCCGGCAGCGCCCCCAGGCCCGGGGCAACCTCCCCTTTAAAGGGCGGGGCCGGGGCGGCCTGTCCGCCCGGCGGGCGCGCGTCACTCCGCCGCCTTAAAGGGGAGGTTCCGGGAGCCGGACCCGCGGCCTCCGACCGCCCGGGCCGGGGCGGGGACAGCGGCCGCCCCGCCCCCATCGCCCGGTCCGTCTGTCGGCCTGTCCAGGCGGCCGTCCTGTCCGCCCATCCGCCCCCCTTCTGTCCGTCCCCCCCATCCCCCCACCAGTCCGCCCATCCCCCCGTCCGTCTGTCCCCGCATCTGTCCGTCCCCCCCATCCCCCCACCAGTCCGCCCATCCCCCCGTCCGTCTGTCCCCCCATCTGTCCGTCCATCCCCTCGTCCGTCTGTCTGCCCATCCCCCCGTCTGTCTGTCCCCCGATCTGTCCACCCCACCCCCACCAGTCTGTCTGTCCCCCATCCCCCCCAGTCCGTCTGTCCCCCCATCTGTCCACCCCCGCAGTCCGTCTGTCTCCCCATCTGTCCACCCCACTCCCTACCGGTCCGTCTGTCCCCCCATCTGTCCACCCCTGCAGTCCGTCTGTCTCCCCATCTGTCCACCCCACTCCCTACCAGTCCGTCTGTCCCCCCATCTGTCCACCCCCCCAGTCCGTCTGTCCCCCCATCTGTCCACCCCACTCCCTACCAGTCCGTCTGTCCCCCCATCTGTCCACCCCACTCCCTACCAGTCCGTCTGTCCCCCCATCTGTCCACCCCACTCCCTACCGGTCCGTCTGTCCCCCCATCTGTCCACCCCACTCCCTACCGGTCCGTCTGTCTCCCCATCTGTCCACCCCACTCCCTACCGGTCCGTCTGTCCCCCCATCTGTCCACCCCACTCCCTACCAGTCTGTCTGTCCCCCCATCTGTCCACCCCACCCCCACCAGTCTGTCTGTCCGTCCATCCCCCCCACCAGTCCATCTGTCCACCCATCTATCCATCTGTCCACCCCCTCCCACCAGTCAGTCTATTCACCCATCTACCTGTCCACCCACCCGTCCGTCCATCCACCTGGCGTGCTGGAACAGTTTGTACAGTGGGGGGTGCTGACAGCCATTGAACCAAACTGGTTTCAGAGGAGCAGCCGTGTTAGTCTGGATTCGCAAAAAGAACAGGAGGACTTGTGGCACCTTAGAGACTAACCCATTTATTTGAGCATGAGCTTTCGTGAGCTACAGCTCACTTCATCGGATGCAAACCGTGGAAACTGTAAGGTGCCACAAGTACTCCTTTTCTTTGAACCAAACTGTAAACTCTGAATATGATGGAACCCACTTCAAGCCAGGGGGCGCAGCGACCCCCCTCCGCCCAGTTCCAGCACCTATGCCCATCTGCCCATCCTCCCATCAGTCGCTCTGGCCATCCACCCCCTCCATGCAGATGTGCATCTGGCCATCCACTTGCATATGTCTCTCTGCCCTACCCCTGCCCTCTCCATGCCTATGCGCAGCTGTCCATCCCCCAGCTTGTCTATGTGCGTCTCTGCATCCCCCGGCCTGTCCACCCCACCCCCCACCAGTCTGTCTGTCCGTCCATCCCCCCCAGTCTGTCTGTCCCCCCATCTGTCTGTCTGTGCGTCTGTCCCTCCACCTCCTCATCCATCTGCCCATCTACTCATCCCTCTGTCCTGTTAGCAAACCAGAGGGCCGCTTGTGAAGTTCTACAGTGCAGCCCAAGAGCTGCTGCCTTATAATTATAGGGGGGCAGGAGCTCTGCTCTGCTTGAAGCTGGTCTCAGCCTTCTGATTTTTCCCCAAGTGCTCTAACATCCACCTGCATCCCAGCGTCTCCGTTGCGACGCTGCTGGCCTCCAGACTTACAAAAGAGCTCGGCGTCTGCCGAGCAGGGAATATCCAGCCACTTATTTTAGTGCCTCACGGGGGGCTGAGCACTCTGGAACATCTGGCCTGGTTGGCAGGGGGGCTGGAAAAGCACCAACTCTACCCTAGAGCCTGGGTCTCTGTCGGCGAGTGGAGCCCCCACGCCCCAGCACCTGGGGAATTTTCCTTGGGTCCGTCCCACGCTCCAGAACGGAAAACTTCACTTTTGTCCAGCAGCAGACGGGGAGGTGTCGTCCCACGACGGGGATATTGACAGCAGGGCCTGGAATCCTCGCGTGGTTGGATGTTTAGTTTTCAGTTCTGCCTCGTTCTGTTCTTGATAGGCCGTACTGGGGGGGGAGATGCGTTCTTCCTCCATGCGGCACTGAATCTTTGCTTTCCAGCTGTGACCGGAGTAGGGGAGTGGGGAGTCTATAAATAGCTGTCCAGAAATAGCAGCGGTCTAGGCTCCAGTGAGCCAGATCAGCCACTAGAGGAGGACTCATTCAAGGCAATGGGGAACAGGTCGGCTGGTGGGGGAAGTCCCCCACGGGAGTAGCAAGTTGTAAACTGAATTCTACGGAATGCATCCGATGAAGTGAGCTGTAGCTCATGAAAGCTCACGCTCAAATAAATGGGTTAGTCTCTAAGGGGCCACAAGTCCTCCTGTTCTTTTTGCAAGTTGTAAACTGTAGCTCACTGCAGCAGGGAAGTGGACACATCTGCTGCTAAGAAGGTGCCGTTTGGCTCCACGCTTTATTTCTTCAGGGAGTTCAAAAGACAAATAGTGGTTTCGCTGTTTAGTGGCCAGGTCTTTTGGGGACTTCACCTTTTGGGGGAATCCCCCTTCCTGTTGGAGAGGCACTGTGGTCTAGTGGCTAGGCGACTGGGCTCTGGAGACTGGGGTTCCATTGCTGGTTCTGCCATTGGCCGTCTGGGTGCTCTAGAGCAAGTCACTTCCCTGTCTGGGCCTCAGTTTTCTCCATCTGTACAATGGGGATAATGATACTGACAGGCCTGGACTAACCAATGTGTGCTTGCACATAGGCCCCTGCCCACCTGGAGGGGGAAAGAAAACCCCAAACTGAATGGTGCTACAACCCTATGCAATGCTGCTTGCTCAAATTTGGCCTGGCTGTCTGCCCTCCATCATGATGGAGAGATGACTGGGCCAAACTTGAGTGAGTGGTGCTCCAGCCGGGCGCTTGGCCCTCCTACTTCCACCAGGACTACCAAATCATCAGATGGCTGGATGCACCCTCCCCCCACCCGCTTGAGAACCTCCGTTCTGGGAGGTAGCTGTGCCTAGGACACCTTCTCTGTCTCGTTTAAGGAAGGAGGGGCAGCAAATTTCCATTGTGAACAGGGCCCCAAAATTCTTTAATCTGGCCCTCCTTTGTAAAGGGCTTTGAATCTAAAGATGGAAAAAGCTTTATAAGAGCTGAGTGCTATAATTATGTATCATTATTTATATTGTAATAGCACCTAGAGGCCAGGACCCTGTTGTGCTGGGCGCTGTACAAACACAACAAAGAAATGGTCCCTGCCCTGGAGAACGTACCGTCTAAGACCATAGACAATGGGTGGCTCCTACAAGCAGGAACTCTCTTCCTATGCCTCTGCACCTCACTGTGCCCCACGGGCCCTGATCTTGGCCAGGGCCTCCAACCATGAGTGCAATTCAGATAATGATTATGCAGACTCTTCTTGGTCATGGTCCCTTGCATCACTGGTTCTTCTAGGAGGCTAACGTCATGGGGATTGTCTTTTGGCCAGACTCTTCCAAGCAGCAGGTCATTTCCCTTTCAGGGATTGACCTGTAAACATCTGTCACCCTCTCTCTGCCAGGCATGCCCACAGTCACAGCCCCTCCAAGATGAACTGGGGCATCCTAATGCAGACAACAAGGAAAAAAGGGGGCTTGGAACAGGGTGGCCTGCCTCCCTGAAGGGCAGGGGCCCTGCTAGCCCTGTTCACTCATCTGATGCAGCTGAGAAGGGGACAGGTGTTCCATACAAAGAGCTGCAAGAAGCTGCAAGTTCCCGGGGAGAAGCCCTGAGAGCCTTGGCAGAGTTAGAAAGCCTCAGCTGGAAGTTTGGTTTATCCTTTGGGAGATTGTGGTGGGTTGGCCAATAACTGGTGCCCAGTTATTATGGGTGTGGTTGATAATCCCCCAGGCTGGTGAGGATGAGGAAGGTTTCTACTCCCCACATGCTGAGGAGGGAGTTGAGTTTTCAACCATTGCTGAGATCACCATCAAAGGTAGCCGGGAGCGTGGTCACTTGACCACTGGGAAGTGGACTGAGATCCCCCCACTTGGTCCAGTTAAGATGCTGAAGAGCTATTGACTAGTAATGACAGGCAATCACTAACCTGGGCTGGATTTGAACCACTGCGCTAAGGGCGAACGGCGCCAGTTCCCTTTCTGAGATACCTACCCCACTTTGTGTAGCTTGTGGGTCTGGTGCTCTGGTCCCTCGCTCCTTGTGTTGTCATTTACACCAGTGCAAAGGGCGTGTCAAATGCTGCAAGGCAGCCATGTTTTACGCTTGCTTTGCATTATTGTAAATTGCTGCCCAAGGCGCAGGGCAGTGGAATGTCAGGCCCAGCTTCGTTGTGCTCAGGGTGCTGGGTAGGATCTCAGCTAAGATGCACGGTCACATTCAGTCTAGAGATGGACAGAAAGCGTCGGATTCCCTGGGCCTCAGGCCCTCTTCTGCATCATCCAGGACCCACAGTTCTCAGTTGCTGGTTCCTGGACTGGCACATGGAGGCTCTGATCCAATTCTCAGTGAAGTTGATTTGAGTCTCTCCATTGACTTTCATAAGCACTGGATTGGGCCTCATGCTGCAGGCTTTGGTGACAGGTACCCTGGACTCTCCCTGGTTACGTTTGGTCCTGATTCAGCAAAGCATCTCAGCACGTGCTTGACTCAAGCATGTGCCTATGGTCTGGTCTGCCCACAGAAATTACACTAGGTTAATTCAATCGGCTTCTAAATCTATTGAATTAAATTGGTGAGACCTGCTTGTGTGGCCTCTCTGAAATCAGTTTAAGAGGGGTTACATCAGGGTAGATTCATTCAATAACAAACCAGTTTTGCTGATAAGCTAAACCAGTATAAGTTGTCCCAGTATAAATTATAAACCAGGGGGTTGTAAGGGAGGTTGTAGGGGGTTGCACCTGTTTGACTAAATCAGTATTTAAACTGATGCAACTTATCTGTGTGCAGGAGTAAAATTTTCAAAAATGCCTAAGTGCGTTAGGAGCCTACACCCCATTTTTAAAGGTGACTTCAGCTCCTACGGCCCAGATCCTAGAAAATATTTAGGTGCCTTTGAGGATCTGGGCCTACGTGCCTAGAGGATGTATTTTCAAAGGTATTTAGAGGCCTAAAGATGCAGATAGGTACCTAGTGGGATTTTTGCAAGTGCCTAAGCAAGTTAGGTACCTAACTCCCTTTGGTTTCAATGGGATTGTGGCTCCTAACCTGCTTTTGAAGATGCAACTATGTGTTTCTCTTCATCTTTAGGTGCCTAAATACCTCTAAAAATCTGGCACTAAGTCAGTGCTCAGGGCATAATGTAGCTATCTCAATCTAACTTTGAAGTGTAGACCAGGCATATGACACCCATTGCCGCCCACTGAAGTTAGCAGAGCTGAGGGGCCACGGCTGAAGCCAATGCTGGTGCTGTCGGCACCACTGGGAGGGGTCGTTTGCATGGACCTTAATGAACGGGGAGGCAGCGGGGGCCGGGGCTGGGCTGGTGAGGCTGACGGCTTGTCAGTAAATGTGGCAAACTGACGTTAATAAACAAGCTATCGCAAGCAGCCAGCCGGGCTTGGAGGAAACTCATTGCTTTTGCTGTTTGCTAAAGAAAAGACATTCGTAAAATAGGTTAGTCACAGATCTTTAAAAGGCAGCAACTACTCCCGCCAACTGCAGCCTGCCACGCGGAGTTAAATATCAAAGGGAATTCAGGAATACTTCGCACTTTCTTTCCTCCCCCCCACTTTAGTTTTTTATTGAAGTCGTGTTCGTGGATCATATAAAATTGGAGCTAACAATATGCCCATTCAGCCCACAGCCAAGGCCCATTCAGTGTGTGCCGTTTTTTTTCTCGTAACACCCCGCCAGTCTGTGTTTTACTAAGGGAGCTTGAATACGAAAAAGCAGCACATGCCTAGGTCCAGATTGCGCTATTAGGCTCAGGCCCGAGGATGGGGCTGCCCTATCCCGGGAGCCCCCCCGGGAAGGAATAGTACCTTTCCTCCCAGAGCTCTGCATTGCAAGAGGGAATGGATAGAAGGAGAGATCTTCATTGCATCTCTTTGCAGGATACAGCGCAGGGCGCTTGCCACACCTGGGTGTGGTTCCCTGCCCACGGGGGGGTCTGGCTCCACTCCCAGAGTCAAGCAAAGGCTGCCACGTGTGGAAGAATTGGGGGCGGTGGCCTGGCAGGGCCACTTTCGGGAGGGACTCCAGCCTGCGGGAATTCAGTGACGAAACAGCGACTTGTAACCCAGGCCGAAGCATCTTGCACTGATGTGGTGCATTAGGGGTGAGGGGGTCAAAAGAGCGCAGCTCCGAGTCCATACTCAGATTTGCACAAGGGCCCAGCCGCCCCTGGGGCGGATGTTGGGGGTTGACCCGCAGGTCGTCTATGGTTGAGCTCATTTGAGAATGTGGCCCCAGGTGTGGGAGCTGAGACCGCACCGTCCTTGGAAGCAAACCTACTACGAGAGGAGGATTCTCCAGCCTTGGCCCTCGAGTGCTTAGCCCTCCGTGAAATCTGGAGTCCCTTTTCCGTATAAATGGCCCATTGGTCCAGCACCCTCTCTCTTCGCAGGGATGGAGGAGCTTCCTTCTCCTCACGGAAGAAAGTTCTTGACGTGGTTTGGAAAAAGAACAGGCCAGCTCCTCCACTGGGTAGTTCTGTTGACTTCAATCCTATGATGATTTGCACCAGCTGGGGATCTGGCCCACTGACTCCCATGGACCCATGCTGATTTACACCGGCTGGGAATCTGGCCCATTATCTCCCATGGGGCGATGCTGATTTGTACCAGCTGGGGATCTGGCCCATTGTCTCCCATGGGGCAATGCTGATTTGCACCGGCTGGGGGTGTGGCTGTAGATGTTCCATGCTGCCTTCCCCAGGGCAACTTCCCCTGCACGGTGAACATGGCGGTAACTGCTTGGCCAGTGGCCCTGCAGGGGACTTACAGGACTGATTATAACCACCCAGACTGGGCATTCGCCTCCGTGCTGGCCCCGGTGCAATGATGCAGGGGAAGCAGCTGGTGCTTCCCTTAGCTGGGGCCACGGTGCCCAGTGCTGGCGAGCGCAGATTTCACGTACACCTCCGCTTCCCCTTGGGGGGCTTTGTGGGGTGCCGAACCCACAGGGTGCATGGCTAGCCCCTCTTCCACCCTCTCCGGCCCAGCCCGGGATGTCCCCTGCCCCGGGCTCCGTGCCAGGCATAGGGCCCCAAGCTGGCTTTCTGCTAGGCAGAGGGGTCGGAGCTGGCATAAAGGGGCTGCAGGCCAGCGCTGAACGGGGGGCCTGGACTTTCCATGGAGCTGAGGCAGCTGCACGGCTTCTGGGGCCTGATCCAAGGATTCCACTGAAGTCAACAGAAAGATTCCCAGTGACCGTGACGGGAACAGGAGTGGGCCCTTGAGGCCGCCTTGCTGTCCGTAGGAAAACTCCCAGTGACTTCAGCTGGCGCTGGATCATGCATTCTGAGGTCATTCTCCTTCCATTTGGATGCTGGAGCACTTCTTCACCTCGCTTATCCCGACAGCTTATTTGGTTCATTTCATTCCGTCGACGTAAGTGCCTGGGCATTCTACCTGTAATCCCTTCCCACTGCGAGTCCAGGAATCAAATCCCCACCAAGTCACTTCTTCCCCCAGCTGTTTGTCTTTTATTGAGTTCTTTCTGTGGCAAGACAACGTCACTCGGAAATATAAGTCGAAAGGGAAATTCTGAAGCGCCTTCCTGTTTCTTATATTATTCGGTGTAATAAATTCTCCATTCTCAAAGAGGTGACTAATATTTCAGGCCACTCTCTACTAAGCTGATTTCCTGGCTATGCAGAGCAGAAATATGAAGTTGAGGAATCGGAGTAACTGGAGTTTCTTGATATCTTCATTCCCTGTGTTATTCAGGTCCATAGCCAGCGGGCCAGCATTCAGGGGCGGCATAAAAAGCTTGGATTTTCTACGGAGTCTATGAGAGTTGGGTGTTGTTCTCCCCGTGACTTTTGATCTGATTCAAGCACCTAACTCCCCTGGGAGTCTGAAAATCCCAGCCTTCTGGTATATCCGTTACACTCAACCTACGGACGATTTACCTGGACAGAGAGGCAGTATAGTCCAATGGTTAGATCACTAGTTTGGGAGACTTGGGTTCAATTCCCAGTACTGCCCCAATCTGTGTGTGTGACCCTGAGCAAGTCACTTAGCCCCTCTGGGTATGTCTACACTACAAAAAAAAACAAAACAAAAAAACCCCCAAACCCAACCAAATCAGCGGCAGCGAGTCTCAGAGCTCGGCTCAAGTGACTTGGGCTCCCGCTCAGGGGTAAAAATTCAGTGCAGACATTCCCGCTCAGGCTGGAGCTGGGCTCTCAGACCCATCCCCCTCACCGCCTGACCAGGAATGTCTACACTGCAAACCCAAGTCAGCTGAGCTGGGCTCTGAGACTTGCTGCTGCTGGGTTTTGGGGATTTTTGGCAGTGTAGACGTAATCTGTGCCTCAGTTCCCCACCTGCAAAATGTGGGTAACAGCAGTGCTCTAGCTTGCAGGGGGAGTGTGAGGATAAACCCATTTAAGATTGTGAGGGGCTCAGATACTCTGGTACTAGGCCCAGAGAAGTACCTAAAATAGACAGAATCCCTTTCCCCATGGAAATCCTGCTTTCCATCGTTCCAAAGTGCAGTTGTAACATGCTGGCTTATCTAGCACTATGGTGGCTGGTCTACACAGAGAATAACTTACTACTGTTCCAGCTACTGGAGACGCTCCTTTAGCTCAACTAGGAGAGACCCAAGCTTGCTCAGGGCTAGATTCACTGCGCAGCATCCACAGTTGGGGCCTGATTATGGGTGCTGAGCTCTTGAAAATTCTGGCCCTAGCACGGACAGTTGTGGTTTCCCTCCCTGCTGTCAGCTCAGTCAGGAGGACTTCTTACGCTCATCCCAACGGGGAAACTCTGATGCCTTGATCATATTGCACAGCATCTTATCCCACAAACGGTCCCACTGAAGTCAGTGACTCTGCCCCTGAAGTGAGGAGCTGCCCAAGATGAATGGGGGGTGGGTGGGAAGGATTAGAATCTGTCCCTAAATTTGCTTCCCAAGAATACAGTTACAAGTCTCCTTGTTCTGTGGATTTTTCTTTTAACAAGGGCTGTCAATTAATCGCAGTTAACACAAGCGATTAACGCAAAAGCAATTAACTAGATTAAATCAAATAATCGCAACTTTAATCCCACCGTTAATCAATAATAGAATACCAGCTGACATTTATTATAAATATTTTTGGATGTTTTTCTACATTTTCAAATGTATTGATTTCAATTGCCACACAGAATATACGGTGCTTGCTTTATATTATTATTTTTGATGACAAATATTTGCGCGGTTCAAAAGATAACCGAAAGAAATCACATTTTTCAATTTGCCTCACACAGCTCAGTGGTTTGAGCTTTGGCCTGCTAAACCCAGGGTTGTGAGTTCAATCCTTTAGGGGGCCATTTAGGGATATGGGGCAAAAATTGGGGATTGGTACTGCTTTGAGCAGGGGGTTGGACTAGATGACCTCCTCAGGTCCCTTCCAACCCTGAGATTCTATGATTCTAAGTGCAATCTCTATCGTGAAATTGCGATTTATAAATATAGATTTTTTTTCACGTAATGTCACTCAAAACCTACAGGCCATTCAATGGACTTGAAGAGTCCATTTTTTCGCAACATCCAAGAAACGCTCTGGACACGTTTCAGCATAATCTCTTCAGTATGCATTACTGTTACAGCAAAGACTGCAGTGTCCAGGCAGCATCAATCCGGTGTGCCGTGACTCCAAGATCACTGTGATTGCTCAAAGATGGCCAGTGGTCGCCAGTCAAAGCAACAGCTCGTGCATTTTTTGGAAGCTCCACCTTTGTAGGCTTCTCGTTGTGATGTAGGTCACGTATTTGCGATGCAATGGTTCCTCGGGAGGGCAAGGAGTCTGACGGATTGGAAGATGCAATTTGAATAACATTCTGCCATTTACAATGCTGCGTGATCTACAGTCCATAGCTATCTGCTTTGCAATAGCATTGGGTAAGCTGTGGGTGATCAAGTATTGTTTGATCCATGGGCTTGTAGCCATCCCAAAACTCTGGAAGCGTACTCTGTCACGGCTGGCAGGATTCATTTGCAAGAACTGGAGATGAAATCATGGTTAGCGTGCAGATGATACTGCAGACTTGAAGTACGTTGACGGTGTTGGAACTCAGCCTTGCAACAGCTACAGATAACCCTCTTTATATCCAGGGACCAAGCTGGAAGTTTTCTTAAGAATAAACTTCTCATTCAAAATCCCTGAACTTTTGCTGCTTTGCTCATTAACTTTTTCCGACATTTAATCACCAGATCGTGAGAACACAACAGAACTGCGCTAATGTCCGCCAAGCGGTGAAGTACCATAAGTGAAGAGGGTCACATCAGAGGGGTGTTCAACTCGTGCTTGTTTTAAAAATACTGCGCTCATTTGTTTTGCATTAATCGCTTGCGTTCACTACGATTAACTGGCGGGCCCTGAAAAAAAAAAATTCTACCTTTGTAAGTTGCACGTTCACGACAAAGAGATTGCACTCCAGTACCTACCTGTCTGAGGTGACTTGAAAACCCACGATTTCTTTTATCTTTTTTTACAGTGCAAATATTTGTAATGAAAATAGTAACATCAAGTGAGCTCCGTGCACCTCCTGGTCTGTGCTGTGACTGAAATCAACACATTTGAAAATGTAGACAAATACCCGCAAATATTTATAATACATTTCCATTGTATTATTCTATTATTATTTAACAGTGCGATTAAACCTGTGATTAATTGCGACGATCTTTTTAATCTCGCGGTTAATTGTGATCCTTTTTTTTCATCATTTGACAGCCCTACTTTTAACCCAAGGTTTTTAAAAAGGCCACGTACCCTGATCTCTCCCAGTAACGGGCACAACAGGTGCACCAAACCCCACTCCTTGGGGTCCAATGTTTTACTCCAATTCTATTCTCTGTAGGTTCTCATCCCGCCCCCATCAAAGCAGTATCCCACTGGTCAGTCGGGCATGAAAGCGACGTGCTGGACATCTGTCCTTCTCTTTCCCATCCTCTCCTCCGGGGGAGAATTGTGTGGTTGCCATCCTGGAGCTTTGGGCTTGCTTAAATTTGCAGGGTCTAGCCCTCTGAACACCTTGCAGATAAGGACCGGGACCTTGCACTGGACTGGCTCGTCTGTGGGGAGCCAGCCCGGAGAGTGGAGGACAGCTCTGATGGGCACGTGGCATATGGGCATTTCCTGTCTTTAACAGAGCAAGGCCAAGCCACTGGCCCGACCCCAAGGTCCTACCCTGCCCGCCTCGGTCCCCAGACCATGGCTGGTGAGACAGCCCTGGTCAAGAGCAGAGCTGATCAATATTTCCCAAACCCTGCCAGTTATAACAGAGGCCTGGGAACTCCCGGCCCAGCTTCTCCCGGCTCCCTAGTGCCCATAAGTTTCCTGCCAACCCACCCGCCATCTCTGGATGAAATGCACCACCTCCCTTTGCCCAGCGCACACAGCCGCAGACTCCACTCCTTTCTCTGCCTCGCTTTCCTGACGCACAGGTGCAGTGGTGGACAGAAAACACAGGGGGCCAGCAGACAAGCTTAACATCTGCACAGGTGAGGAGACTGGGATCTGATGACTAACACAGATGCTTATCCAGCTGTCTGCGGCGGGGGGGGGAGAGTGTGTGTGTGTGGAGGTGGCAGGGTGTGTGTGGGTGTGTAATGACAGGTAAGGTGCCACAAGTCCTTCCTTTCTTTTTGTGAATACAGACGAACACGGCTGCTACTCTGAAACCTGTCATTATGCAAGGCACTGAAAAAATTTAATTTGTTAGTCTCTAAGGTGCCACAAGTACTCCTTTTCTTTGTGTGTGTGTGTATGTGTGTAGGCGGCAGGGTGGGTGTTGTGCTTGGAAGGATTTCATTTTTCCTGGGCCTTTATTTCCTTCCCGTCAGTTTCTTCAGCGATATCTGCATTGCGTGGGGTTAGATGATTCCACTCGTCTTGAGGGGACTGACGCTGGATTCCGCTAGTCCTTGGGAACAGTTCATGAATGACTCACCTGCAACTCAGGCTTGTGATTCATCCCTCCGCTGGGTTTTCGAAAGCAGCCCCCTCCCCTGCACACACGCACACACCAAGGTAAATACATAGTGTAGGCCCAGCGCTGCTCACACAAACAGGGCATGTCATCCTGTCATCAGCTTCTCCTCTCCTTCGCTGCTCCTTGAGCTTAACCCTTGGCAGGCGACGCTTCCAAAACCCTTTGCGCTCCCTGGAGCTGCAGCCTGCTTTAGTCACACTCCACAGGATGGACGGTGGGAGTGCCCTGGGGAATTTGTTTCTACACCAAAATAGTGCAGAGCTCCGGGGCCTGGTTTTCCATCACCCTGCCCCTGTGCAGTGCTTTACGTCAGGGCAAAGTGCGGGCGGATTGTTCCAGCCCTGGTAGTGCGTTATATCTGTTTGGCACCGCAAGGCGGAGTCGAATAAGGTGATGCTGCCAGCGTGAGACTGGGCTCCCGCTAGTGTGACTTATCGAGTAAGCAGTACCAGTGTGCGAGCCTTGGTCTGTATCAGTACAGTGCGTCTACATTATGGATTGCACTGGCCGGCCGCCAGCAGTGTAACCAAACCGGTGCCAGTTTCCCTAGACAATTAGCTTGTAAAGAAAGACTTGATTCCAGCTTTGGGGCCCAGAGCCAGGGCAGGATGGGGGGAAGCCTTCTTATTTCATCCCTGGTGCGCCCTTGCTGCTGGCTCTCATGTTCCTCCCGGTGTCAAACGGTTCCTACGCTAGTCCCTACACCTTCCTCTGAAGCGGCTGGTGCTGGAGACAGGACAGCAACTGAAGGGAGCTCTGGTTTGATCTAGTGCAGCCATTCCTAAATGCATCCCGATCTCCTTCCATGGATCCCCTGTTTTGCATCCCCAGAAAATAGAGGGTTAGAAAGTCAAGCTGTGGGTTGGTGCTGAAAGGAGCGAGGCCAGCTGCCAGGGTGAAGAAGATCCTAGCAAATGCTGCATCACCATGGAGACCTCCTTCCATCCTGCCCTTATGGCCCAGCGCATCAGTAGGGTAGCTGCAGCTGGTCAGCTGTCTCTTCGTGGCTCTTCCCACATTGCATGGACTCCTCCCACATTTTTTCAGACCACACCCCTCTGCCCTTTGCAGAGAATGGATCTGATCCTGCTCCCATGGGAATCAGCTGGAAGAGTCCCGTTGACTTCAGCGGGGCCAGATCTGTCTTTGTGAGTTGGCCTGGGGACAGGAGGCCGGATAGGAAAGTTTAGCTTCTGCATGAAGACAGGCCTTGTAGGAAGTTGCGACGCTCTTTGTCTTGCAAGCCACAGGAGGCTATAAACTTATATTTTCTGAGGATTTAAACCCTTTCTGCACCATTTTACTACAATGGACACCTACGGCCCATGACCCATAGAGCTGGCAGATTTGGTGTCGTTACCATAGTGAGTTGTGGATAGTTTCCCACTGTAGACTCCAAGCCAGGAAATACACCAGAGAGACTGACTTGCTGTAAACAGCTAGGGTTTCCAAAAGAGCCTAAGGGAGTTAGACACCTCTTGACAGTCAGTGGGATTTGGGTCCCTAGCCTCTAAGAATTTTCCAGCCCCTAAACAGAACATATTTTCAAGTTGGGTTTCTCCATCCTGGCAAAGTAGGCAGAAAGAAAAGCTATCTGGGGATTTCGCAGTGAATGGAGAATGTGGTGTGCAGTATTGAGACTGGAATGGGGCCAAGTGGTTGATATTTTCCCCAGCGCATCTCGGAAATATTTGAGAACCATCTGCCAGCATCAGATTTACAGCCTGCCCACAGAAACTTCACCTCACACCTCTGGCTCCTCATCCTCTCATATCCGGGGCTACGTCGCAGCCTCTTCTGGGCCAAAAGCCCGGGAGAGCAAGCATCTGATCCCAGACCGGCCCAGTGTCGGAGAGTTTGAAGCCAGAAGAGACACCAGACCTTCTCATCTGACCTCCCGCATATCACATGCCACCCACTCCAGCACCCGCACACTGAACCCGGCAACCCAAACTGACCCAAAGTATCATAGCCCACAGGAAGTGACACTATGGTGTGCCACAGGCAGAAAACAGGAGGGACCAAGGTGCCCCCAAGTGCAGGCAATTGATTGAGCGAGCCCCAGATGATCCTGGCAAGCGACCTGCACCCCACGCTGCAGAGGAAGGCGAAAAATGAGTTGACGGATCCCTTTGTGCGGCTCGGGGCTTGCTGTGTTTTACCACATGTGGTAATTAGGGGGATAGAGACTCCCACTTGCGGAATGAAGGGCCAAAACTCAGGGACAAACCACTGGCTTACAGTTTGCATCTCCAAGCACCCCACAGCCTTACAACCGTGCCCCCGCTGGGCCAAATTCGCTTCTGGTGTGAACAGCTCCACGGACTGCATCAATTGATGCAGCAGAGAATTTGGCCTTCAAGGTGGTATGCGTGGATCCCCGCATTGGATGTTCGAACCTGTAAGGGCACTGCCGAGTGTTGGCCTGCTAAATAACATCACTAGAGTCCAGCATCGCCATGGGAAATCCGGCCCGGGGTCCATCCAATCCAATGCCAGCAGCTTTCTGCAGGAGGCCATTGTGGGATAACTGACCCCAAGGAACATTTTTCCTCCTGACCCCATCCGGATGACTTACGCCCTGAAGCAGGAGGGTTTATAGCACTTCCAAAATTCTTGGGGCCGGATTCCTCTTGAGGCATTCTAGCCACGTAAAGGGGCCTTCAAGTGGTGATTTCCGGGACTATAGACTTCTGTGTGGGGAGCTGGTGCAGCTTTCTGCCAGGGGAGAGAGCTCCCCCTCAGCTGGGGAATTCTCAGCTGGCCAGCTATGGTTCTATGCTGGCTCCTTTGTGCCCCTGCAGAACTGAATCTGGGCCTGCAGCTCTAAACCTCGAGCCAGTTTAAAAAAAGATTTCTGCTGCCTTTCGCTGCTTGGGCACATGGAACCCGCTGCAAGAAATCTACCGAGATTTAAAGGCACAGGACACAGAAATAGCCAGAACAGTTCCTGCTGTTAAAACCCTAGAAAGGTAGGGCTGGAAGGGTCGTCCCCCCGCCATGCTGATATGAGGACATGCATGTTCCCTACTGCCAGTTTAACTCCACCATAAACTGTCTCCGTGAGGGCAGCATCCTTTTTGATCGTCCTGTTGTTCTTTGTCCTCCACGCCTTCTCTTCCCCCTGGATGGAACCCAATCCAAGATGTGCCTTGGGTGTCAGTACGGCCAGACCACGGTAACCTTCTCCATCTAAGGACTGAGTCTGCAGACTGCTGACCCGTAGGGGGCAGCACTTCCACGTTGGTTCTGCGATCTTGCCAATGAATTCCCGAGTCTTCTTAACCTACGCTGGTGGAACGCGTTCAGCTTCCTTTTGGGGACTTCCCCCATCTGCCACGTCTCTGAGGCAGACCACAGAGTTGGAAAGACAATAGCGGTGTATTGCCTTACTATGCCCATTTCACAGATAGGGAAACCGAGTCACGGAGCGTTGCTGTGACTCGCCCAAGACAGCTGAGGGAGTCAAGATCAGAGGTGGGATTAGGACCCAGGAGTCCTGACTCCCATGACCACTGGGCCCTTCAGTTTGCTGACAGCAATAAGTTTGCCCTGCAGCAGGCCAGAGCTAAGGGAGAGCAAACTGGATTCCCCTCCGCCTTGCGCAACAGCAGCAGAGTCCCCAGCTCCGTTCTGAAGGCAGGACCGACGAAAGGGGAAGCTGGATTTTCCAGTCCCAGGTGGAATCTGAAGCAGGAGTAGTTTAAGAGGAAAAAAAATATTTTGACTTGTGCACTGAGCTAATTTACCCTGGGGTCATGCAGAGGGGGTAGATAGGGAAACCCCAGGGGATCACCGATCTCTGCTCAGAAAGCTGTTTAATTGCTCAATGAGTTTCCATGGGCAATGTAGGGTCACCAGTTAAACACAAACACACACACACAGACACGCTGCTGGGTGTGCTGTGGAGCTATCCTACAAATACCAAGGGGCCAGATTTTCAAATGTGCCCAAATCACTTAGGAGCCTAAGATCCATTTTCAAAAGTCTCTTAGGGCCAGATTTTCAAAGGCCTTTATGTGCTTAAAGATGTAGATAGGCACCTAGTGGGATTATCAAACGCACCCAAGCAGCTTAGGTGCCTAATTCCCCTGGGAGATAGGCACCTAACTTGCTCCCCACAAAGTGCCCATCTATGTATTTAGGTGCATAGAAACTGCCCTTAGGAGCCTACATCTCACTGGCTTTCCAATGAGATTTGGACTCCTAAACTCCAGATCCTCCAAGGTATTTAGGCACCTGATGCCCATTGATTTAAATGGGAGGAGCCTAAATGTAGCAGGGAGGAGCTCTGCTCTCACTCCCTAGGGAGAAGGACGAGTTCTCGGGGAGAGGAAGCCCCGGGGATCCTGCCCTGGTCTGCAGAGTCTGGCAAGACGCTGAGAAGGGCAGTAGCCACAGGGAGTGGTGGCAGCTCAGGCTGGTAAATCCCGAGGCGAGCGTCCCCTGTGACCGGTGGCTTTAAAAATTTGATTCCTCCCCTCCCCGGGATCCATTTAGGCACCAAAATAAATGGCCAGGTCTTTGTCGTAGGTCAGCCTGTAGTGCACTGGGGTGGGGGGCAGAGCACTGCTGGGAAACCCAGCCCTGGTTGTGGGTGCTGACTCTGAGCCCTGGGGAATTGTCCCCGAAGGCTCAGCAGGTGAGCGAGGTCTCTTAGTACCACAGAATGATGACCTTGCCTGTCCCTGTCTGAGCCTGGAGCGCGGTGGCCTGGCTTCCCTCTGCTCCAGACGCCGGGGTTATTTCTAACGTGCTGTTTGCCCACTTGGCTTTAATAGTAAATTGATTACAGAGGTCCAGGCTGGGCCGAACTCCTCTGCCAAGATATTACAGCCTGCAAAAGAGTACAAGCACAAGGCGTGTGTCAGAGCTTGGCGCATCTCCACTGGCTTCCGGGGCAGACAGAAGAGCCTTGGCAGGGTCAAAGTGGGACCCAGACTGTCTTTGTAAAAACTCTGGGGTTTAGACATGACTTAAAAAAAAAATCCAGACAAAACAAACCTACATCCCCTGAGGTATCTGCATCTCAAACATAGTGCTAATGCACTAAAAGCCAAGTCTCCTCTCCCTTGAGCTCAAGGAGAATTTCCTTTGTGTTGTCAGTATAGGGCTGATGACACACAGGTAAGAAGTTCTGATTCCATGTAGTAGCGAGCAGTGCTCTCTCTCTGACCCCCCACCCCTCGATGGAGTATTATCCCCATTTTACAGATGAGGAAACTGGAGCACAAAGAGGTCAAGTGACCTGTCTGAGACTGTACAGCAAATCTGTGGCAGAGATGAGACTGGTTCTTCAGGAATTCCCAGGCCACTAGACAACACTGCTGCCACATTACTCTGTTCTCCAAGGGGCCTGAAGATCTGAGCGCCCGGGATATAGAGAGCCACGCTGCCATTGCTGTCTCTGAAGAATCAGGGCATGGTCCTCTCCCTCCCGCCCAAAAAGACAAACTGGGGCAAGGGGTGAGGATCAAGCCCTGGGTCCCCTTTGGTGGTAGCAGGGGTGGGGGGCTGTTGGGAAGCTGGTTCCAGCTCCCTGATTCTCCTCCCAGTTCCAGTGTAGTGCCACCTTGGGGCTGCTCTCACTTACACCAACTAGCCCAAGAGACCACCTGCCAACAGAGCGGGAGCACAACATGCTCTGGCTGCTCCTCTTCCCTGTCCCTTGCGCTGATCTATAATCTATATCCCTAATCCTGCCATGAGCAATCAGGGAGCGGGCTCAAGCTGCAGGATCAGGGCTTGAGTTCCTAACATATGAGACTGTAGGGAATTAAAAGCAAGAGAATTTTTAAAACCCAAGTTATCTGCCATTCTTTATAGGCTGTGTTTACCTGCCACATGTCTTGCATCCTGGTTTTCATGGTGGCAAGTCAGTTTCATTTTCAGGTTGGCAGGGCTGCAATTGCTGCAGTTCAGACATTCATTTGTTTAAAAGCAACTGATGGCACTAGTTGTCGGGATTTGTCTTTGAATTGTGGAAGTCTTTGCACCGGTTTGAGGCTGGCTTGGTTCTGGCCACCTTTGAAGTTGGAGCGAAGTTAAAGTTGAGGGCATTCCTTTAATATTGAGTTGTCTTCAACTGGACAATGCAGGTGCACAAAGTTAAGCGCGTGTGTGCAGGATCGGGGCCCAGGACGGTCATGTTTTCACCTCCTTTGCACTCATTTTGCCAGGGTGACAGAAAATGGTGAAGGGGGCTCTGTTCTCTGGAGTGAGTGTGTGCAGGATCAGGCCCTTAAATTGTGTAAGTGGCGTCATGGGGATTACCAGAAGAGAGAGACAAACGTGTAAAAAGCAGTCAGGACTCGTTCAAGGTGGCTTAGAGGAGTGTTAATTGGTGCATAAGGAGCCAGATTCTGAGCTCTTTCCAGAATTACTCTGGATTTACACCTGGCCTCACTCTGGATTCGCTTTGCTGTAAGTGGGATCATACACTCTCACTTTCTGTATCCTAGGGCTGGGAGTGTTGCCTTACCGGAGAGAGAGTCCAGCGAAGGGCAACAAAGATGATTAGGGGTCTAGAACAAATGACTTATGAGGAGAGGCTGAGGGAGCTGGGATTGTTTAGCCTGCAGAAGAGAAGAATGAGGGGGGATTTGATAGCTGCTTTCAACTACCTGAAAGGGGGTTCCAAAGAGGATGGCTCGAGACTGTTCTCAATGGTAGCAGATGACAGAACGAGGAGTAATGGTCTTAAGTTGCAGTGGGGGAGGTTTAGATTGGATATTAGGAAAAACTTTTTCACTAAGAGGGTGGTGAAACACTGGAATGCGTTACCTAGGGAGGTGGTAGAATCTCCTTCCTTAGAGGTTTTTAAGGTCAGGCTTGACAAAGCCCTGGCTGGGATGATTTAACTGGGAATTGGTCCTGCTTCGAGCAGGGGGTTGGACTAGATGACCTTCTGGGGTCCCTTCCAACCCTGATATTCTATGATTCTATGATTCTATGATACCGTGAAGGTTGCCTACCACTTCCCATTAGAATATCCTGTTCCCAGTTGCTTAAAACGTTGCCAAACGTTAACGGGTGGGGACGATGTTTTCCATGCCCGGTATCGACCTCACGCTGAATTTTTCTGGAAAGTTTCACCTCAAACAGTTCAGCCATTTCAGAGAGTGAGAACAGGGGAAACCCACTTGTTTTGCTCATGTTACAAAACCTCTTGCCACCATTTCTTCAGGAAGTGCCTCCATGCTTTGGAGCAGGGGTTTGGAACTGGGCAGGAGTCAGGCCTGTGCCTTTTGCCAGCTCTGTGAAAATGTGCCCAAAGTTGGCCAAGTTATAAGTCTCGGCAAAAATTAAATTTGCACATGCTCAGTAGAGACTTGTTAGAGCTCGGGTGATAAATTCTGCCAAAGATGCCATCCGCACGGAGCATGCTCCATCCCCCTCATAGCTCCTACGTGTGACCAGATTGTGCATGTGACATCCGCACAGAGCAATTTAGCATGCTCCAGCCCAGGACTGCAGGGACCGAGCAGGACTTTCCCTTGCAATTGCTTTGTCTGGCTGCCAGGGGTTGCTGCCACACCAGGAGATCGGGGTGGGTAGGGGCTCTGTGCTCTCAGTGCTCCCCCAGCTGGAGCCCAGGCAGCCTGGAAGAGAAGGAGGGAGGTGAAGGCTGATTGGGATGAGGATGGGGAGGAGATGTGAAAAGGGATTGCAGGAGCCAGAGGTGGGGAGGAGCGGAGGCAAGGAGAGGGGTGGGGGAGGATATGGGTGCAGAGGAGGGGGACAGGAGCTGGGCAAGGGAGTAGATAGGAGAAGGGGGGGGCAGGGGCAGGAGCCAGGGAGGAGTGACTAGTGGCAGAGGGGGATGGGACAGGCCAGAGGCACAGGGGCCGGTTGGTCTAAACTGCTAGCGCTCACTCCAGCTCCCTAAGCTGAAACTGAACCCAGGAGTCCTGAGCCTCCACCTTCCTCTGCTGCTGAAACCCACCGGCCCACGGCGTCGCAAACTGGGCCCTCAAAACGAGTGGACGCTTTTGCCACATCTTGGCCCGGGTGCGTCTCTGGGCCTCAGTTTCCCGTCTGTAAAATGGGGATCCTGGGCCCTCTCCCAGGGCGGTTGACACGCTAAGCGCGCAAGGGGCCGTGACACGCCCGGGGCGCCCCGGCGGGGAGGAGCGCCCCGGGGAGGAAGGAACCACGCCGCAGTCGGCGCGGGGGTTCGGGCGGCGTGCGGGAGGTGAGGCCCAGGGCTGCATATGGACCGAGGAGGAAAAGCCACAGGGCCTGACGGCATGAGCCTGGGGCCGAGGCACAAGGGGCCCGAATTCGGGTTGCCCCCCGGGAGGGGGTGGAGGGGGCAATTCACGGCATGGGCTCACTTTTGAGCGCTGGGCTTTGCAAACCTCTGCTCACCTCCTTCCCTGGAGGGGCGACCCTTTGCAGCCAGGCCTCAAGCTGCCCCCTCCCCCCCAAAAAAATATTCCTCTGGCCCTTTAAGACAGTGTCGCTGAGGCCACGCCCCCCGGGGACCAGGCACAGGAGGGGGGAGGAGGAGAGTGGCGGCGGCGGCGGCGGCCGAGGGGTGGGGGGGGGAGAGGAGGCTATTTTTAGCCCAGGGTTCCGTCACGTGACGGTGAGTGACGTCACCGAATGTTGTTGTTGGTGGCGGGGCCGGAGGGAGCGAGCGGAGCCAGCTGCAAAGATGGAGGAGAGGCGGAGCGGGCGCTGAAGGAGCCGGAGCGGGGGGCAGCCGGATCCCTGGCGGAGGTGGGGCAGAGCCAGCGCAGGGAGGGGGCCCCGAGCCCGGCTGGGCCCAGCTGCAGCCACCCCCCCTCTGCCCCCCCCCCGGGGGCAGCAGCGCTGCAGGTAAGGGAGGGGCCCGCCCGCCCCGGGGACGCAGCGCCCCAGCCTCTCCCGGGCTCCTGCCCCGTGCCAGGGGAAGGGGAGCCGGCCCGGCGGCGCTCCTGACCCCGGGGGGGGGGGGCGTGCAGGGTGCAGCCCCCCCCCCAAGAACAGGCTTTCCAGCGGCTGCAGGGAAGCCTTACCTGTTACAGGTAACCGACCTGTGCGTGCCCAGGGGAGCAGGGGCCCGGGGGCGCCCAGCAGCTGTTGGTGGCTCAGGGCTTTGTTAGGGAATGTTGCAGGGAGAGGAAGCGCTGGGGAGGTGGGGGGGGGCGAATTGGGCTGGGCGGGTGTGGGGGAGGCAGGCACCGCCTGGCAGGTGCATTTGCAACGTGTGTGCACCCTTGGGTCGGGGTTGCTCATGCATCCTGCTGCCAGAGATGCCCCGTCCTTCCCTGGGATGGGTAAAAGTCTTTTTTTGGGGGGTGGGGGGGCATCCAGGCCCCTGGGTGTGCAGGGGCTGCCAGGACGGGCCCTGGGACAAAAGGCAGAGACTGGATGGTTATGAAACGGCAGCGCAGAATGCCCAGGCTGCCTGCGTGTATGGGGGGGGGGGTGATCCGGCGCAGGGGGGTTGGCAGCGGGAACGTTGCCTCCTTTCGTCAGGACTGGCTGAGCTCCAGCTTGTGTTGTGTGTGTCTGTCTGTCTGTCTGGTTGGTAGGTAGGTCGCGATTCGGAGGATGTGCCTGGGGGTGTGAGACAGGCTGTGTGCGCGCCAATCGCACCGCACTCCTTGGAAGCAAATCGGGGGCACATGGCTCTAGATGAGCAGCGGTGGTTGGGGGGGCAGGGTGGTGGGGTGGTTTTTCCCCTGGGGGCCTTTAAATGGGAGGGGGATCGTTCTGGAGCTCCCCAAGAGGGTGCATGCTCCCCCGGCTGCATTCCCTTACTGGTGCCTGGCCTTTGCAGCTTCTGGAGACTACTTGTGGGGTGCAGCCCTGCCTCCACCCCCTGGATCCCTTTCTCTGGACACCTGCCCTCGTAAGGGCTTAAACTTTGTGCCGTAGAGACCAAGGGGATGCAAAGCCGGTTTGGATGCATGAACACCCCCAAATCCCCATTATTTCAAATCGAAATCTTGTCTCTTGACCTTCTCGCTGGACGGCTTCGGCACTTCGTTTCCCCATTGCTGGCTGGGATGGGAGAAGGAAAACGGGTGTATTATTGCCCATGAGACAAAGGTTTGCTGATGCCTCGTATTGCACGCTAGCCGTGTGCTATAAATACAAAGCGGGGTGTGTGTGTGTGCACGTGGGGGGAATGAAAAGGCTCCAGAGCAGCAGCTGCTCTTAAATAATTTATACTTCCTACTTGCATCCTTTTGAGGAGGACCGTCTGGAATATTGCAGCGCTTGCAGCCTCATTGCCGGGCGATGGGTTTTGTTCCTGTGGTCCCTGGGCCGTTCTGCTGGTGGATGCGTTTGCTCCTGCACCTCTGGTCTTTGGGGCTCGTTTTCCCTTTTGCTTTTGGAGCTAGATGGCTTGCCTGCTGAGGCTGGGGGGGCGGGAGGGGATGATGGGGGGGTGTGGGATTCACTCCTCTCCCTGCTTTCCTTCTCCATCTGTCCCTTGTTATCCTTGCAGGTGACCAGCAAAATGGGGCCATGGTAGGAAAGATGTTCCTCCGGGAAAACTGCTTGCTAATGGCTTGTCTGTGTGTTCTGTTCAGATCACCAGGCCCAGTGCGCCCCGGTGCTGCAAAGGGTGAGCCAGATTCTGCTCTTGGCCACGCTGGTGTAAATCCGGAGTAACGCTATTGACTTTGGCGGGGTTACTGTGGATGGATGCGGGTATAGCTGAGAGCAGAACCTAGGGTGCGAGCTGGTATGCACGGTGCAATATGCAGTCTGGTGGTGACCGTGAAGAACCCCGGCAGGATCAGAGAAGTTAGAGCTGAGAGATTGGTCAGGTGCCACCCAGCCCATGGGGGAATGGACGACAAATGCTCTTCCCTTGGACAGGTCTTTCCATGCCCTCACGTAGCTCGCTGCCGGGAAATGTTTCCTAGTATTCATCCTCGGTTTTTTTCCTCTCCGTTCCTGTCCTCCTTGCGTAATAAGTAATGCCTCCTCCCTGCGTGCTTACACCCTTTCGGATGTCTGCAGAGCGTTACTATTTCTGTCTGCCCATTGTTTAACTCTTTAAACCTTTCCTCCCAAGGCAGAGCCCTTCGCTAGTTTGTTTCTCTTCTCTGAACTCCCTCCTCGCTCTCGGGGCTCACGCTGTGCCCGGGACGGGGTGTGATCTTCCAGATGCCATCGCTCCTACCCTAGAGGAGGCAGGATGATGGTTACAGAGGCCTCAATTGGGATCAGGGTCTCATTGTGCTGAGAGCTGGACCAATTTACCATGAGACAGTCCCTGCTCAAAGGAGCATATGGTTTGAATGGGGACAAGGGGTGTGGAACACTAAGAGGAACATGAACAGCACTGAGAAGGGAGTTTGGTCTAGTGGTTTGAGCAGGGGCGGACTGGCAAGTAGGACTCCTGGCTTTTAGCCCTAGCTCTGGGAGAAGAGGGGAATCGGATGGGTTAGGGCGAGGGTGAACAGGACCTTGCTTTATATTTCTCTAATTCAGACAGAAATTAATTCAGGGAAGTCCTCTGGCCTGTGTGATCGAGGAGGTCAGAGCAGATGATCACAAGAATCTCTTCTGGCTTAATAGATGAAACATTTGCTCGTCCCAAGAGTTCAAAAATCACGAGATGGGCATAATAAATTTCATGCTTTTTTTAAATGTGGGGTTCTTCTTCTTTGACTTCCGGTGCAGCTGCCTTTTGAGGCTTCATGGTTTCAAGCTTTTCTTTGCGACCATGAGGAGCAGAGAATTCTTGAGGTAGGTGAAGGCTGTGAGATGCTCCTCCTGTAATCACATGACTGCTTGTAAGAAAAAAGCCCCGGGTCCCAAGACGTGCAATAAAGTCACAAGCGTTGGCAGTGCTGTGTGCCCTTAAGTACGAGCCTGGTCCAGAGCCCGTTGAAGTTAATGGAAAGGGTCCCGTTGATTTCAGTGGGCCTTAGATTCAGTTAGGGTGACCAGATGTCCCGATTTATAGGGACCGTCCCGATTTTCGGGGCTTTGTCTTACATAGGCTCCAATTGTCCCCCCACTCCGTGTCCCGATTTTTCACACTTGCTCTCTAGTCACCCTAGATTCAGTCCTATGGACTGGACTTTCCAAAGCTCTCAGTCCCCAGCAGCTCCCATTGTCTCAGTGGGAACATGAGCATTCTGGAGGATCCAGCCCTACAGTGTCTGCTTTGGAGGAAAATCCCTGGCTTTACGTTATTATCCTTGGGGTTTCCAGTTCCATTTTTTTAATGTTTACATCTCTTCTTGGTACCCCATTGTTAACCACTTGATGGGGCTCCCTAAAGACCTCACTTTATCCCTTTCCAATGGGACAAGTCTGTCCCGGGCGAGACCTCACTTTATCCCTCTCCAATGGGACAAGTGTGTCTCAGAGGGGCCTCACATCCTGCCGTGGGGCACGAGAGCCTCTCGAGAGATTCAGCAGGAAGAAATTATTATTAGTTTATGAGCCTTCTTGCTGTAGCACTTTGGAGCTATAGTCATGGACCAGGACCCGTCCTGCTTGGCGCTGTACAAAACACTGAATGAAGAGACAGCCCCTGTCCCAAGGCTCTTACTAACCTTGGCCCAAATTCAGATCTTCCCTGGGTTGTCTCGAAATTTGTCAGAAATTTGCAGACTCAGATCTTAAATGTTGTGGCTAATTTTGGAATCATGATTTTGGCAGCCAAATCCCTTCGGTGGCTTTGAAAACTGGAGCCTTATTTGTTGTCCTTTTAGTACTGCCACGCTTGAAAGCTAGGCTCTGGGCTGCAGGCAGGGCCAGTGCGCGGCTTGGTATTCAAAGCTTTGGCCCAGCGGATTTCTGATCCGATCAGAGGGGATTTGATTTCAGAAAGGGCCTTTCCTGATTAATTATGTAGCTAGCACTGCTCACTCAGAAAGGGTCCACAGGGGTTTTCCGTGCTGCTGTATGTACAGAGACTCTAAATGCAGCTGATTCTGGGGTGGGGGAGGAAATAGCAGCTGGTGCGTGGAGGGTAAACTTTGTCTGAGCAGAGCTATAGGCCCATGAAAGATGCCATGGGCTCTTGCTGTGCGGAGAGGATTTATTAAAAAGATCCACCCATGGACCTCAGTGGGTTTTACTCTCCTCTCTCTTAGGCTGCCTTTCTGACTTACGGGGGGCTAAATGAGAGAAGATTAGGGCCCACTTGATCTATGATCTGTAGCGTCTAGAAGTCCCTGCTGAGATCCGGGCTGCATTGTGTACACACGCATCATAAGAGACAGGAGCTAACTGTCTAACACACAAGGCAAAGGAAGGATTATCTCCATTTTACTGTTGGGACAGTGAGGCACTAAGGGACTTGCCTGAGGTTGCACAGGGAGTGTGTGGCACAGCAGATCTACCAAGTTGCAATGCAGAGCTTTAACCACAAGACACGCCCTCTCCAGGAAGGATGCTCGATGGAGACAGGCTTGCTCGGATTTGAAGCTGTGATTCCGGGGAGCGTTTAATGAAATCCTAGTGTTGTGGTTGTGGATGGGCATTTTGCTACTGACTTCAACAGGGCCAGGATTTCATCCCGGGCTAATGGCTATGAAGCCATCTCAAAAATGCAGCTGTGCTCCATGGTTGTGTCTGTGACTCCAACCAAATGTTCACAGTTGACTAGAGGAAGGATGGGGCTGGTGGGTTTTTGTTTTAAGCTGTCTGCCCTGGAAACTCATCTGTGCATCCAGCTGGACTTTTTCCTTCTCCCCCGTCGTCCTGTCATCTGGATCCAGCCTGCAGAATCTTTCCCTCGGTGACACCTGTGTGGCCCTGCTGTCTTCAAGTGCAACCGGAACTGGAACTTAGTTAATGGATTCCACTGCTGACGTGGGAGTCTGAGCTGAATTCAGCCCATTGTCTCATAGCTCTGCAGGGTTAGTGTGAATGAGAAGCGTTGGCTGCTACAATCAATAGGTCTGACTGTGATATGAGCAGCTCTGTAGGGTAGGAGGGGGCTGGTTTCTTTACACCATCGTTTCTGTGAGCAGAACCGCGTTTTAAGGGACTGCTAGACCCCGTGTGGGCTGGATTTCAGGATTGTGGCTGATACTGACCAGTGTAGTAATGAGGTGGTTCGAGTACAGGCTTGGACATGAAGGCCTTTTCTTGTGGGATGAGGTGGGGAAGATACTTGGCCAACCCCCTGGAGTTATTCCTCTTGGGCCAGATCTCCAGCTGGTGTAAATTGGGATAGCTCCAGTGTGTTCTTTACCTGCCATAGGAGCGTGATCTAATGGGTAGGATTGGGTGGATCAGTGAGCCTGGAATGTGTTACCATCTCTGCCACTGAGCTGTCGGGTGACCTTGGGCAAGTCGCTTCCCGGCTCTGTGCCTCTGTTTTTCCTCCCACCTGGTGTATTTAGACTGTAAGGCCTGGTCTACGCTTTCCCGGCATAGTTGTGTTGGTTAGAGGTGGGATTCTTACGTAGCTGGGCGGATAAAAGCCTGACTGCGGTCAGTTCTATCCATATAAAAGCCCTGATAGCTCAGTGAAGCTGGCCAAGGGAAACTGGCTAGTGTCGCAGTTGGTTTCCCTTAGCAGACTTCCAGTTTAAAGAGCTGGCTGCAGGGGGAAACTGGCTGGAGTTTGTCAGTTTCCTTCTGCAAGCTGTTTATATCGCCCAGGGGCGAGTCCTTTTGTGGTCCCTCTGCGGGCCTGGACCATGGGGGATCTGAGTCTGTCACAGCCCCAGATCTAGGAGGATTGGTCCCTTAGCTGCAGCTGTAGGAGCTTTGTGCTTTTTGCTCTGGAGGTCTCCCGTTAAATCCCTGCATGCTGGCCACGGTGGTACCCCTCCCCCCATCACATAAGGAGCTGGGAGTGGAAGGGTCTGTGCTATCCATTGCCTTTTAGCAGGCTCCCTATGCACTGCAAAGAAGCTGGCTAGAAGGCCCGGTGGGTTTTCCCTCTGCAGGCCTCCTGGGTGAAAGCCCTCCTGGCTCTTGCGGTTTCTGATAACCCTGCCGTCAATCAGGGAGTGCTCCAGCCGGGGTTGGATGAGCAAAACTGGGAGGATAAAATGGCTCAGTTACTTGCAGCAGCAGGGGTCAGGGTCCAGAGTGGGGTTTGAACCCAGCAACTTCAGGGCTAAGATCACGAGGCTCTGCTGCGCTGGCGGGAGGAGGAGCACCATTCGCTTGCCGTTGCGGGAGACTTTTATCCTCTTTTGTGGACCAGTGTCGCAGAACGACTGACCCTCGGGGAGGGTGTAGTTCATCTGTGACTGGTCAGCTGATTTCCAGTTGAGGCGAGATGGTATCTGGGCCATACGAAGAGACAGCCCCCGGGGTGAGGGAGTGTCAGAATGGGGTTGGTGGAAGCTGTCTGAGAACAGAGGAGGGAGAGCTGGAGCAGGGGACAATTTCCTGCGGAAGGAGCAGCAAGAGACCTGGGGTACCAGAAACTGGGAGCTGCTGGTGAGGTGCTGGGAGGACTGGGCTGGGGCGCGCTGCAGGAAGGCTCATGCAGAGGCCGGTAGGAAGGAGGGCAAGAACCAGCTTTGGTTGTTGTGAGCGGGGCCCAGAAGCCAGGCGTTGGCCGGGGAGGGAGGTTCCTCCGAGCAGGGGTAGGACCGTCAGGTGAGGAGGCTTGGAAGCTGCAGGCAGGAGACCTGAGGTGACTTCGGGGAGAGAAGCGGGCTTGGAGCTCCCAGGGGGGATGGGCTGCGGAGCGGGGCCCTACCAATGGGACTGCGGGGTTAATGACTCTGGGGTGGGTGACCTGACGTTGAAGAGCTGCTGTGTTGTAACCTCGTCTTACCCCGGGGTTTGGGGAGGAACTGGGGCCTGTGGCTCCGAGGGGTTTGAATTCGCTGCTAGCGCATTCCTCTGCATGGGTGGCTGAAGTTGGAAACCGAGGCAGGTTGTGTCAGCACCCACGTTGGAGGGTTTCCCCCGTTAACGACCAGCCACTAGCGGGGCAAAGACCCACATTCTCCTGGCACAGCTGTTCTCCACCGGACCCATTCTGGGCACCCCTGGAAATCCCTTCGTCTATGTAGGTTTTTGGAACGTGCTCATATCCGGAGTAGCCATTTGTAGGCAGAACCCCCCCCCCCCATGCCCCCTGCCCATTTAGCAGCGTGGGAAAGGCTGGATGGCCGTTTTCTTCTGCCTGGCTTGTGACCCCCTGGCCATAGGGGCAGGATCTCTTTCCTGAGAGCTCCGTTCAAGCTGCCCCAAGCACGCCCTCCCTCGCTGGGTTCTGCTCTCCGCCCCTCCCCTGCGGTCGGTCGAGCCTTATGGGTTGCCGGCTGTATTTGCTTTAGCACTCAACCGTGCTGCGAAAACCACTGAGTCAGGTGGCCCCGCTTGTCCCATGCCAGGGCTAGAGCGTGGTCTGGGCTGGCGGCGAACACGGGACCGGGTTGCCTCCCCGAGCCGGGCCACGGTGTGAAAGCGTGCCAGCAGACCCAAGGCCTGGGCAGGCTGAGACGTGTTGGAACGGCCGGTGGGGGTGGTGGGTGGCAGGGGGAGGCATGTCGGGCGGGGTGGTGCAGGTGGGACCAGAGATCCGGGAAATGGGGCAGCGGGCACAGGAGCAGGGCGGGGAGGAGACCCAGACTGGAAGGTGAGGGGCCGGACGAGGCAGAGGGTCCTTGCCTGAGAATGTTCCTTTGAAATGCCGCGGCATCCAGTTCTGTAGCTGTCCCGGGAGGAAGAAGGCGTGATGCCAATGCCCATCGGAGCTGTGAGCGCTCCATGCCAGCCCTGCCCTTCCTACCCTCTGAGCTGGGGAGCCGGTCACGCCCCTACCTGGCATTCCACCGGTCCAGAATCTGCATGTGGACCCGGCCTGAGCAGGCCTCCTTATTGTCCTGACTGCTCGGACGCTAGTGGGGAGTTTGGCTCTCACGTGCTTGCCGTGGGCTGTTTCCCTGTCTGCGGCTATGGAGGGAACCTCTCAGCCCAGCGGTTACAGTAACTGAGTGGTTACGGAACAAGAGCGGGAGGCAGAGATGCCCAGCTCCTAATCCTGGCCGTGTCGCTCGTTCCCCCTGGGACATTGCGCCAGTCGCTTGGGGCCTGTTTCGGTTTGAAAGGGCAGGTCCGGCCTGCCCCGCTTTCCGTCCGTGCGTGACCACCGCCGTGGTGCACCAAGATCTGGGGCTTGTGGCCGTGCGCAGGGCCGGCTGTGCATCTGATTGGCCCTGTGGGTTTGGAGCTGCCTGACTTATTTCTAGTGAAATCAGGGCCGTCGTTTAACCTTCTTCCGCACCTCGGCTTCCCCGTACGTAAGGTGAGGATAGCGACCCTGTCTCTTTCTCTCTCGGGAACAGGTGGGGCTTAACAAGCCCATGTCTGCACAGGGGGTTAAAGAGAGGCAGGTGCGTGTTGTTGCTATCGGACAGAGACCATGGTCATTGTTTGTGGCGCTGCCTCCAGGATCGGGGCCTTCCTGTGCTGGGCGCTGTTCATACACAGAGCGGGAGGCAGTTTCTGCCACGAATGGCTTGCAAGACAAAGGGTAGGAGGGGGGAGACTGAGGCACGGAGGTGCCCTGTCTTGTCCAAGGTCACCCAGCAGGTCAGACCCAGGAGTAGGGTCACAGGCAAGTGCCCTACCCACTAGACCGCACTGCCCCTCTGCAGCACAGTCCAGCATGATCCATGTACATTCCTGGCTGCTCCGTGCCCGCAGGCTCATGGGTATCGGGCAGCCTGGGAGCCATTAGATCCAGCCCTGTGTCGCTGAAGTGTGGCCGTGACTGGTTGCGTGTACTGATTAGTCACTTTCAGCTCACTTGCTCTCTCACCCCTTGGCGATAGTGCAGAGCTGGTGGCTTTATCTGTGTGTTCACACCATACCCACCCCTCTCTCCCCAGGGTCACTAGGGTAGATAACAGCTATGGGACTGGAAGGGGAGACCTGGGCCAACCCACCTGTTGCTGAGTCGTCACAGGACCAAGCATGTGTTGGCGCGGAACAAGGGAGAGCACAAGGGATGGACAATCGCTCCCTGCCCCACGCTGTGATCTCCTCTGTCCTCCACCTCAGGCTGACGCGGGTCAGCGAGCGCTCAGGACCTGAGTCCTGGGACCCTGCCGGGGGGCTGGTATCAGCCCTGGAGTCCTGGCGTGACTTGGGTCCAAGCCCTGTCATGCTGCAGTCTGGGCGGAGGTCGAGCCGCAGGTCTGAGTGGTGCAGAATGGCCGCGTTGGCACCTGGCTCTGGGCGCTGTAAAGCCAGGTTTGCAATGCAGTGCAGACGCTCGAGTCCAGGAGCCCGGGTCTCACAGACCAGGGTTTCCAATGTCATGTAGGCAAAACCTTAGAGGGAAGGCCTGTTTTCCCCTCTCTGCATGCTCTTCCCCCTGCCCTGGTGGGGGGCTGGTTAGCCCGGGGCCCTGTAAATGGTCAGTTCCTGGCCCTAGGAGCGACCTGAGCATCTCCCAAGGGCCTGGCTATGGTGTCTGCAGCATGGCCGAGCAGGCCGGGGTGGTAGCGGATGAAGATGCTTTGCCCTTCTCTAGCTTAATGCAGCTTCCCTCCATGAGCGGCGCCTGGATGCTCCCTCTGAGGCTGGTTAACGTCAGCCCTGTTCCACGTGCTGGGCAGACGAAGCCCAGAGAAGTGAAGCCGCTTAACCAAAATCACAAAATGCGTCCACAGCTGGAGCAGAAAGAGATCCCAGGAGCCCTGAGTCCCACCCCCGGGCTCTAGTCCCTGAGCCTTCTGCCTTCCTAAATGCTTGTGCCCACAGGCCGGCGGCCACTTCATGACACTGGCAGTTATTAGCTGGGGCGGGGGAGATCTGTTTTTTAATCTGGATTCGCTCTTGAGAGCGAGCAGTCGCTGACTGCCCAACTCCAGAGTGTGTGTGTGCTCACAGCCTGTCTAGAGAGCTCTTCCCCTTGTCTGCCTGTTAACAGCTGATACAAACGGAGGTGACAGGGAGCAGCCTCGCTGAATTCCCCCCCCACCCCGAGATGAGAGCCTTTACCTCTCTACGGCAGCCTTCACCCCACAGAGCAGCTGTGAAATGCAGCCCCCACTGGGCAGAGGGCAGCAGCCAATTCAGAGCATGCTACTCCGGCGGCGGGCAGGAAGAGCATTTGACCAAGGTTACTGGGGCAAACCCTGGCTCTCACAAATTGTGCCAGGGGGTGTTTGAACCCCAGATGGAGCAGACAAGGACACTCCTTTCCTCTGCGCTCTTTGGGCTGCAGCCGGCTAAGGCAGATGCTGCAAACGTTGGGACAGATTCTCAGGGGTGTAAATTGGCATCGCACCAGTAACTTCAATAGAGCCACAGCGATTTACGCAAGGTGAGGATCTGGCTCTTTTTGCTTACACCTCCGTGCCAAGGCCGTCTGCTAGCAGTGTCTGGCACATGGCTGGCTGCATAGAGTTTAAAGCATTTCTATGTGAGCTACATTTTCTGGGGCTCCATAGTTGCTTGGAAGATGCTTTAAGCCGGAGAGCTTTCCTCAAGTCTCCCGATGCATTCCTAAGTGAGAAGCCTCCCCTGTGGCTTGCGGTCGGTCGGACACCTTCTCTGCTTCAGGCTTGGGAAGCCTTTAAATAGGCTTTGGTTGTCAGACAGGTTTCTGGCGCTGATGTTCTCAATCCTACAAGCCAGCCCTGCTATTCCAGCTCCTTCCGCTCTTTGCAATCAATCTGTCCAGGCGAGAGATGCATGCCGGGAGCGATGCCCATGGAGCAGGGCAGTGGAGGGCATTTGCACCAAATCAAAGTGTTGCTCAGAGCTGGGGCATGTGGCTACCCAAACTGCAGGACAAACTCTGGTGTCTCCTGTGCAGAGTTAGAGATTGTGGCAGCTGCCCCCATCTACGCCAGCTGAGGATCTGGTCTGGTCGAGTTAATAACAGATAACCATTTGCCCTCCTCTATCACTCTTCATCTGAGGATCTCAAAGCATTTCACAGACATAATTTGATTAAGCCTGACAACCCCGCTGCGAAATAGGTCAGGGATTATATACAGCAGGGTGTTCTCTAGAGGGGAGAGTGTGTAGCAACTGCAGGCATTGGGACTTCCAGCTCTGCCACTGATCTGTTGTGTGACCTTGGGCAAGTCACTTTGCCTTTCTGTGTCATAGGGAGAAATAAGAGTCTGCTTCAGAGGGGGGTGTAAAGGTTATTTTGTGCATGAATGCCAGTGAAGTGCTTTGAGGACATCTGATAGAAAGTGCAAGGTAAGTGTTTCTTGTGGCTCACTTCACCCAACACTGACATGCAGCCACCACTGGGTGGAATTGCAGCAGTTGTTTAACAGCACACAGCAACAGTGTAGATCGGAGAGCAGAGAAGCTTGCTCTGTCCAATGGACAGAGCAAGGAAAGAATTCAAGGTAAGCCAAAGGGGACCACCAAGCTCTAGTGAAGAGTGCCTGAGGATCGCTGATGAGCCCAGGGAGTCAGGGCCACATCCGTCTAAACGGGCGGCACCCCCCGATGATGAGGATAATCTTGAGGGGGATCAGTACTGGCTGATTCACTACTGAACTGCCCACCTGCACTATGGAGGTCTCCCATCCAAGTTCTGACCAGGCCAAGCCCCCTTAGCTTGTGAGCTCTGGCGCATTCCAGCGTGAGGTGGATTGGCTGCTGGAATGGGATACTCCCTGTTCTTACTGGCGGGCAGGGCGGTGATGGTGGTGAGGCTGCGTTTGTTCAGAGGGGCTTTCAGCACAAAGCTCTAACGAAAAGAGTGGTCAGCTGCGTGGCCCCATCGGGCTGGCTGGTTTGTAGGGTGGTGTGGTGAGCCTGGGATGCAGGCGAGGACAGCATCGGGGCAGGGGGGTCTTCGCTCCTCCGAAGGATCCAAATTACTTCCCACCGCCATCTCCCTAGTAAAGTCACCTAGCAAAGAGGGGAGAGGTTGAGACTCCCTGGCCCATGGAAACCAGCACAAGAGCCCTGCCTGGGTGAGAGGCAGGTGTAATGCAGGCCAATCCTGTGCAAATTCCCTAGCCCCGGTCCTTGCCCACAGCATCTCGCTCCCGACCTGCAGCCCCTCCCTGCTGGTCCAACCCTGGGCGCCTACCCACAGCTGGGCTGATGCACCTCACTCCCAACCTGGAGCCCTTCCCTGCTATTCTGATCCTGAGATCCCCGGTATAGCCTTCGCAACGCCCCACTGTCCTGACCCACAGCACCCACTGCTGTTCCAATGCCAGCTTCCTCCCATCTATCCCTCTGCAGCTCAGCCCTGGCCCGCTCCAGGGCAGCCCCCGGTGCTGATTTCAGGGGTGGGTTTGTGCGGTGATCTCTCTCACCTCAGCAGTGGCTCAAACCCGGTACTCTGAAGGGTTACGAGGGTTCCCTCAGCCTCTCTGACTTACGAGGAGAGGCTGAGGGAACTGGGGTTATTAGTCTGCAGAAGAGAAGAGCGAGGGGGGATTTGAGAGCAGCCTTCAACGACCTGAAGGGGGGTCCCAAAGAGGATGGAGCTCGGCTGGTCTCAGTGGTGGCAGAGGGCAGAACGAGGAGTAATGGTCTCAAGTGGCAGTGGGGGAGGTCTAGGTTGGATATTAGGAAACACTATTTCACTAGGAGGGTGGTGAAGCACTGGAATGGGTTACCTAGGGAGGTAGGGGAATCTCCATCCTGAGAGGTTTTTAAGACCCGGCTTGACAAAGCCCTGGCTGGGGTGATTTAGTTGGGGTTGGTCCTGCTTTGAGCAGGGGGTTGGATTAAGATGACCTCTTGAGGTCTCTTACCACCCTCATCTTCTATGAGTCTATGATTCTAAGGGTGAAGGCAAGCCCCAGTCTCTCTTTCCCTCCCCCGATTGGCCCTCCGAGCAAGAGCCGCTTTCTGGGTTTCCTGTCCCATCGTTTGAGGGGCTCGGAGGGGGAAGTGTGGCATTTCGGGGAAGGCAGGGGTAGGATCCCTGCAATTCCCTAGGGCATGGCTGGCGGGGCTGAACTTGTTGGATCTCCAGTGGGGCCCAGCACCGCTGCTTTCCGGCCCCCGTGAGCAACTTGCTGGAGATCTTGGCATCTCTGATTTGGAGGGCGAGATCCATGCAGGCTCACGGCGCTGCGCCTGGCCTGAGCTGACCTTCTCCCTGCCCTGCTGCAGTGACCCAGCCTGTCCCCCTTCCTCCTGGGGCTGCCTCTGCCTAGCCAGCAAACCGTGCCTCGAGCGCTGGGCCATGCCGCCTGTGGGCCATGCCGCCTGTGGCCCGTGCGGGGTTCAACAGCCTGCCAGCTCCCTTCCAAACACAGACGCGCCTGGGTGCAGGCTGCCAGGCTTAGTGAGGAGACGCTAACAGGGCCACCTGTTGAACCGGCTCTCTGGGGATGTTGGTGTCAGAGCTGATTACAGATGCGGGGCTGTGTGCAGGGATCCCGGATGGGGACAGCAGGGGGCTGTAGGTCAGGATTGAGATGCACTGTTTGGGGGGGGGTGCGCGGGGGGGGCAATCCCAAGACTGGAATAGCAGGGGGGCTACAGGGCTGGATTGAGGGTGTGAGGGGGATCCCAGGGCTGCGCGGGTGGGGGGCGCAGCAGGACCAGAATGGCTGATCTGCAGAGCTGTGTGTTGGGGACCCCATGAGTGGAATAGCACAAGGGGACAGTCAGCAGAGCTGTGTGTGTATATGGTGGGGGGGGTAGCCTGGGGCATGGCGTGGGGCAGAGGCAGGGACTGGGATCACCTCTGGTGTGGTGTGCCCGGATTGAGGTGCTCAGAACTGGGATAACGGGGATGCTACATGGGAGGCTGGATACCAAGGCCAGGAAGGAGATGCCCTGACAAGCCCCTAAAGTCCTGCCAGGAGATCCTGGGGAAAATGTCCGTCCTGCAGGCCCCTGGCTGGCTTGGGGGAGGTGGCTGGATCTCCTCCCCCATCTCCCTGTTGTGGGGCTGGTGTGGTTGTCCAGAGGGGCGAGTCGCCCTGCCCCGGGGCGTAGCTCTTGGCAGAGCTCGCTAGGGCAGGTGGAAAGGAGTCAGCGCCGTGACCTCCCAGCACTCTGGACCGATACCCGCGTCCCTGAGCCAGTGCTCAGCGGACGGGGAGGGCTGCTCCTCCTGACTTCCCATTCCCACCCCAGCTCTTTCACCCTGTCAGCCCACGAACGCTGCCTCGATCCGGCCGGGTGCAAAGCTCTGTCGGCTTCAGCATGGGAGCCCTGCAGGCCCGGGCCCTGGGTGATGTGCAGATTGGTACCTTCTCTTATTGCCCCTCCTCCTGGTTCCTACATACCCCGGGGGGGCTCCCTCCTCTCCCCCCCCCCCCCCCGTTGCCAAGTGCAGCGGGTCCTCTCTGACCCAGCTCTCCTTTGCTGCAGATGCCCATTGCTGATCGCGATTTCTAGGTCATTCTTCCTCACTCCTCTCTGCCTGCCGCCTTGTCTCCGCTCTTCTGGCCTGGGGGCTCTCCTGGCCTTTGTGGGGCCGGCCCTCGGGACAGCACCCCCTTTGTACGCGTCCTCTCCAGGCAGGGACGCTCCCTCTGCCCCGACGTGACCCCCTTCCCCCGACAAAGAGGTCGCGGGGCTGGGCCCCTTTGGCAAGGGCAGATCCGCAGCTGGGAATGTGCGGGCTGTGGGCTCTGGGGCACCGCACTGAGGGCTCTGCCTTCAGGATGTGCCCTGTAGGTCCTGCTCCTTCATCCCTCCCACCCCACTCCTTTGCAGGAGGAGGCTGCAGCCAGCTTGGGGAGGGAAGCACCACTCCATGCTGTCCTCTTTTCCAGGCACTAAACCCGGGGCATGGGCTTCCCGCAGCAAGGCACCAATCTGGTGCTGCAGAGCCACGGGCGGGCGACGGGCAAGACTAACCCAAACCTCCAGGGAGCGCACGGATGGATATTTCCCTTCACCAATCAACCCGCTCCAGCACATCGCTCCTGGAGGCGAGACATGCATGGTGCAAAGCCATTGCCTGGGTGCCCGCTATAGGTCTGGCCCATCTGTCTGTACAGGGCTGCAAGCTAACCCCTAACCCAGCCCCCCGCTCCCACGCTGGGGAACCCATTTCCCCAGCCTTAGCAAGGAGGGGAGTCCCCCGGGCATCAGGGGCCTGTTTAATCCCAGCTGGGGAAACCAGGGCTCCTGGGGGTGCCATCCAGAATCTACAGTCTTCACTCTTATGCCAGTAGTAGCTGGCGGCCCCCTGGCGCAGGGTGCTGCATGAACCATGTCAGAGAGAGAGACTCTCAGCCCATCCAACAGGGCAAGGGAGCCAGAGGCCTTGAATGGGGAAGCCGAGTGTAGGCTGCAGGTGGCAGAGCCGGGACTAAAACCGAGGTCTCTTGAGCCCTGGTCTGGCGCTCTACCCACTAGACGATGCTGCCTGCCTGCCTGCTTCCTCAGCTCTCCCCTGAAACAGCTGGCTTGCACTGGCAGGGCCCTCTCTGGCGCTGCACGGAAAAAGGGCTAGATCCTGCTGCTGTTGAAATCAAGGGAGGCTTGGATGCGGAGCAGGGCTTGGTCCTGGAACTGTGCAGATGGATTAGTCCTAAAGAAATGTTCGGAGTTAACAAATGACTTTCCATCATTGCTCTGGGTGCCTGATAATAATCATTTTTAAATCTCAAGCGCTTTCCATCTGTCAATCTCAAAGCACTTTACAAAGGAGGTCAGTATCACTATCCCTCAGATGGGGAAACTGAGGCACAGAGGGGCACCAACTTGTCCAAGGTTACCCAGCTGGTCAGTGGAAGGATGGTTTAGGTGCTAGGGCTCAGGAGGCCTGGTTCGCTTCGCAGGTCATTCATCTCTCTGTGCTCCCATTCCCCGTCTGTAAAACGGGATCATCGTGCTTCCTGTCTTGTCTATTTGGATTGTAAATGCTCTGGGCTGGGGGTTGTCTCTTGCCATGTCTGTCCAGCACCTGGCACAGTGGGGCCCTGATCTTGGTGGGTCATGGAGGTACCACTGGACTAGACTATCTGTAGAATTAGTGTCACTGCTTCCCCTTACCGGATGGAATCGGAACTGCTCATCTGTGTGTCAGAAGCCCTATACTGCTGATAGCTGGCGCTGCTTCCTCTAGCTCAGCCGGCCTGTGCAATGGGAAGAGGAGGATCCCAGCTCTTGCGGTCGAGTGCCGAGTGACCCCAACGTAGTCAGCGGTGGCTAGGGCTTGGTGACCTACCTGGCTTGCTTTGTGCAAGGCACCTGCTTGTACCTGGCCAGCTGGGTCAGTAGCTTTGTTTGCAGGCAGGAGCCCTGCTGTGCGCAATCCCACCGGCTCAGCTCTCTCCAGCTAGGCAGAGAGAGGAAGCTGTGATCGAGGGCCCCGTTCTCTCACTCGCAGCACCGCTGGCTCTTGCTCTCCACCAGTGCCAGGGGAGAATCGAGCCCCCCGGGCGACTGGGTCTGTAGGTAGACCGGTCTCTCTCCCACGTGCCCAGGGCTCCCCCAGTGGCAGATTCTGGGGTCCAGCTCAGTCTAGCCAGTTCTGGGGAGAAGCCCAACTCGCAGAAGGAGGCGGCCCATCACCCTGTCCTTTCTTCTGCAGGAAGGAGGGAGGGGAAAACTGGGGCGTCTTGCCTCGTAGCCCTGGAATTGGGAGGGGTGCGAAGCCTCTGACTGTTGTTGCTCTCCAGCAGGGATCCGCCGACGGGCCGGCCACGAGGGATGCCTGAGACCCTGGGCTGGCAATAGAACTGCAGCCAGCCACGGCTCCGGGGAACGCTGTCAGACGCCCGCCAACCCGCTTGCTTCCCAAAGACCCTTCGCCGACCGGTCTCTGGCCAGGACGCCGCCCGCCTACCGGACAACATGAACTCCCAGAACGAGTCAGGTGAGTGGGGAGCTCTGTCGGCTCCCTGCCCTGGGCTGGGACAGGGTTGCATTTGGTACTTGCAGCTCGTGGCTCTAAGGTGGGGGGAGGCAGGAGGTGGCCTTGAGGGGCCTGCTTTGAGTATGTGGTTTCCAGCTACTTGGAACCAAGGGCTCATTCGTGAGCAGGAATGGCTCTGCTGTAGACTCGCTTCCAGGCGGCTTTCTCTTAAACTCCCTGAGTCTTCACTCTGGGTGGTTGCTAAAGAGTGTGGGGGAGGGAATGTGTGTGTGTGTGAGGTGGCTGCTGCCCTCCACCCCAGAGGTGGCCGCATTTCAGCAGGTGCTCTAGAGACGTAGCTGTCAGGATCCGTAGCCCCCTCCTTGTGTGTGAATTAGCCTGTCGGGGCCAGCGAAGTTCTTTGGCCTAGGTCCAGATGAAAGGTGACTTGGGCGAGTCCCTGTTTGCACTTGCGTCGTTGGTTGCAGTGTAGTAACTGGGTTGGTCCCGGGCTATTAGGGGGACGAGGTGGGTGAGGTAGGATGAGCTCTGTGTAGCTCGAAAGCTGGTCTCTCTCGCGGACGGACACTGGGCCAATAAAAGATGTTCGCTAACCCGCCTTGGTCCTCTTGCATTGGTTATGTGAGCGGCTTGGCAGAAAGCGGTGGGAAACCAGATTCTCGGTCTTCTCCCCCTGCCGTCGGGCAGCCCACAGAACGGTTCTGACCTATACAGAGGGGGAGCTGGTCCCCCACCAGATGTCCACTTCCATGGGAACAGGCCCAGCACTGCAGCGGGGAAACCAGCGGGACGGGCTTAGGTTTGGGGGAACTGGCCTAATGGAGAGGCCGATTTGGCAGCAGCAGAAGTCAAGTTGGAGAGCGGATGTGACGGGGGTTTCCTGTTCGGGTGGTAAAGGGTTAAGGAGCAGAAAGGAGACAATTCCCTGTCACTTCAGCGGTGTGTGTTTGAGATGCTGCTCTCAGTAAATTCCACCCCGGAGCTCTGAACTGGTTAGTTTCCAGTTCCCAAAAGAGCAGGCCTTTGTCCCGCACTGTAGCCCAGCCGGGCCGGGGGGAACCGGGAGCTCGGTTCATCTCACGTCCATCACACTCAGTGTAAAGGGACGTCGCATCTCTGCTGCGGGCACTTCCCAGCCCAGGATCTTCCCTCTGCTGCTGGGAAGTTATAGGTTGACCTGAGGCTTGGTATAGTGCTATCTGGGGGCTGACCCATGGTGCCGGGCAGGCTGGCGTTGGTTCAGGCCTAGAGTATTGTCCCTGTTTTACCACTGAGGAAACGGAGACGCAGGGAGTGGGTAGTGACTTGCCGGCCAGTGTTTGAGCAGGGAAGAGAACCCAGGAGTCCTGTGCTTTCACCACGAGGTCACATGTCTCCTGTCCTCGTTGGCTGGCAAGGTCCCGTGTTGTGCTGACTTTCCGCGGAAGAGCAGGGAGGCCAGTGTGGTGTCAGAGGTTTGGGTTGGTGAAATCCTGCCCTGGACATACAGGTTCCCTGTGTCAGGACATCTCTGTCCCGGCGAGGTACCAAGGGACACGTCAGGTGTCCCTGCCAGGGATTGGGGGAGTGGGACAGACCCATTCAGTCTTCTGGTCCCTGCTCCTGCTGGCGCTCGATTGTTCCCCAGAACTTATGTGCTCAGAGGTGCTGAGCACCTAGAGGGCCCCAAGCCAATGAGAGCTGCAGTGGGCTCTGCTTATGGCAGGATTTGGCCCTGTATATATTTGATAAACCTCTTCACATTTTGGTCCTGGGCGGTTGCATTGTCAGCGCAGGCTGAGAATGGCACAGCACGTGTCTCCTATGACCGGGGGGGTGCCCGGGTGAAGGTTACATCCAGTGTTGATCTGCCAGGAACAGACTTCCACTTAGCTCTGTGGTTGAGAGATGTAGGCAGATGTGTTCGGGGCTCTGTTGGGATTTTGAGGTTCTTTGAGCTCTTTGCCGGGTGTACCTTGTATTGTAGCCATTTGGGTTGCTTGCTGCAGTGTGTGTGTGTGTGTGTCCCCTGCCCTCTACTGGGTGGAATTGTGAGTGCTTGACTGTGTGTCAGAAGAACTATACAGCAGAGAGCTTGTGAAGATTCCCCTTTGGCTCAAGTGGCAGGGACGCGGTGTTTCTCCAATGAGGAGCTGAGTTCTAGACCCCTCTGCTGCTGGGAAGTTACGGGTCGACCTGCAGCTTGGTGTCGTGCTAACCGGGGCTCTGGCCCATGGCTGGGGCCCTGGGACATTGTTGCAACCCAGATAATGGGGTATAGGAGGGGGGGCACTGCAGGACCTTGGCACGCAGTTCCCAGGCCCGGATCGCGGTGCCAGAGCCAGGCTGTTTAGCTGGCTAAGGAGGCTCGTTGGAAGTAATTTAATGACCTTTTTTTTTTAAAAAAAAAAAAAAAAAAAAAGCAGCAAGCTGTAAACAAAGGTTGCGAGGAGCGAGGTGGCAGCGAGCGGTCTCCTTGGCAACAGCACATTTGTGGGCATCGGCGCCCAGGCTGGGAGCAGGCCTCTCGGCGGTTCTGGAAGACGTGCCTGGAAAGCCGCTGCTGTGTTTGTTGCCGTTGAATTTGTGATCCCTGCAGGCCTAATTGATGCGTCTGGAAATGCTCAGGCCAGGGTGGGATGCTCCTTTTTTGTGCTTCTCCCTCTGCCCCCCTCCCATTCCCTCGGGCTGTTGCATTGTGCGGTAACCAAGCCGGAGGGGGGGAAGGCGGGGGGCTGATGGAGGGCTCGGGATGTGTTGCGGCTTGCTTGGGGCTAAGGAGCCTTTGCTTGCCCCTTGCTGGCATTTCCCATTTGCAAGTAGGGCCCTGCCCGACTCAGCTGAGGGCCGTGGCGTGCCGGGTGCTGTACCATGCAGTGTGGGAGACAGGTGCAGGGCCGACCCAGCAGGCCCCCGGGCTCCATTGCAGAGGAAATGTTCCGTACAACCCTGTGTGGTTTACCCGCCGGATGGGAAACTGACCAAGGATGGTCCTGTGGGACTCAGGATGGCTGGAGAAAATTCCTGCCTCTGCTACAGACCTTGGGGATGAGTGCCATACCCATTTTACAGATGGGGAACCGAGGCTCAGTCATGCCTGGGCATCTCAGACTAGGATCAAGGCTTTATGCTGCCAGGCACTAAGAATACCACTCGCTCCCTCCCCTACCGCTTTGTCTGGCTTGTCTCTAGATTATAGACTCCGTGGGTCCAGGACTGTCTCTTACTGTATGTTCATCCAGCGCCAGGCACAATGGTGCTCTGATCTCATTCAGGGCTCCTCGTGCTGCACTAATAATTTGATCTTTTCGCTTTCCCGTGTGCCTGGTCCTCCTGAGGGAGTGCTCGCTTAGTGAAATACAGAAGTGCTGAACTGCACTTAGTAGCTTGTGAAAACCCAATTCCCCCTGCTGTCGCCACCGAAGTAAGTTTATTTCATAGGAGAAATCAGGCCTGATTGGACTTTGTTTTTTTCTTCCTGTCGGACTAAGGCAGTGGGTATCAGTACCTGGACGAGCACCTGTATTGTGCCTTAAAACTCTGCAGCCAGGTGCTTAGAGGGAGGTGTTGGTGCGTGGCCCTGGGCATTACGTTCGGCAGACGGCAGTGCAATTGCTAACCAAGTTGGCATTTAAGTGGTCCTAATTAGGCTTTAAAGCTAACAGTCTGTGACTGGGGAAAGTTCACATGTCCCTGGGGGATGACGCTTTGGCCCTGGAAAGAGGCAAAAGGGACAATCGCTCACCACTCGTTTACTGTGTAAACCAGTGGTTCTCAGCCTTCCCAGCCTGCTGGACCCCTTGCAGGAGTCTGACTGGTCCTGCCTACCCCCGAGTTTCACCTCCCTTAAAAATGACTGGCTTGTGAAATCAGACCTAAAAACACTGAAGTGTCACAGCCCCACACTGTTACTGAACAACTGCTAACTTTCTCACTTTTACCCTATAATTATACTATAAATCCATTGGACTATAATTATGGTCCTTCCATTTCACTGTATAGTCTATAGAGCCCTATAAACAAGTCATCGTCTGGATGAAATGTTAGTTTGTACTGGCTTCATTAGTGCTTCTTACGTAGCCTGTTGTAAAACTGGGCAGATCTCTAGGTGAGCTGATGTTTCCCCCTTGGAAGACTGCTGTGTACTCCCAGGTGTATGCGTATCCCTGGTTGAGAACCACTGGAAGGGCACAACTGGAAGGGTTGCTGGGGTCGGGCAGCGGGATGGTATGGCCTGTAAAGTTCTCCCCCAACTTCGAGCTCCACCATGATTGCTGGTGAAAACGAGCAGTGGATGGGCTTGTAATTGGAGCTCTGACCTAGAATTCAAGAGAACTGGGTTCAATCTCAGCTCTGCCACAGACTTCTTGGGTGACGGTGAGTAAGTCGCTGGCCCTTTCTGTGCCTCAGTTCCCCAAACATAAAATGAGAGAAATCCTTCCTTTGTCTACGTCGACTGGCAGCTCCTTGGGGTAGAGACTCTCTGTACAGCAGCTTGAACAATAGGGCTTCCATAGGACAAACAAAAATACCGGTGAAACTGACATTGGATTGGCCATCATTAGGGTTCAGAGTCAACACAGCAGCAATCGCAGCTGGAAACCCAGCCGCAGCCAGCCAGGCAAGGTGACACTTGATGGGCCTGGTATTTTTAGAGTCAGGAGGTGGGAGGGGTGGGGTGGGGGTCAGCTTCTGGAATTCACAGGTTTCAGAGTAACAGCCATGTTAGTCTGTATTCGCAAAAAGAAAAGGAGGACTTGTGGCACCTTAGAGACTAACCAATTTATTTGAGCATAAGCTTTCGTGCAGCTCACTTCATCAGATGCATCCGATGAAGTGAGCTGTAGCTCACGAAAGCTTATGCTCAAATAAATTGGTTAGTCTCTAAGGTGCCACAAGTCCTCCTTTTGGAATTCACGGCGTCCATGGATTCTTATCGTCCTGGGTGGTGAGAAATCCAGATGGTACCAAGTGTCCCCAGCCCCTTCCTCCCTTCCAAAAACAGAGCAGGTTATATAAACGCTGCTGCTTGGCTCCTTTTCAGTTGTTGGGCTGCCTGCATTAAGGAAGTGTCATGCAATTGCTGCTGCATCTTCTCCAGTCCCCCGTAGGCTGAGCTCTCGTTGCCTTCCCTTCTCCTTCCTGGCTCTGGACTCCCTTCCCTGAGCGTCCTCGAAGAGCCCTGGGGCTAGTCGTAAGAAATTAATTAAGCCAGAAAGGGAAATGCGGCTTGTTCCCGCCTTGTGCTGTGTCACCCTAATGGGAAGAGGCACGCGCCCCAGCTCTCCGACCTCCTCAATTTCTTGGAGCCTGGTGGGCTGGTATCTCCTGTTGCTGATCTCTGGATGTAGCTGTTCCCTAAACCATCTAGGGTCCCCCACTGCACGAAGGACCTGATTCTCTAGGGCCCTGCACCTCAGATTCTTGATAGCACCAGAAGAGAATGGATACACACCGCTGCCATTGGGATTGGGTCGCGTTTCATACCCGCTTTGCAGTGGCGTAAATGACCCCGTGCAGGTTCAGAGCCATGGAGAATTGGGTCCTGGATATTTTCAGAGGGTTGCTTTGCACCTGGAAAGTTGGAGTCTGGATCTTCCTGTCATTTTTCACTAATTTAAAAAAAAAAAATTAACAAACAATGCAGGAAAGCCGTGGTCTAGTGCTTTGAGCATGTGGTTCTATGAATATCTGGCTCTTTTCTGCACTTTTCCTCCATAGATCTCAAAGTGCATTGCAAAGCAGCTCAGTATCACTATCCCCATTTTACAGATGGGGAAACTGAGGCACAGAGCAGGGAAGTGACTTACCCAAATTACCCAGTAGCACTGCTGGGATTAGATACCAGGTCTCCAGAGCCCCGGTCCAGTGCTCTGTCCTGAGTTCTAATCCTGTCTCTGCCACCGACTTGCTGTATGACCTTGAGTGCAAGTCATGTGTCAGTTTCCCCGTCGGTTAAGTGAGGATAATGGTTGGCCACCATTTTTAAGTGCTTTGAGATCAATGAATGAGAAGTGCCCAGTGTTTCACCAATGGATTTTGAAGCCAAGATTTAATAAAAGTGTACAAAGGAAGGTTCTTAATTCCGCAGTGAAGCCTCATGTTCAAGAGTGTGAAGCAGCCAGCTGCTCCCATTGGGGAGCTCACGTACATGGGGGCCTATATAGAGGCCCATGTGTCGGCACCCAGTTCTGAATGTTTGGTCCGAGTGTCTGATCCAATAGACATATGCAACCATTGATAGAAAAGAAGGTGGCTACTTGGCCTACTGGGCAAATCCTTGTTTGCCTTGATTAAAAAAAATAAAATAAAGAACGAGGAAATGAGACCCCGAGCGCCCTGTCCGTGTGGCCGAGGTTTTAGAAACCCAGCACTGGGAGCCATGTTCTGGTTCCCACAGCAACCCCAATCCTCCTGCAATGCCCAGAGATCAAGGCAGCGAAGTTCCTCGTTATAATTAGCAATAGAAAACCCTTAAAACACACACGCTGAGTCCCACTAAATCCAAGACAAATTCATAGTTGTAAAATGCCTGCTTTTCATTAGAGCATCGTCCATCCCGGGATCTGAAGGTGCTTTACCGATGTTAATTAAAGGCTTGTCTTAACCCTGGGAGGTATGTTAATCAGGATTATTCTCTGTTTGCGAATGGGGAAATTGAGGCAGAGAAGCACAATCACTTGGCTGAGGTCACGCCATAATGATTTCAGAGCAGAACACAGAACTTCTGACCCCTCCAGTCTCTGCTCTAATCACTTGGCCACACTTCCTCACTGTTCCCGTGACTCATCTGGCGAGAGAGTAAGTCACGCGGGAACTTTATTTTTTTTGGCGTTTAATCTTTGGCTATTTAGTGCTGAAATCTGCTTAAATAAGCGGCTCATGTGATCAGAGATTAGGCTTGTGTGTTCCTTCTGGAGCGGTTCCTGTTAATAGGAGATTGGTTCTATCACAGTTATTATGGAAGCACCTAGAAATCCTAGCCAAGACCGAGGCCCCATTGTGCGTCTGAGCTGTGTGCGTTACCTTATCCCCGCCTCCAAGACCGGATCCAAAGACAACTGGAAGTCGGTGGAAAGACTCCCATTGACTTTGGTGGAGTTTAGATCAGGCCCTTGTGGAAGACGGTGGCTGGTTTGCTGCTGGCCTGTCAGGATTGGGATTGTAGGGGAGGGATTCAACTGGTTGAAGAAATCAGGGGGTTGCAATGCTGGCCTGCCCAGGGTTCATTGGGGGTCTGATGGAAAATGAATTGATGTCCGTGCAAAGGGCTCTGTTGATTTCAGTGGGCTTTGGATAGACCCTCGTTTAATGGGAAGATGCTGCCCATGGAACGGTGCTGCCTGGCATGTCTCTGCTGAGCAGCGAATTCCTGCCTTACTGGCCCTCCCCTGGGAAGTCCAGGGGCAGTTGGCAGTGGGGTGAAAGCTGGGGGTTCAAACTGGTCCCTGTGTATGCTGGGTAAGGGTGGAAGGAAATCCTGTTCTCTACGTCACATCTTTCTGCTGCGGAGGGAGGCGTGGTCTGAACATGGCGTCAGAAGCCGAGGACTATTTGGTTCCAACCCCAGCCCTGCCACAGGCATAGTGTGATGTTGGGGGCAAGTCACTTCCATGCACTCTGCCTCAGTTTACCCCTCTGGACTAAGCTTAGTCCTTACCGCACAATGTGGGAAACCACTGGTGTTTGTAGGATGCTTGGGATCTAGGAAGTGCTCATGTAAGTGCTGGGTATTATGCTAGGAAGGGAACGGAGATGTCTTGGGGGGTAGGGAATGTAACTTATTTTTGTGATGTGCTTTTTCATAGTGCTTGAATTAAACCCCTTGTGCAGTCGGTAACTATTATATTGTCCCCATTTTACAGATGGGTCAGTAAAGGCACAGCTAGATGTCAGTGGTAAAGCAGGAAATAGACCCTACAGCTCCTGAGTCCCAGTGCAGGGCTTTAGCCACAAGATTTTCCTTCCAGCACGCTTTGGGTGATAGAGCATCTCTCCGTGGGTTTCCTGTTTCAATCAGGGCTGGCTAAGCTGTGACAGCCTGTCAGTGGAGAGGTGTTGGCATCTTGCTCTCAGCGGAAAGGCCAATAGACTTACAAGCTTCCCTGGCTCCTCTGATGTCAGAGGACCTCCTTGCTGGTTTTTCCCAGGTCTGAGCAGAGGCAGGGATGTATGCACTGCCTGTTTATAGCTGCCTCGTGGATTTCAGGTTTCACGCTGGTCATTATGTTTAGTATTAAGAATCTCCTTGGACTGGAGTATCTCTTGTTCCCCAGCTGAGGGAGACACTGCACTGCTCTGAGCTCCTAGGCTGAGTGACCCAGGTTGGATCGAAGAGGCGGATTTGAGTTTCGGGAAAGGATGCGTTTGTTCCAAAGCCAGGCGAGCCACCGGGAAAGAGAAGAAGAAAAGCACGTTGGAGAGTGCATTTAAATTCTAGAAAACCATTACAAATAAACACGGGAACAGCTAGCGACGGGCAAGAACCACAGCGCTGGGCCTGCTCCTTGCCCTTAGGATCAGAGCCCAGATTGCGACTGCTTGAGCCCGTCTCCAGAAACCGTTCTGGGGGGTGACTTGAAACAGGCCCAGTTAGCATGGCCTTGCAGCACCTTACCACCTTTAATCCTCCCAGCACCCCTGCCAGGCAGGGCAGGGCTCATCTCCCCCCCATTCCAGATGGGGCCCTTTGGCCCAGAGAGACTAAGGTGTGTCTACACAGCAAACAGCAGTGAGTCTCCGAGACCGGCTCAACAGGCTCCGAGGCATACGCTGCGTGACTTGCACCGGGAGCAGGGAACTGAACCTGCATCTCCAGGGTCCAGGCACCTTAATTACTGGAGGAAGGGCATCTGCACTGCAAGCAGAGGTGTGACCTAGATCAAAGCCAGTGGAAGTGTCTACACTGCGTTCTGTCACACACTGAGTGCAGGGTCGGCCTACCCGTCCAGCGTGAATCCTGGTTGCAGTGTGAGGGGTGAAGGGACCGGCCAACATCTCTCAAGAGTGCCAGCTCCGTTAGGAACCTGGCATGAGATGTTTCCGCAGCTCTCGCTGGTGTCGGTCGGACCTGTGGGTGCTCAGGCCCTTGGTGTCTCAGACTTTGTCTTCGCTAGCAACAGGGTGCTCCGGGGTGGATAAAGATTGAGGGTTTTTTTTAAAAATTTAAGTCAGATTTTTTGTTTGTTTGTTTAATTTATATTTTTTTCTTGTTTAAAATGAAATCTGACTTTAGTACAAAAGATAGTAAGGCCTAAACTCCTTACACACACACACACACACACACACACACACACACACACACACACTGTTTTGTGTGTGTGTAAGGAGTTTAGGCCTCACAGTGCATCAGGATGGTAACTGGAATTTAGTTACACTTACACACACACACACACACACACTGTTTTGTGTGTGTGTGTAACTAAATTCCAGTTACCATCCTGATGCACTGTGACACCAATTGTGAGCACAAAGTTAATGACCTAGGAAATAAGCAATATCTCACCATTATCAAGCATACGAAACATGTACAATTAATACGAATCTGAAAATGTGATGCAATATAACGACTTACATAAATGTGTCAGTAGTTACAGGGGACCCGCCTAGCCTGTGGAAAGATGGACCAAAGCTAGTGCAAAGGCTCTGGTTGTAAATCAGCGTGTTTTAATGGCTATTACAACCAGTGAGACGGCACCTTTCTTTAGCAAAGAACTGAAGTACAAATGGAAAAGTTGATTAAAATCAAGGCTTAAATTCTCATAGATTATTTCCTGGAGTCCCCCTTCCATGCCCCCCTCCCCCATTTGGGGTGTTGGGCTTCAGCTGTGATGTGAGGGTCTCGGGGCTTTAGCCCTGCGGGAATGGGGGGTGCTGGGGCTCGGGGCTTTAGCTCCACGCAGGGAGGGTGGCTCAGGGGCTCGGAGTTTCAGCCGCGGGGCCCCACGGACCTCCTGAAATCAGCTCGCGGTCCCCCCAGGGGTTTAAGATATTTGCCAGAGCTCCACTCTGAACAGTTCTGTTTGCATTTTAGCCCTGATTAAAATCAGTTATTTACGTTGAAAATCCGCTCCTGTGGGTGTGTTCCTAACTCAGGTGAAGACAAGGCAGTGTCACAACAAGTCACAACAGTTAGTGGGTTGATTTCAAGGCTGCAGGGGGTGGTGGGGAGCCACATGTGGAATGCAACCTGCTGACCAAGTGCAAAGAGTCCCCATTTCTTTCACTGAGCAGCCTGAACTGTGTTGGCTTGTTGAACAGAATCCCTGATTCACCGGGCCCGGCTTCCTTGGCACGCAGCCTTAGGAGCGGGGAGGGTTCGTGCAGCGGGGGCCCGTCATACGGTCCAGGCGGTGTTCCGAGGCTGGCTAATCCCTCTTGCTGTTGAGGCGGCAACGGGAAATGGCAGCCGGGTCACGGAGTGCCCGTGGCGAACTGGGGCCGGGCGTCGGCTCTGCAGCTGTGTCAGGCTCTGTGCTGTACCGGTCCCAGCCGAAATCCACCAGCCAGAGCTGCCCCTGGAGTCTGATTTCCCCACTGCCATGCACGCCTCGATGACGCCACCGGGTGAGAACGGGAGGAAATCCACAGGGGCTAGAAGTCACGAGAACTAAAAAGGCCGTGTAGGAGTCGCTCAAGGGAGTGGAGGGTAAAAACAGAGATGGGAGGAATTGGGATTGGGGCAGCTCAAGTTACCAGCTGGTAGGAATTCTCTGGGGACCTGAAGGAACAAGGGCACGGGATGCAGACCCCTGGGTGGAGGTGCTTATATTGGTTTAAAACTGGCTACCATACGTTTAGCTTGCCCTGGCCGGTTGAGATGCTAAGTCTGTGCATTGTCAGGGTCTTACCCCAGTTGGGGCGATGCTGCCCCAGACCTGGTTCATAGAATATCAGGGTTGGAAGGGACCTGAGGAGGTCATCTAGTCCAACCCCGTGCTCAAAGCAGGAACAATCCCCAATTTTTGCCCCATATCCCTAAATGGCCCCCTCAAGGATTGAACTCACAACCCTGGGTTAGCAGGCCAAAGCTCAAACCACTGAGCTATCCCTCCCTCCCTGGAGGAAGTCCATGGGGAACAAGGCCTTAGGTAGGGAGAGGGGGCAAAGTGAGGCTCCATACAAATCACGATTGGCTTCAAAACCAGAAGATTTTTTTTTTTCTTCCAAAAAATGAAAAAACATTTGGTTCTTTTTCTCTGTCGGCTTCCTGGGTTTGGAGCCTTCAAGAGTGTTTTATTGTCTAGCCTTTTTCCACAATCACGGGAGCTAGAAATGTATTTATTTTTAAAAGGAAAGCCAAGGTTCTCATGGAATCATGGGACTCCAGGAGCTGGGGCTTTTAAGGAAAAACACCAGATTGTGTGTGCCTTGGCATCTGTGGACCTGGGAGAGGGCACAACTCTTGTCTGGCGATGGGCATGTGATGCCTTGAATTACACCAGGAGGACCGTGCTCTGGTTTAACACCACTGCGGCTCTGCTTCCTTCACCAGATTGGCACTGGGGCAGCTGAGGCAGGGTTGGTTCCACCTGGGAACTGTAGAGCTTCCTGTCCGCTCTGTGCGCGTCCATCAGAGCAGAAGCCCTTTTGGGCAGGGGCCATCTTTATTTTGCGTCTCGTATTGATGCGGGACTTTGGCTCCCCGGGGGCTGTGGAAGGGCAGGATTGGGCCCCCATCCCTGTGCGCGTAGTGAAGGAATCCTAGAACTCTGCCTGCAGATGGGACTTGCGCAGCTGGCTGGGGGCTGTGTGTGTGAGTGACAGAGCTTTGGGGGAGAGGAGAGACTCTAGACTAAGCAGTAGTTATGCTAAGCCAATTAGCTTTGTAATCTAATTTGTGGATCTAAAAAGTGTATGGGGGGGTGGGGGGGCATGATAAAGATCTCGCTGTGGGGTTGTGCACAGAGGCCGGAGGGTCAGATGCACCCTCTGAGCTCGGCTCCAACGCCCAGATCACATTGCAAAACATCTTTTATTTGAACGTGGGGTCGTTTTTTAAATCCTTAGCCGGGGCCATCTGATCAGCCAGCCCGGGACTCTGCCCAGGGCCAGCTCCGAGGTTGGCTGGTCTGTCCCCAGTCTGTCTGGTACGTTTCCGTGGGTGTTCCATGCTGGTGGAAGGTGCCGGCCTGGTGAACCCTGCGAGGGTGGGTGAAGCCTGTCAAAGCCGAAGGCCCGCCCCCTCAAATGGGGAATTGGCTAAATGGGGGAGGACAAACGATGGAACCAGGACCCCGGTCACAGGGTCAAAAGGATTCAGCCTTGGCTTTGGCACCACGAGCCCCGGACGGTGCCGGATCAATTCAAGGAGGTAATGCGAGTTGCCTGGAGGAACTCTGCCCTGATCCAGGAAATGGATGAGAGACCCGAAAACAGACCCTCCCCCAGTCTGAGGGTGTCTTCCCCCCTCCCCCACCCTCACCCCCATTCCTTCTGGATGGCCCCTGTCTTAGCCACGATCCGGTGAGGCCCCAGACAGGGAGGCCAGGAAGGAAAAGCTGCAGGGAGAAGTGCCCTGGAAGCAGGCAGGTGCCAGGGTCTCTGTCGCCCCATAAAGGGGCGGGTGTCGGGGGCTGAAAGCTGCCAGCCTGGCAGCCCTGGAGCCCAAAGGGGCGTGAGCAGCAGCAGGGCAAACTCTCTCTGCAGGCCCTGGTCTGAAGCCAGAGGAGTCTTCTTTGCCCCCGGCCCGTCTGCTACTTGGCCTTGCTGCCGGAAGCGCGTTTAGGGTAGGGCGACGCAGCAAAGCTGGCCGTGGGCTACCCAACCTGAGCTAGCTTGCATCCAGCGAGCGCGGCTAACAAGAGTTGTGTAAACAGCTCCGCGTGGGCCAGGGAGCCGGGTACGCACCCTGGGGGCCGTGCTGGGCGCTCTAGCTTGCACGGAGACTTGTGCTGTGCTCTGCATCCTGCTGTTGGTACCCTGCTAGCTGCATTCACGCCCATACCCTGAGGCATCTCCCCTTGGTTAGGACCTAGCCCCGCTCCTCCCCGCGGATAGGCAGCGTGCTCTTCAGTGCTCGTCGCTTTTGATGCGCTTCGTCGTTGAGTTCCAGGCTGGCCACGGCCGCAGCTGCAGGGTTGCACCGTAGGGACGATGGTGCATGTTACCGAGCAGCAGTGAGCACGGGCGGGCCAGCCTCCCTCCCTCTCGGGGTGATCTATTCAGTCTGGTTTTGCCCTTGGTGCGAATGCTGAGCCCTTCCCACTGAACGCGGGTGGTTTCTGGAGCTCCAGGGTCAGCATTCAGTCGCTGACCTGCCCTGGGCTGTGCTCCTTCCCGTGAGCTGGAGGGGGGAGCGGCTGCTTGTTCCCTTCCCATCCCTTGAGCCTCCCAGCCTCGCCCTTTTCAAGGGGCCCCGGTTCTGTGCAGCGCCTCTTAGAGGCAAAGCGGCAGGCGGTCGCTTTCAGTCATCTCTGCACTCCCTGGATTCTGGGTGAGCTGGGCGTAGATTAGAGCAGCCCCGAGGGCGGCCTGTGGCCTAGAATCTCCAGAGTGGTGTGCTCTAGGGATGAGCCCCCTTTTGGCCCCGCTGTACTGTGACCTGGCCCTGCCTCTGGCACGCGCCCCTAACTGGGAGCTGCAGGTGACCGGGGGAGCGCATGGCCACTTGTTGTCCCTACCTCCTTCGGTGCAGGGAATTCTCTGGCCCCCGTAAGCTGCTGGGTGTTGTCAAAACGTAACACAACTTTAGTTCTTAGAATTCAGAACGATAACACGTAAGAGCCCAATCAGAGGGAGACAGAGCAGGCTGCTCCCTAAAGCAGTGAGACCCAGCTCCCCCCATCTTAGGCCAGGTTGGCTCTCTGCAAACTGACTCTGCTCATACGGCCGCTTCCCTACGGAGGCCCTAGCCCGCAAGCAGGACCAGCTAACCCCTTCCAAAGCAAAGTGAGGGCTGGTCACTTTAACAGTTTTCAATCCACCCCAGCATGCAGGAGAATCTGTCCCAGCGTAATTTATGTTGCAGAAGATTTGGCTGCGCCGGCGAGTGATTCTTGAGATCTGTAGGTTCCAAGCCAGCGCCCGCTAACGTGTGTTGTTTTGTTAGCTGTGGGCTTTTTCCAGCTGTTGTCCTCCGTTCTATATTCATCACGACTGGATTGTCGTCAAACCCACCCTGTAATTTGTCCAGTGGGAATTCCAGTGACATCTGGGCTGCCAGGGATACAGCCTGGTGGGACCCACACTTCAAAGCAGGGCCTGGGATGGCTTAGTCTAGCAACATAAAGACTCGGCCTGTACCAGTAGGAACCGACACCTACGAATCCCACTTCCCTGAAAGCGTCAGAAACAAACACGCTTTCCTGCTGGCGTGTGCATGCGAGACGTCCGTGTCCGATGTTTCTGCATGCTGCCATTCATTTGGTGTTCTAACTGGTCTCTTCGCGTATCACCAAAACAGCAATGACATGGAGATCTCAAAGCACTTCACCAAGGTAGGTCAGCAGCATTGTCCCCACTTTGGGGAAACTGAGGCACTGAGGTGAGGTGAAGTGACTTGTTCAAGTTTGAATAGCAAGGAAGAGAGCGCGGGAGTCCTGACTCTAACCACTCTGCTCTAACCACTAGGCAACCTCCCCTGCGAGGTTTGGGAATAGAATTCAGGACTCCATAAGGCCAACACCTTGCTCTACCACTAAACAACACTCCCCTCCATGAGCTGGAAATTGAACTCAGGAGTCCTGACTCCCAGCCCCCTCGCTCTAACCACTAGACCCCACTCCCCTCTGGGAACCCAGAAACCCAGAGCCTCGTGCTAACTGCTAGACCCCACTCCCCTCCCAGAGCTGGGACTCCCAAGAGTTCTGACTCGCAGTCCCCCTTCCTCCAACCACTGGACCCCACTCCCCTCTGTGAATGCCAGCTCTCCAATCCAAACCCCTCTGAAGTTTGGGACAACTCCAATCAGGGTTGGGATTTGATGGCTCGGACCCTTCGTTGCTTTTCTATAAAACCACAAAAGAGCCAAAAATAAAATAAGCTCCATGGCCCCATATTTCTGCGCCAGGCTGAGTGAGCCCCCCAGGTGCTGGGAGTTCCAGGGTAGTTTGAGGGGGCTGGGTCGATGCAGCAGGGGCTGGTCCCTTTTGCATACAGATGTCCTCTATGGCTTTTGCTGCCTGCCAGGGCTGTTTGGGTTCTTCCCTTCCCCCTTTCAACGCGCACTGTATTTTTAGAACTCTGTTTTCGTAGCTCACAGGCAAATCCCACTTGTCTGGAAAGCCGCCTCTCCCTGCCGCAGATGGGAGCATCGTGGGGTGAGCTCTCTAGCCCCCCCAGCTGCGAGAGCCAGAGCCTTGTGGCATCCTAGTGGAAACTACGAGCCCCCCACCTCCCCACCTGGGTGCTCCGATCTTCACTGTGGGAATAGCCCGTTGCAATTCTGCGTGGGTTTATGTTTCTAATCTCATGGGAATTGCCAGACCCGATCAGATCAGTGGTTCATCCAGCCCAGTAGCCCATCTTCAACAGCGGTGCCATCTGCTTAGAGGAAAGAACTTGGCAGGAGGCAGACCTGCCCTCAGGGTATTTTTCCTCCTGACCCCTACACCTTGTGGCACGAAGCAAGAGTGTGTGCAGCCCCTTCCCAAACTCGCCAGATTATTTTGGCATGGACGGTGATGACTCTAGCTATTCCTGTCCTCCCGCATACGCCTCTTGAATCCCTTTTGCCATCATGCTCAGCGTTTGGCTATAGCGGTGTCCAGTGGCAATGAGTTCCACAGGTGAACCGGGCATTGTGTGCGAGTGGGTTTTGGCTGGCGAATGTGCTGGTCTGTGGGGATTTGGCATGCCGGAGGAATTGGTTAGGACGGGGTGTGGCCGGCTGGGGGAAAAGTTATGCAGACCTGGATTGTATGTGGTAAGTAGCATACAAGGCCATGGGGATGGGTGAGACCATCACAGGGCCTCTCATACCACTCAAGTCACCAACGTTTGGAGCCTCCAGTAACAGCTGGTCTGTATGCAGTGAGTGGAGCGGGGGGGGGGGCTGTTTTAACTCCTTCATGGCTGTGCCTGAGTCCTAGTGGGCAGCTTTTAAAATCCATGGGCCAGGAGGGCACCCGGCTCATGGGCTCCGCAGATCAGTTACTTTGGGCCTGATCCTGAGACGTCGAAGTTAGTGGCCGATGTGGGTTTGCTTGGTGCTTTTCAGGCCCAGGCCCCTCTGTCCTAGGCTGGCAAATGGTGGAAAGCGGTGAGGCCAGCGTGCCGCCCAAAGCCACAGATCACACCCTCAGCAGCAGCAGTAGGATTTAGGGGTGAGTTTTATTTCTCCGGCTCACAAGAGTTCCCCGTCCGTCGGCTCCTTTGCTCTGCCCCAGACTCTCCTAGGGGTATTTCCCTGCATGGCTTGCTCCCAGCCGGGCTGCGTCTTGGCCTTTTATCCAAGGACCAGCTGACCTGCCGGCTATGGCCGGATCCCTGGCCTCAGCCCCGTCACCCAGAGGCAGCTACCCCTTAAAAGGCCAGCCCGCCCGGTGCCGCATAACTTCCTTGGCAGCCGCTCGGCCGAGCGTGTTGGCCTCTTTCTGTGACGCTCGGAGCACGTGGCAACTGTGAGAGCCAAGCTCTCCCCCTGCTTGGGAACTGAGCCCCTGCCATGAGTGGACCCTGCCCCTGGCTTCCATTGAATTCCACCGAGTTCCTGAAACGCAGCCGGCCCCAGAGCTGCACGCATCAGTTACCCACAGTCCGCTGAACAGAGCAGCCTGCCATGGAGGCCGGTGTTTGGGTCTGATTTGCATTATTCCCCCCCCCACCCCCCCGCCCGGCATATGGCGCCCCTTGCACCAAGACTCCCCTGCATTGAGTGTTTAGCCTGGAGCCGCTCTGCCCTGCCACAGAGCAGTTCAGGATAGAAACCTACCACGATCTCCACTCAGGTGGAAAGCGTGGCGGGCAGGGCGTCCCCTTCCCCCAGAGCTGGTGGGGCGGGAGGGGGCTGATCCCGAGCGCCCTGCCTGCTGCTTATGTTGCAACGCTGGACCTTGACGTGATCCGCGGGGTCAACCGCGCCGAGGGGGGAAAATATCCTGTGGCCTCCTGCCCGTTTGCAGCCGCAGGAATAGCTCGTCTGACGTCAACTCCAAAAGTGCACCGCGGGGGGGGAATGGCCCATAAATAACCCTGCTATTAAAAGTCTAGGGTTCGGATTAACACACTGATAAATAAACCAGCGTCCCCTTTGCTGGGCTGGGTCAGAAATTTAAACACCGCCCCAGAACGTAGAGCCTGAGCAAGCCTGAGAGCACGCGGGGTATGGGGCCCTGAAAGGTGATCCTTGGCTCTGTTTCCATGGGCACCTTTGCCATGGGCCGGATCTACTGCCGGGGCAGTTGCCTGGGGCAGTAAACATGGGATGGGGGGGAGGGGGCGGGGGATGGGAATGATCAGTGGGTATTGACGGTGGTGGATTGTCTGTCTGGATGTGGGCAACCTCGGTTTTCGCCCAGGGCTTTGCTAGAAGGGTGCTGGGGCTGCAGTGGAGCCAGGCCCCCTTGGCGCTGGGTGCTGTACAAACCCGACCTAAGTGACGCTTTGAGGTTGGCTTTGCAGTGCTTGGTGCCTTGTGTGAGCATCCCCCAGGACGGGTGCATCGGGGGCAGCGGCCCAGCAAGCTTCCCCTGCCCGTGTATCTGTCCTCGGTCCTGGAGGGGACCCCAATGTATGGGAAGGGGGAGTGAAGTCTCCCTGTCCCACACAGGCATTGGCCAACGAGGGGCAAGTAGCATAGGGCACGGGGTGTCTTTGGTTTTCATGATGCCTGTCCTCTAAGAGCCTCGGTTAATTTCACACACGTCATCGGCCAGCGCGCGGTAACGACTTTCGGTCCCTCCCAACTTCGGCTTGGAGTCGGAGCGGCGACCTAGAGGAGAGGCACCGAGTCCTCGCGTCTTCCCCTGAACCTCGGCCCAGTCCCCAGCGGGCTTCCCGGGAAGGTGCTGCAGGAAGTGCCGCGAGGATTCCCACGTTTGCCCTGCCGGCATCCGTGCTCACCGCTTGATTCACGGTGCGTTTGGCCCGGTCTGGCATCGCAACCCCTACGGCCAGTCCGTCCCGCCGACAAGCCCCAAGGAGGCTGGATTCAGTGCTGGTGTAAACACGTGCCGCTCCACAAGAATCAACGGAGCGGCGCAAATTTGCTCCAGCAGAGAATGACCCCCCCACCCCCGGTTCCCAGGAGGCTGCAGGCCACTAGCTCCCCCCGGGAGAAGTGGTGTTGCTAAAGCCCAGCCCCCAACGCTTCCCCCCCCCTGTCCCGCCCCCGGGGCTGCTTTGCGGGGGCTCCTCAACCTGGGACTGGGGGAGGGGAGGAGCATTTTTTGACCCTGGTGAATAGTTTTGGCCCCGTGGCTCAGGCGTGCTGAGGAACAAGGGCCAGAACTTTCTCTCCCATCCTGCACCTCTCCGGGTTCTGTCCACGGGGTGGCAAGGTGCAGCCCGATAGGCGGCAGCTTCTCGGGTCAGCCTGGCCGGTTGCCGCCGGGGCCCGTGGCCTAGTGGGAGCCACCGCGGGAGCCGCGTGCTTGCTTTCCCGGCTTGCTCTTACCAGGGCCCCGAACTCCCACGCAGAGATTTTTCCCCTTCCCGGCGAAACCTGGGGTTTTATTTCTGGCAGCGCTGATGCGGATTAACGTCCGGGGCAATTAGGGCCTCTTGGAGGGAGCTTTCGCAAGCCTCACTCGGTGGCTTGAGTTACTGAGCCGGGCTGGCCTTCCATGCAAAACAACACAAAAAAGGGAAGAGACCGCATCGAGGTGGAGTCTGGGGGGAGCTGCATTTGTGGCTTCCCGTGCAGGCTTGGTCCCGGCAGCAGAGGAAGAAGAAACAACTCGCTGTCAGATCCCCGCCTGCCAGGACAGCGGGTTAAGAAGGGCCCGGGGGGCGGGGGGCCACTGATTGAGCTCTGCCAGCTGGGGCCTTCTGCCTTTACCAGGCCCTGAGCTGTTCCTGCTGCAGCCATACGTGGGCTCCAAGAGGTGGGAGACCTGGCTCAGGCTTCTGGGAGAGGCTGCGCTGTGGGTGAAGTCTCCTAAGCTGTTGGGTGGGTGTAGGCAGGACACGGGGGGCCGCTGGCTAAGCCATGGAGCAGATTGCTGGGTGCTCCCTGTGGCTAAACGGGGGAGGAGCGGCCGGCCGGCGCTCTGAGCCCCACGCGGGGTGGGGGATGCTCTGGCCAGATCAGCCCCTGCTGAGGGCCAAGCTAGCTCCTGAACTCACACTCAGCAGCTCCGTCCCTCACGGCTCGGGGCAGCCTCCGTCTGCCAGGTGCGTCTCTAGGCTCTGTGCGGCTGGGTCCGCTGGCTGGCAAAGGGCCTGGCCACGGGTTGAACGAAGCCGGGAGGGGCTTGGCCTGCTGAGCGAGGCGCGAACGCAAAGCCGCCTTTCCCTACGGGGACCTTCCTTCCTGTGGCAAACCCCCTGTGTTATCCCCTGCGTCCTGGTGGGGGGGTGGCAGGGGACGCCGGGCTCCTAAATTTTCAGTAGCAGCCATTGGCCGTGGGTGCCTGCCTGGAGACCCAGCTAGGGCGGGAGGTTCCCTGCCCGTTGTCCAGGGTCGCTTTCGTTCCATCAGATCGCTTAGAACAAACAACCTCCACCCACCAACACCCCCCCCCCCCGCAACTCCGGGGCCTGGGTCCTCGCCCCTGCCCTAGCTATCCCTGGTGCTCTTTGGGTGGCTGACCTGCGCAAGCAGAAAAGTAAACTAAGTGCAGCCATGGGAGGGGGGTGAACCCCAAGCTTGGGGAGGCTAGTCCCCCCTAGCCACGCCCCTTCCACGCCCACCCGAGCCCTGCCCCCCACTGTGGCTGCTGGCCCCTGCCCAGTGACCCAGACTCCTGTGGCCCCGGAGAGCTGGGGCAGCACGGGCCCAGTCCCCCCGGCCCCAGAGCGCTGGGCCGCGTTGCCCAGCCCAGTCCAACCCCAGGCCAGCCGGCCTCCTCTCCCAGCCCCTGAAGGCATCCCCCGGCCGAGCTGCCAGCCCCGGCGCTGGACGGGCGGGCAGACGGCATGGTCAGAGTGCCCCCAACCCCAGCGCTGGGCAGGCGGACGGGCAGGAGGTGCGGCCGGAGCGCTGGGAGGACGGGTGGCGTGGCACAGCCCCGGGGGCACACCGCAGCCCCTAGCTTGCCTGCCCCAGCCTCCGGCACAAAGGGAAGCCTAGACAGGCTGGGGTCTGGGGGTGGAGCCTGGGCAGGGGGACATCAGGCTGTTTGGGAAGGCAGAGCCTTCCCATGCCTATGATACCCACCGCCCATGAGTGCAGCCGTGTGAGGGTTAGTTAGCCAGTCCTGTTTGCTATTGCTAATCCATGCTGTCTGGCTGTTGGGTCTGTCTCGCTGCCCCTCACCGGGGTATCTGAGCACCTTCCACATCAAATCAAGAGCCAAGCCCCTGGTGCGTTTCGTGGGGTCTCTGGCCCTTTTGGGGCTCAAAACTTGGGGGAGGGTTTTGTTTTGAGGTTTTTTTTAAAGATTGGATTAATTTCCTCCAGTCTGGAGGGGGGGGTTAGGGTTGAAAGTTGGGGTTTGAGGGCAGGAGGGCTGGTCAGGGTTGTCTGGGGGGTGGAGGGGGGATAGGGCAGGAAGGTGGGGGTCCCAGTTGAGTGTTGGGGTCTGGGGGTAGCAAATGCAAAGGCTATTTTGAAGCCATCCCCCGTAGACCTTCTGCTGATCTAGTCAATTTCAGACTGGGGCAAAGAATACTGTAGAAATTAACTTTTTTCTCCCCGCCCCCTCTCGTGTTTCTCCCCCCCCCCCCCCCAAAATCCAATCTGTCTCTCTCCTGGCTCTGTTTGGTAGGGCTCTCAGCCCTCCTTCCCCTCTCCCACCCCCAGGGAGGCAATTCCACTGACCCCTTTGGTAAAAGCTTTATCTGCTAGGCAGGCCCCTAGGAACAATCCCAGGTCCCTGAGCATTGGACTATTTATAGCCGGCTCCTCCCCTTCAGTTCTATTTTAGGTCACCCTGGGCAGCTGCTGTCTCACTGGGTGGGAAGGATGGGAGAGGAAAAAAAAAAAATGAGATAAAGGGAATTGTCGGTGGCGCAATTAGCAAAGGGCTTCACGGGCAAGCCCAGCCCCTTCTGCTTCGCAGGACATCTTAGCTCAGTCGTGTTTTGGTGACGCTGGGAGCCAGCTCTGTCTCCGCTCCTGTGCGGATGCCTGATCAGTGCTGTTCTTCCCCGGGTGGGGAGCTGCCTCCCGGCGTGAATCAGACCGTGCCTGAGATGTGAAACCCTCCTTCTTCTCTAGACTAGCGCCTGGACCCCCTTCCGGAACAGCGGGCCCTTCCCACGCCTGGCCTCTGCTGTCTGCAGTTGGCATAAACAGTGACTATTAGAATTTTGTTTGCAAGATTTGAATATTATTTGTTTGGCCCAGCAGACGAATCTTTTTGGGGTTGCTGTCGAACGCTGCTCGCTGACTCGGATGCTTTAACTTTTCCTCGGAGACCTCCGCCTTTTGCTCTTTGCGGGTGGAGGGCGGGGGACGTCTGATGGTTTTCGGCTGAGATTCGGCACAACGGACCCCCCCCGCCCCGGCAAAGGAAAGCTCCCTTGCCCTGCGCCGGATTGTAAGGCGAAGGTGCGACAGGGAAGGAAGCCAGCGTGGATTGCCTTGCTGGGCCCTGCGGTAGCTGGTGTCTGAGTAGTTCCTGGCATGCTTCTCGTGCCCAGGACGCTGGGGCCGCCCGCGATGTTGCAGACGATTTACGAGAGCGAATCGTGTTTTTCTTCAGATGGGGTATCCGGACGCGAGCAATCGCTGGAGCTCCTTTCGCGGACTCGGATCCATGGCCTTCCCGTGGCAGGTGAGTGCCGCGCGATCGTTAATTCGGCCTCGTCAACGCTGTTGATTGCCCTGAGTGTCTAGAACGGAGCAGGAGGTGCCTCTGGCATTGGTGGGGGCTGGACCCTGCCATGGGGCCGCTCCATCCGTGCAGGGCGCTGTGCATCTCGTAGGATTGGGCCCATGGTGTTGCAAATACGGAGCTGGGTTTATAAAGTTGCCCGGGGGGACAGGTTTTCGAGGGCTCAGCGCTGGTGCTCTGGGGCAGGTTTTCCAAAGGGCGCTCTGCCCCGCTCGCCCTTTCGGAAATCTGGCCCTCATTCTGGGTGCTGAGCTCTCTTGGGAATTCTAGTCCTAGGGCACGATCCTGCCGTGTACGCTGAGCCCCGCGATGGAAGAGTTGCTCAGGGTTGGGTTTACCCTTCGCGGAGCCAGGAGCCAGGCAGATGGTCAGGGTTTCGTAATGCCATGTGGCTTTTCTTTGGATCCTTTGAGTCTTCACTCCGGGGTTAAGGTGCTCGGAAGCTGAATGAAAGCCTGGGAATATGGGACGGACTTGCCTGCCAGCAGCTGCTTCTGCCAAGCACCCTTTTCCTTTCCCTGTCAGAAGGACTCAGCGCATGGGTTGATTTTGATGGTGGCCCCGTGATATTCCAGCTCCTGCCACGTCCCTGAGCCAGCCAGCTGCGGTGTGGGCCTGAGCCAGATCCTCAGCGGCTGTAAATGGATGTAGCTCCATTGGGTTCCACCCTGACTTACAATTGAGCAGCTGTCTCTGTTGCCTCAACAGGGATTCAGCCTCTGCTGCCCCTGGGAGCCGGATCCAAAACCTGGGGGAGTGTATGGCAAGACTCTCCCCTCACCCCCACCAGTGGCTGCGGTGGGCTTTGGATTGGGTCCTCAGGACACAGCTGGCCCTGAATAGAGACCGTGGTGGGTGGCGGCCCGCACCAGTGCCCACTGCCGAGGTTTTGGCTCCGAGCTGGCACAGATGGCAGCTGCAGAATGGGTCACTAAATGACCTTTGGCCTGGAGAGGTGGCAGCCCGGTTTCCCCTGCGGTGCGGGGAAGCACGGTCCGTCGCGGCGTGTCCGTGGAGGGGTTGGGTCTCTTGAGGTTGTGTGGGTTGGTGGGAGTGACACGCGACCTTGCGCTGAGGGACGACGCGCCCAGGGCTCGAGGCGTTCGGCAGGGCACGGCTCCCGTCCCTTCACGCGCACGCCTCGTTGTCCGGCGTTGATTCATTTAGCTGCCGGCCACCTCAGGGCGAGGGGCTCCGGCTTTCTAACTTCCCAGCGCCATCAGCCTCGGTGGCGTTTAAGGAATGAGAATCGCTTGGAGCGTCAGTTTCCAGCATGGAGCAGGGAGGGTTGATCTGTCAGTGACAAGGGCAGGGGGTGGATGCAGGGACATTCTGCCCTGATTTACCACCCCTACCTCTGGCTTCCTGAGATCTTCAGCCCTCCTCTGAAGGCAGAAGGGAGATACTCCCTCCCCTCTTCCAGTTTGGCCTGAAGCCCCATTCAATGCCCGGCTGCAACTGGCTTCTGCAGATAGAGCCCCATGCAGCGCCGGCAGCCCCTCGGATCTCAAGTGGACAGCGTCAGCTTCCATTTTAGCCCCAGCTCGCTGCCTTTAGGTACCTGAGATGTTAATAGCACGGCCTCCCTTCCTTCCTTCCTTCCCTGGATTGGGAGATGCCTCTGAACCACTGGGCTGCCCCTGCCCCTCCTGTAGCTGACCGCCTCTCAAAATTGCACAGCCTGTGCCCCCCGCCCTCCCTTCTCATCACAAAGAAGGGCTCCGTGTTCACAAACCGCATCCATGCACTTGCGTCAACTGGGATGTGGAGTTCGGAGCTGGTTCTCACAGGGTGAAGGAAATGGGGGGCAGCAGAGGGGCGTGGGGGTGCGGGAGAGAAACCCAGAAGCCTGTCGCCTTTTGATTGCATAGAACCGTGCGCAACGGGGTCGGTGCCTGCCAGGCTGGGAGACGCGCTGGCCCGTCAGTGCCTGGCCTGGCAAATGGGTGAGTGTGGGTGTGTGACAAGGGTAAGCAAGGAAGAGGATGTAGGGCTGGATGATGTGCAAGTAATTGTCAGCATTACCTAATCCTGGTGGAGTTTGCAGCTGGCCGGATCCCCTGGCTTTGGGAGGATTTGCTTGTGTGTTTGCGTGCGTCAGGATTTGGGTGCCTGGTTACTACAAGTTGTAAAGCAGCCTGGCTGGGGCTTGGTCTGACTCCGCTTGGATGCTGTGGCTCCGTGGGAAGTGATGGGTTTGATGCAGGACTCGCAGGGTGAGCTTTTTTCACACAACGCACAGTCGACCTGTGGAACTCCTTGCCAGAGGATGTTGTGAAGGCCAAGACCGTAACAGGGTTCAAAAAAGAACTAGATAAATTCATCTAGGATAGGTCTGTCAATGGCTGTTAGCCAGGATGGGCAGGGATGGTGTCCCTAGCCTCTGTTTGCCAGAAGCTGGGAATGGGTGACAGGGGTGACACTTCTTGATTCCCGGGTCTGTTCATTCCCTCTGGGGCTCCTGGCATTGGCCACTGTTGGAAGACAGGAGACTGGGCTAGATGGACCTTTGTTCTGACCCAATGTGGTCATTCTTATGTTCCCATGGCCTCGTGTTCAGTTATCGCCGGACTCGCCTGGAGACGCTCTCAGGACGAGCTGCGGGGTGGGGAAAGGGTGGGGAGTGGGGGGGCGTGGGCATGATCCTGGCCCTTTCAAAGCGGGATGGTTCTGGTGTGCAGGTGAATGCAAAGATACGCCTGGAAATCCATCCTGGGCAAGGTTATGACTTTGTCACTGAATTTTTTAGTAAATTTCGTTGCAGAGGTGGGGTGGGGGGACCAATAAGCCACAGAAAGGTCACCAAATAATGTTGTTTTTTGCTCCATCAGTATACACAAGACAATAGTGGGGGGCGCTGAAAAGTGAGGCCGGGGGGCGGAAGGGGGAGAGCGAAACTGATCTGCACTCACCTCACAGCGGCAGCTCCTGCCCACGAGTCTGGGCCCAGTTCCTTGCTCTGGGCATTGAGACCCAGGACATGTGGTCGTAGGTCACTCAGGTTTGGCCTATCTGCCCCTCTCTGTCTATGGAGGGGTGGACGGGCCAACCCGGAACGGCCCAGCGACCCCGTGCGTCAGGTCACAATGCCGCTTGGCTTGGGGGCTCTGATCACCTTTGGCCAGCTCAGGGGTAACGCAATGGCACCGGTTTTCAGCCCAGAACGGAGGTGGTCCCAGCTGGAGTCTGCCTCGGGCTTTATTGAATAGAATATTAGTAGCCACCAGTCAGGCGCTTTCCCGCGACGACAGAATCGGGGCAAACAGTTTAACTGCCCCCCCCCGATTCACAGCGGCGTTTGCCCTTTAACTCGTGCTGCCCTATAGACAGCAGCTGGTCAATGCGGTCTGACCCTGTGCATCCCCAGGGCTCAGAGAGGCAGCCCTGCTCCCCATTTCACAGAAGGAGGGAAAGTGATTTGCCCAGAGAGACACAGCAAGGCAGTGGCAGGGCTGGGGATTACATCTAGGTCTGTGCTCCCCGTCCCGTGCCCTGCCCCACCACTGCCTCCAGAAGTGGGCCTCTGTCCAGCTCTGTAACGGTTCAGCCTGCGGTTCCCCAGAGCGCAGCAACCGGCGGGCCCTGGGTTGTGCTCTGCTCGGTGCGTGTCACCCGGGGGAGGTGCTGAACGAGGCGCGATCGGGCTCTGAGCACTGCTGAGCCGTGAAGTTACAAAGCGCATCCCGGATGGGCGCCCTCCCGTCATGGAAATGGACGCGGCGCGTCTGATCATGCCTGGGTGGGGGGTCGGCACGGAAACCCCATCCGTCTTGCTGCTTGTGTCCAAGGGAAGCTCGTGCGTCGGCCCCTCGGTGCGAATGTTTAAAAGGAGCGCAAGTCGCCGTTCGCCAGCCGTGAGTCACCCTGTCTGCAAAACCAGAGGGCCGGGAATGCAGGGCCGCTCCGGCCAGCTCACCGGCTTGGCATCTCCGAGGGCACTCGCACAGCATCGCCGGGCCATGCTAATAAAGGATTTTTTTTTTTTTAGAGGGGGAGGAATGTGGAATGTAAACACACGTTTCAAATAGAAACCTTGTAACCTTCTGGGATAAACAGGCGGTCACGGGGCAGGGGGAAAGGCCGGAGACTCCACATGGGACATTTCAAGTGATATTCCACCCCTCTCCCCTTTCATTGTGGGGGTGAGAAGAAAGATGGCAAAGGAGTTAACCCTGGGGTTCGTGTACACTGCATGCTAAGCCCAGACTCAGGTCTGAGTCCAAGCCCTCCTTCCGCCCACACGCACCTCAGTCTGACTTGGATTGGCGTGCACTCAGGACCCGGGTCCTAGGACCCTGCGAAGGGGGCTTGTCAGAGCCTGAGTCCTGCTGGCACTCGGGTCCAAAGCCCCGTCCTTTTGCAGGGGGCACGCAGCTCAAGTCGCAGTCCCGAGTCAGAAGGTCCGTGTGGTGCAGTGCGGACGTGGCTGAGAGACCCAGCAACTGCCAACCCAGGTTTACAATGCAGTGTGGATGCTCCGGCACGGGGTTGGAAATGCCAAGGCCACAAACCTGGGTCCTACAGACCCGGGCCCAGTGTGCGGTACAGACGTACCCTCTGTGTCTTAAATCGGGGCACCCAAGAACTGAGGCCCGCAAAACTAGAGGCACGTTTGAGATGGCGTTTCTACAGCATTTTGCTCCAAACTGCTTCAGAAATGATCAACGCTAAAATGCAGCCAGCTCTGGGGTGGAGGGCAGCAGGCCCCTTGGCACGCTACACACAAGAGTCAGAAGGGGATTGGATCTGATGGCTTCCACCGGATCTTGGTCCGCACTGTGTGTTGGCTTCTCCTGGCCGAGTCTGGGGCTAGTTTGGGAGGAGCAGACAGCAGGCGGGGCAGAGACGGGGGTTTGGGATAGCACAGCATCTTGTCGGTCAGGGTTAGTGTCTTGGTAGAGGGATGGGAGTGGTGCACAATAAGAGGTACTGCAGGTCAGGAACCAGGGGCTGGAGGCAGTGGGGTCGTGGGGAGTGGCAGGAAAAACCAGGAGACCTAGGTTCCATTCCTGGCCACTGACTCACTCTGTGGCCTTGGGCAAGTCATTCAGCGTCTCCGTGCCTCAGTTTCCCCATATCTTGTTTATGTTACAGAAGTGACTAAAGGCCTGATTGTGCTCTGTGCTGTACAAACACACAGTGAAAGATGGCCCCGGCCCCAGAGAGTTCCTAGGATAAATAGACAAGACAGCTGTGGGATGGGAGAGGAGGCCACTTGCCAGAAGTTGCTCATCAGCTCAGTGGAAGAGCTGGGAATGGACCCTGGGTCTCCTGATGTATGCCACCCACTAGGTTGGAGACTCTCTCCCCTGCCTGATAGCAGCTAGAGGTGCTGACCTACCCTTGTAAAGTGATCTGAGCCAAACCATAACGGGCGGTGCTGAAAGATCCCCATCCCAGCTATTGAAATTCCACTTTTGTCACTGTGAAAACCCGTCTGGCTTTTACGCTGCTGAATGTTTCTGGGGCTGTTGCCTTGGGAAAAGCCCTGCGCTGGTTTTACAACCTGCTAGGCTGTGGGATTGCGGTGTGCACACCATCTGGGCTGCTGTTACCCTCGCTGCTCATCAGGGCTGAGGCAGGCCAGTCCGAGCCTCTCCGCAGAGCTGTCTGGGTGTCCCCTCCCCCCCCCCCCGGACGCAGTACACAAGGTTCAACCCTGCCCTGCAAGGGAGAAAAGAGGGGCATGTCAGGAGGAGGGTAACCAGACAAGGGGTCTGCAGACCTGCGTTCCATTCCCACCTCTGCCACTGCCTTGCTGGGTGATCTTCGGCAAGTCACTTTAACCTCTCTGTGACTCAGTTTCCCTTCTCACTCTGTTTTCAAGTGGGAGCTCTCTCAGGCAGGGCTGTCTCTCACCAGCTGTCTACGCAGTGCCCAGCACGGAGGGCCCTGATTTTGACTGTGGCCGCGGTGCTACTGGAATAAAAGTAATCTGCCTCCTAGATATGTCCAGCTGGGGCTGTGATAACTGGGGAATCTGCCCACTGGGCTGTGTGGCTCATGGTGAGTGGGGTGATGTTGTATCTCCTTTATTTCAGGCTGGACACTGTCACTTGCTGATTCTCACTCACCAGCCCTGTGCTGCCAGTCTGGTTGAAATGTCTCCTCTCCCCGCCCGAAACAGCTGTCAGAGCGAGGGACCGGCCACCCCGGGGTGCTGGATTGCAAAGCCAGCCCAGGCTGTTTACTTGTGACTCCGCCCTGAATGTTATTGGGCTCAGATTGTGCTCGGCGGGGTGTGTGTGTTTATGACAGCAGGGGAAGGGGAAAAAATCGCCGCGGAGGTGGAAGTGGATCCGAAAACAGGAGAGAGAGAAATGCAGAGAGGAGACTGACGGAAGGAGCAGAGACGGGAGAGAGAGAAACCCCCTGTGTACTGACCTGTTAACGATTTATATTTCGGTGCCACCCAAGGGTCCCGATCGTACCCAAGCGTGGCGTGAGAGGCAGTCCTTGCCTAGTCAGGCTGTCGCTAGGGCAGCCCACTTATCCTGGTCGTGTGTGTGTGTGATTTGAACTGAAGCAATCCCTAGGGCCTCCCCCCCAAAGCGTGCCAGGTACTGCAGAGATGTAGTGAGACAGCACTGGCCCCCAGGAGCTTACCGTCTAGAGAGACTGGGCGGACAGCAGAGAGGGGTTCTGGGACACGGAGGCTGGTTTTTCAAGGGCTCAACCCCCCACAATTGAGCCCAGATTTTCCGAAATCCTCAGCCCCCAGCGGCAGCCACGGTGACCCCTCTGGCACTGCTCTCTGGAGAAAGAGGCCCCAGCCCTTTCGAAAATATACCCTAGTGTGACGTGCGTAGGGCCCCCCAGGGAGTGTGTCTGGGCCACCAGGTCTCCTGTGACCCAAGCCCCCTTCCTTGCCTGAGTTTCCACCCTCTTGTGTCTTACAGACATCAGATCCCACCAGACTCCCCCCTTTTGCTGGCAGGAAGAGCACTCCTGGGCAGTTGGGGTGCGATTGGCAAAGACCGATCCCCTGAGCATGATCCCCGTCACTGGTGTGAGTCCAGAGGCCTGGGTGGAGCTCACTCCTGGTTTACGCTGGTGAAAATGGGCCAGCTGCGATAGTGGACTCGCTCTGGTGGCTCCAGACCCGCTCGCTTGATTTCTCAATCCGGCTATTCCCGGTGGCGATGTGATCCTGTAGGGCGCTTTCGAAAGCATGCCAGCGGCTAAGAATACCGGGCCGGTATTTTTAGAGCTGAGTTTTAAGCTGCTTTTCGCTGCCAGCTTGGCAGCAAGCGCTGCTCTCATCCCGCTCCACTGCGGAGCCTGGCAGCTGTGTTTGTTGCGGGAAGGAAGCTGCGCTCCTGCCGTGCCATGGCCTTGCCAGGCAGCCGGCTGGGAAGGAGAGGTAGAGCAGGTTCACCAGCCTTAGCTGTACGGTTTATTTCTTTGGTCCTGTGTAAAGGCCCAGGAGGCACACAGCAGTTAATCATCCCTCTCTGTATGGTGGAGATAAGATCTGACCCCACCAAGGATGCCACGCCGGGCCGCTAACCTCCCTGTCTTCGCCCAGGGTGTTCTGTACTGCAGTAACCTCCAGCGGCCCCAGCCGAGATCACGGCCCCATGTGCCTGGTGCTGTACGTACGCCTAGCAAAAGACAGCCCCTGTCCCGGGAAATTGACTATCGAAACAGTGGGAGAAGGGACCAGCCGTTGTACTGAGAGGTGACATGCAGGGAGTCTGTGGCAGAGATAGGACGCACCGTCTTCCAAGTTTGAGGCCAGGGCTTTTAACCACAAGGCCAGCCATGCTTTATGCCCTGCCTCCCTGCCGTCCAGCCTTAGCTACATGGCTGTTCACGGGAGAGAAGTGTTCACGCAGGCTGGCCCCTGTTAGCCAACCAGTTTATAAACCAATTCAACTCATAAACCAATTCAACTCAGCAAGATCTTGTGATTCTTGTGTAAACAAGGCTCCAGGCCCCAGGGGGAAGGCGTGATAGTTTCCCGGCCTCTTGGATGGGCCGGGGAAGGTATCACCCCAGCCTGAGCCGACGTGGCCGCTGCAGGGGATGTGAAGGGTGGGGGATCCAGTCCTAGCCAGGGAGGGAACTGGACAGGTCCAGTGCTGGCCGGCGGCTGCCGTCAAGGCCCGTCAAGGTCTGGAGAAAACTTTCTCTGATCTGGAAATAGCTAACGCAGGGGCATCGTGCAGCAAGTGTAAAATCCCCTATAACGCCGGGTGACGCCTCCCAGTGGAAGCTGCTCCTGGCGGCCGCAGGTTTTAAACCCTGCTGGTGGTTCTGCAATCAGCTGCATCTACTCGGCTCTGAGCAGAGCCTGGGAACCGCTGCTGCCTAGCTCAGAGCCCTGGCGGCTGGGGTTCTGGTTCGGCCCCCGGGGAAGCTGCCAGGGCATTTGGTTTGGGCCCTTCTCTCAGCAGGGGAGAAGTTTCAATGGCAGAGCAGCGGGGCCGGGGAGAGCCCAGACAGGCGGAGGCTAAAGTCGCCCTGTGCCCTGCAGGAAAGCTGTGCTCCTGGCCCTGGGGCTCTAGTGAGACGCAGCGTTGGGTTCCTAGTCCTCACTGCCACCAGCTGTCCAAGCCATGAGGAAAGAGAGGGCCCCGGGCTGGACCTCAAGGGCTTGCCACTGGCCTTGGGCAAGCTGATGGATCCACTCCCCTCCGTCACAGGGATGTTGGGAGGCTGGAGTCCAGCAGTGAGTGCGAGGTGCTTGGAGGCCTGCATGGCTGGGGCGCTGGGTGACCTCTGAGGGGCTGCTGGGAGCTCAGGTGCTGGGTGGTTGCTTCCAACCAGAGGCTCCCCCTGTCCCCCGCGGTGTCCCTCCCCAGCCTGCTCTCGCTCCCTGCGATTGGGGTGCAGCATTGATTCCTGTACGGTGTCACCTCTGTTTTACAGGTGGGGAAACTGAGGCACAGGGCCATCCAAGCCAGAATTTTCTTAAGTGTTCAGCACTTGGGGCTAGATTCCCACCCCGACTCACCCGCAAGGAGGTCAGTTTCCCATTTAAGCACCTAAATAAGCAGCCTTATTCATAGAGGGACTGGGGATTCAGGATGTGGGAGAGTGTGGCCTAGTGGCTAGAGTTAGGTGGCAGGACTGCTTGAGTCTCTTCCCAGCTCTGCCACTGATATGCTGTGTGACCTTGGGCAAGTCCCTTTCTGTGCATAATATTTTAATGCTTTTGTCCAGGGGGCTTTCAGATCCTTGGGGGGAAATGCTCTGTGTGTCTTTATCTGCTCCCCCCCGCGCCCCGGCCCGCCTGTCTGGAGCAGGCTCCGATGGGTTTGCAATGTTCGTAGCTCTTTTGGAGGAGAGGGACATTTCAGGAGGACAGAGCATCCTGGTTCGCCCCCCTGCACAGAGTGATTCTGGCCCTGAGTCCTCCCTGCAGGGGCTCGCCCTGCTGTCACTGCTCCATGGGGAGGAGGCTCCCGCCAGCAGCCTCTCCCCTGGCCTTGCAGACCCTCTCTAGGCAGTCCTCAGAGCTGTTTCCTTGGGCGCTTGCAGCTGGGTATTGTCCCTGCTGCTGAAGAAGAATTGCACCATCTCCTTGGAGTGGAAAATTAATTGCTTGCAAGTGTCAGGCGCGAGGTCCCCTTGGTCCCAATTAAAGCAGTGGGAGCCTGTTTGTCGGGGGCTTCCTACCTACGTAAATCCCTCTCTCCAGAGTGCCTGCCACCCCTGAGGAGTGTCCCTCGCTTCCAGGCATGGCCGAGACTTCCCTGCGCCTTAGACTGCCCAGGGGTGGGGCAGACCAGGGAGGGAAAAACGCAGGAGGGATTTGCGCCTTCCTTCAAGGAAATCTGAGCTTTGTATACTCGTCCTTTCGCAGTCCCTGTCTCCCCAGGAGGGGGTGCAGTGCGGGTATGGTTGCACTGATGGGGGGAGCACCCAGCCTGTCCCAGCAGGGGGTGCGGTGGGGGGATGGTAGCGCTGACGGGGCCGGGGGGGAGCACCCAGCCTGTCCCGGCAGGGGGTGCAGTGGGGGGATGGTAGCGCTGGTGTGGTGGGGGGGGGGAAGCACCCAGCCTGTCCCAGCAGGGGGTGCAGTGGGGGGATGGTAGCGCTGGTGGGGGGGGGGTGGGGCGGGGGGGGAAGCACCCAGCCTGTCCCAGCAGGGGGATAGTGCAGAAGTGTCTATGCCCAGCAAACCAATGCAGGTTTCAGGAGGTGGCTGTTCAGTGGGGATCTCTTTAAAAACCGGGATCCTGCACCTGATGCCTCGTGCAGGCTGAATTTCTTCCCTGGGTTTTTAGGGGGCCAGACCTGGAGTGCTCTGGATTTCAAAAGCAGGGTGCAAGGGCCAGCTAGTGGGTTGGAACCCGGGGCCGGAGAGCCAGCACTCCCGGGTTTTCTTTCAGGGGCTCAGCTCCTGCTTCGTGCTTAGAGCAGGGGCCAGGGAAGCAGGACTTCTGGGTTCTCGTCCCAGCTATGCCAAAGGCCCGCTACGTGACACAGAGCAAGTCGGTTCCCCACTCGGCGGCTCAATCCCGCCGGATGGTAGGGTGGGGTAACCCCGATGCGCCGCTCGGGTTTACCGTTTGCAAAGTGCTCTCGAGACCTTTGGACAAAATTCCAAATCTATTATTATCCTGGCTGGGGGTTTTCTCGGCGGGGGGATTGAATCAACACAGACGCCAAGACTGAGCTCGGAGACGAATTCCTTTCCCTTAAAGAAACTGAGGAAATCTCTCCAAGGGCTTTGGAGTCACAGGACTGGCACCAACCGCGCTGGGTTCCCGAGGCGGCATGGGGACCCCTTGGGAGCTGCCCTCTGCGCCCCGTACTTCTGTCACCTCGAGATGTTCCACCACCCAGCAACCTTTCCTTTGACCCCGATGATCTCACCACTGTTGCTTTCAGAGGTTGCCAACCTGGCTCTGACGCAGCCTCCAAAAGCGACTGGCCCAGCTCGGGGGAGGTAGATTCCACTCTCAGATGGACCCGTGGCTACCGCAATCCCTGGCCACAGCGGTGGTTTGATTGCATGGTTTGTTTACAAAGCTGTTTTCTTCCCCTTCAAACCTTCACGGGCTCTTTTAAAGAGACACCGTTCTAAAGTAAGAGTGAAGCTGAACTCACAGGGCCTGGATTTTCTGTAGAGCCTGATTCTCACTCCCATAAATCAGGAGTCTCTCCACTGGCACAAAACGGCCAGGTGCAGAGAAGAGTCAGGCTCAAAGGGTAAAAATACACCGAGCGTTTCTGGTGACGACCATCGTAAACCAGGGTCATGGCAGCAAAACCAGAGGCTGGCAAACAGCACCTGCTAGGGAGTTTTGAGGTGGGTTGTAAAACTCCTGAAAATAGACTCAGTGCAGGATGAAACTGCCGGCCGGCCGTTTTGCTACCACCCCCCATCAGTCTGGCTTTGAACATTCCTTTGCAGCAGTAGCGTGGCCTAGTGGGTAGAGCACTGCGGTAGTGGTCAGGTAATCTGTTTTTGCCCAGCTGTAATTTAGCCCAGGGACTGGGGTGACTGTTTATTTTGGGTACTTAGCTGGCCCCCAATTACTGTGATATCCAAGCACCTCATGCTCTTCGGTGTATTTATTTTCACTCCCCCCTGTGAAGCAGGGCAGCGCTGTTATCTGTATTGTACAGATGGGAAACCGAGGCACGAAGAGGCTAGGTGACATGCCCAGGATCACAGAGTCTGTGACTGAGCAGAGGTTTGCACCCACCTCTCCCAAGTCATAGGTCAGCACCCTAACCACTGGGACGGTGACGGGTGAAGTTAGGGGCCTGGAGATGGTGGTGTGGTCCCAGCCCTAGACGAGGGCTTAGGAGATCTGGGATTTATTCCCAGCTTTGGTTCTTGACTCCCTGTGTGTGACCGTGGGCAAACCACTGAATTTCTGTGCCCCTCAGTGTCCCACTGTAAAGCTGGGACAGTTCCCCCTCCTGCCTGGTGTTGTCTTCGGCTCTTTGAGTAGGGCCTGTCTCTGCAGCACCCTTGGGTGCTGCTGTCATATATAACGGTAAGGAAAGGATGGAAAGCCCTGGATCTTCCAGTGCTCTGGCCCCGCGGTGTCCCCGCTCCCCTCCCAGTGAAAGAGGGAGACGGTTGAGGGCAGCGCACGCTTTTCTGTCACACCCTTGGAAAATGACTGGGTGTGTGTGCAAGGCGTGGACCTGGGTGGATCATCTTTCCAGACCACAAACGCTGGCTCTTGTATTTTTACATGCGTCTAATTGGGGCTGTCAGGGGAGAGAGGCCGCTCCTGCTCCTCCTCGGCTCCCTGGGGCTTTGCCGTGGAATTTCCCTTCCCCTTTTGGGGAGGCGGTGGGAGAGGGTCGGCCCTGCCTTTCGCTGACCAGGGCGCCGGAGGCGTACGGGGTGGGAGAGGGGCCCACGGAGGCAGTTGTGGTACCAGCCCCTCTGCAGGGCTCTGCGTGGTTGTGCCAGGTAGCCAGCCTGCTCGTGCCCAGGGTTGTGCCACAAGTACCCAGTGTAGGGAGGACCCAGAGGATCCCAGACACGTACCCTAGAGCGCTGGTTATGCCATGTAAGAGCAGCGGGGCTGGTATGCAAACGAATTTCTCGGACCCGTGCAGCCGGCAACCTGGCTGCTTTGCAGAGAGGCTCTGTGAACACTGGGGATTGCGCAGCGGCAGCGGGGCGAGAACTCAGACAGCACAGGCACTGGAGCTGAAGATTCTCTGTTAGCCATATAGGGCCTATGACACACAGGTAAACAGTTCTGTGTCACCAAGTAGGGGGCAGCAGTGCTTAGGTGTAAATGTGATGCCCAGTCACCAAGTTCAGCGCCTGAGATGAAAGTTCCCAAGGTTCTGACCTGGGGTTTTTTGTTCAGCCCACTTTCTGACGACTATTATCTGTGTTTTTGCTGGGGATGAAGGTGCAGTGCAGACAATGTGATGTGTGGGTGGGGCTTGTTCTGATTAGCACCCGATAACCATGTGCATCGGGGCAAACACTTTCCAAGGAGCCGTGCTCGGGTGGGAACCGGATCTCAGCAAATACATGCACTCGCCTCCAGCAGAGGACTCCTACTGCCCAGTGCTTAATTTGTACCAGGGCTGAGCCCCCGGCACCTCTGGGCCTGGCCGTTCACAGCCCCCGGCACCTCTGGGCTTGCAGCATCAGTTATGAAAGTAAAAAAAATTGCTTTGAGCCCTGACACCTTTCATTACACATTAAGCCCTGCTGCTACCCCAGCAGGGACTGGACCGTCCAGGGCTGGGAGATGGGGAGTAACTGACTAGGGATGAGGACAGGCTCTCCAAAAGAGCGGGTGCTGTGATTGTTATAGAGAGGTGGAGCTAGTCACCTTGCTCCCCCCAGAGCTCACTGGAGCCTGGCCCGCTCTGGGGGGCCTCCTCTATATAGCCCACTTCCAGAGGGGCTCCGAGTGGAGGTGATGGGAGCATGGCGCAGGTCGGCAAGGTGCCCCGTACTTTTCTCATGGCGGTGCTGGGATTGGAAGCGACTTCCTGGGAGCTGAAGTGCAGCCGGGCCTCGGCTGTGATGTGATTTGGTTCGAGCCCCTTGCTGGTCGGTCCCTTCGCTCAGAATCCTTTTGCTGCCCCATGCGGCTCGCCGAGGTGAAGGGGGCAGCGTGGTCTGCCCTGCCGTGTAGCAAGCGTGTCGGATATCTACCCTGGGTGGCTAGTGGCTCCCTAACCGTAGATCGGGATATCTGTGTCGGATATCTACCCACTGGGCCGGCCATCCTCTCTGCCTCACCGTCCTAGGCTATAGTCCGTAGCTGCGCCCGACGGAGCCGTGGGCTGGGCAACTCCCCGCCGCCTGCCCCACCGCACATGCCCTGCTGCTGGCCGGCCTGACCTCCCATCATGGGATGCCAGCTGTGAACTCTTGCAGCTTCCCCCAGGCGGGTGTTGGGCTCTCTCGGGAGCCAGCCAGGCTGTGCACCCTCTGGCCAGAGAAAGCCACTTCTAAGCAGGGCTAAGTGCGCATTTGGCAGGGGCTGGCCCAGGCTGCCCCCTTCCATCTGCTGCAAGGTCAGGATTATTTTTAGACTCCTTGCCCTGGTGCTGTTGAGGCAAGGGAGAGTTCTCCCCTGTCTTGGTGTGGGATCTCAGCCACTAAGGTGTAAGGGTATCTGCCTCCCCCCCACCCCCATTCCCAGAGCGTCCTCCGTGGTTTAACCTCCCCGCACGCTAAATCCCGGGCTCCAGAGTCGCTGGCTAGTGCCCTAACCACTGAGCCATCCTGCCCCTTCCCCTTCATCCCTCTTCCTTGCAAGCCAACACCCAGGTGCACAATCTCCAGTCCTCCTCTGGGCCATTCTCCTCTCCGCCCTCGTGACCCGGCCTTGCTGGAAATGCCAGCCGCTCGGGGACCCCCTCATGCAGCTGGGTAGAGCAGGCACGTAGGGCAGCAGAGACCCAGAATGGATGCATGCATCCGGGAGCGGGAGCTGAGGGGACGGTGGGCGCAGAGGGGATGGGGAGCCTGTGATGGGTCTGAGCTGCAGTAAAGGGGGAGCTGTCCTGCTTGGGAAGGAGGGGGTGCCAAGCCCCATCGGTGTTTCATGCTGGTGCCCCTTGTTCTGGGCTGCCCTTCTCAGGAGCCACAAGCCTGCAGGGCCACCAAAGCACCATCTGGATTCTGGGCTTCTCTGGAGCCTGGCAAAATAGCAAGTGCTCTGTGTGAGCGGCTACCTGCTCACCTTTACACCCTGGTGATGTGGGATGGTGTATGTCTGTCCCCCGGCCCCCAGCACCAGGGGAATTTGCCCTGGGCCCATGGCAGCCCCCGGATCCAGCCCGCCTGCCCCCCTCTTCCCAGTCAGCCCTGAATGCAGAGGGTGAAGCAAATGGAGGGTAGCTGGGAACACTCACATACGCACACGCACATCCCATGCCTGCATCGCACAGCAAACGGGGGGGTAGGTGGGAACGCACACGTGTAGTACACACACACACGTGCAGCAAAGCGAGGGTAGTCGGGAACGCACACGTGCAGTACACACGTTGTGCAGCAAAGCGAGGGCGGCTGGAAACCCGCACCCCGCCGCATGCTGTGCGGCTGCTGGACGACCGAGCAATCGCCGCAGCCCCACGGTGGTTCCACGCCCCGGAGAGGGCCAGCCAAGAGGCTCGGCTGCCTCCCGTCCCTCCCTCTGCCAGGGGCGTGCTGGCACCAGGGAAGGAGCCTGGGCTGGAGCTGCGGATGCGCCCAGCGTGCCAATCAGCTAGTGCGGCTGCCGGCGGGCGCAGGGGGGAGGCTCTGTCTCGGCTTGGTGTGGTAGCCGAGCCGCGTCCGTCCTTCCATCCGTCAGCGTCAGGGCGTCTTGAGGAATGATCCAAGATGGGGGAAAAGGGGCATTGATATTCCAGGCCATCCTCCCCTCCCCGCCCCCCATCCACCGCCCCCGACTTCCTGTTTGGCTTAGAACAAGTTGTTCATTCAAGTATGCCGGCCCCGCCGCTCGCATACAAATGGGCTTGCGTCGGCAAGGCGGTTACTCACGACCGCGGTGGCAACTCAGCTCCATTCATCCGCAGCGCGGGCCAGGCCCAGCTCCCGGGGAGGGGAAGGGGGGACTGCACAGCGCTTGCCGGCCGGGGCCCTTCTCTCCCAATTTCCAGGGGCCTGCCCCGTTGCAAGGGGGCCGCTTGCAGTGGACGGGCTTAGCACAGTGAGGGCTAGTGCTGTGGGGGTGGACTGGGAGCCAGGACGCCTGGGTTCTGCACTGTGCTCTCTGCGCCCCCTTGGGCGGGAGATCAAGGCTGCAGTCGCCGGTAGTTTTTTAGGGATCTGCTATGAGACTCTTTAGATCTGTTTTCCAGGGGCTCTGAGTGTCAAAGTCACTGGGAGCTGCGGGCCCTCTGGCCAGAGGCACGCTCACGCTGGCTGTCTAGACGTGGAAGCATCTGGAGACACCGGCCTCCTGGCTCTCTGCGCCTTGGCTTTCCCATCTGGGAAAGGGGGCTCCCGTCCCCGCGGGGCTATGCTAGGCAGTTTTACCGATGCCTGTTGAGGGCTTGGGGAGCAGAATATCCCCTTGTTTCGGCAGCTGGGTCAGATTTTTCGTGACCATCATTCATCGCCACCCCTGCTTTCTGGGGCAGACCCCGCAACCAGGACTGGAGAGCTCGAGTCAGTTCTCGGCTCCATCGCCGACTCCTTGTACGGCCCTGGGCAGATCCTTTAATCTGCCTGGGCCTTGGTTCCCTGTCAATCATCTGGGAGTAACGAACAGCCAGCCTGTTGCTGGGCTTGCCTTGGCCGATCTTGAGCTCACCAGGGCACGGACTGTCTCCTAGCACAGTGGGCCCTGATCTCAGCTGGGGCTTTTAAGCATGGCCGCAGTAGTCGGAGTAATAAGTACAGTCAGATGCATGCTGCTAGTGAAATACAGCCCTGTCACGAAAGGCCCCAGAGCATTGTATGGAGATTTACTGCCACTCATTGTCTCCTCTCCTCTCAGAATGGATCCGCATTGGAAGGGGACACTGAGGCCCAGAGAGGAGTAGTAACGTGCCTCGGAGCACGTGGCGGGTCATTGGCAGGGTCGGGAAGAGAACCGGGGACTCCCAGAGGGCTGCTCTAGCTGCCAGGCTGTGCTCCTAGAAGTGGAAATAAACCTAGGGGTCGTGATTCCCATTCCCCACCCTTCTAACTGACGAAGGGCGCTCCCTCCCATACCGATGCCGGTACGAATAAGGGAGTTATGGATGCTTAAGGCAGCATTGCCTAGTGCCTAGAGTACTGGACTGGGACTGGAGAGACCTGGGTTCTATTCCCGTGACCTGCTAGATGACCTCGGGCAACTCATTCTGCCTCTCTGGGCCTCAGTTTCTCCATCTGTAATATGCGGACAAAGATACCGACCTCCACTTTAATGTGCTTTGAGGTCCACTGCTGAAGAAAGCTGGGCGGGGGGAGGTTATGCCGGGCGGCTTCCAGGTAGGATTCTCTGCTAACGTCCAGCCCAATTGGCTCAGGAAATGAGGACCAAAACGTGAGGAAATTCTGATTTCCCTCATCTTTTCCAAGACCCCCCCATAGCTCAGCGCTGTCCCCACAGCCAGAGCACTGGAGGAGGAGATTTCTGCCACAGCAAAGCTGGAATTGTCCGCGCTCCTGGCAGGGGGAGGCGGGGTTGGTGTTGCGTGAACGGCCGGCACAATGGAGAGCAGGCTCGGCCCCTGGCTCAGCGAAGGGCTGGATCATCACAGCGTCGCGGTTGGGTGCTGGAGGACTGCTCTGGTGGCGTCACCGGGCAGCACGGCTGAGCAGCCCTCTTGCCCTTCGACTCCCTGGCATCCGGTGTGGGAGTCCGTGCCAGGGAACATCGCTTCTCTCGGAAGCTCTGCAGGCTGGGGCCTGCCTTTAGCCAGCGTGGGGCCAGCCCTGCCAGTGGCCCTGAGGGGAGACGGAAATTCAGTCCCGGCTTCTCTGCCCTGCACGGGGCTTACATCATCTGCACTGACGTTTAGCGCACAGGTCATGCGGTTCACCTTAAAAGGGCTTCCCACAGGTGGCCTGGGGAAAGCGAGATGCCAGGACTTGACTAAGCAAGTCGAGGTAGAGCTGGGGATAGAACCCAGGAGTCCTGACTTCCCTTGCTCTCCTGACTAGACCACGCTGCCCTCCCAAGTCAGGAATAGAACCCAGGAGTCCTGGCTCCCAGCCTCGGAAAGTGCTTTGGGATCCTCCTGCGAAGCACCTTATCGAGGAGGGAAGTCTGACTATTCATTACACCGAATGTCTTGTGGCAAGGAGGGAGATGCACCGGCCAGGTCAGGAAAGCCGGAGGGAGGTCCCACTGAGCTGGCTGCTCCGAGCCGGCGACCACAAGCCCGCCGAAGGAGGGCACAGGCTCGCCGATGGACGGATTCCCTGTGCTGGAGGCCGGGCTGGAGCCTCTTTGTTCTCCCGTACAGCTGGTTAGGGAGCTGACGGTGCATTTGGTGTTCACGGCTGGGAACGGCCAAACCCATGGTCCTAGCTTCCTGTTCCGGTGCGGGGCACTCGCTGGGCAGATGGGTGAGGTTCCACGTCCGCTTTCTCTTCCAAAGCCAGCTTGGTGCCTCCCGGCCATCCCGCAGAACAGCGGCTACGTGCCACTTGGCGCAGGCGTGGGCAGAGTCCGGACCTGCCGCTGGCCGTCTGCCCCAAGCCCTGCCAAGCCGCAGCGGCATCCCCTGGGCAGCCGCACCCGTTGTCAGCAAGGGGTAATTTTGCTACGGCCTGGGTGTGACCATGTGCCGGGGCCTCCTTCATTAGGAGCGAGTGCAGTAAATGAAAGGGGAAGACAGCCCTGGGAGAGCTTAGGTCACAAGGCAGAGAAGACGGCTTTACTCCGGGTTTCTGCGCTAGACATGCCCTGCTGGGCCCAGTCACCCATTGCCCTGCACCGCGGGCAGGCGTTCACAGCCGGGCACAAGGTTACCGCTCGGATCGGAGAACAGGGTTCTTCTCCCGTTGGGCGTGGATCGAAATGGGTGCTGGAGAATCAGTGCCATGGTGGAGCCGCGTGCAGCCCACCACTGGAAACCTCCTAAACCCTCAGGGCTGCTTCTAAATAAATGACCTGATCTTTGCAAAGGGCCGAGGACCCTGCAAACCCCATAGAGGTGGCAGGGAATTGACGGAGGTGGGGGGAGGATGTGGCCTCTCTGCTGAACAGACCAGGTCCCCAAGGGCTGGAATGTGAAATTACGCGCTTAACATTCGGATCCTCTGGTCAAAAGTCTTGGCTGTCGCTTCCAGATGTGGCACCGATTCTGGCTGCACCTGGGGTCTGATTTCCAGGCAAGACCAAGCAGCCACGGTTTCCGGCTGAAGGCTTCAGAAGCTGATGGGGGCCTAGGCACATATAAGGTGTCTGTTTGGACCCCCCCAAAAATCATGGGCCGCTTTATAAAATATAGGCCAGAGGGTATCGAGGCCTAAAAGGCGTTTAGGTTCCTAACTTCCAGGGAATTCAGTGGGTCTTTTCAACGTTCGTGAGGACGGACTAGGGCAGGGGTTCTCAACCCAGGGGTGGGGGGTTGTGACCCCCTTCCCCTCCACGTATTGCTCAGTAAGCCCAGCTGGCTCCTTCCCCCGTGGGAGGGGAGAACGTGGGCCAGGTTCCCAGAATGGAAAAAGGGCTTTCAGAATGCAAAGGGGCAATTCGCTCTGGAGCCAGGCATACTACAGGCCCTGGGGCTGGGATCCTGGAGGCCTTTCAAACCCCAGTATAGGGCAGTCTTAAGAAGGCCTTGAAAAAGCCTCAGAGCGGTGGGCCTGATCCAGTATCTTTTACTCACGCAAGCCACCCCATTGACTTTAACCGGCATACTTTTCTGCATAAGGGCTGTGGTGTGTGCGATCCGTCCCCAGGACTCCTGGGTTCTATTCCTGGCTTGGGAGGAGGCTGTCATCCAGTCAGTAGAGCAACGCTGTGGAGAGCAGGGGAGAAAATAAGAACACAGGTTCAATATCGTCGGAGTTGCACGGGGCTGAGAATTGGAGCGCGTGGAGATGGGGATAGATCGGAGTTGCGTTTCACTAGTAGGGTACTTGTGTCCATAGCATTGGCGATCACAGATGAGAACAAAGTGTCAAACACTCTGGGTCAAATAGGATTGCCCTGCTTTTATAGATGGGAAAACTGAGGCATGACACAATGAGGAAAGTGACTTGCCCAAGGTCACGCGGCAAGGCAGTGACCTGACTGGGAATAGAATATAACTCTTCTGATATCCAGTGCGGTGTTTTAACGAAAAGGTCATGCCTTCCCCCAATATGTTGCACGCTATATATAGTCCGTCACGTATGTATAATAATATTTCATGCTGTCCCTCACTAACATAGGTCTGGGAGGGATTCCCTGGGTCTAGGAGCCCAGGCCCCTGTTACCTCACGGCAGCCCTGTCATATCCTCCTGTTCATACACATATCGAGGTCCGTCTTAATCCAGTTCGGTTGTTTGCTCCACTCCTGTTGGGAAGCTCTCCCTCCTCGGATGGTTATTCATTCATATTTGATAGTGCCGCCTAAGGGTATGTCTGCCCTGCATGCTAACCCCAGCTCTGACTCAGGTCTGAGCCCAACCCCTCCTCCCGTCCATGCACAAATCAGTCTGATTCAGGTCAGCAAGCACTCAGGATCCGGCTCCTAGGACCCTGCTAGAGGGGTAAGTCAGAGCCCAAGTCCTGCAGAGACTCAGGTCTAAGCCCTGTCAGTTTCCTGTGTGGACACAGCTCAAGCCACGGACCCGAGTCAGAAGGTCTGCACAGGGCCATGTGGACACGTTAGCACGGCTGAGAGACCCAGATTTACAATGCAGTGCGGATGCTCAAGGTGTGGGCTTTGAAATACCAAGTCCACGAGCCTGGGTCCCACAGACGTTGATTTCCAGTGCAGTGTAGATGTTCTCCGAAGGGCTCAGCTGTGATCAAGGCCCCGTTTTACTTACACACATTGAGCTCACAATCTCAATAGACAAAGAGCAGGAGGGGAAACTGAGGCACGGAGTGGTAAAGGGACTTGCTCACGGTCTCCCAGCAGGTCAGTGGCAGAGCTGGGAACAGCCTGGTGGCACCCATTGCTGTGTCGTAACTACAAGATGAGTTGTCTTCTCTCTGTTTTGCGCCGTGTCTGGATGTTGTTGCTAATGATCTGTCTTGCTGGGCTCCTTGGCGTCCCAGGCACAGACCCAGAACCCCCTGGTGCTAGGTGCTATACAAACAAGGAGAGTTAGGCACCTAAGTACCTTTGAGGATTGGGGCCTCAGTTCCCCGTGTGTAACATGGGCGATAATATTCCTATCTCTGAGCATCAACGCAGTAAAGCTTGTAAGGGGCTTAGACGCTATGGTAGTGGGGGCCATGCAGGTGCCATAGGGAGCAGTTGAATTGCTACATAACATATATGGGGCCTGATTCTCCCTCGCATGGCAGATTGTGCCATGAAACTGATCCCGACAGCGTGTTTGCAGCCCCTGGACACAAGCATAAATGATGGTGCAAGGTGGTAGATAATCAGGCCCTTGCCATCAAGACAGTCCCACTGCTTCACACCCAAATGATATGTATAAACAGACCCTAACGCAATTCTCCACCCCCTCCCCCCCACCCGCCAGGTTTATACAGATTTAATCTCTCTCATTTGCTGGGAGTGTTAGATCAAAAGCCCCGAGGCAGGGCCCACCTCCGCAGAGACGCTGGGACAAGAGGATAAACACTCTTGATTTGATGTCAAATTATTGAACTGAGCAGGGTCGTCTGTGTTTGTCGCTCGCCCTACGCACGGGCTTGTACCACGTCACCGCCGCGTCAGCAGCGTTGCCATGGCGAAGGAACACAAAGGTTCGGGTGTTGTGTGTGTCTGGGAGTTGGCGGGGGTGTTGTGTAATTCAGCAGACTGGAGCTGTTAATCACCGTGGGGAAGTGCAGGGGTTGTGTGTGGGGAGCTGGCTGAGCCTTGACCAGGCTTTCGCTACCAAACCGAGCTGTCTAGATGCGTCCCCTGATGGGCATTCTTGTCTCGGTGGTTGATTCTCCTGGGGTTGGCTGGCACCGCTCTCGGGCATTTCTAAAGTGCCCATCCTTGCAGTGCCCAGGCACCGGTCTGGTTTCCTCTCGCATCTTTCCTCTGCCTGCCCCTGATTATTAGCTGTATTGGAGTAGCGCCTGGGAGCTTCAGTTATGCTAGGCACCGTCCAGACACAGAATACAATGACAGTCCCTGCTCCAAAGGGCCACAATCCGAGGATAAGACCCAGGCCAACCGGTGGATTCAGACTGGGGAGATGACTGAAATGACCGGACCATACTGGCTGGGCTGAGGGGCAGTGGCCTCAGCTCCCAATCTGCCTAGCAGTTGCCATGTTTTTTGTAGCCCCCTGCCACAGCCGGGCAGAGCTGGAAGAGGGGATTTGAAACCCCTCGCTTCCTCTCCACCTGCGGGCTGTTACATTAGTACCATTCGTAGCAGGAAATATTGACGTGACGATAGCGCCCAAGTCAGGCTCGGGGCACTGTTGTGCCGGAGGGTCGCACGCCCGCGACTGTGTTCCCAGGCGGGGGGGGATTATTCCGGCTGGAAAGCGAAAATGTGACTCGCTCGTTCCGCCGTCTCTGCTTCGTTATTTCTCCGGCCGTCGCAGCGAGGGGATGCCTGGTTTGCGTGGCGCGTGGGGAACACTGGCACCAGGCAGAACGTCGCCCCTGGACATGCAGTTCACTTGCCAGGGCTGTCTGCCTTCCTCCAGGAGGGGGCTGCTGCTGTGGTTCGACAGGGATGCCAGAGAACTGGAGGTTCTCTCCCCAGCTCTGCCACTGACCTTGAGCAACGTGCCTCAGTTTCCCCACACCTGTGGAATTGGGTTAATGATACTGATCTACCTTCGGCTGTGAGCTCTTTGGGGTAGGTGCCTTCTTTTTGTTCTGTGTTTGTACAGCTCTTAGCCCCATGGGTGCCTGGTCCATGCCTGGGCTGGCTAGGCACTACCGTAATTTACCTAGTAGCAATAAAAATGTACAGCACCTAGCACGTTGGCTTTGTGGTTCGTGACTGGGGCGCCGTAGGTGCTATCACTATGCTCAGAAATAATACAGTACCTCATAGTGGGGGGCAGTGGAGGGGGTGTGAGACTTAACTCATTAACGTTCAGAAAATGCTTTGAGATCCTCACGGGGAAGGGACGGCGGGCAGCGATCTTCTCTCTCCTCTTTCCTTTTGTAGCCTCTTCCCCCTTCTGCCTTTCGCAGCCACGCTCACGTGCCAGCTCTCTTCGGGGCTGTCCTCCACCTCCCGCTTCCACCTCCCCACCCTGCTCACAACAGCTGCTGTGGGGCATTGTCTATATTTAGCCCTGTGTGTGTTGGTCCCCCCCGCCCCGCCATGTCATTACAAGAAACCTGCAGAAAGGGGATAATTTCCTGGAGAAACGCCTCTCGCTCCAGGAGAGGGGGCCTGTGCCGGATCTGTGCCTTTGCGGGTTAATGACCGCGCACATGGTTTTACGACAGACGGGGAGACAGTCAGAGGAGTGAGCGACTGAGTCACGCACAGCTCTCGACTCATTCACAGCTTGCCAAAGCCCTGGTGCCCGGCGCAGCCCTGCCAGCGGAGCCGACGGCGCACAAGGGGCTGCACGGTGGGTTACGGTGCCGTGGGCGATGACGGGAGTGTCCCGCTGAGCAGCGAGGCTGGAGGAGCTGGACTCTGGATCTGCTGAACCCCAAGGGTTGCAAGGGGATGGGGACTGGCATCCCATTCCTGCTGAGCCTCAAGGCTGCAGGTGGGGATGGGGAATATCCTTCCTCTCCTACCCTGGGCTCTGGCTAGGCCCCCCGCGCTGGGACCTGCATCCCAGACTTGGATCTCTGCCTTGGCAGTGGGGGACGGTGGCTTTTGCCTCCAGGAATCAGCTCTGCGCAGCCGATCTGGGAGCCTGTAGAAGTGACTCTGTGAGGATCCGGCCTGGAGCGCTGGCTACTTCCCGCTAACAAGTGTCTCCCCAGTGGGCATCGGATCCCACAGCGCACGTTGGCCGGTGCAGGGGGGAGTAAAGGGCTGGCCAAGAGGGGAAATGGTGCCCCCTCCAATGCCCTGCATTGTGTCCAGGGAGTGAGAGGTCACTGCATTCTGGTGGGTATGCAGCCTCTGCTGCCAGCAGCGAATGCCCCCTTGCCGGATCTCTGCCAGGAGCGAGGGGTCCGCAGGGGCTGACGGACACAACACTGGACACAGCCAGCCTGATCGACTGTTTGTTTAACCCTGATCCAACCCAGCCCCCAGGTTAGCCAGCGTGTGACACTCCTAGATGGGCTGAATGGACGGAGGCTCTGGGACTCCATTAACAGGGGGCCGTGTCCGGCCATGGGCAGACAGAGGGAGGGTGGGAACGGGAAATGCAGGAGTTTCCATGACCTGGATTGATTTGACTTGGCCCCATTCTCTAAAGCACCCTGGGACGCTGGGCCCACCGGGGCACCCCAGCTGTTCTTGGGGCGCCGGGCCCACTATGGTCCCCTGGCTGCTCCTGGGGTGCCGGGCCCCCCGGGGCCCCCCAGCTGCTCCTGGGGCACCGGGCCCACTATGGTCCCCCGGCTGCTCCTGGGGCGCCGGGCCCCCCGGCTGCTCCTGGGGCGCTGGGCCCCCCGGGTCCCCCCGGCTGCTCCTGGGGCGCCGGGCCCCCCGGCTGCTCCTGGGGCGCTGGGCCCCCCGGGTCCCCCCGGCTGCTCCTGGGGCGCCGGGCCCAGCGGGCAAGCAGGCGAGCAGAAAGGGGAACTCTCCATTGCTTTTCGCTGAGAGGGGGCGTCCTCTCGCCCTCCCCGCCAGCTGGTCCCCGGCGGGGGCGGGAGGGGGGCCGGTTCCCAAGGCCTGTCTCTGTCTGCTCCCCAGCGGTCGACGTGAAGCCGGCGCTGCCCGTGGCCATGCCGAACTCCTGCGGCGCCGGCGGCCCGGCGGCCCTGCGGCCGGAGGCCCGGGGCGGTGCGCCCAGCGTGGACCCCGCCCTGCGGGAGCAGCAGCTGCAGCAGGAGCTGCTGGCCCTGAAGCAGCAGCAGCAGTTGCAGAAGCAGCTGCTCTTCGCCGAGTTCCAGAAGCAGCATGAGCACCTGACGCGGCAGCACGAGGTCCAGCTGCAGAAGCACCTCAAGGTGAGGCGCCCGGCGGGGGCTGCCCCCGCCCCGCCCCCCGGAGGGCCTCTCCGAGCCCTGCCCAGCTCCGCCAGCCCGCGGGGCTCTCCCTGTCGGCACCGCCCCGCAGGCCCAGACCCTGTCCGCACTCAGCAGCTGAGCAGGCTTGAGCCTGGCTGGCGCCCGGAGGGGAGACCGGCCCGGCAGGAGGCTGCAGGAGTGGGTAGAAATGGCTGCCATGGCGCCCAGCCCCCTCGCCTGGGGGGGTCCACCGCTCTAAAGCGGCACAAAGCCTTCTGGGAGGAGTTAGTGACTCGAGAGGGGAAGGGCTGGCCTAGTGGGGTGGGGCCCAGCTCTTGCCAACCTATCCTGAGTTGGTGTCTCACGGTATCAGGCCCTCTTCTGAAAGCCCCAGCTCCCGGAGTCAGGTGAGGCCTGAGAATTGCGGCTTTCGTTTAAAAATACAAACAGTTCGAGCCCCACCCCCTGGGTTGCGGAGAGAAACGCGACCCTGAAAGGCTCCAAAAGCAGAAAAGGAATTAAAAAAGACAACCCCCCCCCATTATTATTTTTTTAAATCTCATCATTCGGGGTGGAGGGGCGTGGCTTCTGGGTGAGGTTTGAAAGCCTGGGGTTGGCCAGGTTGTTGTTACCATGGCACAAGGGGGCTCTGGTTTCAGCTGAGCTTCAGAGCCAAAGCTCTCTGATCATTGAAATCCTGTGGCCCTTTTCATGAGGACCCTGGCGTCCTGCCGCATTCTGATTGGGGGGAGAAAGGGGGTTGACTACACTTCACCAGCCCAAGATTCCTCTCTTGCTTTAGCTGCGGGCAGCGTTCCTCCTCATTTCCCATCCGAACCTGCTGTGGAACTGCTAGCACAGGGTGGCTGCCCCGTTCCACCCCAGAAGTGGCTGCATTGCAGTGGTGGGCAGAGGTTGCAATCCTGTGGGAGACCTTTGGAGGCTTCCAGAGGCACTACATAAATCAACCACTAATTATTATTGTTACTCATATCACCGTGGCATCTAGGAGGCCTAGTCATGGCTCAAGTTCCCACCGTGCTGGGCGCTGTACAAACAGAGTGCAAAAACGACAGTAATACACAATTGTCCTTCCTTTCCCCTGCGTAAAGGAGGGAGCTCTCCCCTATGGAGCACTGCAAGCTTCTATAGCTCCTTTCATCCTGAAGGATCCCAGATCGATCCCTTGACATGCAGCCACCTCTGGGGTGGTACCCCACCAGCACATAGCATGGCAATGCCAGGGGAAGGGGCAAGAGAATTTGAGACAAGGGCAACCCCCTGCTGCTCCCCGGCAGAGCCCACAGGAGCTTGCTTTACCGAGGTCTCGTCCAGACAGCCCGCATGCTGCATGGGGTGGAACGTACCGCAGCGGGCTGAGCGGCCGGGGCCGGCCCGTGGACTGTAGGTGCAGGGGGCCTGATTCTCTGCTCGTTCACCCCTGAAGCCAACACAGCTGCACTGGTGGGTAGGAGAGGCGTGTCCGGGTTTCAGACCGGAGGCTGAGAACCCAAAGCCCCCCCCCACCCACCAGCCTGTTATAGCCAAGGAAGGCAAGGAATGCAGGTGGGACAGACTGTGCAAATTTTCCCAGCATCCCTTGCTGGCTCCCTGCATTGCCTAGGGCTCGATGTCCCAGCCGTCCCTATTCCATCTCATTGCATCTTTGACCCCCCCCCCGCCCCGTGCTGGCGGTGCAGGCCTGGCTCTCGTCGGATGGGGGGGCTTCCATGCACGCTGCCCTGGTGGGGGGCGCTTTGCCAGCTCCTAGCAGGGCTGCTCTGAGCAGCTCCCTCTCCTCAAGGAGCCCGTGGGAGAGCCGGCCGAGTCCTGGGTTTAATCCTTGCTCGTGGCGGGATGCCTCCTTGCCCACCTCCAGTGCCCCCCCACCCCCAGCCTCTGAGCTGAAAGAAGCCCCATTGCACCAGCCACAGCCGGGCCTTCTGGGAACCACCCCCCCCCGGTCTCCCCTCCCTGCCAGCCCCGCGCCGTGGGCTGTGACTGGGCCCCGCAGGCAGGGGGTGTGTGCTTTTCTGACGGCAAGAGGGTGGGGCCCCTCCACGCTAACCTGGGTCCCCCGAACGAGGGTCTCCTCTGCCACCTGGGTTCACCCTCCCTCCCCCTCTCACCTGTCCCCCCTCCGGCTCTCACTTGGTCTGCCCCCACCTAGTCTCCCCCCCAGCTACCCCCTCCCGCTCTTCCCTGGTCTCATCCCCCCCGCTGCTGGCTTCTGCCCCCTCTGCCCGCCTGATCCCTGGCCCGCTAACCCGGCCCCCCTCTGCCTGGCAGCAGCAGCAGGAGATGCTGGCAGCGAAGCGGCGGCAGGAACTGGAGCAGCAGCGAAAGCGGGAGCAGCTGCGGCAGGAGGAGCTGGAGAAGCAGCGGCTGGAGCAGCAGCTCCTCATCCTCCGGAACAAGGAGAAGAGCAAAGAGAGTGAGGGCGGGGCGGGGGCGGGGGTAGGCGCTCGGCCCCCCCCCCCCTGCCCTGCGGAGCTTGGGCCCAGCTGGGGCAAAAGCTGGCCCGGGGGCCGTGGGGATCGAAAGCCTCCCGGCCTGTATTTTTGATCTGGCTGGGCTCCAGTTTTAACTTTGAGCGGTGATGCCTATGCCAGGAAGGCCCAGACTTGCCCCGCTGAGGGTGCCCCGTGGGCAGCTGGCCGGGAGCTCCAAGGGGAGTGGCCTGTTATTCCGACAGGGAGCAGATGGCAGCTTGCCCTCCTCTTTGGTAGGCAGGGGCGGCCCGGGGAGAGCGCAGATCCCAGCCATGCTCCGTCTGGATCCCGGCGGAGCTTTGCTTGCTGGGAGTGTGGCTCGAGAGACAGCATTGCATGCTGGGGGAAGTTGTCTCCCTCGGCCCTGGGGACACAGTATAGAGCTTTGCAGGGGGGCACGTGGCCCCCGGCAGGGGCCCAGTTTGCACGTGACCTGGAACCAGAAGTGCGGGAGGGGCCCCGGGTGAGGCCCACGCCCCTGAGACTCATGTCGGGTCTGGGCTGAGCGTTCGGTCCTGACCCGGGTCTAAATAAAAGACCCAAGCCCCTTGTCTGCCAGCCTTGGTGGGGATCTATTGGTGCGTCCCCGCTCAGCGCCCAAGTCCAGAGGTCACCCAGCCCAGGAAGCATTAGCCCGCGCTCAACGCCCGTGGGGCTCGGGGAATCCTTCTCCCCAGCCCTGCTCTGGTCAGCGCTTGGTCAGCCTGTGCCTTTCCCGTGGACCACGTCCTGTCTGTCTGCAGGTGCAATTGCCAGCACAGAAGTGAAGCTAAAGCTCCAGGAGTTCCTACTCAGCAAGTCAAAAGAGGTGACGGCAGGCAGCTTCAACCATTCCCTCCCACAGCACTCCAAATGCTGGTAGGTTGGCCGGCGGGCGTGGCAGAGCCAGAGAGGAGGAGCGGAGCGCTGGATGAACTGGCTGGGGCCTCTCAGAAGACTGAGATCCCGGACTCCTGGGTTCCGTGCTCTGCCTTGGGAGGGAGTGTGGTGCAGTGGTTAGAGCTGGGGGGGGGGGCGTCAGGACTCCTGGGTTCTCTCCTGTGCTGTGGTCTGGTGGGCCATGCAAGCCTGGGTTCGCAGTCCCTCTGTCTGCTAAGCCACGCGCCCCCCCCCCTTGTTTCCGGCAGGGTATCTTTGTTGGAGCCCTGGGGTGGGTAGTGGGGTGTGTACAGCGTAACATCCCAATGGGAAGTCTCTGGGTGGCGTATGGATGCGCCAGCCTTCCCCAGGAGGCCAGGGCATCACTCAGGGACGTGTGCGGTTAACCCGAATCCAGTCAAACCAAAATGGCCCTGTTCTGGGTCCCAAGGAGGGACCCCGGCCCGGCGCCGAGGCTGGGAGGTGGCTGTGACGTCTCTCTTCGCCTCTGGCTTTAAAAATGGGCTGGCACACGTGGTGGCTAATTGCATCCCAGCGACCTACTCCACTTCCTGAGCCCAGGGATGCTTAGGGGATAAATCCACTTAACCGGCTAAAAACAGATCCCTGACGGGCCGTCCCCCTCCCCCGCACTTCCTCCCGCCTTACCAGTAACGTTTTGTGTTTTCACCAGGGTCCACGCACCCTGGCCGGGGATTGCTCAGAGACCCCGGGGATCCCACCGAAATTGTTACCCCCCCCCTCCATGTACACATTTCTCCTGATCCTCTCCAGAGCTCTGCCAGGAGCTGTGCGTGCAGCCCTGGCCGGGGGGGATCCCGTCACAGCCCGATGGTCCCTCTGCCCTGGTTAGAACGTGGTTGGGTCTTGGAGCGGAGCCAGGACCTGTCCCACGTCGCAGCCTTGGCTGGAGCGAGTGCTTTCGGTCTAGACGCTGGTGCCCCGCTGCTCGGCCCGAGGATGTAGAACCCAGCGGAGGCAGGCCTCAGTCCCATCCGGACAGCTGCTTTTTATCCGCCCCGGGGAGGGGATCGGGTTGTCACTTAGGTCCCCCGCTCGAGTTGATGGGGCCTGAGTTACACTGTGTCACCTGGAGGGCATCCCCAGCTAGGCGGGGAGAGAGGGGTTGTGGGTAGGCTCAGATAGACCCGTCTCCCTGCATGGGTAGGACTGACGGGGGGCTGGATCAGAGTGAGTCTGCACTCAGGCTAGGGCACGGGGCAGCCTGTCTCTCTACGGCCAGTTGGGTGCACAGGTACCAGCTAACGGGGTGGGCCTCTCTAACAGCTTTGCTTCTTGGCCTGTCTCCGCAGGGGAGCCCATCATACCTCGTTGGACCAGAGTTCCCCTCCCCAGACAGGCAGCCCGGGAACACCACCCTCCTACAAACTACCCCTACTCGGCACATACGACAGCAGAGATGACTTTCCGCTCCGGAAAACCGGTCAGTGCCGCTGGAGGGGAAGGGAAACTTACAATCCGCCTCGGTGGGGCTGGCTGGCTGGATCAGGGGAACAGGAGCGGCTTTGCCTCCGGGCCACTGGTTCGAATCCAACCCAGGGCAGTAGCCGGCGGCAAAGGGTTGCCACCTGCTGGCTGTTTGGGAGCCTGAGTGAGATGAGCTGGGCAGGTCTCAGTCTAGTTCCCGCTGGGCAGGTGTCACAAAAATGTGTCTGGAGGGAGGTGGGGAGGATCTGTGGTTGTAGCTAGCACAGGTTCACCCTAGCATGGGGAGGGCTGTAATTATTAATATAGGACCTAATATTCACAAGAGCCCAGTTCTCATTTGGACACCAGAATCAGAGGCCAAATTTTCATCAGAGTCCAGCACCTTGTGAGCTGAGCATGTCTGGAAATCTGGCCCTGATACGGGGAGTGGAGCCCTGGCAAACCTGGCCCTGAGCTCTTTGCAAAGCCCCTAGGGTAGAACGTTAAGTGCTTTACGGACCAGACCCCCCGCCCCAGAGACCAAACAGCCATCAGAGGGCAGCAATTGGTGCTCACTACCGCCCCAGGCTGGATTTGACCCGCCCGCCCGGAGGCAAAGCTGCTTGAGTGCCCCGATCCAGTCCAAACAGCTGGTGTCTAGAAGGGGATGGCCTGCTGTTGTGGGTGGAACGGGCCCCTGAGGACTGAGGGGTGCAACGGACACCCTGGGGTCCCCCTGGGGAAAGGGTCAGCGTGACAGACAGAGCGGAAGGAAGGTTGTTCCGGGCTCTGGCAGGAATGTAGGATCCGGGGGAGAGTGAGCTGATGTCATTCACTCAGCCACAGCCCCTCTAGCTGAGAGCCGGCAGGAGGCTGCTAGAGCCACGGGCGCCGGGCACTGGCCAGGAGCTGCCAGCGAGGGGCTGGGAGGCAGTGGGAGACGGGCCTGGGGCAGCGAGTCAGGGTGGGACCGTTCATGGTGCTTTTCCTTTCCCCGTCCAGCCTCGGAACCCAACTTAAAAGTGCGCTCGCGGTTAAAACAGAAGGTGGCCGAGCGCAGGAGCAGCCCCCTGCTGCGGAGGAAAGACGGGACCGTCATCAGCACGTTCAAAAAGAGAGCCATCGAGATCACGGGTGAGCGACGCCTGCACGCCCAGGGGCCCGGCTGGCGGGCTGCCTGCGGGACAGACTCGCGGGGGCTGCCCGTCGGCGCACGGGAGCCTCTTGATCGTTCAACACGGTGCTTTGATTCTGATTAAACGGAAGTTGTGTCTGGTGTGGTCTAGAGAGGGGAGGGGGGACAGCGTTGTGCAGTGGATAAAGCACCTGGCTGGGAGCCCAGACTCCTGGGTTCTAACCCCAGCTGTGCCACTGATTTACCCTAGTGGTGAGTCACTTCCCCTGTCCATACCTCAGTTTCCCCATGTGGGGTGGGGGGAGGGATGCTGCTGCTGCCTCCCTTTGTAAAACACTTGGGGGTCGATGCCTGAAACCTGCTACAGTGTAGAAGCACTAGATACTCGTATCATTAATTGCTGGGCAGCATGGTCTCCAGCAGAACTGTTCCTCGGACACATGACAAACAGCCACCGTGATGAACAAGCCTTTGGGGATTGGGCGTGCTCACAGCTGTGGCTCCAGTCCATTGTTATTTTGCAGAAAAGCTGAACCCCAAAGGGGTGAGAATGTGATGTTCAGAAAGGAATGGTTGGGCAGGGAGCGATCGTCTTTGATTAGACCCGCATGGTGACCTTGAATTTCTGTGCGGGGCTCGGACAGGACAGAGAAGGGCGTGGTAGATCCTAAGCAGAGAGAAGTACATAGGCTGTGTCCTTTCATTGCTTCACCCACAAACATCAGCCGGGTGGAGCACTGGGTCTCTGAATATCATCACGCTGACCTGCGTCCAGCGAGATCTCCTGCTGCGTACGCAACCGCGCGCCTGATTTGAACCCGCGGCCATGGGGAATGCACGCGCAAATCACGTGATCGTGCGTGCAAACAGCAGCTAAGGTGCAGTTGTGTGCGTGCTCCTTTTGCTTGGGAAAGGGGGAGACTCTCCATTGTCATTTCGCCTCGTTTAGCTTCGGGAAGTGCGGGGAGGGTCAGTTAGAATTGCTGGTCTGTGCCTGGAGCCCCGGAGAGGCTAAATAGAGAAATATCTGGCTGGCGTGTGCGGGTGGTGAGTGTTGTGTGCACAATTGGCTCTGCACTGGGAGCGTCCCGTTAGCCTCTGGGGCATGGATGTGGGCAAGCTGGCTGATGCTCCCTTAAGGGAGAGACTTGTAGAACAAACATCCCTCGCAGAGACACAGCCAGAGTTCGGTCAGTCGCTTAACCCAGTTGCGGAACTCTTTGGAAGGAAGTTTTTGCCCGTGTCCACACTAGGGCTGGTGCTGGCAAGGCACTGTTGGTTGGGCACATGAGTGAAACTTCCTAGAGCAGAGCAGGCCTGGAGGAGACTAAAGCCTTGTCTACATGGGTACATTTCCCCAGTTATACCGATATCGTTGTACAGGTATAATCCCTGTTTGGACCGTCTCAGCCCTGAGCGGTTTTTCTCAGCGTGGTTTAGTCTCCTTCCCCAGTGACATACGTGATCCTCTTATGCTGGAATAAGATTGTCCTCACGGGGGTTGTACCTGTACAACTATCCGCCGTAGGTTGCAGCGACGCTGCGCTGTAGTGTGGACACTCCCTACATCGACGGAAGGGGGTTTTCAGCGATGGAGGTGAAATCCACCTCCCCGAGCCACAGTACCTAGGTTGGCTTAACTACGCCATTCAGGGGTGTGAATTTTTTTTACCTCCCTGAGCGATGGTGTTTGGTCGATCTACATTTTAAGAGTAGACCAGGACTTAGGTTATAGCAAAGAAACTTTACTGTGTATCCAAGGCCTGGGTGATGCTGGTAGATCTGAGGATGGATTATAGTCTGCATCAGTCCCTTTGACTGTGTATGTGTGTCCGTTGTTGGCTACTCGGGTTTGCAACTTCCAGGGTAAATGTCTGGGCCAGAGCTGGTGACCGGTCCAGCCCCCGCCTGCCTGTTTCCCCTGCAGACCAGAGCACGGCACTGAATTTCCATTTGGAGACCGAAGATGGAAACCTCACTTATTAAGTGGAGGGTCTTGATGGTAGCAAGGCTCTGGGGCCCTGACTGGCTGCCTTAGTGTCCTGATGTTGGCTTTGACCTAGGAACCCAAACAGCTAGGATTTTCCAAAGCACATCAGATGCTGGTTGAGTGACAGTGGGAACTGCTGGGCCCATTGTGAAAACCTGGCTCTGATTTCAGCATCTGAACGAGAACTGAGCTCTGGCCCTGCAAGTGGCTGCATGCCTGCATCTGTAATTTTCACTCCATGCATCTGAAGAAGTGGGTTTTTCACCCACGAAAGCTTATGCCCAAATAAATCTGTTCATCTTTAAGGTGCCACTGGACTCCTTGTTGAAATTTGGCCGAGAGCTCTTTTGAAAATCTGTCCCTGCGTGGCGTGGAATCTGTTTGCCAAGGCCGCCTGCCACCAGCCCTGCTGGGCGAGCTGACCCGCCCGAGGTTTATGAGAGAGGGAGCTGCTGACAGGGTATCCCCTGGATGTTGAAATTCAGGCCCCCGTCGCTGGTTGGAAATAGCCTAAATCTGGGGACCGTCAGGGCATGCTGCAAAGCCCATTCCCCTGGGCTGGGGAGGGGCATGGATTCTGTGATGGGGATTTTTAGTGATGGTCTCTGCAGAAGGGCTGGGGTTTGTGGGCTTGGCTGCTGCTTCCCTCTTGCGTTTAATTTCCTGGTTGGATTTAATATTGTGCCTGGCCCCCTGGAGCCTGCGCAGACAAGCAGGGACGGCAGACATGCACCGATTGACACCCGCTGGCGATCGGGCCCGTCCATCTCTCCGAAACCCAGGCCGGCCCGCCCCCGGCGACGGGATCCCGGCTCCGCGAGGAATGAGCCAGTCGCCCCAGCTCCTCTGGCGGGGCTGCAGCCCGCTCGCAGTTATGCAACCAAGCGTTAATATCGAATTAAAAAATTAATCCAGAGGCCCTGTAATCTGTGCAGGGCCGTGTGTGTGTGTGTGTGTGTGTGTGGGGAGGAGGGGTGGATAATCTAGGAGCATCTGTTGCTCTTTAAGGAAATATTTTGCAGGGGAGTGGGGTGGGGACAGATGCAGCAGCTGCCTCTGAGCCGCTGTTATATAACGTCCGAGGCGTTCTGGAGCCTCCCTGGGGCTGCTAGTGGTGGCAGATGTCAAGGGCAGGGGCAGGTACTTGTTTTCCTGAGTTGCAGGGTGGAGTCCCTCCGCGGAGCGTCAGTGGGCCCGATCTGCAGCTGGGGCAAGTCTGTTGACGGCCATGGGCCAGATCCCAGCTGATGTAAATCAGCATCCCGTGGAAGTCAATGGAGGGATGCCGGTTGACGCCAGTTGAGGATCTGCCCCCTGGCATGTAGGTGGTGCTTGGAGATCCACTTTCCCCCACCTAGTGACAATGGGTGGGGGTGGGAGGGGTGCAGAGCAGGCTGGGGACGGGGGCATGAAGCCAGCGGTTGTTTTCGTACCTGTCTGGATTGGAGGGTTGTGCTGACCTGGATTTCTAACCTGGAGTGCCCAATGGCCTGGGGCAGCTGCAGCCGGGGAATGGGGAGGCTCGGGGGGGTGGGGGGTCCATGCCCACCCTGCTGTGTGGGAAGATGGGATTTTTTTTCTTTTCGGTGCATTGCATCTGGATTTGTGTTAAATCCAGCAGTCTCCGTGGCGCGGTCATTTGCTCCATCCACTACTGACTCCGACCGCTATCGGCTTACCCTTGCTTGCACCGGGGCCCACGAGGGCGCAGCCCTGGGGGATACGGGCCATGGCTGGGTAGGGAACGTGATCTCGTTCCAGCCGTGCGAGAGGTGGCAGCGGGACCATAAAGCTCATGATCACAACTGCATGTGTGGCCAGCCCCCCCGATTCCGGACCACGCAGGGAGCCGTGCGGAGCGGTAATACCCTTCGCTGTAAAGGGTCCTGTGTCAGGGATTTAGCAAGCCCTGAGCCCGGCTCTGTGCCCATCCTTTGGGCCCAAGAATTGGGGTCAGCTGATGATAATTACATTTCATCCTTCCCTAGCTCCTTCCACTCAGGGCTTGCAAAGTGCTTGGCAAACACTACAGAATGTAACCCCTGCAGCCCTACCCCTGCGAGGAGAAGCAACAGTCGGGGAAACTGAGGCATGGAGCCAAGCAGTGACTTGAACGCTCCCCGAGCTGGGACTTGAACTCCTGCTGAGTCTCCTGTCTAACCACTAGACAACACTCTTGCACCCCTCTCCCAGTGTGGAAGGAGTGCACTGACGCTGGGGAAGTCTTGCCCAAAGGCAGCGTCCCTTCCTCCCAGACCCATGGCGGGTCAGTTGTGCAGATATCCATGCCAAATTGGCTGGTGCAGATCAATGCCTTTGCTAGTCTGGCCCTCAGGGCCGGTCCAGGTCCATGCTGGATGCCCAGGACAGGGTGAGCCCACTTGGGAAGACCAACGAAGATTGCAGGGTTTAGCTCCCGGCACTCGGGAACGACATCTGGATTGGCCTGGCATTCGGGAGCATTGTGGGGAACGGGCGTCTGTGCCGGCAGCTGATGACGTATACGCAACTCTCCCTTTCTCTTGCAGTCTCCTCTGTGTGCAACAGTGCCCCAGGGTCCGGTCCCAGCTCCCCGAACAGCTCCAACAGTACCATCGCTGAGAATGGCTTCGCTGGCTCTGCCCCCAACATCCACACCGAGGTAAGGTTTGCAGAGGGAGCCCCCCCGGGGGGCGCTGGGCCTCCCCCACTCCAGTCCTTGCTTGCTTTCTTCAGCGCGAGCCCTGACCAAAGAGCTGAAAACTCGTCTCCTCAGTGGACCTGCCCCGTCTCCATCGACGCTGCACTGATACGCGCTCGGCACTTTTCCTTGTTCTCCCCGCTCTCCGGGCAAATCTTGTGGCTGTTGTAACGTCAAGGACGTTTCCCTCTTTTCTGTCTTGTCTCTGAACGTTTTCTTTGGTTACAGGAGGGCCGCAGCGTTCCAGGAGGAAAGGGTTAATATTGTGTCGTCCTGTGGTGGGGATTGCTGGGGGCTTCACATCGCTGGCGTGTGACACAAGCGACCCGCCCGCGTGTGCGAGGCGTGTCTGGGTGGATGCTAGTGGGACGATGGACTTTCTAGTGGAAACGGCGCCGATTCTCTCGCTCGCCGCAGTCGCGTGACTCCCAGAGGGTTGGGGGAAAAGAGCCTTTGGGTGATTTGGGATTTTGAGGGTATTTTTAGCTGGGGCTGGGAGAGTGACAGGGCCTTTTTCTTCCTCTGTAGTTGGGATGCTGCCATTGGGAAAAAAAAAACCCAAACGTATGTTGCCTAAAAAATAAAACAAAACAGCCAGTGACCAAACTAACCCCCCCAGATACCTTCCTCAGGATCCGAGTGACATGAGCTCGGTAGAGTCAGGCGGTCGTTTAAATCTCATTCCCCGTGGTTGCTGCCCTTTGTTTACTTGTTCCGGTTCCTTCAGCTGGAAGCTGGTCAGTTACCCTTCCTGCTCCTTGGTGTTTTCGGAGGGGAAGGTCCCCAATGCAATCGCCGTATGTAGTTTCAGGATGAGCAGACGTACCGGAGCGGCTGGTGCAGAGAGATTGACGGCCCTGGTTGTGGGGTGTGACGGGGACAATGTCCCCTTTAAATCGTTAAAGGGACCATCCTGGGGCGGCCGAGCTGGGCCCCCCATGTGCGTGCTGGGAGAGGACCGGGGACGTTCCACTCACAGGACATGGGGCGGGGTTGGGCGGGCTCTGGTTGGCCGACATGGAGTTCCTCGCGACCACTCGCAGCCCTGTGTCGGCCACAGCTAGTGTTTTTTGTGTCCACGGGCCCTTTGGCTGTGTCCCTGGTGATGCACAGTGCCGGATCTCGGCGGGACGCGGGTTCTAGGCTCCCACCATCAGCCTATCAGCTAGGCCCTGCTGGTCGTCATCAGGGGGTTCCCTGGCCTGGTCCTACAGCCTGCAAGATCCTCTGAAAACATCCAGGTCCGAACCCAAATACAACCCACTTGAGCCATAGGTTTGTTCAGGTCTCTGCATCTCTCTTCCCCCCGCCCCGCCGAACGAACACAGGAGGGCACTGCTCTGATGGTGGTCTCTGGGCTGCCGCTTGGCGTAACTGGTCGTGATCCAGGCGCTTTGCTGGAAGAGACGGGGACGCCCCCTCTCTCCTGCTGTAGTGGGGAAGCTGGAAGCATGCCCAGGATCTCCGTTAACTCCGCCAGGCCCAGGATAAACCGGAGGGACAATGGAAGTAAGAGGCAAGCACAGGGCGAAGGCACAGAGAGAGATGGGGCAGGGCTGGCCGTGTGCCTGCCCAGGGGAGCCATCCGGCGGGTCGGCAGAGACATCTCTTATCGCCAGTCAGCCTGAGCTGCTGCCCCCCGATTTCTGCAGTGGGGCTTAGCTCCCAGATGCAGGTTGCTGCGTGGATAAGGGCAGAGAGGGCGAGGCTGGGAGCGCCGAGGGGACACCTCACCTCGGGGGCTATGTGGGCTGAACAAATCCATGGAACGAAGTCTGGGCCCTACAGTGTCGGCGCTGAGTAGGGAGGGTGCTCACTGGGGGAGGGAAGAGGGCATGCTGGGGGGCACCCTTTCCTGGGGCACCGGAGCTGAGTAGAGGTGGAATTAGGGGGAGGTTCTTCTGGGGTGCTAGGGGCGGGGCATTCACCCTCCTGGGGTGCCAGGGCTGGGCCGGTTCTCCCTGGGGTGCTGGAGCTAACGTTTTACCCACCGTATCTGAATTCAGCAGGGGGAGTTGGGGGGGCCGGATCCCAGGCCATCCAAGGACAGGAGCTCGAGAGGTGCCAGGCTGTGGGGCTGCAATGGGGCTCAGCAAGTTCCTCGGGGGCAGGGGCCCAGAGCAATAGTCATTGACGCGGGCAGCGTCTCTGCCCCTCGGCTGCCTGCAAGCCAGTCCCATTACCCTCCGTTTTAGGGATGGGGAAACTAAGGCACAGAGCAGGGACAGTGACGTGCCCAAGGTCATGGGGGGAGTCCTTCTTGGCATCTAATAGCTGCAGAGCTGAGACCGTAGGGACCACCCCTCTCCATCCACACGCTGCTTCCCCCCCACCCTTCCCCAAGGCCCTTGCTAGGACAGAGCTTCGGGCTAATCTGCTTGTTTGACGCCTGCGTTGGAAGAGAGCACCCCCTGCTGGCTAGTGCTGCCCTAGCAAGTCCTGTTTCTGGCGGGCTGGGGCTGACCAGCCGCACCTGAGCTGTTGCCACGTCCTCCTCTCTCGCTTACGTAGCTTTTTACCCTTGTCTCTTTCTTCCCCACTCCCTCCCTCCGTCCTTCCTTCCTTTCTGCAGCAGCTGCTCCCCCAGCACAGAGCCCTGGCAATGGACGGGTCCGCTAGCCAGCTCAGCCTCTATACCTCCCCGTCACTGCCCAACATCTCCCTGGGACTGCAGGCAACGGTCACCGTGACCAACTCGCACCTCAACGTGAGTATGGGCGCAAACGTGCGGCAACCCGACCCCCCCCCCAGCGAGGATAGAGGCAGTAGGGGGAACAGAAGCCGCGCTTCGGGGCAGCGCCTGGCACTAGGGAGAGTGAGGCAGACCGTGCCCATGCCAGGGGTGTGCGCTGTCGGGGCACACCAGGGCTGCATCGTCCCGTGCACCAGCACAGGGCGGGGGCAGCGTGGAGCCAGTCTGAGCTGGGGGCCGTTTCGCACCCACGTCGCGCGGATGTCGATGACGGTGGGAAAGCCCGGCCAAGAACCCAGGAGTCCTGGCTCCCACACACTAGAGATAATCTGCACGAAGGCAGAGCTTTACCTCACAGCAGGGGTAGTTAATAGGCAGACTGGGGGTCATATCCCGACCGCCAGATCCTTTTGAACAGACCCTGAAATCTTTTAATTTGCTGCTGCTTATCGTTATTGTTGGGGGTGTTTTTAAAATGATTTTCTCTGGAGTCTGGACCTTGACCAAGAAATTTGGACCTTGACAAAAAAGAATGGACTATCCCTGCCTTACAGGGTGAGCAGCACTCGTTTCCCTCGAGTTATTTGAGGGGGGCAACAGCACCCCCATTCTGATAAATCTGGGTAGCATTGCTGTAGATTAAGGGTGAGATGAGCTTAGAACCTCAGCCCCTAGTAGCAGGAAAACGACAGGCAGAGGAACGTGCTCTGCTGTGTGCCAGGGTAAAACTGAGCAACCCTGAGAGCCAGGAGCTCCTGTGTCCTGAGCCTGGCTCTGCCACCGGAACCTGGCATGGCCTTAGTTAAATCACTTAGCGCTCTGTGCCTTAGTTTCCCAGGGAACAGTTCTTCACAGGAGCATAGTGAGCAGCAGTCAAAGCGCGTAAAGCACTTTGCCGGTGAAGAGCTCCATAAAAACAAGCCAGTCCTCTTAACCTCCATTTCAGGGATGGGGAAACTGAGGCACGGACCGGGGACAGCGACGTGCCCAAGGTCGTGCAGGGAGTCAGCGATGGAGCCAGCAATAGAACCCAGGGGTCCCGACCCCTCGTTCCCCAGCCCTCGCCACTAGGCAGCTCTCCCCGCCTGAAAGAATTGTCATCCTAAATAGCGCTAGATAAATGCTAAGCTGTGGTTATTGTGGGGGTAATGGGAGAGAGTTGCTGCAGCTGTAGCATGGTCCCCCCCAGGCTCATGGCCCCCCAAGGCTCTGTAGGTGTGTCCAGGGCTTTGCATGCCCTGCCTGCAGGGGGAGCTCCTAGGAGATTCTCTTTGCAGCTTACGCTAGTGTCGCTAGGGGCCCCCCTCTGATCTGCCACCCTCCCCTCTGCAGGCCCATGCGCTCAGACCCCCATGCATGGCCAGGTCCCAGAGCAGAGCTGCAAACCCTGGGATCTCAGTGCAGCCTGGAACTGGGACCGTAGTTTGGGGGCCAGCGTGCATTGGGGGCCGAGGTGTGGGGACTTCCAGCCCGGTCAGGGTGGGGAGTTTTCTGATCACCCACAAATGGGTCTGGGTCTGTGAACCTGCTAGGGGTGACTCGGCCCCGTGCAGCCAGAGGGGGGTGTGGGGCTGTTTGCCTGGCCTGGGGATGTGCCCTCAGGGTGAGCTGGGCTCCAGACAGAGAAGCCCCTTGCGACTGGCTGCGTCTGGCCGCTCTGCAAAGCCCAGCGTCTCGCTGGGACCCCACTGTCCCACCGGCGGGTCAGGCTGCTTCCACCCCCCAGGGAGGGAGGCACTTTACCCAGACAGGCCAGGCTGCTTTGGGGACCCGGTTCTGACCCGGCTGATTCTGCGCAAGCCCTGGGCTGAGGGGCCGACTTCAGTTCTGTGGTGCGGGTACCGGCCGGAGCCTGCTCCGTCCCCCTTGGCCTGGTCCCACTGGCTCCCCTCTCTGGGGTGCTCAGCGCGTCGGACCCTGCTCCTGTCAAATGTGGCTGTACCGGGGAGGCTGAGTGCTCACCCCACCACACGCACGTCCATCCGACACACACACACAGGTCCATCGGCCACCCCTCCACCCCCCACAGGTCCATCACACACCCACACACGTCCATCACGCACACACACAGGTCCATCTCTCTTTCTCTTTGTCACACAAACACAGGTCCATAAGACACACCCACACCCACACACGTCCATCACGCACACAGACAGGTCCATCTCTCTTTCTCTCTATCATACACCCACACCCACAGGTCCATCGCACACACACACAGGTCCATCTCTCTTTCTCTGTATCATACACCCACAGGTCCATCACACGCCCACACCCACACACGTCCATCACGCACACACACAGGTCCATCTCTCTTTCTCTCTATCTCTTTCTCACACAAACACAGATCCATCAGACCTCCCACACCCACAGGTCCATCCCACACCCACAGGTCCATCACATACCCACACCCACACACATCCATCACACGAACACAGAGGTCCATCTCTCTCTCACACGCACACACATATGTCCATCAGACACACACACACACAGCCATCACGCCCCACCCATCACGCTGCCCTCACCAAACAGCCGCCCGTCACACACAGGTGCTATTGAAGAACCCACCAGGTACCGGTGTGGAAAGGCCTTTGCAAACCTGGCACTTTGGAGTCTTGGTGGCATTAAGGGCCCTAAGATGGTTGGGCTCAGTACGGGGGGTAAGCGGGTAAAACTCTCCGGCCTCCTTGTTTGGAAATGATTGTCCTTCCATGCGGCCCCCTCCTTCTCTTCGTTACTGTCTCCACCCTGTCCCGCACATCAAACAGTCGGGGCATCCGTCACCTTTGACTTTCCTTAGCTGCTTGTGGCTCTGTTGGTTTTAAACCGTAATTAGCAAATCCGAACAAAGAATAATACTGAAGAAATCAACTGTTTCCCCGAAAAAACAACAGCCCGGCTTGAGGATGGGCCCACGGCTGCAGAATGGGTCCTTGCCCACATGTGGGGACCGCGGGGTTCGGTCAGCTTCCCCCAGTTGCTGTCACATTTTTGCACGTGATTTCCTCCCCTCTTTTCCATCTCTCCCCGCAGGGCGGGAGGAGGCTGCAATGGGGCGAATGCAGGAGAATGGGGACTTAGCCCGGTCTGGGCTCGAGGCTGGGAGGAGTGGGGCATTCGCTGTCTCGTGTCTCGCGGGTGTTATCCCACTGCTCCGATTCTTGCATGCCCGGGAGAGAGCAGAGCTGCGGGGCGGGGGGCTGCAGGGCAGGGTTCGGGTGCGTTGGCAGAGCGGGGTGCGCGGAGGGGCAAGTGCAAATATTGAAGATGCGTTGGCAGAGTTCGCTGCGTGCTCCAGCCACGCCCTGTGCTCCTGTGAGCAGCTTACACAAAGTGGAGACCTCGTCCCTGAGAGCCGAGGGGCCGAGCAGCTGTTTGGATGGGAAGGGGCTTGGCGGGAGAGGGATTCGTCCTGCCCGGAGACAAAGCCTGCTCCTGGGGTTGGAGCCAAGAGGCCGCTGGTCACTCCAGTTTCCTTGAGCCGAGTGAGGCCGGGTGTCCAGCCAGGGTCTGTCTTGAACAGTGGTTTTCAACCTGGGGTCCGTGCAGCCTTGGGGGCCCACGGACTATGGCTAAGATTTCCAGAGGGGGCCGCGCCTCCCTTCGAAATTTTGTAGCGGTCCACACATGAAAAAAGGCTGAAAACCCCTGGCGGGGGACCGTCGAGAGCCCAAGATTTCAGGCCTGCGGCAGCGTGGGCATGCCAGGCGTGGCTCTGAGGTGGCGGGAGCCTCCCTGGTGGTGTTCGTGGTTGTGATGGCGGTGGGCAGAGCGGGCCCTTCAGCTCAGGCTGGGGGTGTCGGCCCAAGGGCTTAACCCTCTTTAATGCGGATGGTTCCAGGCAGATCTAGGACGGGCACCCAGCTGGCCGGTGCCACTTCTCGAGCCGGGCGTGACTGCAAGCCCATGGCAGCCATGGGTGGGCACGCTGGCCACCAGCCAAGGTGCACAGGGCATGGGACATCTTTGTCAGCTCCACCTTCACTGGGGCAGGGCTTTGCAGCCATCTGGGGAGGGGAGCAGAGATGGGGACAGACCCGGATGCGGGTTACTTCATTCATGGTCCTAATACCCCCCTTCCCCATTGGTAAGCCCAATGGGTTTGTGGTCCACAGGAGACCCTGCTGCCCCCGTCCTGGCTGGGAGCCCTGAGCAGGCAGAGGTGTGTTTGTTGGGGGGGAAGGGGACATGATCGCGCCCTCCTGTGCCTGGCCAGCTTTCAGGAGCAGGGCAAAGGTCTGCAGAGGAGCAGCCCCCCCCCCCCCCCGACACTCTCTCTTCTCTCTCCTTCCCCCGCAGGCTTCCCCGAAGCTCTCCACCCAGCAGGAGGCGGAGCGCCACGCCATCCAGTCGCTGCGCCAGGGCGGGGCCCTCACGGGCAAGTTCATGAGCACCTCGTCCATCCCCGGCTGCCTGCTGGGGGTCGCCCTGGAGGGCGAGACCAACAGCCACGGGCACGCCTCCCTGCTGCAGCACGTGCTGCTCCTGGAGCAGGCCCGCCAGCAGAACACGCTGATCGCCGGTGAGGGCGGGCGGGGGGGCCCAGGCCATGCTGGGGGAGGGCAGGGGGCCATCACCGAGGGACAGCTGCCCTGAGACGGGGCTTGGTATCGTTCGGACGCCCAGTCCCCGGCTCTAACCACTAGGCCAGAGCTGGGAACAGAGCCCGGCGTTCGGACGCCCAGTCCCCGGCTCTAACCACTAGGCCAGAGCTGGGAACAGAGCCCGGCGTTCAGACGCCCAGTCCCCGGCTCTAACCACTAGGCCAGAGCTGGGAACAGAGCCCGGCGTTCGGACGCCCAGTCCCCGGCTCTAACCACTAGGCCAGAGCTGGGAACAGAGCCCGGCGTTCGGACGCCCAGTCCCCGGCTCTAACCACTAGGCCAGAGCTGGGAACAGAGCCCGGCGTTCGGACGCCCAGTCCCCGGCTCTAACCACTAGGCCAGAGCTGGGAACAGAGCCCGGCGTTCGGACGCCCAGTCCCCGGCTCTAACCACTAGACAACACCCCTCTGTGACAGAATCGCCAGCCTGCGGGGGGCCAAGCTGGAGGCAGGCCAGAGGGGTCGTGGGATGGATAGCCTGCTGGGAGGGGGGGCTGCCTTGCAGGCGCAGCAGGGGGCCGGGGCGCAGGGTTTCGTTCCCGGCCGTGCCCCCGCCCTGCTGCCTGGCGTCGCCCTGTGCGTGTTTAGCGGCGTGGCAACCTACACGCCAGGAGCAAGGCCGGCCGCCTGCGCAGTGACCAGCGCGGGGGGGGGAGAACCCAGGCGTCCTGACGCCTTGACCAGCAGCCCCCCGTGCGTCCCGCTTGACCCTCCGCCCGGGTGCTCTCTCCTTCCAGTGCCGCTCCATGGCCAGTCCCCGCTGGTGACGGGCGAGCGCGGCTCCACCAACATGCGGACGGTCAGCAAGCTGCCCCGGCACCGCCCGCTGAGCCGCACCCAGTCGTCCCCGCTGCCCCAGAGCCCCCAGGCCCTGCAGCAGCTCGTCATACAGCAACAGCATCAGCAGTTCCTGGAGAAGCAGAAACAGCAGCAGCAGATCCAGCTTGGCAAGGTTGGCCGGGGGAATGGGGCAGGGCGGGGCGGCTTACGGGGCGGGGCGGCTTGAGCCTGTCGATCACCAGAGAAAGCCCCCCCTCCCCTTGGGCCACCTGCGAGGCAGGGGGGGGGGGCGTATCAGCTGCCATACGTGGCCCCGGGCGCCAACCCCTTGTGCCCGTAGACAGCCCCAAGAGCCCTTGCCCCTCTCTTTAAAGATCATCACCAAGACGGGCGAGCTGCCCCGCCAGCCCACCACGCACCCCGAGGAGACGGAGGAGGAGCTGACAGAGCAGCAGGAGGTGCTGCTGGAGGACAGGGTGCCCCTGGGGCCGGTGGCCTTGGTGGTGGACGGCTCGCCGGAGAGCGAGAGCACGCAGGACGAGCTGGAGGAGGACGAGGGCGGCGAGCCGGTGAAGGACGACGGGGGCGCGAGCGGGGATGAAGAAGAGCCCATCGACTCACCGGAGGTGGAGGAGCTGGGCATGGCTTACAAGCAGGTGAGCCCCTCCCACTGCTCCCCTAAGTGAACTCGGGTCTCCTCTACCTTATGCATCATCTGCCAGGAGAACGGCCCCTCTCTTTAGGCTGACAGGTGGATTCGAACCCAGGACTGTCAGCGCTAAGGCCTTGTGCCGCTGCTGCTTGGGCTAAAGGAGTGACTCCCCCAGCTGGCACCTGTAGTAGGCTCGTATCCTCTTCTGTGCTCCAGCCACCAGAGGGCGACGCTGTGCTAATGGGGGATGTGGGACCCCTGGGAGGAGGGGGCAGCCGTGGGAGATGCTCGCCCCAAATGTTTACTCCAGCTGCAGCGTGTGGCTGCAGGGGTCACGCCGTTCCAGCCTGCACAATGGGTAGGGGTGGGGCAGCTGTTTGCCCTGCAGATCCTTCCAGCCCGCCTTGATCCAGGCACGTATCCTTGGCCCATCACCATGTGGGTCCGGATCCCAGCTTTCCCCATCCCCCATTGAGGGGTTTGGCTCAGGCCCCCAGCTTCCCTTGCCAGGGTGTGTTGTGCTCATGGGGGGCTGCACCGAGGGCTCGTCATGCTCACAGCTGGTTGGGAGGGGGCGTCCTTCTCTCCTGAGGCTCCCCACCGGGCTGCTGGGAGAGCCAGGGGGGCTGGGAGGTGGGGGGCTCGCCCTGGCCAGCCAGCTGTGGCGGGGCAGGGTAGCAGGCGCTCGCCCCGGCCAGCTGGGTCCAGCTTACACAGAAACGGGCTAGTGAGATCATCGGGCAACTGGAAGGTGGCTAGGGCTGGCTCCTGATGAAAGCCCCGGCCGGCAGTGGAAAGTGGCCCCAGTCGCGGGGCTGGGCGCATGAGCAGAGCCACAGCTGGCAGTGGGGCAAAGGCCTGGGCACAGTAACCACCCGCTTGCATGCCTGGCCGTGCTCTGGTATGCAGGCCCACCTCGCGTGGCCGGCCGCACGCGCCCCCGGGGCGCTCTCACGCCTGATCGCACCCTCCCAAAGCCCTGCGTCCTTTGGCACGCCCCGGCCCCCGTCTCCCATCCTGCCCAGCTGCAGCCGTTCGAGCCAGCTCTCCGCGGCCCGCTTCGGCTTTCAGCTCCGCCTCTGCCGAGCCTGCTGCCTGCCAAGCCGGCTCCCCATTCATCAGCCCCGGCTCTGAGGGGCGAGTGACTCATCCACACCCGCGCATCGCCCTCTTTGCTCCCCGCTTCCGGCCCCCGCACAGCCCCCCCCCGCGTCGTACCCAGCTGCTGCTGCTTCCGGGGTATGACTCATCCAAAGCCTCTCGCATCCCCGCTCCCCCGGCTGCTGAATATTTGATCGGGCGGGGGTGCGTGTGGACGCGCGGCGGGAAGGGATGAGTCTCGTTCCCCGGAGGGGATGGGGTTTGTAAAAGGAGAGCGGTGCGGGCGGGCAGGTGGGAAGCCGCTGGTGTCTCAGCAGTGCCAACGGTGCGCTGTGGTGTTGTCGGGCCCTGGCACGAGGAAAGGGATAGACCTGGGAACTGCACCCCTGGGCCAACCCATGCCCTTAACCTCATCACCGGGGGTACCTGGGGCACTGCAGGCTGGTTTTCTACAGGGTTATAAACATGACACAGAGGAAAGGGGCAGGAGGAGCCTGGCTGCTGGGCGAATGCGGATGCCACAGCCTGGGTGTTGTGGGGCATCGAAAGCCAACCTGGTTCAGCGGGAGGCGGTATGGGGCAGATTCGGACAGATGTGCGAGTGCCCAGAGCTGGCTGAGTGGGACTGAAGGTGCCCGCTTGCCCCGTGCGCTGGGCCCCCTGCCAGCTGGCCATGCCTCTGCACAGATCCTGTCTCTGCCCTACAGAATGTACAGTCTTAATAGGCAGAGCAGACAAAGGATGGGAGGGGAAACTGAGGCACGGAGAGGGGCCTGGGTGGGTCAGTGGCAGAGCTGGGAACAGAACCTGCGTCCCCGCTTGTTGCCCTGCCGCTGGACCGTGCTGCCTCTGGAGGGCTCGGCCGTCGGTGAATTTTCCGCCCTGTGTACATCCTCTCTCTGCGCCGTGTTCTGGCAGGTGTTCCCAGACGCTCAGCAGCTGCAGCCCATCCAGCTCTTCCCAGCTTCCCTGACAATTGCCACCCTGCCTCACCAAGCGCTGAGCCGGACCCAGTCCTCGCCTGCCACCGCGGGCATAAAGACCACTACGGCTGAACCCCCGGTCAAACACCTATTCACTACCGGTAAGAAGTCATGTGTCTCGCTCCTCCCAGAGGTCACCTGGGGGGAAAAGCAGCCCAAGCCATGCCCACAGCCCAAGCTCCACCCTCACGATGCTGAAGTGGGGTGCTGTTTACAAAAACGTGCAGAAGCACATAACGTGATCATCCCTCTCCTTTCTTGAGTGCTTTGATCAGTCGGGGAACCGCTAATGCAAACAGTCATCATTAGACTTCAGAGTGAACATCCCGCTGCGCTGAATGGGGCAGCTCAGGCCTTCTTCGTGTGCTTGTCTGCGGACTCAGGTGGACATCAGGATGTGGCTCATGCCCGGGTCAGCTTTGGACGGTTTCTTTTACAGCCCTCAGGCCCAGAAACTTTTAAATGATTGAGAAAATGAAAATGTAAGATTCTGGAGCAGGGTCTGGCAGGAGGAGTCTCAATTGGCCGAGACAGCCAAGTTCTCTCTGCTTTTCCGGATGATCTGCCTTAGAAAAGAGACCCAGGACTACGCTACAATAAAAAACCCGCGGCACCAAGTCACAGAGCCCGGGGCAGCTGGCTCAGGCTGCGAGTGTAAAATCGCAGTGTTGATGTTCAGGCCCGGGCTGGAGCCTGGGCTCTGGGACACTCCCGCCTCGCAGGTCTCGGAGCCCGGGAAGAGCCCACACGTCTACACTGCAATCTTACAGCCCCTCAGCCTGAGCCCTGCAATCTGTCTCTTCTCCCAGCCGCCACACCGAGTAGGGTGGGTGACACCTGCTCACTGCCCCTAGGAAAGCCTCCAGGGCTGTGCCCCAGGCCATGGGCTGCCCCACAGCCAGAGGGATCTTGGCTGCCATGGGGTTCCTGCCGTACTTCCTGTCCCTTCCCTTCTCTCCCCCAGGCGTGATCTATGACACGTTCATGCTAAAGCATCAGTGTATGTGCGGGAACACTAATATTCACCCAGAGCATGCTGGGAGAATCCAGAGCATCTGGTCCAGGCTCCAGGAGACCGGCTTGCTGAGCAAGTGCGAGGTGAGGATCCTAAGGAGGAGGCTGGGGGAACGCCCCTGCCCTGGTGCAGGGTGGGGGGATGTGGGGGCTCAGGAGGCAGCTATCAGGGGTTGAACCTCGTGCAGAACGTGTCATGGGACCATGAGTAGCTGGGGCCTTGGTTTATTGTCCCACCTCAGAGATGGCAACCGTGGCGCCCCGGCACCATCTCCGACGTCGTCACTGCAGAGTTAGCCCCGGTGATGGGCACCCGCCCGCGCGTGAGCAGCCATGGGGCAAAGCCCTGCCCAAGTCACGGGGCCCTTGCTGGCACTGCGTTCCCCCAGGTGTGTCGCTGGGACTTCCGGGGGCACAGCCCCCCGGTTCTTGGTGTTGCACTACACAGAGCCGCTCTGTGATTCTCTCTCGTGGGAGAACTTGTCTGTCCTTGGCCCGTGGGGGGATTGTGGGACTCGGCGTGCAAAGGGTTTAGCCGGCGTTCTCGCTGCAAAGTGAGGTTATCAGCCCGAGGGAAAGCAGCACCCGGGCGCCAAGCCTCAGCCGTGCCAGCCAGCTGGGGTTGAAAGCCCCACCAAATCCGGCGAGAGGGTTTTGGGTGTGGACGGGGGCGGGGGGAGAGCCCGGATTCACTGTGTAGTGCAGACGTCGCCCTTCCTAGCGCAAGAGACTCGGGTGGGGATGGACCCTCCCCAGCTCCATCCAGCCCGGCCAGCTGCCCGCCAGAGGTGTCAGTGAGATCGGATTCCCCCTGCGTGGAGCAGCCTGCCCCGCAAAGGGGGTGGCAATAGCCCACTGAGAAACCCCCGCCCCTGCCAGCCTAGGGATATGGTGGGGAGGGGGTATGGCTGGAGTGTTCTGTGCTGCTGCTCTTCTCTGCTGCCCACGGCCTGTAGGGGGCGATAGGAAGTGCAGTACAGGTTAAAGCAGCTCTGGGGTGGCTCTGAATTACCTCAGGGGCTGGAGAGGGCTCTGCACGGCCTCCGAATACAGGGAGCACACCCCCTGCAGTCCTGCCCCACGGGAGGGGACCCCAGTCAGCTGACTGGTCCCCAGCACGTGAGGTAAGAGCATCCACGATCCAGCCACCCCTGGCTGCAGCTCACCCCGTTCAGAAGCAGGGTTGTCACCTCTGAGGTGCAAAAACCCAGGACCCCCGGTGCTGATCCTGAGCCCCTCGAAGCGGACGGCTGGCCGTGTGCCCCGAGCACTGAGACAGATTTCCCAGCCCAGCTACCTCCATAAAGCGACGATCCTGGGACCGTCTGGCCAGGCACAGCCCCGCCGGGGACCTGCCCTCACCCCTCTCTCTCTCTCTGCCAGAGGATCCGGGGCAGGAAAGCAACGCTGGATGAAATCCAGACGGTCCATTCGGAGCATCACACGTTGCTCTATGGAACCAGCCCCCTCAACCGGCAGAAACTCGACAGCAAGAAGCTGCTAGGTATGTAGCCCTGGTAGTGCCCCGTCTGAGGGTGACTTCGGGCCCTGCCCGCTCCCACCAAGTCCCTGGGCTTTTGGCTACGGCGGGAGGCGGGTTGGGCTGTTCACGCTCCCTGCCTCGTGTGCACAGCAGGGGCAACGTCGTCTTCATGGTGGCTGCATCTTTTCTTTTACTCTAGCAAAGGCAGGACTGCCTAATGGTTAAAGCAGGGGCCAAGGCGTCAGGACACCTGGGTTCTGTCCCTGGCTCTGGGAAGGGAGGGAGGCCTGTTGGTTAGAGCGGGAGGGGGGAGGAGGGAGTGGGAGTCAGGACGCCTGGGTTCTGTCGCTGGCTCTGGGAGGGGAGTGCGTCGTAGTGGCTAGAGCAGGGGGGACTGGAAGTCAGGGGGACTGGGTTCTTTTCCTGGCTCTGGGAGGGGAGTGTTCCCTATGGGTTAGAGCAGGGGCGTTGGGTTCTTTTTCTGGCTCTGAAAGGGAGGGTGACCTGGTGGGCCGAGTGGGGACCGAGGACCCTTTCTGCTCTGGTGAGCGGTTGGATGTTGGACTAACTAGTCCAAATCCAGTCCGTTACTCCGGCAGCCGCTGGGACACAGCCTCAGTGGGCCCAGTGGGGAGATGTGTCATGGCAACTCCTACACCCCTGTGTCCAGATTCCCCCCCATTTTTACCTCTTCCCAGTCCAGATGTCGAGGGGCGGGGTGAGGGGGACCGTGCCCTCCCCAGGCAGGGGCGTGGGCTCTTGGCTGTCTGTCACTGCTCCCTCTGCTCTGCCCAGGTCCCATCAGCCAGAAGATGTATGCGGTCCTGCCCTGTGGCGGCATCGGGGTGAGTAGCTCCTCGGGGGCGGGGCTGGGGAGCTCGGGGACTCCACGGTGTGCCCCCCAGGCGGCCCTGGTAACGGCCTGGCTTGCTTTCTGGGCAGGTGGACAGCGACACGGTGTGGAACGAGATGCATTCGTCCAGCGCCGTCCGCATGGCCGTGGGCTGCTTGGTGGAGTTAGCCTTCAAGGTGGCCTCGGGAGAGCTCAAGGTGAGTCTCCCGCACGCAGCCAGGTGTTTGGGGGTGCTCCGTCACATCTCCCTCTAGTGGCGGAGCATGGCCACTGCAACGGCCTGCTCCTGTCTGTCGTTATTTGTCATACTGTAGCGCCAAGGTAAGGGGTGGGCAAATTTTTTGGCCCAGGGGCCACATCTGGGTATGGAAATTGTATGGCAGGCCATGAATGCTCATGAAATTGGGGGTTGGGGTGCGGGAGGGCTCTGGCTGGGGGTGCGGGCTCTGGGGTGGGGCTGGGGATGAGGGGTTGGGGTGCGGGAGGGTCTCCGGGCTGGGACCGAGGGGTTCGGAGGATGGGAGGGGGATCAGGGCTGGGGCAGGGGCATGGGAGCGGGGCAGGGGGGCACGCTGTGGCCGGCACTTACCTCAAGCAGCTCCCAGAAACAGCAGCATGTCCCCACTCTGGCTCTTATGCGGAGGTGCGGCCAGGTGGCTCTGCTCGCTGTCCTGTCTGCAGGCGCCACCCCTGCAGTTCCCATTGGCTGCAGTTCCCGGCCAATGGGAGCTGCGGGGGTGGTGCTTGGGGCTGGGGCAGCGTGCAGAGCCCCCTGGCTGTCCCTATGCATAGGCACCGGAAGGGGGACATGCTGCTGCTTCTGGGAGCCATGCGGAGTGGGGCAAGAGCTCGACCCCGCTCTCCAGCTGGAGCACCAGAGTCGGGAAAGCTCCAGACACTGCTTCCCAGCGGGAGCTCGAGGGACCGATTTAAAATGTCTGGAGGGCCGAATGTGGCCCCCAGACCGTAAGTTTTCCCGCCCCTGGCCTAGGGGCCCAAGTCATGGTGCTAGGCGCTGTACACACACAGAACAAAAAGACTCTCCCTGCCCCCAGGGCCTTTCCATAGCTGGAGGGGCTGACCCTTTAGCTCAGGGAGTAGGGGATTGTGATTTTTGGTGCTGGAGGTCCCAAATTCACATGGAGCTGGTTCACATAGAGGATAACAACCTACTGCTGCTAGCAACTCAGGGAGTTCTCCCTCAGCTCTCCTGGAAGAGAGCTGTGGTGTGGAGATGAGTCCTCACTGATCCGTGTTGGGGTTCATCAGAAGGAGTTAAGGGGGGAGCAGAGCACTCCCCCAACACTCTCCCTCCTCCTTGACTGCGGCAGAGAGAGCTCCCCTCCCCTGTCCCAACCTGCTTTAACCCCTGCTCCTCAGACTTCCCCCTTGGGGCTCCAGCAGGGTGGGTTTGCATATGTTGCTGGGCTCGCCCACGGGGAGAACACTCCGAGGCCAGTTGCCAGGTCAGAGGAGCCATGTGGGAAGCAGCCTTGCCTGCATCGGCCTCTCCCGCATGGTCTTGCTGATGTCGCTGGGATCCGGCAAACCAGCCCCCATGACCCTGCCCGTCCTGCCCTGCCCTTTGGATTCTGGCTGTGGTGGCCGCGGAGAAACTGGGCGGCAAAGGACAGGCTCCCTCGAACGCAGTCGCTCATGTATTTACCCCCAGCCTGCTGGCACAGGACTGTTCGTTGCCCTGAGTCAGGGAGAATTGGGGACGGGGGCTGTGTCAAAGCAATGTCCCAGGGATTCTGGGTTCTGTCCTGTCCGGATCAAATGCACCGGGTTTGATCAGAGGCTGTCTCTATCAGCCAGCTGCTGCTGAATTCCCCTTTCCCCCGGGGACCAATAGAGGGGGACACGGCCTGGGATTGGGGGTATCCAATATTCCCATGGCACAGAGCACGCAGGGACGTCTCCCGCCTGCGATCACGGAACCCGCCCCTGGGAAAGGAATTCCAGGAAGAGACACCTGGGAAAAGGAGGCCCCCGAGTGGTATTCGGAGCTCCTTTTTACACTATCCAGCCACTGGAAATGAAACGGAGTCACAGCCGTGTGACTGGCCTCCGGGGATCACAGTATTGTCTAGGGGTTAGAGCAGGGAGGAACAGGGCCGCAGCACTCCCGGGGTCTAGTCTCAGCTTCGGAACGAGGCGTGTCATTATGTCATTAGCGCAAGAGAGCAGGGGGCAGGACTCCTGGGTTCTCTTCCCAGCTCTGCCGAGGAGTCGCCTCGTGTGACCTCGAGCGAGTCTTTTTACTGCTGCGCCTGGTTGCCTCGCCTCTGAAACGGGGCACGCGGGACGAATGGCGGCCGAGGCGCCCAGATCCGCCCGTGAAAGCTGCTGCTGTTTCTGGAATCCAGCCTCTTCCGTGAGCAAGACTCTGCCGCTGGAATCCAGCTGAGGACATTGATGCTGATGGAAGAGGCAGGGTAGACTGGGCTAACAGGAATGGCGGCTTCCCTGCGGGGGGAACACCTGCAGGGTCGCTCCAGGGACTGTTGTGGGTCACCCTTCTGCTCGTTCTGTTGTCATTTATTGTCTGTATTGGGCTGGGAAGCCCCAGTGATAGACCCGGGCGCCCATTTGTGCTAGGCACTGTCCCAACCCAGGACAACACGTCAGTCATAGAATCATGGAATCGTAGAATATCAGGGTTGGAAGGGACCTCAGGAGGTCATCTAATCCAACCCCCTGCTCAAAGCAGGACCAATCCCCAATTAAATCATCCCAGCCAGGGCTTTGTCAGTCCCTGCCCCAAAGCTCTTACAAGCTAAGTGAAAATAGCCGCTCTAATTTCACGTCCCCTCCCGACGTTTCCGGCCATCCCTGAGTCTGGCCCGGCCTTTCCTGAGCACCGTTAGAATGGGGTGCGGGAGTTTCTAACCTGGCTCGCTCCTTTAACCGCCCCGTCTCTCTGGTTCTCTGTGCAGAATGGATTCGCCGTCATCCGGCCCCCGGGGCACCACGCGGAGGAATCGACGGCCATGTAAGTAAGGGCAGAAGTTTGTTCCCTTCCGTCCTGGCAGGCAGGGGAAAGGGGCAAATGGCAAAGTGACCCAGAAGGGCTGGTGTCTGCCCAATTCCAGCCTGGAGTTCTCACCCCATCAGGGGGGCGCACTGTCACGTGGCTGGGGGGCTATCGGGTTCTAACCGAGATCAGTCCGCTCCAGCCCTGGGGTGAGATTTGGGGCGCCCCGCTAGAGATGCCGCCAAGGGGCCTGGTACTCAGGAAGTGCCTGCCCCTTGGAAGTGTCCTGAGCTGGGCACTCAGAATCCCTCTTTGCCCAGCTCCAGCATGATTCAGCAAAGGGGCCAGGACCTGATTTGGTCTCATCTCCACCAGCCAGGCTAGATCCGTTCTGTCCCAGAGGATCTGCGGGGGCCCCCCTTTCACCTGCATCTCCAGGGAAATATTACGGGTGTGTGGTGGCTGGCATGGCTAGAGGAGGGCATGCCCCTCCCTTGCAGGAATAAGGAGGGACCCCTGCCAATGTCAAGGTAGAAACCGTCCAGGCTTTGTCTGGGTGATGGATGAACCTGGGGTAGCATCGGCTATGTTTAAATGAGAGGTGGGGGCTCAAGCTACAAATCTGGGTCTGGATTCACTCCTGTCCTGGCCAATTTGTCCCACTTGCATGGCACAAAGCAGTGGACTCTTGGCCCTCACTGGCCCACGAGAATTCCCATGCGGTGGGGGGCCCGTCAGCTGGCACAGGGGGTGGGGTGGAGCAGCCGCTGATTCGAACTCAGCGTACGATCCCAGACACCTCGCAAGCTGGTATCAATTAGAGCAGCCTGTGAGCTGCTCTAAGTGGTGGCAAGAGACTGGGACCAGTGGAGAGGCCCTCAGGAAACCCTGGAGGGGAGCTGGCCCCTTGCACTGAGCTGAGGGATGTTGTCACAGGAAAGAATCAGGACCCGGCTCTGGTCCCATCTTTCGTTCTAGCAGCTGGGGCTCTAGGCCGCTTTCTCTGTCCAGTGCAGGCAAAGAGTGTGTTCTGGGCCCTGTCCCAGCCCAGCACTTCACCAACCCTCCCCCTGCCCCGCACGCCCAGTCCCCAACCCCCTGGATGGTTGCCGGAGCATTTATGTGACCTGACTTTTGGGGGGCCTGTCTCCCCAGCCGTCATTCCCGGAGCACTGCCCTGCTGCCGGCTTTTACCCACCATGCCCCGTCGCTCTGCCCCGAGCAGGATGAAATGACGCTTGGTGCTCTCCGGGTGCCAGGGCTTCCCCAGTGGCGTGGCGCTGAGCCAGTGGAGCGGTGGGGGGCCCGGAGAGCAGAGAAGCCCTAGCGTAGATGCAGGCAGATCAGTGGGGCCAGTTCCCCGCTGCCCTGGCGCTCACGCTGGCTAGGAAGAGGTAACCACATCTCTCTCCTCTCCTGCCTCCTCAGGGGCTTCTGCTTCTTCAATTCCGTCGCGATCACTGCCAAACTCCTCCAGCAGAAGCTAAGCGTCGGCAAGATCCTCATTGTGGACTGGGTAAGGAAGGTGGCCAGGCCAGCCAGAACATACCTCCCATTGGCTGGGAACTGGATTCCTGCTCCCCTTGCAGGGGCTGGGGCCTTCTCTCTCCAGCCAGCCCTGCAAGAGAAAAAAAATCCCCTGCCTTTGGCTAGCTTTTGCCCGGCGTGATGGAGAACGAAGGGGGTTGCGGGGTTGACGGTGTGGACGCAGCCCCTTCCCTTATTCCAGCCCCCCTGCAGTTTTGCTGTGTAGCTGCATCTACACTAGGGTCTCTAGCCGGCACAGCCATGTCAACCAGGCTTCACGCCCCTGCTTGCCATAGTTACGCCAGCAAAGGGCTGTAAGGCAGACCTGGCCATGGCTAGATCCGGTCAGTCCTCTCCCTGACACCCGGGGTTCACCTCGACTAGCTGCCCCAAGGTCAGAACTAGGGCACCTGGGATCAGACAGCCGGACAGCTGATGAGTTAGCATCGGGGGCTGGAACTGCACCTTGCTTTGCAGTGAAGACCCAGCCCCTGGCCTGGTCCCACATCCAGGTTTTGGACCAGTACAGCGTTGTCCATCTCAAGCCCTGGTTTGGTTAAAACCCTGGCTATAAAACCCCGCTTCCTCTCAGCCCAGCCAGGCTCCCTGTCTCCAGACGCTAGACAAGCTGAGTTACTCATTCAAAACACAAGCAGAAACAACCCCCACCCCCCCCACACCCCCTGCCTCCCAGAGCCGACTCTGTTCAGAAGCTAAAGAAGACCCCAAGCCCCATGATTTATGTTGCTTTCCCTTTGCAGGTGGTTTCAAAGCCCGGAATGGGTGACAGCCAGCTACCCGTTCTCTGTACCACTCCCATCAGAGACGCTTCTCGCCCCCACCCCTGCAAATGTGGCCAAGTTCTTTAGCACCTTAAATCCTTTCCCTTGTAACTGACACGGCCATCCAATCCGCGAGGCCCTCAGCTAAATAAACCCAGGAGGTTCGCCGCACTAGACTGACGTGGAAAGCAAAGGGTGTGGCAAAAGAATCCCGCTAACGGCTTTCTCTTTCCACTCCCGCCCCCGCCCGTCGCCCCCTCTTTGGGCCCCCGTCAGCTTTCCCCTCCTGGTACGAAGATGTTTGCGGGGAGGGCTACGAACGCAGGTTGCAGGAGCGAGTAACTGCACCGACTGTTCCCAAGGGCGGCTACAGTCAGTGCACGTGCGGCTGCATTTGTGTGCACGGTTGCTGCCTGTTCTCGGGTGCCATCATTAGCCTCCAGAGTTAACACCCGGCAGAGACAAAAGGGGTCTCTGGTCACGGCTGCTGCCCTACACCATGGCCTCATTGGGAAGGTTTAGGGGCTGGAAAGTCGCTCGCTGTTTCCCATGGAAGCAGGCTCGGCGCTTGCCAGGGGGGCATTGGGTACAGCAATCGGGCACCCTTGCCATAAAGGGGCAGCTGAAAAGGGCCGGAGGGAGGGTGGCCGCTGGGATCCAGTCAGCCCCAGTCCTGATGGAAGCTCGTTTGTATCTACCGGTCTCTGCATCAGCACAGGGAGGCCTTTGGCCAGACCCGACCAGTCCCCACCCTCCCGTCAACGGGGGAGCCCCCTAACCGTCTGTGCTCCCCGCAGGACATTCACCACGGCAATGGCACCCAGCAAGCCTTCTACAGTGACCCCAACGTGCTGTACATCTCCCTGCACCGCTACGACAACGGCAACTTCTTCCCAGGCAGCGGGGCCCCCGAGGAGGTGAGCGCAGGGCCGGGGGGCTCTGGCCAGAAAGGCCCAGTGCGCGCGGTCTGGAGGGCGTCTGGTGACGGGGCTCAGCGCGGGAGCTGGGCCTCTTGTCCGAGGCCCCAGCGGGGGAGCCTGTCCCAAGGCAGGCGGAGGCATCAGGGTGGGGGTTGCAGAAAGGGGGTCTGAGGCAGGACCGATGGGGTGTGGGGCGGCTGTCGGGCCCGTCCGCCATCAGGTAGGGCTGGGATGTGACAGCTCCCAAGGATCTGACCCAAGGGCATTCCCTGCTTGGGGGTTATACAGTGCTGGGGGAAAGGGGGAGGACCCTGAATCCCCTTGTAAGGCTCCCTCCGTGATCCCCCCGTCCCCTCCCCGAATAGCTAACCGAGAAGGGGCAAGATCAGAGCAGCTGGAATGGCAGAGCCCTGAGCCGGAAGGGCCCCCCTGTGCCAGGTTCTTCCACAGGGGCTGTGGGGGCCGGGCTTCTGCTCGTGGTTTGGCCCATGGATCCATGCACGTCCTGTGCACGTCTCCTCTCTTGCAGGTTGGCAGCGGGATGGGGGTGGGGTACAACGTCAACATAGCCTGGACAGGCGGAGTGGACCCCCCCATCGGAGACGTGGAGTACCTGGCCGCGTTCAGGTAGGGCTCCCCCAGGGGGCACCACATCGCTGGCTGCGGCCGGCTCCTCTCCAGGGCCGGGGTACCCCCCAGGGGCAGTTTGGCCTGGATTGCAGGACTCCTGGGTTCGCATCCTGCCTTTGCCTCAGCGCCTCGCTGGCAGGTAGCTCTGGCCGAGAGGAAGGAGAGACCCAGGGCCCTGCCACTGACTCACTGGGTGTCCTTGGGCCAGTCACTTGGCCTCCATCCGCCGCAGACTGGCTGGTGCTGGGAAGAGGTTCGGGGCTAGTAGGACTGGTGTGACACTGACCCCGATCGGGCCGGGCCAGGGCAGTGTCTGCTGGGCCAGCATGGCTGCAGCCACAGTGGACAGTGCCAGCAGCTGTGGCCCTTTGAGCAGCATTATCCCCACTTCGCAGGGGGAGAAACTGAGGCACGGAGCAGGGAAGTGACGTGCTCAAGGTCAGCCTGCAGGCCAGTGTCAGAGCTGGGAATAGAACCCAAGAGTCCTGCGTGACCGTCCTACTGCCTTCCCTGCTTGTTCTGGCTGCCGCGTCTCCATGTGCCATGGAAGCGTAGCTGTTGCGGGGAAGGGGGCCTGCAGAGAGCCCTCCCTAGGGTTGGGGACTGGGGAATGCTTCATCTCTTTGGGCCCAGAAAATGCTTTTGTTTTGCTGTGGGGAGCCAGGCAGCGGGGGCGGGGGGGGGGAATCCCAGAGCAGGAGGGGGGCAGGGACAGGGACAGGGGTTCCCAGGAGGCCAGGGCAGGAGGGGTGTAGGGGGAGGGTTCCTGAGGGCGGGGAGGGGAGGGGAGTAAGGGAGAGGGTTTCTGGGGCAAGCCCCGCTCCTCCACAGGGTCCGAGATGTTCTGTGCCCTCTCACTGGCCAGGGAGCCGGTCTCCCAGCCCCGGATGACTCAGCCAAGGGTTTCTTGAGGCTGGCGTGCTCTGCTGGGGGCCTCACTCACGGTCTCCCCTCCCCCAGGACGGTGGTGATGCCGATAGCCAACGAGTTCTCCCCGGACGTGGTCCTGGTCTCTGCCGGCTTCGACGCAGTCGAGGGACACCTGTCTCCCTTGGGCGGCTACTCCGTCACGGCGAAATGTGAGAGCGGGGCCGGCATGCAGGGGCCAGTGGGGCTGCCTTGTGGGGGTCGAGGGCCTGTGTTTGGGGGCCAGTGGGGCTGCCCCATGGGGGTTGGGGCAAGGGCCTGCATCTGGAGGCAGGCAGCGCTGCCCCATGGGGGCTGAGGGCTTGCTTTCGGGAGCCGGCTGGGTTGCCCCATGGGGATCGGGGCAAGGGCCTGCGTTTGGGGTCATGGCTTGGAGCAGAAAAGCGAGAACCATGAAAATTGCAGCCTGCTCCCTGGGCCGGGGCTGGGTCCCCATAACGCCTCTCGCCAGCTCATTTGTCCATGATCCAAGGGCTGGTTCCCCAGGCGGGAAAGCCCCTGGAGGGTCAAATGCCCCCAGGCAGAGGGTTGGCACAGGGTCCGGGCGCCACTCGCTCCCACTTCATCTTCCAGGTTCAGTGGCTTGGGGGACCCTAAGCGCTGAAGGGGGAGCTCTGATTCCCAGGCGTGGCCTGGGGATGGATGTCGGAGCCAGGAGGGACCCAGGCCAGGCTCTTTCCCTGCCGGGTTAGCCCTGGGCACCTCTACTCATTAGGACCCAGCAGCTCCAGGGTCTCCGAGCTGGGCTGCACCTGGTTCTCCTGAGCTCCCAGCAGGCCCCCGTAGCCGTGGGGCTGATACAGAGATAAGTGCTCTCGGTGCCCCCACCTGGCTTTCCTGGGTGACAGGGGGAGAGTCACTGCCCTGCTCTGTGCCTCAGTTTCCCCATCTGTGAAATGGGGGCTTAATCCACTGACAAAGCAGTTTGCAATCCCCAGGTTGTGGGCAATGGTTAGTCTGTCTGTCTATCTCCATGCATGCAGGCATACCTGTCTGTCCATCTGTCTTTCTCTTTATCTCCATGCCTACGCCTCTATCGCACTGGCCCCTGTTATCCCAGTGCCCCTGAGTGCTAGGGGAGGGTCTTGTCCCACACTGACCAGGGCAGTTTCTCCCCCTCCCTGTAGGTTTCGGACACCTGACCAAGCAGCTGATGAAGCTGGCTGGAGGGCGCGTGGTGCTGGCTTTGGAGGGAGGACACGACCTGACAGCCATCTGCGATGCCTCAGAAGCCTGTGTCTCCGCCCTGCTTGGCGTGGAGGTCAGTGGAGTTCCTGCCCGGCGCAGCCCACACGGGCTCATCTCTGGGCCTCAGTTTCGCCTCCCTGTTTAGCCTGCAAGCTCTTCTGGGCTGGGACTGCGTCTTACTTTATCTGTGCAGCACCTGGTCTCAGCTGGGCCGCGAGGTGCTCATGTGATACAGACAATAAATATTATCAATTGATATAATTTAGTATCTGCATTACAGCAGCGTCTAGGAGCCCCAATGACAGGGCCTCCATTGTGCAAACACAAAACAAAGAGATGGTCTCTGCCCCAAAGAGCTAACTAAAGAGGTGACCGCAATACAGGGGAAAGCGGGCCCCAGACTGGGCCCAAAAGCCCCAGTTCAGGACAGCATCTCTCTTCGGGACGGCCCTTTGGCATGTGGTTAACTTTAAACAGGTGCTTCGGTCCCCTGGACCGTCCCTGGGTGAAATCCTGGCTTCACTGGGGTGAGATTTCACCCAATGTACTCAGCAGGACTTCAGCACGTGCTCCGAATAGTTTATTGTTGTTATTGCAGGGGCTCCTCTGAGCCCCCAGCGGGCCGGGTCCTTGGTTGTGCTGCGCAGACAAGATGGTTGCACGTGCTTAAGTGCTCTCCTGACCGGAGATGGATTTAATCGCACGCTTAAATGCGTTGAATGGGAGCCCGCGGGCTGCCAGATGCGCAGGGAACAAACTGAAACACAGGGACAGATACCGGTTCCCTCTATTTGCTCTCTCATGTCTCTCTGTCTGGTGCCCTGCTGGCCAGCTTGGCAGAATTTGGTTTGGGGTTGTTGTTTTTTTTTAATTTTGATGGATAAAATCAAATTTTCTTTTTAACCTTTGTTTCTATTTTTGTCGATTTTTTTTTTTTGGTTCACCGGCCCGTCTGGGGGGTGACAGACCCCCATTGCGGGGAAGGCCCCCCACCCCCCACTGCTGAATGGCTCCTCCTGGGGGCTCGTATTCCTCCTCCACCTTGCAGTCCTGGTCGGAGGGGGTGGGGGTCTCTGCTCTGCCCTGCCAGGACCGTAGCCTTGTCCTTGTGCCTGCAGGGACCGTATGTCAGTAGCTCTGCGGCTGGGCAGAGACCCCAGCGGGTGAGCGAGAAGTGGGGCTGCAGAGGGCTCCCTGCCTGGCCGTGGGGCCGGTGACACCCAATCCCAGCAGGCGCAAGGCATGGGAAGGGGGAGACTGCACTCGCTCCAACTGTTATCCGTTGATATGCTTTGTCAGTTTCGGTGTGTCAGCTGAAATCAGCACTGATCGACCCTTATCCATTAAAATCGAATCCTGCCATGTCTAACAATCGGCTAGATGTACCCTGGGTGGTATGGGATTTTTCTCTGCCTTTCTCTGAAGCATCGGAGACAGGACACCGAACCCGGCGGGGGTGGGGGGCAGAGAATCCTCTTGTAGATGCCTGTCTCTGGGGTGTTTTGCGCACATGCTCAGGGTCACCCTGAGCTCCAGATTTGGAGCCGGGAAGGATTTTTCCCCTGGTCAGATTGGCAGGGACCACCGGGGGTGGTTTCACCTCTCTGCAGCGCAGGGTGTGGATTACGGGCTGGGATCCTCTGAGCATCTCTCACCTGATCAGTTCCCCGCCATTGCAGGAAGCTCCGGAATCGGCAGCCCTTCAGTCTCTCCGGTTCCCTGCCTGCTGGTGGCAGGTAACAGTTTAGCCTCTCGAGGGCAGGTTTGATCTAACGAAAGTCTGAATACAGGGGAGTTAACGGCCTGTGCTGTGCCACAGGTCAGGCTGGTTCCAGTCGGGCCCTAAACTCTAACCTCTGTGAAAGTTCTAGTGATCCCAGCTGAGCCAGGTACCTGACCAGGAACCGTGAAACTGACTAGAAACAAGCGTGAAACTGACTATCACCATGGGTAGGGAGGGAAGTAGGAAAAAGAGAACAGACCTCAGAGCAAGGGATGAGTCTGGCGCTATAAACCCTCCCAGTGTGTTACCAGGGGAAGGGGGCATTTGGGAAGGGCATTTTCTTTTAAAAGATACATTAATTATGGTCCTGATCCTGCAGTTGAAGCGCACAGGCGGGTCCCGTCTGCCTCTAAGGAGCTTCTAAGGCTGCCTCTAAGGCGAGATCCCCCGCCCCCCCCCCCCCCCCGATCAAGGGTTGAGGTTTTCAGAAGTGCTCAGCATGGGCCTCACTCCGCTCCCAACAAAGGCGCTGGTAAAACCCCCATTGATTTCAACAGGAGCAAACTGAGGGTAATTGGAAAAGCCCTCCCCAGGGGATTCAACTGGGAAGCCAGGGCCCCTCCCAGCCCCAGGGGTGGGGCCCATCTTATTACTGTTGTAACTTTTATATGATGGTGTCACTGTATAATAATAATAATGTGGGAAGTGGGGACCCCCCGTCGGGGAAAGTAGACTTGAATGAAGCGAGGGTGGGGAGGGGGAGGGTACAGAACATGCCCCCAACTCTTTCTGAGTCTCTCTTCTCTCCCCATCCCCCCTCTCTCCCAGCTGGAACCCCTGGATCAAGCTCTCCTGCAGCAAAAGCCAAATGTAAATGCCGTGGCCACGCTGGAGAAGATTATTGAAATCCAGAGTAAGTGGAGGGGGAGGGGCAGCCCAGGGCACTGGGTCTGGGGAGGGGTTGGGGAATCCCTTCAGTTGATGGCCTTTAGTTTCACCTCCGGGCAGAACTTCAGAGGGGGATAGGAAAAGCGAGTCCCAGATGTGCTGGGGGTGGGTCATAGGATGAGGAGGCTTTAGCTCTTCTCCCAGCAGGAGGCGCTGTGGCGGATGGGGCAAGAGAACTCCCAGCTATTCCTGCCCCAGCCTCTCCCAGCAGGAGGCGCTGTAGGGGGTGGGGCAGGAGCGCTGGCTGTGGAGGGAGCTCCCCTCTGTGCCCGTCCCAGCCACCCCCAGAAGGGGGCGCTGTAGGGGGGTGGGGCAGGAGTGCTGAAGCGGGTCGTCAGAGTGGGGTTGTCAGGCGCCCCCAATAACTCACTCCCGGTGCCTGCAGGCAAACACTGGAGCTCTGTGAACCGCTGTGCCTCAGTGGTCAGTTGTTCCTTGCTGGAGGCGCAGAAGGGAGAAGCCGAGGAGGCAGAGACAGTAAGTGCCATGGCATTGCTCTCGGTCGATGCCGAACAAGGAAGCACAGACTGCAGCCCCAGGTATGGCCACCCCCCCGCGGCACCCTCTGCCTTTGTACGTCCTCGGCATCCTGGATGTATTGTACCTTGTTGCTTACAACTGGGATTAGCCTCCTTGCTTGTATCCCCACAATACGGGCCCGAGTGCGGTCCTCAGCTGGCTCATTGAGCCATTTTTGTTGGAGGTGGACTTGAGTCTGGGTCTAGATCTGGCTCTAAACTTCCCAGTAGCAGGGGGATAGAGCTCCAAGCCTCCTGCCTCCAAACAACAGGCCCTTGAGCTAAAGGACAATCTCCATTAGCCCATATCTGTACAGGGCCTATGACACAGAATTGATCAGTTCTGCACCCATCCAGTAGGGGGCAGTGGTGCAGAACTGATCAATCCGGCCAACTGACTGCAGTGTGAACCTGCTGATGCTTCTTCATTGCCCAGCTCAGTGCATGCCAAGGGATTTGCGTTTGCAGGTGAAATTCACCCTGGGCAGCGTGTCACTGGGACAATGCCTCATGCTGGTGCTTCCACACGGGGGGGTCATTTCTCCTTTCTCCTTTGCACGCCCTGGCTTGTGAGACAGCTCGTCCTCCCCTCCCCCTTTTTGCTCGCCTACTTACAGCACCTGGGCAAGCTCCCACAGGGGAGCTGTGGCTGAGTTGAGGCCCCTTGGAAAAGTGAATCCATGGAGTCCATTTTCCTCCTGCCCGCTCGCATTGCTAGTGACCAGTAACACGCCGCAAAGACCCCAGTGCCCCGAAACCACAAGCAAAACTCCTCCAGTCTTTGGCGCAGCCGAGACGGTGGGAACCATGTCCCGGCAACCAAACACCGCGGGGTCTGATCTGCTTCGGTGGGGTCTGTGGCGTGTCTGCGCCCAAGGCCCCAAGGGCTGGGGGAGACGGGGAGGACAGCAGATCATGGGCCACGTTCTCCTGCCCGCTCGCAGGAAGGAGGGCAGCAGGAAGCGATTGGATAGCATGGCGAGGATCATGTTCCAACACACTCATCCTCTGCCCCTTGTCTCCCCCCACCCGCCTTGCGTGTAAGGGAGCGAGCAGGGAGGGGGCTCAGACTCTGGCCTGGTCTAGAGGGAGAATCAGCCCCAGTTTCAGTCACAGGGCAGACCCCCGAGGCACAGAGGCAGGGCTAGGCTTGATGCTGGTGGAGCTTTGTCCTGGGGTCAGCTCGAGGGCCGCAAAGCTCAGCTTTCCTTGGCTGCATTTGGGAGCAGCTGGCCAGACTCTGGTGCAATCAGGAGCTAATCCCCAGTGTGTGCAGTCTCCCTGCGCCTGGCACGTCTCCTTATTTGTGTTCCTGTACCACCTACGAACCCTGTGTCGCTAGGTGCTGTACACATATTGTACACAGACTGTCCCTGTCCTCAAAGAGCATACAATCGCTAAGGCCCGACAGACATGGACAATCAGCAAATACAGATACTTATCCCCATGCGTAGCCCCGACCCTCACTCCTTTGCTAGAGGGACACGTTTTCTAGCATGTTGCGGGGGCTGAGCAATTTGGAAAGCCCAGTTATCTCTGTCACCCCTGGAGTTACCGAGTGATGAGGACTTTTGAGAACTCTTTATTTAGGTACCTAAATGGGAGCTGGGTTCTTCGGATGGTCCGGGCTCCAATTGCGTGCGCTGAATGCCGGGGACCATCCGTCCCTGGAACACAACCTGAGATCAGGCCTTCCGCCTGAGAGCAAGCGCCCGCCCCATATTAACAGCTGGTGTCTCTCTCTTTGCCCCTAGACAAGTGGAGGAGCCGATGGAGGCGGAGCCTGTTTTGTGAAGTGCCAAGCCGTCGTGGAGCTGTCACTTTTTTGTGGGTTTTTTGGTCATTTGTGATTTCGTTCCCCCTCCCCCTCCCCCCCAAAAAGGAATTTTTTTCTATTAAAAAGAGGAGAAAAAAAAAAAAGGCATACTCGACTCCACAACAAAGCCGTGTGTGTGATTGTGTCCGTCTCCACGCAGCTGAGCACACCAGCCTCTGTCTTGTCCCCGCACCTTTGGGAGTCAGGGGTTTGGCTGGTTTCGATTTCCTTCTCTCCTGTCTTTCTTCATCCTTCTTCCCTTTGGTGACACACGGTAGCAGCGAAACAAGAAACTGTTTCACTTTGGGGGTCCTTCATGCTCTGTGCTCAGGAGAGAGGAGACGACCCGGCTGATTTCAAATCCAAACGGCAACACTGTCCTGTTTTCTCTCCCTCTCTCTCCTTTTCTCGTTCCCCTTGTTCGCTCACACCGCAATCCGAGCTCGGTGACTTGCTTTCTTTTTTCTTTTTAAGCCTTCACACCTGAATTCATCTTTCTGTCAATTGTGTGGAAGTGTTTCTGAGACATAAGTGACTCTGAATGCTAACTGAGGACGGTCTCTGGGGGAGGAGAAAGGAAATATTCGTGCCTTTAATTAAGTCATTTTTTTTAATGCCTTAATTTCTCTGTGATTTTCATTTTGCTCTTTTGAGTTACCGTTTCTGAGGGAGCTATACATATATAAATACGGGGCAGGGGAAGAGAGTCACACTTTTAGTTTGATTCTCAATCAGCCCCCACCCCCAACCCTCCCTTCTCCTACCACACACACTGTGTAATTAATCCCATTGTAATTAAGAGAGCCATTGTGCATCCGTGTTCACGACCAATGCTTTCTGGAAGTTCTCTTTGTTCTGTTCTCACAAAGCCTCGTCTCGCTGTAAATAATTTGATTTCTTGTCTTGTGTGCACAAAAAACGTTGTCCATTCGTAAAAAAACAAAAACAAAAAACAGAAAAAAAAAGGAAAAAAAATATTTTTCTTTTCCTGTTACTTCACCAGCCTAAGAGAACTTAGAAGGATTTTAGCTTTAAAAGAGGAAAAAAACAAAGGTATATAATTTTATTACAGATGTATTATTTAATAGTATTTTTTTAAATGCACTGCACATGCTTTTCCTTTGGAAAGTTGGGTGGTGGGGGGCCGGAGATTTGCACCAAGGACAGAGCTGGGTGGTTTTGTTTTAAACAATTTCTAAGTTTTGGGTGATGTCAGCCTGCGTGTCGTGTGGTTTTTCTCTTTGGTTGAAACCTCTGATGAGGTCTGTCGGGGTCACCGTTCCCTTTGGGTTTAATGCTCCCAGGGACTCCCGGTGGAATGGCCTCTTGGATCATCTCCACATTCGGATTCACCTTTCTGTTCTGCCCTTTTCGTAGGCACCCACGGGTCCTGGCTGTGGTTGTGTAGCGAGGAGATACAAGTCACTGGGGGGGATTAGGTTTGTCCTGGTGTGGAGGGATAGGACGATGCCTTTTAAAGCTGTGGGCTGACAGGAGACTGAGGTGGTGCTTAGGTCTGGGGCTGGCCCCGGCAAGGGGCTGACCTGTTGCATTGGAAGGGGGGTGAATTTCACCCCGGCCTACAGGAAGTGATGCGGGAGGATTCCTTGCCGCCCGCCACTGTGCCAGGCATTCTGGGAAGTGGCGGGGTGGATCTAGAGCCCTTGGCTGCTGAAGGTGCTGCAGTTTGCCCCACCTGCAGGAGTCTCAGTACTAGACCCAGATCCAAACAGCCCCAGAGATAATCGCTGGCCCCTCTGATGAGGCAAACCTGAACCCTGGATCCAGCCCCCTCTAAGCTTTGGGGACTGTCCCGCTGCCAGAGGACCCTTCTTTGTCGTCAGTTGTCTTCCTCTCCCCGGCTCAGATCCCTTCTCTCTGACACCGCAGTGGGAGTAGCTGTGCTGAACTCCCCCCATGAAGGCCCTGTCTACGCTGGGGTTCAAGCCCTGACTGCAGACAGGGCTAATGGCCCCTCCCAGAGATACCCCAGGGACTCTTCACCCCCCTTTGCAGGGTGAGGTGCTTTGGGGAGGCTAGAATCCCCCTACCACGCTCCCCAGGTTGCTCCCCCAGCCCAGGGCAGGCCCCTTCCAGCCTGAGCCTGGGGATCAGACTTTGCCCCCGCGTTCCCGAGTTGCTGGCTGAGCACTGGGCCCCTTTCATGGTCTTACTTGTCTCCCTCCCCCATACGGTTTCTTAGCCACAGGGCCCAACGGCACGAGCCCATGCAAGCGCAACGGGTGTGCGGACGAGAGGGAGCGTCACAGCACTCTCGGCCCGAGGCTCCCTGCCTGCTGCCCCGCTGCAGCACCCTGCCCCTGAAACAGAGAGGCAAGCGGCCACTTGTCTCTTGGGCCCAGCGCTAACTGAGCAGAGCTGGGGGGACTTAGTGTAATACGTACTTGTGAACGCTAGCTGGTGCCGTTTGGCAAGGCAGCTCTGCTCCCTAGAGCTCTGCGCTTATCACTACGGCCCCTCAGTGCCGCCAGGTGATAAACGGGGTCTTTCCCTGTAGAGCAACTCGCTAACCCTTGGAGGGGAGAAGGATCTATGCAGCTTGGCCTCCTCCTGGCTGGCTCTGAAGGGGGTTCCCCTGGGATTGGCGCGATTGCAACAGCTCCTTAGTCGGGGTCATTTGGCGCGTGGCTAAACCTGCCGGGGGTAGTGCCAGGCCAGCTCACCTCACTTGTAGGCTGGACTCCTGACCCACCCAGGAGGCCTGGCAACGTGTCGGTAAGAAACCCAGCTCTCTCGTTCCGAAAACCAGTGCCCTAGAAAGAGCGGCTGGGTTGACAAACTTAACTCAGGTGAAACTAAGAGAGATGGATTATTGATCCTCTCTAGGATAGGACGGTGGCGAGGGAGGGACGGGACTTATGCGGGTTGTTCTTCCATCTCTGCTTATATGGCTCCCCGTCCCATCCCTTCTCTCCAGCATGGTGCTGGCCATTAGCTTTGACTGCAGTGGGGCGAAGGTCAGATGGTCTGTTCAGAGCCTCTTGAGTCTGGGCTCTTGCCGAGCTGTTAAAGGCAGAATGAGCAGGGGTAGAAACAAGAGGGGCTGGTTTACTGGCAGCTGGGCAGCTTCACCCTGGCGGCTTCTTTAGGAAACCTGCAGTGGTGGCAGGGTCCGTGGAGCAGTGACTCTAGGATACGCTGCATTTCCCTTTGGTTGTCGGTTCAAATGCAGCTCAGGTCGGCAGTGACTGGGTCTGTCTACACTGCACGGTAAACCCAGGCTCAGACTCACATTTGGGCCCAACCCCCCTGCCATCCACACACAAATCAGTCAGGCCCTACCTGGGGTGGTTGGGGGGCGGGGCGGGGCGGGTGTAAGCCTGAGCTCCACTGTGAGTCGGGTCCAAGCCCTGTCATTTTGCAGTGTGGATGCAGTTCAAGCTGCAGACCCGAGTCAGAGGTCTGCCCAGTGCAGTATGGGCCTGTTAGCATGGCTGTGAGCCCTGGGTCCAACACTTGTAAACCCAGGTTTACCACGCAGTGTGGACGCACAAGTGTGGGCTTGAATCCATAAGCCTGGGTCCCACAGACCCGCGTTTGCAATGCAGTGTAGACATACTCAGTTGGGTCCCAGTGATGCGCTGCAAGGCAGACATACTCGGTAGGGTCCCAGTGATATGCTGCAGGATAGCCAGACTTGGTAGGGTCCCAGTGATGCACTGCAGTGCAGACATACTCGGTCGGCTCCCACTGACGGAGGTTCAGCTGCGCAGCCTGGATGTCAGATTTGTCTCTATAAATACCTTTTGAGCAGGTCACCCTGGGCCCTGGCTTGGATCTTCACCTCCGCCTTTTGCCAGCAGTGCCGAGGCATGACATACAAAGCGAGTCGGCACTGAAAGTTGGAAGGCTCCGTTCAGTTCTGAGCCGCCCACCCCTAGCGGAGACGTCGCCCAGTCAGGCGGCCGTGCAGTGAGGTGGGGTCTCCGAGCATGGCCCTGGGGGCTAATACGGAGGGTGGATTTTGCCCAGGTGACAAAACCCACCTTCCCACCTGGCGCCACTATTCTGTCTTGGCAGAGATGTCCAGGATTGAATTTCCCTTTGCCCTGCCAGGGTTGCCCCCTTCAGGGCAGAGCTGGCCCGGGGGAAGCTTGCCCATGCTCAGCGGCTCCATTCTTCTTGGCAAGGCAGGAGATGTGAAAACCCCGGCAGAGCTTCCCAGACTAGGGGCTCGCTGATCTCAGCTGGGCTCTAGCCCAGAGGCCAGGAGAAGTTAGGCACAGAAGGGTCTACTATAGCTCGCCTGAGCACGCAGGGAGTTGGAACAGGGATCGCAGCCACCACTCGCTGGGCAAACCCACTGGAGGAAGGGCCCCGATGGGTCATTCGAAGCCATGGGTGGTCCCTTCGAGGTCCTGTCTCCACTGAGCTCCCAGATCCCCTTCTCCCCTTCCCAGAGCAGCACGGAGGTCGTTGCCAGGTTTCCAAGGGGCATATCCGCAGGCAGGGTGGTTTACAAGGTTTCGCTCACCTGATTAAAGGCCTGTCTAGAAGCCATGCTAGGTCCGTTCTGCCAAGAACCCCTGTCCAAATGTGAGTCCCGCTTCCCTGGGAAGGCCTGGCCGTGGCTTGCCCGCTGGGCAGGCAGAGCCTGAGTTCCCTGCTCGAATCCCAACTGCTTGCAATACCAAGCAAGGCACCCTCAGCTCTGTCACCACAGCTGGCTCCCACGTGGCAAGCCCTGAACATGGCACCAGCACTGCTGGGGCTTTGCCTGGAAAGCTGGAGCTGAGCCCCTTGAAAGGCTCAAGCTTGTTCTTAGTTACCCCTCCCTGAACCATACTGCCCCCTGGAGCCATCCACTAGCTCCTAGGTCCGCTCCGTGGAAACCCCACGGGCCAACAGCAGCAATTGCACCTGCCTCTTCTTTGGGTGGGGAACCTCCCCTCTGACCCACCTTGGCTAAACGATGCCCTGATCTTGCCACGATGGTAGCACAGTGCCCTTCATCTGCCCTGTCTGCTCTAGAGATGCAACTGCCCTCCCTCCCCCGGTTACAACCCTGTTTCGTTTTGGAGTGTAGATGGGACCTCATTTTGTAGCCACGCTATGGCACCGCTCTAACCCAGTTCCAAAACGCTGGCAGCAACCCGTCTCCGCTCCGCAGCGCAGCCCTGGTGTAGCCAGCACGGAGACCAGCCGGTCTGGAACTGTCACCTGGACGCGGCTGTATCGGTAGAACCCTTCGACTGTCTGATGTACCAGTAACCAGAGGGTCCTGTTTGCCCTCACCCTGCACCTCGCACAGTCATTTGGGTGTAAAACGCTACCAGATCAGACCAGGCGTGTTTCACACCCTCAGGGCACTCGAGCAAATGACTGGCATGGGGGTGACAGGCCCATCTGATCTCAGCTCCTGAATACAGTTGAGCCCCCTCTGCCCAAGTAAAGCCAAACTGTTCGAATCAAACACTGATCCTAGAGTTCGGGGAGGTGGCGGGAACCTTTTTGCTCATAAAGTCCTCCAGTCTTAAAGCAACCGAGAGAAGAAAAGCATTTTCCCCTTGGTCGCATTGTTCCTCATCATGGTAATGTTTCTTTTGGGACAGGGGAGGGCAGTGAGCCGCCCTCCCCCCTTTTGCAGTCTGTCTCGGTTGCATTATGGGGGTGTCAGTTTCTGCCTGGGTTCTATTCTTCATTCATTTGCAAAAACAAAACCAAAAAAAAAAAACCCCAAACCAAGCCATGGCTCCATTGGACACCTGTAAGTGTTTGTCCACGGGTGGATTGTGTCCCATGGTCTCATTTCTGAGTTTCACGCCGTCTCTGCAGTATTACGTTGTTGGGGGTGGTCTGTGCCGTTTTTGTTGTTCCTGTCCCCTGGACGCTGCAAGATGCCACCCCCTCCCCGGGGTGGGAACTGTTTCTGTCTGAGGGTTTGGTTTTGGTTTTCTGGTTTTTTGCCCTGCTCTCTGTCTCGCTCTCGCTATGGTTTTCAGTTGAGTATTTTGTAATCTGTTACAATGTTTGTCCTTGTGTAAATAAAACTGTTTCTGGCAATACCCGCTGGTGACGCTGGCGTGCGTGGGTTTGTTTGGGGTTGTACCTTTCCGCCAAGCCTGCCAGGGCCCGAACAGGGCCGCACCAGCCCTGAGTTTCACCTCCATTAAGGCTGCCGCAGCGGCGTTGGATTTGCGTTGGATTTTGATTACTGGCCTGATTTTCAGAGGTTTCCCGCAGCATCAAGGGGATTTGATGGTCCTTTCCGCTGTCAGAAAGGGGCTGTGCGGCAACTCACCAGGTCGGAAGGCTGGTCTAGTCGGTAGGACACTGGAAGGCACTCTAGCCACCTGGGTGCTCATCCCAGCTCTGCCGTGTGGACTGGGGCACGTTGCTTCAACTCGCTGGGCCTCAGTTTCCCACCTGATACTGCCCTTGCTCCCACAGGGGTTGGTGCTTGTGTTAATGAGCAGAGGCACTACAGGGATGGAAGCCTTCGAAGTACACCCACAAATAACTCACCCTGGAAAGGTTTTAAGGGCGGCCGGACTCCCTCTCTGAAAGCTGGTGTAAATGACTCTCTAAGTTCCGTGAACTGCATGATGGTCCGGGGGGGTGGGGAGGGGTTGATGGACCAGTTCAGCGGCTGAGTTAAACCCCGTGGCTGGTTCTTTAGAAGGGTTTTGTGGAGAACAACACAGGGCAGGCAAACCCAGACCTGCCCCTCTCACAAAATGGGCTGTGTTGCTAGCAGAAAACCAGCCCCTTTTGCACTGGTTGGGGAATTCCATGTGCACCGTCTGTGCTGGTGGGGAGCCTTTGCTCCGCATCATGGCCAGTTCCTCCAGACTGGGGGGACACATCACGCCCCTTCAAATCCCCATCCCCGCCCAGTGGTGGGGTGAATGAAGAGCGGCTCACTTTGAATGAGGTGCCAGGGATCACACAGGCAGTTCCAGGGTCCTTTATTTGGTTCTCAACACCAGGAATAAATACGCGCAGCCAGCACTTGGCCGTTACCCTGTAGCACCTGGGCACCCCAGTCACGGACCAGGCCCCTGCTGTGCCAGGTGCTGGCCAGACACATGGCTGAATCACTTCCCCCTCCCCCCACACAATCCTCCCCCTAATGTTTCAAGTCACAGAGGATTTGCAATGACACAGACAACATACGCGAACAGAAGCATTTTAGCTACAGCCTGTAAGTGCCGCTACCACCGGAGGGAGGTTGGCCTGTGGCCTCGTCACTCAAGGCCTTTGGCCCTGTCAAGGCTAAGTGATGAGACGCTGCTTGGGGCACCGTGACCTTGTCCAACACCTTGGCCTGGTTTCCACCAGCACAACTGATCCCCGGTTTCCAGCTAGTCTGCACCAGCACTTAACAACGTTACTAGTTTCCTGGCAGTGTGGCCTACCGGCTAGAGAGTGACTGGAGAGTCAGGAGCCCTGGGTTCCATTCCCAGCTCTGCCACTAGTCTACTGGGTAACCTTGGGCAAGTCACTTCACGGCTCTGGGCCTCAGTTTCCCTAGCTTGAAAAATGGGGATGATGACTTGGTCTTTCATAAAGCGCTCTGAGATCTGCTTCTGAAACGCTCTAGCAATGCGCTAGATGTTAGTCTAGAGACCATAGCTGGAAAGAGGCAACGTACTAAACAATCAAATTGGAAGCAGCTAGAGGATGAGGCCTAGCCAGCATGGATTTGTCAAGAATAAATCATAGAATATCAGGGTTGGAAGGGACCCCAGAAGGTCATCTAGTCCAACCCCCTGCTCAAAGCAGGACCAATTCCCAGTTAAATCATCCCAGCCAGGGCTTTGTCAAGCCTGACCTTAAAAACCTCTAAGGAAGGAGATTCTACCACCTCCCTAGGTAATGCATTCCAGTGTTTCACCACCCTCTTAGTGAAAAAGTTTTTCCTAATATCCAATCTAAACCTCCCCCATGCCAAACCAATCATGCCAAACCAACCTCCTTTCCTTCTTCGACTGGGGTACTGGCCTAGTGAACAGCGAGGGTGCATTAGACGTGATATATATTGATTTTAGGAAGGCTTTTGACACAGTCATGCATGACAGTCTCGTAAGCAAACTAGGAAGATGTGGGGTAGATGAAATTACTATATGGTGGGTGTAAAACTGGTTAAAAGCCTGAAGTCAAAGAGTAGTTATCAATGGCTTGCTGTCAAACTGGGAGGATGGATAGTGGGGTCCTGCAGGCGTCTGTCCTAGGGCCAGTACCTGTGTCTCTGATAGTGGAGTGCAGCATTCGCTTATAAAAGTTGTAGCTGACACTAAGCTGGGAGCAAGGGGCCAAGCCCTTCGGAGGACAGGCTTAGAATTCAAAAGGACCTTGTTAAATCAGTGACTTTGATCTGAAATCAACAAGCTGAAACTCAATAAAGACAAGTGCAAAGTACTTCACTTCGGACGTAAAAAAAGCAAATGCACAGCTACAAAATGGGGAGTAGTTGGCTAGGTGGCCGTACTGCTGGAAAGGAGCTGGGATCAATCCTGACTCACACATTGAATATGAAGCCACAAGGTGATGCAGTTGTGAAAAAGGCTAATATCATTCCGGGCTGTAGTAACAGGAGTGTCATACGTACGACACGGGAAGTAACCGCCCTGCTCTTCTCAGGACTGCCGAGGTCTCAGCTGGAGTGCTGTGTCCCGTTTTGGGTGCCACGCTTTATGAAAGATGTGGTCAAACAAAACAGAATCCAGAGGAGAGCAACAAAAACGATCAAAGGTTTAGAAAACCTGACCTGTGAGGAAAGGTTAAAAAAGACTGAGAAAGTTTAGTCTTGCGAAAAGAAGACTGAGGCGAGACCTGACAACAGTCATCAAATATGTCAAGGGCTGTTACAAAGAGGATGGGGATCCACTGTTCTCCATGTCCACGGAAGGTAGGACAAGAAGTGATGGCTGCATCTGCAGCCAGGGAGATTAAGGTTAGATATTAGGGAAAGCTTTCTAACTCTCAGGGTAGTGGAGCTCTGGAACAGGCTTCCAAGGGAGGTTGTGGAACCCCGTCATTGTAGATTTTTAAGAACAGGTTGGACAAATGCCTATCAGAGATGGTCTAGGCGTACTTGGTCCTCTCTGAGCACGGGGGACTGGACTAGATCAGTGTTTCTCAATGCCCGGTCCATGGACTGGTGCCAGTCCCTGAGAGCTCCCTGCCTTTAGGAAGGCAGCAAGATGGTCCCTGGTATCAAAAAGGCTGAGAAACACTGGACTAGATGACCCCTTGAGGTCCCTTCCAGACCCATATTTCTAGGAGCCTATGGTAGTCGCAATGCAGCTGGAGAATAGAGTACCACATTTTCTAGTGCGGATGCACCCATTGCATTCACACACAACTGTCCCAACCATTGGATGCCCAGGACGAGGTCTTCAGTACCAGCCAGAACAGTTTCTCTGCAGTCCAGACAGGAAGCTACCAATGTTGGAGCCACAGGGGGCCAGCTAGTCCTCCAAACAGCCCACCTTGCGACACACTGCCTCGTGTTAGGGTCTTACCCAAGACCCCTTTCTCCCAGCACAGATAAACCTCCTTGATGCTAATGCTCAAGAGGCCAGATTCAAGCTGCTGGTTTATTTGGATCCTTCTCACATGAGGCCCCATCTAAGCCAGAGGAGAACCTGCATTAGCCAAAGCAGGGCTAAGTAACTGAGCTTTCCAGCAAGGTGTTCTAGCCAATGCAATCCTCCTCTAGCCCAGAGCCAGCTGCTCTCATGCACAGCCGCACTGACACACGGGGCTGAACCAGCAGACGGGAGAACAGCATTTGGCCTCTGTTGCATCTAATGACGCTGGAGGCTGGGAGGAGGGATGCTGCTACTTGCTGGGAGATTTAGTTTACATGCCTGCGGGTAGTTCCAGCCACGCCCCCTAGGGTGAGTGACCCACCGTCTGTGTGGGTCACTGATGCACCGGACGTGCTACTCGGAGCGTGGCCGGGTCTGCGTGAGAGGGAGTGACCGGACCAGCCATGGAACAAGCGCCACCACCACCCATGGGAAGCTGGCGTATTTCAGAAAGTTCAGGCCATACCACAGGCCGACCTTCTCCGGCTGTGCCGTGTTGTTCAGGCCCTGAAGGGCGGCGAGGGCCAGGCCGGCACCCGCGGCTCGCTGCTTCCAGCCGGGTCTCTCGTGCCTCAGCTGGGCGTAGAGGGAGGAGTGGGTGGCCAGCCCCAGGCCCAAGGCTGAGGCTGTGTCCCGGCACAGCGACGCGAAGGGCCTCGTGTCTACGCGGATCCACTCCGGGTTCAAGCACCACTTAGTGGCCAGGTGAATTGACCTAGACGAGCGGTAGAGAAATGTCAGCGCCTGAAAGCTCTTCGCGAAGGGCCCCGGCAGTAACTGGCATGGCGAGAGGCCCTGCCACCCCAGCTCTGAGCTTGTCAGGCCTGCTCAGCCCTGAGGAATTGGCCAGCCCTCCTGTGAGTAATTCAGTAGGACAGCTGGAGTCCACATTGAACCTGGGCCTTAGGGCAGTGCCAGAGAGGGGCTTTCTTCCAGCCCCTTCCCCCTCTGGGGTCATAAAAGGTCCTGTCAGAGGGGAACTGGCCCTTTAAGAGAGTGCAGGGTCCTGAGGACCTATGACTGATTAGCTGCCTCCCACATGGGCTTAAAAGGGGGTACCTGGGCCCCAGAGGGTGGAGTCCTGGAGAGTCAGAGCTGCCAAGGAAGAGCAAGGAAAGGGCCACGGGAAAGACAGGGAAGCTGCAGAGAGCAGAAAGCTCTGCAGGCCCTTCCTGGGACTAGGGAGAAATTTCTAAGACCAGCTGAGGGGCGACCAGCTGACCTTCCTGAGCTGCAGAGCCAGTGCCGGGGGGCTGAGGGCTAGGAGACCAGTGGAGTAGCTAGCTGAATGACCCTCCTGCCCTGAAGAGCCAGAGCTGGATGGCTGAGAAGGGCTGAGCTGTTGGTCTGTGTTCTGAATAAATTATGCCCAGAGGTGGCTCCTTGAATTGGGCCAGGAAAGAGCCTGTGCTCTTCTTAGACCTGGACCAAGGGGATGCTGAGGCAGACGCACCGGTGGTGTGCCTGCCTGCCTGCCGCAGAGTGGCCCAGGCAGGGCCCCCTTGGCGCCACTCCCCAAGGCACTTTCAAAGAGAGTGGGTGTTATCCTGGTCCCTGGGCACGTTCTCTCTTGGGCAATTCTGCCTCCCTCAGCTGGAGTGACTGTGTCGCACCCCGGAGGAAGGGCGGGGATTCCTGTGCATAAAGCCCTGGGGGAAGGAAGATGCCACAGGAAGGTAAGTTGCCAGTAACCTGAGGAGCAAGAACCCGGTGGGTTTGTCTGCCAGGGTCCTGCAGCCGGTCAGGCCACACTGGGCCTGGGTCTCTCCAATCAGGAAGCTGTGCAAAGGGACCCTCTTCCCGTGAGACGCTCACCAGTCGATGTCCACGCCAAGAGCGACCATGCTCCAGTACAGCCCAATGGCGCCCAGCAGCAGGGCCAGCGAAGTGGCAAGGTAGAAACTCAGCTTCCTCTCTGCGGGGACGCGGGCCTCCAGCATCCAGCCCAGGGCGGCTCCTAGGCAGCAAAGAGACGCAGGGCAGAAGGGCAGGGAGTCTTGGCCGGCAGCAGCCTGAGGACTGGGACAGTGAGGAAGGGGCTGTAGCTTGAGCAGAGACTGATGCTGCCCGGCAGTGAGGGAGGAGGGTGCTGGCCACAGGTCCCTGCCGATGAGGGGAAAGAGGGCTCAGACACCACCAGCTGAGTGGGTCCTGAGGAGCTGATGGTTGCTGGATTCCCGCTGCTCGGGTCAGCTGGGGCTCAAGGTGACGGCTCACACAGGGAGGGGTAAGTGTAACCCACTGCCTGCCATCCGCCAAACCTGCTGGAGCTGTGCTGGCCATCGAGGGTGGGCTCGGAGAGGGGAGGGTTAGCAGACTCTTAGGGCCCAACAGCCCCAAGCGGATGATTGCAGTGATCTACCTGAGCCTGATGGCGGCAGGGCAGATGGATGTGCCCCAGCGGGAGAGGCGCTAGCCAGATCCCTTCAGGGACAGCAGCTGCCTCCTGAGGACAAGTCTCCCACCTGTGCAGCCTCCTCTCCCACGAGACCCCGGTGGCACCCTCCTCACTGGGGCTTAGAGCAGGCTTGCGGCAAGGCTGCAGGCTAACTTGGCCAGACCAGCGTGACCAGGGCCAGATCACATGGAAACCGAGTAGAAAAGCCGTGCTGGGACCTAGGCCAGACCACGCTGGTGCCAGCCACGAGGGCCTGCCAAACGGCTCGGCTAGTACAGCCCCCAGCCCAGATGGGGCCAGTGTCTGAACGCAGTCACCACCTCCTTTCCTCTGGGTGACAGCCAGACAGCCTCCTCCCTCTGCCTGCCAGGCCCGAAGCATGCCAGGCCCACCACTCTCCCAGCCTCCCCCGGATCTACTAACCAGCCACAATGCCGCCCAACACCTGGTGGGGGAAGTGTGCCAGGATGAAGATGCGTGAGAGCCCCACAGCCAGCAGGAGGCAAAAGTAGACCACGAAGGGGGTTAGCTTCACCAGCCAGCTGTTGGGGGAGGAAAAGTAGACCACGAAGGGGGTAAGTCCAGGTACGTACCACCAGGGTACCTGAGCACTGCACGGTTCGGTCCTAGTCACCAGCGAGTCTGATCCCCTTTGCCCTGCACCGTGAGCAGTCACTTGCACTGTGACAGGCGTTCTGAACGCTCTGTGCTGGCGGGAGCGACCGTGTGAGGTACAGGGCGCTGGAGAATTGGGCCAAAGAAGAGGGGCAAAAACGCTTATACGTGAGGCAAAAAAAGAGAGTCGAAGGGGAGCAGGAAACTACAACAAACCGGTGAATTTTTAGCAGAGATTTTTCTTGGGTTTGTGGGAATTGCCCCCAATTTTTCAGAGGGTTGTTTTCTTTTTTGCAATAGTCGCTCACAGCGGGACAGGGGCACGTGGCCAAAGGACAAGTGCTACATTTCCTGGAAATGGTCCCATTTTTGCCAGGGGCTTCCCAGTCACTCACTAAAACCCTGTATGATACAGCGTGGCCAGAAGGCAGTAGGAGAATGATCTAGGAGAGAGATGTAAGTCCCAGGATAAGGAGAAGCCTTATTCCCTGTAGAGGGAAGAAAGGTTTCTATAGATTAATTAAAAGCACCTGAAGCCAATTAGAGCACCTGAAGCTAGTCACCTGATTAAAACCACCCTGCTTCAATCAGCCAGGGGAAGGAGTTGGAGCAGAGTGCAATCTGGAGGAGTTGAAGTAGAGGAGAGTTTGGAGAAGTGCTGTGGCTAGCTAGAAAACCAAGACCCTAGGTAAAAAGACACCCGGCTTGTGCAGAGAGAGGGGGCAGGAAGCCCCACAAGCTGAAGAGCAGGAGAGGGAAGTAGCCCAGGGGAAAGAAGCACTAGTTCAAGTGGTTTACCATTACCCCTAGGGCCCCTGCGCTGGGACCTGGAGTAGAGGGCGGGCCTGGGTCCCTCCCTCTCCACTCCCCTTCTCTGGGTTATTAGTGGGACAGTAGATACACTAGTTCGGGGCAGGAAACTGCACCCTGAACCCCCCTCCAAGAACGGGAAGCGCGGGACCCATCGTAAATCATACCGGCAATTTGCTACACCTGTCTTGGGCCCCAAGCCAGCAAAACATGAACGCCCAGATTTGGAAGGTATTTCGGTGATGCTGCACTGAGTGGTGTGATGCCCAACAAATTTGGGAGCCTTAAGCCTCCTTTTCAAAAGGGATGTAGGCACTTAGCCCAGACTTAAGGCTCCTAAATCAGTTGGGCACTGCAACGCTGAGTGCAGCAATGCCTAAATACCTTTAAATATCTGGGCCTTAAGCCCTTGGTTAAGTCCCTCCCTGCTCAGCAAAGCTCTTATGCACATGCTTATCTGTGGATGCACGTTCAAGTAGATTTAAGTGCTCCCTGAACAGCTAGGCACACGTATAAATGTTTTGCTGAACAGGGACCGCCTGCTGAATCGGGGCTTAGTTTAATAATACAATTAGCTAACATGGTATTAAGCCCTTCCTAGCACCTAGTGGAGACAGGGTTTAACACCTTTCAGACACGCTGGGTTTAACTACTACTAGCGGTGACAGATGCAATGTTTTGGCAGCATGGAATACAGCACGATCGCTCTCCCGTTAGGCCAGGAAAACAATTGCTAGGCGGCCCATGAAGCTACACGACAGTCTCGGAATATTCCATATGGCCGTAGCATCTGTCACATCTCAATATAATCGTCTTTGAACATTCCGTGCTTCCAACGCATTGCATCTCTCACCCCAGCAATTGCATTTTTAGACACCCGGGGGACAGATTCTTCGCTGGCCTGGACAGCACGAGCTGGGGATGAAATGCTACCAGATCTGAATGGCTGTAGCTTTCCACCTGCTTTGCACCTATGATGACAAAACATTGGGGGCAATGAAGCCTCGGGCCCTAGGGGACTGATCCTGATTGGGGGGCTCAGGGCACTACTGTAGCACTAATTATAAATATAACCAATAGGGTAATAGTTGACCCATTGGAATAGGACATGCCGCAGGCTAGATCTGTACAGCAGGGCTCAGCTGTGTTACGACAGCCTCCAGGCAAATGCCCACCCTGCCAACAGTGGGGTGTCGGGGAACTGCCCGTCCCAGGACCCCTGCGGTACCTACCTAGTGGAGTGTTGGGATGCCAATGCCGTGAGAGCAGTGGCGATGGGCCACAAGGCTGCCCCTGTGATCATGCAATGGCCGGAGGGGCTACCTGCATAAAGGGAACACGAGAGATTAAATAATTTTCCTGCCTGTATCTGTGAGAGGATAGTTAGGATCTGGAGGTAGCATGGCCTAGTGGGTAGGGCATTGGACTAAGACTCAGGAGACCTGGATTCTATTTCCAACTCGGCAGGGGGACCATGGAGTGGGGGGGGAGCAAGTGTGCGCCTCAGTTTCCCCATCTATGAAATAAGAGAAAATGACACTGACCTACTTCGTAAGGTGCTGTGAGATCTACTGATGAAATGTGCCAGGAAAGAGCTGAGTGTTAGTCGTCTCCTTGGGGAACGAAGGGGTACTGACCCATTCGGCAAGACTGTTTGTAACCAAAAGTCACACAGCCAGTCTGGCCCCCAGTAAAATCCATCGGCCTGTGCTGAAACCACCACTGCTAGGGACTCCTGGCCAGATCCTCAGCTGGTGAAAACTGGAGTAGCGCCCCAACAGAGGGGCTGGCCCTCACAGTCTTATTCTCTGCTCACTTAACACCAGTGTAAACAGGGAGTAGCTTCAGGGAAGTGGCTAGCGTTACCCAAGTATGAGAGGGGAACTGAGCCCAGAGAAAGGTGGCAGTATCAAGGAGATCACAGTACTATAAAATGCTGTATTCAAGCTGCATTGTTTCTATGACTTAGATCTGGGCGGACTTCTGGGTTCTGTGGCTGGTGCATTACCCTGCGCCCCCCTCACTATAACGTCATGGGAAAGGTGTGGTCAAGAATGGCCTCAGGTCTCCCGCTCTTCTGGTTGCTGGCACTCAAAGTTCTCATTGCATGAGTATCCACACCCCAGATGCATGGAAATAGAACCTTCCTTAGAGCCATCTGCCCTCGTGGGCTGGCACCCAGCCACCGGGGCAGGAGACTGGGGCTTCACGGGGCAGAGGGGAGGGAATGGTGATCCCAGGAAAAGGAGCTGGAGGCTGGACTTTCAGGGCAAGGGGGAAGTCAGGCTGGGAAAATCAAGCAAGATTCCCCTTCATTCCACTGCCTGCTGTCAGACAGCAGACCTTCCCAGGGATTTCCTGGCCTAGAAGCAGGCAGTGATATTTATTACTTGCCAGTGTTGATGGCACAGATTTCACTTCCCACCGTTCACTAATGTGTTCTGCTGAGAATCACAGGCTAATTAATGGCCTTACAGCTGAGCTCTGTCTCTCCTGTGCCATGATCCAACTGACTGGTTACTTAAGGCTGGGGCACTGTCTGTGCTGTCCCATCTCCAAGGCCTGGACAAAGTGGGCTGCAGAACAACACGTTGAGCACTGTCAGTCCACCAATGCAGACGGGGCCTGCAGCCGGCCACATTCTGTAGATGCCCAGGGCCCGGCAATATCCTCCTCGCAGATGGCATGAGCCCTCTGACGACAGTGGGAGTCGGATCAGGCCCCGAGAGCCCATTGCCGCTTAGTCCTCAGAAATCAAAGTGGATCTGAGGCTACCTTTGTGTAACTAGCCACCCAAGAGACTAGGAAGGAGTTTGTGTGCGTCCCATTAGAAATCCCCTCTGGCCTCCTTTTAGGACTGCCTCTTACACAACAACCAACAACAATGACCTCATTGATTGCCCTCTTCATCTGTAAAAAGAACAGGAGTACTTGCGGCACCTTAGAGACTAACAAACTTATTTGAGCATAAGCTTTCATGGGCTACGGCCCACTTCATTGGCTGCATGCAGTGGAAAATACAGTAGGACGGTTTTATATAGCAGAGAACATGAAACAATGGGTGTTAACTCTTGTTATAGAGTGCATGGTAACACCCATTGTTTCATGTTCTCTGCTATATAAAACCGTCCTACTGTATTTTCCACTGCATGCAGCCGATGAAGTGGGCTGTAGCCCACGAAAGCTTATGCTCAAATAAATTTGTTAGTCTCTAAGGTGCCGCAAGTACTCCTTTTCTTTTTGCAGATACAGACTAACATAGCTATTACTCTGAAACCTCTTCATCTGTGGATCTCAAGGCACTTTACAAAAGGAGAGTAGGAATCCTCATGGCCATTTTACAGATGGGGAAACTGACGCAGTGGGAGGTTAAGTGGGCAGGCCTTCCGTAATGAGGGGACTCGGCTTCCAGTGATGGTACAGGGGTGTCAATCAGCTGTCCTGGCCAAATTCCAATGCTGAGTGTTGCCTTCTGCTTCCCTAAATTCCTTCTGCAGTTTCAATTCAGTACCACATGCTTCACTTCCCATCCTGAACTCTTATGTAACAAAGCTATGCACTGTTAATCAGCCGCCACGTTCCCCCCTCAGAGGGGACTGCATGTCAGTGGTTGGTAATGTGATTCCTGTATATGTGCACGTGCTGAAAAGCACTTTGCAATCCTTTGGGAGGAAGGGGCTAATGGGAATATAGGACACTGCTGTTAAGAGCGGTGGTACTTTCCAGAGACATACATACTGAAACTTTAGCCATCTTAATAACCAACCTGGCCCTGTTTCACAGGAGACAGGGAACTGGCGAAGCAGGACCTTTTCCTTGCTGGAGAGTCCAGATTCATAGACCCACCAGAATGGCCGTTCACCAAACAAGAACCTAGGGGCAGAAAGAGGAGACAGAGCTGTGAAGGCTAAAAAACAAAATGCCCAAGTCTCCCAGAAGCCACATCCTCTCTGGAGCCAATAGCCCCATGGGACACAGTTGAGGGCAAAGCCTGATCCATAACTTAGGGTACATCAGGGCTGATATGTGACCTCAGTGCTGGCCAGGTCCTTTCCCTCTAGATGGCTGGGGAAGCAGGTCAGCTGATTCTGGTTCCTGGTTTTGATAAGTCTGCCCAGTCAGCAGGCCTGTGGCCATTGCCCAGGGATCTCCCAGCAGCACACGGCCTGGCATATGAGCCGATCTGTTCCGACTGACACCCAAGTAACTCCACTGGCGGTAGCAGAGTAACGCTGGGTCTGCACCAGTGTGACTGAGCTCAGGATCCGGCTGCGCGTGCCTGTGGTTGCTATTTGCTGGGTTATTAAGAGAACGCCTGAAGGTTATAAAAGGAGTAGGAAGGGAGTGGAGAGGAGCAGAGGAAGAGAGAGAGTAGAAAAGAGGAACGTAGGGAAATAGAGACGAGCTAGGTGATATTTATGGGCTGTGTGGGCCTGACCCATAGCCCACTGAAGTCAATGGAGCATCCTATTTTGATGGGAATAGGATTGGGCCTGACTCAAAGCTCAGCAGAGTCAATGGACAGCCTCCCATTGATTCCTATGGGCTTTGAGTCAGTTCTAAGACCATATATAAAGCGGGGAGGAGCATACACTGCTTCAGACCTTCCATGGCTCTTGGCAGCGCTGGGTGCCACTGAAGTCCTGAGCCTCTTTGACCCCCACACTCTTTGCTCCTTGGAGAGCACAGCCACCTGTCCAGGAGCATTAAAGTCGGGTGAGGTGGCAGGAGCAGGGCCCTGTAATCATGATGACTTTTCTAACTGCTGTTGCTGCACTTTCCACCTGGGATCTGGAGTCACGCTTGGATCTTTCTGCCTCTGCCATTGCTGTTAGTAATAAAGATCCCACAGCTGGGATTTACCTGATGCATCTGTCTTGAGGCAGAAACAGCCTCTGGCTCACTCTCCCACAGTTGGGCTAATGGGAGTGGGTACTTTTAAGTGGCAATAGAACATAGGAGTGTAGGAACTGCTACAATGGATCAGACTGGTGGATCCATCCAGTTTCCCCGCTTGGATGGTGGGCAATTCTGGATGCTTCAGAAGACGAAACCATGCAGTGAGCAGATTTTATTTTTTAAGGGGAAGCACATGATTTGGCAGGGAGTGGCTTTGTCTCACTCTGCTTCCTTATTGCAGGAGCAGTGACTCATGCTTCCCGTAAAAGTGGCGATGCCGGCAAGACAGCGTGTGCCTTACTCAGTTTTCCTAGAACAACATAAAAACCGATCACTGGGAAGATGGGTTTCATTAGTAATAACATCCTGAGCACATGGGTCTCTTGGTCCAGTAAGTCTGCTACCTGGGGCAGTGCAGGGGATTCTGCCCCTGAGCTGTGTACGTGTCTATCGGAATGTCTTGGAAGAGACCTTTTCTCACCATTTAGCCACTATATTGAGCCACTCGGAGATTAAACCGATCCACAGCACTGCCACCCCGACCTTCCGGTCCAGAAAATACGCCAGGGGGAAAAAGACGATGAAGATACATTTGGGATCGGCCAGGCAGGTCACCCAAAGCCAGAACCTCTCCAGCCAGGGCGGCCCGGACTGCAGCCTCTCGGCAAACAGAACTCCGCTGCTGTATAAGGCGTCCATGACGGCGAGGCTGAAAGGACAGGGGAGAGCGTTAGCCTGGCCTGGACCCGCGACCGGGCGCAAGTTGCGCCCGCCACGGCATGGGGCGCAACTTTAAGCCCCCCCCCCCCCCCCCCCAGTTTGTGTGACACGGGGGAGGGGGTGCGTGCCTGGGCTGAGGCAGAACAAGGGGCCGGGCTGATGTCTAGGTCCCTCTGTATCCTATCTCTACCTGCCACCGTATTTACCACTCCTCCTAGTTTAGTATCATCCGCAAATTTGCTGAGAGTGAATTCCACACCATCCTCCAGATCATTTATGAAGATATTGAACAAAACCGGCCCCAGGACTGACCCTTGGGGCACTCCTCTTGATACTGGCTGCCAACTAGACATGGAGCCATTGATCACTACCCGTTGAGCCCGACAATCTAGCCAACTTTCTACCCACCTTATAGTGCATTCATCCAGCCCATACTTCTTTAACTTGCTGACAAGAATACTGTGGCAAATTGGAGGATTGGGCCAAAAGGAATCTGATGAGGTTCAACAAGGATAAGTGCAGGGTCCTGCACTTAGGATGGAAGAATCCAATGCACCGCTACAGAGTAGGGACCGAATGACTAGGCAGCAGTTCTGCGGAAAAGGACCTAGGGGTGACAGTAGATGAGAAGCTGGATATGAGTCAGCAGTGTGCCCTTGTTGCCAAGAAGGCCAATGGCATTTTGGGATGTATAAGTAGGGGCATAGCCAGCAGATCGAGGGACGTGATCGTTCCCCTCTATTCGACATTGCTGAGGCCTCATCTGGAGTACTGTGTCCAGTTTTGGGCCCCACACTACAAGAAGGAGAGACTGAGGGAGAGGCTGAGGGAACTGGGATTTAGTCTGCAGAAGAGAAGAATCATAGAATCATAGAATATCAGGGTTGGAAGGGACCCCAGAAGGTCATCTAGTCCAACCCCCTGCTCGAAGCAGGACCAATCCCCAATTAAATCATCCCAGCCAGGGCTTTGTCAAGCCTGACCTTAAAAACCTCTAAGGAAGGAGATTCTACCACCTCCCTAGGTAACGCATTCCAGTGTTTCACCACCCTCTTAGTGAAAAAGTTTTTCCTAATATCCAATCTAAACCTCCCCCACTGCAACTTGAGACCATTACTCCTCGTTCTGTCATCTGCTACCATTGAGAACAGTCTAGATCCATCCTCTTTGGATCCACCTTTCAGGTAGTTAAAAGCAGCTATCAAATCCCCCCTCATTCTTCTCTTCTGCAGGCTAAACAATCCCAGCTCCCTCAGCCTCTCCTCATAAGTCATGTGTTCCAGTCCCCTAATCATTTTTGTTGCCCTTCGCTGGACTCTCTCCAATTTATCCACATCCTTCTTGAAGTGTGGGGCCCAAAACTGGACACAGTACTCCAGATGAGGCCTCACCAATGTCGAATAGAGGGGAACGATCACGTCCTTCGATCTGCTCGCTATGCTCCTACTTATACATCCCAAAATGCCATTGGCCTTCTTGGCAACAAGGGCACACTGCTGACTCATATCCAGCTTCTCGTCCACTGTAACCCCTAGGTCCTTTTCCGCAGAACTGCTGCCTAGCCATTCGGTCCCTAGTCTGTAGCTGTGCATTGGGTTCATCCGTCCTAAGTGCAGGACCCTGCACTTATCCTTATTGAACCTCATCAGATTTCTTTTGGCCCAATCCTCCAATTTGTCTAGGTCCTTCTGTATCCTATCCCTCCCCTCCAGCGTATCTACCACTCCTCCCAGTTTAGTATCATCCGCAAATTTGCTGAGAGTGCAATCCACACCATCCTCCAGATCATTTATGAAGATATTGAACAAAACCGGCCCCAGGACCGACCCCTGGGGCACTCCACTTGATACCAGCTGCCAACTAGACATGGAGCCATTGATCACTACCTGTTGAGCTCGACAATCTAGCCAGCTTTCTACCCACCTTATAGTGCATTCATCCAGCCCATACTTCCTTAACTTGCTGACAAGAATACTGTGGGAATTTGGGGGGGAATGAGGGGGGATTTGATAGCTGCTTTCAACTACCTGAGAGGTGGTTCCAAAGAGGATGGTTCTAGACTAGTCTCAGTGGTGGAAGAGGACAGAACGAGGAGTAATGGTCTCAAGTTGCAGTGGGGGAGGTTTAGATTGGATATTAGGAAAAACTTTTTCACTAGGAGGGTGGTGAAACACTGGAATGCGTTACCTAGGGAGGTGGTGGAATCTCCTTCCCTAGAAGTTTTTAAGGTCAGGCTTGACAAAGCCCTGGCTGGGATGATTTAATTGGGGATCGGTCCTGCTTTGAGCAGGGGGTTGGACTAGATGACCTCCTGAGGTCCCTTCCAACCCTGATCTTCTATGATTCTATGATGAGAAAACAGGTGCCCCCGAGGGACAGGGAAGCCTGCCCCCCCCCACCCCCTTCCCTTGAGACTTCCCCTTTAAGGCGGGGGGAGGGGCACCCGAGACAGGGAAGCCCGGCCCCCCTCACACCTCTCCCTCCCCCAAACCTTCCCCTTTCGCGCATTTCCTCCTCCAAGGGGCTCACGGGGCCTGTCCCACCCCCCTCCCCCAACGAGCCGCGTGAGGCTGACGCAGGACTCGAACCCGGCTCTCCCGAGCCCCCTCACCCCCCCGGCTCGTGCCCTAACCACCGGGCCGCCCGAGCCCCCGCCCCCGCCTTTGAGTCCTTCCCCCCCCCCAGCCCGCGCGCCGCGCCACTAAGTCCTTCCCCGCCGCCCCGTTACCCGGCAGCTCCCGGATGATGACGCTCCCGCTCGGGCTGCGCGCCCCCTGCCCCGCGCCTACATTTCCCAGAGGCCTCAGCGGCCGCCGGGGTTCTCCGGGGAGGAGGCGGGGCCGCAGCGGGTGCGCCACGCGCGCTCTCTGCCCCCGCCGGGGCCCGGCTGGGTGGCCGGCCGCGCCCCTCCGCCCGCCTCGTCCTCTTCCCGCCCCCGCCCCCGCCTCGTCCTCTCCTCCTGTGCCCCGGATGTCCCGTCCCACGGCCCCTAAGTCAGCTCCTGGACCCAAATCCAACGCCTGCCCCCCCCAGTCCCACCTGTAGCCCCCCCCAGCAGTCATCCCACCTTGTAGCCCCCCCCTCCTTCCAGATGCATCCCCTAAACTAGCGCAGATCCCACTGACCTCTTTCTCCTTATGCCCCACTCCTACCTGTATCCCAAATCTCCCCCCTCTCCACCCTGTTTCCCTCCCTACGCCCCAACCCTACCCGCTATATCCCTCCCGTGCCCCACTCCCAGCCTCCCTCCTCCCCTGTACCTCCAAACCCACACCATGCACCCCCTGCATTTAGAGTGACCAGCTAGCAAGTGTGAAAAATTGGGACAGGGAATGGGGGGTAATAGGTACCTCTATAAGACAAAGCCCCAAAGATCGGGACAGTCCCTATAGAATTGGGACATCTGGTCACCCTGCCCACATTTATAATCTCATTCTCTAACCTGGGCCCTCAATCCCATATAGCCTGCTGTTACTCCCGTGCCTGAGTCAATGTGCCTTCAGTTCCATCTTGTTCAAACCAGGGGATCGCACCACCATGTTGCGTGACGGACACTTGACAAAATTACCATACTTAGTGACCGACGGACGGACAGACGGACGGGGGTTGTCATTCAGAGTCATTCAATGTTTCTTGAAAAATTACCACGGACCTGAAAATTTTTACCACGGACACATTGCTGACCTCTGGTACAAACCCAGTAAAGCAGTAAATTAAATCTAAACAAGATTTTTTGGGAAGGGGAAGTAACCAGCATATTAATAGTCACGTAAAACCACTGGGAGATACTAGAAACCTTAAAAAGAAAAGGAGGACTTGTGGCACCTTAGAGACTAACAAATTTATTTGAGCATAAGCTTTTGTGAACTACAGCTCACGAAACCTTGCGTGAAGTGCATGTCTATGCTATTATTTATGTATTGCTATAGTGCATAGTAGCCCCACTGGGAAGTTTACTCTTAAAGGTGACCTGCAAAGTGGTGGGAGGGAAGTAGGTTTATGCCATTGTTTGCTGCTCTGGACTGGGATGTTTAAGAAGGTTTTGGGGGGTTCCCCCTCTTTTTACAAAAAAAGTCTTCCTGGCTGCTTCTTTATGTTCAAAATGTAAGTATTTCCTATCCTGGAAAACTCTGTGGATGACTGGAGGACTAGACAAGATTTGATATCTCTAAACAGGGAAGAGGGGTAGGGGAGTAAACCTTCCATCCTTTCTGGCAGAGGAGGAGTTCCTTTCAGGCTGCCTTTCTCCATGATTAAGAAGCAAAAATGAGTACACACCCGATTTAAAACAAAAAATCTTTGTAGGTCATCTTTAATTTCATCAGTGGTAACAAACTAATCCTCTTTTTGCTAAACCGCTGCATACAAAGGGAGAAGAAATAAAACACTTTCTTGACCCTTTCCAGAAAAGTAAGGAAGATGCCTGGTGCTTCCTCAAGGGACTTTCACAAGAATCTAGTAAACAATTGATTTTGGGGTGGGATCCCATCCTGTTATGATGCAATTGCTTCTCCCAGATTGCTGCAGACTTGGCTACTTTGGAATGATGAGATACAAAGTGCTTCACCAGGGATAAGGAAACTGTGTGGGAGTTGATCGTTTTATTCTGCATCATAGCATCTTTCCAAGGATCAGAGAGGCATTTTTATTGTGGGCTTGTTTGTTTGTTTGCACACATGCCACACAGCAAACTTTAGCCTGGATCCTAAAGTGAGATCTGCGCAAGTGTGGGGATCTAATCTCCTTGCAGGGATTGGGGCCTTTATTTGTATCACATGCATCCCACATAGCAGGATGTCTGAATGGCATCTCTGTTTAGGCTGCACGCCGTTCTGGGCTGGGGAACTGACTGCTGATGTGTTGGTAAAGAGCTTGACTCATTTTGGAGCACTGCAGAAAAGGTGGTGAATAATAAATGCAAGATTTATTTTTTATCATTGTTAATTTGCATGGACCCACTTTAGCATTTATTTAATGCAGCATTTCTGTAAGGGTGTGTGTGTGTGTATATATATATATATATAATATATGCATTTCTGTAAGGGTGTGTGTGTGTTTATATATATAATATATGCATTTCTGTAAGGAGGGGTGTATGTGTGTGTGTGTATATATATAAAAGATACGCATTTCTGTAAGGGTGTGTGTGTATATATATATATATAATATATGCATTTCTGTAAGGAGGGGTGTATGTGTGTGTGTGTATATATATAAAAGATATGCATTTCTGTAAGGGTGTGTGTGTATATATATATATATATAATATATGCATTTCTGTAAGGAGGGGTTTATGTGTGTGTGTATATATTGGGTGGACGAGTATGGAACCTTTGCTGCATCCTAAACTGCACAGAAAGCCCTTCCCAAGGTCACACAATCCCACCTTGCACGGCTGGCCTCGCCTCCCCGCTCCAGATGGCCCCACCCACTCCTCCTGACCACGCCTACCCACAGGTCACACTTCCACCTCGCCTTGCTGGCCCCGCCCCTCCCCGCCTGCGGCGTCTCGGGCCCCGCCCCTCTCCTCCTCTTCCCAGACCCCCGCCTCCTTGCGTCGTGACGCCAGACGCCGCGCGGGGCGACGCGGCAGCGCCCCCTCCGCTCCCCGGCCGTGGCCCCGCCCCCCCGTGCCTGGCGTGGGGCTCCCTGTGGCTGGGTGGCTGAGCCGAGCCGAGCCGCGGCGGCCGCTGCTGAGACAAGATGGCGGCCCCGGGCGAGTACTTCAGTGTGGGGAGCCAGGTGTCGTGCCGGACCTGCCAGGAGCAGCGGCTGCAGGGCGAGGTGGTGGCCTTCGACTACCCCAGCAAGATGCTGGCGCTCAGTATCCGACCCGGGCCGAGGGGAGCGGGGAGAGCCGGGGCCGGGCCGAAGGGAGCGGGGAGAGCCGGGGCCGGGCCGAGGGGAGAGCGGGGAGAGCCGGGGCCGGGCCGAGGGGAGAGCGGGGAGAGCCGGGGCCGGGGCCGGGCCGAGGGGAGAGCGGGGAGAGCCGGGGCCGGGGCCGGGCCGAGGGGAGAGCGGGGAGAGCCGGGGCCGGGGCCGGGCCGAGGGGAGAGCGGGGAGAGCCGGGGCCGGGGCCGGGCCGAGGGGAGAGCGGGGAGAGCCGGGGCCGGGGCCGGGCCGAGGGGAGAGCGGGGAGAGCCGGGGCCGGGGCCGGGCCGAGGGGAGAGCGGGGAGAGCCGGGGCCGGGGCCGGGCCGAGGGGAGAGCGGGGAGAGCCGGGGCCGGGGCCGGGGCCGGGCCGAGGGGAGAGCGGGGAGAGCCGGGGCCGAGAGCGGGGAGAGCCGGGGCCGGGCCGAGGGGAGAGCGGGGAGAGCCGGGGCCGGGGCCGGGCCGAGGGGAGAGCGGGGAGAGCCGGGGCCGGGGCCGGGCCGAGGGGAGAGCGGGGAGAGCCGGGGCCGGGCCGAGGGGAGAGCGGGGAGAGCCGGGGCCGGGCCGAGGGGAGAGCGGGGAGAGCCGGGGCCGGGGCCGGGGAGAGCGGGGAGAGCCGGGGCCGGGCCGAGGGGAGAGCGGGGAGAGCCGGGGCCGGGGCCGGGCCGAGGGGAGAGCGGGGAGAGCCGGGGCCGGGCCGAGGGGAGAGCGGGGAGAGCCGGGGCCGGGCCGAGGGGAGAGCGGGGAGAGCCGGGGCCGGGCCGAGGGGAGAGCGGGGAGAGCCGGGGCCGGGCCGAGGGGAGAGCGGGGAGAGCCGGGGCCGGGCCGAGGGGAGAGCGGGGAGAGCCGGGGCCGGGCCGAGGGGAGAGCGGGGAGAGCCGGGGCCGGGCCGAGGGGAGAGCCGGGGCCGGGGCCGGGCCGAGGGGAGAGCGGGGAGAGCCGGGGCCGGGGCCGGGCCGAGGGGAGAGCGGGGAGAGCCGGGGCCGGGCCGAGGGGAGAGCGGGGAGAGCCGGGGCCGGGCCGAGGGGAGAGCGGGGAGAGCCGGGGCCGGGCCGAGGGGAGAGCGGGGAGGGCCGGGGCCGGGCCGAGGGGAGAGCGGGGAGGGCCGGGGCCGGGCCGAGGGGAGAGCGGGGAGAGCCGGGGCCGGGCCGAGGGGAGAGCGGGGAGAGGAAGTCTGTGGGCCTGGTGCCCGCCGCGGGGGTGGGGGAGAGCCCGGGGCTGGGAGCGGGCCTGGATGGGGCGGGAGCGATCCTGCTCAGGTGGGGGTCACCGTTTGGGGGGCTCTGCTGCGGCCTGGGAGCCGCCTGGCGGAGCGGGGAGAGCAGCGCTGGGGGGCTGGCGTGTGGGGCGGGGCTGTGATATAGCCGGGGGGTTGCACGGGGCGGGGGGCTGTGTCTGATCTACCTTGGGCACTGTAGTAGGGGGGAGAAGAGGCCGGAGTGGATGCTGCCCAGCTTTGGAGGGAAAATGGAGCTGGGGGGGGGGTGTTTGATCTTGCCTTGGGACACGTGTGTGTGCGGGAGGGGGGGCGGATTTAAGGGTGAGAGGTAGATGCTGTGGGTAGGTTGCTTGGGGAAAGAGTGATATGTGCTTGCTTCTCTGTGTGGCCCACTGCTGGCTATATAGAGGTAGAAGCCGGGAATGGAGATCCTGGCAATACATGAGCCCATCGTGAGTCTCTGGACACACTGAAAAGGTTAGTCTACAACAGGCCATGCAGGCCTCTCGCCACATGCTCAGGAAAGGCCTTGCAGGGTGCCCCAAGGTCTGTGTGAGAGAGAAACTCCAGAATCAAAGTCCATACCACTGCATGTACGAGCTCTGTCTCCAGCCTCCCCGCCTCCGGGCACTGCTAGCCAGTGTCAGGGCAGTGTCTGAGCTGGCCTTGGGAGTGCTGCTTGAACCTTTCACAAGGAAGTGGAGGCAATCTGAGTAGGTTGCTTTGTGGGATGTTACAATGGTTCCTCCCCTTCTGGAGGGGGCAGTGCTATCTGGGTTTGATGAGAATGTGGCTGTTTAACAGCAAAGGGAGGCTGAGAAGTAGGGTCAGATGGTCTAGCTTGCGGGCCAGGTTTTGATCCCTTTCCAGAGAAAAGGATGTGATCTGGACACAGTGCTCTGGGGAGTGATGTATTTTCCCCAGTTTTCTCTCCCCTAAGTTTCTCCTTTTTTATATGAGTTTCTGCAGGTGAGGTTTTCATATCAGTTGTAGTGTTAACTTTGTCTGGTGGGAGGGTGATCTGATTGTTCTCTGCTTTTAAGCTGCAGGTGTGCCTCATTTATATGGATGAGACCAGTCTCCCTCCTCTCCTAGAAGTGGAGAGGCAGTGTACAGAGCCATATGTCTAATACAGTCTCCTCATGCTAATAAACCCACCATCTCTCTCTCGCCTTGATATGTTCTTCTCTGCTTACTCTAGCAGACAGATGAAGGAGAGGAGGACTAACTATCCCTCTTCATCGGGAACAGATTGCGCAGGAATTAATGTCAGTTCTATAAAGATTTTTCTGGGGGTGGTAAACTGATGGCTAATTTACACTTTTCTGTCATTCTAGAAGTGTCAAACTACTTCAAATGCATGTAAGGTTTATGTTATCGAAAATGTGGTAATGAATGGGAAAGTCTGTTCTATGAATCTTTAGAGCTTGTCACCTGATTATTATGTGGGTGAAAGCATGACTAGAGTAACTTTTGTGTTCAGGTGGCATCTGCAGTAAGGTAATGTTCTTGGTAGAGACTTTAGACCTAGTGTGTGTCTGTTAAGGTTTGTCTACATGGGGAAGTAATTCTGGAATAAGGTAGAGCATGAAATTAAAGTGCAGTAGCTATCCTGCAATAACTACCCATGCACACACTCTTACTCCAGAATGAGTGCCCCACACAGAGAGTTATTTTGGAGTATCTTATTCCGCAGTGGCTTATTTTGGTCAATTTCTCCATGTAAATAAGCAAAGGTTTATTGACATCTGTGCTGATCAGCAATGCCTTCTCCCCACCACCATCAAAACCATGACATAAACCCCTCTAAGCTTCCTTGACTAGAATGGGCACGGTTGTATGTACCCCTGAAAAGCATGCTGTAGATCACACGGCATCCTAGGTTCTCTACAATGTAGTTATAACAATTATTAGTAAAAGAAAAAGATCCTGTCCCATGGTCAGGGAAGCCATGCTGGCAGCAGCTGAGTTTAAGTAGTTGTTGCTAGCACTGTTTCTGGTTTCTACTGCTGACCAATCGTTCCATTGTTACAGGGTTTAGTGTGGTAGAAGAATTTATATGCTGAAAAGCTGACTCTTCTATTGACTTGTTCTCTAAACTCCATCAAATAGCCCTCCTTACCAGTTGTCTTTTTAGACTTGTTAAGTGTGTCTGCCTGGATTTGTTTTCCTTAATGCTGTTTTCCTCCAGAATGTCCCTCTTCCAGTGGAAAGCCCAACCATGCAGATATCCTGCTCGTAAACTTACAATATGTTTCAGAAGTGGAAATAATTAATGACCGCACGGAAACCCCTCCTCCTTTAGCATCACTCAATGTTAGCAAGGTAAGGACCCTTTATCCTTTTGTGTGCTCATGGATTTACACTTGATTTGATTGACAGGAAGAGTTGCATTTCTTACTGTTAAAATACCATACTTTGCCCAATGTTTGCTTAGCTGACATTGCTTTTATGAATTTAAATCAAAATATTCATGTGCAGGTTGCTATTCTGGTTCCCCACATACTGTGAAGCACTTAGAAGTGCATTAACGTTTCTATGTTAATGGGCAGTCTGTCCATCTTTATACTTAGCGGTCATCGTTCAGGCCTAAAGTAGAGAATGTGGAGGGGGGTTTTCCAAGGTGACTAGTCCATGGACAACTGAATTCTTCATTGTGCAGATGAAAATGTGATGGTCTGGAATCTTGTGGCCATGCTTAATTAGCTGCATGTGTTTTGCCAAAGCATGGTATGGAGCATACCTGGCTGAATGGAGCTAGAGGAGGAATGGGTTATTGGCCATTTCTTCTGCTTAATGTATTTTACAAGGAAACTGACGAGACCAACTTTTTTTGTCTTGGGTCCAACTTGCTGTTCAGCCAGTGCATACCTGATTTTAGTGCTGATCACCAGGCTTGTCTAGGTTAGTACGGTATGTGTACACTTTTTGGTCCTGTTTACAGTGTCAAAATCCAGGGGGCTTTTGGACGTGATTTCAACATGGCCTTGTCATGGAGACTGTCTCTGTGTCTTAACTATCCTGAAGCGTGCCACAACCTTGGCGTCTAAACTGCTGTAGGTGCAATTTGGGACCACGTATAGTCCACTCTGCACCGTAAGACCCCACTCAGTCAGTCAGGGTTTTGCTGTGTTGTGACTGGACTCAAGCAAGGCTTATAGGATACACGGACCTATGATCCTAAGGCCGTGTATACATCATGGACACCACAGCGGCACAGCTGTACTAAGCCGCTGTAACACCTACAGTATAAACCTTTCCACTACGCAGAGGAGGTTTTTCTGTTGCTGTAGGAGCACCCACCTCCCTGAGCAACTGTAGCTATGTTGACAGAAGCATTCTTACCATACACCTAGCTGCATCTATGTTGGAGGTTAGGTCTACATAGCTACGGTGTTTGGGTATGGATTTGTCAGATCCTGAATGCTGTAACTACGTCCACCTAACTTTTAAGTGTAGACCAGGCCTAATAATGGCAAGCTGGCATCTGAATGTTAAAGGTGTGTGAAGTGGCAGTGACCGAAGGCTTCCTGTGTTCAATACCTCAATGACTATCTAATGTTTTAAGTTCAGTTAGCATCTCTTCTAGAAAAACTGCAGCTGTGTGGAACCCTCCGTTTCCTGCTGAAGCCCCAGTATTTCAGCAGTAGAAAGTCACAGCGGGAAGTGAAGAGTAACTTTCCTGTGTCTAAGTGCAGTGGAAATCTAGGTAGGTGGATTACAATCACCTGAGCTGGAATTTAGCCAGGACACTAGGTCTAACACCCATAGTCTTATGTAAAAGTACAGCCGGCTCTTCAGTGACCACAAGTGGTCAGGATCTCTTGGCCAAAAAGTAGCTTGCTTCATAGTGCTGTCTCCTTGCAATGCTAATACAGGGTAGTGCATTCCTTGCTCACAGAGCTTGCCGTCGGCTGAGTCTCCCATCACTGCCATTTTCTTTGGCAGGTGGTATGGTCAAGAACTGACATTATTGGCTACAAAATCACAGGTCAAAACCGCTTGTATTTGTTTCCCGTTTTGGAGGTGATGCTAATTGACAGAAGTGGCTATGGGCAGGTTAACACTTAAGCAGTCACCCTTCCAGCCCATGTTTGCCATGTGCCCTTGCTTTATTCAGTCTCCAATGGATTCCCATCAATTGGCATTTTCGCGCTCTTGTGAGCAGGTCAGAGTCCCTATGGAGGGAAGGCCCAGAAGCCTTGAAAGACACGGAGTGTCAGTTGTATCTCGGGGATCTGTGTGTAACTTGAATGTAACTTCCCCTCTAAAATAGATCATTTCTGGTTTTCAAGAGGTACTGTCTGAGAAATGGAAAGGGAAATGATCTGGTGCAGTCAGATAAGTTGGATGCCTTGTGCTAAATGCCCCAGCCAACTGGGCTGGGGAAACAGAGCGGTGTAGGGAAGGTGTAGCTTAGTTAGGGTTTTGCATGATCGGTGCTGGTCTTCTAATGGCCCCTGGAGCGTTGGAGAAAGGCTTTAGCCCGTAACTGCATGGTAGACAAATACATCCTTCAGCTGCATTTCAGTGTACAGGCGAGTCTCATCTTACGCGCATTTAACATGTGCGAATTCAGCTTTCCGTGGTCGGCAAAAACAAGAGAGAGAAAAATAACAATTTAGATACTGTACCTGTAGTGCGGGCGATTCCGCCTGCCGTTACACTCAATGTAATTTTGACCATACGCGATTTTCGCTTTACGCACTGACTGCAGACTGTAACCCCAGCGTAAAATGAGACTCGCCTGTAATCTTAGTGAGGGAGGGAATGGACACAGTTTCTGGCAGGGCTGCCTCAGCTTGATGGGCCTTTTGGGGGTTAGCATTCTTCTGAGTTAAAATCGGAGGGCAAGCGGTCAAAATTAGAGATTTGGAAGCTTCAAGGTATAGATAAATTTTGGATTTGGCTTTATTTGATTCATTTTAAAGTGGAGGGAGGTTTCAGGGCAGGAAATGCAGTTGAGAGAAGCAATCTTAAACAGGGTGTGGCTGCCATTTTTAAGGAAGTTTTTAGGGGTGGGTGGGAGGGAGAGGGGGAAAAATCTGACCCAGGTGGTGGTAATTGCTAACAGACAAGGTAGTATTTGTGGTGGGTGGAGTTCCCAGTATAGCATTAAACGTTCACTATAGAAGCCATCCACAGTAAGGTAACATGACACGATACCTAGGAACCACAGGCTTTGTCCCTAAACACAAGTATACTCCTTTTGTGGCATTGTCTGTGGCTTATGTTAGTTTCGTTTTGCTTATTGATGGATTATTGTGTTGACCAAGGTATCAAATGACCCAATTACTGCAGAAACTTAATTACACCTTGTAGCTGCATCACCTGCTGTAACTGTAAATGCTACTACTTAGGTGTAATAGATGTTACAGGTCCTTACTTGGCTATGGGGGGGATCACTGTATGCATAGCACATTTAATAGTGTATTAACCAACAAACTTATTCAATTAAAAGCACTTGGTTAGTTATTTTGCTGGCAGGAAGGCTCTATAGAAATTCTTCAGTGCAAGAAACCCAAATCAAATTGTACTTCCGCTGGCAATTCAAGTGTCCAGAAATCTGTCTGTGTTCCCATAATTAAAATATGGTCTTTGCCTGATTGAGACGACTGCAGCATTTTATACCTCTTGCATTTACAGAACTCCTCTTCCAAGGGCGGCTGTGTAGGCTGTTGTCTGGATGCTTCAGGACTGGGAAGTAGTGCAAACTGCTAGCTGGAGTGTCAGAGAAAGTTAAAAATGCTACTAAAGGGATGTAGAGAAACTCTTAACGGAGTACAGATTTCATATGGGGGCGGGGGATGATGTATGAAGATGGAAATAGAGAGCTGCCATTTAAAGCAGCAAAGAAAGTATTTGTCTACACTAGTCCTAGGTGTGAATGGAAGAATGAGGGACGGGGAGTGAATGTTGGAGATTCGGTCGCAGGTGGATGTGGCAGCATGGAGAAGAAATCCCGGATCCAGCACAAATAAAAGAGCCCTGGGAAGGGGAGGTGAGCAAGCAGGGAAAGTGGAGAGAGGAATTTAGTTAAGGTGAAACTTGAAAACCAGGAGGCAACGCTTGTGAATAGGACTGGTAAATGGATGTGCTGCTAGAAGGCAGGATGGAGAGAGGGTGATATGTTTATGCATCCTGCGGTGAAAGTCGAACTATGGTATTTGTGATGCCCACAGGACCTGGCTGTAAAAGATTATAACAGGAATTGCCAAGCATTAAGAAGGGTAGATGATGAGGATGTTTGGTCAAGATGTGGCTGAACGAAGACAATTTTGCAGTTGCAGTGGTGGGCAAACCAGGGAGATGTTCTGGAAAGGATCTGAATTGAGGACTCTTCAATCTATGGCCTTGGGAGCAAAGTAAAGGAGTTGGAGAAAGGAGAACTGTGAAACAAACATTATTTCCCCGGGTGCGAATGTCATCCTTTGACTAATTTAGTGTTAATTTCACTGGTGTGTTCAAGCCGGGAGCTGGCAGTCCACTTAGGAAGCTGAAGGCTCAAAAAATGAGTTTAAGGAGCTAGACTAACACTTGAAGGTAGCCACAAGATGTCCTATGCATGGGCTGGATGGAGACTTATTGGCTGTAGTGTTTCCACCAGAAACTAACAGTGGTTTGAAGGGAGGCTGTAACATAGATGGCTTTGGGGCTTGTCAACCGCTTTGTTGCTGTGAGCCCTGCGTTCAGCCGCGTACAACCAGTAAATTGTCTCTACCTCCTAGAATCCTTTTCCCTGGCTGCACAGCTCTGTAGAGAGGATGCCACAGGGACTGTGCTCCTGGGGCCTGAGACATGGCTGCAAACAACTAAGCCCACTTCAGTAGAAGGCTGGCTAGAGATCAGCGTCTGCCTCACCTTGTTGTAACTAGACTGCTGGTTTATACTGACACCATTACTAATGTGAGCTTGTTCAGCCTGTGCGATGAGATGTCACTCTGCATCTGTATGGTTCTGAACTGGGAGTGGCCCTCTTGGGATAAGAGGGCAACAGGTCTATTTGTCTAATTAACTTAGTTGCCATTTAGTACCTGGGGGGATGAGGAGTCTCAGGGGAGGGGGGGACTGAGGAATGTGACTAGGCAGCTTATTGGAACTCGGTGGCTTTCTTTTAGGCTTGCACGTATTCATACCATTCATATATCTGTGAATAGGGAAGGGAAGTGACTCATCCATTCACAGAGCTCTTGCACAAGGTGTATAGCTGAATCTGCTTAATAGGCTCATAGCAGCAAGTTCAGATGCTCTTTGGAGACTGGGGGAGCTGGAACGGCCGAGTATATTTGACAGTGAAACTGCTTTGAATGCTGGAATTGGAAACAGTGTGAACTAGGCTTTTGCAGATGCAGTTAATTTTTCTCTTCTGTAGGTAGCAGTGGTAAGTAATAGAGCACATCCTATGAGCTCTTTTGCTTCTGTAAGGACCTTTCAGATTAGGAGCTTGATATGTGGGATTAATGAACACCAGTAAATGTGAGTTTGTTACCCTTAGTTTCATTCTTCAGCAGGTGACTAAGTACATTGTTCTGGTCAGAGGCTGAGGGCTGGAATCCTAGGGGTTTCCCCTTGATCCCTCCTTATTTGTAGGTGGACTAAAGCACTGTTTAATTTAGGGGGGGAGGAATCCCTAAAGCATTCTTTGGATGTTGTCTGCAAGTCTTAGACATGCTTTGCTTTGGTTTACTGTGTTTATGTTCCTGGCTGGGGGTCTAGTTATGTGAAGACAGTGATATGAGCTCTCGGCCAGCGGAGGCATTCCCCCCCTCTGTCTGGCAGTGCGTGTGACTGGCCGCTTGGTTTTGAGGCGGTGGGCTGCTGTGTAGAATGTACTAACACTCCCTCACGGGGGAGATTTGCTCCCTACAGTGTAATTTCTTGCAAAGGCAGGGTCCCCACGAAGACCTGACTGGTCTCTCCTGCATCTCTCACATGCCAGGCCACTGGACAGGGAATGTGTATCCAACGTAGCCACTGTTTTGAGTTAAGTCAGCACCCAAATGGACAAAGAGCCTGTCTGAGCATCCAGCTCTCTCCGTGCAGAGGAGTCTTCTGCTGAACGCTTCAGTGTCTTGTCAAACACAAGAAGCTGGGAATAAACTGCTGGTTGTGTACAATAAGAATGAATTCAGTCTCTCAGCTACAGAGGGGGATGCATTACAGGTCCAGCCTTCACTGGGAGCAAGACCATGCAAACTGCCACCCTGTTTAACTGAGGCGGTTAAGCAGCTCCTAGAACCGTGACCACCCTGGGCATTCTCTCTGCTGACAACTAGGTGAACCAACCATACTTTGCTATAGAAACCCGTTAAAGCAACCCTTCTCAGGCAAAAAATCCCTGCTCCCACAAGTCAGGGAAACAGTGTTTTGCAGCAGCCATATAGAAACATGGTTGTTGCTTAGGTGACTTTTATCCACTGTAAATTACCGGAAAACTATGTTGAAATGAGTCTTGTAATCCAGCTACCAAGTGAGATTAGCTCTGAGTGATCTTTAACTAAACCATCAATCAGCAGCCAGAAGGATTGCTAATGAGCAAGAGCAGGATTCCCCCCATCCCCTTTTGGTATTACAGCTTCACAGTTCTTCAGTAAAAGTCTCATTCACCTAAGCATTGAAACAGGACACAACCAGCTGCTTTTTGGCTAGATTTTTTTCTCTCTCTGTGGGTGGAGGGGAGATCGATCTTTTGCTATTGTCGAGAATTGTTTGTAGCAAAGTTCCTCTGCTCGGTGGCGCGTAGGATTTTCATACTGGGAAGGGGGTGTGGGGGAGAGAATCTTGATGATGCATCTCACAGCTGTGTGAAATGTGCCATTTCTAGCTAATCAAAGGTGACTTTCCTTGGGATATTTGGTGTGAGCCTTCAGGAAGACTGTGCCCTGGGACGGGCTGTTTTGCGAGTTGGCTCTGTATCTACAGAAGATGTTTTCTAGGGATCAGCCGGCATGAGATGCTTTCTCCTTTATGGCAAAGAAGCATCTGCATTCTGCTGGCAGTCTGTTAACTTTACCCCTGTCGTCCCTGTTCTGTGAGCTGGGAATGGATCCCTCTCGTGGGGGCTATAGCACAGAGGTTCTCACCCTTTTTCTTTCTGAGGCTCCCCACCTCCCTCCTCCCCCCCCCCCCGCCCCTCCAACATCCTATACAAACTCCATGGCCCACCTGGGCCACCACAACTTGTTTTCTGCATATAAACGCCGGGACTAGCGTTAGGGGGTGGCAAGCAGGGCAGTTGCCTGGGACCCCATGCAACGGGCCCCGCCAAGCTAAGTTGCTCAGGCTTCGGCTTCGGGTGGCAGGGCTCAGGGCCCTGGGCTTCAGCCCCATGCAGTGGCGTAACCCCACCCCCCCGTGGGTACTGTATTCTACAATAATTACTCTGCTTTGTGAGTGGAGTAACTATTCCAGAATAAAATTGCTCTGATTCTAGACTAGAGTCCACAGAGAGTGTGTGGGGGGTTGTGTGTGTCCTGAAGTAGCTATGTTGGGATAGTTATTCCAACATAACTCCGCTGCTCCGATTCCCTGTGTAGACAAGCCCTCATAACCCCAATAACCCACCTGCTGTTAATACCTGAAATGACCACGATTCTGAGATTAGGAGATGGGCAATTCTGCTGCTGTGTATTTGACAGCACATTTGTATATAATCTCTTTTTTTCCTGCCTGTGTGCGCTTTGCACAGAAATGAGGGGGCACAAAATAGGAGAATGTGACTGTAAAGCCCCAAAGTTGTCAGGGGACTCCAGGGCAGATGTGGTTACGAAAACTACCTTAAAAAGACTAGACTTCTTTTTTAAACTTAGGTACATAAAGGTCTTTGAGATCTTTGAATGAAAAGGGCAAAGGTCTGTTTGCATCCTCTGTTTTTTTTGCTACCATCAAACAAGCTTAACCTGTGATCTAAACCATGAAGTGCAGAGATGCATTTTTAACATGTGAGAAACATGCATAGCATGAGCATTTAAAGTACCTAACTTCCAGGGTAGTGCCTGACGCAAACAGGCATCATACGCATTTTCCCAGTAGGCTTTCTCTGTGTGGTGGAAACGGCCTGTCTCAAGTCCAAATCCAGCCCTGATCAAACAAGCTGCTAATACCTGGCTGTTCTGTGACTTGCATTAAATGAGCTGGCAGTCTGTCCCATACCTAGCTGGTAGGAATCTGTGTCATGGTTTTGGGTGGGGTTTGTTGGCCATCTCCTCTGAGAGGCCAAGCACTGAATGGGCTGGGAGACTTGCCCTTGGAGGTTCCCTGTCAGGTCTGTGCGGTACTGATGGCAGGCAGTGTCTGGGAACCTGTAACTCAGGCTTGCAAAATTACCATGAAAATGTTTTTTTTTCCCAGCACAGAAGCTACTAGACTCTGAGCACCTTGAGGCAGGGACTCTTATTTTAGCGCTGCACAGTGCCCGGCCCCGTGGGGCCCCGATCCTGGCTAGGAATACATCTCCTTTGAATAGTCAGAACTATTCGTAGTGGGGCTGAATCAAGGGAGGAGTGCATGGTGCTTCAGATGTGCCAGCTGCATGAGAGGAGACCAGAGATCTTACAAGCTAAGTGAGCTCTGTACTCTGACCACTCAGGAGTCCGGTGCGTATCTGAGCTCTAGGCTGGAGCATTGTTGCTTGCACTAGCGTGGTCCTGAAGTCTTTCTGCTGGAGCCCTGCTGTTGCTCAGTTTAATTTCCCCTGTGTTTACTTCAGTAAGGCATGTACCAGGTTATTTCTGGAGCCGGTTGCCTTTATGCAAACCATTTCACCAGCAGGATGCACCTCTGTCAAATGCAGGCCAGCCAGTCTTAATTTCTCTTTGCCGCTCCCTCTCTCCCACTCGGGACGCTGCTGTTTTGTGGTCAAAAATCAATAACGCTCTGGGTCTTTGTTTCCCTCCCTGCAGCTTGCCAACAAAGCGCGGACAGAGAAGGAAGAGAAGATGAGCCAGGCGTATGCAATTAGTGCTGGTGTCTCTCTGGAGGGACAGCAGCTTTTCCAGACTATACATAAGACGTAAGTTGGCTGCGGGAGGGTGGCTGGGAGGTCTTTGTTTCCTTCACCCTCAGATACGTGAGTGTGCCTGTGTTCTCTAGCGGGCGGGGTAACTCTTCCTGGGACGGATTCCGAGAGCTTCCCTCTCGCTGGTGGTCTGTCTAGTCACTCCCAACTACCCATACGTGTAACAGGACCTCCAGGCTCCTCTGGGTTGGCCCCGTGTCCGTGATTGCTGCCCTCCCCCATTGCTATGTGCGCTGTCCGGCCTTCCATGGGCCCTGGTCTGCTGCAGCTGGACTGGCCAAGCTGCCAACTGCTCCTCTAGGCCACACTTCAGCTCACTATGTAGTGTGGGTGGAAATGGCCCCATGGGACGGAGAGTCTCAACCCTGCCTAGCTTCCTCAAATTACAGCTGGAGCTGTGCCATTTCAACCCTCTCCCTGGCCTGTGGCAGCCTGTGGCCTTGTGAGCAGTTGGACTGAAGTGCAAGGGGTTTGATTAGCCAATGTCCCAGCCCAAGGCACAGTCTAGTGTTACAGGTACATGGGAGAGCTCCCGCGCTTCAGAACGCAATCAGATCTGCAGTTCCTCAACGCGCCCTGAGCATGCTCCCTTCCCGGAGGGCTTGCACCTCTACCTGGCAGAGCGACTTGTAACTGAGAGGCGATGTCGTAACTCCAAGCCCACAACAACGGTGGTTGTTGTTGAAACAGTGGTTTCAGAGTAGCAGCCGTGTTAGTCTGTATCCTCAAAAAGAACAGGAGGACTTGTGGCACTTTAGAGACCAACAAACTTATTTGAGCATAAGCTTTCGAGGGCTACAGCTCATTTCATTGGATGCGTGCAGTGGAAAATACAGTGGGGAGATTTTATATACGCAGAGAACATGAAACAATGGGTGTTACCATACAGACTGTAAGGAGAGTGATCAGGTAAGGTGAGCTATTACCAGCAGGGGAGAGAGAAAACCTTTTGTAGTGATAATCAAGGTGGGCCATTTCCAGCAGTTGACAAGAACGTGTGAGGAACAGTAGGGGGGAAAAATAAACATGGGGAAATAGTTTTACTTTGTGTAATGACACATCCACTTCCAGTCTTTATTCAAGCCTGATTTAATGGTGTCCAGTTTGCAAATTAATCCCAATTCAGCAGTCTCTCGTTGGAATCTGTTTCTGAATTTTTTTTTGTTGAATTGCCACTTTTAGGTCTGTAATCGAGTGGCCAGAGAGATTGAAATGTTCTCCGACTGGTTTTTGAATGTTATAATTCTGGACGTCTGATTTGTGTCCATTTATTCTTTTACGTAGAGACTGTCCAGTTTGGCTAATGTACATGGCAGAGGGGCATTGCTGGCACATGATGGCATATATCCCATTGGTAGATGTGCAAGTGAACGAGCCTCTGATAGTGTGGCTGATGTGATTAGGCCCTATGATGGTGTCCCCTGAATAGATATGTGGACACAGTTGGCAACGGGCTTTGCTGCAAGGATAGGTTCCTGGGTTAGTGGTTCTGTTGTGTGGTATTTGGTTGCTGGTGAGTATTTGCTTCAGGTTGGGGGGCTGTCTGTAAGCAAGGACTGGCCTGTCTCCCAAGATCTGTGAGAGTGATAGGTCGTCCTTCAGGATAGGTTGTAGATCTTTGATGATCTAGGAGAGGTTTTAGTTGGGGCAGAAGATGATGGCTAGTGGTGTTCTGTTATTTTCTTTGTTGGGCCTGTCCTGTAGTAGGTAACTTCAGGGTACTCTTCTGGCTCTGTCAATCTTGCCTCTAGACAGATCTCTCATCGGGACGCTGCTTCCCGTAATCCTTCCCTGGAGGTACCGGCTGTGCCTTCAGTGATGTGCTGGCCCAGCCACGCCCCCAAGGCTGGTTCATCAGGACAGGGCAGCAGCTCACTCCTGTCTGCAGTGATCTGGTTTCAGAGCTACCACAGCCAGTGTTGGGAACAGGTGGGGGCCCTTTTGAAACCCACATGAGAGGGGAGGTAGGCGGGTGGGAGTAGGAGAGTTATGGCTCCGGAGCTGCTGGGCAGTTGTGGGTGGGGGTGAGTGTACGGCGGTATTAATAAAATCCTGCCCTGTTTCTGCCTTTCCCAGCATTAAAGACTGTAAATGGCAAGAGAAGAACATAGTGGTGATGGAAGACGTCGTTATCGCTCCTCCGTACCAAGTGGAAAACTGTAAAGGCAAGGAGGGAAGTGCCCTGAGTCACGTACGCAAAATAGTGAGTAGAGGGAGGGTGAATCCCCCCCATGTAGGTACCTGTGGGACCCCATCATTGTCACGTGGAAGAACCCTTCCCCCCACTCGGTGCTGTCTGCTCCCAACGAGGAACGGTGCATTGTGTCCGAAGGGTAGCTGCAACTCTTGTTCCAGTCAGTGCCTGCAGCAGGGTTTTGAATCAAGCAGGAAATGGTTTAAAAGGGGTCTCCTAATGGTCCTCTAAAGGGGCCTGGTGTCTCTTGTACCTGTTTCCTGTGGAACCTCTCGCTATGGAGCCAAGCCACTTCCAAGGCTGGACTCTGCTGTCCGGTCCCCGTCCCGGTTTTACTGACGGAGCAGTCAGGCTGTGGAAGGAGTTATGGGTTTGATATTAAAGCTTTATCCACTGGGGAGTTGTGATCTCCCTGGCACCCACCCCAGGTCACATAGACCATGGGTTCTCAAACTGGGGGTCGGGACCCCTCAGGGGGTCACGAGCTGTCAGCCTCCACCCCAAACCCCGCTTTGCCTCCTGCATTTATAATGATGTTAAATATATAAAAAAGTGTTTTTAATGTATAAGGGGGGGTTGCACTCAGAGGCTTGTGAAAGGGGTCACCAATCCAAAAGTTTCAGAACCCCTGACATAGACCAGTCTCTGGGGAAGAGTATGCCGTTCCGTACTGCCTGTGTCTGAGTGTGTCTCTTTGCAAACCGTGTAGGACAAATACAGCTGTTGAGTTGTAGCTGAACCATTGACGGTCTCCATCTACCAGGGTGGAGGAGGTGGAGCATGTGCCCGTAATCCCCATCCCAGCTGCTGCAAATCCCACTGGTCGCAACGATTGCTTCTGGTCACCATGGACCACTTTCTTGCATGCGCCTGGCACCCACGAGACCCGGTCACCCCTGTTCGCACGCCATGTGAAATTGTACAATTAAAACTCAGCAATGTTGATCCATCTTCTCCCTTTTTCTCTTCCCCCCTCGGCCAGGTTGAGAAACATTTTAGAGATGTGGAAAGCCAAAAGGTAATGCAAGGTTCACAAGCACAGCAAACACAGAAGGAAGCCACCCTGTCATCCTGAGTCCTGCCCCCTTCCGATCACCGGGGGCACTCTTCCAAGATCCAGCAGAAGCCGACAGGATTTCTTCAAAGGAGGCCGGGGCGGGGGAGGGCCAGGGTTCTATTTTATTTCCGGGGGGCTCTTTAACGGGGAGCTCCCCACTTCCAAACTTTAGACTTTAAAACAAAAAAAGAGAATAATTTAAAAGATCATCCATTACTTGACTGACAACCTTTCTTTTTGTCCGCCATGTTTTCTCCTAGGACAGTCAGACTTTGTTAGTTTTATTTTTGACTTCCTTTCCTCTTCCGCCACCCCACACAACACCCCCCCCTTTTATTTTTGTAAAGGGGGTCCACCATTCTCCCCTCCCTTCTTTGACGTAGGAGAATCTGCCCTTCCCCCCAATACCCTGCTAAAAATAAAAATAACAATCTGACTGTGTTAACTGAATCGGGGCCTTTCTGCCACCGGCATGGTCCCGTTTTAATTTTGTTTGCACAGGGCAAGGCTTGAATTAGAATTATTTTTCTTATCTTTAAATATATATATGAATATATATATTAAAATGTTCTTTAAATATTTTCTGCTTCTAGCAGTTCTCTTCACCGGGATCATGGCAAAAAAAAGAAAAGGCAAACAACCCTCCCCACCCCTAATCAGCCTTGGCAGAGTTGGTGGCTTTGCGTGTGACACTCTGGAGAGTTCACACACACGAAGACTGGGGATTTGGGAGGGCAGGAGGTGGTGGTGCTCCCTAAATCGTAAACCTCTTCTGACAGCTTTCTTACTGTCCTGTGCTGAAGGCGAGTTGGCCCGGTCTGGGAAGACACAGGCGCTAGGAATAACACAGGATGGTGCTGCTAATTTACTCCTCCCTGCCTCCCACGGTACGGTACAGCAAAGCCGTCTCTTGTCCTCAGTGGGCTGGCAGATCCGGAGACACGGTGGCTTTCTCTTGCATCGCGTCGGCTCATGCCACCGACTATCGTGCGTGTTAGGTCGTGTGTAGGCTTCTGTCTTTTTCAAGGTCAAAATTATCCAAATGAACTTGGATAGCAGGCCGTTTGTGCTTGATCCCCTTTCCGCTCCAGGCGTGCGTGCGTCTGGGATCCTTACAAGCTGGGACACGGTTTGTATATGTCCGAGTGCCCATGCAGAGAGCTGCACTGTGCTCCATTTGCTAAGAGAGCACGAGGGCTTTTGTCACTCTGTCAAACCCAACCCTAAAAGTCTTTAGTCACCGGGCTGCCTTCCCCTGTCCTGTACCGTACCCAGCTGGCATTCATGCGTCGAGCCATTTGGCATCGCATGCTGCATGGGTGACTGTAGCCATCGGCTCGGCGGCAAGCCAGATTATGGAGCCGGTGAAACTGGCTTCCTCCCAAGCTAGGCAGGGGTACGGCTAAGCTGCGGAAGTCTCGCGATTATTTTTTATTTTTTGCCATGATCTTCCCCCTTCCCTTTTTTTTAAATAAATGGATCAAAATTAAATAATTCAAGCCCTGCCTTTAAAAGAAAAAAAAATGGAAATTTTTTTAGTATTGTTTAGCAAAACAATAAAACCCAAAATTTTTTTAACCATCAAAAGTGTCTGCATTGGTGGGTTTGTTTGGCTGCAGCCTGGTGCCCGGCAGTGAGGCAGAGCAGGGGTTTTGTGCAGGCTCGAGCACACGGAACCCTCCTCTGGGTTGAACTGCCCTGGCCTTCGATTGACTGCCTTGCCTTGCTGTTCTGTTGGAAAGGCAAGCTGCCTGCTTGGAGGGGGCTAGGCTTCCGGAGAGCAGGGTGCAGGACTTGAACAATGTCCTCATATCAGGGGGACACTGTTGGACCCCCCCAGTGTAGGTACTGGGTGGGGGGGAGGTGGGGGGGTGAAGCACAGAGCAGAGACTGCTTCCAGCTGTGTCTTTGGAGCTGTGGTGCATAGTGCCCCCCCTGCTGTAGAGAGGGGTGGGGGGTAACAGCTTGGTACTGCATTGAATGGGCACGTTTGTGCCATCTCGGGCAGGTGACAGAGATGGGCTCTGCCTGCTCTGTGCCTAGTGTGTAGGAGGGGGTCACACCTCCTTGACCCCATACGGGCCACAACTTTCTTAACCAACTAATTGTAGCACAGATGGAAAAAACCAGCCCTGGAGGAGAGCGGCATCAGGCCGCAGACCACATAGAGCATGTGTGGGGCCCAATGCAGACCTCGGCTGGGCCCATCCAGCTCTTAGCCAAAGCCCATCAGCATGGGGCTGCTGCTATTGGGAAGCAGGTGCTGTGGGTTCTGCACGGAGACCTCGTACTTCCCTGAGTTCGCTCCAGGCCACTGGCCAGCCGTGGCTTGGCGGGAGTTTTGCAAGAACCCATCAGGCTCAACCTAGAGGTGAAGGGCTCCAGGACCCTGTTACTGAGCCAATTGATGGCGCTTGACCCCTTCTCCAGCAGGGAGAGGAGAGGGGAATTGTCCTGCGGAGAAGGGGTCTAGCAGCGTGTCTGCCTGGCTGGCTAACTGCCTTGAGCCCTCGGGCTGCCCTACAGCCATGGGGATACTTTCCCAGCAGGAAGCCACTTCTCTGCCCCTCGCTCGAGAGCAGAGGCTGCTGGTGAGGGCGATGCTTGGAAAGCTGCTTGGCCCAGAAGCTCGCTCAGATCCATCCCCTTCGGGTCTAGGGAGAGAACTGCAGCTGCCCCGCACTTGGCCCAGCCGCTGCCCGGGCTAGGCCTTGGCGGTTGGTTTTCCATTGTTCCGACAGCATCTCTCTCACACTCGCACAGTGGCTGAAGCATCGCTGGGGTCCTGGCCCCATAACAAGGCTGTCTCCCTTCCCTGGGCCCTCTCACTAAGTAGGGCTGGTGGTGACCAGCCTCCTGGGGGAAGCGGACATCTGGGGGGGTCTCGGGCACAGGCTGCTACATGAACGTCTGCTAGGGGCGGACGGTGGGGGAGGGTACTACCTTGTACAGCCCAACTTCTGCTGGCGAGAGAGACAAGCTTTCGAACGACACTGAGCAGCTCATCAGGTGTGGGAGATGTGGGCCCCCCTCCCATGTGTTCTAGGGGGTCCCACATCCAGCAGGGGCGGCTTGCAGAAGTTGACCCTAGGCCTACGCGGCCGTGCTCCCGTTAACATGCCGTGGTGAGCAGGGCAGCACATTCTCCCGTGGGCTTAAATGCAGCTTTGCTGTGCGTTTTCTGTCCAGCAGGGTCACATGCCTGTTCTGGCTGCTGGAAGCAGTAAGGACTTGGGGGGGGGGGAGTGGGACAAACTCCCCTAAGGCCAAAGCACCTGACAAGCTTGTCTCTTGGTAAAGATCAGAGCTGTTTAAAAGGCTTGAAGCTGCGGGATGAGGTGGGGGTTTCCCTGGTGCTCTGGAAGGCTGATGGCTGCCTTCTGTGGGGCTGGCACCGAAATCGAAATCATTCTTCAAGGGCGGGATTCTGCTCCTCGGAGCTGCTTCGAGAAATATTACGCTTCCTAGCTGTGCACGGCTGGCCTCTGCTGGAGTACAGGGGAATTATGCTTCCCACTCCAGCTGGAAAACTACTGGAACTGCAAGAAGGGTGTCTGAGATAAATGGTCTGTAGCAGTGATATCCATTCGGGCCAGAGGATTAACTGGTGGAACTCACTGCCACAAGATATAATTGAAGCGAGAGCTGCTTAGGATTCAGAAAAGGATTTAGATGGCTCAGGGCAGCCACAGTTGCATTAATGTGGGCTGTGAACTGATGCTTCTGGGCCTCAGCCAATTGCTGAGGGGGTTTTGGTAGAAACTTCTCTGGGATAGGTAAGCCCAGAATTTTCTGAACTGGGGTTTCTTGCCCCTTCCTCGGACTGCATGGAGCCCCTACGGCACGTGCACTGTGGCCAAGCTTTGGAAAGAGACTGTTAAAGGGCAAGAGAAGTGTCTCTCTTCTGTTCAGGATCTCCAAGCGGTCTGCAAGCAGCAGTGACTTACGAACCCTGTCTGAAGCTTGTCAGCCTCCTTCAGTGCAACCTTGAATAGAGGCCGATGTCTCTTGGGGCAGGGGGAGAGGGGGAAGTGCATGCTTGCAGGGGTGGCAGGCGTGTCTCAAGGAGCACAGAGGGACGCCCGCCTGCCTGCTCCCCTTGCATGCAGTGTGACGGGGGGTTGGGGTTCCTGCTGCCTCTGGCTCTGAATTGTTGGCGGCTTGGCAGGAAGATTCTAATCGTGCTGCTCCAAGGATTTGACTTAGCAAATCGTGCCATCTACAAGGGCCTATATAAGTATGGTCAGACCAAGGTCTATCTGGCCCAGTGTCCTGTCTTCCGACAGTGGCCAGTGCCAGGTGTCCCAGAGGGAATGAACAGACCAGGGCATCATCACGTGATCCATCCCCTGTCGCCTGTTCCTATATACTTGGGCCTAGACACTCCCTTTGCTTTGTGGTCCACGCAGTGTCTGGATCTGTCCCCCGTGTGGGCCAGCCCCTGCTCTGATCTGATACCTGGGGCTCCGGTACGTCTCCTCTTCTGTCTCGCACGTTTTCATATTAGCCTCCCTGGGCCTCTCCATGGGTGTCGCGTTGAGTCGGGTGCTCTGGCGGCTGCGGCTTCGTCCAGCGGGAGCGTCTGGTGGGGGACAGTGAAGCGGCTGTAGCAAGCGGTGATCTCGGCCCCGCCAGCCAGGCAGGCCAACACCTCACAAATGAGGCCGCGTGTGGCTTTTGCCAAGGGCCTAGGAGCGGTAGGCTCATGCCCAGCGAGTCCCCCGGTATCCTGGGCGGAAAGTCCCGCTCTTGCTGAATCCCTGGGGCTACGCACTTCACGCTCTGGTGGCCCAGCTCACCCATCGCGACGGGAGGGCCCCCACCCTCACTGGTGTTAATCCACCTTCCAGGGGACAGGTGGACCTAACTATGTGGCTCATGGGGGTGGATTTTGCACCCCCCCCTTCCCCGCAGCAATGTAGTTGGGGCGACTTCACTTTTCCGGGCAGGCCTGCCCCAGAGCCCCTTAGCACAAAGCCGCCTGCACGTTGCACGGTCTGTGAGCGCCCCTGCTGGGGGTGTGTTGGCATCGCTGTGGGAGGCGGGAAGGGCTGGGGTCGTCATTTGCTGTTCGAGGGCCTGCTCCTTGGGGTGGAGTCGGCTGAGCGTGGCTCTGCGAAAGGCCTTAAAGTGGGCAGGAGCACTGGGGAGGGGGGCTCCCTGCAACTGCAATCCCAGCCACTCCCAGCAGGGGGCGCTGTAGGGAGCGGGGCGGGAGCACTGGATGTGGGGGGGAACCCCCAGGGACTGCAATCCTAGCCCCCCCTGGCAGGGGGCGCTGTAGGGAGCGGGGCAGGAGCACTGGATGTGGGGGGGAACTCCCAGTGACTGCAATCCCAGCCCCTCCTGGCAGGGGGTGCTGTAGGGAGTGGGGCAGGAGCACTGGATGTGGGGGGAGCCCCCAGTGACTGCAATCCCAGCCCCTCCTGGCAGGGGGCGCTGTAGGGAGCGGGGCAGGAGCACTGGATGTGGGGGGGAACCCCCAGTGACTGCAATCCCAGCCCCTCCTGGCAGGGGGCGCTGTAGGGAGCGGGGCAGTCCTAGCATCTCTCTGGGGGAGCGGGGGGTAGATTAGCTACAGCTGTGCGATCTGTTCTAAGGGAGGGAGGTGGCGGCTGGGGGGAGGGAGCTGGGGTACCGGTGGCCATCCCTCCCCCAGGTGCGTGTGCACCAGATGGAGCATGTCCCAGCGTGTCAGGTGTCCGGCCAGGCTGGGAGCGCTGGCTTCGTACGTCTTTATTGGACACTAGCCTTGATAGCTGCTGGGGGTGGGGAAGGCTGTTGAATTATGGATGAGACGTGAGGGTGATGAATTTTGCATGGCTGGCTTGGGGTCTGAGGGAGTGAAACGTGAGACGCCACACTACCGGCCCGTGAATTTGAAACCCCGGGGCTTTGCTGGAGATCCTGGCTGGAGAGCTGAAATCTCACTGCAGTGGGAGGAGAAGTGGGTTGTGGGGGGGAAGAAGGGCCTACACTAAGCTAGAATCCCAGGACCATGCAAAGGAGCAGCCTGATTGTCCCTGTGTGTCTCACCGAAATGTCTTGGTGTGGATCTGGAGCGCTCCGCTTGCCAGCGAAAGGCAGCCAGCTCTGGGGTGGAGTGCAGCAGCTGTTTCACGGCATGCAGCAACGTCCTGCGGCATTTAGGACAAGGGGCAAAGAAGGAGCCTGGATCCAACTGCCAGGACAAAGGGGGAGCTTGCAGGTGGTGGGATGTAAATATAAACCCCGGGCACCCAGCAGGCCCTGTCACTTGTTCTACGTGGGGGTGCTGGGTCCCAGTGATGCTGTCTCCAATCCTGCGCCTGCCTTTGGGCAGACCCCCAGCTGCTCTACCCCCCCGCCCCCATTGGGTCAGGTAGCTCATTCGACAGCTGGGCTGCGACGGTGCTCCCCAGAGATGCAGAGGCCACCGTTGTCTAAAAGAGGTAACTGCCTTTCGGCTGCCCAGGGTGGGGGATGCCCCTGCATGGCCCCTTAAAGTGCTGGGTGCTGCCAGGTGAAGCCAGGGTGCCTGGCGTTTTTCACCCAACAAGAGAAGCTCCTAACACCTGGGGCGGCTTTTGATGATGTCGGTGACTCATCCCAGCTGGCACGGCAAGTGGGTGGCAGGGCCCCTGGCTCCCTGTCTTCTGCTTCACGGGCCAGCCCCATAGTCCCTTCCCAGGAAAGGAATCCAGGCCCCGGGCGGTGTGCTTCTCTAACCACTAGCTCACGCTCCCTCTAGGATAAGAAGGGCAGACCCTGGGGGCTCCTGTAGGCATGGAGACAGGGCCCCTCTTGCGGGTAGAGGGGACTCTAGGGTGGGCCCGAGCCAGCCCCCCAACTGAAGAGGCCAGAGGAGAGTGGAAGGATGAAACCCCTGTCTTTCCAGCCTGCCCAGGCCCTCTGGGCATAGGCCAGCAGTGCCCCCTACACACACCTGGCTGGCTTCTGATATCATGGCCTCCTCTGCCGTGGCGGCTCCTGCAGGGTATCACGATGCGCGAGGGGCAGGGTGGGGTGGCACCGAGCCAGGCGGCGTCAGTAATCCCGAGCCCAGATTAGATTCTGCTCGCTCCTGGGAAGGCAATCCTCTCCTGGCAGCTGGCAGCCAGCGCTCTGCATGCCCAAGGGACCGGGACGCGGGGGGCTGCGGTCGAGTCGGGCCTGACTTCCAAGGTACGTCCAGGTCCCCAGCCGTCGGGGCGGATGGGGGCGAGCGTCTCTGGCGTTCGCTGCCTTTCAAGTCGGCCAGCTGCTCTCGCTCGGCCAGCTGCTCACCCCTTCGCTCTGGCTGCCCTGGCCAGGCTGCAGAAATTGCACAGCCCACCCAGGAAGGGTCAGCTGCAGGGGGCACCTCCTTCCTTTTGCTTCTCCAGGCGTGATCAGGAATGGTGGAGGGGTGTGTATATATCCCCCCTTCCCTTCCTCCCTGCGGGTGCCTAGACAGACAGATCTTTGCTTCCTCTAGGGAGGAGCTGCCCCTCAGTGCAAACCCCCAAAGGCCATGCTGGGGGTACAGCTGGGTTAGAGGTGTGTATCTCGATGCCCCCCCTTCTTGGACTCATGCTTCGCGGGTGAAAGCCATGGAGTAGGGATCGATGGGATAGGATGAACCGGGACTGTCCCACGGACTCTGGGGCGGGGGGGCTGCGGTCCTTTCTGTGCACCTCTGAACGATGCAGGGGGGAGGCCGGGCTAGACGTGAGGTTGCTCTGGACCCTTGGGCAGGTGGGTTATGAGTAAAGCTGGCAAAGAAGGGATTTTTCAGTTGCTGGCAGTGCCGAAAGATTGCCAGGGGAAACGGAAAACACGGATTTAAAAAAAAAAAAAATCCAGCCAATCCCAAAGATTCTGAAAAATGTTGTTTTGTTCGACCCCCCCATGAGACGTTTCATGGGGGTGTTTAATCCAAGCCAAGGGACGGGGGGGCTAGACTCGCAGCTGATGCCACCTTCCTTCGGCCCAGGCTGGGGAAGGGGGTGATTTTTAACCGGGAAATGTGGCGAAACGTCCATTTCGCTGGGCGCACGCAAGCTGGCGAAAGGCTCTTTCTAGGGCGAAGAATCAAAACGCCCGGAGAGGCGCAGCCAGGGAAATGCTACTTGGAGCTTTCTGAGAGTCGGCTTTTCCGCCTAGTCCCCTGGTCTGTGGCCATGCGATGCTGCCATTTTGCGTTTGACGGCTTACAAAGCTTGAACTGCTGGAATCGCAAGGTCTGTTGTCACGTTACCGCCCCTCCCCGCCTCCATTAGTCCTGGCACCAGTGAAAATTTAAATCAAAAGAGCGAGGGGCTGTGACTCCCTTAGCCCAGGGCTTGTGGCCTCCCTCTAAGCCGTGGGTGTCCTCTGCATTCCAGCCCCAGCTCCAACCTGGGGATTCAAACCGGGCTCTCCCGGGCCCTGGGCGAGTGCCCCAGCTGCCGGGCAAAGGATTGAGTGCCCCAGCTCCTGTTTTGCCAGTCTGGGCTGGCCAATGGAAACGTTTCGTCCTGATGACGCCGAAACGAACCCTTTTGACCTGCCTGGAGACGCCCGTTCTCGGTTTGACTGAGTCAGTTCCAGAATCGCTCCAAATCCGTGAAACGTTTCAGGCGACCGGAATCCACATTCTTCAGCAGAAGCCTTGGCCCCAACATTTCCCCCCTCCCTGCCGCTCTCGTTATGATGCAATCGATAACTACAGGACCGTGTGGTCACTCTGCTCCCCACCGGACCTGGGGCTCATTCATTGCACAGGGTGGACACTTGCGAGGGCAACCTTAATGCTGCTTTTGCCAAACTGTCTTGAGTGCTTAACTTTGAGACCTGAGTGACATTCCCATAATGTAGATATTTTTTTGGGGGTGTGTGTAATTTCCTAGTTTTTTTTTTAAGCAGGAAAAACCAAAGTGTGGGACTCTGTAATGCACGTTCTCCAGCACTGGCTGCAGGATTTGAACCCAGGACCTATACCACTGACGCACAGAACCCTGCCGCTTGAGGTAAGGATTAATTGCACTCGTGGCAGCAGGAGTAGATGGAAGGTGCCATGGGAGGGTTTCCATGTGGCTAGAGGGATGGGGCCAGGGCTAGTTGTTTTTTTTTTTTGTTCCCTCCCCACAAGGCCCTAGGCAGGCTCTGTGGGTGCAGTGCTTTGGGCATCCTCCTTGCTGCCTCTGGGTGCCAGGGAAGAGCTAGCCACCTCCACCCCCATGAAACACTTCTGCTGCTCTGCCCGGAGCATGCCTCTCTAGCCCTGCAGACAAAGAATCCAGGGGTCTAGACCCCAGCCCGGAGTAGGGCTGGGTCCCTTCCCCTGCACCCCAGCCTCCACGGCACTCAGCCCCCTGCCTATGGGGGACTAGTCCGTCTTCCCCCAGTCTCTGGGAACGGTTGGAACCGGCAGCTGGCTGGGTGTGATTGCTGCCAATCTCCTGCTGCTGCAGGTTGCCCAAGGGCCACTGGCCTAGCTGTGAGACCTCCTTATGGTGGGCAGGGGGCAGTGCTGAGCCATGGGGAGAGGAGGCGTGAGGAGGGCACCTGTCAAAAGGAGGAGGCGGGCACAGGCCGGATGGGAAGTTGGTTGTGAGCCGGAGCTGGGGTGGGAAGTGCCCCCCCACCAGTGCAGATCAGATTTCCATCCCCAGATCCTGGCATGCTCATCCCTTGCCCCCTGACCCCTCTGCTGCCAGCATCCGGGGGGGCATTTCCCCAGGGCAGCAGCTGACGTCAACAACCCTAAACTGCCCCCATTGCAAGCCCCAGTGTAGGGGGCGTGCCGGGGGGTGGGGGCAGGAGGGAACGCTCCGTACGCTGCTACCGAGATTTCAGGCTAGGGCACCCTGGGGAGCAGTCTGATTTCCACCGGGATCTGCTTCACCCCCAAGTTCAGCCAGGGCCCAGGCTGTCTTCAAGCTCCTGCCCCACCCCTGCAGTGCCTCCTTAAGGCTCAGCACAAAAACCTTGCCCCGCACCCGCCTCTGTCCCGAGACAGGAGCATCTCTCTCTCTCTCTCTCTGCTGGCTGGAACGGGCAGCCCTGGGAGCAGCGTGGGTACCCCCTTAACGGCTGCTCTCTTCCCTCCTCTGCCCAGCAGATCTAGCGCAAGGCAAGGCCACGGCCCCGCTGGCGAAGCGAGGGGCTGGCCGGCAGGGCTGGAAAGAGGAGCCCGGGAGGGAAGGCGAAGGCACTCCGCTGCCCGAGGACCTATCCAAGCCATTCTCTCCCCGCTGGATCGTTCAGGTTCCGTCTCCTGCTTTGACCTGGAAGGAGAGAGGCCAAGAAAGCTCTGGGCTCGTCACTCAACAAAGGACTCTTTGTTACAGCCTCCTCCAAGGAAACCAGACCCCCTCCTCCCCCCATCCGTGGGGCGGAAAGCGATCCGGACGGGGCTGCCGGCTTGGCTGTGCCCTCTCTCTCCTTCCGCCGGCGCTGGGGTTCTGCTCTATGTGGGCCAGTCTCTTCCGCAGCCTGCCTCCATGATGCTGCCCTTCTTCCTGGCTCTCCCGCTTTGGGTCCTAGCGGCAGGAGCCACCAAGGCCTGCCCGCACCTGTGCGTCTGCTACGAATCCTCGGATTTCGTGGACTGTCGTGGCCGGCGCCTGGCCCACGTCCCCCGCAGCATCCCGTCCAGCACGTGGCTCCTGGATCTGAGGCACAACCACCTGACCAGCCTTGAGGCAGGCTCCTTCGACGCCCTGTGGTCTATGAAGATCTTGCTCCTGGCCCACAACTCCGTCAGCCAGCTCTGGCCCAAGGCCTTCACGGGCCTGGGCTTCCTGGAGAAGATGGACCTCAGCCACAACCTCCTGGCCCAGCTGCCTGCTGACTTCTCCGATGATCTGGCCTCCCTGAAGGAGCTCAAGGCGGCCTACAACCGGCTGTCGGCCGTGGGCTATGAGAGCCTGCAGCATCTGGAGAGCCTGGAGAAGCTGGACCTGAGCTACAACCAAGTGGCTTCCATTGAGAAGGGGGCCTTTCGGGGCCTGTCCAGGCTCCGGTACCTCTACCTCCAGTCCAACCGTCTGGGGGTTGTTCACAACGGCTTCTTCTCCATGCTCCAAAACCTGGAAGTCCTCTTCCTTGGCACCAACAACATCAGCGCCATCGAGCTGGAGGCCTTCACCTCCCTGCACAGCGTGAACCTCCTGGCCTTGACCGGCAACCAGCTCATCCACCTCAAATTCAAGACCATCCTGAACATCCAGACACCTAGCACCCACCTCCAGCTCGCCGGCAACCCCTGGGCCTGTGACTGTGACCTCCAGCGGGTCTTCAGCAAGATCCTGAGCGTCCGCCACCTCCACGTGGAAGACTACTCCAATATCACCTGTGCCAGTCCCTGGCAGCTGGCCGGCTTGCCTCTGGTTTCTGTGGACGCCCAGCTGTGCGTGGCCGAGACGGCCACTGTCCTGGTGATCACGGTCACCGTCCTGGTGACGGTCATCGCTGCCATCGTCATGGCGGAGAGGAACAGGAAGAAGAGGCAGGAGAAGAACTGGAACGAGTTGGACGGCCCCTTCGACCTGCAGGAGAAGTGAGATGAGGGGTGGGAAAGCCGGCGCCTGGTGCGTGAGAAGCAGCCGGGTCCTTTGCCGCGGCTTTTGAGCTCTCCTGGATCTGCGCTGACGGGCCCTATTCCCAGCTCCCCGGGACCCAAGCCCAGATGCCTGGTGTGGGGACGGTTTATCCAGCGCCGCCCTGCCCAGAGCCGCGGCTGCTGCACTGACCGCAGGGGCCTCCCACTTGGTCCCGAAACGTGCACCTGGACATGAGGGAAATGATTTCCCTGCCCCCCATCCCCACAAATTGTCCCCTCTCAAAGGGCAGGGGCTGAGAGCTGGGCCAGGTCCCTTCCTTTCACCGGCTCATCGCCACGCCAACGGCAGCCCTGCCGCGCCCCTGCACCTGTCTCCCCTCCCCGGCCTTCAAACCCTCCCTCGGGCACCCCCACCCCCACACGCTGCCTTTTAATAGCTGCCCTCAGTGACGCCTCTCCTGCCCCCTGCTGGCCTATGGGGGGATTGCACAGATGTAGCTGACTAGAACGTGGTGAAGCGGGGGAGGGAGGGAATCTCATCCCCTCCCCGCCCCCCCCCCCCCCGACTACGCTGGCTCCACAGGGCTGATGGGAGGGAAAAGGGAACGGTGCTCTGGTTTTGCCCCTCAACTCAGCAGTTCTGGCTCCGTGAGGCCTCGCAGCCCTCCCCTACGAGGCAGGGATTACCCCTGCCTTACAACTGGGGAAACTGAGGCACGGCACCTTGGTCAAGGTCAGCGCAGCGATCTGGGAATAGAACTCGGGGGTACTGACGCTCGATCCCGCCGTTCTCAGTCCCCCGCACTCTGCGCCGAGCTGGCCCGTTGCCGTGTGGGGGGCAGTGTTAAAGCGCTGCCTTGTGGGAAGCGCTGGTTCAAGGGCGGCTGGGGCTTCCCTTGGCTTCTCCCCCTGGAGGCCAGGTGTGATGAAGTGGGACTGTTCTTAATGGTTCCTCTGAATAGTGTGGGGGTGCCTCAGTTTCCCCTAGGCAGTTCTTAAGTATCTAGGGGGTGGGGTAAGGGTGTATGATCATTGCAGAGCCCTAGAGGGCAGGTGTGTGCAGGGGTCTGGACACAGAGAATAGCCGACACCCTGTTTCCTGGCACCTGATGGGCTGGGCCCTTCCCCCCTGCAAGGTGAGAGCTAAAGGGTTGGAGAACAAAGGAATCCGGTGGGAAAGGGACAAAGCCCAGAGGAGGAGGGGGCTGGAGAGAGTTTCAGTTTGGGGCTGGCTGGAGACATGGAGTGAAGGGGCAGACGGGGTTGTCTGGCTCACTGCCCCCCAAAATGGACCCGGCTGAGGGGTCTTGTTCTCTGCACCTGCAAGCTCTGTTTTAGACCATGTTCCTGTCATCTAATAAACCTTCTGTTTTACTGGCTGGCTGAGAGTCACGTCTGACTGCGGAGTTGGGGAGCAGGACCCTCTGGCTTCCCCAGGAGCCCCGCCTGAGCGGACTCACTGTGGGAAGCGCACGGAGGGGCAGAGGATGCTGAATGCTCCGAGGTCAGACCCAGGAAGGTGGAAGTTGTGTGAGCTGTGTGTCCTGCAGACAGGCTGCTCCCAGAAAGGCGACTGCCCCAGAGTCCTGCCTGGCTTCATGGGGAGCAGTCCCAGAGCATCGCCCGGGGACCCCGTGACACCAGGGCAGTGGGTGGGGAGCTGCAAGGCAGAGCTGGTTGTTTGCTCTGCAAGTGAAACCTTGTGGGCTAGTGGGGGGCCCTTGACTCAGTGGCCGGAAGGAGCCATAAGGTTCCACCCACCTGCTCCACATCAATCCTGAGGCCAGGGCTGCCTGGGGGAAGCTTGCCTAGGAGCTCTGGCCTAGTTCTGACCCTCCCTTTGCACCTAAACCAACGCCCTGAAGAGCACAGAGGCCTCGGCAGCAGGGTACTGGCTGTGGTCGCAGGGTGCTGTCCAGAGCCTCTGGCTAGCCCTCAGCCCTCCTCCCAGCTGGCCCAGCGGTGCTGTGAACCATGCTCCAAGCCACAGGGCCCTGGCTGCGCATTCACCCCCTCGGCCCAGTCCCGGACCCAGCCGCACAGCTCAGCAAAAGGCAGCAGCTCTGGATTAACCAGTGCATTACAAATCCTCCTGCCGGAGGGCGAGTGGCTGGAGAGCGGGGCCGCGTCCAGCCCCGCCAGGAGGCCCGAGTGCCTCTTGGAGGGAGAAGGAGAGTGGGGATTAGGTCAGGTCAGGTCGTGTGTTTGGTGTCACAGATGAGCCAGGCAGCTCTCCTGGGGGCCAGGAGATTTTACGATTTGTGGGGCATGAACCTCTCGGCTTGATCTGGCAGGGAATGTGGGAGCAACAGGACAGCTGGAGGGCGGGGGGCAGACTAGGGATTGTGACACCTGAGCACGTTCAGTGGTTCTGTTCCAGCTAAGGCCCTGATCCTAATGAGGAAGGGCTGTGCGTCTTACAGGATCAGGCCCTGAATCACCTCCCCGCTCAGGCTCCTGCTAAACAGTCCTGCAGCCAGAGAGCAGTGCTGTGTTTTGAGCCGGTCCCAAAGCTCATGTCTGCCAGCAGCTCTTCGGGCTGGGGCAAATCCCCTGTGGAGTCCTCTACTGGGAAACCTTTGTGTCAAGGGTTTCCTGGCTGCTAAGATAATTAACGATGCTCTTCCCAATGGTAGCCTTGTACAGCCGCCAGGCTGCATAATCCTGTCGTGGAAAAGAAATAAAATCTGGTTTTCCTGGGTGCGTGTGTGTTGTTTACTGTGTGTATTGCTCCCAAGGCGCTGGAGCAGGGCTCCCTCATTCTGTGTGTACAGCACAGCGAGACCGCCCCTGCCCCAGGGAGCTTCCGGGCCCAGTGACGCTGGTTGGCAGCGTTTTCCACTGGTCTCTCCAAACTCTCTCCCCTCTTCTAATGTCTCGGTGCTAATTAAAGGGCCAGGCAGGTCTTGTTTCCTGAATCCAGGGCCAGTAGGGGATAGTGAGATACAGTGAAATGATGGCTGGGCCAAATGTGCCTCTTGGTTCCCCACCAGTGTAGTAAGCATGCCGGTGGTGAACTGAGACTCTAGAAACCTGGGTTCTGTTTCTTGCTCTACTTCTGACCTATGGGGTCACTTTCCCTCTCTTGCTCAGTTTCCACATCTGTAAAATGGGGATAATGGCCCTGGCTTCCTTTCTAAACGGCTGTGAGCCCTATTAATGGAGCGGTCTAAGTATTGTTATTTGAGCACCTCTTAAGGGGTTTTGGATTTATCTCCACCGTGCCCAGGTGAAATCTTATCCCCATTTTACAGACAGGAAGCTGAAGGCTAGGGCCACATTTTCCGACGTGCTCAACAGGATGGCTGTTGGACGCACATGTCCCCAGGGCTCTGGGCGTCTAAAAACCTGACCCCAGTTCTGGGTGGTGACCGCTTGAAAGCCGGACCAAGGTCATGCTGGCAATTTGTGACCCAGCTGGGATGCGATCCCAGATTTTTCCAGCCACTCCACAAGCCCAGCCTTCCTCTTGCATGTCCCTCTCCGATTCGCTCCTGGTGGGGCGCAGACTGAATGCCCTGCACAGGGTATTATGCACACAACCCCCCTAATGCCGACGGGCATGGCAGCGCCTGGGTCTAGGCTGAGAACTGGTAAGACGCACACGGAATGAGTTCAAGTACAATTCAAAGCTAGGCAACCCTAATTCTCTAAACCTACCTGCCCTTTGAAAATGTCCTGGCCAGAGCTTGGGCCGTAAGAGCGGGCGCCGTATGGAGGCGGTGGGGGACTCTACTCGTTAGCAGGGAGAGTATTGAACTCAGCCGAACTACTCCTGCGTGTAAAGTTACACGCCTGCGGACGAGCGCTTGCGGTTCAGGCGAAGAGGAGAATTTTGCTCATTGGCTGGAACCCCGTCAACTTGTTTAAGGCCCAGAAGGCGTTGGGGGACAGGCCACATTTTCACAAGTGCTCAGCCCCCCATTTGGGCAACAAGGTAAGTAGCTGGGTTTTTCCAAACAGCTGTACGTGTTGGGTGCTGGGCTGCTTGGAAAACCCAGCTGTAAGCATCGCTTCTGCAAATCTAATACTTATCTAGGTGCCCGTGTGAGGGCTGTCATATGTACCAGCACCAGGGGGGCTGAACCAGGACCTTCAGAGCTAAAAGTGGGAGCTGGTACAGCTGGAGGTAGGTTTGATAATTGATCCCTGTAACGGCCTTGTTCTCTGTGGGTCAGCACAGAGCGGGATCTGTAATGCACATACATGGGTGCTGAGCCGCTGGAAACCTGGCTGTTAGTCAAATAGCAGTGAAGCCAGTTACGAGAGTGGGGGAAATCTGGCCCATCACAAGTCCAGGGCCCAGACTGAAATGCCCTTGAACAGAAGATCATTGGTCCCCCATCCCTCTACCATCTCATCCCCAATCTAAGTGAGCTCAGGTATTATCCGCTGACATCGCAGCCAGCTCTGCGTCCTAAAGCTGGATTTACTGCATTTGCAGAAAACACACACTAAGGGCAGGAAGCCAGCATCCCATAATCCCACATTTTTAATTAATCCCCCCATCACGCTGGAATTCACCAGCTGTAGGAGCAAAATGTAAGGTGTTCTTGGCAGGCCTGAGCTCTCTGTAGGTCCGTCCGGGGTCCCCCAGCCAGCGAAGGGAGAAAGAGGTGAATTCTCCCACGGAACCATCTACACCGATGGGCAAAGCTGCAGGCTGGCACCTGAAGGCCCAGGGCCAGGGTTTATTGACGGATTATTAGCTAGAAATATGGCAAGCACTCCCAGGGCAGCACTGAAGGACGGGGAGAGGAGCGTGACAGCAGGGTGGGGATCGACCCAGCCGTGACTCCTGGAGTCTAATCCCAGTTTGTGGAAGGGGCTGGGGTTTAGGAGCTGAGGGTGAGGGTGAGGGGATTGGGAGTCAGGACCCCTGGGTTCTGTCCCCTCTTGTGGGAGGGGAGCAGTGGTTGGAGGAAGGACTAAGCCAGGACCCCTGGGTTTGATCCCAGCTCTTGGAAGGGAATGGGTCGGGGAGGGGATTGGGAGTCAGGACTCCTGGGTTCTGTCCCCTCTTGTGGGAGGGGAGCAGTGGTTGGAGGAAGGACTAAGCCAGGACCCCTGGGTTTGATCCCAGCTCTTGGAAGGGAATGAGGCGGGGAGAGAATTGGGAATCAGGACTCCTGGGTTCTGTTGCCAGCCCTTAGCAGGGAATAGGGAGGTGCATGCATTGGGCAGGGGGTTTGGGAGTCAGGACTCCTGGGTTCTGTTGCCAGCCCTTAGCAGGGAATAGGGAGGTGCATGCATTGGGCAGGGGGTTTGGGAGTCAGGACTCCTGGGTTCTCTTGCCAGCCCTTAGCAGGGAAAGGGGTACAGGGTTGGAACCGGGAGGTGGTGGGAGGCAGGACTCCTGGGTTCTGTTCCCAGCAGGGGGAGGGGAGGAGCAGATCTCCCGGGTTCTCTCTCCCTCGAAGCAGCTGGCTGGTGTGGGCGAGGGGGCTGCCCTTGCCCTGGTCGGGCCCTGTAGTGTCCCGCAGTGCTGGGGGGGAGGGGCGGGGGACATCGACTCCAGCCCACCTCCGCACCTCCCAGGGGAACCTCCCGTGGCCGGAACCCCCGTGCTGGCAGGGCGCGTTTCCGGCCGGGCAGGTGTGGGCACGGACGCGAGCGGAAGCGCGCTGCCGGACCGGCCGGGCTGCCCCGCACTAAGATGGCGGCGGCCGGGGCTCGGCGGCGGCGGTTGCTGCGGCTGCTGATGCAGCTCGGCTCGGTGCTGCTCACGCGCTTCCCCTTCTGGAACTGCCTCAGCGCCCTCATGCTCTTCGCCGAGCGGGCCGACGCCCGCAGGTGGGCGGGGCCGGGGGCGTCAGGCGGGATGGGGGCGGGGCCAGGAGGGATGGGGGAGGAGTTGGGGGTGGGGGAGGAGCCAGGAAGGATGCGGGAGGGGCAGGGAAGGAGTCGGGGGTGGGGAGGAGCCAGGAGGGATGGGGGAGGAGTTGGGGGGTGAGGTGGAGTCAGGAAGGATGGGGGAGGGGCAGGGAAGGAGTCGGGGGTGGGGAGGAGCCAGGAGGGGTGGGGGAGGAGTTGGGGGGTGAGGTGGAGTCAGGAAGGATGGGGGAGGGGCAGGGAAGGAGTCGGGGGTGGGGTGGAGTTAGGAGGGATGGGGGAGGGGCCAGGAGGGATGGGGGAGGGGCAGGGAAGGAGTCGGGGGTGGGGAGGAGCCAGGAGGGATGGGGGAGGGGCAGGGAAGGAGTCGGGGGTGGGGTGGAGTTAGGAGGGATGGGGGAGGGGGAGGGGCAGGGGAGCAGTCAGGAGGGATGGGGGAGGAGTTGGGGAGGGGCAGGGGTGGGGAGGAGCCAGAAGGGAAGGAGTCGGGGGTGAGGTGGAGTCGGGGGTGGGGAGGAGGCCGTAGACTTTAGGATCGATGGAGTCAGGGTCATGGGTGGGGGAGGAGGAGAGGGTTCGGGATGGGGGTGGGAGTGAGGATAGCTGGGGAGGGGGGCATTGGGGTCATGGGGAAGGGCAGGGTTAAAGGTAGGGTGAGAATTGATCCCCGAAAGGCCAGCAGCTGGCTGGGCTACACGCTGTTCCTAGGCATGGTCTGGTTAATGGCCTTGCATCTGCTGGTGCTAAAAGAACATCAAGGCTCTGCCTTAAGCCCAGGGACTCTAGCTCAGGCTCTAAATCCTTCCTTACCGTACCTACCTCACGGTGCTTCGCTATTGCTTATGTGAGGGGCTAGACTCTTCCTGGTTAGGGTTGCCAGGTGCCCGGTTTTCTAAAGTTCAGTGACTGCGAGGTGGGGGGAAGTGCCTGGTCATTAACCCAGCCCCTGCTTAGCTGGGGGCTGCCTCCTACCTGCCCGCAGGCTCCTTGTTAGCCTGCAGCAGCTCCTGTCCCAGCCCTGGATCAGCAGAGGGAGCCCGGGTGGTGGTGGGGAGAAAAGTGGGGTGGATCCAGCCAGCAAGGAAGGGAGAGGCGTGTGTGATGGGGTGGACCCTTGGGGGAAGAGGTGGAGAAGGGGGTGGGAACTCAAGGGAAGAGGTGGAGCAGGGGTGGGGCCTTAGGGGAAAAAGTCAGGGCAGGGCCCATTACCAGCAATTAGAAAGGTGGCCACCCTATTTGTATTGCAATACCCAGATGCAGCTAATGCTGGAGTGGAAACCCTGTAGCCCTGCATGTGCCTTTGGGGAGTTAGAGGTGGAGCCTTTCTGATGGCACTGGTGTGGTGCTGGGTCACCCAGAGAGGCACTGTGAATGGCTTTGAGCTTATTTTCAGAACACGTGGAACAGCAAGCTTGGATAATTTGAGTGGCCTCCCTTCCAATTCATGGTAGGCATTAGGGAAGGCAGTGTTGCCTAGTGGATAGATCCCTGGACTAGGGCTCAGGAGATGTGAGTTCTATTCCTGGCTCTGCCACTGGCCTGCTGGGTGACCTTGAGTATTTTGCTTATCATCATTACTCATGTTTATTATGGTAGTGCCTATGGGTCAACCAAGATGGGCCTCTATTGTGCTAGGCGCTGTACAAATACAATAATAGACCTTGCCCTGGAGAACTTATATTTTATTTTTTGGGTGGATTTGTTTCTCCTCTCTGCGCTTCAGTTTCCCCCTCTGTAATATGGAGATAATGATACTGATCTCCTTTGGAAAGTGCTTTGAGATCTATGGAAGAAAAGAGCTATATAAGAGCATGGGATTATTATATTATTGTTAGAGAAGGCTGCAGTTGAGGCATGCTGATGGGGTGACGTGGGGAAACTTGCCTTGCCACTATTTGATCTGTACATACTCCAGGAGAAATACAGGACCTCCCTGTCCGGGGCTGTCAGTGGGACATTTATCCACAGGCTAATGTGAGAGAGACAGCTCAGGTCTCTAATATCTCCAGCCTGAGAGCAGAGTTCTCCCTAAGGCAGTGCCCAAACACAGTTGAGCACCCTGGGCTCACATACGGACGGAGGGTTGTGGCTGCTTTGTCCTGCTTACGTGGTATGACTTGATTCCTCAAATGTCCAACTGGATTGAAGCTCCTTCCTTGTCTCCCCATAGGAAACCCGACATCCCCGTCCCTTATCTGTACTTGGACATGGGGGCAGCGGTGTTGTGTGCCAGCTTCATGTCCTTCGGGGTGAAGCGCAGGTGGTTTGCACTGGGAGCTGCTCTTCAGCTGGCTGTCAGCACGTACGTGGCGTATATCGGGGGCTATGTGCACTACGGTGACTGGTTGAAGGTGAGGTGTTCGTCGGAATTCCCTGGATGGCTGATCAGCTAGGGGGCAGCTGCCTCTCGTCTGTCCCCATGCCAGCCTCGCTTAGTAACTCTGGAGTGTTTGGCCTATCTGAAATGAGTGTACAGTCCAGGCCCCCAACATCCAAGTGAAGCTTTCATCATCATTGAGCCTCCTTGTTGGCTCTTCCAGCAGGGAGGGCAAAGAATTAAGAGGCCGTAGAGACCGAAGTGCTCCCTTGCTCCTTGAGATCAGGACGGTGTAAGCCCTGCTAATGCCTGGGTTGCATCTGCTTTGTGAATAGAAGAAGGCTTCAGTCTCCATGTTGTTATTTCAGTGAGCGCAAGAATTATCCCCATCACCCTTTTCTTCCCCTCCACTTCTGCCCCCATTTTGATCCTGCTAGTCCGCTATCTCGTGGCCAAAGCAGCTGCTTCAGTGAGATTGCATAGTGCACCTAACTACAAGCCTACATGCTTTCTTCCTGACCTCAGCTGATGATCAGCTTGTGCCCTGAAATGTGAAGATGAGAGGTCTGTATCCAGTGTAATGCCCCTGCAGATGCTGTTTTCATGTATCTAAATGCCTCGTTCTTTTACTTCTTTTAAGTTTATGGGGCTCCTTTTCATTTCCCAGTCACTAACTGATACACACACTGTGTGATTCCCCCTGCAGGTGAGGATGTACTCACGAACCATAGCTATCATTGGGGGGTTCCTGATCTTGGCGAGTGGGGCTGGTGAGATCTATCGTCAGAAGCCACGGAGCAGGTCCCTGCAGTCCACTGGGCAGGTCTTCCTCGGCATCTACCTCATCTGCGTGGTGTGTACCCAGCGGGGCAGGAGCTGGCTGGTGCCACGGTGGACTTAGCTCAGAGCTGGCTTCCATGCACAGCTCTGCCTTTGCTAGCCAGCATGCATTGGCTTGCATTGGAATCACCAGAGCGGGGGGACTAAGTGGGGTGATCAGAAAGAAACTGGGATTTAGCACTTTGCATGTGGCTGTAGCTGCAATTGGGAAAGTGTGGGTGTTGGAGCAGCTTGTGTCACAACTGGGGGGAGATCAGACAAGGCCTCTGGCCTCTTTGCTTGTTAGCAGAGGCAATATGGATATTTACAATTTGCACATCTGTTGCTGTTCTTTCTTGTCGGCAGGCCCTTCAGAGCTGGGGGGATTCTCTGTGGGGCACAGGTGGCCACTTAGGGTGTCCCTTGGACTAGAAGGGGCTGTTGCCAGAGAAACACCCCAGCTGCCATGGTTACTGCCCAACCCTGACCTGCTTGCTCTGCCTGTGGACTTTTTTGCTACTCCCTACTTTTGTTCATTTAGGTGCAGCAAGGCGCCTTTGGGTGTCACACTGGTTCTAGAATTCTTTGCACTAGCTGCCAACTGCACCTCCTTTGGACACCCCTGCAGCCTACTGCAAAGGATTCTGGGGTGTTTAGAAAGCCACAGACTGGACAGAAACAGAGGCCGTGGATTGGCTCTGTGGGAGGAGCATCAGCTTTCATGATCCCTAAGAACAGCCCTGCAGGGTTGAGGAGGCAGAGAAATGGAGATAGTATTTTGGCACCAGTTATGCCCTTAGTCTTTGTGGTTATTGTCTGATTGAGTAGCAGGCACTATTCCTTCCTGCTGCGGCTGTGTTTAATCAGAACCCCCAGCATGACAGCAGGGGGCTCTGTGCCACCGCCTTTCAGAAAGGGGATGTAAAACTGGCATTCTGATCCCATGGTGCTTTGTGCAAAAGTCAGCTATTAACGTTAGTCTCCTGGCCCAATTCCAGGCTGATGATTAAACTATAATGAGATCCAATGGTTAGAAGTTGAAGCTAGATACATTCAGACTAGTAATAAACTGGCAAATCTCGAGTAGAAGTTGGGAGGTTATTTTACCTTGGTATTTGGCACTGGTGTGACCACTGCTGGAATCCTGTGCCCAGTTCTGTTGCCCGCAATTCAGGAAGGATGTTGATAAATTGGAGAGGGGTCAGAGAAGAGCCACAAGACGAATTAAAGGGTTAGAAAACCTGCCTGATGGTGAGAGACTCAAGGAGCTCAGTCTGTTTAGCTTAACAAAGAGAAGATTAAGGGGGTACCTGACTACAGTCTGGAAGTACCTACAAGGGGAACAAACACTTGATAATGGGCTCTTCAGTCTAGCAGACAAAGATCTACAAGAGCCAGTTTCTGGAAGTTGAAGCTGGACAAATTCAGACTGGAAATAAGGCATGAATTTTTAACAGTGAGGGTAATTAACCACTGGAACAATTTGCTGAGGGTTGTGGAGGATTCTCCATCGCTAGAAAATTTTTAAATCGAGGTTGGCTGTTTTTCGAAAAGATCCACTCTAGTTCAACCACAAGCAGGCTTGAAGCAGGAATTAATTCCGGGAAGTCCTGATATGCTATGCCGGAGCTCGGATTAGATGATCATAATGGTCCCTTTTGGCCTATACTCTATGAATTGCATTGTGCTTCCTTCAGTTTCAGTTGGTCTCCTGCACCCCTAAACTGCTGGGTAGTAATTGGGTGCATGCAGTTAAGCAGCTGCCATTGCGCACACAATCCCCAAAGCCTTTTGGGATGAAAGGCTGTGGATACATCTACACTGCATTTGGGAGATGTGATTGCACTACATGTAGACATCCCTGAGCTAGCTTTAGTAACGACAGCAGTGAAGCTGCAGCAACATAGAATCGTAGAACTGGACGAGACCTCGAGAGGTCATCTAGTCCAGTCCCCTGCACTCAAGGCAGGACTAAGTATTATCTAGACCATCCCTGACAGGGGTTTGTCCAACCTGCTCTTAAATATCCCCAATGATGGAGATTCCACAACCTCCCTAGGCAATTTATTCCAGTGCTTCGCCACCCTGACAGTTAGGAAGTTTTTCCTAATGTCCAACCTAAACCGCCCTTGCTGTAATTTAAGCCCCTTGCTTCTTGTCCTATCCTCAGAGGCTAAGAACAACAATTTTTCTCCCTCCTCCTTGTATATACTTGAAAACTGTTATCATGTCCCCTCTCAGTCTTCTCCAGACTAAACAAACCCAATTTTTTCAATCTTCCCTCATAGGTCATGTTTTCTAGACCTTTAATAATTTTTGTTGCTCTTTTCTGGACTTTCTCCAATCTCTCCACATCTTTCCTGAAATGTGGCGCCCAGAACTGGACACAGTACTCCAGCTGAGGTCTAATCAGCGTGGAGTAGAGCAGAATTACTTCTCGTGTCTTGCTTACAACACTCCTGCTAATACATCCCAGAATGATATTTGCTTTTTTTGCAACAGTGCTACACTGTTGACTCATATTTAGCTTGTGATCCACTATGATCCCTTTCCTAGTACTCCTGCCTAGGCAGTCATTTCCCATTTTGTATGTGTGCCACTGGGCGGGGTGGGGAGGGAGTTTGGAATATGTACCCATGGTCCTGGCTGGACGGGGCTAGATCAAAGCTAGCTTGGATATGTCTAACTGTGCTGCAGTCACCTGACTGCAGTACAGACATATTCAGAGTATATGAATTTGCTCCTATCTCTTGGCTTACTGTTCCACTGCACCCTACAGGCCTATTCCCTCCAGCACAGCAAAGAGGATCGTCTGGCTTACCTCAACCACATCCTAGGTGGGGAGATCACCCTGCAGCTACTCTTCATCCTCTATGGGGTGCTGGCCCTGTCATTCCTGTCCGGCTATTACATCAGCACAGCCGCCCAGATCCTCTCGGTGATCCTGCCCCTGGTCATCCTGTTCATTGATGGGAACCTCGGCTACTGGCATGACTCCCGGCGCGTCGAGTTCTGGAACCAGATGAAACTCATCGGGCAGAACGTTGGTATCTTCGGGGCTATCATCATCTTGGCCACGGATGGTTGAGATAGGACATGTGGGGGCGGATAGGACAGGCTTGGGGGAGGGCTCTGCAGTTTGGGGAAGGGGATGGGATTAGGTTTTTTTAAAATCACCATTATTTATTCTTTTTTTACTACTTTAAAAAAATTCCTATTTGATTTTTTCCCACTGACGGGCCAGGGGACTCAGCGGCTGCCTCCTTCTCGAGCACGTTAGTCCTTCATCGCACTTTGACAGGTGTTTTAAGCACAGCCCTATAGAACCTCACTCTTCTGCCTCTGTGTAGCAGCAAAGGGGAGGGGTCCTCCCGGACACTGTAGAACAGCTGCCCACAGGGTCAGACTAGCTCCATGAGTGGTATGAGGAGCATAATTCCTCTGCTGAAAGGAGGAGTGGATCCTGGAAGCTTTGGAGTCCCTCTGGAGAGCCAGATGATTGGTTACTGGAAAGAAGCCAATGTTGAACTGAATGGGGGACTTCAACGCTGCCCCTTCATAGTCTTTGGTGAATTCTGCATATTGGTTGCAATGAGTGGGGTGTGTGGGGATCATTGTGTGTGGTGGGTGGGGAGAACGGTAATAATAAGCTAGCTCTTATTTAGCACTTTGCATCAGTAGATCTCAAAGCGCTTTACAAAGGAGGTCAATGTCATTATCCCCATTGTACAGATGGGGAAACCAAGGCACTGAGCGGGGACATGACTTGCCCAAGATCACCCAGTGGGCCAGTGGCCAAGCCAGAGTACCCTTACTCCATTATCAGGGGGTAGCCGTATTAGTCTGTATCCACAAAAACAAGGAGTCCGGTGGCACCTTAAGGAGTCATTAGTTACTCCATTACTTAAGCAATTTCATGTGGTTACAAAGAAACCCTGCTCCCCGAAAGGATGCAGTGCTGTGGAGAGGAGCGATTTCAAAGGGGAACAACCCTCAATGCTCTTGAGAGGGAGAAGGAAGCTGCTCCAGAGATGAGAAGGGAATAATTTTGCCTCTCCTCCTGCTCTGTGTGCATACGTCCATGCTGTCTCCAGTCCATCATTGGAGCATGCACGTGAATCCGTTGTGCACTGGCTTGTCTCCTAGCACAGCCCAATGGAGGGAGCAGATGGACGCTGCTTTACAACCGGACAATCCTGCCTGCCAAAGCCTGGGGGAAAGAACAGCTTCATAGAGAGGGGAGCTGCTACCCGTCCCCCTAAGAGAGGTGGGATTTCCAGAGTGCTGGGGTGGAGTGACTGAGTGAGGAAGGGAAGCTTGAAAGGGGAGAAAAGTCCAGTTCCCAACCCCCCATTTCCACGTCTTACAACCCTGGTTAGTAACTGTCAGTCAGGGGCAGGTTCGGAGACTACGCTCCATGTTATAAGGTCACATGCTGCCTTTGCCCCATGAGGGCCTCCTGCCACCAGATTTGGTTTGTCTTTTGTTGCAAGGCCAGCTGCATGCCGGATCTCTCTAGCTTCAGTGCCGTGCCCGCCTAAGGAGAGCTCTTAAACACGGGCATTGTCTCAACTGCCTAGCTCAAGCCTTCCACTTTGTCCTGCTTTTGAGTCTTCCCTGTTTTCTAAACCACTTTCCCCATCATGTATTTCTGATGATTAAATGAGAAAAGGCTTTTAACTCCATTCCTTGAGTTTTATTTCTTAACGGACGTTGTTTGGCTTTAATCAAGGTGGTACTTCTCTGGTCCCCATTACTGTTATCTGAGCACCTCACAAGCTTTACTATGTTCATCCCACACACCCCTGCTGAGCCATGTCTATTAATCCTATGTTACGGATGGGGAACTGAGACTCAAAGGCCTAAAGTAACCCTTGGTGTCCATGGCTGTGCAGGTAACAGACCTTGAGTCTTCCGAATCCAGGCTTGTGCCCTAACTACTGGGCCATCCTTCCTGTCTTCCCCCGAATCACAGGCATGTGAACGGAGGAAACTTCAGCTGCGTTTCCACTCCAGAGACAGAACGTCAGATCTTACTTAAGCCACCAACTTACTTAAGGTGGCAAGAGAGACATATAGGCCAGAATTTTTTAACAAAGTTAGGCACCTAAATAAGCAGGCTGACTTTGAGAGGTGTCGGGCATCAGTGGAATACCTAGTACCTCCCAGATACTTATTCATTTGTCCTCCACCACCCCTCTGAGGCACGGCCATGTTGTCATCCCCATTGTACAGATGGGGAACTGAGGATGAACTGCCTTGCCCAAAGTCATGCAAGAAATCTGTGGCAGAGCTGGGAACCAAGTCCAGGTCTTGAGTCCTGCTGCCCAGCTCCTCTCCTATCTGAACAACGTCTCCCATCTTCCGCTTCACATGTACGTTGCTTTTAGCTTGTGCCTAACAAGTTGAAGCTATAGTGCCTGTATATTTCCTCTCGGGCTTACTGGTGCTCACGGTGGGTAGCGCTGGCATTTTAAGAGTTCATTGCAGGTTCCTGGCACTTAACCAGACAGGTTCTCCTTTAACCCTGCCACAGGCGATGCTAGTGCTTAAAGAGATCATCTCAGACTTACTTCTCTTGCTCGTTACTGGCTGACTAGCAAGAGTTCACAGTAGATTCATGGCAAATATCTAGCAATTTGACATTTAAATATTTCACTGCCAGGGATGCTGCACGAGTAAGTCTGTGATCTGGGTAGCATTTTCAAAAGTGTCCAGGGGACTTAGGAACCTGTTTCCATTTGCAAAAGTTGCTCAGGAGCCTAAATCCCCCTGACAATAAGACTTAGGCTTTGAAATGGGCCATAGGCTGCTAAGTCACTTAGGCCCAGATTTGGAAAAGTATTTAGGCATTGCGGTGCTCAGTGAAACCTAATTGATTTAGGAACCGACATCTCATTTTCAAAAGGGATTTAAGCACTTAGGTGCCAAAATCCCATTGACAGTCAATAGGATTTAGGCTCTTAAAATGAGGTTTAGGTTCCTAAATCAGTTAGGTGTCACAATGCTGAGTGCATCAATGCCTAAATACTTTTACAAATATGGGCCTTTGTCACTTCATAGAAGATCAGGGTTGGAAGGAACCTCAGGAGGTCATCTAGTTCAACCCCCTGCTCAAAGCAGGACCAATCCCCAACTAAATCAGTTGTCAACTTCTGACAATTTTACCCCCTGTTTACATGTGGGGTTTTCAAAGGGGCTAGAGGCATTAGCTGGAATTTCACTGGTGGTTTGGTGTCTGTGTCCCTTTGGCCGCTCTGAAGTTCCCAGCTGACATTTGTCAATCAGTTTTGGTGCCCAGTAGCCTTAGGCACTGGTTAAGGAGAAATTAATAAGACCCTAACATCATACTAAAGAAAGGTGAGACACCTTGAAAAAGAAGCCAAAAATCACATTAAAAGTTGATGCTTTCCAGCTACTCTTGTTGTCTGTTTTCTGCTATACACATTGTATGGAAAACTCCACACCCAGGCTGTTGGCTCCTATAAATACAAGCTTGTGTGTGACTCCTACTTACTGTTCCACAGGATTGTAAGGAAAGATGTCGCTGCTCTTTTTACACGTTCGTTAATGGAGCCTTGTTGGTCCCATTTTATAGGTCGGGAAGGTGAGGCACAGAGAGGGGAAGTGACCTTCCCACGGTGAGTCAGTGGCAGAGATGAGACTTGAACCCAAGAGTCCCGACCCCCTCGCTCTAACTTCTCTTGGCAACAGTCTGCACAACGCAGGCTTCCCTAGCACTTTATTAGGGAAAAGCTGGGTGCTGAATTGGCCAAGAGGGTTCTTCGTGCCAATTATTTCTCTGGGAAGGTCCATGCAGCTCCATGCATGGCTGGCCATTCTGTTTCTTCTTATCCAGTCTTGATGTACAAAAGCCTGACTCCTCCCAAGCCCGACCTGCTCCGCACTCACTCTGACCTAGTAAGATTGCCCTATGGTTTGCAAAATGAGTCTGGAATGGATTTTGCGTGGTTTACCAGCTCATAGGAATCCCGGATGTCGGACAGTCCAAACCAGAAGAAGATCCACTGGTGGTTGGTGAAGCTTCCGTCACTGTGCTTGAAATACCTGACGGAAACAAAACAAACGCTTAGTCCCAGAGCAATATCTGTATCCCACAGAGCAACAGGAGCGTCCGGTGATACCATTACAGGGATAATACTGGGTCAGACTTGCCACCCACTGTATCTACCTGGGCACTCAGAGCATCTGAGTCCCTCCTAGACATCCGTGATTGTATCCTTGCAGCCCCTCTGTAAGTGGCATAGTAGTGGTAATTCTGTCTTACAGAGGGGGAGGTCCAGAGTGAGTGGGAGGAGGGGACAGGTCAGCGTTAAGGGGCATTGGCAGGGTGGCATGGGAAACCTAGGCCTGGTGTAGTAGGGGGTGCTTTGCATCAGAGTACAGCTGGACCAGCGGAGTGGTGGAAGGGCCCAGCCCTGGTGTAGCAGGGGTGTTACAGTCAGGAGTGAGAGGCATTGGCAGAGCTGGGTGTGGGGACCCCAGCGCTGGAATAGCAGGAGGCTGCAGGGCAGGGTTGTGGGGCGTTGGCAGAGCTGGGTGTGGGGAGGCCAGGGCTGGAATAGCAGGGGGCTGCAGGGCAGGGTTGTGGGGCGTTGGCAGAGCTGGGTATGGGGACCCTAGGGCTGGAATAGCAGGGGGCTGCAGGGCAGGGTTGTGGGGCGTTGGCAGAGCTGGGTGTGGGGACCCTAGGGCTGGAATAGCAGGAGGCTGCAGGGCAGGGTTGTGGGGCGTTGGCAGAGCTGGGTATGGGGACCCTAGGGCTGGAATAGCAGGGGGCTGCAGGGCAGGGTTGTGGGGCGTTGGCAGAGCTGGGTGTGGGGACCCTAGGGCTGGAATAGCAGGGGGCTGCAGGGCAGGGTTGTGGGGCGTTGGCAGAGCTGGGTATGGGGACCCTAGGGCTGGAATAGCAGGGGGCTGCAGGGCAGGGTTGTGGGGCGTTGGCAGAGCTGGGTGTGGGGACCCTAGGGCTGGAATAGCAGGAGGCTGCAGGGCAGGGTTGTGGGGCGTTGGCAGAGCTGGGTATGGGGACCCTAGGGCTGGAATAGCAGGAGGCTGCAGGGCAGGGTTGTGGGGCGTTGGCAGAGCTGGGTGTGGGGACCCTAGGGCTGGAATAGCAGGAGGCTGCAGGGCAGGGTTGTGGGGCGTTGGCAGAGCTGGGTGTGGGGACCCTAGGGCTGGAATAGCAGGGGGCTGCAGAGCAGGGTTGTGGGGCGTTGGCAGAGCTGGGTATGGGGACCCTAGGGCTGGAATAGCAGGAGGCTGCAGGGCAGGGTTGTGGGGCGTTGGCAGAGCTGGGTGTGGGGACCCTAGGGCTGGAATAGCAGGGGGCTGCAGAGCAGGGTTGTGGGGCGTTGGCAGAGCTGGGTATGGGGACCCTAGGGCTGGAATAGCAGGGGGCTGCAGGGCAGGGTTGTGGGGCGTTGGCAGAGCTGTGTGCTGGGGAGCCCAGGGCTCGAATAGCAGGAGAACCATTAGTGTGTTTAAAACTTGAGCCCAGAACAGATGTGCTTCTGTGTCGGTGTCCACCAGGAGGGTGGCATTCTCAATGGAAATGCTGCTCTGCTCAGTTCCCCTTTCCACTTACCAGGGGTTAATGGGGTTGGTGACGCGAGACCTCCAGAAGAGGGTCCTGAGGTCCTGCCGTATGCACTCCCACAGCATCTGGCCGGAGCCTTGGCTTTTCTTGGTGGAGCTGACCACAAACTTGTCCAAGTACGGCATGCCGCCCAGGACCGGCTCCTTTGTGATGATGGCTGCTGCGTTGTAGCTGGGTGACAAAGGGCAGGGTGAGCGGGCCTGGGAGCGGCACAAACAGACTCTGCGTGGCAGGGAAGGCTTCCAAGAGGTAGGGAGGAGATTTTGCACCTTCTGTTCTCCCTCCCTCACTCCCCTGGGCCCACGCAGCTGCGACTAGGGTTACCCCAGCTCTCCGCTTGCAGTAGCTCATAGGCACTACAGGAAATAACCACTTTGTGCCTGGCTTTCGAGTGGCCCCAAGGTTCAGAGGCTCTGGGGTTTGGGTCTGTACTCTACAACAGGAGCCAGCCGGGAAGGCTGTTACTTGCCTTTCGTAGGCCCATCTCATGCTGCATGAGAGGGTAGAGGCCCTAGCTGGCCCCGTGGTGTGAGGTGCTGCCCGTAGGTAGAGACAATCCCTGCCCCCAAGAGTCTCCTGTCTAAACAGATCAGGCAGAGAAAGGGGGGCAGGGAAGGTTTTCAGACCTCTGGGATACAAGACAATCCCCAGAACTAACGGCCTTCAGCCAGATGCTAGGGCCACTCTGCACCCCAGGGGCTGCCCCTAGAAGTGGCTGATTAGGGATCTCTCCCCTTCTTAAACAGCCCTCTGCCTGCCTGCTCCTAGAGCTCCTGGGCCCAGCACAGACGTGCAGGGGGCCTCCTTACCCCTCTGAGAAGTAGATCGAGTGCAGCCTGGGCCGTATGGAAGCCAGATAGTCCCCTCGGAGGGTCTTCCCGAAGGAGGTGTTGATCAAGGAGACCAGGCGCTGCTGGTCCAGCTCCTCCAGCCTCTCGGCCCGCAGCATACGCTCGGCGTTCCTGAACAGGGTCCCCGAGCCTGGAGCCAAAGGGAAGAGCGAGGGCGTTGCTCACTCGGACGGTCTCCCGCAGAGCAACAGCGCTCTGATTCCTGCTCCATTCGCCAGCCGCGCCGGTGCTAATTCTCCAGCCGAGCTCAGCTCCCCAGTCCCGCCCGGAGATAGCGAGGCAGGGCTGAGCCCGTCGGGGCAGGGGCAGGGGCAGGCCCCAGCGGCCACACGCACCTTTGTTGCTGAAGATCTCGGAGAGCAGCGTGCCGGCAGAGGTGATGACGGCGGAGGCCTCGTAGGGCAAGCGGCTCAGCAGGTCGACGATCACCCTGACCTGCTGCTGCTCCTTGTGGCCCACCCACTGGGCTTTGGTCACTAGGTCCAGGTCGGCGGGCAGGTTCACGTTCCCCAGCACCTGCACGGCCAGGAGGGGGCTCAGCAAGGAGATGGGCGATGGCTCCATGGGTTAGGCCCTCCTGGCCCGTCCCCTGCTCCGGGCCGGCTGCCTCCAGGAAGGCCTGGAATGGGCCCAGCCCAGCTGCTGAACCCACGTGGAGGACACTTAACGCAGGCATGGGGCATGGTGGGGAAGGTTGGCTCTCACTCTGCCGTGGTCAGCCCAGTAGAGGGGTGCAGTGCAGGGGGCTGCTTTGACCGTCTCCCAGCTGATAGGCAAATCCCAGCAGCAGCCTTAGGCCTCTGTGGGCCCCCTAAGGTCCCTCCCCATGTGTATGTGCCTGTCCTCCAGCCTCTCCCCATTCGTGTACCACGCTCCTCAGCTCCGTCTCGTGGCTTCCCGGCCCGTGCAGGGGAGGGGCTTACCAGGAGCTGGGGAGGGGTGAAGGGAAGGCGGGCAGGGGGGGCCAGCAGGCAGGAGGACGTCGGTGGGTGGGAGGGAAGCAGGGCACCGGAAGTGGCGGGATGGGAACCCATGGCCGGGCAACAGAGGGTGCATGAGCCGGCGTCTCCCGTGCCAGGCCCTGCGCTGCCCTTACCCACCTTCTGCCCAGAGTTCCTGATCCCCCCGGTCATGTTGAGGAAGATGATCTTAGTGGGCAGCAGTGCCCTGGAGATGGCGGTGGTGACCTCGACGGAGTCCAGCAGCAGGCACTGGCGGCTGTGGGTCTCCCCGACGGGGCAGATGATGGGGATGTTCCCCATCTCCAGGCACCACTGCAGCAGGTCGCTGTCCACGGAGATCCCGCTGGGAGCGGAGAGAGAGAGGCGTTAATGGGGGCCAGCGGTCGGGTACGGAGAGCCAGGGCTGCAGGCTCAGCGGCTGACCTGGAGTGGGCGGCCGACTGCTCCGCTCCTAGGACGGCGCCGGCCCCGAAGAAGGGCATCGTCGCAGCGGCATTCTGGCGCAGGGCATCCGTCAGGGCCTTGCAGTTCTGGGTCAGCAGCGCCTTGGCATCCCGGAAGGTGAGGGTGTCGCTCAGGGAGCTCCGGGATGGCAGCCCCAGCACCAGCAGGGGCTTCATGTCCATGCGCTGCAGGAAGGCCAAGCTGAAGGCCAGGCTGGTCACGGTCTCCTTGCAGCGGGAGACAGCCTCATCCACCTGCCCCCGGGAGAGCAAGGGAGCCGCGTGTCAGGGCCCCCAGGAGGCTGGGCGGGCGCCGCCCTGGGCCCCGAACACCTTGGGGTGGACGCTGCCGGATGGGCAGCCCTGGCTCCGCGTTAGCCCGTGGCAGAGCCGCTCCTATTGCAACTGCGAGCGCCTGCCGGCGCTGGGTGGCTGTGAGCTTGGGGCCTGGCAGGGCCGGTGCAGAGCCCTGGGGTGGGGGGCCATGTGGCTGGGGACATTGGGGCCCTGCTGCAGCCCAAAATTCCCCTCCCTGCCTCTCCCAATAGACTGTTCTCTCCCCTCCCCCACTACAGCTGTCACCCTCCCCTCCCAAGGACAGCTGTTACCCGGCCCCTCCCCACTATAACTGTTGCCCCTCCCAGCCCCTCCCCACTACAGCTGTTGCCCCTCCCTTCCCCACAACAGCTATCACCCCCTCCCCTTCCCTCCCCCATCAACCCATCCCCACCCCAGTCCCTGTAAGGCTTGGTGCCCTTTGTCCCTAGCAGAGACTGTTATCAGCAGCCCTTATCTGGACCCTTGCTATCAGCCACAGCTGGGCTGAATGTTTCCGAGGACTTGTGCCCTCTCCCTGGCCAGTGCTTGGCTAAAGACAGCTGCCGCCCCCCAGGTGTGGGTGGGGTGGGAAGGGAGGAAGTGGTGGGACCACTCTGGGCACTGCTGGCCTGGCTGGGCCATTACCCCTCTGACCCTGCGTGCCCATCAGCCAGCTCAGACCATCAGTCCCTACAGCCCAATGTGCTCCCCCCTGTGATGCCGGAGCAGACAAATGGGCCCATCTGGGCTGGCGCCTGCAGACGGGGCCGCATGCAGAGCCCCCTGGCCATGCCGCCATGTACTACGTAGGAGCCGGAGGGGGTCATGCCGGCTGCTTCCTGGGAGTTGAGCGGGGCAAACCCCCGACCCCGCTCCCCGGCAGGAGCTGAGGGCCAGATTAAATGGTTTGAGGGGCCAGGTGCGGCCCATGGGCCACAGCTTGCCCACCCCTGCTCGATAATATCCTGAGGCAGTGAGTCCCACAGGTTAATCCCATGTTGCTTCCAACTCTTATTTCCTTGCCTCTCGTTTGACTTGGCTGCCTTTTTAATCCCGGCTCCCCTTTTAGTTAGCCCTGCAGCTCCTCCCCATGTGTCCCTCCAAGCTCCCCGTGTCCCCTCTCTGCAGCCCCATCCCCAGCATCTCCCAGCCGTCCACCCCTGCTGCCCCCTCTCTGCACCCCCCTGGGCTTTGGGGCCATACCCGTCCCCTGCTTGCCCCACCCACAGGGTCCGATGCCCGACTCCCACTCTGCATCCCCCTGTCCTCCTGGGCCGTGCCCACCCCACCTAGCTGTGGGTCCAGTGTCCCCGGCTGTGCCTGCCCCCCCACCCCACGGCCGTCCGGCCCAGCCGTGGGTCCAGTGCCCCTGGCTCTACCCCCCCCCCCCCCACGGCCGTCCGGCCCAGCTGTGGGTCCGGCGCCCCCCTTACCTCGATGACGGCGAAGGGGCGGCCGCCGGCCTGGCCGAGCGCCTGGAACTTGGCCAGCCAGTGGCCCGCCTCGCTGGGGCCGCCGCCGCACTCCCGGAGAAAGGCCTGGATGTCCCGCCGCACCACGGGGGCGGGCACGGCCCCGGCCCCGGCCAGCTCCACCCGGGCGCCCGCCAGCCCCCCGGGGCTCTCCCGCCGCCGGCCGCCCAGGCGCTGGGGGCCGCGGCCGCCCAGCACCCGCGGGACGGGCGCGCAGAGCAGGCGGCCGGCCGAGGCCGCCGCGGAGCCGGCGCTGAGCGAGCCCATGGCGGCGCGGCGGGCAGGCTGCAGTGGGGCCAGCCCCGGGCCAGGGCGACACCCTGGGGCCTCCCCCGGTCCCCGCCCCCTCACTCCAGGCCCCTCCAAGCAAATCAGCGGCCGGCTGCCGAGGTGCCTCCCCGCCGGGGCGCTGGCCCCTGCCCGGCACGGGGCTGTGCAAACAGCGGCTTGTGCAAGCCCAGCGCGTGCTGCGGGGCCCGGGCCGGGAGCCGGAGCCAGGTGCTCGGCGGGTTGGGACGTCCCGCTCCCTGCAGGGATCAGAGGCTCCCTCCCCCGGAGCTTGGGCCAGCTCCCACCTGCTAAGCCTGGCCGGGCGCTTTCCCTGCTTCTACCCCCGGCTGGGCTGCTGCGCCATCCTCGCCCACTGGGTGCCTGACCTGAGAGTAATCCTGGGGCCAGCTTGGCAGAGGGTGCCCGACCTGGGGGCTGCGATGACAGCCGTGTGCGTGGGGTTCGCAGGCCGCAGGTCTCTCCAGTTGGGCCCCCCCCCCCAATCAGTGGCTGCTGTTGAAAATGACGGTTTAAGGCCATAATGAGTGGGTGGGAGCTCGGCACCGAAATACCTTTGTGGATCTGGGCTTGAATCAGTAACCTGCGCAAGGAGTCAGTAGCAGAACAGGAGAATGGAACCCAGGAGTCCGGGCTCCCAGTCCGCCTGCTCTAACCACTAGACCCTATTCTTTCCCACAGCGAGGAACAGAGCCCAGGAGTCCTGCTCCCAGTCCGCCTGCTCTAACCACTAGTCCCTATTCTCTCCCACAGCGAGGAACAGAGCCCAGGAGTCCTGCTCCCAGTCCGCCTGCTCTGACCACTAGACCCTGTTCTCTCCCACAGCAAGGAACAGAGCCCAGGAATCCTGCTCCCAGTCCGCCTGCTCTAACCACTAGACCCTATTCTCTCCCACAGCGAGGAACAGAGCCCAGGAGTCCTGCTCCCAGTCCGCCTGCTCTAACCACTAGTCCCTATTCTCTCCCACAGCGAAGAACAGAGCCCAGGAGTCCTGCTCCCAGTCCGCCTGCTCTGACCACTAGACCCTATTCTCTCCCACAGCAAGGAACAGAGCCCAGGAGTCCTGCTCCCAGTCCGCCTGCTCTAACCACTAGTCCCTATTCTCTCCCAAAGTGAGGAACAGAGCCCAGGAGTCCTGCTCCCAGTCCGCCTGCTCTAACCACTAGTCCCTATTCTCTCCCACAGCGAGGAACAGAGCCCAGGAGTCCTGCTCCCAGTCCGCCTGCTCTGACCACTAGACCCTATTCTCTCCCACAGCAAGGAACAGAGCCCAGGAGTCCTGCTCCCAGTCCGCCTGCTCTAACCACTAGTCCCTATTCTCTCCCAAAGTGAGGAACAGAGCCCAGGAGTCCTGCTCCCAGTCCGCCTGCTCTAATCACTAGTCCCTATTCTCTCCCACAGCGAGGAACAGAGCCCAGGAGTCCTGCTCCCAGTCCGCCTGCTCTAACCACTAGACCCTGTTCTCTCCCACAGTGAGGAACAGAGCCCAGGAGTCCTGCTGCCAGTCCACCTGCTCTAACCACTAGACCCTATTCTCTCCCACAGCGAGGAAGAGAGCCCAGGAATCCTGCTCCCAGTCCGCCTGCTCTGACCACTAGACCCTATTCTCTCCCACAGTGAGGAACAGAGCCCAGGAGTCCTGCTCCCAGTCCGCCTGCTCTGACCACTAGACCCTATTCTCTCCCACAGCGAGGAAGAGAGCCCAGGAATCCTGCTCCCAGTCCGCCTGCTCTGACCACTAGACCCTATTCTCTCCCACAGCAAGGAACAGAGCCCAGGAGTCCTGCTCCCAGGCCGCCTGCTCTAACCACTAGTCCCTATTCTCTCCCACTTAGCAGTTCTGATTCCCAGTCCTGCTCTAAATGTTGGACCCTCTCTTTCCCCGGACCTTGGAATAGGGTCCAATGGTTAGAGCGCAACTGGGCGTCAGGACCCAGCCCTTTGCTGTGACCAGACTGGTGAAGCGGTAAGGAACATGAGCAGCAGCAAAGACCGTTGTGGGGGGGAATGTGCCAGTTACTGTCGGGGTGTGTGTGTGTTATAAATGGTAGCGCGTAGTCTTAGAAACAGCGGTAGACAGGGATGCATGAGACTGATTCTCATGCAAATGCTCCTGGAAGCTTTGATAAATGGTCTTATAACAATCGTGGCTGGTAATTAGTGATAATTGGAGTCTGTCCGGGTGAACCTGAGTAAGTGAAGCCGTTTGTCATACACATTGAAAAGGATTGAAATCACTTCCCTCTGCTGCCTTTCTGCAGTTGTTCCATGGTGAAGTGTAGTCGTGAGAAAGCGAGCGTGCTGCATTGCTGAGAGACAAGTGGGGTGGAGTTTTGGGTCTGCCCGTCTGTCTTTCTTCCATCCCAACAGAGCCGGGGGGGTAGGCATTTGCAGCAAACCAGAAAAAGAAAAAGGTCACAGCCATTTTACAGAGCTTTGCCAACTGTCCATGTCGTAAGAGAGAGATTCCCCCCCGACAATACTGTGAATGCTTTTCAGCAGATCTTGTCTACTTCACTCATTATGGGAAACTGAGGTACAAAGCAGTGTTCTCAGGGCGTCTTGGTAGCAAAGTCAGGAACAGAACCCAGGAGTCCGGAAGCCAAGTCCTGTGTTGTCTCCTTTAATATCCCTCCCCTCCCAACTTCTCTAATCCCTCTACCTTTTAGGTGTCTAACTATTGCCGATGTCTATGTCGTAGGTCACCCAGACGTTCTGGGCTCATTGCAGGGATTTCTGGGTGAGGAGGATCTCTGACCTGTTAGTCAGGAGTCCCATCCAGCCTTGGAGTCTATGCATGTATTTCACTCTCTGGAGCACCCAAAGGGGCTCACCAGACCGTTGATGGGCCCATAGTATGAGAAGCTCTGGACTAAGCCAGAAGCCCTGTGTGGGACGCAGCTCCTGATACGTTCTCACTTTGTGTCTTATCAGAATGACCTGCCAAGGCCTTTTAGCTACGTGATGATATCTTCGTGCCCGAAAGCTGTGAGTTGGGGTCAGCGTTGTGTACCTGGAACAGCATATCAGAGCCAGGGCCAGCTTTCTGTTGACTTCCCAGGGTTCGCACTTGGGTGGCTGGGAGAGGGATGTGGTGGGTGCGTTCTGCTGTCATTTCTCAAGAGCTGATGTAAATGTAAGAGCAGCAAGGCAGCGGATTGTGCCCCGGAGAGAGTGGAGAACTTCAAAGAGAGCTGCTCTGTAGAGATGGGCTGTTGATAGATAGGAGAAAGCAAGCAGTCAAGGGCTTCGGAGGGTGGGGGGAAATGGATCAATGTTGGGGGGAGGGATAGCTCAGTGGTTTGAGCATTGGCCTGTTAAACCCAGGGTTGTGAGTTCAATCCTTGAGGGGGCCATTTAGAGATGTGGGGCAAAAACTGGGGATTGGTCCAGCTTTGAGCAGGGGGTTGGACTAGATGACCTCCTGAGGTCCCTTCCGACCCTGATATTCTATGATTCTAACATCCAATTCCCATAGCAGCCACCTTCCTGCAGAGATTCAGGCCTGCTCTATGCCTTTTTTATATGGGCGTAACTAGGTCGGTAAGGGAGGTGACTTTTTCCGATGGCTAGGAGCCCCTCCCTGGATCCAGGACCCGCTGGTGCTCGGCACTGTACAGACAGAATGAAAAGATGGTGTCTGTCCCAGGGGGTTTCCAACTGATGTGTAACACTGTACCCCAGGTGGGCTGTCAGCAGTGGGGATTGAGATACGGCTGTAGCAGGCTTATCAATCTCTGTGGGGCCCAGCCGCCGCCAGAGAGGGACCGAGTGACACACCACACTGGCATTTTTTCCCACTGCATGCATCCGATGAAGTGAGCTGTAGCTCACGAAAGCTTATGCTCTAATAAATTTGTTAGTCTCTAAGGTGCCACAAATCCTCTGGTTCTTTTTACGGATACAGACTAGCACGGCTGCTACTCTGAAACCACACTGGCATGGATTACGTGGAGACAAGAGACAAATGGATTCAGACACAAGGAATCAATGAGCCAATATAGTTCTCTAATAACAGGAGGCCCAGCTGTCAGGCTGGGAAGTCTCTGTTGAGGAGGGAAGATCAGCTGATGGGGATCCCTTAGATATCTGAAGGTTTCTGGGGTCCCCTAGAGAAGAACCTCTCTTTTTTTCCTGGAAATCATTTTCAGAAATAAAACTAGTCAGTTTTCTGTAACAATTGTTCAGTGTCTGGGATTTTTCACCCATTGAAAAGCTGAAAAAAATTGATTGACAATGCAAGTTTCCTGGGGCAAGGTTTGGTTCTGATGTAAAGTTCGTTTTGCATCGAAACGATGTTTGGATGGAAACGTCCTGCCCAACTCTAATCGCCAGGGTCACTTTTGGCCCGTGTGCGGCCTCTGCCCCCTTTTATTTCGAACTGCCATCACGTGCCGGGAGATCACCTCCAGTAGGGGAAGCCCAAAGAGCAGCCAGTGAGTAGAGGGGATTATAGTCAAATGATCACAGAATTATAGATGTGGGGCTGGAAGGGACCTTGAGAAGTCATTTAGTCCAGTCCCCTATGCTGAGGCAGGGCCAAGTAACCCCAGATCATCCCTGACAGGCGTTTGTCCAGCCTCTTCTTCCAAACCTCCAGGAATGGGGATTCCACAACCTCCCTTGGAAGCCTATTTCGGAGCTTAACTGCCCTGAGAGTTGGAAAACTTTTCTTTATATCTAATCGAAATCTCCCTGGCTGCAGATCAAGCCCAATTCTTCTTGTCCAACCTTCAGTGGCCATGGAGAACAATTGTTCGGTGTCCTCTTTCTAACAGCCCTGAACATATTTGCAGATTGTTATCAGGTCTCCCTCAGTCTTCTTTTCTGCAGATGAAATATGCCAATATTTTTTACCCTTTCCTGATAGGTCAGGTTTTCTAAACCTTTGATCACTTTTGCGGGTCTCCTCTGAACTCTCTCTAGTTTGTTCACAGCTTTCCCGAACTGTGGTGCCCATCTGGGCCTTACTAGCGCTGAGCAGAGCGGGACAGGTACCTTCCCCTGTCTTGCATACGGCACTGCAGTTAATACAGCCCGGAATGATATTAGTCTTTTTCACAACTGCATCACATTGTTGCTTCATATTCAATTTGTGATCCACTATAACCCCTGATCTTTTTCAGCAGGCTAGTCCCCATCTTGTAGTTGCATGTCTGTTTTTTTCCTTCCTAAGTGAAGTACTTTGAACTTATCTTTATTAAATTTAGTCTTGCTGGAATTCAGACCGATTCTCCAATTTGTCCAGGTGGTTTTGCATTCGAATCCTGTCCTCCAAAGTGCTGGCAACCCCTCCCAGCCTGGTGTCATCTGCAAATGTTATAAGCATCCTCTCCACTCCGTTCTCCATGTCATTAATGAAAATATTGACTAGTACTGGACCCAGGACTGACGCCTGCGGGCCCTCACTGATTAGCTTGAAAGCTGTTCTCGTCCCTTCACCCCCTGTGGGGCTGGATGAGATGTGTCAGGGCTCTGCTGTCCCCCATGCTCATGCCATGAGGTTTATTCCATACCCAAAAAAAAAAAAGACATTAAAACACTGGCACTATAATGATTCCTTGTGGCAATCGGCCTGCGTCGCCCTGCGCTGGCTTCCTGTTCTGTCCCACGCAGAGGAAAAGCTGCTGGTCTTTATAACCTCTGCTCCTTCCCAGACTTCTGTTCCAGACGTGAATTGCGCCCCTCGTGCTCCCTCTGCTCCACCAATGATCCATCTTTCACGCCAGGCCCTTCACCCTCCTGATCCCTCTTTGCCAGTTCCCCCCTTCTCTGCTGTTAAGTCTCCCCATAGCAGTGACCTCTGTGGTGCTCGCAAGACGTGAACTGAGTGTTCGGACCCGAGCCGGCTCTCACATGCAAGCCCAGTCACCCCCTCCTCGTTAAGGCTGGGTTATGGGAGGAGGGATAGCTTAGTGGTTTGAGCATTGGCCTGATAAACCCAGAGTTGTGAGCTCCATCCTTGAGGGGGCCATTTAGAGATCTGGGGCAAAAATTGGAGATTGGTCCTGCTTTGAGCAGGGGGTTGGACTAGATGACCTCCTGAGGTCCCTCCCAACCCTGATATGCTATGATTCTATGGGAGCGGGGGGGGAGCCTCTGCCTTTGTACGGCAGATAAAGGAGGACTTGAGCCTCCAGGGTGCTCAGCCAGGTGCCCCGATCTTCAAAAACACAGAACTCCCCCAAAGAGACCAAGGGCAAAGCTGCAGTAGGCGCTAGATGCTGTTCCTTGGCGAGTCGTGGTGCCAGGACACTGATGTCCTAGAAGAAGCGTGGCTCGAGGGGATACGCTGGGGCAGAATGGAGCTCGCAGGCAATCAGGTGTGTGGGGTGCCCTGTACTCCAGCCTTGCTCCATTGCCCGGCTGGGGGCCACGCCTCTGCCGGAAAGGCGCCAGGGCCGTGGGGGAAGCTCTCCTGGCCCCCTACGCCAACGTTCTGGGGTCTCCGGGACGCTCACGCCCTACTGATGGGTTTTGCGTTACTGAGCACTGCTCTTCAAGGCCGCATTATGCCCGGTGCTGCACCAACCCACGTGGGGAGACAGTCCCTGTGCCAAAGAGCTTCCGGGTTAAGCAGACCAAGGCAGGATTGCTGTCCCCATGTAACAGACGCAGAACTGAACGGTCACGCAGGGCGCCAACGGTGGAACTGAACCAACACCTGTTCGGCCCCTGTCCAGCGTCTTCACCGTCCCCTCGTCCGTCCTGGCCACACCTTTCATCAGGCCGGAACCTTTAACAGGGAAAAATGAAAAACCAGGCCAGAAAAGGGATAGATAACAAGAGAGAAAATATCCTAATGCCTCTCTATAAAACCTTGAATACGGCGTGCGTATCTGGTCGCCCCATCTCCAAAAAGATCTGTTGGACTTGCAAAAGGTACAGAGAAGGGCAACAAAAATGATTAGGGGTCTGGAGCAGCTTCCATATGAGGAGAGATTAATGAGACGGGGACTGTTTAGCTTGGAAAAGTGACAACTAAGGGGGAATATGACAGAGGTCTATACAATCTTGACTGGTGTGGAGAAAGTAAATAAGGACATGTTATTTACTCCTTTACATAACACGCGAACTAGGGCTCACCCAATGAAATTAACAGGCAGCAGGTTTAAAATAAACAGGGAGTATTTCTTCACAGGATGCACAGTCAACCTATGGAACTCGTTGCCAGGGGATGTTGTGAAGGCCAAAACTACAACCAGGTTCAGAAAAGAACGAGATAAGTTCATGGCTATTGGCCAAGATGGTCAGGGGTGCAACCCCACACTCTGGGTGTCTCTAGCCTCTGTTTGCCAGAAGCTGGGGATGGATCACTTGACGGTTGCCTGTTAGGTTCATTCCCTCTGGGCACCCGACATTGGCTGCTGTCGGAAGACAGGACACTGGGCTAGATGGACCTTTGGTCTGACCCAGTTCTTACATTCTTGGCTTGCAGGTCCTGAACACCCTGATGGATGGAGTTGGTGTCTGCCTGCTGCAAGGCTTGGTACTTTATAAGGCCCTAGTGACCTAGCTCAGGGCTGCACTTCCCATTGTCCTAGGGGTGATTGTCCCAGGTGCTGAGCACCCCTCCGAGGGGCTGAGTGCCTTCCAGGCATTCGATTGATCCCCATGTTAGCAGGGAGTGTGACTCCATCTGCCACGCACCAGGACTGTGGTTCTGTTCTTGAGCTAGCTGGTTCAGCCAGCATGCTTGTCCGCAAGGAGGTGTACCTCTTGTCCCAGGCCGGGTGTACACCAGCGCTTCCCCTTAATGGATGCACCTTGGCTGATTGCCGCTGGGTCATAGCTGGGATCGGACTCTTGCTTGACCTGGCAGCCAGGAGCTGTGATGCCCGGCAGATGGGTGGCACATCATAAGGCTCGGTGACATCTGGTAATGGATATTGGCACTAGAGGGCACCATTACCACGTCTCTTGCAGCCCGCCACATGTCCTGTGCAGTGGGTTTGCTGGCATTCCTTGAATTGATACCATGAGTTTAGCTGGGTAAATCTCCATTGACTACAAACCAAGAGAGACGGAGAAGGGACCTGGCCCTTCCCCCAAGCTGTTTGTTTGATAAGGAGCAATAAAAAGCCACTGGCAAACCATTCACGGGCAGCGGACACAGAAATCATTTAAGGGATAGGTTGGTAGCCTCACGGGGGCGCCGTGCATTGCCATGCAGGGAGAGCTGGGTTTGCGTTCTGGGCGCCCACGTCTGGAACGCCCCGATGGGGGCGCCGTGCATTGCCATGCAGGGAGAGCTGGGTTTGCGTTCTGGGCGCCCACGTCTGGAACGCCCCGATGGGGGCGCCGTGCATTGCCATGCAGGGAGAGCTGGGTTTGCGTTCTGGGCGCCCACGTCTGGAACGCCCTGATGGGGGCACCGTGCATTGCCATGCAGGGAGAGCTGGGTTTGCGTTCTGGGCGCCCACGTCTGGAACGCCCCGATGGGGGCGCCGTGCATTGCCATGCAGGGAGAGCTGGGTTTGCGTTCTGGGCGCCCACGTCTGGAACGCCCTGATGGGGGCACCGTGCATTGCCATGCAGGGAGAGCTGGGTTTGCGTTCTGGGCGCCCACGTCTGGAACGCCCCGATGGGGGCGCCGTGCGTTGCCATGCAGGGAGAGCTGGGTTTGCGTTCTGGGCGCCCACGTCTGGAACGCCTGATGGGGGCGCCGTGCATTGCCATGCAGGGAGAGCTGGGTTTGCGTTCTGGACGCCCACGTCTGGAACGCCCTGATGGATTAAGGTGCTACGGCTGGTTGATCGACTTTACGGGGAGGAGGCAGCCGGGTTCTTAGCCGGAGCGAGGAGTTAACAGTGGAACTCCAGCCAGAGAGAGGAGAGAGCCCCTGCTGTGTCCTTCGCCACCCTGCTCCCCCCGCAGGCAGAGTGGAGGTGCCTGCTCTCAAGGGGGATCTGGGAACAGGATGGGAGGCAGTATTGCCTAGCGGATAGAGCACTGGACTGGGATCAGGAGCCCTGGGTTGTGTTCCTGCTGGGTGGCCTTGGCCAACTCACTTCCCCTCTCTGTGCCTCAGTTTCCCCATCTGTGAAATGGGGATAATGATGCTGCCCTCCTCGGTAAAGCACTTTGAGATCTACAGGTGGAAAACACTACAGAAGAGCTAGGGATGGTGATGATTATTTGACCCTGTCATTCTCCAGCAGTAGCCGCCCTAGGTTCTGCAACATAGACAGGACTCAGCCTTTTTTACCACTATGTTAGCTAGTCCAGCTCTGAGCAGGATCAGACAACCCAGAGCCATGTCTGCTCTAGGCTCCCTGACGCTGCTACCACCAATGGACAATGAAGGCTCCTAGTTTTCCAAGCCGGCCAGGGCCATAGAGTCTGGAACTTCTCCCCAAGAAGTGGCCCATGCAGGTGAGAGCTGAGGCTGCAGGGGCAGGGGCTTGGGGTCCGTGTCTACTTCGGCTCATGCCATCCCTGCTCTGTGGCTAACTACAGGGCTTGGCAACGCACTTGATTCCCAAATCTCCCAGCTCTGGCAGTAAGGGGGCCGCTGGGAATGAACACGTCAGTTTCGCCTGGGCTGTAATTTTATTTATAACCAGTCTCAGGCATCAGCGTCTCTTCCCCAGAAATTAAGGGGGGGGCTTAGCTGTCTCGTCATGAGCAGTCCTGAGTCATCAGCGTGTGCCACTGAATTTCCCAGCCAGGGCAAATAGACAGGCGCCGAGGGGGCCCTTTGATTCACACTCAGCCCACTGATGTTATAGCGTGTTCTCTTCGGCGCTGGACCCGTCCCTGGCCCAGCGGACTTCCACCAGGCCAGTAAGTAACCTGACTTTTACAGATTGGTTCATTTCTTCCCTGGCAGGCCCACAACGAGCAGCTCCTCCATGGCTCATGCGTCACGCTGATGGTCAGTGAGTGCCGACAATGAACGGCTCATGGTGCCAGGTGCTCGGGTGAGGAGACTGGGCGTCTCTGCAATACCTTCCACCCGGGATCTCATGGCTCCTTACCGACATTGAGGAATGAATGAGCAGGCATGGATGCACTGTTGATCCTCGTGGCTGGAGGAACATGGGACTTGCCAGAGTGGCTCAGATCCCCAGGGCCATCTAGGTCAGGTTCCCGTCTCTGACTCCTCAGCACCGGGTTCTGACCCCAGATCTGCCTGCCGCTGGCCTGTTGAGTGACCCTGGGCAAAGTCACCGCTTCTCTGTGAGCCTCAGTTTCCCCTTCTGTTCAGGGGGACGATGAGCACGTGCATTCTGGTTTTAAACCCCCAAACCAAAAGGCTTGGCTCCGATTTAAAGGGGACTGGTGGGTGGAGGCAGCTGGACGAGTGGGACGCTCTTGGTCTCTGCCTGGCGAGTCCCGGGGCTGCGACCTGCAGCCACTTCAAATCCAATTTCCCTCTCCGCCGCGGGGCCAGGTGCGCTGCCGGCCCGTTGTCCCAGCAACAGGCTCGCCTCGGCTGCTGGAGACCAGCACGCGTCTGAGGGGAACAAGGGGCCCTTCCCGGCCCAGCGGACAGCCCAGTGGAGAGCAGCAGGAGCGCAGATGGCATTCCTCTGCTGCTAATTAGATGCTGTGGTAAATGGGGGCTGAGGGAGGGGAGGAAGGGGTATGGGATCAGGGCTGGAGGAAACAAGGGTAGAAATGGGGGCTGGGGGAGGGGAGGAAGGGGTATGGGATCAGGGCTGGAGGAAACGAGGGTAGATATGGGGGCAGGGCTGAGGTGTCCTGAGAAGGTTAATTGTCCACCAGCAGCTCAGCTGATGGTAAGGAACAGCTGAGGCGCCTGGTAGGCCCTGCTGCTCTGTAATTAACACGATCAGTGGGCTCACATCACCCCCTTGCTGCTGGCTTCAGCCTGCCCCACGGATGCGTGCCCTTTAACCTCCCCACGGCAGGAGAGCTGAGATTTGGGGCCTGAACTGGGGAGGAACGGGATCTCTTCCCTTGCAGAGGGCGCAGTGCTGGCTGCCCCTAAACCAGAACCTGGGGTCGGCCCTTCTTATTGTTTGTCTGGTGGGGAACTCAAGCATCGGGGGATGAAGGGACTTGCCCAAGGTCAGACAAAAAATCTGGGGCAGAGGCGGCTACATGTCTCCTGGGTCCCAGCTCAGTGTGTTAACTACAAGTCAGTGGAGCAGGGCTGGAGACCTGGGTTCAATTCCTGCTTTGGACAGCCCGCTGAGTGTGAGGGATGGAAACTGTGAGGTAAGAGCAAGGCGTGATTATGAATTGAAACCACGAAGGGCGTCGGGGCCAGTAAATGAACCACCCAGACTGGACTTAGCCCATGATATCAGACCGAGGAGCCTGGCTCCTGGGGGAAGCCCCCCGAGATCTTCCAGGGGTCAGGAGCTCATGTTTCAGGGGGTCTCTGAAGGGAGAGTGTTACCTACCAACTCCTCCATCCCCTTTCTAAGCGCTCTGTAGCCGTGTCCACATGCAGGCCATGGATGGATGGGGAGCAGCTGAGGCCCCTCATGCCAGTTGGGCATGTTCACTCTGGCATCACCAGCCTCGTGTTTGAGCCATGGGTCCCAGCTGCACTGAATGGGGCACATTGCAAGAGGCTGGGATACCTACCCCACACTTGGCATCCTGGGTAATTTTCCACCCAGGATGCCCCTAGAAGATCAGAGGGACTGGGGGAGAAAGGGCCGTATTGCCATCAGCCCTTTCCCCCGATCCCTGCTGGGGCTAACACCATGGCCAGCCAACTCTGGCAGGCACTCAAAAGGTCTCCCCTCCCAGGGCTGGCTCTGTGCCCTTTGCTTAGCTGAGGAGACATGACACAAGAACCAGGCCTGCATTTAGCTTGCTTCCTTCCCCGCCCCAGCCCCGGTGCACCTGGCTCCAGACTCTCCGTCCCTTGGCTCCCCGGGCCCCCTCCCCGGCCGGGCTCCCCCCTCCCAAAGGAAGCTGCAATGCACGAGAGGCCATTACAGCGGGGGAACAAACACAAGGATGGCACACAGCCGCTAAGTGGCTGCCTGTCACCCTGTGGCGCTGATAAGGGAAGCGGGGCTGGGGAGAAGGGTTTTAACGCAGCGCTCTCGGAAGCATCAGGCCATAAAGCTCCGTGGGTCCTTGTTTGCACAGCGGCTCCACTTAGCGTGAAGGGCTGGCTGGGAGCAGCCGAGTGGCCCAGAGTGCCCCTTGCCTGCAAGGTTGGTGGAAGAGGAGCACAAGATAGGGCAGCCCTAGTCTAGGGGTGGCACAAGCCACCCTCTGGCTTCAGTACCAACAGATAGACACATCTGGTCCACTGCTGGGCAAGGCTCCCTTCCTGGCCCCTTCGCTCCTGGGAGCACAGTGCTGGGACTCGGTTAGCAGGGTGGTTACTTCCTCCCCCAATCCCAGCCGTCCTATACAACTGGCAGCTCTCCCACTCGAGCACCTCCTTCCCAAGAATCTCCATGCACTTTGCAAACCATGCAGTGACCCCCCCGCATGCCTCTTATCCGCATTGTACAGATGGGGAAACTGAGGCACCCCAAGGGGAAGTGACTCGCCTGGGGTTGCACAGCAGGCTAGTGGCAAAGCAGGAGTGACTGGGTGACCTGCAGTGGCCTGAACTGTGCTGGATGATCTAACAGTCCCTTCTAGCCTGAAGCTCTGTGCAGCTGTGAAGACATCTGTGACTGCAGCAAAGAGAAACGGCCCTCGGTGGCAACAGGGCCTTGGCTCGGAGAGCAGCTGCTGGGCAAGTTCATAGCCCAGCTCCGGAAAGCAATGGAGACGGAGCTTAACCTTGTAAACTTGCTTCACAGCGGCTGGCCATGGGGCTGGGATTAGAGATGGGACCTGAGCCCAACCTTGGATTCAGAACCGCCCCAACCTTCCTGGTCCGGGCCAGAGCTTTCTGCCTGGCCCTCCTCTCTGCAAGGAACTTAACCAAACCCCCCCTCTCAACCAGGGGGCTGCAGAGGGCCAGTGTCACACCCAAAGTGGGTGACAGACGATGGTGGGACATGGGGGTGTAGCCAGAGCATCGCCAACTGATTCAGGGCATCCCCTTCCGTCTCTGTTACTATGGGATTATTGGTGATCCCCTCCGTCTCGTACAGGAGCCGGGTGGTAGCCCTTTACGTAGGTTGTGGGTCTAAGTGGTGTTCACTGGGTTCTGTTTTAGAAGTGGCCAGAGCAGGCCCCTGCTGCGCCCATGTGGCTACTTCTTATTGCTGTGTAAAGAGGAAAGGACCCAGCACCCTCCACCAGCAAACCCCAGGGCAGGGTGGCACAGTTAGCCACGGCCCCAGGTCTGACTCTCCCTGGGTGCCGTGGCGAGCTGGAAGAAGGAAGATAGCAGCCCGTGTGGGGCCAGAGAGAAGGGAAGAAGGGGCATAGGTGTGGGTGACAGGGAGGGTGTGTGTGTGAGGGGATAGGAACGAGCTGGCTTGTATTCTTCTTGTGCTGTTTGAAGTGATTTCCAATCAGGGTGAAGTGCAGCACGGCCCCAGGCTGGAAAGCAGAAGCCTGTGTCGAGTGCCCCAGCCACAGGTGATGCGGAGCGCAGGCTGCGGGCAGGGCCTAGATTGCAGACAGGGCCGGGGATCAGGTGCTGCAAACCATGGCCCCGCTCAGGGCGATGACCTGGCGAGACCAGGAGAGCGGGGTGCGTAGTTCTGGGGACGTGGCCAACTTGACATTCAGCTTCGTGCTCAGCAGAGCTATCAATCCCCCTGCTTCAGGGCATGAGCCAGCCACTCACTCAGGCAGGGGTCAGGAAGGGACTTCCCCAGGGCAGGCTACTCCATCCCTGAGCAATAGGGGAGAGAGGCCAGTGAACCCCGTTATACCCAGCTCTGGGATAGCACCTCCACCCCGTCCTCTGTGACCTCTTTGGGCCCCATCCAGAGAAGCTTTTCCATCCCACTCCGCGACCTTTGGAAAATTGCTTTTTACAGCCTCTCTGGTAAATGGCGCGGAAGCCAGCTCGGTCCCGTCACCGAAGCACCAGCTCGTGTCAACAGCGTTGGCTCCGGAGCCATGCGCGTGAGCTGGGGGGCGGGGGGGCTGAGTGCACTGCCTCTGCTTAGCCAGCCTTGCCTGTCGCCCGGCGTGCATTGAGATGGCTTGTCTGACGTTTGTAAGTCATTCGAGAGGATTAGGCCCGTCTCTGTGTCAACACAGGCCAGAGGCAGGGCCATGGGCCGTGCTATTTACACTGCCGGGGCTCTCAGGAAAGACGTGGCCTGGAGGGGATCAAAAAATCAATGTTAGCTTAGCCAAGCGGCAGGACGTTCGCTTTCCCGTCGCTGGGGGCCGGCCTGTGCCCTCGCCACCGATCTGTCTAAGCCGGCGCTTTCCTCCCGTCGGGAGCAAGGCCGAGCTGTGAACGAACCCCGTGTCCCTCTGCCCGGCCACGCTGCTGTCTCGGGGCCGAGTCTGACAGCCAGGGAGAGGGGCCGGGGGCCGGGTGTCACCCAGATGAGGTCTGAGCGTGGTTTGATTTGGGCACCTGGCTATGGGGCCCTCATCATCTTTCTGTCTCCCCATCCCCAGCTTGTTCCCCAGGTGCTGATTGGAGTCCCGCGGGCCCTCCAGGCAGGTCGGTCTAGGGCTAGGACCCTCTGTGGGCGCTGGCCAGGCCCAAGCAGGTGGCAAAGCCGTGCCCCCCTCGACCCCGCCCCCAGCTCACCTGCCGCAGGGGGTTCCTGCAGCTGCCCCCACCCCCACCCCCGGGGTGCCAGGCCTTCCAGAGCTCCCTCTGGGTTAGATTTTAATGGCCCCATCTGGTTGGTTTTGACACCATCCAGATTGCCATGGAGCTCAGTGGGAGCTATGGGCACCCGGCGCCTCTCAGGATCTGGCCCATTGGCTTTGACAGCATGGATTGGGGCCCCAGAAGGAGCTGAGGGCCCGGGGATGCTCAGGGCGAGGTACCCAGGCGGTGACACTCCATCTTTGTTAACCCCGCGTGGGTTTGGATCTGCTTCCAGGCGCCCAGCCCGGCGGGGCCAGCGGCTGCTTGATTTACCCGTTCCCCGTCTCGTTCGCCTCCTTCAGAGCCTGAGTCACCCTCGGTTAATCCCATCAGGGGCTTGTTAACCAGCGAGCCTGTCCCTCTGTGAAATTACCTCCTTCTGGAAATGTGCTGGTGGCTCCGGAGGTGCGGGGGGGACACAAGCGTCCGGGGCCGGGATGGGAAATCTCACCAGCGCCCCAGGAGGGCCACACACCACAAAGGTGGAGGAAGGCCCAGATCCCAGCTCAGGGCTGCACGGACCTGGGGCGCTGGTGTGGGCCTGTCTCTAGTATCGTGCTGAGATCTGGGAGGGAGCATGGCCCAGGCGCCGGAGACGTGGGTTCAATCCCAGCTCGGCCCCAGGCTCTGTGTGAATGTTACAGCCCGTGTGTTTGCCACGCTGGGCAGGTTGGTGTTGGAGGGGGGGTGAGGCACCCCCGGGGGCCCATGGGAGTCAAGCAAAGCGGGGACAAGCTGCCCTGGCTGGTGGGTGCTTGTAGGAGCCACATGAGGGGTGAGATGGAGTTCAGGGGGCTCCCCTGCACCCAAGTGCCGCCGGCAGAGGGGGCTGATTGTTTACTGATGGCTAATTACATGGAAAAACCTTGCAGTGCCCAAGGGCCGTCTCTTGCCCCCCAGAACCCACATCCCAGCTTGGGAGGGAAGGGACTCCAGGTCTGATCCTGCTCTAGCCCCTCTGCGCTCTCCAGTGGCTCCCACCTGGCTCCTCTCCCTCTGCATTCAGGCTCCCCTCTCCGTCCCCCGAGCCGCTGGGGGTTAGACACACGCTTGGCAGCTGGGGCCCCCTCCCAGCCAGCCCGGGGCCCTGGAAGTGAAGCCCACCCCGGGGAAGCCGTCCTGAGTCATGGGGCGAAGGTGGAGCGGCTCCCCGGGGGCTGGCAGTACTCAGTGGGTGTGCGAAGCCAGCAGGTGCGGGGGGGGGGGAGCGGAGTGAGTGGCTGAACGGTTGCCATCAATTCGGATTAAGGAGGTCAGGCTGAGACAGGGCCAAGCCTGCTGGAGCTCCCGTCTCTCTCCGGCACAGAAAGCCCCGGTGAGTCTGATCTGGGGGAGGAAAGCGCCTGCTTTGATGGAGACGCTGGTAAAGATCACGCAGCGTCAGGAAGCACCTCGCGGGGGGAGCCAGATAGTTTCGTTGTCTTCTCATGTTAGCCAGGGAAGTGGTGGTTTGCTAATCTATTCCCAGCAGGGGGCGCTGTAGGGGTGGGGTAGGAATGCTGGTTGTAGGGGGGCTCCGGGCCACTCCAGCCTCTCCCAACAGGGGGCACTGTTGGGGTGGGGCAGGCTAGGGGGGTCTCCCCAAGGTGCAGTCACTGCCGCTCATTTAGGGTGACCAGACAGCAAGTGTGAAAAATCGGGACAGGGCATGGAGGGTAATAGGAGTCTATCTAAGAAAAAGACCCTATAAAATCGGGACATCTGGTCATTTTAGGCTTATTACATGCCATGAACAAAAGGGGCTAATTGCAAAGCTAATTTTTATCCCTGAGCCGCTTTCCCATGCTTCCCTCGTGAAAGGGGAGAAGTGTGTGAGTGGCGGGGGGGGGAGGCGGGGGGGGGGCGTGCTGTGGGCACTGCAGTGGGAGAAAGCAATCCTCTTCCGGCTGCCTTTGCGTCTCTCTCTAATTAGCGTTCCTGATGGTCCCCTCAGCAATTATCAGCACGACACAAACCGTGGGCAGGCGGGACTGGTGCTTCCATGCCCGGAGTGGCATTAGGGGGCCTAGAGAGAAGCCCCTTATCAAGGAGGGCCTGAGGCTCGGAGAGACACATGGGTGCTATGAGCATAGGGAGTGGGGTAGGAGGCCAGGCTGGTGTCACTGGGGACAATGATTTGATGACACATGGAGCTTCCTATGTGACATGAACCTGCTGTTCTGGGGCAGCTGCTTAATGAGGCCATAAAGGCTAATGGACTGGCTGTTAACAAAAGGCGGCTAATAGCTTCATTTCATGGGTTCTGGATCCCGGGGGAAGCCCTTACAAGGCTGAGCGCCCCCTCCCCCGGCACTCCCCTTAAAGAGTGCCGTGCGTCCCGGAGTGCCTCATGGCCTCCCGCGCTGCTGGAATGCAGCTGCTGCTGGGGTGGAGCAGAGTGGCTTTGTTAACAGCTGGGCAGCGGCCCGCTTAGGACAGGAAGTGAAGGGTGTCATAAGAGGACAGCAGGGGCTACTGGGTCACTGCTGACTCAGAGGGAAGAACGCCACCTGCTGAAGCATCATCTTCCTGCAGTCGGGGAGGGGACAGTGCCCTAGGTCCAGGGCTGGGGTCCTGGATGGAGCAGCTCGCGCTGTGGCCTCTTGCTCATGGACTTTCTCTTCCACCGCGGCCTCCCACTGGTGGCCAGGAGCTCCCTCCATCCCAGCTCCTCGGTGCAGCCCCTGCCCTCAGTGGGGTCAGGAAGGTCACAGCTCCTGACACTCCGTGGTGTGCCGGGGGGGGGGGGGGGCCCGCCCCACTGGCTGAGCCAGCACGCCCTGTCTCTTGCCACCGATCTTCCCAATGGGCAGGAGAGGTTGGTGCTCACCTTGCAAACCAAACTGGCCACTGTTGCTTGGCTGGGGCCCACGGCTGGGGATGCAGCCGTGAACTGGCTTCACTGGGGGAGCTGGGAAGAGGGTGGCAGCCTGCCCAGCTGCCGCCGGTACCTAGTGCCCTCAACCGATGCTTTGGCAGCATGGCGGACTCTCGCTCAATAGGCTGGATTGGACGTCCCTGGTGCCCTTACTCTATATGAATTTCCCTATCTGTGCCCTGCCTCCGCCCAGGCCAGGCGGATGTGGACCCAGAGGAATATTGCAGGGTGGGGTATTGATTTCATCAACCCAGTCCCCCCTCCCCCCACGCCCAGATCCATGAGCATCCTCTTCCTGGTCTGGGGTTTGCTCCCAGCCTAACCCTGAGGACCCTCTGTGATGAAGCGGGACTGTTTAACTTTCTTAACAGCTCTCACTCCATCTGAGACCTTCTCAAAGCTCTCCACACTGGATCCTTCGACAGGACAGTCAGTGGATCCATTCAGAACAGAAAATTTCTGGCTGTTAGGAACTGAACTGTCTTGATTAAATCACTTTCACACCCTTCAGTTGCAGTAAACTGCTTGCAAAGACTCCATGAGGATTCCTTTCCCTAGGGGCTTTTCTATGCAACAATTCACCCTTCACAGAAATTCTGCCCTTACCCTCTTTACCTAGGGCTTGCTCTAGAGAAACACTTTCCTGAGCAACAACAGACTCTTTCTGGGTCTCCCTTACATCCAGAATTACCTCTGGCTCATCCGGTGGATTCCTACACAATCCCCTTTCAGGCAAACTTACAGACTTCCTAGATAAAAGGTCAGAAGCATTCTCTTTCCCTTTGCCACACACAAGTTCAGGAATCTTTTCCTTCTTCGTACAGGTTTCCACACCCTCAGTAGGTAACACAATCACATCACCTTCATGCTCTCCTTGTGCCCCAGCTAGGATCTCACCCTGATTAGACAGAGTTGCTCCACCCTTTCCAACAACACACTAGCAACAGGCAAATCCAAGCACCAGAATTGTCTGGTCTCTGGGATTTTGCTAGGACACTAACTGGATGTGACCTAGTTACAGGGCCATTCTCCCGAGCAGACACAAACTGAGGACCATTCCCTTCCTGGGCTTTAGTTGAATCCAGAGCCAACTCTGAGACAACTGCACTATTCTCAACCATCACAGGCTGAAAGGCCCCTTCTGTCTGCTCCACAGACAAAGAAGAGCCGGAGACACATTCTCCTTTCCCAGACACGCAGCTTGGGATCTCATTCCCCTTGTCCCAGCACACAGGGCTGTTCACAGACAAAGCCCAGACGAGGGGGGCTGGAGGGGGAGTCAGTTTGGGGCTGGCTGGGGACGAGGAGTGAAGTGCAGATGTGGTTGTCTGGCTCACTGCCCCCCAAAATGGACCCAGCTGAGGGGTCCTGTTCTCTCTACCTACAAGCTCTGTTTTAGACCATGTTCCTGTCATCTAATAAACCTTCTGTTTTACTGGCTGGCTGAGAGTCACATCTGACTGCGAAGTTGGGGGGCAGGACCCTCTGGCTTCCCCAGGACCCCGCCTGGGCGGACTTGCTGTGGGAAGCGCACGGAGGGGCAGAGGATGCTGAATGCTCCAAGGTCAGACCCAGGAAGGTGGAAGTTGTGTGAGCTGTGTGTCCTGAAGAAAGGAGACTTCCCCAGAGTCCTGACTGGCTTCATGGGGAGCAGTTCCAGAGCATCGCCTGGGGACTCCGTGACAACTGGTGGCAGCGGTGGGATGTACTGCACCCCGTGGATGGCGCTTCCTGCAGTAAGTGACTGGGGAGCAGTAAAATGAAGGGGGATTGACAGGGACCAGGTGTGCTGAAGGCTCAGAGAGGAGCGGTTTCGGGGGGCGGTTAACCCCTGGGAGTGTGTGACCAGTGAGAAGGACTGTGCAGTAATGGGGGCCCCCTGGGGACTGCAGTGAGCAGTCTCAGGGGCGGAGGAGCCTGTAGCTTGACTCTGGGAGAGAGAAGGACTTTTGCAGTAACAGGGTCCCCCGGGGGATTGCAGTGAGCAGTCCCAGGGGTGGAGGAGACTGCAGCTCGACCCTGGCAAAGAGGTGGTGACCTCGAGAAGGGCTGGCACACTAGGGGTTCTCCCTGGAAACCGTGGGGAGCTGAGAACACACAGGCCTGTGAGTCCACAACAACATGGGGACAGCGGAGTGATGGCCTGTCACCATCTCTTTAAGAAGGACATTGTAACCCTGTGCAAAAAGAGAGGGTTGTGCATTGGAAAGTTCACCAAAGCACAGTTAATCGTGCAGCTGGAGGAGGATGACCGCTTGAAGGAACAGATTCCTGACCCCCAATGGGGCTATCGCAGGATCTGGGAGCAGCTGGAGTGGTAGCCAGGCATCGCCAAGACTCCTGTCCCCGACCAGACGAGGGTCTTCCCGGTGGGGCACCCGATCGTGGGATCGGAGACGGACGGGATTGGAGCTGAGTCCGAGGGAGCAAGAGGACTGTGAGAGACAGCGAGAGCCCGAGAAAGAGCTGCAGAAGCAGCAGCAGCATGAACTGGCGGTGGGGGAGCGGAGAGGCCGAGGGGACCTCCCCGGGGTGAGTGGGGATAGACCCCGGGGGGCCAGTTCCGCAGGGAACCTCGAGACTAAATTGCTGCCCCTGGTTGGGGGCAGGGGGGATGTGGATGCCCACCCCACTGCCTTTGAGCAGGCTGGCGATTTGAACCAGGGGGACCGGGAGCAGGGGGACCGGGACCGGACCAGGGCATGGGTGGTCAGGCCTAGCGGTTGGAGCAGTGGTGGTCAGAGGCCAGGAGTCGGGCTCGGCCGGACTGGAGCAAGGCTGGGAACCAGGCAGTCACAGGAGCAATCAGCCGGCCCCAGGCTTAGCTGCAGGCCCTGATTCCTGGCATCCCTGGAGGTTTCACACTGGTGCAGAGGGGATGGTGGGACCCTGCCATCACTGGCACGGGAGAAGATGCTGCAGGGACCTGCTCTGTAGGAGACAAGTGCCCTTGCTGGTCTTTCCCAGCTGCGGATTCTTTGAGCCAGTCTCAAAGGTCCTTGCTCAGTTCTTATTCCAGCCAAACTTCTATGGAAGTCACTGGTACTGCAGGATTCACCCTCTGCGTATGGATTGGAGATTCCCCAGGGGTTTGCTTCGGGGTCTGACGGCTCCCCTGGAAGTTTGTTGGGACAGTGCCCCAAGCGGATCTCCAAAGCCAGGTCGGAAAATGTTCCTCTCTGCAGTTTGGTCCTGGAAAACGCTTGTTCGATTAAACTGGGTCATTTGTTTTGCTTCTCAAAGTCGCGTTGATTCTGATGTAAGTTCACGGGGAACCAAATTGGGGACGAAAGTTTAGAAAATGTCAAAATGCTTGTGGAATGAAAAAAGTTTGCCTTTTTCATTGTGAAACGTATTCGCCATGCGGGCGCCCATAGGAGTCGAAATCCAAACGAAACATTTCAATTGCCCGGAAACAGGGATTACTTTTGTTTGGAATTTCATTTAATGGAAAGTGTGGAAATTTTGGCTTTTGGGCCCAATGCCGGGCGAATTCCACTCCCTCCCCTCCCCAATCTTCAGATGTTTCCCAGAATGGAAAATCTATTTTCTGACCAGTTCCCATTATGAGAACAGGGAATCGGACCGCAGGTGTAAATGAGGGTGGATCCATTGACTTTTTTGTAGCTTACACCCCAATGGAAACCAGATTCACTTGGGAAGCCAGTGATTAGGGAGTGTGTGGTGGAGAAGGCGTCTGGCATCCTCAGGAGGCCAAGCTGGTTTGAGTGTCTTTCTGGGCCAGTAGACTTTGGGTGTTTGGGGTTGCAGCTCTGACCTTCCTCCTTGATGTTCCAAAGACTTCTCGGGGCTGTGACTGCTCCCTGTTTCATTCACTCTGTCCTGGCCGTTAAACGGAGTCACCCTCCCCCGGTGGCCGCTTTTTCGGGGCCAAACTGAATAATGTCCTCAGGAAATTTCAAGTGGAAAGAAAGGGCAACTTTCCCAAAGCTTTGCAGTAACCAATGGATGTTTTTTGAGCAACTCTGCATGGTCCCCAATGTGCTGAGGGGCCGGTCCTGATGGACGGGCTTCATTAGGAGCCGAGTTCTTCGGAAACTAGGGTCCTCGATTACGGTGTGTTGAACCCTTTAACATTCAGCTCCACCTGTCTGGGAGTGTGACCCCCCCACCCCGACTCTGATGTGGCGATAAGATAAAACACCCAGGGAAGAAAGCGCGAGTGTTCTCTTTGGCTAACGGACATCAATAGCAATCAGTTTAATCTGTGTAAAAAATACCCTTGTCCCGGAACCTCCTTAACCGATCAATTTGGGGCTAGGCACTTGTTTAAACAAGATAAGGGAGTGAATTAGCCAGACCCCCCCCCCCCGCCCGCTGCTGCTGTGTACACTGCAGCCCAAATTCAGTTTAAACAGATGCCACTTCATAGGACACAAACCTTTTTATTGGTCTCTCAAGGTGCATTAGCCCTTCTGATATGGGGGAAGTGTGTGTGCAAGGGGAAATGCGCCAGGAAATGGACTTATGTCTCTGTCACACACTGAGCCGCTCTGCCTGCTTGGGATGTAAATTGCTGGGCTCACAGCGTAGTTCACTCCCCATCTTATGGCTCCCACTGAACCCGCGCTGGCGGTGATGCCTGATGGTTAGGGCACTTGCCTACAGCTTGAGAGGCCCGTGTGACTAGAGGCAAATCTCTTAGCCTTTCTGTGCCTCAGTTTCCCCTCGGTCTCATGTCCTCTGGGGGTTCTGAGGCTAAATGCATTGAAAATTGTGAGGGGCTCGGATGCTGTGGGGTTGGATTTCAGGCTTTAGTGGTTTTTTTTTTCTAATAGGTAGCCATTGCAAGCAACACATGGGCAGTGCACCAGCCTGTCCCTTCCAGAGAACTTGGTTGCTTTGAATTCTGGGGGGCCAGGTTAGTTTTGACAGTCCCGTCCTGCCACTCCGCGGTTTGGCATTGCTGGTGGCTTTCCAGGCAGGCTCGGCCTGGGACCTCAGTACTTGGGGGTGGAGTGTGTGTGTGTGTGTCAGGGCTTAGATGTGTTGGTAGAGCTCTGTGAGTGTGTGACGGGGAGTGAGCGGAGATACAGGAGCAGGGGGCTTGCCCAGAGTGGGACAGCAGTCGCAGTGTGGGGAAAAGCGGGGGGAAGGGGGAAGTAGGGGCATCCGTGGAACTGTGTTGCCATTTGCAGGGCACACCCCTGCACTGCCCCGCCTCCCCTCCTCCCCCCCAAAAAAACTTTTTGGTCGATTTCCCCCCTCCCCCGACCAGCTGTATGTGTGACCTTGGGCAAGTAATGCCCACTCGCTTGGTGCCTCAGTTTCCCCATCTGTCAAATGGGGTCGGGGGTACTGAGCTTCCTTTCTAAAGAGCGTTGAGATCTATGGCTGAAAAGCCCAATGGAAGAGCTAAGGGCCTAGCTACATGCTTCCTACATCGATGGAAGGTTTTTCCATCATAAGAACGGCCCTACTGGGTCAGACCAAAGGTCCATCTAGCCCAGTATCCTGTCTTCCGACAGCGGCCAATGCCAGGTGCCCTGGAGGGAATGAACAGACCAGAGAATCATCAAGTGATCCATCCCCTGCTGCCCATTCCCCGCTTCTGGCAAACAGAGGCTAGGGACACCCTCCCTCCCATCCTGGCTAATAGCCATTGATGGACCGATCCTCCAGGAACTTATCTAGTTCTTTTTTGAACCCTGTTATGGTCTTGGCCTTCACAACCTCCGTGCAATTAACTCACCTCTCCGAGAGGCGGTAGCTGGTTTACGGAAGAATTATTCCACCAACCTGGCTGCATCTAACCCTAGCACTCAGGGCGGGAATTTTTTCACAGCCCTGAGCGACGTGGCTAGGTCGGTTGAATTTTTAAGTGTAGACCTGGCTTAAGTATTGCAGCCTGAATCTACCCCCGTCCTGCCTGTATGGCTCCTGCTTCCTCCGGCAGCTCGGAATCACGCTCCCCTCCCAGGCCTTCCCTCCTCCCGTGGTGCCCGTTTCTTCTTCCCATTGATTGAGCTTCTGGCTCAAATTAGTACTTAATGACTTAACAAAAAAGGAGAAAAGAGCATTGATTTGGTGTGATTGCGTAAATAACTTTGCCCCAGCCCCCTCCCTTCTCGGATTGCCTCTGAAAGGTCCCTGGGGGTTCCGAGATGAAAAGCGGGGGCTCTGGTGGGCCAGGGGAGCCTTCATCAATAGTTCCCCCGCTCAGGTGTACTCAGCGCGGGCTCGGCTCCAGGTGGACCCCAGCTGATTGCTGGGCCCCCAGGTGCAATGACTGGGGTTAGTAATAGAGTCCCAAACGGCAGAGAGGACCTAGGACTCCCGGATGGCAGGTAGCAGCAGTTGCTGTTTCTTACCTTGTTTCTGGTTAGAGCTGCTCATTTCCAGTGTTAGGGTGTCAAGGCCTGCTGTGGTTGGCTCCTGGATCCTTAGGAGGCTGCAGGTTCGGAGGGAGGGGCCCTGGCAGAGCTGGGGGGGACGGGGGACTGATCATCAGGATAGAGGGGCCCTGGCAGAGCTGGGGGGGGACTGATCATCAGGATAGAGGGGCCCTGGCAGAGCTGGGGGAGGATGGGGGACTGATCATCAGGATAGAGGGGCCCTGGCAGAGCTGGGGGGGGACGGGACTGATCATCAGGATAGAGGGGCCCTGGCAGAGCTGGGAGGGTGAGGGGGCTGGGAGTTGGGATAGAGGGGCCCTGGCAGAGCAGGGGGGGGATGGGGGACTGATCATCAGGATAGAGGGGCCCTGGCAGAGCTGGGGGAGGCTGGGAGTCGGGATAGACCCCTGGCCTGTCGCCGTCGCCCCCCCCCCCCACCCCCACCGCTCTTGAGTGAGTGGCGCTGTTGGGTTAGGAAATGGACTGGAAAAATTCAAGGTGGCACCCAGTGCCGGACCTTCCTCAAATGGAGAGAGCCCTGCTCGTGGGCTGGGGCTCCCTTCCCTGCCTCTGCATGGGGTGGAAGAAGGTATCCACCCCCCGCCTCTGGCTGAGCGAGAGAGAACGCAACCCAATGCGGGGGTCCAGTGGCATGAGGCGCTGGCCCTGCCAGCCAATTTTTCCATGAAGTTCCCCGCAGAGAGGATGTGGGGTGGCACCCCCAGAAAAGGGAGGGTCTGTCCAGTGCCCAAAGTCCCTGCTGCTCCTGCCGATGCCAGGTCAGCCTTGCTAGGGAGGGACAGACTGTCCTTGGAGTGGGTTTAAAGCTCATTTTGACTTATGGGCCAGATCTATGGGCGGGGGGATCCCTGTGGGTCTGTTCCCTTCTTGACCTGCGAATGGCAGAGCATGGGGCTGAGCTAGCCAGTGTCAATCAGCAGAGGAGCATAGTCCTGTGGTGGGGCGCTAGCCGGATACCTGGGTTCAGTTCCACTGCAGGGTTTCTGGGTGATTTTGGACACGCCTCACAGGGCCAGAGGTTCCAAGGTATTTAGGCACCTAGTGGATTTTCCAGGCACCTAAGCAGGTTAGGCTAACTCCCATTGGTCTCAATGGAATGGAGGTAACTGACCTGCTTAGGGACTTTGGGAAGTTCCACTAGGTGCCGGTCTGCATCTTTAGGCACCTTTGGAAATCTGGCCCTTCCCCTCTCTGGACCTCAGTTCCCCTTCTGTACAATGGGGAAAACAGCCCTGCCCTGCCCCCCACGGCAATTGGGAGCCAGGTCTGCACCTAAGCTAGGTTGCGTGGCACCATTGGCTGTGGGAGATGTCATGGTCTAGTGCACAGGGCTTGTTCTAGTCCCAGCTCTGCCACTGACCTGCTGGGTGACCTTGGTCATGTTGCTTTCCCTCTGCTTCCCCTTCTGTCTTGTCTCTTTGACAGGGGCCAGCACCTGGCCTCAGTGCTTCTGTCATATGAGTAATAATTGACTTAGTGGAGCTCTGTGGATCCGTACCAGCTGAGGTTCTGGACCCCGGGTTCATTTTCACCCCTGGACAGAGCAGGACGTCCTTGTCCCTTTTTCGCGGCCTATCTTCTCAGCACCGCCTGCCGGGACGTCCCCCATGGTCCCCACCGCTCTCCTCATCTCTGCTTTGGGGACGGCACGTCCTTCCCGCTTTTGAGGCTCTTCCAAAAAAACAAACCGACCCCAGAGCGCATGAGAAACCAGCTGGGGATTCTGTCCGCTTCCCAGAGCTGGCAGCAGCCAGGCAGAGGCTCCAGCTCCAGACGGCTGCAGCGTGCCAACTGGGTCCCCCGGCGCCAGGCAGGGGAGGGGGAAGGGAGCTTGCGGGGGGAACTGGAAGTCCTTTCTCTGCCTCCCAGCAAAGGACACAGAGCCCGGAGGGACTCTGGAGAACAGCCTAAGTCACCGGGGCTTCTCCCAGGCAGGCGATCACATCACGGCGTTGGGGGTTCAGTGCAGGGCTTTGGGGGCTGGATCAAACCTGTTGTATCGTTGTGGCCAGATGATTATTTATGACTGCGGGAGCCCCAGCCGCGGACCAGGCCCCCCTGTGGCTAGTTCCCCTGGCTGGGGGCTTGCTGGGTAACGAGGTGGGAGCCGTCCGCTCAAGCGTGTGGCTAATTGCAGCAGCGCACTGAACAAAGAGAGGAAATGAGGCATGTTGGCCACGGCGGGAACATCCTCCATGTTCCCTGGCAGGGGGTGCGCGCAGGGCTGGGGCGCGGAGCAGCTTCAGGCATTGTCCTGACAGCCCAGTGCTCCCTGTGTATCTTCCCCCCCCCGGCCCCGTCGCCCTGCCTGCGTGGGCCGTCCTCTCTCCTTCCTCCCTGTCTGTCTCTATCCCTCTCTCAGGCTGGGAGCTAACTGGCCTGCTCCCCACCAGCCCTATCCACCAGTCTGGGCTGGTGGGGAGAAGGTCCTTCATCCCGGGAAACCCCACTCTGAGAGCCCTGAGCCTGGGGACCGTCTAATCTGAGAGGCTCCATCCAGGAGGCCCCTCAAGCCGAAGCCTCCGACTCCAGATCCTGCTGCCAGAGACCCCCAGCCCCAAGGGACTGGGCTGTAGGAGACCCTCCTGCCTCAGTGTCCCACCCAAGCGGGCCCGTGATCCAGTAAAAGATCCCAGATTCTAGGCGTGGGATCCAGGTTTCCAGCCCGGCCCACCCCCTAACACTAAACCTCAGCCGTACCAAGGCGAGCCGGCCTGTGGCTACGGCCTAACCATGGTGGCAGTGAGAGCCGGTGTCTGGGTGACTATCTCCTCTCCACGTTCCCTTTCCCTTGCCACGGGAGCATGCCGTCTCCTCTTGACTTCTAGCTCCGGCTGGCCGGCAGCCCGGGATGCGTTACCCACGGGGGTTCGATGCCGCGCCTGTGACGAGGGCGTCTGGCGAGGCCGAGGGGAGGAGGGGAGCGGCTCAGGGTGGGTAATAAGCTCTGATTGCAGCTGGCAGGGCACCAGCCTCCCCTGGGCCGTGGGCAGGGAAAGGGCAGGTACTGGCTGGAGATCAGGGAGGCTCCGGGGAGCCGGGAGTGGCCGCTCTGATCAAAGCTGGTCTTTGAGGCCTGGGGCAGTGGGGATCCAGCATCGACACCATCCGGAGCTGGGTTCCCCAGACAGCTTGGGGCCAGGCCAGCTGCCTGAGGCAGTCGGGAGAACAGGGCTCCTATGGCTGAGCCGGCAACTGCCTCTCTCATGGGCTTGGGCCAAGCTCTTGAACAGGGACTTTGGGGGCCTTCAAGGGGCCTGGTGGTGAACGGGTGGGTGCTCAGCACCTCCCGGAATCCAGATCCCTAAGGGGTCTCAGGCTGGCCTCCGACGCCTTGGCCTTGGCTTTAGAGACCCTCGGCTGCAGGGGCCTGATTTCCCCTCCCGGAGCCGCTGGGCCAAGGCGTAAAGCTTCCCCTTCCGCCCCAGGTGTGACGCGGAGAGCCCGGGTTCCCTGCCCAGCCCCCGCCTGAGCGGGCGTGGGGCTGTAAAAGCAAAGAGGAAGCTGTTGGAGTGGGGGTGACCTAGGGCCAAGGATGTGCCCCCCTCTGCCTGGGGCTGGCAAGGCCCCCGGCGGTTCTTACTCAGCCGTTTTGCTCTTGGGCTGAGATAACACAACCAGCCCTGCGGAAAGACACTTGGGCCGAGCTAGTGTTTGGGGCTTTATTTGACCTTCCCGACGGCCGTGTCCGCTCCCCGGGCTGCGGGCACCTGCAACACAGGGCGAAATCCTTCAGTGGGCACCCAGCTCCGCTCAGGCGCCCAGACCCCCGGGCCAGACCGAGCCTCTGGGGGCAGGGCTGTGACTGAGGCCGCCCGTGCAGTGTCTGCATGTGGGCCCGGCTGTTCGTGCACGAAGGGGTGCGTGTGAGATCCTACAGGGTGGCGTGCGTCTGTCTCGATTTGGGGGTGACAGTCAGCTACACCACGCCCCGCACTGCAGTGAGACCCGAGATAGACAGGCGGGGTGTAAGGGACTGTGTGTCTGGGTGTGTGAAGGCATCAGGTGTGTGTGTGTGTGTGTGAGAGAGCAGGTGTGTGTGAATTTGTGTGGGTGTGAGACTGTGTTTGTGCAGGGTGGTGGGAAAGGACTGTGTTTACAGGTGTGTGTGCAAGACGGTGTGTGCGATTAAGAAGGGGTGTGCATCGAGGTGTGTGTGTGTGTGTGAGCCCAGCTGTGTGGGTGAACGTGCTGGGGTGTGCCGGTTCACAGGGCTGGCCAGGTTTTGGCCGCCCCGGGCTGTAGGTTGGAGCGAGGCCCGGCTGGGCGCCGGAGCTCCTCCGGGGTGAGGGGAGGGTCACTCCGCACCAGGCAGCCGGACTCTCTGCTCCTGACCTTTGCGAGGCGCACGGTTCTGGCTCCGAGTCAGAGGAGCGTAAATACCAGGACTGGCAGGGGCTGCCTGGCACCAGATGACAGGCATGTGATGGCTCGTGTGGGAAAGGCAGATGGAGCATGGGTGGGAGCAGCCCTGGTAAGCCTGGGTGGCCAAGCTGAGGTGGCCTGGTGGTGATCCGACCTAAGCACCCACTGAGGGACTGGGGGTGCTGTGCCAGCTGGATGGCCCGGGCGCCCTGAGAAAAACCCAGCTGTCCTCCGACACAGGAACTCTCTGGGTACCCAGAACAGCCCAGGAGGGCTCACAGCTCCCCTTTATCTCATGCCAGCCCCAGGGGCCTTTACCCCACTCCCATGCTGTAGAGATCCTGGCCAAGGGGTGGGATGCAGGGCTTCACCTTCCAGGGGAGCATCCTCTGTGAGAGAGGTCGGTACCACCTGGTTGCCGAGCTGTGCCACCCCAGTGAGCTGGCATACAAAGCTGTACACCATCAAGTCCCATGTGTGCCTACTCCTGAAAGGCAGCTACCTCTGGGGTGGGACTAGGCAGCTGTTTAACAGCCCACAGGAACACTGCACAATAGGTTAGGACAGGGAGCAAAGAATTCAGGAGAGTTGAAATCAGAGATTTGGGTGCCGGGGTATTGCAGGCTGAATGGACGTTACCCACATTTGAATTTGGCCAGGACCCCAGCATTAATCTCTCTGCACTGGAGGTTGGCAGGACTTTTGGCTTCATACAGGCATGTGCCATGTGATTTCCAGCCCTGTGATGAGTATCAGGGCAGGTTCTCCAACTGACCCACTGCTCCGACTCCTTGCATCTCCCCAACCTGCCTTTATGTCCCTCCCCAAACACCTCCTCTCCCCCTCTGCCATCCACATGTCTCTTCACCCCCCCGCACTGCCTGTCCCACATGTCCCCGCCCCCACACTGGCTGCTCCCTTCTCCGAGTTGCTCTGACAGGCCAGCACCGGGCCTGCAAATCCTTCCTGACAGAGGGTCGGGGGGCAGTGACGTGCCTGTCAGCCGAGGCGAAGGGCAGCTGGCAAGTAGCGGGACCGTGCCTCAGAGGGACAGCCCGGTGTGTGCTGGAATGACGCCCTGTCCCCGCTAGCTGCAGAGGCAGGCGGAGGGGTGCTGGGACACTAAGCAGTGTGGATGGGCAGCGGAGGTCGGGTGGGGGAAGCCAGGTGCCGGCTGTGCCACTTGTAAATGGCGCATCAGAACCAGAGACATGATTCTGACCTGGGCAGGCCCTGAACTTACTTATCGCCTGCTCCTGGGGCCAGGCCCAAACCATTTTCCACTTCCCTGGTGAGCTGGTCAGAGCTCAACCACCTTCCAGGTGAGTGTTGTTGTGGATGCCATCGGCCGGCCCAGATTTGCTCAGCAAACTGGGCCCCCCTGTTGGCAATAGATTTGGGGGTTTGCTGTGCAAGCCCGTCGCCCACCTCTGCCGCACTGCAGTCCGACGTGTGACCGCACGGGCTCGCTGTTTGAGTGCGTGCCCAGGGTCCTGGGAACGCGTGTTGCAGCAGCTTCATTGCTGTTGTTACTCGAGCCGGCTCGATCACCGCTAGCTTGCGCACATCTCCACGGGCTGCAGTCAGGCTCCCGACTGCAGCGCCGGCGTGCCCCGAGACCCTCCCATTTGCTGCATGTCCCAGGGTGTCTGCATCTGCCCTGTAGCACGTGCTTTCCCTTTGTGTTTGAGACATGCCTGTGGGGCGCAGGGGAGCCACATCCTGCCATCCCAAGCACCTAGGCAAGTATGCATCGCTGACCCCTCCTGAGTCTGTGGCCCCGTTTCCTTGTCCTCTGAGCCAGACAAGGCTCTGAGCCACCTGAGGGTGTTTGAGTGGATGGGCCCGAGAGAATGGATGTGCTTGTCCATGGAGGGATAGCTCAGTGGTTTGAGCATTGGCCTGCTAAACCCAGGGTTGTGAGTTCAATCCTTGAGGGGGCCATTTAGGGATCTGGGGCAAAAATTGGGGATTGGTCCTGCTTTGAGCAGGGGGTTGGACTAGATGAGCTCCTGAGGTCCCTTCCAACCTTGATATTCTATGATTCTATGTTCAGGTATGTGTGGGAGAGACTCACAATTGTTCATACACCCCCATTCTCACCCACATGTGCACAGACACTCTGTGCTCCCACGTGTGCTCACACCAACACACTCGGCTATAACTGTGTGTGCGGAGAGAGCGACGGTACCTGTTGAACCCCCCACCCGCAGGGCGTCTGCCTCTCTCAGTCTATTTCCAGCTGTGTGTGTGGGAGAGAGAGATGCTCCACATGGCCCCAGCTCTCAATCCCTCGTTGATTTTAGCCCCACTCCGGGGCTGTCAGCAAGAGGAGATATAATGTCTTAAATCTCAGCTTCCCGACTGGGGCCATTAGAGCAAATGGCAGAAAAGTTCAGCTCCGGGTTACCTCTGTGGCAAAGCTGTGGTGTTATTTATTTCGTGGGGGTTTTAATGTCCTTTGTCAGAGCTGCTGGCTGGTAATTGATATCTATGATACGATTTGTCAGGCACTCACATCAGCTCTCAGGATCATGTGTCTTGCATCCTTATCTGGGTCCTGATGTGTCAGCGTGGCTCAGGCTGGCTCGACCCTTAGAAACCCCCTCAGGGCCTTGGAAGAGGGCAATGAGTATTTGCTTCTGTCTTCTTAAAATGATGGGATAGGAAATAAAGAAATAACTTGGTTTGGGCTGGCGTGCGTAATAATTCTCTGCCCCTCCTGTCCAGGGGTCTCAAAGCTTCTTACTAACATTAATTCATTAAACCTCACAACCCCACCTGGGGGCAGGTGGGTATCATTACCTCTGTTCTACAGAAGGGGAAACTGAGGCACAGAAAGGGCTGAGGTGGGAATAGAACTTAGGAATCCTGACCCTGCTCTAACCACTAGACATCATTCCCATGTGGAGCTGGGGTTCTAACTCAGTTGTCCTGCTGTAGCCACTAGACCACGTTGAGCTGGGAATAGACCTGAGCAGTCCTGGCTTCCGTTTGCCTGCTCTGAACACTAGTCCTTACTCCCACCCAGAGCTGGTCGTAGAGCCCAGGAAATCCAAGTCTCTGCCCTTTGCTTTTACCACAGCTCACCCTGGTGATTGACTTGGCTCAGGTTCGAGCCTGGAGTTTGGCAGGGACTGGGTACCTAACCCACAAAGGGCAGGGAAGGGGCATCTGCCATTAGGGTGACCAGATGTCCCTATTTTATAGGGACAGCCCCCATTTTAGGGTCTTTCTCTTATATGGGCTCCTATTGCCCCCCACACCCTGTCCCGATTCTTCACATTTGCCGTCTGGTCACCCTATCTGCCATGCTTCTAGGTGACCCGCTTCAGACGACAGGCTCTCGATGGAGCTCAGACAGAAGGCCAGATGCAGCGTGACACACAATCCGCGCTGTGTGGCTTAAACAATGGTAACTCAGCTCTGTTTGTTATACTAGCAAATTGATATATCTTTATACACCTCAGGATTCCCACTGGAATAGTTCCTGCGGTTGCTTCTCTCTGTTTCTTTTCTTTTCTTTCTTTTCTCTGGTCTGTCTAGCTCCTTTCCCACTTCCAGCTTCGACTCAGCCTGTAGGGAATCATCTGGATTGACTAAAAATCAACACACGTTATAAAAGGATTAGAAAACGTGACCTGTGAAGAAAGGTTGAAAGGAAGGGGAATAGTTAGTCTCGAGAGGAGAAGGCAGAGCAGGGACAAGATAACAGTCTTCAAAGACATAAAATGGGTGTGATAAAGAGGACGGTGACCAATTGATCTCCATGGCCACCCAGGGTAGGACAAGAAGGAATCAATTGACTTTGCAGCACGAGAGATTTAGGTTAGATATTGGGGAAAAACTTCCTAAGGATAAGGATAGGTAAGCACTGGACCAGGCAGGTGATGGAGTCCCCGTCATTGGCAGGGCTGTAAGAACACGGTGGGGCCTGGTTTTCGTGCGGAAACGATAACTTGGAGTGTGGTGTCTCCTCTGGGCTGCTGCCCTGCGTTGGAAGGTAGCCGGCGTGTCTTGAAAGAAGGTGCGGGGGGAGCGCCCGGGGGTGGCACTCCCGGCGGGGGCTGGCATTCCTCAGGAACCAGGGTGAAGGGCAAGCTGAGACTAGACCCCGCAGGGGAGCGTCTGTCGAGGGCCACGTTGACATGCTCATGTCTGACCGCACCGAAGCCGCAACTTTTAACTGTGGCCGCAACCGTTGAATCAAAACCGCAAGACTTTCTTGCAGCCTGACTGGGGGATGCGCAGTAGGCAAAGGCTAGACCCTGTCATCTGGCCAGCGAGGGCACGACTCTGGTGGGGGTAGCTGGGGCCTCACCTACTTAGTGGTGGTAGAGAGCTTGGCCAATGCTCCGACTGTTGCTACAGCTAGGGTGCATTGTTGCTCCAGGCAGCCCGGATGGTCGGCCCTGGGGTCTGAGCACCCAGGTGAGCCTTGCCCGGGTGCGAGTGGCCACGTGGCAAAGCCCTGCCCGGGGGCGTGCGTCCTCACCCATGCCGCACGCCCCCATGTGTGCTGCTAGGAGTTCGGGGGAGGACGTATCCCATGGTGCTTTGTGCGGCATGGGAAGCTGAGCCTCTCTGTCGTTCTTCCCAAGTGACTTGTGGATGAACTTGTCTGTCCCTCTGGGCGCGCGGGGGGAACTGTGGGACGGCATTGGAGGACTATCAGCATTCGAGTGGCTTAGCCAGCATCCTGGCTGTAAAAGGGCAGATTACCAGCCCTAATGAAAGCAGCCCCGGGGCTCTAAGCTATCCCCACAGCTGGGCCAGCTAGCTCCAATTGGCTCTCCAAAACAGTGGCTATGTCTGACAGATGCCCAGCTTAGCCGCTGTGTGCCTTGGTTTACCCATCCGCAGTGGGGGCGGGGGGAATGATATTGACCAATCTCAAGGGAGTGAGGAGGAGCTGTTTGGGGGAGGAGCTGCCGTGATGCTGTCTATCTGGGGCAGCCGGATCCTTGATGGGGGCTCCTTGGAATTAATAAAATCCAAATAGATTGTAACAAGGAATGACTGTAATTTGCCTTGAGATCCTGTTATAAGGGCTATCAAGGTGCCAATGTATTAGCTGGTCCATATTCAGGGAAAACGCCCCTGGGACTTTAATGAGAATTTTGCCTGAGAGGGAAGGAGGCAAATCTCTCGGGATCCGGCCCCTTGCTCTTAATGCCAAATCCATAAAGAATTAGTTTCCCCTACGCCGAGTTGGGATTTAATGAAACTGAGCTGCAAAGGGCAACTCATCAGTCCATAAAGGGACTTTGATGACTATTGATTGGACCAGGAAACTTTCTTGGAGAATAATCAGAGTCTTAATGAGAGATTCGATGGCGGAGCGGTGATTAATTAACTAATCACTAACCTTTCTAATTATGGGGCTGAGCTGGTTGGCCATGTGTGTGATTGCACACACATGTGTGTAAATCATTCGGAGCTTGTTTTATGTTGGTTATTTTTTTTTAAATGAACTTTTATCCAGCACTTGGTGTGGGTGGAAGGAGAGGGAGCGCCAGCCCCGGAGCGGAGTGCCAGCAAACAGCGTTAGGGCAAGGTCCAACCCGCAGCACCACACCCCATGGGAATTGAGTCTCAGAAGACCTGCGTTCTATTCCTGGCTCTGCTACTGGCCGCTTGTGTGGCCTTGGGCAAGTCATGTCATCCTCCTGCCTCAGTTTCCCCACCTGTAAAAAAGAGACCAGTGTCATTATTCCCCTTTGTAAAGTGCTTTGAGATCTACTGCTGGGAAGAGCTAAGGAAGAGCTTGGGGTTTCTTGTTCTCTCCCTCTCCCCTGCCCCAGTTGTTAGCTGTGCTGGGCAGGGACTCTGTGTTTGTACAGCACCTGGCACAAAGAGGTCCCAGCAGGTCTGATCTCCAGGCACTGCTATAAAAACATGATTTGATAAAAATGGGCTGGGGGTTATTCTAAGTTGGCAGCCGGGGAGCGGGGAGATGTTCAGCTATCACCAGTGGGGGTTCTAGCAGCTCCCCAAGGGCTGAGACACTTGAAGTGTAACAGAGCAGCCTTCCGGATACCTAGGGCCAGCTCCTCACCTCCAGTTATAATTGTTCCAGTGCAGCCCTTTCCACCCCTAGAGCCCACAGCACTTTACAACGGAGGACAGGATCGCTATTCCCCATTTCACAGCTGGGAAAACTGAGGCACAGCATGGGGAAGTGACTCAGCCAAGCTCACTGGGCAGCCAAGACAGGACGAGAACCCACCTCTCTGAGTCCCAGTCCAGAGCCCATAAAGCTGCCCCCAGCTCAGTAGCTGGGGGCAGGGATTTCTCTGGTGTGTGAGACGGTGCAGGGTCTGTGGCAAGAGGAATGGCCTGTATGGGGTCATTGCAAGCTGGCGTAGGCTAGAGCAGCCCGGAGGTGGCTCTGACTAAACCAGCCCCGAGGATCAGGGGAGCAGCTGTGGGGATCTGGGTGCTGGGGTTCCTTGGCTAAGCCCCCTCCGCCCCCCGGACCCCCTGCAGTACAGACTGGCCCGGGAGGCAGATTGCGCAGTCCCTGACTCTCCTTGGCTTCCTGCTCTGCATAAGCAATGCCCAGGGGATGGGGATGGGGATGGAGAGGGAGGGTGCGGAGCCTGCTGGAAGGTGCAGCTTGTACTGGGCCAGACAAGGACCCACGGCCTGAATCCGTCAAAGGATACGGACGGACGCCCAGGGAGCGGCACGCTGCGCAGTGACACGCCGGCTCCCTGGTGCCGTGGCTGCCTTTGCCGGCAGGGCGCGTGGCAAGGATGGTGTCAGGGGGCTGATCCCCCACCCCTGCCGTCCCTGTGCTGAGCAGTCAGGGTAACCCCCTGAGGCCTCTCCCCTGGGGCCCAGCTGGCTGTGCAGAATTGGCCATCCTGAGGCCACTGTCCCAGGTGCTGGGCTATTGGAGGGGGTCACTCAGCCAGGCTCTAGGGGAGGTGGCCCAGGCTCCGGGCGCTGCAGCCCTCCCATGGCTGGGATTTGGGAAAGCTCACTGAGCCACTGCCCGGTCTCTTCCACCCAAGGATGGAGAGTTCATGCCCCTGACCATGTGCTCCCCTGCATGGCAGACGCCAGCTCTCCGGCTGCAGGAGTCAGGGAGCTGCGCCGTGTGTCTTGTAAATATTTACTGTGGCTGGCTAGGTGAGCACGCCAGCTCTGTTCCCGTGTCAATGGCGCCCCCGTGGCTGGTTGGGTCAATACCCAGGGCAGATCCCCAGTGAATTTCCCCAGGGCTTTCCCAAGTGGCAGTGTGGTCCAATGGCTAGGGCAGTGACCTGGGTTCTAGTCTCACCTCTGCCACTCATTGAGCGTGTGGCCTTGAGCAAGTCCCTTATTCCGTGACTCAGTTTCCCTGCCTGAGCTTGTGCCTGTCTCATCTATTTCAGCTGGAAACTGTTTGGGGGCAGGGACTGTCTCTTGCTAGGTGTTTGAATAGCAGGAAGCACTACTGAGCCCAGAGGCTGCTCGCTCTGTCTATGATCTCCACCCCGGACCCTTTCTTCCACATTGATGACATGGCTCCAAGCATATCCCCCAGAATCAATGGCGTTATCCTGACACCTCCCCCCCAAGCAAGGCAATGGTTTTATCCCCATTGTACAGATGGGAACCTGAGGCAAAGAGAGCCTGAGGCCCAGATTCTCAAAGGTGTCTAGGCACCTAACTCCCATGGGCGTTCAGCACCTAAATCCCTTTGAGGATCCGGGTCTAAGTGACTTGCTCAAGGTCACCCAGGGAGTCAGCGGCAAAGCAGGAAGTTGAAGCCAGTGTCATAACTGTTTGCCTTATGTAAGCCGTTTTGGAGCGTTTGCCTTTTATGTTCCTGTCCTCCTTTCTCCTCCGCCGCTGAGTCACTACGTCCGCACCGCTGCTTATTTATAGCCGCTCCCGCCTCCCCGCTCCCCTCCACTGGCATTGTCCCCCAAACAGCCTTGTGTGGAGCGAGCCGTGACCTGTGTAGATCGGGGTGGGGACAAACGACCGAGCCACGTGGTGCTCGGCATTCATCTCCATCCGTGTCACCTGCACTCTGCCCACCGGTGCAGCCCGGTCTGGGGTACGGCACAGGGGTGTCCGTACAGCCACGAGGCGGGGTGATCGCAGCGTGTTTAGACATACCCGGCTGCCCCTGCCGTCCTAGCCTAACGCTGCAATTCCCAAGCAGCTGCAAACAGCTCCCCTTCCCCCAAATCTTTCCCTTTGACCCTGAAATGTCGAATCCGCCCAGCAATGGGCAGTCTTGGATCATGGACAAGATCGAGGGGCCATATCTCATGAGGCATCAGGGCTAGAAATTAATGCCCCATCCTGGTGGGGAGGGGGAATTTCCCCTTTGGAACAGCACTCAGCAGGCCAGGAGAAATGAGATTTTCCAGTCATGAAAGGGTTTGATGTAGAAAAGGGGAATTAGGGTTTTTTTCCCCCCTCCCTCCAGGCCAGGCCGGTTGGATTCAGGTTATTGCGGCAATCTTGGCTTGCCAGGGTTTGGAAAGTGGCACCGGTCACATGCTTTGAAGACGGGTCCAGAATACGTGGCACATACAGAATACGCGCTGGGCTGGTACAGGGCCAAGGGGCTAGCGGTGTTCGGCTGGGACCCCTGGCATAGCTCCCCCGCGGCATCACGGCAGGAGAATAAAGTGCCCACCGGGTATTATTATATATTATTCTAGCAGCGAGAGATCCCCAAATAGGGATCGGGCCCCCATTGGCTGGGTCTAGCACAGACCCACAACGAAAAGGCCCTGCCCCAAAGAGTCGAAATACCCAGCAACAAAACCTTTGTCCTACCCCACTCCATGTTCTGTAGCTCTGCGGACACTCCTAAGCTTGTAAGGTCACACGGAAACACCCTCCAGTCCTGGCATTCTGGGAACACAGGGGTTGAGTTTCTGGCTGGTCCTGGCGAAGGGGGGTGAGAATGAGCATTGGAGGAGCTGGTCGTGCAGCTGTCTGTCTGTCTGTCTACGGCAGAAAGAAGAAGAAAGATTGAGATGGACCGCGAGGCAAATTGGAGTTGAAATAGATTATTGAAAAGAAAGAAAGAAAGGATTGAGATGAACAAAGACACAGAATTTGAATAGCTCACCAGCTATATCAGGGGTGGGCAGACTACGGCCCGGGGGGCACATCCGGCCCTCCAGACGTTTTAATTTGGCCCTCAAGGGCGGCCGGAGGGGGGACATGCCGCTGCTTCTGGGAGCTGCTTGAGGTAAGCGCCACCCGGAGCCTGCACCCCTGACGCCCTCCCCCATGCCCCAACTCCCTGCCCCAGCCCTGATCCCCCTCCTGCCCTCCGAACCCCTTGCCAGCCAGATCCCTCACCTCCTCCCGCACCCCAACCCCCAATTTTGTGAGCATTCATGGCCTGCCATACAATTTCCATACCCAGATGTGGCCCTCAGGCCAAAAAGTTTGCCTACCCCTGAGCTATATATTGGTCAACAGAGAATCTCCTTTGACTGCTGTCTGTCTCTGTTCATTTATCTTTCTGTCCATCTATCATTCCAACTCCTTCCTTCCATCATCTCCTATCTATCTGTACTGATGTTATTGCGTGATTGTACTGAGTGACCCCCTTACAGATCGGGCCAGTCACTCTGCCCACCCCACCGCCCAACCAGAATCACTTCACCCACCACTGAAGTGCAGCCACCTCTAGGCTGGAACACGGCGGCTGTTGATCAGCGCTACATAACAGTTTGGGACAGGGCGTGAGGGTCCAGTTGGGATGACGGTGGGAATCTGATGCAGAGAAGATGTGGGGGTTTGGCCAGGACACCGGGGCTAGCCCCCCCAACTCTGCCAGGGGACCCCGAATGAATCTCGCTGCTACATCCCCCTGGACTCCGGAGTCCAAACACTGTTGCACCGCTACCCCCACCCTCTCCTGTTCTGATCCGTGCCCGCCCGCAGCACCCAGCCATCGTGGAGACAGTCCCACAGCAGGCTCCAACCGTCTCTCTCCCCCGACCCCCGTGTCCTTTACAAAGGGAAGCTTCTCAGCCAGTCTCCCTAGGACTCATCCCAGTGCCCTCCTCCCTTGGCATGGACCCTGCTCTCCTTGGGGAGGCTCAAGGATGGCTGATGGCAGTACATTGATCAGTGACTGCTAAGGGGAGGGAGAGAGGATGAGGGAGGAGCCTTCCTCCTTCCTTACTTCCCCGAGCCAGCAGGGCTATAAAGCCCCTGGGTGGTGAGCAGCCAGAGCAGCCAGAGCGGTGAGAGCAGCAAGAGGGACTGGAAGCTCCAGGTTCTCCCATCCTGACACCCGCACCTCTCTGTACCTCCTGCGCCCCGACGCCTGCCCGCGGTGAGTAGCTCGGCCAGGGGCTTAGCTTGGGGCCAGGCGCTTCCCTTGGGGGTGGGGAGCTGGGGTGGGGTCAGTTTGCCCCCAGTCAGGGATAAGCTGAGCAAAGAGGGAGGTTGTGGGTGGCGGCATGACCTCCCCAAGGGAAGCGGAGAGACCCCCATTGTTTGGGGCCATCCCAGTTCGACTGGGTGAGGAGGGGGGTCGGCCCCGAGTCTCTCACTCCCATCAGCTTCCGGGGCAGGGGTGGCCCTGGGAGTTACTGGCCAAGCACAGTGGGAACGTGCAGCGCCTGGCGCTCTGGGGTCCTGGGCCTTCTAGGTGCTACCGTAATACACCTAATAATGTGCAGCACCTGGCACTCTGGGGTCCTGGGCCTCCTAGGTGCTACCGTAATACACCTAATAACGTGCAGCACCTGGCACTCTGGGGTCCTGGGCCTCCTAGGTGCTACCGTAATACACCTAATAATGTGCAGCACCTGGCACTCTGGGGTCCTGGGCCTCCTAGGTGCTACCGTAATACACCTAATAACGTGCAGCACCTGGCACTCTGGGGTCCTGGGCCTCCTAGGTGCTACCGTAATACACCTAATAATGTGCAGTGCCTGGCACTCTGGGGTCCTGGGCCTCCTAGGTGCTACCGTAATACACCTAATAACGTGCAGCACCTGGCACTCTGGGGTCCTGGGCCTCCTAGGTGCTACCATAATTAACATCATAATGCGCAGCACTTGGCACTCTGGGTCCTGGGCCATGCCTAGGGCTCTTAGGTGCTACCGTAATACACCTAATAACCCGGGGTTCTCAAACTTTTGTACTGGTGACCCCTTTCAACTAGCAAGCCTCTGAGTGCGACCCCCCCCTTATAAATTAAAAACACTTTTTAATATATTTAACACCATTATAAATGCTGGATGTAAAGCAGGGTTTGGGGTGGAGGCTGACAGCTCGCGACCCCCTACGTAATAACCTCACGACTCCCCTGAGGGGTCCCGACCCCCAGGTTGAGAACCCCTGATGAACACCATTTGGCACAACAGGGGTGTTGGGCTGTGCTCAGGGCCAGCAAAATATCAATCATAATAATAAGGAAAGCCTGGGGAGGAGGGAATGGGGGGCATAAAGAGGAGGGTTTGAGGGGCATCTTGCTTTCCCTCCCCCTCCCCGCCCCCAAATCTCTCCTGCTTTGGGTCTCAGTTCATTATTCCCCAGGGAGCGGTGTCTGATGAGCGAGGGGGGCTGTCAGCGGAGGGCGATACAGGGTCTCAGTTAGGGGGCTGAGTAGCCATCTCTTCACATTTCCAGGAAGGTGGGTCGGGGAACACGTAGATGGGTCTCATGCTTACTAAAGGGAAGCCAGTGTGGCAGGGCCGACCTCAGCCCTGGCATGATGCCCTTAGAATCAGTGGGGGGAAGCCTGCCTCTGTCAAGTTGCTTTTAGACACTTGATTTCAGGGGCATCGTCTAGAAACCGCCCCCCCCCTCCCCCGCCCCAGTCTTTACAGTATGTATGCAGCAGGGAAACACAACGGAAAGACTCTCTCCTCCCGTCCATCGCACACACACCCAATGGCAATGCAGATCTAGAGACAGGCCTGCACATGCAGACATAGACACAAAAGGGCCCCATCTCTTTCATCTGTACAGCGGCAGGCGTGCAAAGAGGGTGGTAGAAATAACACTGCGACCCTATGGACGCACACAGACTAGTAGGGACTTGGGTGCATTTGGACCAGTGTAACTCATTATCTTCTGTGGCTGATTTGCAGGGGCGTAACTGAGCTCAGAGTCTGGTCCTGAATGCGGCGTTCGTCTCGTTAAGCCTGGGTGCATAAATGAATGAATATGGATGGTGGTCTGGAGTCTTAGCTTTACCGCTTCGAAGCACTATGCCAAATATCAGTGTATCTACCCCCCTGTAATACAGACGGGAAATGGAAATGTAGGGCCAGAGTCTGAGCTTCGCTGCCCTGGTGTAAATCAGGAGTAATGCCACGGAAGTTAATGCTGTTACAATGGCATAGGTGACAGCAGAATCAGGCTTTTCGTGTTGAACAGCTGCTGTGTTCCACCCCAGAGCTGGCTGCTTTGGGGAGGTGGAAGAGTGACTTGTTTATGGGATGCCAGAGGGAGCTGGGCACTTCATTCGGGCTCCTTTGAAAGTCCCAGCTTTCTGTGTGGTGACACAGCAGGCCAAATTTACCTCTTGGTTACAACCACGTAGCCCTGGGGGGGGGGGGCCTGCCCAGCCTGAATGAGAGGAGACTTCCACCCAGGAGGTGCAAACCTGTAGGGATGAACGGCAGGTCCTGTGGGGGACCACAGGGAGCTGGAGGTCAGGAATCAGAAGGGGGACCAGAATCTGGGATCAGGATGCTCAGCAGCTCAGCTGCCCTGTGCGTTTGCAGGAGAAGAACAGGGCCGATGGGTTGTCCCCCTCCTTGGTACATGGAAATGTCCCCTGGGCTGGATGTCTCAGCAAATGAGCACACAGTCCTCTAAGGAACTGGGAAGGATCAGTGTCCCATAGGGGATGGGACATGATTGCAGCTGGGCAGCCATTCCTATTTGTATAGCAACATCTAGCAGCCCCAGCCATGGACGGGCTCCTGAGAGGCAGGACTTCCAATCGAAATAGACACACAAAGCATGGGAGGGGAAAGAGGCACACAGAAGGGAAGTGACTTGCCCAAGGTAATCCAGCAGATCGGTGGCAGAGCCCAGCTCTCCTGATTCAAACAAGACAACAGGGTGTGTTGGCCTTAGGGTGAGGGGCGGGCAGGTGAACCTGTGCCCCCAGCCAGAACCTTGGAGATTCGTGAAGTTCAGGACCACTTTTATTTGGGTCCTTGGACTGGCAGCAACCCCTTCCCCATAGAAACGCAGCTGCCCAGCAGGGGTCAGTGGAGAGGGTGGCAGGGGCCATGTCTATATTCGCACGGCGTGTTCACCCCGTTTTTTGCCCTGCTCTCAGATGGTCGCCTCTGCGAAGCTCTGGCCCATGCTGGTTGCCGTGACCCTCTGCGTGCTGTTCTGCTTGGGGGCGCTGGTGGAGGCCTACCCCCCGAAACCAGAGAACCCCGGAGACGACGCCTCCCCGGAAGAAATGGCCAAATACTTCTCTGCCCTTCGGCATTACATCAACCTAGTGACGAGGCAGCGGTGCGTGTGGGCGGCTTGGGCTGGGCACGCGTTTGTGTTTGTCCACGCCCTGCGCGGGTGTGTCCGTGCGTCTGGCCACGGGTGTCCGGGTTTGGGCATGGGCCAGCGCGGGGGTCTGTAGGTGTGTGTGTGGTTTTGCCGTGCAGGAATCTCACGGGTTTTGTGCAGGAGAGTCTGTGTTTGTGCCCAGGGGTTGCCGGGTCGGGTGCCCGGTGGTGGGGGGCATGTTTGTGCACAAGCCCGGGGTGTCTCTGCACAAGTCTGCGCCCTGTGGGTGGTGATGCGTGTGTGTCTTTTTGAGCACGGACAGTTATGCACAAATGTGGGTCTTTGTGCATGACTTTGCCTGGGTTTTTTCCTTGTGTGGGTATGTGCCTGAATGGGGCAGGCGTTTATTCCCCTAGCCCCCATTTGCAGCCAGATCTGGGTCTGCGGCGTCATTCCCAGCTCCGTGTTCTCACTCCAGCGAGAATCGTGAGTTTTATTCTCTGTCTGCCCTGGATAATCTCCCAGTGTAGCCCGTGGAAGAGGCAGGCTGCTGGGTCCCCTGGCCCCTGGGGGGTCCTTTGAGGAGCACAGTGAAGACGGCAGCCATGAAACAGGACATTAAGCACCAGCTCCATCAACGCAGCTTGCCCCGCAGGAGCCCGTTAGCCAGGGGCTAATTGCAAACCAGAGGGGACTGCTTGCAACGCTCCTCTGCCAGGCCCCTAGCCCCTCACTTGCACATCCCCCCCACCCAGCCCTTTCCACACACTAAGACGCCCCCCCCCCCGCCCTCTCCATACACTCGCACTGCCCACGCACACTCAGACAACTCCCCATGCCTTGTGCCCCTCTTCCCCCGTGCCCTGGCACACTCCTCTCACTGATCCCATCTGCCCCCCATCTGTGCCCCTTCCCCCCTTTCTGAGTAGCCGGGAGGATGCTGGGCTCTGGGGCCTGCCCCGGCCAGGCGGCGTCCGTGAACCCAGTGCTCTGTTTAACCGCTCCCCAGGTATGGGAAGAGATCCAGCCCCGAGGCCTTGATGTCCGAGCTGCTCTTCGGGGACAGCAGTGACCACGCCGACAGATCGCGGTGAGCGCGCCCCTGGCCTCTGGGGTTCCCTTTGCTCCAAAGTCAGCAGTCCCCCCCCCCCCGACCTCCAGGGTGGCAGGGGATGCACTGGGGCCCTGTCCATGCTGTGGTCTGAGCACCCCGCATTGTCCTACACCACCCCCTGGGAACTGGCTGCTCCTGGGACCTAAACCTGAGCAGACATCTGGAGCCGATGGCCCCTAGGGGCTGGATCAACCCCCGCCCCTTTCCCAGACTGGACCCCCTCAGTGAGGGGACTTGGAATCCGGATCCAAACTCCATGGCTCGGGTCTGACGTGAATGGTACAGGTTGAAGGGGGGGGGCTACGCTGGGGTACAGGGAGGGGTGATCCCCATATGCCCCAACCCCTCCCCAACCCCTCTCCTGACCGCCAGGCTGGCCCTGCCCACCCTGTAGGTTGGGGGAAGGGAAAAGCGTGTCCCAGTGGCGGAATTGGGGGGGGGTTGCCTCCTCCCTGCTGGTGGGGGTCAGCGACTGGCTGCTCTGTGGGGAGGAGGGAGAGATGGGGATAAGGCTGAGGGGGCAGAGCTTGAGGAGGGGGCTGGTGGGGAGGGGGGGGCTCTGCCTGACCTTGCCCCAGTGTCTAACTCCCCACTCTCTCCGGCAGGTACGAGGACTCCTACCTATGGTGACGGGCTCCCTGCTCCCCCCCCCCAGTCTCTTTTTAAATGTTCCGAATCTTTTGGTGTCATTTGCGTTTTTAATTGAACCCTGAGGAGCTGGAAATCTCTCTGCAAAGAGGGTCTTCCCTCCCCCCCCCCACTCTTTCCTGGCCCCCTCCCCAGCCCCACCCCAGCCCCCTCCGAGGCACCGAGGCCTCCCTCCCGTACAGCACCTGGAGAGGCTGCATCGCCGTGCTCGGTGCTGTGGACTGCCCCCCAACCCCACGGCGGGGGTCACAGAGATGGATGTGGGCCCTGGGGGCGCGGGGCAGGGGGGGCCTCTCTGGGTTGTCGTTGTAATGATGTCTGTGTGCAGTGGCCAGTCTGAGCGGCTGGATCCCGACCCCTCGCTCTCCCCCCGAATCGGGTTGATTTTATTTTGTACATCATTTATATATATATATTTCCAGTGGAGCCTCTGGTCTCTGCCTCCATAATAAAGAGCAAGTTGATGGAAACAACCCACGTCTGGAGTGTTTCTGTCCCTCCCCAGCAAAGGCCGCAGGGCCGGGAACCCGGGGTTAAAAGAAAGGTCAGACGGGTGGAAGGGCTGGATGGAAGCTGTCAGGTCCCACAGCACCAACTTAATAACACAGAGAGAGAGATGGGTGTGTTTGGGAAGGGGGGGGTAGATAGACAGAGAGATTAGACAGGTGCGTCTGGAGATGGATGGATGGGGATAGACAGACAAATATGGGGATGGCTAGATAGATTAGATGGGTGTGTATGGGGATAGATGAATATGTGTAGAGAGATGGGAGTGTGGGGGGATCGATGGATATGGGGCTGGATAGAGAGATGGGAGTGTGGGGGGATAGAGGGATATGGGGCTGGATAGAGAGATGGGAATGTAGGGGGATAGAGGGATATGGGGCTGGATAGCGAGATGGGAGTGTAGGGGGATAGAGGGATATGGGGCTGGATAGAGAGATGGGAGTGTGAGGGGATAGAGGGATATGGGGCTGGATAGCGAGATGGGAATGTAGGGGGATAGAGGGATATGGGGCTGGATAGCGAGATAGGAGTGTAGGGGGATAGAGGGATATGGGGCTGGATAGAGAGATGGGAGTGTAGGGGGATTGATGGATATGGGGCTGGATAGAAAGATGGGAGTGTAGGGGGATAGAGGGATATGGGGCTGGATAGAGCGATGGAGTGTAGGGGGATCGAGGGATATGGGGCTGGGTAGAGAGATGGGAGTGTGGGGGACAGAGGGATATCGGGATGGATAGAGGGATATGGGACTGGATAGAGCGATGGGAGTGTAGGGGGATCAAGGGATATGGGGCTGGGTAGAGAGATGGGAGTGTAGGGGGATAGAGGGATATGGGGCTGGGTAGAGAGATGGGAGTGTAGGGGAATTGAGGGATATGGGGCTGGATAGAGGGATATGGGGCTGGACAGAGAGATGGGAGTGTAGGGGGATCGAGAGTTATGGGGCTGGGTAGAGAGATGGGAGTGTAGGGGGATCGAGGGATATGGGGCTGGATAGAGAGATGGGAGTGTAGGGGGATTGAGGGTTATGGGGCTGGGTAGAGAGATGGGAGTGTAGGGGGATTGAGGGTTATGGGGCTGGGTAGAGAGATGGGAGTGTAGGGGGATCGAGGGTTATGGGGCTGGGTAGAGAGATGGGAGTGTAGGGGGATCGAGGGATATGGGGCTGGATAGAGAACTGGGAGTGTAGGGGGATCGAGGGTTATGGGGCTGGGTAGAGAGATGGGAGTGTGGGGGGATCGAGGGTTATGGGGCTGGGTAGAGAGATGGGAGTGTGGGGGGATCGAGGGTTATGGGGCTGGGTAGAGAGATGGGCGTGTGGGGGATCGAGGGATATGGGGCTGGACAGGAGGGTGGCTAGATAGTTACGATGGGCATGTCGGGAATGTGTGGCAGGGGGTGCGACTCCTTTAAGGGACAATTTGGCGCTAATGGCCAAAAGCAGCTGGGTGTGATCAGGGAGCACTTGCCCTGCCCGGGTGCCGGGGCTGGATAGGAACCGGGGCGGGCGGCTGAGGGAGAGACCCGGGGCTGGGAGGGGTTGGTTTTTGGACTGTACCTTCGGTTGCTCCGACTCCAGGCTCCGAGATCAGGGCCTTAGGAATGGGGCGAGGCTGCTCCTGTCCCGCCCTGCCCGGCTGGCGAAGGGGAAAGGACCCGGCCTGCCTCCTCCAGCAATGCATCAGCTAGGGCTGAGCTCTGATTTTGGGTGAGTGGAGGGGAGTTGGGGGGGGGGTGTAGTTTGACTTTTCGTCTCCTTCTCTTTGGACTGTGCGGAGGCAGGCCGGGGGATGGGCCAGCATCGGGCTCGGAGGCTAGGGTGGAGCTGGCCGCTCAGACAGGGGTGAGCATGGGGCTGGCTCGATCTGGAGTCTCGGCTCTGGGGGGGACATCACTTGGCGAAGCTTCAAGTCCCTCGGTCGCGGGGAGCCGGCGGGGCCGTGGCTGGAGCTGACTAGTGATATTAGCAATGGCTGAGTCGTTGCCGCCCGAGTCTGTCTTTTGTCCCATTTATTCCAGCTGCCCTGGGCTCTGGTCCCACGTCCTCGGCCCCGTACCCTGAGCAGTACCAGGCTGCATGCTGCCCCCTGCCCTGGTGTCCCGGCAAAGGCCCAGCCCTGGCAGGAGAAGTGAACTCGTTTGGGGGTGAGAGTCGCTCTCTGTACTGAGCCCTCCCCGAGCCTCATCCCCCTGCCGTGCCAAGGGTGACGGGATGCTCGACCCCTGGGCCATATGGCTGCAGCCCCTGTTGTTCCAGCCTCTTAAACTGAGGTGCCCCCCCGCCCCTGAGCTCCATGTAGCTGCTGGGCAACAGAGGGTCCGCCCCAGGTGTCACAGGGACACGGCCTCTGTCCTGGAGAGGGGCTTGAACCGGGGCTGCTCCAGTTAGTCACTGGGCCAGTTCTCAGGTGGTGTATTCCGGGGAGCTGTGCTGACCTCCCAGTGCTGGGCACATATTGGGCAGGATCTGGGCCCTTGATTGGCACTGGGACCCACCTCCTGGATGGCTGCAAAACAGCACGCTGGCAAGGCGGGCGGAGATGGGCCAAATGAACTCCGGCTGGGGCGGGAGGGGCTGCTTGCTGCCCTCCCACAGGGCCCAGCCGGCTTCTAACCAAGCAGAGGGATGAAACACTGGGTGGAAGGTGCACGGGCAGCCCAGAAGATGGGAGGTCCTCTAATTATCCCAGGGCAGCCTCCCCCTGCTGTGCCCTTCATGCTGTCCCCAGCTGGCAAGGAGAGTGGTCTGCGGGGCTTGCCACAAATGGGGGTGAGCACTGGGTAGCGAGAACCCACCAAACTTGCTTCACAGAGGGGCCACTGGGAGGGGTGCAGCGGGGTATCGTACCGGGCTGGGTTTGCAGCTGTGACCTGGGAGGGATGGGCTCTCTGTGCTTCTACTGACCCCTAGAGCCATCAGCACGAATTGCCTCCCCCCCCCAAATCATGAATTAAAACAAACAAACCCCAAAGCCCCCTGTAAATGGTGTGTTCTCTGCATGTGCCCCTCTGATTTCTGAGCCCTCCGGGTGAGCCCGTGCCATGTGTTCATGTTTTTCTCTGCAACTGCAAGCGCTAGAAACATACTTAACATTAATAATAGCTGCGTTTCATCACATGACTCCAGCAGCTGGGGCTTTAAGAGAGGCGCCAGCCCTTGTGAGATTTGCAATGAAAGTGTGGGAGTTGGAGACACTGATCTGACCTCCTGCTCTCCAGGCCCCCAACTTTGCCATCGTAAGCTGCCAGCATCCCCAACTCCGAGCTTTCAAAAATCACCAGTCAGGCCCCCCGAAATCACAGGACCGTCTCGAAAAAGCATGAGACGTTTAACAAACGCTGAGCTGTGGGATCTGTTGGTTTGCCTGCTGCTTGCTGAGCCCGTGGGTCGCACTCACGTCATGTTTTCGTGGCTTTCTCTTGGTCGTAAGGTCTAAAAACGGCCTTTTTTGTAATATGAAAGCAGAGATTTTCTCATCATCCCTGGACTCCAGCAGCTCAAGATTCGGCAGCGCCCTCCCACCCTGGGAGGTTGTGACGCCTGAGAGTGAAAGCTGGGCTATTTCTATTCTAGCAGCCCTCAGGTCAGGGCCCCATTGCTCTGGGTGTGCAACAAACCGGTCCTGCCCCCAAGCCCTTACAGTCTAACTAGCTAAGGCAAAGGGGAGACAGAGACCTGGACAGGGGAGGGCCGTCCTTAGGATTTATGGGGCTCTATGCAGTATTATTAAACTGGTGCCCCTATAGGGTGACCAGATGTCCCAATTTTATAGGAACAGACCTGATATTTGGGGCTTTTTCTTATATAGGCTCCTATTACCCCCCACCCCTGTCCTGATGTTTCACACTTGCTGTCTGGTCACCCTATGCCCGACGGCAGCCCGGGCTCGCGTGTGTATTTTAGATGCGGGTGGTTTTTTGAAGGATTTATTTAAAAAACGTTCTGTCTGAAGATCCAAGCCTTTAAGGCTAAAGATGGATCCTCAGCTTGTGCATCTAAAAATCTATGCAACGATTTGTTTTGTCATCTTCAGCCGCTCACTAATGACATATTTTTAAAGCAAATTTTAAAGTAAGGTCCTGTAGACTAACATGGGCGGAGTAAATATTACAGGAACGCACAACTGTTTTGCTCAGTACATTCAGAAACTGACAGCCTATACCTGGGGGTTGGCAAATGCCTGTTAAAGAGCCATTCAAGTGGTAATGAAGCCATTTCCCTGTTTCAGTGTTGAGCTATAGGTCTGGCAGGCTGGAGGCGTTTTCACTTTTAAGTAGGAGATCCCCTCCTGAAGAAGACTCGCCAGGCTGCAGCAGCCAGCTGTGGGGGGAGCCTGCGGGGAGGGTCAGAACCGGGATAGGAAAAGGTGGTGGGTGGGGGGGACACTAAGACACAGATTTTGGGAGACAGGCCGGCCCTCGCTTACAGACAGCCCCGCAACCTGAAGCAAATACTCACCAGCAACCACACACCACAAACACTAACCCAGGAACCTATCCTTGCAACAAAGCCTGTTGCCAACTCTGTCCACGTATTTATTCAGGGGACACCATCATAGGACCTAATCACATCAGCCACGCCATCAGGGGCTCGTTCACCTGCACATCTACCAATGTGATATATGCCATCATGTGCCAGCAATGCCCCTCTGCCATGTACATTGGCCAAACTGGACAGTCTCTACGCAAAAGAATAAATGGACACAAATCTGACCTCAGGAATCATAACATTCAAAAACCGGTAGAACACTTCAACCTCTCTGGCCACTCAGTAAAAGATTTAAGGGTGGCAATTTTGCAACAGAAAAGCTTCAAAAAGAGACTCCAAAGAGCTGAGATTGAATTAATATGCAAACTAGATACCATTAACTTGGGTTTGAAGAGAGACTGGGAGCGGCAGGATCATTACACAGATTCAATCTATTTCCTTAAATTAAGTATCCTCACACCTTCTTGTCAACTGTCTCAATGGGCCATCTGGATTATCACTACAAAAGTTTTTTCTCCTGCTGATAATAGCTCATCTTAACTAATTAGCCTCTCACAGTTTGTATGGTAACTTCCACCTTCTCTGTATATATATGTAAATATATGTATATGTTCCATTCTATGCATCCGATGCAGTGGGCTGTAGCCCACGAAAGCTTATGCTCTAATAAATTGGTTAGTCTCTAAGGTGCCACAAGTACTCCTTTTCTTTTTGCGAATACAGACTAACACGGCTGCTACTCTGAAAACTAAGACCTAGAGGTGCCCAAAATTTTCAGGTGCCCTACACAGCCGCGGATGGCTAAGGACGGCCCTGCGTGACAGCGGTCTCCTGAGGCCAGTGCTCTGCCTGCTGGACCGCACTGCCTCGGGCTCACCTGCTGATCAGCTGCCCTCCCGGCTGATCTGGGGGGCTCCGGGCCCACCAAGGGGAGTGTAGCTTCCACCCGAACACCTGCCCCATGCGCTTACTCCTCGTGGTGCCGTGGCGTTTAGCTGCCCTCGGCAGAGCAGCACCCCACGGCAGGGTGTGTGTGTGTGGTGGGTGTATCTCCCCTTTCCGTTGGGGCTGGGTTTGGCCTCGCTGAGCGCCTGCCGTGTGGGCATGGAGAGGACAGGAAGAGGACAGAGCGGCAGCTACCGCCCATGGACCCCCATCACAGGGGGCGTAGTTGCAGCCCCTCCCTCCCCACAGATTTTGTGGGGGAGTCATGTCCCCTGATTTGGCTTTGTTCCACTTTGGGCACCAGCCCATCTTTCATAGATTGTGCTGGAGAGGGACCTCCTCCATAACACAGGCCCCAGAGCTGCCCTGCATTAATTCCCGGCTGGACCAGAGCAGATCTTCCAGAGCCACGTCCGCGTGGGATTTGTAAACTGCCAGTGACAGAGAATCCACCACAGCCCTGGGCAGGTTGTTCCAACGCTCAGTTACCTGCACGGGTAACAACTTGCACCTTATTTCCAGTCTGAATTTGGAAATCCAGTCCAGTTTCTAAATCCAGTTTCTCCTTCCAGCCTGTTAGACCTTTGCCTGCGAGACGGTAGAGCCCGTTGCCAACGCGTGGCTCCCGCTGGAGGGACGGATGGACTGGATAGTCACCCCTTCGCCTTCTCTTTGCTCAGCTAAAGAGAGAGACTCCAGGAGCTCAGCTGCTATAACCTCGGACCCCCCCGCCTCCAGTTTGCCCGCGTCCTTGAATTGTGGGCCCCGGCTCTGCATACGGGATTCCAGCCGCGGTCGCACCAGCTCCAAAGCCAGAGTTTCCACAGCCCTCGGCCTCCATCACCCACACCTGGGCCCGCCGGGTCTGACCCTGCCTGGCCCGGGTTTCCCCAGCCCCTGAGAACGGTTCCCGCGACCCTGGCCGAGCTGTGGGCTCCCAGCACTGCCCGGCCTGGGGTGCCACCTGCGGGCGGATGCCAGGTTTCTTCTGCAACTGCTGGCTCTTGAATACTGCGTGCAGATGTGCTGGCCCCATCTCAAAACTATATAGATTGGAAAAGGTTCAGAAAAGGGCAACAAAAATGAGTAGGGGTCCATATGAGGAGAGATTAATAAGCCTGGGCCTTTTCAGCTTGGCAAAGAGACAACTAAGGGGAGAGGTGACAGAGGTCTATAAAATCATGACTGGTGTGGAGAAAGTAGATAAGGACGTGTTATTTACTCCTCCTCATAACACAAGAACTAGGGGCCACCAAATTAAATGAATAGGCAGCAGGTTTGAAACAAACAAAAGGTAGTCTTTCTTCACACAACACACAGTCAAACTGTGGAACTCCTTGCCAGAGGATGTTGTGAAGGCCAAGACTATAACAGGGTTCAAAAAAGAACGAGATAAGTTCATTGAGGACAGGTCCACCAATGGCTATTAGCCAGGATGGGCAGGGATGGTGCCCCTAACCTCGGTTTTCCAGAAGCTGGGAGTGGGCAACAGGGCAACTTGATGATTCCCTGGTCTGTTCATTCCTTCTGAAGCACCTGGCATTGGCCACTGTGGGAAGACAGGACACTGGGCTAGATGGACCTTTGGTCTGACCCAGTGTTGCCGTTCTTATCTTCTTCTCTCCTCCTGCACCAGGGCTGGCTGCAGATTCCCATTTGCCAGGCTGTCTCTGACGGAGGCCAGAGGGGCTTCCCGTGTGGGCTTTGGTTTTATTCCAATGTAATGTAATCTATGGCCCCACTACCCTCTGTCCACCTTAATTGAACGGTCTCTCCATGCACATGCAGGGAAGCTCCCCACGTGGGGCAAAGAGCACTGGGAGGAGAGACCCCTCTGCAAACAAAAGGCCCCTCAGGTCAATGAAGCAGCTGCATAAGGTGGTGGGAGCAGGGACATCAGGACTCCTGGGTTCCAGGCTGGGCTCTGCTGCTGACTCACTGGGCGGCCTTGGGCCAAACACCTTCTGGCCCATCCTGGGCATCTTGTTGGTCCCCTTCTCCCCAGTGAAAGGTCTGGACCCCTCGTCCCCTTTGGCTCTCAGAGGTCAGTGGGAGGGGGCTGTTCTCTGCAGGGGGCTCGGAGGAGCTCAGCGGTGACTGATCTGGTGAAATATTAACCCTACCTCCCCTGGCGCTGAACAATGGACGCCTGTTCCCACATAGGACCCTGTGTGGGGGCCTCCCAGCCTCTGTGGGGTCCCAGAGCTGGGCTGGGGGAGGAGAGTGGGCACATTGGGGTGTCTTCAGTGACTCCTCCCCTCAGGGCAAGTCCGCCCTTAGCACATCATCCCAATTGGCATCTCCTGGAGAGCTGAGATCCTCCCCTAGCCGGAGACCCCCACAGAGCCCAGGTCTCCCCTCCTGGGGGCAAGGGCATGGGGATGCTGGATTACCCTGTGTCTGTCTTTGGGGCGCCCTCTTCATGGCTCCTGGATCCTTCCCAGAGTTAAGCAAAGGGAAGAGACAGTCATGGTGCTAGGGAGACTGCTTGGGGAGGAGGGACCGGGACCCACTGCCCAGCAGGGGTGGGCGGCGCGAGCGGACGGTGACGTCAGAGCAGCTGCCCAGAGTGGGGGAGTGATGATGCAGGGGCAGGCGGGAGCGGGGGCTTGGGGGGGTGTAAGGGGAGATATAAACCTCCGGAGCCGGCTCTGGCAGTGCAGAGGACGGAGGGACTCAGCCAGGCCACCCGCACCCCTGTGTTGCACTGCGTCTCTGCACCGCACCCCGCTGGATCAGGGTAAGCCCACTGGGCTGGGACTTGGGGGGATTCAGTGGGAGGGGGGAATGGGGCCCTGCCCCCTCCTCCCCGACATGCAGCGGGCAAGCCTGCCAGCACCCCACGTTGGTGCGCTCTGCCATGGGCAGGGAACGTATCTGCATTCGTGTTGTACAGCTCCATGCACATCTGCGGCACAGATGCCCCATAGTTCTGGAGAGTGCCCTGGGATTCCCGGGGTGGGGAGGTGGAGGGCTGGCTCAGGGGGGTCTCCCACACCCTCTCTCAGTACCAGTGCAGGACGAGCAGAGGGCGGATCTGGGGCGGCAGGGCTGGGGGCATTGCTTGGCAGAGTGGCCAGTAGCTGGTGGGTCCTGGCGGGAGGGGTGGCTGCCTTCGGACACAAAAGGAGACGTTTCCTCCCGGAGAGATGGAGCCAGCGGCAGGGGCTCGGGATCGGGAGCTGGGGGGAATGGAAACGTCTGTGCGTGTGGTGCTGGGTGTCTGGCCAGGCCGTGTGTGGTGTCTGCAGGCACGTACGCAGGCGGCTGGGCGTGTGTGCACGCGGGCCGTCGGGAGCGCAGGGCGGCTGTGACTGTTTGTGCGTGCACTCACAAGTGCAGGGCGGGCGTGTGCAATTCCCGCACCAGCCAGCACCATCTCCTTAGGAATCAGGCACCCTCCGGGGCTCTCCTGCTCCAGGGCTGGCTGGCTCGTCCTCCAGCCCCACCGCCTCCCCGTGGACAGGTGGGCCGTGCGCTCCCTGAGCCCGGCTGCCGCCCTTGGAGTAGTTGAGAAACCCAAGAGCCCCCTTCTCGCTCGCTCAGTGGCTCCCCCACCTCCCACCCCGTGTTGTCCTGGGGTCCTACCGGCTTCTCTCCTTGGGCCTGCCCTCTCCTCCCTGCACCCATGGCATACACAGCCATTCCTGTGGCAACATGGCTGGATCCCCCTCTCCCCTGTTGCCAAGGGCCCCCTCGAGCAGCCGCCCGTCCGGCTCATTCAGCATGGTGCGAGCTCGCCCCTTTCCTCTCCGCCTGCCTTCTCCCGTCCCCACGTTGGCAAGGCCAGCCTGGCACGCTCCAGCCTGTCTCTCTCCTCCCCCTGTGTGGTGTCCGTGGCCTGGGTCTCTCTCCCCGGCCCCATGCTGGCCTCCCCTCCAGCCCCAGCCCACGCGGGGGGCTGTCGCCCCGTCTCACCGGTGTGCGCTCTCCCTTCTCTCCTCCCCCAGATGGTCGCCCCCCGCAGGCGCTGGGCTTCCCTCTTCTCCCTCGCCTGCTGCGTGGCCCTGCTCTTGGGGCACCTGGGCAGCGCTGCCCCGATGCACCCCACGTACCCCGGGGACAATGCCCCCGTGGAGGACCTGGTCCAGTTCTACAATGAGCTGCAGCAGTATCTCAACATGGTCACGCGGCCCAGGTAAGCGGCTTGGCTAAGCCGGGGGGCCGGGCCTCCGGTCGGCTGTGCACCTCTGGCCTGGCCCCCGGGGACAGAAGGATTTCCCAGTCCCAGCCCATGGCCCCCGTCTCCCGTGGGGCCTGGCTTATCCATCTCAGAAGCCATGACTGGCTGCGTGTTTTTCTCTCCTGCCCCCCCTAGATACGGCAAGAGATCCAGCAGCCGGACGCTCTGTGGAGACCCCTATGACCCCTCGGGATGCTAAACCCGCCAGGTAAGATCTGTTCTGGGAGGGAGCTCAGGAATGGGGCGTGCGTGCACACTGGTTCATCTGTTACCGGCAGGTTACCGGCAGACCAGTAAGTCAGTAAGGGGGGCCCTTCCCTTCAGCCCCCTCCCACAGCGGGGGGTCAGCCGGAGATGCCCTCTATGGTGTTGGCGAGGCAGAGGGATTCTCTTCCCTCCGAGCCCCTACAGAACTTGCCCCAGCACAGCGCTAGGGGGTGCTGAGCTCCTGGAGGTGCTGGTTTTTGGGTGGGGCGTAAAAGTGAGGCCCCAACCCTGTGCGCTCATTAAAGATCCTGCGTTTGCAAGGGCCGGGCCGGGTTCCGAGCTGGGAGATCACCTTTGGCCGCCCTGCGAAATATCTGGTGGTCGTGTTCTTCTTCGCCTCCTGCTCTGATGTCTTGTGTGGCAGGAGCTATTGAGAAGAGGCCACCTTCCACCCCAGAGGCAGCGGGCGGGGACAGAGGCAAGGGCGAGTGGGGGCCGGTTCCAGGTCAATTACTTTGCTGGAGGACGAGGTGTCTGGCTGGTACTGAAGTGGCTCATGTGAGGGCGTCTCTGGCAGGCTTCGCGAGAGGTCCTGGGCTTTTGCTTTGTCTCCCTGCCCTGCTCGGAGCCCCGTTCTGGCCCCAGCTCACAGCGCACCGGGCCCCTGCAGGAGAAAGTGCAATGGGCGTTGGTTGTGGGGGGCAGTGGGCGCACAGGATGGGCTGGGGGAGGCTCAGAGCTCTGCAGAAAATATCACAGCGAGGTTTGGGGTGTGTCGGAGTGGACAGCAGCGTGGTGAGAGCAGGGGGCTGGGAGTCTCAGGACGCCTGGGTTCTGTTTTCCAGTTCTTGAAGGAGAGTGGGCGCTTGGTTTATAGCAGGACCCGGGGTTCTCCTCAGATGTCTCTAAAGGAGTCAAGGAGGGATCTTGGCACCAGGAATCCCAGTTCGGCTCTGGGAAGAGAGTATTTTTAGTAGGTAGAAGAGGGGAGCGGGCATCAGGACTCCTGGGTTCTATTCCCAGCCATACCACTGGGCTGCTGTGTGACCTTGGGTGAGTCACTTCCCTTCTCGGGGCCTCAGTTTCCCCGTTTCTACAATGGGGATATCAATACTGTTGAGCCTCCAGGGTCCCTGTGAGGCTGCGTCGGTACCTGTCTGCCAAGCGCCCGGATAGCCCCGGAAAAGATGCTGCATGAAGACAGTGTTTGCATGGCCAAGGGGGGCGGGCCTTGGCATTCAGTGTTCCCGCAGTGCCCGCTAGGTGGCACTGACAGACCATGTCTCCAGGGCTGGCATCGCACCCTCTGTGTGAGGAGGAGGAGGAGGGAGATGAAGGGGCTGCAGAGGAAGGAGACCAGGCCCCAGCCGCGGAACAAGCCCTGCTCCCCGTTCAGCCTTACGGGGCCAGGCGTGGGGCTTCCCCCCCGGGAATGAACCATGGAGCAAAAGGGACGCAGGGCTCAAATCAGAGCATTACAAAGGGCTCGGCTCCTCAGCAGCATCATGGAGCAACCCCTGCAACTGGGAGGGCTTGACCAGCAGCGCTGGCTTTCCCGCAGGGAGCCATTCCCTCTCCTGGGCACTTCTCCCAGCTGCCTGGGTGGTCGGTGACAAGGCCGTCTAGTCAGTGTCATTGTCTGATGCTCACGAACTAGCACAAGCTTCTCCTGTTTGGGTTGCATCAGCTGCAGGAGAATATCATCTCTCTCTCTCTGTCCTATACCCACCCACCCCTCCATCCCTCCCTCCACCCATCCCCCATCCCCCCATCCCTCCATCCCTCTCTATCCCATACCCACTCACCTACCATCCCTCTCTATCCCTTACCCATCCCTCCCTCTCTATCCCATACACACTCACCCACCCCTCCACCCATCCCCCATCCCTCCATCCCTCTCTATCCCTTACCCATCCCTCCCTCTCTATCCCATACACACCCACCCACCCCTCCATCCCTCCCTCCACCCATCCCCCATCCCTCCATCCCTCCATCCCTCCATCCCTCTCTATCCCATACCCACTCACCTACCATCCCTCTCTATCCCTTACCCATCCCTCCCTCTCTATCCCATACACACTCACCCACCCCTCCATCCCTCCCTCCACCCATCCCCCATCCCTCCATCCCTCCATCCCTCCATCCCTCTCTATCCCATACACACCCACCCACCCCTCCACCCATCCCCCATCCCTCCATCCCTCTCTATCCCATACCCACTCACCTACCATCCCTCTCTATCCCTTACCCATCCCTCCCTCTCTATCCCATACACACCCACCCACCCCTCCACCCATCCCCCATCCCTCCATCCCTCTCTATCCCATACCCACTCACCTACCATCCCTCTCTATCCCTTACCCATCCCTCCCTCTCTTTCCCATACACACCCACCCACCCCTCCACCCATCCCCCATCCCTCCATCCCTCTCTATCCCATACCCACTCACCTACCATCCCTCTCTATCCCTTACCCATCCCTCCCTCTCTTTCCCATACACACCCATGCCTCCATCCCTCCCTCCATCCATCCCTCTCTAACCCATCCCCACCATCCCTCCCTCCCTCCCTCCCTCCACCCATCCCTCTCTGTCCGATACCCACCCACTCATCCCTCGCTATCCCATACTCACCCACCATCCCTGCATCCCTCGCTATCCCATACACACCCATCCCTCCTTCCATCCATCCATCTGACCCTCGGTATCCCATGCACACCCACTCATCCCTCCCTCCCTCGCTATCCCATACAAATCCATCCATTCATTCCTCTCTCCATCCCCAGATCTTAGCAGGCTCTTGAGTCTAGCTCTCTAACCTCCCAAACCTCTTCTCATTAAATAATGCGGGGTGGGGAATGAAATATCATTGCTACCACTCAGCTGGGCTGGGAACCCCGAGGAGAGTCAGCCCAAGGGACCAAGCACCCCGAGGACGGTGGAGGAAATATCTCTGCGGGGCGGCCGTTGGAGTATCAGGAACAGAGGGTGGAGCTGAGGGGCGAAGCCTCTTTACAGGGGGCCTGGCTGCTGCCCGCACCTGCCCAGCATCACACCTACCCCACCACAACCTCCTGCCCTCAGGGAGGGGGGCTGCTGCTCCGAAGTGGGGGCCCAGCAGAGCATCAGGCCAGCTCACCCTTGGGAGGAGGGGACAAGATCCCTCCTGAAATTCCCATTTCCATGTCTCCCTCTCGGGGCTGCCCCAGGGACAGCCACACCCTGCTGCGTCCAGCCAAGGGATCATGCCTTTAGCTCGCGGGGGAGGGGGCTGAAGGTCTGGGGTGCAATCCCCAGGCCCACCCTGGGAGCTGGCTTGGTGCACTTAGTCTGCACTGGGCGTGCAGGGCTCCGAGGGTGGGTGGCTGGGGGAGACATTCGCCCCCGGGGGGAGGGGTGAGCGGATGACGCTGCTGTCCCAGCATCCCACCTGTCTGCCTGCAGGAGCTGAAGGCCAGCGGTGGCACAAGAACAAGTGGGGATAAACTGGCCGTGAGCAAATTCCGGCTGGAAATTAGAAATGGGTAAATTCTAACTCTTCGGGGAGGTGTGTGTGGGGGGGTGCGGTTCTGGAACAGGCTCCTGATAGGAGCGGTGGGAGCAAAGAACTTAAAGAGAGCTGGCCCTGGGGTGGGGGTGTCTCTCAGGGGGCCGATTCTGCCAGCTGGAAGGCCCCTTTGTGCTGGGAATAGTCTCCAGGCAGCCGTGTCACCAAACATAATTTTTAAAAAGTGCATTGAGTCCACGTCCCCGCAGCACCCTGAAACAGCGGCTCTCCCAACTGCTCCATGCTGCTGAACTGGGCGTTGACTCTGTCCCCTGGGAGGATACTTTCCGTGGCAGCTTGAGCTATTTCAGCCCTGCTTCACTGTTCGTTTTATGGCAGTGCCTAGACGCTTCCACCCAGGCCTGGGTTCTGGGGTGCGAGGTGCTGTACAGTCCCAGCCAGAGACAGCTGATTGGTTCAGCAGACCCATCAAGCGGATGGGTTTCCCCATCGCGGTTGGCTGCGGTGGGGGATGTGAGAAGCAGCAGGGCAGAGAGGTCAGAGGGCATAAGGGATCCAAACCCCACTCCCTAAAACTTATGATTTGTATCCCCAGGCTTGGACCAAGTGCTGGACTCACACGCCCCAAAACCATGGTCCTCTAGCCCAGTGATTCTCAACCAGGGGCACGCGTACCCCTGGGGGTACACAGAGGTCTTCCAAGGGGTACATCAAAGCATCTAGATATTTGCCTAGTTTTACAACAGGCTACATAAAAAGCACGAGCGAAGCCAGTACAAACTAACATTTAATCCAGACAATGACGTGTTTATACAATAGTTTTATTCCAGTGGATTAATTTGATCATTGTATGGTAAACACAAGACAGGGAGCAATTTTCCAGTACTGGTGGGGCCGTGACGCTTTTGTATTTTTATGTTTGATTTTGTAAACAAGAAGTTCTTAAGTGAGGTGAAACTTGGGGTACACAAGACCAATCAGCCTCCTGCAAGGGGTACGGCAGTCTGGAAAGACATTAAAAGTTTTTAAGGTCAGGCTTGACAAAGCCCTGGCTGGGATGATTTAGTTGGGGATTGGTCCTGCTCTGGGCAGGGGGTTGGACTAGATGACCTCCTGAGGTCCCTTCCAACTCTGATAGTCTATGATTCTATGATTTACACAAGGAGCGTGGGGGGACCCCCTGCCCCGCATGAATCAGGAGACCTGGCGGCTCTGCAGGGTCCTGGATACAGCTTGGCACCGTCCTCCGAGCTGCTCTGGGGGTCCTGGGACATGAGTGGGGGAGGATCAGGGGAGAGGGGAGAAGTAGGTGTTGGAGCAAAGCTGGGAGGAGACAGGTTGGGTGCAGGGGAAGTATCGATCTCTAACCCAGGCTAAAGCCGTGGGGCTCTTGGCTGGAGTGTCCTGGGGCTGTGACTGCTAACAGAGGTGGCTCTTTACCCTGGACAATGGAGGCTTCTGCTTTTAGCTCCAAACCCCTCCAGCTCAGCTCGCAGAGAGGGACTCGGCCCAGGATGCCCTTATAAAGGGCAGCAGGCTTGGAGGACAGGGCAGACGGGAGGGATAGGGTTGGGGGGAGACCACGGGGCAGGAGATGTGGACGTGGGGTCACAACATCCCGAGGCTGCGGCGCCAACTGGGTCTCTTGGATCCTAACTGAATCTTTCTGGTCATTGCAGGGCATGATCCTGAGCGGCAGCCGCCTTGGGGTGAACAGGAAAAGGCCTAGGGGTGGAAAAACCCAGCCCCGGCGCTGATCCCTCTGTGATTCTCCTCTCTTCCTCCCTCCTGAGCCCCCCGGGGCCACCTGCTTCAGAGGCAACCAACACCATGCCACCTTCTCTCTTTGTCCCTCGGTTCCTGGGTAGACTAATGTGAATAATGATCAGAACAATAAATCTGGGTGGAAGACGCATTTGGCTTGCTGCTCTTTGATCTGGAGCGAGGGGAGCGCAGACACCCAGTCGTATGGGTGGTGGGGGGGGCAGCACGGCTGTGGGGTGTCAGGGGCTGGGACATCTTGATGGCTGGGGGGTGTGTGCGTGCGTGTGTGTGTGGGGAATGGAAGTCAAGCCCTAGAGCCTCTCCCCGTGTGGAAGTACCTTCCCTGGCCTTTGTCTGGACCCACAGCCCCATGCCTCCCCCCAGTGCCTGCAGAGCAGGCTCCTGGTGGCTCCCCCCCCATCCTAATACCCAGTGCAGGGGCAGGCAGAGGGGCAAGGAGCAGGGTAGGGTTGATTGTGAGGAACCTCTGGTATCCTCCCTCCCGGGCCAATCCTGGGGCCCATGCCTGTCCGTGTAAACTGTGGGGGAGGGAGGGGGACAGCCTCATTAAGATCTCAAAGCGCTTTGTGGGCAGGAATGATCAGCGCTTCCCTGCCAATTCAGGGGGGGGGAATGAGCCCATCTCCTCCCATCCCCCTCTCCTCCGTTGACTCCTTCGCGGTCCTGTTTCCCCATTCCCCCATCCCTCAATGGACCCTCTGCTCTCCTATCCTCCCATTCACGCCCCCGCTTCCCATTAACTCATCCAGCCGCACCCCCTTCATTCTGCCCCCACCGCCCCTCAGGGCCCAATCCCACAGCCTTAGCAGGGCCTTGGCTCCGTCCTCTGCCCCCTCCCCTAAAAAATGACCCTGGTGCTCTTTCAAGTGGTCTTTTGGAAACAGAACCCCCCTCCCCTTTGCACCCTGCCCCCCCCCCCCCCAGTTTGCTGGAGATAACTGATGCCCCAGCAGCCCCTGCCTGGCTCAAGTCAGGTCTGCAAGGGTGGGGCAACCAGCTTATTCACACACCTGCCCGCAGAGGCAGTTTGCGGGCCCCCTTGGGAGATCTTAGACGTAGCCCGGGACGCCCCCAGGGGTCCCTGGAGCCCCGGTTGAAACCCACTGGGTTGAAACGGACCAGCCAACAGCCCGGCCCCCGCCTCGGCGGTGGGACCCGGCCAGCCCCTTCCAGCGGCGTTGCTGCTTTAAGAGCCCCAGCGGCAGCGCGGAGGCTGGCAAGCGAGTGGCCGCAGCGGGAGCGGAGCGACCCCAGCGCCGCCCCGCCGCGCATCCGAGCCGGACCGGGGGCCTTGGAGCCGCGCCGCTGGGGCAGGTAAGAGCCCCCCCCCGCCGCCCCGCCTTTGCCAGCTGCTGGGGGGTCGCAGCAGCTAAACTGACACCTCCCCCCCCCCGCAGGGCGGCTGCTGGGGGACCCCTTGGATGTGTCAGTTTCACGCACCTGGGCTGGTCAGTTTCCAACCTGCCCCCCCCCCGCCCCCGCCCCCATTTCCACACCTGGCTCCCTGCCAGGAGAAATGCCTCCTTACTTTGCCAGCCGGGCGCTGGGGGAGTTTCAATAGGTGCCCGGCGAGCTGTGTCTCTGACCATCTTCCTCGCCAACCCCCTGGGGTAGCCGGCTCCCCTTGCCCCCTCCCCAGCCCCCCGTCCCCAGATCCCCTTGGCTTCTCCCCCCTTCTGGCCAGGGCTTAATTTGTAATGAAGGAGGCGCAGAGGGGGGGCTCAAGTAATTTTTTTTACATTCATAACTGATGCAGCAGGCCCCGAGTGGCCCCGGGGCTCGGCCCTGCCCGGCCCCGAGTGGCCCCGGGGCCCTGAACTGCCCGGCCCCGAGTGGCCCCGGGGCTCGGCCCTGCCAGGCCCAGAAGTGCCGGGGCTATGAACTGCCAAGCCCAGAGGTGCCAGGGCTCAGCCCCTGGCACAAATTAAGCCCTGCCTCTGGCTTTGTGTGGGCTGCAGAATTCCTACTATTGAGGGAATCGTCTCTTTGGTTTGTTGGCACGGATTTTTTTTTGCGTGGGGTGGAGTGGGGTGGGGGAATGGATTTTATTTTCTCCGCTGGTGGGTTTCACTTCCCCGGCTGTGTCCCTCCCCGGTTAAAAATGCTAAATTTTGGCTTCCGGCTGTGTGTCACTTTGGGCATGTCAAAGAGCAACATGTTGTTACATAAGAATGAAAGTAGCTGCTTTCTGAATGGGCTTCGGGGGGCGGGGGGGGGAAGGCTGGCTCCCTAGCTCTTGGTTTGTGTCCCCCCTTCCTCCCAAGCTGGGGGGTGTGTGTCGGTGGGTTTCACATCCTGATCCAATTGTGAAGCTTGAAGTCTCGGCTGCCAGGTTCCAGAGATTCCGAATGAAAGAGCAAATTACCTAGGCCGTGTAATTGGGCGGGGACGGGGTTACGATGAGCTCACTGCCAGTCGCTTCCCCTGTACGCAGTGACGTGTTTACACACAGACCCACGCTGCCTCTTGCCACCACTCCAGTCTTTGGGCCCTGCTGGCGCTGAAGAATGGCTGGATTCAGCTAAGTTCAATCTGCGGCTTTGTTCCCCTCGCTGTACGTCTGCCCCACAGAACAGCTCTGTGTTGCTCGCAAGCTGGTACTTTCCAAGCGGGTCCCAAGAAGACATTCCCTCGCTCAGCCTGTCTCGCTTATATCCCGGGACCACGGCGCTGACATCTTCCCGTCAGAAACGTCTGCCCCCGTCCTGTGGTTAGAGGCAAGGCTGTGGGGTGGCGGAGAGGCAGCGCGAAAGAAACGAAAAGCAGTGAGAGACGGGCAGCGGAAACCTGCCAGGCCTGATTCCCTGCTGCCCGTGCTGTCCTTTACCCCCGTGCAAAGAATAGCATGGAGCACCGTGCAGCCAGTGCAAATTAGCGACAGACAATAGAAACAACCAGTGATTCATTAGAAACGGAGAACGGTGTGTCCTGGCTCCCCGTACCCTGTTCTAACCACTAGGCCGCACACCTTCCTGTATCTGGGAATGGGACCTAGGATGGAACCCTGACTTCCATGCTCACTGGTAGAGCCAGAAAACACTGGATCTCCTCTACCCCCAGTCTGTTGCGGACTCTACGCCCACTGAGCTGTCCTTAGTGGATTCTCTGACGTGTCGGCTGCGTGTTCTCCCCTTCGTAGGATATCACAGGGTTGGAAGGGACCTCGGGAAGTCATCTCGTCCAACCCCCTGCTCAAAATAGAACCTATCCCCAGTTTTTGCCCCAGATCCCTAAATGGCCCCCTCAAGGATTGAATTCACAACCCTGGATTTAGCAGGCCAATGCTCAAACCGCTGAGCTATCCCTCCCCTTCGTGCACTCTCCTTGTCATGACACCTGGTTGGGATGGATCCTGCACTGTGAGGTCATGTCAGCGCCCCCCCCGGAGCAATTAACGCGCACCTGCTGCAGCCGGGAATACGGATGGCTTTCTGATGTGGCTGCAGCTGGATTCACACACCAGTGCTCTAAGCTGGGACTCCCACTCTGAGCCTCGAAGGCAGCACAGCAGAATCCAGGCACCGGGGACCCAGGGCCAGGTGTCGCACTAAGTGTGCTCCAGGATCTGCCCACCAAGGCCTAGTACCAGGATTCCCACGCCCAAGTGCAGTGCTCGTGGCAGGGCTCATTCCCAGCCACAGCCGACAGGGGGCAGGCGGCATATCCCAGGGCGGTAGGATGAGGCTACATGGATCCATCCCCACCCCGGTGCTGTCACGCCAGGCTTTGTGCTCCCAGCCTCTGGGCTCAGCCAGATCCAGGAGCTGTCGCAGCTACTCGTGCCCCCATGCACGAAGATCTGCGGTCCCGGTCTTGGGCTCATCCTTCTTCCATCAAGCTGCCGCCCCGGAGCCGTCGCTGGGAGCAGATAGCTGCCCTGTTTGCTCAGGCGGGCCTCGCTCATTCCCTGGCTTGGAGTGTGCAACGCCCTCCATGAAACGAACTCCGATTCCATCCTTCTCATGGAGATTCCCTCTGCCTGTCACTCGGGGTTCTCCAGGCTGTGCCCCCCGGTGCCAGGGATGGAGCAGAGTGGGACAGGTCTAAGCTCACTTCAGCTACGGCCAAGAGAGATGCTCACCTGGGCAGCTGCCTGATGGCTGCTCTATCCCCGACCAACCATCTCCAGCAGTGAATGGCTCATGCGGACCACTTGGTATGCTCTTCAGGCTCCTCTGGGAGCATCCCCCATCTGCCACTCATGCTGCCTTCTGAGTCCAGAGCACCCCTGGATAAGTATCCCTCCCTGTGGGATGAAGTGGCTGCACTGACCAGGAGATTCTGGGTCTGTAGCAAGGCCAAAGGATGTGGTGGGGGGATGTTTTTTATTATTTATTTTGATTTCTAACTGCTCAGTTTGCCTCCATGTGCTCTGACATCAAGGGGATGTTTAGTCTGCGGAAGAGAAGAATGAGGTGGGATTTGATAGCTGCTTTCAACTACCTGAAAGGGGGTTCCAGAGAGGATGGATCTAGACTGTTCTCGGTGGTAGCAGATGACAGAACAAGGAGTAATGGTCTCAAGTTGCAGTGGGGGAGGTTTAGGTTGGATATTAGGAAAAACTTTTTCACTAGGAGGGTGGTGAAGCACTGGAAGGGGTTCCCTAGGGAGGTGGTGGAATCTCCTTCCTTAGAGGTTTTTAAGGTCAGGCTTGACAAAGCCCTGGCTGGGATGATTTAGCTGGGGATTGGTCCTGCTTTGAGCAGGGGGTTGGACTAGATGACCTTCTGGGGTCCCTTCCAACCCTGATGTTCTATGAATCTATGACAGTGATAAGGTTTCCATTCGTCCCTGCCTCCTGGCTTTCGCTGGACTGGCATGAGCCTGCACCGGGGCAGAGTCCAGATCGGCACGGGCACAGTACCACTGGCACAGCATGGCATTCAGGCTGAAACTGGTATCTGCCCCATTCACGCTCCTGAGATTCTCTCTCCCCCCCCCCCGCCCTGCCCCCAGACCAGTGCGCATGTGGCTTCTTGCCAGGGAACATTCCAAAGGCACCTGCCCAGGTGGGTGGGGCGGGAGAGAGAGTTAACCCTTAAAGCACAGAGCAGGGAAGGTGTCCTAGCCTGGAGGGCCGAATTCCTCCCCCCCTTGGCCTGAAATGTGACGTGTTTGTTGCTTTGCCCCAAAAGAGTGAAACTGATGCTCTGTCAGCTGCTAAGCTGAGACCGGGCGTGTTCATTTCACAGGGAGCCGGCTGGATTCTCAAGATGTGGGGGGGAGGGATGGGGCGGGCTGCGGGCGGGGAAGAGGCCTGGAGTTTGACAGCAAGAGTGGAGCAAAGAGGCTGGCTGGGGATGTGCGCATGTGAGAATGAGGAGCTCATCCCGGCTCTGTGGAGAGGTTGTTTCAGCTATGGGGGCCTTTCAAAGCTGGGGGAGGAGGGTTTGGAGGAGAAGCTGATCTGGATGTCACCTCCTGGCATGTTGCTGAATCAGGGAGGTATTTGACGCTGAGTCTCTGCCCTGAGGAGTTCACAGCCAGTACGTGGGCAGGAGGGTGCGGAGATCTGCGGCCCCCGGAGGCCAGCTCCCAGCACGCGGGGGCTACGAAGCCGGGCAAAGCAGTCTTTTCGCAATCTCCCCCCGCGGCATGGGGCTGTTGAATGGGTCTGCATTGCCCCTGGTGGAAGGGAAGCAGGCTGACCGGTTCCCAGGGTGCTCAGGTGGATCTGGATCACCTGCAGCAGCAGCAGCCCCGGGGGCCTCTCCAGTTGACGCAAGGGACGGCTGCAGCCCTGATGGCCTGGCAGGTGCGGAGGTGGCTGGGTGATGTCCTGCAGCCCGCACGGCTTCAGGAGCAGCATCACTTAGCCCGACAGGGACTGGCCCTGTCCTGGACTGGGAGAAGGGCCCACGGACCCTCCCCTCCCCTGCCCTCCCGCACCAGCTCGGATCCCTAGCCAGCTCCCTGGCAGCATCTCCAAAGGTGACAGCCAGCTGTAACCTTGAGGGGTGGGCTGCGGGGGGGGGGGAGCGCTCCAGTGTTGCTATGGCAACCAGGGAATTAGCATCTCCTCCGTGTGCGGCTTGTCCATGGCCGTGTTTCCTCTGAGCAGCCCAGTCCTGAGAGGACGCAGGCCTGGGCCCGCTCCCGGCTCCCGGGGCTGCTGCGTGCTCAGCCGCCCCCTTCTTCGGCTGCTGTCTCCGGGCCGGGATTCGGAGCTGTGAGAGGCAGAGAGAACCACAGGGTCTGGCTGTGTCCGGCCGCCTGGATGGGTGCGCCCCCTTTGCAGGTGTCATAGACAGGTCCTGGCTCTTCCCTGCCACAAGGGGCGCTAGACGGGCGAGGCCTCATACAGGGCAGCCTGCTGTTGCTCCGGGGTCCTGAGCCCACTTGGCTTTTTTTTTTTAAACCCCCTTAAGTTCACTGGCCCCGGGAGGCTGGAGCGGCCGTGGACGGGTGGGAGCGTGGGGTGACGGGTGGCTTTTCAGGGCATGGGCTGCCTCTGGCACTGAAAGGGTGAATGCCATTCCAGGAGCAATCCCCTCCCGGGCAGGATTTTAGGGAAACAACGGCAGACAAGGCTCCTGTCGTCTCCCAGCAGGGGGTGCTGTGGGGGGGGGATGGAGCCGGAGTGCTGGCTGTCGGGGAGGGGGGTTCCCAGGTATTCCAGTCCCGGACCCTCCCAGCAGGGGGTGCTGTGGGGGACGGAGCAGGAGCGCTGGCTGTCGGGAAGGGGGTCCCAGGTATTTCAGTCCCGGACCCCCCCAGCAGGGGGTGCTGTGGGGGACGGAGCAGGAGCGCTGGCCGTGGGGGAAGGGGGTCCCAGGTATTTCAGTCCCGGACCCCCCAGCAGGGGGTGCTGTGGGGGACGGAGCAGGAGCGCTGGCCGTGGGGGAAGGGGGAGCTCCCTGCTGCTTCTGCCTCAGCCTCACCCTGCAAACATCCCTCATTCTGGCACAGGGTGCCCGGTTAATGCAGCGTCTCCTCGGCTCCTGCGCGTGGAGATGATGCTCCAGTGACCCCCGGTGGGAAAGGGCGGAGAGTGGCTCTGAAGGCGGGTGGCTGGTCACTATGTGCTGTGTCTCCTTATCCCTCTCCCTCCCTCCCCACTGGCAGCCGGGTGGCATTACTCACTGGGCCCTGTTGTGCCAGGCCTCCGGACGGGACTTGCATGCCCACAGCGGGGGTAGCTGAGCGAGGGAGTTGTTAGACTGACGGTCCTGGGGCTGTAGGCTTCCCCCATGTAGCTCCTTTCTTCTGTGTCCTGTGTCCCACCCTTGCCAGTCCTGCGCCCCCGCCCGCTAGCCCCCTGCCGCTTTCCCCTCCCCCTTAGAGGGACTGGCTTTCACCCTTTCCTCTCTCCGCAGATCCCTGTGTGTGCCCGTTCAGAGAAGCGCTTGCCACCTGCCTGAACTGCGCCAGCTGCCGAGATGCCCGTGGCTGCTACCAACTCCGACTTGGGTAAGTCACGCCCTCTCCGGGCTGGAATTGTAAAACATCACCTGGGTCCTGCGTTCCTTTATGGGCACAGGGCGCCCTCGGGCTGTGCCCCTGAACTCCCATGGGGCTTGGGCAGCTCCCCACCTAATGCCCGGCATAGGCGGACGCTGGAGATGAGCCCAAGTTTGGACTCAGATAAGAGCACCCCGCAACAAGCTCTCGGGTGTGAGGGTTGGCCCAGAGGGGGCAGGTTGACCGACTCCGTCTCTACAGATCTGGGAGCTGGGAGAGGAGACTGCCCCGTAACAGAACGTCAGTTCCCTCTCCACACTGGGGCTCCCGCCTCTGCACCCCCGTGTCCCTCGGATTGTCTAGCTGCACTCTAGAGGTGCCTGCTTCATCTCTCTTGTCAGGAGGATGGTTTATTAGCAGGGTTACGGGAGAGGACTCCAGGAGCTTTCTAAACCCACTGCATGGGGCCGTCCAAGCTCCCGAGAGCTCTGTTTGTTCCTTGCGCTGCAGGAGCAGCTGGGTTCTGGCGGGGAATGGAGGGGACATGTTCCCAAGTCAGAGGAAGGACAGCTTAGTGGTTAGAGCCCTGGCTTGGGACTCAGGATCCCTGGGTTCAGTCTCCAGCTCTGCCACAGACTACATGCGTGACCTTGGGCAAGTCACTTAAGGTCAGATTTTTAAAGGTATGTAGGAGCCTAACTCCTATTGAAGCTGATGGGAGTTAGGTGCCCAAGTACCTTTAAGAATCTGGGCCTGTCTGTTCCTCAGTTCCCTCATCTGTAACGGGCCTAGGAGGATAAATACCCTTAAGATGGTGAGGCACTCAGAGGCCACGGGAATGGGGGTTATAGGCGTGTGTGAAATGAAAGACCTGACTTCTGTACCGGGAGCTGTGATTTTGGGGCTGCAAAGTTCGGCCATTCGAACAGTGGCGCCGGGATTATTCTGGCTTTAGGGTGCGGGGGGCGTGCAGGGCACCAGGCTGCGCTGAACACTCACCCCCCTGTGAGGAGATGGGGGTCAGCTTCATTGTAGCGGACGAGCGGCTGGGAGCCAGATCTCCTGCTGTCTCCCCGCCTGACCCCCGCTGCCTCCCCTGGAAGGGGTAGGGACGATGCCGCGGTCAGGGGCTGGCACTGCAGGTTTTGGCTGAGGCGAGACGGAGGCTGGATCTGTCGGTGCCCTGGCTTCTCTGCCATCAGGACAGCTGGCTGCGGCTGCAGAGGTCGCTTCCCCTCCACCTGCATGCTGGGATGCTGGTACTGACCGCCGGCTCGCGGGTGTCTATGGAAACCAAGCGGCAGAAATTAAAGGGGCCGCCCGGAGAGTCTGGGCTGTGCAGCATCTCCCCCGCCGGCCCCGCTGGAGTGTGTTACCCCCCCAGGCTGCGGGGGACGGACAGAATGGGGCCTGAAGGAGGGGGGAATGAGATCGGGAGGGGGCAATGGGAGAGGAGCAGTGCAGGGAGAATGGGGGGTGTGCGCCATGGGATGGGGAGAAGGGCTTTGGGTGAGTGAGGAGGGTTCAGGGCGGGGGGGGGGTTAGAGGGAGGGTGTGTGTGTGTGTGTGTACACACACAGCTTCTGCTCCCTACCTCCCCGCCTCTAACCCTCTTACATTTAATTAAAGCTCTTCTCTTTCGCTGGTGATTACATTGTAGGCCAGGCAGGAATCCTGGGGCTGCGCTTTAAGCCGGTTAATGGCACACCCGGGCCGTGGGGCTGGGCGTGACCCCCAAGGCTGGAGGAGGGCGCTGGGAGCGTGTGCGCGCGGCTTGGGGAACAGGTGGGCACACCTGTGGGGGCGTGTGCCCGTGCACCTGAGCACGGGTGGAGCATTTGAACGGGAGACCTCTCAGGAGCAGCCCAGACACTGCAGGGAATGGGGTAGGGGGCCCAGTAGGGGGCGCTCTGCCCTCAGAGCCAGTGCTGACACCCCCGCCCCCTCCCCACCCCTCGTGCATGGGGCTGCTCCGTCTAAAACCTAAATCTGAGCTTCTGGGCACGTGTGTTCCTCAAGGGTCCTGTGTTTCCTTTGCGAAACTTGGGGTATTAACTTGGCATCTAGGCTGTTTCCTGAGGCGGGAGACTCCATTCTGCCCCCTGTGGTTTCAGCTGGAGGCAGGGCGCTGCAGGGAGCTGCTAATCCATCGCTGTGTTGCACCCCAGCACTGGCTGCATCTCCGGGGGGGTGGGGGGGGGGGTTGTATCGCACCCGGGGGCCTCCCTTGGGGGGAAACAGCTTGAGAAATACAGAGAGGGTTGAGCGGGGTCTCGGGGCCTCTGTGTAAAATGAGGCAGGACAGCCTGTGGGTCAGGCATGGCTCTGGAGTTTTGGGGAGCCTTCCTCTGCCACAGACTCCCTGCGTGAGTCACTTGGTCTGTCTGTGCCTCTGTTCCCCACCCTGTAATAGGCTGAGCAGAGCCCAGGGGGTTCAGGAACAGCAGAGGTGTGAGTGCTGGTTTGCAGAGAGACCAGGTACATTTGTGACATTGGCATTACCTGCCTCTGAGTCCACCTGGCTTTCTGAGGGTTAATTCCAGCCTCGGACAGATTCTGTTTCTCTCCATTCCCCCTCCAACCTCCCCCCCCCCAGAGGCCAGTCATGGCTGGAAGGCTGAAAACTGGGGGGGTTGGGGTGGGGTTGGGGGTGGGAGGAGCAGGTGTGGGTGAGAGTGAGGTTGTCAGGCTGGGGGCAGCAGTGTGTGTGTGTGTGTCCCCAAAATCCCAGAGCCAGGTGGGGTGAGAAGGCTGGGACCCCAGAGCAGACAAGGTGGGGTGGGAAGAGGGTCAGATGGGGGAGTGGGATGGGGTCAGGCTGGGTGGGGTGGGAAGGGGGTTGGGGTCAGAGTGGGATCAGATATAGGGGGGTGGGATGGGGTCTGGGTGGAGTGGGATGCGGGTCTGGCAGGGGGGTGGGATATAGGTCCAGCAGGGGGGTGGGAAGGGGGTTGGCGTGGAGGGGGTGGGGTTAGAGTGGGATCAGATATGGGGGGGTGGGATGGGGGTCTGGCGGGGGGTGGGATGGGGTCTGGGTGGGGTGGGAAGGGGTGAGGCAGGGAGGTAGGATGGGGTCTGGGTGGGGTGGGAAGGGGTTTGGGGTCAGAGTGGGATCAGATATAGGGGGGTGGGATGGGGTCTGGGTGGAGTGAGATGTGGGTCCGGCAGGGGGGTGGGATGGGGTTTGGGTAGGCTGGGATGCGGGTCCGCCGGGGGGTGGGAGGGGGTCTGGGTGCGGTGGGAAGGGGGTTGGGGTCAGAGTGGGATCAGATATAGGGGGGTGGGATGGGGTCTGGGTGGGCTGGGATGTGGGTCCGGCGGGGGGTGGGACAGGGTCTGGGTGGGGTGGGAAGGGGGTTGGGGTCAGAGTGAGATCAGATATAGGGGGTGGGACGGGGTCTGGGGTGGGGTGGGAAGGGGGTTGGGGTCAGAGTGGGATCAGATATAGGGGGTGGGATGGGGTCGGGGTGGGTGGGAAGGGGAGTGGGGCGGGGGTGGGGGGCAGCGAGGGGGGCACAGGTGATTTGGGGTGGGAGGGGCTCGAGCTGGGGTGGGTCGACCTGTCCCTTTAAATTTGTATCCGTCCTGGCTTAACGTCCTTGGATGTAATCCCTTCCTGCTGCCATGGCAACGAGGGTATAATCGACCCAGTGCCAATGCCTCCCGCCTTAAAGGGGTTAAGGCACCAAGGCCCCCTGCCCCTGGGGAGGGACTCGGGATGGGGCCTCTCCCACCTGCCGGGTGCCTGGTGCATCATCCACTTCCCCCCCGCCCCACCTCCACGGTCCTGCTCATCCCCCGCCACCCTTACGCCCCTGCTGGCAGGAAGGGGTTAATAATTCAGGGTGGGGCACAAGGCTGACCCCCTGCCCCATTGAGAAGGGGGCAAAGGCAGGGAAGGGGCAGGGGGAGTGGCCACAGCCCTGGGGAGCAGAGCCCTGCGGGCAGGCTGAGCTGGGCGGGTCTCGGGCTGAGCCTGGCGTGGGAGCCATGTGGGGCTGGGTGCGTGTGTTGGGTGGGGGTCTGTGTGTGTGTGTTTGTGTGTTTGTGCACCATGTGGAGCTGTGGTTGTCAGTATGATCAGTTGTGTGGGTGTGCTGGGTGGGGCTCTTGTGTGTGTATATTTGTGTGCCATGTGAAGCTGTGGGGGGCCAGTGTGATCGTGCGTGTGTGTTGCATGGGGCTCTGTGTGTGTTTGTGTTTGTGCACCATATGAAGCTGCGGGGGCCACTGTGATCGTGTGTGTGTGTGTGTGTGTGTGTGTGTTGCATGGGGCTCTGTGTGTGTTTGTGCACCCGTGTGAAGATTGTGCGTGTCTTGGGTGGGGCTGTGTGCTTGTGGGGGCTGTGTTTGGTGGGTGAGAAGCTGTGGGTGTCAGTTGGATCAGTTGAGTGTGTGTGTATGTTGTGTAGGGCTGTGGCCTGTGTGTGTGTACAGGGAGCGGGGAGGATCCTATGTGGTCGACCTTTCCAAAGGTTCAATGCTCCCAGGTGCCCTACTTAACCCCTTCCCTGCTGCACTTTCCATGGGATGCAGCTGCCAGCCCCGGGACCCTGAGCCGCATTCTCCGTTGCCTTGGGTAGTCGTTTGTCCGAGTGGAGAAAGGGGGCAGTCGTTCCCATTGTGGATGTGAATGACTGCAGGGGGCGTGGGGCGTTGGAGAGCCGGACCCGCTGTGTCTCTGTGGGCCAGCCTGTTCCTGTGCACTGCTGGGGGGAAAGCACCTCGTACCTCAGCTCTCTTGGTTACTGGGTGTGTGTGTGGGGGGGTGTTCACTGAAAATTCCCAAGCCTTGCTACAGAATAATGATACCAACATTCAGCGCTGGCATTGGTCTTCTCCCTCCTAGAGCTCAGAGGGGTGCTTGTTGTTAGTCCCCATTTTATACATGGGGAAACTGAGGCACAGGGTGAGGCAGTGACTTGCCCAAAACCTCAGTGGCAAAGACAGGAATAGAAACCAGGAGTCCTGATTCCCAGTCTCCCTGCTGGAACCACTAGCCCTACTTCCTTCCTGGAGCTAGCAGTAGGTCCCAGGAGCCCTGACTCCCAGTCTCCCTGCTGGAACCAGTGGGAGGTAACTGGCAGTAGAACCTAGGTTCCTTGATTCCTAGTCCCCTTCTGTAACTACTAGGCCATGCTCCCAAGGGCTCAGAACAGAGTCCAGGAGCCCTCCCTGTATTGCTCTTTCCATTAGGTAACACGCGGCACTGAGAATAGAACCCAAGAGTCCAGTTCCCAGACCTATATACTAAGTCCACTAGGACTGCACCTGCCCCAGGCTCCAGTTCCTGGTGCCGATCCACTCACTGGCGGGCTTTGCATTGGCCGGCTGGCCCCTCCAGGCAGCAGGGCTGATGGGGTCACAACTCCCCGCTAGGCAGCTGCTCTCGCCCACCTTTGCCATCTGGTGCCAGCACTTCCTGTGCCAATCACGCTGCCTGCAGCCAAGCTGTCTGATTGGCTGGCATTTTTGGGAGATGCCTGGTCTTCTCTCCAGCCAGTGGCTTCTGCCTCCTCCGCCCTTCCCCACGTGGCGAAAGCGTCGGGCTCAGCCCCATCCATCGCCTGGGTGGGCGAGCTGTCAGGGCAGTGGGATCTGGAGACGGTCGCCGTGGCAGCCAGCTCGGGTACCCGCGTCTCTGAGCAGCAGTGCGGAAGCCTGTTTCTGAGCATCCCTGACCGCAGCCATGAGCAGCAGCCCCGCCAGTGGCGTCTCCTTGGAGGGGATCTCGCTGGATTCCTCTGAGGAGTCCGAGCTCCGCAGGGAAGGTAGGGATTCTCCTCCCCAGCAGATGCATGGCGGTGGGGAGGCTGCTTCTGGAATCATGAGGGGGATTGGCTCCCTCCCTCCCCCCCGCCTTCCCTGCTGCCTCCAGGGCTGTGGTCCAAGCTGAGCTGCGACGTGAGAAGTCAGAGATGCTCGGGCGGGAGAGGAGAGCTGAAAACAGGAGGCCAGTGATGGTACGACTGAGCTGGCCAAACCCCCAGCAAAGGAAGGAAAAGGGACACCGAGATGGGTTGGGGGGCAGAGGCTGTGCTTGAGCCAACTCTGCCCCCAGGGGAACCACTGACCCCCTCCCCCATTTCCCCACTGCTCCTTTCCCCTAGGGGTGCAAATCTAGGTTCTGCTCACCAGGAATGGGCACTGGGCGGGTGAGATGCTGCAGGCTGGGATCTTTGCCAAGATGGCAGAGCTGCCTGGAATTTGGGGGGCAGAAAGGGGGTGGATCTCTGGGGGGGTTGGTCCCCATCATCATGCTTTTCCCATCCCTTCCAAAGAGATGAATGGCTGGGGGGATATTCCCTCCCCCTGCTACGCAATAGCTTGTATCTGGGGGTGTGGGACACATCAGTTCAGCTCCCTCCTACCTCTGTATTGGCACATTAAGGCACTGTTGCTAACTGGGGCGTGGGGGCTGGGACCAGGGTTTTGGGGTCTCCCTGTGCCCTTGGCTCACCCCGGGGTCTGTACTGGGGAGGGGGTTCAGTATATATAGTGCAAGAGCTGGGTGCTAGCAGGGGCCCTTTGCCTTGCTGACCAGGGCATCACTCGCTCTGGGTGGCTCTGCACACATTAGGGGGCCCCCATTGACTTGAGTGGGGTATCACTGTGGGCAGGAGTTGGTCTGTAGTTATTAATAGGGGCATTTGGGGGAAGGAAAATTGGATCCACCTCTCTTATCTCCACTGAAATGCACTGGACTGAAGGGGCTTCTCTGGGGGGCAGACTGGAGGTGAATGGGATGGGGGCTGCCAGCATGCGTGCACCTACCCATTCTCCCTTGATTTCCCTTGAGTTTAGACAGTGGCTTATGAACGGGCAGATGCAGTGCTGGGAGCAGCTGCCTTGGGGGGTCCCTGAGGTGGTGACAGAGGGGGGTTGGCGTCCCCGACTGGAGAATGGTACCTACAACAGCCTCATAGAGGAGGGTGCCATGGGTTGTTTCTTTCCTTGGCCTTTCACCTCTGGGGCGCTGGGCTCGGGATTAACCAAGGATCCATGCATCAAGGTGTCTGGTGCTGAAAGCCCGGGTGGTCTTGACACCCACCGCACTGGTGGACACAAGGGGCTCTCTTTCTTTGAGGGATAGCGGTGGAATAGCAGGAGGTGCTGCAGATCATCATCAAGGTACCTGAGGTCCATAGATGGCTCAGGTCTGAGGGGCGTCAGCAGAGCTGGGCGTGGGGCTCAAGACGGACAAGCAGGGGAGTGTGGGTTGGGACCGAGGGACGTTGGCAGAGCTGTGTGTGTTGAGGAGCCTATGACGGCAATGCAGAGTACATAAGAATGGTCGCACTAGGTCGGACGGTCAAGCCCGTATCCAGGATCTGACTGTGGCCGAAGCCAGATGCTTCAGTGGGAGTGAACCGAACAGGGCAATTTCAAGAAATCCATCCCGTCTATCAATCCCAGCTCCTGGCAGTGGGAGATTTAGGGACACCCAGAGCATGGGTTGTGTCCTGGATCATCTTGGCTAATAGTCATTGATGGATCTATCCTCCATGAACTCATCTAATTGTTTTCTTAACACAGTTATACTTTTGGCCTTCACAACATCCCCTGGCAATGAGTTCCGCAGGTTGACTGTGCGTTGTGTGAAGAAATACTTCCTTATGTTTGTTTTAAACCTTCTGCGTATTCATTTAATCAGGTGACCCCAAGTTCTTGTGGTACGTGAAGGGGTAAATAACATATCCTTATTCACTTTCTCCTTGCCATTCATGATTTTATAGATCTGTATCATATCTCTCCTTAGTCGTCTCTATTCTAAAATAAACAGCCCTGGTCTTTTTAATTGCTCCTCATATGGAAGCTGTTCCATACCCCTAATCATTTTCATTGCCCTTCTCTGCACTTTTCCCAATTCCAATATATCTTTTTTGAGACAGGGCAAGCAGAACTGCATGCAGTATTCAGGGTGTGGGTCTACCATGGATATATACAGTGGCATTATGACATTTTCTCTTTTTATTATCTGTCCCTTTCCTAATGGTTCCTAACAATGTGTTGGCTTTTTTTTGACTGCCCCTGCACCCTGAGCAGGTGTTTTCAGAGAACTATCCATGGTGACACCAAGACCTCTTTCTGGAGTGGTAACAGCTAATTTAGACCCCCTCCTTTTGAATGGATAGTTGGGATTACGTTTCCCAGTGCGCATTACTTCGCAGTTATCACCATTGAATTTCATCTGCCATTTTGTTGCCCAGTCGCCCAGTTCAGTGAGATCTCTTTGTAACTCTTCGCAGTCTGCTTTGGACTCGGCTATCTTGAGTCGTTTGGTGTCGTGTGCAAATTTTGCCATCTCACTGGTCACCCCCTTTTCCAGATTGTTTATGAATGGGGTGAGCAACACTGATCCCTGTGCAGATCCTTGGGGAATGCCACTATTTACTCCTTTCCATGGTGAAAACTGACCATTTATTGCTACTCTTGGTTTCCTGTCTTTGGACCAGTTACTGATCCGTCAGGGGACCTTCCCCCTTACCCCAGGACTGCGTCCTTTGCTTAAGAGCCTTTGGTGAGAGCCCTTGGGCTGGTCTACACCAGGGGTTCTCAACCGTTTCCTTTCTGAGGCCCTCCCCTGACCCCACATGCTAAAAAATTCCACAGCATTCAGGGGTAGCAAGCAGGGCAATTGCTCGGGCTTTGGCATTCTGCCCTGGGCCCCAGTGAGTCTAACGCCAGCCCTGCTCTCTGGCTTATTTTGGCAGCCACCCTGAAACCTGGTCGCGGCCCCGCAGGGGCCCTGGACCCCCCAGTTGAGAACAGCTGGTCTACACTATGGAATTAGATCGACCCAAGGCAGGTCCTGTGGAAAATGTCAACACTTAAATTTCACGCCTGTGGACGTAACTGCCTCGCTACGCCGACTTAATAACTCCACCTCTCCGAGTGGTGTAGAGTGCAGGTCACTGCAGTGTCAACGGAGATATTTTCCCTTTCAGTATCTATCCCTTTCCCAATTGCGCTGGCTTTTGGGACTGCTGCTGCACAGGGTAGACGCTGGGTTGCTTACGGCGGGACTGTTCCTGGCTTTCAGGAGCCCGCCCCACACTGCCCCACGTGGACAGTACAATCGAAGCCAGCTCTCCTGGTGAGGAGGCGCGTGGCCGGCATGAGGAGCACCGTGTGGATACGCACGAGCCGTGTCATTACTGCGATGCCGGCCCGTGGGCGTAAATTCGGTCAGCTGCGTTTTGTCGTGTAGACAGGGCCCTGGAGGACTGTGGGCCCCAGGCCAGAGATGCAGTGGGGACGGACTGCTGGGAGGATGTGACCCCTTAGTCGGCGGGCGACTGCTGCCGATTAGAGGTGCTGCTCGTTTCGGAACTGCCTCTGGGTTCATGGGCCTAGTTAACCCTTTAATGGCAGGATTGTCAAAACTCCCTTGTGCTGAGCTGGGGGGTCTCGCTGCTCAGCCTGTGTTGATTGAAACGTCGCTGCTCTTCCCTTGTGTGACAGGCCAGCTCCAGAGAGTTCGGCACAGGGGCACCCGTTTGCCCCTGCCCGTGCCCACATTTCTGCCCGGGCTCCGTAGGACACGTGTGGTCACACACTTGCACTTATCACCCACGTACACACGTGGAGACAGAGCTAGTGCACGTCTCGACGCTCACACTCCGGCCTGTAGGTTCAGACACTTGCCCGCAGATACCCGGGCACTTGTTTGGCACATCCCTGCCCAGACTCGACCACGTTTGCACGTCCAGTGACGAGCGTGCACTCACATGCCCCCGTTGGCACCTGGAGACCCCAGTCATGCACCAGCACCCCATTGTGCAAGGGGCTGTACAAACCCAGAACAAAGTCACTACCTGCTCCAAGGCACTTGGTGCATGCCTGTGGGTTCGCACATGTTCTGACTCACAGATCTGTACTGTCCGTCCCTAACACTGCGTGTGTTCTCCCATCCCATTGGCATGCACACAGATGTATTTATGCCTCCCCCTGTCTCCAAAAACATTATTTTTATTCAGGTTACCATAGCGACTGAGATGGGTGGGCCCAGCTGGGTGATGTGCAAACACCTTGTCCCTCCCCCAAAGAGCTTACAGTGTAAAGGGACAAAGGGGAAACTGAGGCACAGCAAGGGACTGTGACTTGCCCACGCTTGCCCAGCACCAGAGCTGGGAATAGAAGGCAGATTTCCTGAATCCTCGTCCAGTGCTGCCTCTGTTCACAGCCGTCTGTCTGCCCCCAGAGTGGGGTTGGGAATGGCACCTTGCCGTGATGAATACAACCATCCACAGAGGGAATATTCATGGGACGCTCTGTGTGTCCTGCCCCGTTCCCATGCAAATCGTCCCCTTATCCCCACTCCCTATCTCCGCTATGGCCCTTGGCTGCAGGTTCGGCTGCTGGTGCCCTCTCTCCTTTTCCTGCACGCCCTGTCTCCTGGGCACGGGCCCAGCTTGCCCCAGCCAACAGCTCCATTCCCCTAGCCCCGGTGGGGTCTGTAAAGAGGAGCCGGCTTGTGTTACCTCCCTGATTCGGCCTCCCCCTCCGGCCCCACAGCAGGAGCCCAGGAGCAGGGTCTGATCCGCTGAAGTCACCCCCCCTGGAATGTGGGCAGCACGGAGCAGTAAACAGCCTCCAGCCTGGCTGCTCCCCCGCCCCCAACCACATGCAGCTGCTGCATTCAGTGGCCTGGAGCCAAATCTCTTATTAATGAGCTCGGTGGATGGGGCATTCGGGGACAGACGCTCGTCGCTCGCTGCCTCGGTGGCTTGTTTGTGGTTTGGGCACATGTGTTTTGGGGGGCCACCCCCCCGATTTGTTCCTGAGCAGTCGAGGTGCATTGGGAGGCATTTTCCAGTGAGCCGGCTGGTCCCAGCTGGGGTCCTACCAGTGCCCCCCCAACTCCTCAGGGATCCCCAAATCCAGGGTTTCTCCCATAACAACCCCCCTCACTCCAACTCCTGAGGAGGATCCAGCTGAACCCTGGATTCCCCACCTCACCCCATAAAGGGATCTGCCAAATCTGGGCTTTCTCCTCAGAACACCCCCTACCCCTAATGAGATCCCCCCGAATCCAGGATTGCCCCTCACCCCACCTGCTCACTTGTACCCCTCCTAGGTTCTGTCCAAGCCCCCATATTTCCTTTGACAACCTTCTGGGTCCCAGATTCCACCCCCTCTCCCCCCCGCTTCACAGAAAGTAGCTATAAATATTCCAATGTGTTTAATATTTAACTCCCCGGCTCCACAAAGGAGATCGTTGCTGTGGATTCCAGGTGGATTGTTGGGGCTGCACCTTCACCAGTGGGGCTATTGCCTGGGGCAGGGAGCTCACCACGGGAGGGTGGGTGATGTGTGCTTGGAGTCGAGGGTGAGTCCTGCCCTGATCTATCAGGGGCAGTGCAGGTTCCTACGTTACCCTGGCATCAAAGCTCCTCCCAGTCTTCAGTATATTTACCCTCATCACATCATAGAATATCAGAGTTGGAAGGGACCTCAGGAGGTCATCTAGTCCAACCCCCTGCTCAAAGCAGGATCAGTCCCCAATTTGTGCCCCAGATCCCTAAATGGCCCCCTCAAGGATTGAACTCTCAACCCTGGGTTTAGCAGGCCAATGCTCAAACCACTGAGACATCCCTGTGAGCCAGGGCGGTGCTGTGATCCCCGGGTTACAGATGGAGAACCGAGGCGCAGAGAGACTGAGGGGATGTTTACGAGGTAATTAGACACTGGGGTTGGCTCGTGCCAGCCGACTTGGGCTCGCTGGGGCCGGGGTAAGGGGCTGTTTGATTGCGGCTTGGAGATGTTCGGGAGCCGGGGCTCTAGGATCCTGGGAGGGTCTCGGAGCTCGGGCTGCAGTCTGAACCCGAACGCCTACCCTGCAATCAAACAGTCCCTTAGCCCGGGCCCTGCGAGCCCGAGTCGGCTGGCACAGGCCAGTGGTGGGTGAATAATTGCAGTGTAGACACACCCTAGGTGACCTTCCCAAGGTCACGCAGGGTGTTTGTGTCAGAGCACATGCCCAAGCCAGCACCTTAACCATTGGGCCATCTTTCCCCTCACTTTGCTCCCCCAACAGTGGAGATGGGCCTCACTCGAAACCCCCCAGATCTGAACGATGGGGTCCAGTCCAAACTGTGCAGCCGGGACCCACCTCCTTTCTGCTCCAATCTGAGACCAACTCTCCTTCCCCCCCTGCCCCTTTAAGAGCCCCGGATCCAATGCCCATACCCTTAAAGGGACAGGATCCTGGGGGTGGCGACATCTGTTCCGAGATTGGGGTCACTTCTCATCAACCCGAAAGCGAGCCGGACACGTGGGACAGGGCAGGAGGCTGGCTGAGTTGCAGATGGCACAGCTCGTCCTCCCCATCCGGATTCTCCACCCTTGCCCATTTCTACAGCCACACCTGCCTCCCGCCCTCCTGGGTGGTGCTGGGAAATTCTCGGGTTGTTTCTTTCTTTAAGGAGAAAATGCACCTTTCCCTGCCGGCGCCTGTTACCAGTTGGGGTGCCGGGGGGAGAGTGGGGGGTCTCGTGGCTGACTGGGTGCTGAGCCATCTGCCTGCAGAGAGGGGGCAGGGCAGGGGGCCGTGGTGATGAAGTGGCTAATTGCCAGATGCAAATTGGCCCCGTTTGAAGGGGTTAGGAAGTGGCCTTCTCCCAGGGGTCCCAAAGCAGGATGGCCTGACTCTGACCGATCTTGGGGTCATGCTGATTGCCAGATTTGGGGCCAGGAAGGAATTTACCCCCCTTGGGCAGATTGGGCTGGGACCTTGGAGTTTTTTGCCTTCAGCTTGGGGAGGTGGTCCCTGGCTCGGTTCATCTGCACGTCTCTTGCCTGGTCAATTCCCTGCCATTGCAAGGGGCTCAGGCTCTGGTGGCCCCTTAGGCTCTCCTGTTCTCGGCCTGGGGTCCACAACAATTTACTTTGCTGCGGGCTGGCTTAAGTGGAACTAACGCCATTGGGTTCAGGGGGTCTATCTGTGCGACAGGCGATGGCTTGTTCCTTACAGGAGGTCAGACGAGATGAGTTAATGGTCCTTTCTGGCCTGAAACTACACATTCCTCTTTGGCCCGAGGGTGTCTCAGAAGGACAGGGACCCGGGGGTGGGGTGGGGTGGGGGGTTGTCACTGAGACCACCCCATCCCCTGTCTGTTTGCCAGCGCCCCGAGCAGCTCATTCTGGGCAGCTATGTGGCTGATTCTTCTCTCAAGGTGGTCGCAGCTTGGGACGGAGTGTGCCAGGCTGTGGGTGGTTGAATCCTGCTGGTAGGGTCTGGGTCAACCCTGTGCCCCAGCAGAGGCAGTGCGGGGCCTTGACGTCCGCCCTGTGTGGCTCTTTCTTTTTCTTCTCCTCCTCCCTCCGTCTCTGCCCCGCTTCCTTGCACTGGGATTCCCTCGCTTTCACCCTGCCCTCTTCTTCTGCACCCCTATTTCTTCCCCCAGCCATGCAGCAGGTGCTGGACAACCTGAGCGACCTACCCAACTCCACCGGGGCGGCTGACCTGGATCTCATCTTCCTCCGAGGCATCATGGAGAGTCCAATAGTAAGATCCTTGGCTAAGGTACAGTCGCATGGGGTGGCTGGGGAAGGGGCAGCAGCTGTGTTTGAATCTGCTTTTCCCGATCAAGTGCAACTTCCCCTGTCCCGGTCTTCCTGCCGCAGGTGCCTTTGTGCGGCGGTTCTGTTGCACAGTCGTCCCTGGCTCTCCCTTGTGTTTCCATTTCCATGGGCGGGCTGGGGTAGCTGCTACCAGGCCAGGCTCTTCTGGGTGTGGCTGGGAGCCACTGATGTCTGGCCTGGCCCCAGCTTTAGCCCCCTGCACTAGTATAGAGGGTCACCACCTCCTGTGACCTTGGACTGCAGCTGGCCTCCCCCAGGCCCCCCTTGGCCAATCGCATCCAGCTGCAAAGTGCACAGGTCTGGAGCGGGGGGTCATGCGCGTGGATGGGTGTGCAACGCCTGTGCGAGCGTGTGGCGTGTCAGCGGTTGAGTTGATCGAGTGGGGGTGACGCGTGTGTAACGGGGAGGAGGTGGGTGTGAGATTCTGGGAGTAGGGGTGTGTGTGTGTGTGTGTGTGGATGAAGCTGTTTGGGAGGGGGTTGTGGGTATATGCGCGTGTGGAGTTTGTAGGTGACACGGGTCTGTGGATGCTTGTGCGTGCGTGTGGTTTTGAATGTCACTGGCTGATCGTTTTGGGTGCTTTTCCGAAGGGTCTGACTGTATAGTGGGGTTGTATGAATGTGTGGGACACAGGTTGTGCTTCCCAGGTTGTCTGCGTGTGCTCCAATGAGCTTGTGTGTGCAGATTGGTCACACTTTGGAGCATGCTGGTTACACTGGTGGGTGGCGATGCACTCGCGCCTGTCTGTCTGCTGGCTCCAGCCTGTGTGTTTGTTCACGCACCCGTGTGCTGGCTCCAGTGTGTGGGTGTGAGTCTGTGTGTGACAATGTTATTTTTAGTACCCTTCTGTGCCTTGCTCCTCTGGGTGCCCAGGCAGTGACCTCCCACCCTGCCAGCCCCCGTCACTGGCACCGACAGAGGGGGAGAGGAGAGGCACCAATTCAAGCAGGCTGGAGATGGGCTAGCTTGCTGGGCTGCTCCCGGGCTTGGCTGTCGGAGTCCCTCGGGGGGCCGGGTGACGAGCGTGGGGGGGGGCTGGCGGTGAAGTGCCGGAGGCACAGACCCACGGGGCTGGAGGCGCTCAGGAGAGGGAGATTTCTGCTCCCCAGTTCTTCTCTCCTCACTACTCTGCCAGGCCGACCCCCCGCCTCTCCCGGAGGGCTAGTGGCTGGAAGACGTGTGTCTGCCTGCCTGGATGCTGTGTGTGTGTGTGTGTGTGCTACCGTGTGTGTGTGGGCATACCAGCGCTCTGTGCGTGTGCGTGTGCGTGCGTGTGTGTCTGTGTGTGTGTGTGTGCGCGCGCATACCAGCGCTGTGTGTGTGTGTGTGTGTGTGTGTGGGCATACCAGCGCTGTGTGTGTGTGTGTGTGTGTATGCTACCGTGTGTGTGTGGGCATACCAGCACTCTGTGCGTGTGTGTGTGTGCGCATACCAGCACTGTGTGTGCGTGTGTGTCTGTGTGTGTGTCTGTGCGCATACCAGCACTGTGCGTGCGTGTGCGCGCGTGTCTGTGTGTGTGCGCGCGTGTGTCTGTGTGTGTGTGCGCGCGCGCGTGTGTCTGTGTGTCTGTGTGTGTGCGTGTGCGTGCGTGTGTGTCTGTGTGTGTGTGCGCGCGCGCGTGTGTGCGTGTGCGTGTGTGTGCGTGTGCGTGTGTGTGTCTGTGCGCGCGCGCGTGTGTGTCTGTGCGCGCGCGCGTGTGCGTGTGTGTGCGCGCATGTGTGTGTGCGTGTGTGTGTGCGTGTGCGCGTGTGCGTGTGCGTGTGCGCGTGTGCGTGTGTGCACGCGCGTGTGTGTGTGCGTGTGCGTGTGCATGCGTGTGCATACCAGCACTATAGGGCAAGCAGGGAATACGGGGGGGGAGGGGTGCAAGATGCCCGGAGGCCCGATCAGCGGCTGTGACAGCTGGCGTGGCCGAGTCTCAGCGGATTCCACCGCCCGCCCCTCCCCGTTTTAGCCCCAGAGATGCTGGGCTGGGTGGGGCTGGCCTCGCCGACGGGCCCCTTGCCCCCTGCCATCCTGTTGTTGCCTAGGAGCAGATGCTGGGGTATTAAGCACCATGTGATCGGGCGTCTGTGTCACAGGGCTGGGGGTGGCAGGGGGCCAGGTGCGGCATCACAAGCCCCCCCCCGTTTCTTCCTTTCCGCGCAGGGCCCGGCGCCTTGCTCTCGCTGGCCAGGGGCTGCAGGCGGACGGGGGCTAACGGGGTTTGTCTGGGCTCTCTCATCCCCCTCCGCAGGCCCACGAGCGCCTGGAGGAGACCAAGCTGGAGGCCGTGAGGGACAATAACGTGGAGCTGGTGCAGGAGATCCTGCAGGACATCGCCCACGTCGCTGGGAGCAACAGCACGGCCGCCGAGCTGGCATGCATCCTGCAGGAGCCCCACTTCCAGGTGCCGCCGGGGGGCAGGGCTGAGCATGGCCCTCTGGCTGTGTGTGGGGGGCAGGGGGTCCGGCTGGGGTCTGGGGGGCAGGGCTGAGCATGGCCCTCTGGCTGTGTGTGGGGGGCAGGGGGTCCGGCTGGGGTCTGGGGGGCAGGGCTGAGCATGCCCCTCTGGCTGGGTGTGTGGGGCAGGGGGTCCAGCTGGGATCTGGGGGACAGGCAGGCTGGCCAGGGTTATGCCCTTCTGGCTGCGTGTGTGGGGCAGGGGGGCTGGCTGGGATCTGGGGGGCAGGGCTGAGCATGCCCCTCTGGCTGCGTGTGTGGGGCAGGGGGTCCAGCTGGGATCTGGGGGACAGGCAGGCTGGCCAGGGTTATGCCCCTCTGGCTGCGTGTGTGGGGCAGGGGGCTGGCTGGGATCTGGGCGGCAGGGAGGCTGGCCAGGGTTACGCTCCTCTGGCTGCGTGTGTGTGGCAGGGGGTCCAGCTGGGATCTGGGGGGCAGGGCTGAGCATGCCCCTCTGGCTGTGTGTGTGGGGCAGGGGGTCCAGCTGGGATCTCGGGGACAGGCAGGCTGGCCAGGGTTATGCCCCTCTGGCTGCGTGTGTGGGGCAGGGGTCTGGCTGGGATCTGGGGGGCAGGGGGTATAGCCAGGGTTACACTCCTCTGGCTGTGTGTGTGTGGCAGGGGGTCCAGCTGAGATCTGGGGGATGGGCAGGTGTCACGGAGTCCCCGGGCGATGCTCTGGAACTGCTCCCCATGAAGCCAGTCAGGACTCTGGGGAAGTCGCCTTTCTGGGAGCAGCCTGTCTTCAGGACACACAGCTCACACAACTTCCACCTTCCTGGGTCTGACCTCGGAGCATTCAGCATCCTCTGCCCCTCCGTGCGCTTCCCCCAGCGAGTCCACTCAGGTGGGGCTCCTGGGGAAGCCAGAGGATCCTGCCCCCCAACTTCGCAGTCAGACGTGACTCTCAGCCAGCCAGTAAAACAGAGGTTTATTAGATGACAGGAACATGGTCTAAAACAGAGCTTGTAGGTGCAGAGAACAGGACCCCTCAGCTGGGTCCATTTTGGGGGGCAGTGAGCCAGACAACCACGTCTGCACTTCACTCCTTGTCCCCAGCCAGCTCCAAACTGCCTCCCCCTCCAGCCCCTCTTCCTCTGGGCTTTGTCCCTTTCCCGGGCCAGGAGGTCACCTGATTCCTTTGTTCTCCAGCCCTTTAGCTCTCACCTTGCAGGGGGGAAGGGCGCAGGCCATCAGTTGCCAGGAAACAGGGTGTCGGCCATTCTCTGTGTCCAGACCCCTCCACACACGCTGCACACAGTGAAGTCAGCCCTCTAGGGCTCTGCAATGATCATACACCCTTACCCCACCACCTAGATACTTAAGAACTGCATGGGGAAACTGAGGCACCCCCACACTATTCAGAGGAAACATTAAGAACAGTCCCACTTCGTCACAGCAGGTTGGCCAGGGTCACGCCCCTCTGGCTGCGTTTGTGTGGCAGGGGGTCCGGCTGGGATCTGGGGGACAGGATGGCTGGCCAGGGTCATGCCCCTCTGGTTGCGTTTGTGTGGCAGGGGGTCCGGCTGGAATCTGGGGGCAGGGAGGCTGGCCAGGGTCATGCTCCTCTGGCTGTGTGCGGGGTGGGGTGGGGTGGGGAGGGCTCTAGCTGGGATCTGGGTCATGCCATAATCCAGACAATGTTGCTCTCAATGCTTTATCCTCTGGAAGGTGGTAGCACAATGGGACCAGCTCCTGGGATCAGGGGCCGATTGGGCAAATAGCTCCCCAGATCCAGCCCCCGCCCCTGCCCCTGGAAGCTCCCGGTCTGGGATTGAGACGCTCGGCCGCAGCCGGGTACACAGAGAGGGTGGGGAGCTACCAGCACAGACAGTGTGAGCAAAGCAGCCCAGGGTGGAGGGTGGGATCTGACAGGGATCTGGTTCGGGCCTCATCAGCTAGAGTTTGGCTGAGATCTGGCTGGGATCCGGCCTGTGCCATGTGGCCTGGGATCTGGTCATGATCTAGGCTGTGTTGCATTGGCTGGGATCTGGTCTGTGCCATGTGGGCTGGGATCCGGCTGGGACTGGGTCTGTGCCATGCGGGCTGGGATCTGGTCTGTGCCATGCGGGCTTGCATCCGGCTGGGATCGGGTCTGTGCCATGCGGGCTTGGATCCGTCTGGGATCAGGTCTGTGCCATGAGGGCTGGGAGCTGGTCTGTGCCATGCGGGCTTGGATCCGGCTGGGATCAGGTCTGTGCCATGAGGGCTGGGAGCTGGTTTGTGCCACGTGGGCCAGGATCTGGGGGAGATCCAGTCTGTTTCCTGTCTGCGCTCTGCGTGCGGTGGACAAAGCCTCTTCTCCCCTGCTAACATCCCTCCCTTTCCTCCCCTCGTGCTGGGGCTCTCAGTCTCTCCTGGAAACCCACGACTCGGTGGCCTCCAAGAGCTACGAGACACCCCCGCCCAGCCCCCTCCTGGACCCCATGTTCAACAACCAGCCGGTGCCGCCGGATGCCGTGCGCATGGTGGGGATCCGCAAGACGGCCGCCGAGCACCTGGTGAGCCTGGGGACGGGGTGGCTGGGGTGGGGGCTCCTGTCAGCCAGCCGGGTGCCCACGGGGAGCCTGGCAGGGGCGTGCACGTCCCACGGGAAGGATGGTCCTGAGCATTACCAGCTCTCTAGTAACATGGGCTGCCCAGTGTGGGCCTGGCCCCCTTCCCCCCAGCTCTGTGTCTGCACAGAAGGCTGGGGAGGCCCCTCCGGGGTCCTGCCGCAGCCTCTTCCCCCACAGCGCCGGCTGCCATCCAGGCCTCCCTCCTCCCACCCTGGCAGGGCATCAGTGCCGCTCTATTAATCGGTCTGTCCCACGCTTGGCGAGGCGCCGGAGTTCAGCATCGCTGCAGGGAGGGGAAAGGGAATGTGTGTGTGTGTGTGTGTGGGGGGGTGCATGTGTGGGAGGAGGCTGAGGGGATGTCTGTGTGTGTGGGGGGTGTGTCTATGTAGGGGAAACGGGGGGGTAGAGATGGGAGTGTGGGGGAGGAAGTGTGCGAGGATGGGGGTGTGTATGGGGGGAGGGATTTGGGGGGGGCTGAGTCTGAGGGGAGGAGGTGTGAGGATTGGGGTGTGTGGGGTTGGAGGGGCACTTCCCACAGGCTCCACCATCACACACAGTCCTTGCCTACCCCAGGGCCTGGGGGGCCAGCCCCCTTCTGCCCCCAGCTTTGTCTGGCTATGGGGTAACAAATGGCTGCGTTTATCCTCAGCTCATCAACCCCTGTCCCCCTCTCTCCCCATCTAGCTCACCCCTCTCTTTCCCTCCCTCTCCCTTCTTCTCTTTTCTCCTCCTCCTCACTCCCCTCTTCCCCTCGCCCTCTTTCACACCCTCCCATCTGGCTGGGGGGCTGGGCTGGGTGTTGCGGGGAGGCGATGGGGTGCAGCAATGGGCCCAGCTGCGGCTCCAGGGCTCCCCATGAGTCCCCGGGGGCCTGGCTATGGCAGGGCCGGGCGCTGAGGTGCATGCCCCCCTCCACCCGCAGGGCGTGACCTTCCGGGTGGAGCGGGGCGAGCTGGTGGTCGCCCGCATCCTGCACGGCGGCATGATCGACCAGCAGGGCCTGCTGCACGTGGGCGACGTCATCAAGGAGGTGAACGGCAAGGAGGTGGGCAACGACCCCAAGGTGCTGCAGGAGATGCTGAAGAACGCCACCGGCAGCGTGGTCCTCAAGATCCTACCCAGTTACCAGGAGCCTCCCCCGCCCCGGCAGGTAGGGCCCCCGCTCGGGTACGTGGGGGTGTGACGGTCCCCAGGGTGCGATCCGGACTACCGAACTGAGATGCCTTTTACGCTGCTTTGCTGGTGAGCAGCCGCTCCTGGCCCGTGAACACACAGCCTCCAGCGTGTGACATGCTCCCAGCGAAACCCTGCAGAGTGCTACTAGCCAGCCACTCATGAATTACACCGCGGGAGAACACCAGGACATTGCCAGCCCCAGACTTTCCCCGAGAAACGTGCCCGGTCTCTACTGCCCGGCCCGCTCACCCTGCAGCACAAGCTCCCCGAAAGTCCGTCATTTCGTCAGAGGAAAATGATATGCGCGCATCTTGGTATCGTCCCCCAAAGACGCTGGTTTAGATTGAACAGTAAAACGAATTGATTAACTATAGAAAGGTGATTTTAAGTGATTGCAAGTCATGAGGCATAAGAGTCAGAAGGGGTTACAAAGGAAAATAAAGAGAGAACAACGCCAGCTCATGTCCAAGCTTAGCAAGTGAAAGGAGCTGAAAAGCAAAAGGGGTTTTTCTCACCCCAAGCTTACAGCAGAGGTGGTGCCAGCAGAGAGACGGTAAGAAGGGGAGTGAAGTCAGGTGTTTTCCTCCCTTTTCTGTAATTCAATTTCATGGGCTAGAAACGTCCTGGCTGAGTCACGGTGACGCGCAGTCTGCTGTGGACGTGACGTTTAAACCGTCCCGATGATTGAATGTGAATTTCTTGTTTCCCTCTCCCGCCCCCTGCTGGAGAATAGCTGCTTGAGTAGGTAATAGTGGGGGCCAATGTGGCTTTGTCTCTGAAAAACTGGTCTGGGCCTGCTTTTCTTTAACTTGGAGCATGTCAGAGTAACGTTATACAGTGGAATCTTATAACTTTCCCTTCAATATTGATACACACCTTTTACCGGCACAATAATGTTCAGCAGATTATGAGTTTTCAAATGATACCTCAGAAGGTATACTTTGGGGGAGGGATAGCTCAGTGGTTTGAGCATTGGCCGCTTAACTCAGGGTTGTGAGTTCAATTCTTGAGGGGGCCATTTAGGGACCAGGGCAAAAATTGGGGATTGGTCCTGCTTTGAGCAGGAGGTTGGGCTAGATGACCTCCTGAGGTCCTTTCCAACCCTGATATTCTATGATTCTTTGTACAACATTTATCATAGTCCTGTGAACATGGGGTGCAGGCTGTCACAGGGGTTTATGCACTGCACCCCTTCTTTACACCATGCCTGGGTACATGGGGCATATGCACCCCCTGTTTATAACCCCTCCTCGGGTGCCTGAGAAACATATGTTGCTGTACCTCATTATAAATCTCCATGTGCCTGCCCTTCTCTGCTCCTCTCCCCACCCCGGTCTGCCCCCAGCCGGGGAGCGTTCCGCGAGAAGGCCAGCAGGGAATTTGTGCGCGGATGCCTTGGGCAGGGAGCTGGAAGAATTTAATAAGCAGCTGTCAGCTCAATGTGCTCAGCGGCGTAATAGAGCTGGACCAAATGTGCCCCGGGCGTCGGCCTCTCTTGCCTTCCCCAGCTGCAGGGGCCTCTGGATAAACCCAGGGGAGGGGCCGACAGCTGACTGGATTCTCCTTGGGGTGTGGGCTGCGGTCTGGGCTCTCTTTTGGGAATGGGGGTGCTCGGTGACACCCCAGCGGCAGCTCAGTGCTCATTGTTCTGGCCAGTTTGAGTCAAGACTTCCCATCACCTGCTCCCTCAGTCCCAGACCTCTCGGGCGCCGTGGGCTTGTGTCTGCCTCCGGGAGGTGGGGTGGATAGGTGTGTAGGGGTGTGATTGCTAGTGTCTTTGCGGTGTGCTCCCCCTGGAACGTGTGTTTGCCTGTTGGCTCCCAAGTCTAGGTACACGCTGGCTATGTGACCCTGGGACAGCCCCACCCCCACTCTGTGCCTCAGTTTCACCATGTGTAACAGGGAGATGACGATACATATGCAGGCTTGTGTGTGTGTGTGTGTGTGTGTGTGGTGTATATAGGTAGGCCTGTGTGTGTAGTTGTGTAGCATAGATGTGGGCCTGTGCGTGTGCATGTGTGTAGTTGTGCAGTACATATGCAGGTGTGTGTGTGTGTATCTGTGTATATATAGGGGGCCATGTGTGCAGCTGTGTGGTATAAATGTGGGCCGTGTGTGTGTGTGTGTGTGTGTTATACGAAGACCTGTGTGTGCAGCTGTGTGGTATATATGAGGGTGTGTGTGTGAGTGTAATATGCAGGCCTGTATGTGGTTGTGTGTGAAGCTGTGGAGTATATATGAAGGCGTGTGTGTGTGTGTGTAATATGCAGGCCTGTATGTGGTTGTGTGTGTGTGTGAAGCTGTGGACTATATATGAAAGCGCCCGTGTGTTTCCCTGCCGGGTTGTTGCTGTCTGTCTGTCTGTCTGTGCTGGATTTGGTGGCAGATAATCCCATTCGTGGGAGGGGTGTGTATGTGTGTTTACCTCTCTAATCCCCCAGCTCTCCCCCCCAGGAGAATTTCCTTGTCCCAGCAGCTCTGATCACCCCTCCCTTCCTGGCCATGCTCCTGCCAGGGTGGGCGGTGGGCTCTGCACAAGGGCTGCCCGGGCCTGTGCCCGTGAGAGCCACAGGACCCGGGGGGTTGGCTGGTGTTGGGATCACACCCCACGGAAGGCAGTGACTGTGGGCAGATGGCAGCAAAGGCCGTGGTGCGAGCTCCCCGACAGGGGAGGGAGGGACAGAGCAGGGGTGTGCGTATGTGAGGCTAAATGCGGCCCCCCAAAAGAGGCAATTATAGGCGGGAGCTGTGGGAACTTGACCCCGAACTCCCACAGTTCACTGAGAGCGGGGATGGTACCCCACAAGCCGCTGCAAAAATTTCCCACAAGGCCGTGCACCAGGTAGTGGCGCCGGGGACACTGGGACCCCCACCCACAGTGCCATGCGGCTTTCCCCCATGCAGCGTGGCTCTGCGAGGACGCCCTGCACCGGCAAAGGCAGCCGGACGTGAACAGGCTCTGCCGAGGGAGTGCTAGAGGGTTTCCCGGGGTAGCTGTACCAGCCTGCCCTTTCCAGCAAAGCCCTTAGCGAACACGCTTTAACATCCTAGCGTAGCCTGGGCAAGTTGTGATTTACCGTGTGCTTGCCCATCCTCTCACCAGCCTAGGTGGCCGAGGCTGTGTATCTTGCCCAGGGCTTGTCGAGACCGCTTCCGTATCTGGTTCCCCGTTAACTCCAGGTAGTTAACGGGTCTGGGAAGACAAGTGCGGACTTTCCCTGCTTCTTAGATCCAGCCTGCACAGGTTCTGTCCCTTCCCTCCGGTACAGAATGGACGCTGGTTGCCGAGGTGAAACATCTGGAGAGTGACAGGTTTCAGAGGAACAGCCGTGTTAGTCTGTATTCGCAAAAAGAAAAGGAGTACTTGTGGCACCTTAGAGACTAACCAATTTATTTGAGCATGAGCTTTCGTGAGCTACAGCTCACTTCATCAGATGTTTACCGTGGAAACTGCAGCAGACTTTATATACATTTATATACATTTATATACATTTCTGTGTGTATATAAAGTCTGCTGCAGTTTCCACGGTAAACATCTGATGAAGTGAGCTGTAGCTCACGAAAGCTCATGCTCAAATAAATTGGTTAGTCTCTAAGGTGCCACAAGTACTCCTTTTCTATCTGGAGAGTGGCAAGTCTGGCTTTCACAAATGTGGTCACAGAAGTAAAAAAAAAAGACAAGCTCTCAGGGGCATGTGAGTGGAGCCTTGGGCCACCTAGACCCGTGGTTCTCAACCCAGACCCAGACTACTCGCTCAATGCCAGCATGGGGATGTCTGCCCGAGCTGGAAATGACAGGGCTTCTAGGGTGATCTGAGGAATGGAAAACTTGTCTTATGAAAGGAGACTCAAGGAGCTTGGCTTTTTTAGCCTAACTAAAAGAAGGTTGAGGGGAGATATGATTGCTCTCTATAAATATATCAGAGGGATAAATACCGGAGAGGGAGAGGAATTATTTAAGCTCAGTACCAATGTGGACACAAGAACAAATGGATATAAACTGGCCACCAGGAAATTTAGACTAGAAATTAGACGAAGGTTTCTAACCATCAGAGGAGTGAAGTTTTGGAATAGCCTTCCAAGGGGAGCAGTGGGGGCAAAAGATCTGTCTGGCTTTAAGATTAAACTCGATAAGTTTATGGAGGAGATGGTATGATGGGATAACATGGTTCTGGTAATTAAATATTCATGGTAAATAGGCCCAATGGCCTGTGATGGGATATTAGATGGGGTGGGATCCGAGTTACCCAGGAAAGAATTTTCTGTAGTATCTGGCTGGTGAATCTTGCCCATATGCTCAGGGTTTAGCTGATCGCCATATTTGGGGTTGGGAAGGAATTTTCCTCCAGGGCAGATTGGAAGAGGCCCTGGAGGTTTTTCGCCTTCCTCTGTAGCATGGGGCATGGGTCACTTGCTGGAGGATTCTCTGCTCCTTGAAGTCTTTAAACTACAATTTGAGGACTTCAATAGCACAGATATAGGTGTGAGGTTTTTTGCAGGAGTGGTGGGTGAAATTCTGTGGCCTGCGTTGTGCAGGAGGTCAGACTAGATGATCATCATGGTCCCTTCTGACCTAAATATCTATGAATCTATGACACTCCGGCTGCAGGGTAGATGTTCCCTGAGAGAGCCTGTGGGCTGGGTGGGGAAAGTGGGGCCCTGCTCGGCCCTGATTCATGCCCTGTGGGCTTTGCACTGGGCCAACTCCCGCCCCTGTGTCAGGAACTGCAGCCAGCTCTGCTCCGTGACCCCGGCTCTGCATCCGGCCCGGGGCTGCCCCAGGAACCGTGTGGCGTATGTCGGGGCAGGGCTGGGCCCAATGAAAGGGTTTCAGAGGCGCTGAGCACCCCCCGCTCCCATTACAGAGGCTGCATGGCCTCCCCTGGGTGGTGGCCGCAGGAAGTGCTATCCAGGTGGGGAAACTGAGGCACGTGCATGTGTGTCTGAGAGACTTGCTCAGAGTCACACCAGGAGTCGATGGCAGGGCTGGGAAGAGAGCCCAGCAGTTATTGGCACAGCGGGAGAGGAATTTAAGGGGTTGCTGAGGAAGGCATGGGGGGGCAATACATTTAAGGGGTGGGCAGAGCAGGCATGGCAGGGGGTTGAATTTGGGGTTGGCTGGGGCAGGCACTGTGTGTGGGGGGATGAATTTAAAGGGGGCAGGCATGGTGGCAGGGGTGGGAGGGAAATTTAGGGGGATCATGGCCTGCTCCTCCAGGCAGCTCATCTTCCCTTCTAGCCTGTATCCAAGACATTGTTCCAGCACTGCCTGCCGCACCCCGCTTCAGCCTGATCGCCTGGCCCCTGCCAGCCGATGCCAGGCAGGAACTGAACCGGGGTGGCGGGCATGGGGGCAGAGCTGCTCGATGCAGACAGGAGCATGTCACCTGCCTTTAACTCTCCGGACACATTTCTCCCCCAGCTGAGGACAAAGCAGAGCCTGTCAGCCGGCCCTGGCATCTGCTCTCTCGGCGCCATGCGCCGCGGGGCCCGGGCGCTGAAAGGAGCCTGGCAGCGAGGGGGCAAGCAGGAGATGAGCTGATCTCCAGTCCCTGTGTCTCCATTTGCTATTTGGAGCTTGTCTTGGCTTGTTACCTCACAGTGGGGAGCAGGGCAGAGTCCCCCTCCACCCCTGCTCCAGGCGGGGCTCACCCATGCCCACCCCTCTACCCCTACTCCTGATGGGGCTCTCCTGGCCCCTCTCCACATCTGCTCCCTGTGGGGGTCCCACCTCCACCCCAGATCCCAGCGGTGCTTCCCCGGCCCCCCCTCTACCGCTGCTCCTGGCGGGGCAAGCTCAGGGGTCAGTTACGCTCGGCTCTCGCCCTTCCAAGGTTTTCTTTGCAGCCATAACAGCGAGCCTGAGACTCTTTGTCATCAATAGCCGAGAGTCTGGGGAGCGATGGAGGGGCCTGGCTGTGCCCCCCCTGCAAGCACCCCATGGCCTGCACATGGGGAGTTGACGGAGGCTTTAGCTGGAGGTCTGTCCGAGTCATCTAGTTGGACTCTGTGGGCCAAAGGCGTTATTGTAACCCAGTCACTGCCCAGCATTAACCAGCATCAGACTCGGGTCAGGGTTTGGTGTCCAGAGACGTCAGCCGGCCAGTCCCAGGGCAAACCCCCACTGGAAACCCTAGGCACTCTTTATTAAAGGGACAGAAAAGACGCATTTGAAGAGTCAGGTTTGAAGGCAGGCTTTCGCTTTAACAGCCTCCAGCGTTCCCTTGAGCTGGGGAGAGTTTCCTAAGGACAAGGCCCCGGGTCTGACAGTCTCCGGGATGGTATTCAAGAGGGTGATTACCCTCCCGTCCGGGGCCAACAGGAGAAGTTGGTGGGGATGGGCTGGTTAAAATCCGCTCCCCTTTCTCAGAAGACAAGCCAAGACAAACACAAAAGGAGAGAGGAAAGCACAGCAAAGCTGGAAAACGCAGCTTCTCTCTATGGTGTCGACTTCACTTGCAACCTCGTGACTGGAGGAAAAACAGGCCGGGCACGTGGTCTGGTCAGGCGCTCCGAGGCCTGGGACACTTGTAGCCACGTGGGGCTGTTTCGGGCATTGCTGTTAATGGCCTCTTTCTGATCTCAGCAGTCTTGGCCCGCTAAGCCAATCTCTAATGAGACAGAAGGCACCGGAGAGAGGAGAAAGAGACGGGAATCAATTTGTCTCCAAAATTCTTTCTTACATACTCCAAAAGGGAGCGGTGGGTGGAATATCTCACCCCCATCGTTATTGGGTCCACCAATTAGGCCTATTATCCGACACCCTGATTTTGGTTCATTGATTTCTGGCCCTCGGCTCCTCTTGTTCACCAGGCATAACTGTGACCCCTTCCTTGAGTGAGAGCCGGAGGCTGTTTTATCCGGTCTGTCAGTCTGTCTTGCATTCGGACCACTCCCAGCTCTGTTCTTTGGTCTAGGTCAGGGGTTCTCAAACTTCACTGCACCGCGACCCCCTTCTGGCAACAAAAATCACTACAAGCCCCCAGGAAGGGGGACTGAAGCCTGAGACTCCCCCCCCACCCCGCCTTGGGCGGGGTGCTGAAGCTTGAGGACTTCAGCCCTGGGCGGTGGGGCTTGGATTTTGGCTTCAGCCCCGGGCCCCAGCAAGTTGAATGACAGCCCTGGTGACCCCATTAAAATGGGGCGCTGACCCACCTGTTGAGACCAGCTGGTCTGTGGGATGGCAGCGCTTTACACGCTTTCCCTGGCTCTTGACGATGGAGCTCACGAGCAGGGTCGGTTGTCTCCCGGCTCCAGCCCGTGCCAGGGACTGGGGAAATGGGAATTCTCCGGGCTGGATTTCCAGGCGCTCGGCACTGCCCAGCGGGGCCTGGATTTTCCAAAGAGCTCGGCTCTCAGTTCAGGAACCGGGAGCCCCAGGACGGCAAGGGCCCCTCTGCTCTCCCTGCCTGGGGCTGACCCTGCGCTCTCCCCATAGGTGTTTGTGAAGTCCCACTTTGACTACGATCCGGCCAGTGATAACCTGATCCCCTGCAAGGAGGCAGGGTTAAAATTCACTGCCGGGGACCTGCTGCAGATTGTCAACCAGGACGACCCCAACTGGTGGCAGGTGAGGACAGCTGGGTGGCCCCGAATCCCCCACCGCTTGGCAGTACCCAGGCCTGGGTACTGCCTTGCACCCTGGGATGGCTTGGATGGGGGGGATGGGTTACTCAGGTGGGGAGGGTCATGCCACATGGAACACCCCCATCCCCAAGGCACGGAGGGGCTGGCGAGGGGACCCCATGGTCACTGCTGGTTTGGTCGATGGGATGGCGCTGAGGACAGTCAGGGAGCTCAGTGGCAGCCGGCTGGAGGGTGAGGGTCTGGGGATGGGGGCTGGGGTGGCCGCTGGGCAGGGGCCTCCTGGGGTGGGGGCTGTGAATGGCCCCATAGTGGGGAGAGGCGCGTTTGGAGATGGGGCTGTGGTGATAGGGCTGTGGGTGGCCACAGGGTGTGGGGGGTATGGGGATGGGGCTGTGGGTGGCCTCAGGGTGTGTGTGGGGGTGTGGAGATGGGGCTGTGGGTGGCCCTGGGGTGGTGGTGGGGGGCTGTGGGGATGGGGCTGTGGGTGGCCCCGGGCTGGTGGTGGGGGGCTGTGGGGATGGGGTTGTGGGTGGCCCCGGGGTGGTGGTGGGGGGCTGTGGGGATGGGGCTGTGGGTGGCCCCAGGGTGGGTGGGGGGCTGTGGGGATGGGGCTGTGAGTGGCCCCGGGGTGGTGGTGGGGGGCTGTGGGAATGGGGTTGTGGGTGGCCCCGGGGTGGTGGTGGGGGGGCTGTGGGGATGGGGCTGTGGGTGGCCCCAGGGCGGGTGGGGGGCTGTGGTGATGGGGCTGTGGGGGGGCTTCAGGGCAGGTGTGGCTGTGGGGAAGGGGCTGTGGGTGGCCCCAGGGTGGTGGTGGTGGGGGGGCTGTGGGTGGCCCCAGGGTGGTGGGGGGGCTGTGGGGATGGGGCTGTGGGTGGCCCCAGGGTGGTGGCATGGGGGCTGGGGGGATGGCACTGTGGGTCGTCCCTGGAGGGGGTTGGAAATGGGGGTGTGGGTGGCCCTAGGGCAGGGGTGCTCCAGAGGGTGGAGGCTGCGGGGGGCCCCTGGTGCGGGCCGTAAGGGACCCCAGTTTGCCAGGCTGGACGGGCGGTGGCTATGGGGACTCTGGCTGGCTCACCGGGCCTTGGTGCCGTTTCAGGCCTGCCACGTGGAGGGCGGCAGCGCCGGCCTCATCCCAAGCCAGCTGCTGGAGGAGAAGCGGAAGGCGTTTGTGAAGCGCGACCTTGAAGTCCCCCCCACATCTGGTAGGAGACCCCCACGGATGCCCCAGGCTGGCCCCAGTGCACGCAGGGCCCTGCTCCCCATCTCAAGAGCGTGGCGGGGGAGCCCTGCTGCCCAAACCCTCCCTGCTCCCTACGGCCAGGGCCCTGAGCCAGGCTGGTGCCCAGCCTGGTGGCCAGTGCCTGCAGGAGGGTATGCGCCCCCACAAACCCTGGCTGTGTCCTAGGGGTTTGCAGTGGCCCTGCCCTGGGGAATATCTCCAGCCAGGCCAGCACCCCGATCCCTGCTGGGGTTGCCTGTGGCAGCATCTGATTCCCGCTGGGCTTGCCCACGGCTGAATGAGTCCGTTCTGCTCTCGGCAGGTGCCCTGTGCGGCAGCATCAGTGGGAAGAAGAAGAAGAGGATGATGTACCTGACCACGAAAAATGCGGGTGAGTGCCCCAGGCTGCCCAGGCCCTGGGCAGGCATCCCCCTCCTCCTCCTCCTGGGCCGGCTCTTGCCCCGAATCCCAAAATTATCCTTCCCCCTTTCACCCCGTCCCCTGCGCCGGCGGGGCTGGGCACACGCTGCCCCGTCCCCATATCAGCGCTGACTGTTTTCTCCTCCCCATCCGGCCCAGAGTTTGACCGGCATGAGCTGCTGATCTACGAGGAGGTGGCCCGCATGCCCCCGTTCCGCAGGAAAACCCTGGTGCTGATCGGGGCCCAGGGCGTCGGGCGACGCAGCCTCAAGAACAAGCTGATCATGTCGGACCAGGCCCGCTACGGGACCACCATCCCGTGTGAGTAAAGACTCTGCCCCCTGGAGCCAGTGCTAACCCCGATGTGCACCCTGATCTCTTTTCCCTAATCTGACCCCTGCTCCAGAGGGGGCTGGGGCTGACTGTGCCACGTGGCCTGGCCTCACGTGACTCACGCCTCTGGGTCCTCTTAGCGTGCTCTGCGGCCAGCTGGTGTGGGCATCCCTGCCCCACGCACGGCCGGCCTTAGGGGATGCACATGGAGGTTTGGAATGAAGGCACCCGGAGCGCTGGGCAGGGCAGGCTGGGGGAGCCCTAGAGCTGTCAGGTCCTGGGGACGAAAAGTCCCTGCCCCGTCCTTCAGCACAGGGTCTGGAGAGCCAGCCAGGCAGACTGTGGAGAATCACCTGTGACCGTAATTGACCAGAGGTGAGGGCCAGGTAAGCCTGTTTGTGATGGAGCAGCACCCCCTGGTGAGGAAACGGCCACCCTGCACCTCATCTGCCTTCCATCCACGTCCCTGCGGAAGGGACGGGCTCTATGGCAGGAGGGAGGGGTGGGGGGCAAGATACCTGCCCCGCCACAGGCAAGACCCGTTGCCTTGAACCCCCATGAGTCCTCCACTTGTGGAATGTGGGGTGTGTCTGCCCCTTGAATTTCAGGATCCAGATGGGCTGCAGACGACAAAGCACCCCGAGGGGGGTGCAGTGGGACGGGCCGCTCTAATCTCCCCGTAAGCGTTTGGAAATCAAACGAGCTGTCCCTGAGATCACAAGGCAGGACTTGGCTTCCGACACTGATGCACCGTTCAGCCGGGTGGCAGCTGGATCCGCAGTTTCCCAAAGTTTGTGGGTGTTTGGGCTTGTGGTTCTGGCTCAGCCCAGTGTAGGGAGACGGGCCAGCCACACAGCAAGGGCTGGGGACTGGTTCCCAAGTTTTGGATGATGATTTTGATTCAAGCTGATCACGCAGCTTGATCCCACAGTTGAGGGGTGTCTGGACCTGGGCTTCTGGTTCTGCCCATTACAGGGAAGATCCCAGAGCTGGGCACAGGCTCTCTGGGTTCCCGGAGTTGGGGGGTGTTTGGGTCTGAGGTTCCGGTCTGGTCCCCTCGCCGGTCGTTCTGTAACTCACGCTCACCGCGTTATTCCTGTGCCCCTTGGCAGACACTTCGCGGAAGCCCAAGGATCACGAGAGGAACGGCCAGGTCTACTGCTTCATGTCGCGGGGGGAGATGGAGGCGGACATCAAGGCTGGCCGCTACCTGGAGCACGGGGAGTACGAGGGGAACCTCTACGGCACCAAGATTGACTCCATCCACGAGGTGGTGGAGTCCGGCAAGATGTGCATCCTGGATGTGAACCCGCAGGTTCGTGCTACGGGGACAGGCCCAGCTGGGAAGCCCCTAGTTATACTAGAGGGGAGGTTGGGCTCTGGCTTGAAGCTCTGGAGGACAGCCACCTCTCGGGCAAAGCTGAGGCAAGCTTCCCCTGTACTCACCCCAGCCACCTGTCCCAGCCCTGACTGGGAGGGGAGCGCAGTCCAGGGCCCACTGAGTACCAGGCCTCTCTGCTGAGCCTGATCGCACACCTAGCGGTTGGTGCCCACACGCAGGGGAAGGGCCCCTGCCCAAAAATGCAACTGATAAGACAAATGGTGTGAGGGGAAACTGAGGCACAGAGCAGGTCAATGACAGAGCCAGGAGCAGAACCCAGGTTTCCTGGTTCCCAGCCGTGTGGCCTACCCATTGGGAAACACTGTCTCCCCACGGCTATAGCTGGTAACACCTTTTGGTCGCTACCCGCCAGGGCTGGATCTGAGCAGCAGGAAAAAGCTCTGGGTCCCATTCCCAGCACCCCGGCTGCATGGTCCCCCTTCACGCCTGTCCCCTTTGGAAGCTCGCTGGTCCTAGGTCCGCACTGACAGCCTGGCTCTGTGTTACCCAGGCGGTGAAGGTGCTGAGAACGGCTGAATTCGTCCCCTACGTGGTCTTCATCGAAGCCCCGGACTACGAGACACTCCGAGCCATGAACAAGGCGGCGCTGGAGAGCGGTGTGGCCACCAAGCAGCTCACGGTGAGTCCACGCCAGCCCCGTACCCCCACAGAGTGCAACCAGAGCAGGGGGTCAAACCCCCTTTCCCCCACGCGGTGCCACGAGACATTGGGGTCATAGGGCCTTCCCTGATCACCTGGCCCATGCCATGTCCTTGGCCCACATGACCCAGGGTGGCTGAGCTGTGGCAGGCCCGGGTTCCACGGGGCGTGCCCCTGTATGCACACGGCTCTGTCCACAAGTACATGCACTGGGATCGGGGCTTGCTCCCCTGTTGGTTCTTCCTGGTGGCCTTAATGGCCCCTTTAGAGGCGGGTGCTCAGCGCTTCCCCATCCAGCGCCTCCCTGAACGCGGCCACAGTTTGGACTCTCCATCCGGAGGGGTCAGCAGGGAGATCTCCTCCCCAAGTGCACGGTGCGGTCCGTTCCCAGAGCCGCCCAGGAGAGCTGGGCTGTCCCCCCGACCCGCTCGGATGGCTGGCATGGCGGGTGTCCCATGCAGCGTCTGCCGCTGGCCTCCAGGGAATGGCACAGCCAGGCTGCGGCGAAGCAGGGGTGGGCTGGCGTGGGCAACCCCTGGGGGAAGACGAAAGGAGGGCAGGGGGCCGTGGTGGGGATTCGCCAGCCCCTGCTGAGTGCAGTGCCGCAGCATGGTGCTAGAGGGCACTGTGCTGCCCCAGCTGCCAATCATTACATTTCCCATGGATGCTTTTTGCACGTGGGCCCCCTCGTGCCTGGCGCTGTCCCTGCCCCTAGAATCTTTCCGGGCTTATAATTGATCATATTCTGCCTCCTTCCGTCCTCCATCTGTCTTCAGCTGATTACGGGATCCGTCTTCATATCCTGTCCCAAAGAGCTGAGTAGCATTTCTGGGTGGCCGTTCCAACTGCGGCCATGCCCCTCCCCACAGGTAGCCGCATCTCCGCTCTAGGATCTCTGTATAAAAGGCTGCCACGCTCCACCCCAGAGGTAGATGCCTCTTAGTCCTGGGATCCCCGTACCGACAGCTTGCTGCGCTCCTCACCAAAGGTGGCTGCATCCCGGGGGTGGGGTGAAACGAGCCCTGCGTCGTTTGCACCTCTGCTTACCTTTGCAAAGCTCTTTTGGGACCCCCCCCCGCCCCCCTGGAGGCGTGTGCTCTTTACCCCTGTGCGCAGAGCTCTGGGGCAAGGCTAACGGGCAGCATCCGTGCTTGTGTCTGGGCAGGAGGCGGATCTGAAGCGGACGGTGGATGAGAGCTGCCGCATCCAGCGTGGCTACGGCCACTACTTCGACCTCAGCCTGGTCAACGACAACCTGGAGTGGACATTCCAGCAGCTGCAGGAGGCCCTGGAGAGGCTGCGCGCAGAGCCCCAGTGGGTCCCTGTCAGCTGGGTTTACTAGGACGCTGGGAGCGAAGGCCTCCCCACCCTGCCCCACGCGGAGGGCACTGCCGACCCGCCTCCCCTCCGCCCTCCCTCCTGCACAAACCACGACGTCTCAAAGCCAAGGAACCCGGATCCCCTGCCTGCGTCCCAGGCCTGTCTTCGGGGGAGCTGCGGCCCGAGACAGGTCTCGTCCCCCCAAGGGCAGGCGCTAGCTGGAGCTGCCAGTAGGGCGTGGGGAGGCAGGGAACTGGGTGCTTGTTGAACATCCCCTTCCCCCTCCCCCTGAGTTTTAACCAACTTTGCCAGAGTTAGAGAGTTTCTTGTAGACATTCCCGAGGGGCACCCCCAGTGGAGAACCCTTCTCTGCCCTGGACACGTGGCTGGGGGGCAATGGCCCCCCATTTCCTTCCAGGAAGGGCTAGGGTGGCCATGGGGAGGGTTGAGAGAGCAGCCCAAGGCGGGGCCGTGCCCAGGACACTAAACACAGCCTCTTTAGTGCCCGGAGTGGGCACTGGGTCCCCCTTCAAGCCAGCCCCAGGGCTGTGCCCGGGGCCAGATCCCGGCAGCTGGCAGAGGGAGGTGGGCATGAGGAAGGCAGCGTGAAGCGTGCCGCAGGAGCGCACAGAGCTGGGGATGCCAGCTGGCACCTCCCTCCATCCCTGCGCGTTCTTCCTTTTTCACCCAGCTGCCCGCTCCGTGCCCAGGCTGCATCCCCCTTCCCGGTCCTGAGCTGCCCTCTCTGTGCAGAGGTGCCTGGCATCACCTTCAGCAGCTCCCTGGAGCAGCTTGGGGCATCTCTCCTCACTGGCCTAGGCCAGGGGAAATCTCAATAGGGACCAACCGGCTCAGGAACAGGGATGTTCCTGGCCATCTTTCTTCATCGTTCCCCACTGGGCCAGCGGGGTGGGGACGAGGGTGCAGCAGGGCGGGTTCGGAGCCCATCACCTCCCTGGGCTAGAGCATCAGATTCTCCCTTAACCCGTGTCTGGGGTTCGGGGCAGGAGGCGTGTCCACCAGGGAAATGAGCTTGGTGGGCTCAGTGGGCTTCTTGGATCAACCGTAGAGACTAACTCACTAATTCCCCACCGTGAATCCACAGCTGCTCCCCAGCAAAGACTGATGAGTTATTTCAGGGCTGGCTGGCTGCGGGGGCAGAATTTCCGAGGAAATTACTGGCCAGTTTGGTGCCGCGGGAGAGATCAGTGCCGTCCCAGGACGACAGGCGCACCTTAGCGAGCCCAGTCCAAAAATCGGCATGGTTCCGATGCCCTACCTGAAAGAGACGAAGCCACCACATGCCCTGCCTTACCTGCTCCCACAGAAAACCCGAGATGGATTCGTCCGGAGTGGGCCACCGCTCTGGATGACCCAGAGCAGAAGGAATCTTCTGGGGAGATCTGCACCAAGCAAATGCACAGCTATCTCACTGCCGAAAATTCAGCTCAGTTTACAGACCCAGGCCCCGCCTTCCGGCTCCGAACCGGATAGATTATTCCCCCCTCCCAATTTGAACTTTTGCAAATGTCCCAGCGATGGTCGGAAAAGCTGCCCGACTTCCCCCCCAGCTTAGAGTCTGTGATTGTGGTGGTATTGAAGGGGAATTGCGGCACCTCTGGAAATCAATAGCTTTAAGGTCCAAATGGTTGAAGGAGGCACCCTTGAGGAGGGTCTTGTTACATCCCTGGTGTAGGACACAGGACATCTGGGCACAGGACATCTGGTGTAGGACACAGGACATCTTGATTCCCTGCTCTGCTCCAGCCTCCTGGGCAAGTCACTTAATTGCTCAGTGCCTCAGTTTCCCCACCTGTCCAATAAGGTTAGATTAATAATACCCCACACTGAGAATACATCTGTTATTGTAGGTGAGGCCCTCAGATACTTTGGGGATGTGGTGGAACCTAGAGAGTTAAGTAACATAAATACTTTTCAAAAAGAAAAGGAGTACTTGTGGCACCTTAGAGACTAACCAATTTATTTGAGCATGAGCTTTCGTGAGCTACAGCTCACTTCATCGGATGCATATCGTGGAAACTGCAGCAGACTTTATATATACACAGAGAATATGAAACTGTGTATATTCTCTGTGTATATATAAAGTCTGCTGCAGTTTCCACGGTATGCATCCGATGAAGTGAGCTGTAGCTCACGAAAGCTCATGCTCAAATAAATTGGTTAGTCTCTAAGGTGCCACAAGTCCTCCTTTTCTTTTTGCGAATACAGACTAACCCGGCTGTTACTCTGAAACCTGTCATAAATACTTTTGAGGCTCTGGACCATAGACCTCAACTGTAGGTTTTAGGATTTATAAAGTGACAGCAAAATAAAATAAAAACCATAATGATTGGATAGGTGGAACCAGCCAGGGGCATCACTAGATATCAGGTAAGGGGGGTAATTGCCACCGCCAGACCTCGGTTCGCCCACCCCAACTTTTCGTAGGTCTATCGGCTCCACTTTTTGCCTCCTGCCCCAGCTTTGCAGGATAGAAGTGATCACATATAATGTTCTATATCCGCTCCTGGAATTTTTCTGAAATGGTGCCTCTGGAGACAGTCGGCAAAATCCAGGTCCGGGGGGATCCTCAAAACATGGGGCCAGCCAGCTCTGCGGTTTAGGGTCATACCTGTTGCTCAAAAACCATTAGAACAAAGATCGGTAAGAGTAGGAGGGTTGTGTGTGGACAGTGGACAGCCCGCAAACAAGCTGCCTGCCTGGGTGCGAAAGCCGAGGCGGGAAGGACAGGTGCCTTCTGATCTGATCACCAGACAGGTTTGTTAGTAACCCGGTGGGGTGGGGGGTATTTATTTATTTTCTTGGTAATAACTTTTGTCTTGCGTATTTCTTTAGCCGAATCCACACGCAGACTTAACTGACCCCATCGAATATTAAAGCTAGCTGGTCCTGCCCTCCTCTTATTTACCTGCCACAGGCGCTTTTAGCCCCAGGCCTCAGTTTCCCCCTGCAAGAATGGTGACGAAGTTGCCCTCCTTGGTCAAGCGCTTTGAGATCGACCGGTGCAAAGCTCTAGATAACAGCTGACTAGTACATCTCCGCAGTCCCTGGGAACCGCATGACATCGTTATAATTTCTGAAGCCATTAGAGGCCTCAACTGAGATCAGGGCCCTGTTGTGGTAGGTGCTGTACATACACAGAGAGTCCCTGCCCTGATGGGCTTCCAGTCTCAGTACACAAATGGTAGGAGGGGAAACTGAGGCACAAAGGGGTGAGGAAGTGACTTGCCCAAGGTGACTCAGGGAGTGCCGGGAATAGAATCTCTGGATACCTGGTCCAGTGGGCGATGCTGTCTCCTCTTGGCTTCAGTGGCGGCTGGGTCTTCTGACTCCCATCCACGAGGCCCCTGCCCACAAGTCCTTCCCTCCGTTCTGGAGTGCAGATTTCTGTGTGTCAACAACTACCTCAGGCCTCAGCTGCAGCAGGGCAAAGGCAGAGCCCTGGCCTTCGCTCGGGCAGGTAACCGAAGAAGGAGCTGTTTGCAGTTGTTTCCAAACGGCTTTATTTGCTGAGTTTTTTATTTTAAGGCAAAACTCCGTCTCCTGTTTCTAACCGGCCTGGCTGCAGTGTGCCCCTGGGAACCCAGACCCCTGGTATGCACAGGCTCCATGGCCGCCGGTGGATCTGGGACGCTTCCAGTTTTGGGTGCCTGACTTGGGATGACTGGGGCTGGTTTCCACAGGTCTGGAGCAGTCATTGCTGTTGGTGTTGGTTCTGACCTCCCCCTCCTCCCACAATGTGTCTGTGGCCCCCATTATTCTGGTGTCAGAGACCCCACAAACTTACTGTATTTATCGCAAGTCAGGCACCCCAAATTTGGGGCCCCTTGTAAAAATTTGGGCCTTAAGTTCTTGTTTCTCAAATGGCCGGAGTTCCCCTTTAAAAGCAACTGTGGCTAGGGTCTCCCCTGCTGGTTGTCACTGTGTGCGGGGGGGGGGGGGGGCAGAGGGAGCCAGGGAGAGACACCCATTGGGAAGGGGTGATACCCCCCCAAATTCCAATGCAGATCCCCTTTGGGAGGGCGCTCTCCAAACTGTCCCTGCTTCGGCTCAACGGACCGCCCTTCCTTACTATTAAAATGCCACCCCCCTGAGCTGCACCCCCCCTTTCTGTTCCCACCTTCACTGGGGGAGTGACCCCCAGGTCTCTTGCCAAGAACCCGTTCCACAGGGTGTATTTCCGTTGTAAGATAATAGCTATCACACAGAGGAGAGGATTAATGTCCCTTGTTTTAAAAAATGCTATTTATGTAAAGAAGAGAAACTGGCCGTATTCCTGTCTGTCGGGCAAAGCGGGGTAATGCAGGCATTGATCAAAGGTAATGGCCCAGCGACAGGAAGGTGTTGGCCTCCCATTGCTCTGTGGGGCTGGCAGTAGAATGCCAGGCTCTGAAATCAGAGCGTTTTGGGGGGGTTATTTTTGATTGGTTTTTAATGCTGGATTTACAGCCTGGCAGTTAGATTACCCAAAGGACTCAGCACCCAGCGGGAACCTGGCCCGCTGGGCAATTTGGTGGATTTGGCGCTTGGTGATCTGGGCCCAGAAAGTTCTGGTTTGTTTGGGGTGAATCAGTGCAACTTTTTGCCCCGGGGTCTGTTTTGCGTCTGTAGGTGACTGTGAGGTTGTGTGAGAGAATGGGGCTGTGTGGGGTGGGGTGTAAGTTTGTTTCCCTGTGTCTGTATGCAGGTGTGTGTTTGTCCCTATGAGTTTATGTCTCTGTGTCTGTACACACGGGGGTGTGTTTGTGTATGTGCATGTGTGCCTGTCAAACAATTGCCAATTCTTGCAATTTTATCACACGTTTCACACTGTTTGTTTATTAGTCAAATCCCCAGCTCCTGGAGTCAGGTGATTCTATGAGACTCTTAGCTTTTTTTAAAGTAAGTTTCTATCCCTCCTTGTTCACAGGGAAACTCTTGCAAACACAACCCTGAAAGGTGCCGACACCTTTTGGCAACTAAAAATGATTATTTTTAAAGTCTCATGACTTTAACGCCAATCTCCTCTCTTTTCGGGGTTGGCCTGACGATTTTTTAACATTTGAGGTTGGCAACACCGATGCCCTCTCCTCCCGCTCCGCGTGTGCGCGTGCGTGAGTACGTGTGCATGCAAATGGGCGCTGATGCGTGTGAACGTAGCTTCTGATGACGACTCACTCCATGTTAATGTTACATTTGCTTTGTGGGGCTTAGCCAGGGATGGTGACTGACAGTTTTTCCCCTAACCCCTTTTCTGTCCCATGCTCTGTTTCCTATTGAAGGGTGGGATTAACTGGATCTAAAGACGATGTACATATTTCCTTCTGGATGTGTCACTAACATACACTATAGCGAATGATCCTGCACTGCCCCCATCAGCAAGAGAAATGGACGTGTTTGATCTCTGATTTCCACCGGTCTCTCCTAGTCCACTCCCGGCTCTGAGCTTCTCCATTAGTCTTCTTGAAACACACGCGTTTTTAATGGTTCCATGTAAATACTGAGCAACAGCGAGCTGGAAAAGGTTTTTTCCCCCCTTCTCTTTGTTTTTGGTGAATGGTGATAGTTCCCCTTCCCCTCCCTGGAATTGTCTATTTCTTAGACTTGTGTTTATTAGAGAGCTCAGCGGTGTGATGTCCGTGTCGGGTCGGTGTTGCGTGTTAGAAGCTGGCTAATTTGGATTGTTTGTGCCCTGTTTACACCACGCTGCCCTCTATTCGTTGGAGCTGCCATGTTTTATGGTGGAATCTCTCCCTTTTTTTGTTTCTGAACCTGGGGGGATCCTGCTAGGCCCCCCGCCGCCTGGTCACCTCTGTGTGTATGTGCGCGCCCGGTGATCCTGACCCAAGGGGCGTGTGACGATTCTGGACCAGTGCTTGGCCAGGCTGTGATGCAGGGGCAAGACACCCCCCACTTTGCCAGGCAGCCTCCTTTTGCAGCAGGACCCACGAACCCTCCCACCAAGCAGATCGAGGGCCTGATCCTGGGAGCTGCTGAGCTGCAGGTGGGAGGCGCTTGCCCCTCCATAGGCTCGAGGGGGGTTGAGGATGCTTGGGGCCTTAGCCTCCGGCAGCATTGGTTTGAAATGCCCCTTCTGGTGGGGGTGCCATGCCAAGATGGCTCTGGCTGATGGCTGGTTTGGTATGGGAGGGGGGTGACCAGTCAATGAGGCAGATGACATCAGGCCTGATTGCTGCCCCGAAAGGACCATTTTCAGGGCTATGGGGTGAGGTCAGGAGGGGAAGTCACATAGGTGCCCCCCCGCCCCCCCCGGCCCCTCAGTGCTTCCAGCCCAGGCAGGCTGAGGGCCCTGGCCTGGGTGTAGATGACCTTGTGAGACCGTTTCTCTCCGGGGTGGGCATGGCCCCATGGAGCTTTCTGCCAGGTTGTGCCTAGTGGAGAGGCCGGGCGCCACTCGTTCCCTGTAGCCGGGGGCTGTGATGGGCTTTGCCAGCAGTGCCATTTTACACCAGGGGAGGAGCTGGCCCCTAATTTAAAACGTTAAGTCCCCCCGGCCTCCCCTGTCTGTCGGTCCCTTCTCGTCCGATTGAACGAATGACAGTGACTTTTTTGTACTGACTCTTTTCTATTCCTAGTTACTTTCTGAGCTGGGTTGCTAGATGCTCGGAGCCCTGATGCTGTACATTTCTTTTATTTCTCGGTTGTGCGAGCTGATCCCATGTTCCTGCCGGTGAATGACTCCTTTTGTTACTTTTCAGTTACTTTTATTAAATTTAAAGCAAAAAAAAAAAAAATCCCTCACGCATGCTGGCTGTGTTGTTTTCATCTTGTCCTCCTTGGCGCAGGCATTTCAGAGGCATCCTCCAAGGAAGCCAAGTGAGTTACACTGTTGTAAAATGGGTGTGAGAGGAGATTGGGCATTCTGTGCCTCAGTTTCCCCATCTGCGTTAACAATACGGGCTGATCTCCTGGGGAGGTGAGACTGGAAAGGGTTCGAATGAATATTAGTGTCTGTAAAAGGCCTGGAGATCTACAGCGGGAAGGCGCTGGAGAGGGGCAGGTTGTTAGTACAGGGGTCCATGTGCTAGTGAATACCTGATGAGCGGGCATATGTCTGGAAGAGTGTGTGTTTGCCGTTGAGTGGAATTGAATGAATCAAGGTGTGCGTGTGTGTGTGTGTGTGTGTCACTGTATCTGAAGGAGCAAAGGGGTGTGTGTGTGTGTGGGGGGGGGGGGGGTCAGTCCGTCTTCGGGGCGGCGTGCATAAGTTTGTCTGGAGCAGTGCATCAAAGTACCTGGGAGCAGTGGATCCGTGAGCACCTCCACTTCGTTTGCCCGGCTGTTGCAGAGCAAGGCCTGGCATCCCCAGGCAGCGCTGAGCAAAGAGTTAACAGCCCTTGGCTTATCTGCTGGGACTGAGGCCAAGCCGGCTCCCTGCCCACCTGCTACTCCCACCCCACCCCACCCCAGCCCACGGAGACTCCAGCCGGCCTCCTTTGCTCGGGATTTGTGCTGAGCTCTGCAGCCTGCAGCAATGTGGCTGGTGCTTGTCCTCTGCCTCTGCCTGCTGGCCTTGGGGCTGCTGGGGGCCCGGCACTTTGGCCCGGCGGGGAACCCCTTTGCCGGGGGGCCCCTGCAGCCCCCCAGGCCGCTGGTCACGGATCAGAAAGTCAGGGACAAGGTCCTGAAGCAGGGTAAGTGCAGCGCGTGAGCCAGGGAGCGTGCCAAGGGCTGGCGGGGGGAGAGCGTGAGCTCTAAGCCGCACTTGGGCGGCTTCGACGCTGTCCCACGGGCGCCTGTCCCTTGTCACCTTTTGGCTGGCAGTAGGGGCGCGCATCCTCGAACTTCCCCCGGGGGGGGTCGCTCACTTCCTGCCCCTCCCGGTTGTGACCCTCTCCTGTTTCCCGACGGCTGAGGCACCTGGCACCTGCCAGCCCCTGGCCGGGTATAGCCGCGATCACGCCGTCCGCTGAGGTTTCCTGTGGGCAGTTCTGACGGCCTCTCTGATCATTCTGCCGCGTTTGTGCTTTCTGGTGTCTACGGGGGGATTAGTTTAGGGATACCCTGAACTCACGCTCTGGGTGAGAGCTGCCACGGCAGTTGCTAGCTGTCCGATTGCTTGAGTGTCCCGCTCCATCTGAGAAGCGGGTGAATTTAGCTGTGTCTAATTATGCTCTTTCACAGCGGAGGGCGGTTGTCAGTTTCTCCTTCCTCCACAGCAGGCGGCATGGCCTTTCTTTGCAGTACCCTCAGATGCTCTTGATTTTTGCCGGTGCTTCGCTTCCAAGCTACAGGGCTTTTTCCAACCAAAGTCAGCGACATCTAAATCCCATAAATACCGTTTTAGGTCAGCTCTGATATGCTGGTCCAAATCGACTGACTTTGAACCACTCCGGAGGGGTATTTTAGTGCAGACTCCGCTTTCTCTGATGCAAAGATAATTGTTGTGGATCAGGATCCATTCCACTCTCCAGGAAATCCAGTGGTGGCCCTTGTTGAGTTCTTGAACTGCCTTTGTTAATGTTTGATAGAGATGGGTGGCACTTTTGTCAGAGTAATATGTCCCTAGGGTCTGCCTTAGGCCATGTCTACACTACACTGGTTGGTTGGTATAGCTGTGTCGGTCAGGGGTGTGATAAAACCACGTGCAGTGCCGGCAAAACCCCGGTGTAGATGCAGCTACGTCAGCGGAAGAGTGCGTCTGTGGGCATCGCTAATGTGTCGTCTGGGGAAGTGGGTGGCTATGCTGGCAGAAGAAACTCCTTCTGGTGGCATGTGCTGGGTCTAAAGTGGGGGCCCTGCTGGCATAACTATACCAGCAAAGCATTCGCAGTGTAGACCTGGCCGTTTGGGCAGTGGGAGATCGCTCTGACTCCGTACCACTTCGGAGTTTTAGTCCTGGGCTGAGTGCACGGCTCCCACCTTCTAGAGCTGCTGGCCTGGGATAATCCCTCTTTAATCCACTGTCACTTTGGTTGCCAGACGTCTGGAACTGAACCTGGCCCGTTGCACGGAATCACCAGTCTGGTGCGAGTCCGCCCAGGCGGGGTCCTGGGGAAGCCAGAGGGTCCTGCCCCCAAACTCCGCAGTCAGATGTGACTCTCAGCCAGCCAGTAAAACAGAAGGTTTATTAGACGACAGGAACTTGGTCTAAAATAGAGCTTGTAGGTGCAGAGAACAGGACCCCTCAGCTGGGTCCATTTTGGGGGGCAGTGAGCCAGACAACCACGTCTGCCCTTCACTCCATGTCTCCAGCCAGCCCCAAACTGACCCCGCTCCAGCCCCTCCTCCTCAGGGCTTTGTCCCTTTCCCGGGCCAGGAGGTCACCTGATTCCTTTGTTCTCCAGCCCTTTAGCTCTCACCTTGCAGGGGGGAAGGGTGCAGGCCATCAGTTGCCAGGAAACAGGGTGTCGGCCATTCTTTGTGTCCAGTCCCCTCCACACACACTGCACACAGTGAAGTCAGCCCTCTAGGGCTCTGCAATGATCATACACCCTTACCCCACCACCTAGATACTTAAGAACTGCATAGGGGAAACTGAGGCACCCCCACAATATTCAGAGGAAACATTAAGAACAGTCCCGCTTCATCACAGTGAACCTGGCCCGTTGCACGGAATCACCAGTCTGGTGCGTAGTTCTGAAATCTTTCCTAAACACGGATGGCAGGTTCTGCTGGATCCGAGGCTGTGTTCCTTTATGCCCCTCACGTTCAATGGTTCAGTTTTCATCTGCTCTGAATCACTCCCGTCTTCTGTCGCTGCTGCATTACCTGCTCCGTCTTCCGACAAGCTAAGAAAGCGTCTTTCCGTTCCTGCACGGGGAGTTTTCCCCCGTGGTTAGCGTTTTCTGAATCAGACCCTGAATTTGATCATTGAGATGGAGCAACAGGGACAGAACCTCACCCCCCACTCACCTAACATGTCACTTTTCTAAATGCCTCAGGAGCCACCCGATCAAACCTCCGTGGCCCGTGGGCCTCATATTTGTTGGATCGACCCAGCCGCTCCCTCAGAGTCAGGAGATCCCGGGAGAATTTGCAAGCTCCATTTTGCAGCCTGGGGCCCAGAACAAATATCCACGTTTGTCACCCCCCTGAGTCACAAGACCCAGCTTTGCAAGGAGAACTTTGTTTCCGCGGGGAAGCGAAACCGTTTGTCCTTAGGAGCTTCTTGCAGGCGGAGACCCACCTCCTAGTGCCCTGGCCACCTTTTCTGCCAGCAGTCCCCCCTCTGCCTGCTTCAGACCCCCTTCCCCGGGCCCCCACACTGTCTTTTCTTAAAGGGGCCGCTCCCATTTCTCTTCATATCAAATTTGTGTGGCTAATAACAGGAAACAAATATTCAAAGTTATTAGCAAATCTAGACAATAGGAACCTGCTTCTAAAACACCTCGCGCTAGTGCTGTTCTGGCCTGATCACCTGGGGGGAGAGGGGGACCGTTTCTCGCATCGCACCCCTGCTCTCTGGGATGCTACAGTCATTGCTCAGAGCCAGCCTCTGGTGGGCGCAGTCTCAGCCCAGGAGGGACTGTCCCTCCGTATGTGGGGCAACACTGTCTCCACCCACTCGCCCTGGTCGTGTGTGGGACCGGCAAGGCCTGGGTGGGCGCCAAAGAAAGAAGCCAGAACCAAAAGGTGGTCCCTGCTCCAAAGAGCTCACAAAGCGGGGGACTAGCAATCAGGACTCCTGGGTTCCATTCCCTGCTGCACCGCTCTGTGACCTCGGGCAAGTCACTCCCCCTCGCTGTGCCTCAGTTTCCCTCCAGAGCGGGTGTTTGAATGGATTCACTGCTCCCACAGGTAAAATTCGGTGAGTCCCCCCCGGGGTGAAAGGTCAGTATTACTCAGGTAACCGACCCTGAAGACCCACTCCCCAGAGCCAGACGCTTCGTTTGAAACCTGCCCAGCCATGGAAGCAGGAGCTGGCCCAGGACACCAGATTGGCATGGGGATGTCCGCCGATGTCCCCTAAGCCTGGCGCAAGGCAGCCAAGATGAGAGAAGGGGCAGCTCACACCCAGGCCCTGGTCTCAGCTGGGCCGCATCACTTCTCCAAGACATGGACTAATTTGAGGGCCGACAGACTCCCCGCTCATGCCCCGCGGTGTCTGGGTGAACAGCCGGTCTGGCCAGTCCTGCGGGCGCCCCATGCTCACGTCCTGCCCCTGAGTCCCGTTTCATTTTGAATCTTTGTTTCCATCTGCACCTTCCTCCCCCCCCACCCCCCCGGTGGCTTTGACTCAGCCCGGCCACCGATTTCGTCGTTATCCAGCGGCACGATAATCCCCGTGGTCCTGGGCAGATGGAAGACGCCCTTCTGGGCCCGTGTTTTTAGATTTAATCTGTGTCTATTCTGGTCTGCGGAGGCTGGGCTTTTTTTTTTATCTCCCTCCACTCCCGTGCTGGAGTTGTGTGTTCGGGCTGGCTGGCTGGCTTGGGGCCTCCTCCTGCTTAAGAATCAGACCCAGACAGAGAGGGAGAGAGGCCACGCCGAGGGTCCTTCCAGCCGCTCTGGCAATGCAAGGGGGCCTGGGTGTCAATGAGAATCAAATCCTCTCTCTTTGGGTCGGTCCGGGGCTTGTGTCCGGTGTGGGGGTTCCCTGGCTAGCGGGGGGGGTCCACATCAGCTCTTGCCTGGGGGTGAAGACCCGTCCTTGGGGGAGGCAGGAGTTCACCCAGGAACAAGTCCAGGGGCAGCAGGTTTGTATAATTTTTGCTGGTGCCCAGAACGGGTCCAAGTCGTCCCCCCACCCCCCAGCCTTGTAAACCGATATATATTTTTCAAAATAATGTAAAAATGGACTGGAAACAGTAAGTGTTTAACAGTTTCCCTGTACTGCACAATGTGGGGGGAGTGTGGGGCGATGAGGGCTCTGGGGTGGGGCTGGGGATGAGGGGTTTGGGGTGTGGGAGGGGGCTCAGGGCTAGGGCAGAGGGTTGGGGTGCGGGGCGGGGGGACGAGGGCTGCGGGGTGGGGCCGGAGATGAGGGGTTCGGAGAGCAGGAGGGGGCTCAGGGTGGGGCAGAGGGCTGGGGTGAGGGCTCTGGCTGGGGGGGGCGGGCTCTGGGAATGAGGAGTTGGGAGTGCCAGGCCCTGAATATTTCTGGAGCCCAGGGCCCATACAACTTGCCACCCCTGAACAAGCCCTCTGTTTGGTGCCAGTCAGCCAGTCCAGTCTCTTTATGATGCTGCTCTCTGGATCTCTGCCCAGCCCAGAGCTGGCGTTCAGCCTTCTGGGTCTCCGCAGCAGCCCCGGAGATCAGCCGTGGGGCACTGGGGTGGGGTTTCCTGCCATCTGGCTGCTCAATCCTCTGACAGCTAGGACCACCGAGGCAGAGTGGAGTGGGGATTCACACCTGCCCCTGGGCTTTCTGGCTGTCTCTCCCTCTCCCTCTCTCTCCAGGTGGCTGCCTATCCTGCCGGAGCAAATAACCCCTGGGTTAGGCCTGAAACTGGAGTGAAGCTGTTTGCTAAAGCGAAATCCAGCCTTAGCTTTGTCCCCCAGCTCAGGATTGGGGTGGGGCGGGGGCGCGAGCAGGCGCTTGCCAGGGAATTTAGGTGGTGTCATGGAGTCCCCGGGCGCTGCTCTGGACCTGCTCCCTACGAAGCCAGGCAGGATTCTGGGGAAGTCTCCTCTCTGGGAGCAGCCTGTCTGCAGGACACACAGCTCACCCGGCTCCACCTTCCTGGGTCTGACCTCGGAGCATTCAGCATCCTCTGCCCCTCTGCCCACAGCAAGTCTGCCCAGGCGGGGTCCTGGGGAAGCCAGAGGGTCCTGCCCCCCAACTCCGCAGTCAGACGTGACTCTCAGCCAGCTGGTTTATTAGACGACAGGAACATGGTCTAAAACAGAGCTTGTAGGTGCAGAGAACAGGACCCCTCAGCTGGGTCCATTTTGGGGGGCAGTGAGCCAGACAACCATGTCTGCCCTTCACTCCTTGTCCCCAGCCAGCCCCAAACTGAAACTCTCTCCAGCCCCCTCCTCTTCTGGGCTTTGTCCCTTTCCCACCTGATTCCTTTGTTCTCCAACCCTTCAGCTCTCACCTTGCAGGGGGGAAGGGCCAGGCCATCAGGTGCCAGGAAACAGGGTGTCGGCCATTCTCTGTGTCCAGACCCTTGCACACACCTGCCCTCTAGGGCTCTGCAATGATCAGATACCCTTACCCCACCACCTAGATACTTAAGAACTGCATAGGGGAAACTGAGGCACCCCCACACTATTCAGAGGAAACATTAAGAACAGTCCTGCTTCGTCACAGGTGGTTCCCCAGCAGCTGCTGGGCCTCATCTCTTGGGGCTCAGTTCTGCACCCCAGGACCCCCCGTTGGGAGCCCTTTGCCTGCATCCCCTGGCGATGGGACCGGCCTCCCCACATTCCCAGCAGCTGCGTTGTTGAGCCATCTTGATCAGACAGGTCACTGGCCCTTAGGGTGACCAGATGTCCAGAGTTTATAGGGACAGTCCCGATTTTGGGGTCTTTTTCTTATATAGGCTCCTATTACCGCCCCCCCGTCCCGATTTTTCACACTTGCTGTCCGGTCACCCTACTGGCCCTCCACCTGGCCCTTCCGCGCTGCTGGATTCGCCGCAGGCCTCTGGGCAGCTTCTGCACGTGCATCTCCATCCGCTCAGCCATGTGGCTGGATGTGTCGGCCCATGGCCCCCTTGGGCCAGGTCCTGGGCGGGAGAGAAGGAGGGGAGTGACCGTGTCTCGGCAGCTGGGCTGCTTGTCGCCAGGCTGCTCCTGTCTTTGGAGGGGTGGGGTAGTCTTGATCCGTCCCGGGCCAGGCCCCGCGTGTCCGAGGTCGGTAGCTGATGCAGGTGGCCGCCCAGCCCTGGGTTGCTTTGGGCCTTCGTGACCCAGTCGTCAGGGCTGCCTTCTCCTTAAGGGCCCTGCTGTGGGTGTGGGGCCTGTAGCGGGAGCCACCCGCTTGGCGGACCGTAGAATGAGCCGGTGGCTGCTGGCAGACTCCCCGAGCCTCTCCCTGGATTGCTGGGGCTGAGAGCAGCACCCCATCATGCCCTGGGCGGCACTCGGGGACCCACACACCTGTCCCAGTCGCTGCAAAATGTTTTCCACTCCACCCTTTTGTTCTGCTGGCCACCCACCTGCTTCGTTTGGGGCAGCTCCCGCCTAGCTGGCTCAGCAAGCCCCAGCTCTCTGCTACTCCGGGAGGCTGTCTACTCGGAGCCCCGCTCGGAAAGCTGCCAGGGAGCCCCTATGTGGTATCCTATAGTCTCTGGGGTGGTGGAGGCTGCCCTTTGTTGGGGTAGCTGGTCTGACATGGTCCCTGCTGAACCGTCCCCAAATCTCATTTGTGACACCCACCGGAGGTCCCCGGCGTCAGCAGATGGGCTCCGCCGTCCCCGCCTAAGCCCCAACCCCCTTTCGGGGAGATCAAGGGTTAATCTCAGGGTCAGAGCCCACCCTTCCCACTAGGGCAATCCTTTTACCATAGCCCCAGCCAGCCCCAAGGGAGAAACCCCAGCGCGAGAGACTTAGTGAAAGTTACGCGGGTACCTGCCCCCCTCCAGTGCAAGGTAGTGAATTGCTCAGCACTAGATGGACATGCCTGTCCCCTGCCTTCCCAGGGGCACCCCCCTGCTTCCCAGACCCCTGCAGCCATTCACACCAGGGCAGGGTGGGCCTGAGGCCCTACGGCTCAGATTCCCTGGTAGGAATGACCCCCCGAGGCGCAGGGGCTGTGCTTCCTGGGTGTTTGGGGTGAGATGCCGCAGCCGGGCCAGGAGAAGGAGACAGAGGGTTTCGGGCTGGGTGGCAGTGACCCCACGTTCCCCCCAGCATAGGGCCGTGGCGTGGGTCGCCCTGCCCGCTCCCCCGGGATCCTGCAGGCTCTGGTGTTGTTAACCCTTTGCCCTCCCTTGCCAGGTTTCGCCCTGGAGAAGGTGCCAGCCGACCTGGATGCCATCGTGATCGGCAGCGGGATCGGAGGCCTGGCCGTGGCGGCTGCCTTGGCAAAGGCCGGCAAGCGGGTCCTGGTGCTGGAGCAGCACGACCAGGCGGGGGGATGTTGCCACACCTTCCAGGAGAAGGGCTTTGAGTTTGATGTGGGTAAGCGGTGGGAGGAGCCCGCTGGATGCTCGCGGGCGAGGACGTCAAGGGAGTTGCTGGATTTCTTGGGGCCGGGCCCGGCCTGTGGGACCTCCCCCCAGCTTCTTGCCTGGGCAGAGGGCAGTTCCCCCGTCTGCGGTGCTCCTTCTGGGGAAATGGGGTCAGGGTGCGGGGGCTAGCCCCCACCCCACCCGGCACTCCCACCAGAAGGGTGACCAGATGTCCTGATTTTAAAGGGACAGTCCTGATATTTGGGGTTTTGTGTTATATAGGTCTGGGTGCGGGGGCTTCCCCAGCAGGAGTGCTGGGCAGACGGAGTGGGTTGGGGTGCGTGGGGGCGCCTATTTTTCCAGGGACCCCCCCAGTTGACCAGGGGCAAGCAGACGGGGGAGCAGAAGGGACTGATGAGCCATACTGGCTGGAACAGTGGGCATCGCCTGCCTCACCAATGTCGAGGGGTTTTGTGGGCAACGCGGCAAAGGAGAGTTTAAGGCAGGATTTGAAAAAGGGAGAGATCTCACTGCATGACCTGGGGGGCGGGGGGTGGGCAAGTCCCACCCCTACTCTGTGCCTCAGTTTCCCCATTTGTAAAATGGGGGTCATGATAATGACCTGCCGCCCAAGGGGGCAGTTACTTAATATTGGTAACTTGGTGGAAGGTGGTCTGATTCCTCTAGGGGATGGTCATGTGAAGATCCCCCTCCGCCCCCCCACTGGTACACTCTCTCTGCAGGGTGCCGCGGGGACACGGGGCCTAACAGCAAGGTTAGCTGAGGTCAAAACCAAACCAACCCCCCCATCTCCACCTCTCTGAAGGTGACTCCAAGAGCAGGACGACGACGGCTAATTGGTTTACTTAATTCCCTAGCATCTGCCGCTGCGGGCTGCCAGATTCATGTCAGATCTCATAAGCTAAGCAGCACGGGGCCTGACCGGTAATTGGATGGGAGGCCGCCCAGGTGGCTACCGGAGCCGGGGTAGGTGGGGCTCTTCTGCCAGCCATAGGCCGGTTGCCCAGCCGAGGTGCTAGCAGCGTGGCAATTAGATCCCAGCAAGCGGGTGACGTGTGCTCAGTACGTGGCACCGGGGCATGCTTCCCCTGGCTAGCCGCAGCACGCTATGGGCATGGCCCGGATTGCCCCCTTTTCTCCAAGCTGCATCCTGTCACGGAGTGTGGGGGGAGTCCAGGCCCTGCACCCCTCTTCCAGGGATTCACTGAGACTCTCAGCCAGCCAGTAAAACAGAAGGTTTATTGGACAGCAGGAACACAGTCCAAAACAGAGCTTGTGGGTACAACCAGGACCCCTCAGTCAAGTCCTTCTGGGGGAGCAGGGAGCTTAGACCCCAGCCCTGGGGTTCCCTGTGTTCCTCCACCCAGCTCCAAACTGAAAACTAAACCCCCCCAGCAGGCTCCCTTCTGCAGCCTGTCTTCACATTCCTGGGCAGAGGTGTTACCTCGCCCTCCCCATCCTGGCTCAGGTGACAGGCTCTCAGGTCTCCCATCCCCAGGGCACATTCCCAGGTCAACACTCCCCCCTCCCTGCTGCGTCACATCGTCACACATCCCCAAAGATCTCACCTTCCAAGCCCCTCCACACTCCATATCACCGGGGCTAATGCTTTCTCTCTCCCTCCTGGCCTGGCAGGCATCCACTACGTGGGTCAGATGCACCCGAAGGGCATGCTGCGGGTGGCTTTGGACCAGCTCACGGATGGCCAGCTGGAGTGGGTGAGGCTGGAGGACCCCTACGACAGCGTGATGGTAGGGGACCGGGACTACCACTTGTGCTCGGGCAAAAGGACCTTTGCGGAGGAGCTGGAGAAGCAGTTCCCGGCAGAGAAGGAGGCCATCAGGGAGTTCATGAGGCTGTCCAAGGTGAGAGCCGAGGTCGTGGAGCAGACCCCTGGCTGCAGCAGCCCCAGCTGAGATCTGGGCCCCACGGCGCTTGGTGCTGTACATGTGCCCAGCGACAGAACCTGGCCCTGCCTGGGAGGGGAAACCAGAGACACAGAGGGGAGGTGACTTGCCCAGGGTCACTCAGAGCAGGGAACAGAGCCCTGGCGTCCTGAGGCTCAGTCTGATGCTCTGACCATTGGACCATGCTGCCTTGTGATGCACCGGTGCCATTGTGCTAGAGAGTCTCCCCCTCAGGATCTGAGATGGCTGGGACCCTCTCCTTCCCTTCCTGGGGGGAAAGAAGGCTCTGCCAGGCCCGTTACTGTGGGTTGCTCTTGCCTTTCCTGTAGATGGCGGCGACACGGGTGCCCCTCATTGCTATACTCAAGATGATCCCCCTCTGGCTGGCCACGCTGCTGATCCGCACTGGCCTCATTCACTGGGTCTCCCCCGTCTTCAAGATGGCGGGCACCAGCCACAGCCAGGTCATGGAGCGGCTGACGGCCAACAAGGACCTGCAGGTGGTCCTCAGCTACTTCTTCTACGGTGAGGTGGGCCCCAGCCACCTGCCCCCTGGGGTTTCCCCCTGTGAGGCAGGGTGCCCCTGGTTGAGTAATCCATGACAGGTCAGCGCGGGTCAAACGCCTCCCTGCCAAGGAGTAAAGATGCGAGGAAAACATCTCTCCCAGGATAGCTCCCCGGGACTGCTCCCAAAGTACACTGATATCATCTAAACTTGCTATAATTAACTTCTACAAAACACATAGGTTCGAATGACCTGCCACTAAATCATCCCTTTTCTAACTTTCAATAAACTTTTACTATCAGAGCCATCTAGATTCAAGGCTGTCCATCCACCTATCTCCTTTCATTCTCAGTTATTTACTTTTCCGCCCCTTCTCCCATTCCGATTAGCAAAACTGCCGGTAGTTATGACCTTGTTTCTAAAAACCCTGTCTCCAAATGAACCCTTCGCTAATATGGCTGCAATTAGCTTGATCACATTCTGGGGTATATGCCCCCTACAAACCCAGGGCAACACCAGGTTCAGGCCTTGCAAGGGACATTCCAGTGCGAGGACGCGCCCCTGGGGTTGGAGTGAGATCCCGGGGGGGGCGGGGGGAGTGGTTACTTTTTGTGACTCGCCCCCTTGCCGCCAGGCGTCCCCCCCCGGGACTCCAGCTTCCTCATCAACGCCCTCATGGTGCACCACTACAAGCGTGGCGCCTGGTATCCACAAGGGGGCGCCAGCGAGATCGCCTTCCACGCCATCCCGGTGATCCAGCGGGCTGGAGGCGCTGTGCTGGTGAGAGCCCGCGTGGGGAGGATCCTGCTGTCCGAGGGCGGCGCGGCTCTGGGTGAGTCCCGGGGGCACCTGGGTTACCCCTCCCCACATGGCGGAAGTGCGTTTGCTAGGGTCTGGTGTCCTTGTCTCCCGGCAGGAGTGACGGTGCAGAAGCGGGGCCGGGAGGAGGCGGTTTATGCCCCCGTGGTGATCTCGGACGCTGGGATATTCAACACCTTTGGGACCCTGCTGCCCGCAGAGATCAGGAGCAAAGCAGGTAAAGGGGGAGCAGCCCCCTGGGACCTCAGCAGAGGTGGTGTCTGCCCCACCCCTCTCCAGGAGGCCAGGCAAGGGCCCAGTCTGGCAGATAACTGGCACCGGTCCATGGGGTGGCAGAGAGAATGGATGGGCGCGGCTGCCAGCGTCGGGCTGTCCTGTTCTCCTGTGCGCATCTGGGAAGTCCTAGGGCGGCCCCGTGGAATTGAACCCTGGGCCTCCAGACCCCAAAGCGTGAGGCTCGCCTGCTTGTGCTGAAAGACCGGGAGCAAAACCACAGGGGCAGGAGCTGGCCCAGAACTAGCAGGGGCTGCAGAGACAGACGGTGTTAGCCTGGGGTACCAGAGCAATCGCCAGCGGCTTTCCCCTGCACCACCCGTCTGTACCCCCCTAGCCCCTCGCTCTCTCTTACAGGGATCCAGTCTGTGCTCAGCATGGTACAGCATGGCATGGGCTCCTTTCTGGTCTTCGTGGGCCTCCAGGGGACCACCGAGGAGCTGGGCATCAAATCCACCAACTACTGGATCTACCTGGACAACGATCTGGACGAGATGTAAGTGGCAGGCCAAAGGTCCCTAAGACCTCTCAGTCGCCCCCTCAGAGCAGGTGTGCTTCTCTGCCTGTCCCATCTCTGACACCTGGGTCCTGATCCCGTGCCTCGGTTGGTCCAGATCCTGTGGTGCTCTTCAGAAGCATAGAGCATCAGAGATCTTAAGGCTGAAAGGGATCAGCTTGGGGTAGACCCAGTGACCTGGCCCCATTCTATCCTTTAATTGCGTTATGAGGGACCCCAGCTGGGAGCAAGGCCACGCTAGTGCTGGGCACAGAATAACAGAGGAGCTTACATTTGAAACAAACCTCTGCCGATTCCACCCCCAAGCCACCCGCCTAGTCTCCCAGGTGAGATTTTTCCTCCTTTCCTGCCCGACGCTGCTGTGCGGCTGGCAAACAGCCGCTATGTCCCGCCCCAGAGGTGGAAGCATTTCAAGGGCGAGTGACGGGATCCCTGCACGTCCCTTACCTGCCGCACACTTGGGGAGGTGAACGGGAAACGGAAGTAGTAATGGAAAACATTATGCAAGTGAAAAATGCCCACTTTCGTCAGACGACGCTGACCAGAGCACGGTTAATGATGGAATTAAATAGACAGGGTCTGTACGTTAGGTGTTGCCGACGGAATGAGCCGTAGAAGCAAAAGTTAGTATTCCTTGTCCTCTCTATGTTCCAATGGTTATTGTTGATGTTAGAATAGCAGCTAAAGGCCCCAGTGTACTAGGCACTGTACGGACACATGGTAAGCGGAGACAGTCCTGGCTCTGATGAGTTTACCATGTAAATAGTTGAGAGATGAAGAGAGGGAGGGGAAACTGAGGCACGGGGTGGGGACGCAACTAGCCCAAGGTCACCCAGCAGGTCAGTGGCAGAACCTGCCCGCTAGACCATGCTGTCTCTTCAAGTGCTCTGCTTCCCTTCTGGCTCGCAGGGTCTGTCGACACGGTCGTGGTGGGGTGTCTGTGTGGTAGGGACGTCCGCTAGGGGACGTCTGCGCTGGACACACGACAGCGGCAGAGCTGTGGCATCATTGTGTAGACATGCACCGCAGCGGTGGAAGGGGTCTTCTGTTGCTGGAGGGGCGGTAGGGGTGACCTAGGCGTGGGGGTCGGGGTGGATTAATTACACCGCCCAGGGCAATGCACAGGGCCTAACTCTGTCTGGGCAGACTTGTCGGCCGTACCAGACGGAGGTGGTGGAGGGACAAGGCGAGAGCTAGGTGTGTCCCAGCTCAGCTGGAGCCTGTGACCTCGGCCCCTCGCCCCACGTGTGCTGTGACCCAGAGCTGCTCGCATGCCAGGCCCCAGGGGTTGAGGTCAGACCTGGAGGGCAGGTCCCAGGGGAGCGGTTTGCGGCTGAGTTCAGACTCATTCACTTGTAAGGGGGAGGTGATGGGAATTGCCCCCTGGCAGAACGCATTCTGCCCTCACCACCCACTAGGCAGCCCTGTTACTCCACGCACAGGAGGGGGTGGGGGTAGGTGGCGAGGGTGGCTCATGGGTGTAGAGGGCTGGGGTGCAGCCCTCCTCCTTCCCCTCCTCCCCAGGAGGTCTGGCATCCCGCCGTACCATTTGTGCTTTTTCTGGTCCTTTCAGGATGACCCGCTACGCTGCCCTCAGCAGGGAGGAGGTCAGTGAGAACGTGCCCATGATGTTCATCACCTTTCCATCAGCCAAGGACCCCACGTACCAGCAGAGGCACCCAGGTACCCACCCAGAGACCGGCAAATGTGTCCTGGAGCTGGGAACCATTGGAGGGTGGGGCGGGGGGATATGAGGGAGGTTCCTGTTCATGGAAGGTCAAGAAGATGCCTCCTGGCCGAGGACCAGCAAGACTGAGCCAGTCCTGCACAGGTTAAGTAGTGGCCGTCTCTGTACCTGCTGGCCACCCTATCCAGTAGCCAACGGGCTCGCACTTCTCACATGGGCCTGTTGCCCCATCCTTAAACCCCTGCCACCCTCCGTATGGTGCCCCTGGATCTAAGGATCGTGCCATCCCCTGGCCAATGGTGAAATGTCCCGGGGACAAACCCCAATCATTAGAGGGCTGGAGAAAATGCCAGATGGGGGGTTGTGCTCGGGCTCTGGTGCTCTCCCGACCCCCAAGACAGGAGAGCCCAAGCGTCAGCCTGAGCCACAACACCCCACTCTCGCTTCAGGGTCTTGCTGCCCTCCGAGTGTCGGGTCTAAGCGTCACCACCCCGGCTGCCCCCGGGGATTCCTGCCTGGGAGGGAGGTGCCGCCCCCGGCTCAGCAGGGGCCGCTGGTGAACCCAGTAGCTTTTGGCTGAGCTAGAATGCAGGCCAGGTGTCCTCCTGGTTCACGCCGGCTGAAGACCCGGTCCCATATCTTTCAGGCCGACGCCCAGTCCTAGGGCTGTGACTCCAATCGATACGTTGCCCTGGCTGTGCGTGCTCCTCTAGGACAGCCATCCTGCCCCCACAATCACGTTTCAGGGGGCTCCAGATGTCCTTCTCCCATTTGGGGGGCTGGCCCAACATCACAGAATGGGGAGTGTTGGTTGGGGCAGGGGCCTGTTCAGGAGGGTCCCCCGAGGTTTGCGGCCAGCTTGAATCAGCTCTGTCCTCTCCCTGTGCTCCAGGCCACTCCTGCATGACCATCCTGACCATGGCTCGCTACGAGTGGTTCGAAGAGTGGTCAGGGGCTGGTGTGAAGAACAGAGGGGCTGACTACCATGCCTACAAGATGGAGATCGCCCAGCGGCTGCTGGACATGGCCTTGGAGAGGTTCCCTCAGCTCTGTGGCAAGGTGACACCCCAGTAGACTCCTCCAGTGGGCCTGTGCTGGTTTCTACTGGTGGGCCAGTAGTTCTGTGAGCAGTGACCCCTGGAACCATTAGCCCCATAGCTCCATTGCTCTGTGCCCAAGGGCTAGCTGCCAGAAGGTCCCAGGAGGACCCAAAGCTCAAGTTGAAGTAGGCATGGCCCTGTACGTAGTGGGTGAGGGCAGGTCCAGGTTCTCAGATCAGCTTCTTGGTCTCTGGGCCTGGGCCTGCTGGGGAGGATTCTTACTCAGCTTGGTGGGGCGGGGGAAGAGCCACAAGGGATTGTAGGAGCAAAGGTCCTGCGACAGCTGGTTTGCCACCACGTGATAACTGCGATTAGCTGGCGCAGAGGGGACATTACTAGAGCCCATTCAAGGCGTGTCACGGGGACTGGTGGCATCCAGAAGCCATGTTCACACTGGAAAATAGATGGATTCCACACCCATGTTCGAGCCCTAGTGTAGACAAGGCAAGCTGTCGCTTGAATGGGGAGTAGCTGGTCAAGGGCCCCCTTAGCTGTGAGCCCAGGCTTAACCCCAACCCGAAAGCCCGGTTCTGAAAAGCAACCGGAGACCCCTTTGATAGCTCCAGGGGAGCCATTGGATCCAGGCGAAGCCCCTGGATTGTGAAGAGATCACTGCACCCGGGACATGCATACACACACGTATGTACACGCACACACACACGTGTACAGAGCAGGGAGCGGAGGGCCTTTTCCCAGTGAAGACAAGCTGTGGGCGGGTGGGTGGAGTGGGGGTCCAAGGGCAATGGGGCAGGGACCCTGACCTGGAAGGACTTGGGCCTGTATAGTTGGACATCATGGGGTCCTAGAGTCCGTGCTGGGGGGGAGTGGGTTGAGGGGCAGGGCGTGGGGGCTGGAAGGGCTGGCAACGGGCGGTTTCTGTAGCCCCACGTTGCTCCCTGGCCTGCATGTTGTCCCCCTACCTCTGGGCAGGTGGAGTTCCTGGAGGCGGCCTCCCCTCTCACCAACCAGCACTACCTGGGGGCGCCCCGCGGCGAGATGTACGGGGCCGAGCATGACGTGAGCCGCTTCGCGCCGGCCGTCGTGGCCACCATGCGGGCGGAGACGCCCGTCCGGAACCTCTACCTCACGGGTAAGGGCAGCCTCCGGCCCCGGGGCCGTCCCCACCCCGCCCCGGCCGGTGGCGCTCACCCCACTCCGCCTAGGCGTCGGGGTGGCCCACCGGGCCTTGGTGGGTGCCCGGCAGGTTGGCCCCTGCTCTTGGGTTGAGCCCTGACTTCACAGGAGCCGGGTGGGAGGGGTCCCTCCAGGGCTGGGTTGGTGGAGCTGAACCCAGAGCGCGAGTCCCCCCCTGCCCGGGGCGGGCCGCTCTGGGTGGCGGGCGGGCTCGGGGGCAGCATGGCAGTTCTGCTGTCTGACGCCCTCCCGTGTGTCCCCATCCCAGGGCAGGACGTCTTTAGCTGCGGCCTGGCCGGCGCCTTGCACGGCGGCCTCATCTGCGCCTCCGCTGTCCTCAACCGCATCCTCTACGTGGACCTGCTGCTCCTGAAGAAGAGGCTCAAGAGGGAGCACGGCAAGAAAGCAGCCTAGGGCCCCCCCGGCGGGGGGGGGAGTGGACCCCATCCCTGCTCACGCGACCCAGGGACTAGCTGCCCCATCTCCGTCCTCTGATGCTCAGCCTCGCCGTGCCCCAGCTCTTTCTCTGGGGCTGGGAACGTGCCGGAGAAGGAAGGTCGGAACCTCATCTACACACCCGTTCTCACCCCCAAACCTGCTTTTCCACCCCCAGTCTGGGATTTCCCTCCATCCACCCCGGCCGCTGGCTCTGTGGATCGGTCTACACGGCAATTAGATACCCGCGGCTGGCCTGTGCCAGCTGACTCAGGCTCGCAGGGCTCGGGCTAAGGGGATCCTTAATTGTGGTGTGGACATTTGGGCAGGTGTTTTGGGACCCTGTGCGGTGGGAGCTCGGGTGGCAGCCTGGGCCTGAACATCTGTGTCTCCAGCTGCTGGGCCATTGCCCTGGAATGAGGAGACAAAACCCAGCCTGGCTTTCTGCCTCTAACATTTTGGGGTGCAGTCCAGCCCACTGAGGGGCTGTACCACCCCTGGCCTGCTGCCTCGAGTGCATTGCAGGCAGCAGGCAGGTTCCCATCCTGAGTGTCTGAGGAAAGCCACAGCCCTGGTCCAGCAGCTCTGCCCCAGCAGCCTGCCAGCACTTGCCGGTCACCCTCTGACTCCACCAGCCTGGGTTACCACTTCCCGGGTGGCCTCAACACATTCCCCGTCCCCGATTTCCCCCCAGAATGCGTGTTCTGCGCTGTCCATCCCTTGCCTGGTCTGTTGCCCCTCTGAGAGGCTCAATATATGACAGCTTGCCACCTTCAATGGAGTTACCCAAACAGTTTGCAACATTGGATTCGTTTTGATTAAAGAATCAAATTAGTTTATTGAACTACAAGAATTAGATTTTAAGTGAGTACAAGTAGAAGGCACTGAAGTCAGAAATGGTGACAGGAGAAATAAAGGTAAAACGCTTTCTAAACTGAAACTAGGCTTGGTCCAAGGTGAAACTCTTATCCCGGGTCCCCTGAAACGCTGCTGACCCAATTCTCCGGCCAGGATCTGCTCCCAAAGGCTGTGTCTTTTGTTGTCTTCGGTGAAAGACAGCAGGCAATGGCTGGCTGGGGAGCAATCCCCTGGGGGTGTTTTTGCCCCCAATTTTTATAGTTCAGCCACCTGTTTGCAAATGCATTTTCCTGAGGGTCACCCCTAGATAAAGGTCATTCTCGCTGTGAGGACGGAGACCAAAAGCTGCTATTGTTTGCTACCATGCGGATCTGTTTGGTCCTGCCCCCCCTTCCTTGCCAAAGAATGGTCACATGCTACGTGCATGCCCCCATTAGCTTTGATGACACCTGGCTAGAGGCGTCAGCTTGTCCTTTGGCTTGGAGAAACTGGTTTACCCCTTCCCCAGCCTTGGCTGGTCAACACGCCTCCGTCCCGATTTCAGCTGAGAGTCATCACTGTACAAATAATGTCGCTACACCCCTTTCACCAGGCCGTTACTGACCAGCGCGTGATTCGTTTTCAGAGGATACCGCACAGGGCATATTGTATACAATGATTATGACAATGGTGTGTAGGGTGTGAATACAGGGGTGCATCCCGTCGCACTGCCGCCAGCTGGGAAGGGCGTCCCTTAGCCAGGGCTGCACAGCCAGGATGGACTATGGGGTGGTGCCTTCCTCCCCCCTGCACCCCAAATATTCCAGCCTGCGGCAGGGGCCGGAGGGCGCAGCTACCGTGCCGGGCGCTTGGTCCAGAGGTTGCAACGCTTGGTTCGATGCCCAAATCGGAGGCGGCGGTGTCCAGAGAGTGCAGATTGGTGCCAACCTGGAAGCTGCAGCTCTGACTCACCATCCCCGCCATGGCTAACCAAACACCAGCTGCCCAGCATGGAACTCACGCTAGGTATGAGCTTGGGGCGGCTGAAAAACAAAGGGGGTGAAGCTGAGGGTGCTGCCAGCACCCCCGGGTGGGTACAAGAGGGACCAGCACCCTTGCCACAGCTCCCTCCAGTTGTCTGCTGCTGGTCCCAGCTGGGTTAGTCCCCACCCTGTCTGTCGTATGTCGCCTGGCACTGTCTGGTCCTGGATCCCACTTCCTGCCCTGATGGCTGTTGGCTTATTTCCCGACGCTCCACGGTCCTCGGCAGCAAGGCATGCAATGTGCCACTCAGCAAGGACGTGGGCTCAGCTAGCTCTTTGGGGATCCCCGCTGAGCTCCAATGAGAAAAAGCGGGGCACACATGTAACGGTTGTCGGCAGGCGGGATCGAACCTGGGACCTCCATGCATGAGCCCAAAGCCACCTGGCTGTTAAGCAAACTCGTTAATCTCCCTCTAGGTGGTCTCGGTGCCACGAGATGGGACAGACCGCCACACCCAGCAGGTGTGTGGGTTCATACTTCCCCTCGCTGAGGAAACGCGTCCCGACCTTCAGAGACTTCCCAGTCGAAATCCCGGACGAGCCCCCACTTGAAACGCCAACAGACCCGGGCGGTCGGCGGGCAGGATCGAACCTGGGGCCTCTGGAGCTGAATGCATCAGCCTTTACTGCATGAGCTACAAGCCAGGCGCCTGGTAGCCCAGGCCGTAGAGCAAACTCATTAACTCGCTCTCTCTCTCAAAGGGGTCTCGGGACAGAACCCCGTGCCCAGGAGGTGTGTGGGTTACACACGCAAACAGGCTCCCGTTTCTCCTGCCGTGTCAACAAACCGGGCCGGGGTGTGCAGCCATTATAAATCAACGGGATTGCGCGAAAGCCACACCCGACGCCACCGCTCATGGTACAGCGCTCGTGGGGGGCGCAGAAGGGCGAACCCTCTGAAGAGCTCTGGCCCTGAGGGAGACGAGATGGCACTCGTGAGGGCCCTGGAAGCTTTTTGGCTTGCGCCAGAGCATCCCCACGGGACAGTGCTTGGCGGGGATGCTGGCGAGTTGTTCGCTCCGACGCCGGCCTGGCCTGCAGCACAAGCTTCCCGGGGAGGCTAAGGGGAGCAGCTGGCCCAGCCCTGGCAGGAGAGCGCCCCGTCCGGCCAGGGTTTGCCCGCTGCAGCCTGGCTGCCGGGGGCTGAGCTGGGCCCCACCATTTGGAGACGGCAAAGGAGATTTAAAGCCAGCTCTGTCCTTGTCCCTGCCCCATGTGCCAGGCAGGGCCAGCGGGTGCTCAGGGGCTCGGCTCGTGGAATTTAGCAAAGTCCAGAGTGTAGCAACGTGATTGCCTGGGGCGGGAGCCGCTTTTATTGCCCCCTCGTGAGGAGTCGGGCCCTGCAGCAGCTGCCTGCTCTCTGGACCGGCCAGGGGCGGGGGAAATGCTGGGGCCAAAGGACGGCGGGCGCCTTGTCTCCCATTGGCGCAGTGGGCGCCCTTCCCCTCCCAGTGCCCCCGCCCTGCTCCCTGCCCCACTGATGCCACCCCCCTGAGCTCTCTTCTCCAGCTTCATCTCCCCCTACCTGAGCCTCTTACCTGCCCTCCAGCCCCCAGCTCTGCCGCCTTCCCTCCATCGCCCAGCTCCCCCATGGGACGGTTCAGCCCCACACCAGTTATACCCCCTCCCCCAGCAAAAATGCTCCCTTGCCTTGCCCCACAACGGGCCAGCCCCTACTCCAGTGGGGGAGCCGTGCCTTAGCTCACCGGCGCCCCCTGCAGATTCGCCCCCAGGACCTGCACGCCAGCAGTCCACTGGGATTGATTTGTGTCCTCGTGGGACCAGGCCCTCGCACGCAGGCAACAAACACGACACCGGCAGGGTTTTGACGTATAAATACAAGCAGCTCGGGTTGGCCCCGTTGGCTAACTACACAGAGCAAGAGCCGAACAATCAAACAGCCCAAGGCAGCAGCAGCCAGTGCTGACAGCCCATTTCAAATACAGGGAGGGGCCGGCTTTGAGTGGTGTTGTGACCCCCCACGGGCCCGGTCCCAACACCCCTGCAATTGGGCCCGGGTGCCCTTTTGATGCGGGGGCAGGCGGACCCAGTTTGCATGATGTGACAGCCCGGCACACAGGGTCACAACGTCACTCACATCTGGCCCTGGTGCCCCTCCGTCATGCACTGCCCATATTTATTTGAGACAATGAAGTTCAACCCCACGGCTTGAGAATCAAGATGATCACCAGGTGGGTCGAGCGGGACATGCGAAAATGGTTGTCAGCACCCCCAACTTCAGCCAGTGCCAAGCCACGGCCAGCCTGGGACCCCGTCTCTGGTGGGGGGTGTGGGCAGGACCATCCAAGGAAGATGCAAGAACCCTGCAGGGGGCAGTCCTGGGATAACCTGGGGAAGCACCTGTCTCACCCCCGACCTCTCCCTAGCTGAAGTTGCAGATGCCGATGGCCATTTTTGGGTGCCTCACTTGATTCACCAAGTGATAGTCTTGTGACGAGCATCTGCCGCAGTGATTCTTGCTAAGATGAGGACCAGTGATCCCCATGCTTCCAGGCCGGGGCTGAGCCCCTGCTGGCGGTTAGGAAGGAATCTCCCCGCCTGCTGCACAATACGATACACTGAGGGGTGGCATTCAGCCCGCTGAAGCATCCACCACTGGCCACTGAGATCTGTTGCCAGTGGCCTTTCGTGACGCAAACGACCCACTGCGGAGGGCTCAGAAGAACTTGTGAGTTCATAGCGCCCACCCTGCCGCCGTCCCCCCCAAACCACACATGATCAATGTGGGGTTGAACTAGGGTTGCCAACATTGTCTTTAAAAACATATGGGCTGTGGGTGACAGAGGGGCACCTGGGTCAGATGTGAGCAACGTTGCCACCCTGCGTGCCAGGTTCCAACATCACTCAAATTTGGCCCGGCTGCCCTGGCATCAAACGGGCGGCCGGGCCATATTTGAGTGGTGTTGGGCCCTGGCACGCGGGGTCACAACCCCACTCAAATCAGGCCCAGCGCCCCCTCCGTCAGCATCCTCTTTGACCCTGTGTTTCAACCAGAGGGAGCAGCCTGAGCTCTGTCCCCGGCAATACTGAATCAAAGGCCTCCCCCCAAGCCCAGCCCCGGCAGCCCCCAACCTCACACCTACACCCACCCTACTGGGGTCAGCAGCACAGGGCGGAGTCCATGGGGAGGGGCTCCTGCTTTAGCACCGGTCTCTTGTCTCCAGCCCTGCTGGGGCATGTCCTGCCACGGTGCCCTTGCCCCTTCCTGGCTGGTGCCCCCATGGCAGGGGGTGGCTTATCATGGCAGTTGTTGGAGAGAGATTGGCTGGGGGGGGTGTTAATCGCTGCCACCCCAAGGTGATGCCAGCAAATGGCGAGCTCCGTGGTGCCCCCCTAGAATCTGGTCTGGTAGTTAACGCCTGTTGCTGGAGGGTCTGCCATGATGACGCTGTAGGAGGGCGGCGGGATGGCAGGGAGTGGGTACAGGGACTGCTTCGACACCACCTAGGAACGGAAGCATGTCAGACAGCTCTGCCAGGCGCCCCGCCGAGCCCGCAGCTGAGAGACTTTTGGGGTCACCGGGGAGGAAGTGTGATCTAGTGGGTAGAGCGGGACGAGGCGGGGGACTGGGAGTCCTGGGTTCTATCCACAGCTCGGGAAGGGGAGCTGGGATCAGGGCTCGGAGCAGGGGGCGGGCCAGAGCAGGATCCAGTGAGGGAAGGTGCTGCAGACGGGCCGAGTGATTAAGGCCAACGAACTGACTCGGAGCCAGAGCCAATCAAGCCGGCTTGCTCGGCGCTGCACTGGGCAGCCCGCAATGCACTGGTCAATGGCCAACACCGCCATCCGAGCCCTGTCCCCCCGTCTCCCATGACGCTAGCCCGGGCTCACCCCACCGGCCAGCGGGCACGGATGGGCTCCGAGCCATAGAGATCCAGGAGGAGCTGTGCGAGTCCTGGATGGGGCACAGCAGGCTGGGCAGAGGGCGAGGCCCTAGGGCTCTCAGTTCTGCACCAGCTGGCAGGGGGCTGGCGACGGGTGTAGCAAACTGACAGTGCCCGCTGCTCCACGGGCCGGCAGATGGAACCCACCTCGCTGTAGGGCGGGGGGTCCTCCTGGGGTTGCTGGATGGGGGACTCGGGAGGGGCCAGCCCGGGGGCAGGCGGGACGTGGGACTGCGCTGGTTCGACGCCCTCCGTCTGGTGCAGCACGCGCCAGGTTTTGCAGCACTTGTACATGGCGAAGAGGCAAATGCCCCCTATCATCACGCCCGTGATGATGAAGATGAGTCTGCCGGGAGAGAGAGACGCGTGGCTGCAGAGGGCAGGGCCAGGTGCGGTCACGGGTGCGGGGTGAGACGGCCACTGCTGTCCGGGGGCTTTGGTTCTGGCCCCTAGCCCACCCCGCTCTGGAGAGTCCCTGAAACACGGCCCCTCCCACAGCGCCGGGCCCAAGTGACCCAGCAGCCCCTGCCCTCTCCCGCGGGCCGTCCATGTGCTCAGCCAGATCTCTGCTCACAGCACCCCTGCACGGGGCAGCATCCCCCACACCATGCACCTGCCGCTCCTGGGGCTGGGGGGGCCCGGAGTCGATGCGGATCAAGGGACCTGGACTCCTCTAACTCTTACCCGAACATGTTATTCGTCTCCTCCTGAAGCTGTGGGTGTAGGCTACAGCAGTGACCATCACAGCAGAACTCTCCTGAACACCTAGCAGAGAGAGAGAGCGCCAAGGGTGATTCCCTGTGACCCCAAGCCTGCGATCCATGGCAGTGCCAGAGGAAGCACTGGCTTTAAGCCCACGCTGCATTCTCCCTATTCTAGGGCAGGGCAGGGTGCTGCCCAGTCCCAGGTGTAATTTAGAGCAGCCTCAGGGCTGCTGTAACTCACGTTCATTGTCCCATTGGCCTGGGAAGCAGCGAATCGCTGCAGGGCAGCAAGCGCCAGACATGCCGCCGATCCACAGTGTATGCCGGTGGCTGGGTGTGGCGCCCTCCCACTGTAAGGATACAGCCTTTTCCTGTAGCCATATTATAAAGCCTTAAGACTAAGGCCTTTGTCTGCAGCCAGATTACAAGAGCAGCAGCCATTAGCTAAGAAGCAGGAAGTCACATCCTCACATTCCAGCTAAATTACATGAAACCACTGTAATATCAGGCTGTTAAGAAGGAGACCGCCCCCCCCTCCTAATTGCACCCACTATCACCAGCTAAAGAAACAGAGCTTAATCTGGTTAAAGAAAACTTAGTTTGATAGTATCCTGTCTGGCAAGGAATCACTTATCTATACTTGGGGTTGTGAAATCCTCACCTCTTTATTGTTTTGTCATTAAGGTCCCCACTTCCCTATTGTTTGTCTGTATGATCTCTGGCTGGTTCTTTGATTGTTTCTGTTCCATGATTAATTATGCTACGTGTAAATTAATTAAGGTGGTAGGGTAGGATTGGTTAGAGAATTTTATTGGGATTGGTTAGTAAAATTTTAGTAAAATGACTGGTTAAGGTAGGACTCACATTTCACTATATAAACTGGGGTCCAGAAGGAAGTTCTTTGGGAACCAGCTCCAGGACACAGCCCCCCCAGACCAGCGCTGCCAGATCTCAACACTCTGCCAACGACACCGGGCAGAAACTGGAGTCCCCCAGGTGGACCCGATCCTGACTGGCCAGCAAGAAAAGTCCATCTGGCTTCCTGGGAGTGGTGAGTATTGCACATGTAGCGTGTGCGTTCTGGTTTTGGTGATTATTAATAATTTGAGGTTAAGTAGGCTATTACCGTGTAAGGCTCTTTTACTGGTAAAAGACCCCGCAAACGGGGATGCCCGGAGCCCTAGGAATTGGGTAAGGGTAGGTGCCTTTCACCAGGAGCTCTAGGAGCTAGGAAGGGGTGAGGGGGGTCTACACTGACAGGGTTACGCCTTGAGCCCTTGGAACCGGGTAAGGGCAGGTGCCCCGTGTGTGAGTAACAGGGAATTTTGTGCAGGTAACCCCACCATGAGCCTGGGAGGGGCCTGCCCCGGGGGCTTTCCTGTCGAGAATTTCTGCCCTATTTCATTTCCCTCCATCAGAGCGGGGTGAAGGGGGACCCAGTAGGCCTGGGACTTGGCACCCCGGATTGAGAGCCACCCGGGCTATGGCTAACGGCTCTGGAGGCCCCCACACAAGCAGGGCTGTGAACGTGGCCTGGTGGCTCGGGGACGGGACGGCAGGTGGTGTGGCAGCTGGGCGCAGTGATACTGCCGGGGAAGGCTAATGCCCCACAGGTGAGGGCAGTCGTGAGTCGGGGCAGCGCCGGCCGGCGGGACGGGGCCGAGTGGCAGGACCGGGATGCACAGAACTTACACAGAGACCCCGCAGAGGAGAAAAGTCTTTGGCGAGACCTGTAGAAGGAGATAAAGCGTCAGTGAGAGCAGGCCAGGCGGGCTTTCTGTGCCTCAGTTTCCCCATCTGTGCAATGGCAATGAGGCCCCCCTACGCTTGGAAAACACTTTGAGGGCCTCAGATGAGGAGGCCAAGCTAAGAACGAGGCTGGATTATTTGGTTTTTATTCACTTTGGACCCAATTTTACCATTTGCCTCCCCCAACCCTGAAGTGATCGACTTCTTTGAGATGAGCCGTACCATGGGGGCTGGAGTGCTCCTGGCCATTACAGCTCTCCGGCACGTCGCATCTGAGGAAGAGCACAAACCCTGGGGTCTTGGCCAAATTCCAACATGAGTAATTCCCTTCTAGCTCCTCTAATTCCTCCTCGCCTTTCCGGCCTTAAACTCTTGTGTAGAGGCAGGTGATTAAAGTGCTGCTGCAATCCGGCCCAGAGGTGGCTGCGTTTCAGTGCTGGGAGAGCCATCCCCAGATACAGGGTTTGTGCATCACGCTGGAACCCTTCCTGATGGAGCAGACATGAAGAGCCCGGACCCCTCTCCCGCAAGAGCCTGCCCGTCCTGGGATGTGAGATCCCTCGGGCTGAAGGTGCCCCCTGGTCTTCGCCATCAGGGCGTGAGCACTGTCCTGGCAGAACGTGACACGTCCTAAATGAATCCCTAGCCCCTGACTTGGTCCTGGCACTTTGACCAGTGGTGAGTGGCAGGGTTTACCCCCGTCCCCCGCATCACGTACTGCAGCACAGGCGCTGGGCTGCGGGCATCCCGTGATGGACGCCTGGCCTCTCTGCGGGCCGAGGCTGGAGACTGGGGATAGAGCCAGTCCGGGCATTAGCAGGGGGCATCAGGGGTTGGACTGGAGGCTGACTCAAGCCATGGGCTTTCAAGCTACCCAGGCCCCGGAGCCTGAGACACTGTGGGGTGCAGGGTATTCGCTCTGCACGTGGGCTGGCGACGAACCAGCTGCAGACCCCTACTGCTAACCTGTCGTGGGGGAGGGATCCCCTCAGAGATCAGGGGCTGAAGGGGCCCTGTTGCGTCCCCCTCACTGAGTCCACATCTGCTCAGTTGCCAAGTGCTGGAAATGCCTGGACAGAGGGAGGGTAGCCCGGGGTTAGGGCATGAGCCAGGTTCTGCCACAGCTACCCTGGGTGGCCTTGGGCAAGTCACTCAGTCTCATAGACTCATAGACTTTAAGGTCAGAAAGGACCATTATGATCCTCTAGTCCAACCTCCTGCACAACACAGGCCACAGACTCACCCACCCACTCCTGCGATAAAACCTCTCACCTATGTCTAAGCTACTGAAGTCCTCAAATCATGGTTTAAAGACTTCAAGGTGAAGAGAATCCTCCAGCAAGTGACCCGTACCCCATGCTGCAGAGGAAGGTGAAACCCCCCCAGGGCCTCTTCCAGTCTGCCCTAGAGGAAAATTCCTTCCCTACCCCAAATATGGCGATCAGCTGAACCCTGAGCATGTGGGCAAGATTCACCAGCCAGACACCCAGGAAAGAATTCTCTGTAGTAACTCAGATCACATCCTGTCTAACATCCCATCACAGGCCATTGGGCCTATTTACCATGAATAGTCAAAGATCAACTAATTGCCAAAATCATGTTATCCCATCATACCATCTCCTCCGTAAACTTATCGAGCTTAATCTTGAAGCCAGATAGGTCTTTTGCCCCCACTGCTTCCCTTGGCTGTTCCAGAACTTCACTCCTCCGATGGTTAGAAACCTTGGTCTAATTTCAAGTCTAAACTTCCTGATGGCCGGTTTATATCCATTTGTTCTTGTGTCCACATTGGTACTGAGTTTAAATAATTCCTCTCCCTCCCTGGTATTTATCCCTCTGATATATTTATAGAGAGCAATCATATTTCCCTTCAGCCTTCTTTTGGTTTGGCTAAACAAGCCAAGCTCCTTGAGTCTCCTTTCACAAGACAGGTTTTCCATTCCTCGGATCATCCTAGTAGCCCTTCTCTGTACCTGTTCCAGTTTGAATTCCTCCTTCTTAAACATGGGAGACCAGAACTGCACACTCTATTCCAGGTGAGGTCTCACCAGTGCCTTGTAAAACGGTACTAAAACCTCCTTATCTCTACTGGAAACACCTCGCCTGTTGCATCCCAAGACTGCATTAGCTTTTTTCACGGCCATATCACATTGGCGGCTCAAAGTCATCCTGTGGTCAACCGGTACTCCGAGGTCCTTCTCCTCTTCTGTTACTTCCAAGTGATGCGTTCCCAGTTTACAACGAAAATTCGTATTACTCCCTAAATGCCTGACCTTGCACTTCTCACTATTCAATTTCATCCTATTACTATTACTCCAGTTTACAAGGTCATCCAGATCCTCCTGTAGGATAGCCCGGGCCTTCTCTCAATTGGCAATACCTCCCAGCTTTGTATCACCCGCAAACTTTATTAGCACATTCCCCTTTTTGTGCTGAGGTCAGTAATAAGAAGATTAAATAAGACTGGTCCCAAAACCGATCCCTGAGGCACTCCACTGGTAACCTCCCTCCAGCCTGACAGTTCACCTTTCAGTAGGACCCGTTGTAGTCTGCCCTTTAACCAATTCCTTATCCACCTTTCAATTTTCATATTGATCCCCATCTTTTCCAATTTAACTAATAATTCCCCAGGAGGCACCTTATCAAACACTGAAATCTAGGTAAATTAGATCCACTGCATTTCTTTTGTCTAAAAATTCTGTTCTCAAAGAAGGAGATCAGGTTGGTTTTCTACCTTTTGTAAAACCATGTTGTATTTTGTCCCATTTGTGATTGACCTCAATGTCCTTAACTACTTCCTCCTTCAAAAATTTTTCCATGACCTTGCATACTACAGATGTCAAACTAACAGGCCTGTAGTTATCCGGATCAAGTTTTTTTCCTTTCTTAAAAATAGGACCTATGTTAGCAATTCTCCAGTCATACGGTACAACCCCTGAGTTTACAGATTCATGAAAAAATCTTGCTAACGGGCTTGCAATTTCATGTGCCAGTTCCTTTAATATTCTTGGATGAAGATTATCTGGGCCCCCTGATTTAGTCCCATTAAGTTGTTCGAGTTTTGCTTCTACGTCGGATATGGTAATATCTGCATCCATATCCTCATTCCCATTTGTCATGCTACCATTATCCCTAAGATCCTCACTAGCCTCATTAAAGACTGAGGCAAAGTATTTGTTCAGATATTGGGCCATGCCTAGATTATCCTTGACCTCCACTCCAGCCTCAGTGTTAAGCGGTCCCACTTCTTTCTTTGTTTTCTTCTTATTTATATGGCTACAGAACCTTTTACTACTGGTTTTAATTCCCTTTGCAAGGTCCAACTCTACTTGACTTTTAGCCTTTCTCACTTTATCCCTACATGTTCTGACCTCAGTAAGGTAGCTTTCCTTGCTTTCCCTCCCATCTTCCACTCCCTGTATGCTTCCTGCTGTTTCTCTGTGCCTCAGTTTCCCCACCTGTACAATGGGGATAATTGCACTGGCTGGGAGGCTGACTGCATTGCATGTTGTGAGCTCTGGGATCCTATGGTGACAGGGCCCAGATCACTGCCTCCGGGCTAGCATTGGGTTAGCAGCTGGCCTGGCGAAGCCCTGCTCATGCTGATGCCGTTCTCTCAAGGAGCGGACCCTTGCTAGCAGCAAGGCCAGGGTTTGCTCGCGGCCACGCTTCGCTCTGTGGGGCGGCGGGGCGCGTCCTCACCGACAGTGCTTGTGCCGACTGGGCTGTGAGCATGGGGCGGCTCCTGACAGCCGCGGTAAGTAACGCAGCGTCTCTACTGACACGGTGTCCACCTCGCTACCAGGGAGGTGGCGTTATTAAGGCAGTGAGCGAGGACCTAACTCTGGTGTGGACCTGGCCTTAGCGAGCGACGGACTGCCCTTCCCAGCCCCGGAGGCAGTGTAGACGCACAAGAGCGCCCCCTTGGGGAGCTAGCGTGGAGTAGCCGGGGGCGTCAGAGCAATGCTGAGGTAGCTGCTCCGGGCTTTCCCCCGGGTCGCTCCGAGTGCCCCAGCGGAAGGATTTCGCCCCCTGCGGGGACTGGAGCAGGCTCAGCAGTGCCAGGGCTCCGCGAGCGAGGAGCTGGTGGGGCTGGCGTGCTGGTGGCGCTTGGGGGGCAAAGGTGGGCGAGGGGGCAACATCTCAGCCATCACTTCTCTACGCCAGATTGTGAGACAGAATCAAAACCAGGCAGAGGCTGCTCCCAGGAGCCCACGGGCAGGGAGCTGTCAGGGGCCCGGCTGCATCTGGGAAGCCTTGCGCAGTTTGGGTGCTGCTAACCACTGTGGAGGAAACAGAGCCACAGAGAAATTGTCACCGGATCTACATCTCAAAGCAAATCGGGGCAGAGCCGAGAATAGAACCCAGGAGTCCTGGTCCCTGGCGCTAACCACTAGACCGCACTCCTTATCCGGAGCTGGAAACAGAATCCAGGAACCTTAACTCCCAGGGTCCTGCTTGGATCCCCACCCCATATGCCTCCCCAGAGTGGGACATAGAACCCAGGAGTCCTGATGCCCATACCGCCCCCCTCGCTGTAACCACTAGATGACACTCCTTCTCAAGGCAATAACAAAGCTGGGGTGAAGAAGGCACCAAACCCATGGGCCCCAGGCCACGTCCGAAGACGCCCCAGTCTCAGGTGCAGAAGCAAGCAGGGTACCCCATGCTATAATCTCTCGCCAGCTGCCCCTGCTGCCCTCTTACCGGCTGGAAGTTGGCAAAGAGGCAAACCAGGAGCAGGTGGGCCGGGGGTCTCCGGGGCGGGGGCATCCTCCCAACAGCCAGGCTGCCAGTCACAGCTGGCTCAGGCATAGCCACTGCGTTCGCTCCTCTGCAACCTTTGCTCTGGGGATGGGCCAAATCCCCTGTTCACTCAACACCCAGCAAAGCTGCCAGGGCCCTGGAGCCAGCTGGGCAATGAGCCAGCTGGGCAGGGTTTGCTCCTGAGTGCCTGGGCGCAGAGCAATGCCCTAAAAGCCGCAGTAACCCAGGGGCTGGGCAAACGGGGCTGTACTGGGGGACTGGCGAGGGCTGGGTGACTGAGTCTCCTGCACTGGGGAGGCCGGTGGGGGGGTGACGAAAAATCTCCCACGTGAGGCAAATGGGACAAATTCCTCACAGATGTAAATAGGAGAAACTCCACTGATGTCCATGAAGCAGCAGGGAATCTGGCCCTGGGAGGGGGCTGGGAGTGACCCAAGATCCTTCCAGGCCCCGGCTGTGGGGGAAGCAGGAGGGTCTGGGGGGGGGTCACTGCCTCCTAGCAAAGGCCTCGGGCAGCGTCTCTCCCTGCTCTCAAGCTGTCCCCGCCCCGCCCCGCCCCGATCAGCAGGCACATTTATAGGGTTCAGCCTCAGTGTCCCCATCGCGCTGACGGCCGCACCGTGCAGGCCCGGGTGAGATCCGGGCTCCGTCGCGCGGGGCACTGGGTGGACGTTCCGGGAGAGACGGTGAATCAGGCCGAAAAGTTCAAACTGCCGCAATTTTTGCCAACTGGAAAAACCAAACCGATGGTTTTGGTTTGGGCCGATGAAAGGCTTCGCTTGGATCGGTCTGAAACCCTTCGTTCGCTTTGGCCTTTGGTTTCAAACCTGTCTTTGGCCCTACTTAGCTTAAACATTCGACCCGAAACGTGCGGCCAAACCAGGAAACTCCCATGTTTCATTTCAAAACTTTATTTTCGCTTTGGGTGCCGGGGTGGAAGCGACTCTGTTTTGCATCAGTTTCGGTTACAATGAATCAGAATTTTTCGACTGAAAACATGTTTCCATGAAACATCCCTAGCGAGCTCCTGCACCGAGAGACCAGGGCCCCGGTGTACCAGGGACCATAAATGGAGCAGGAGACAACCAAGGCCCTAAAGACCTTATGCTAGACCAGGGATCATCTTTTTTGTGTTGTGTTTGTACAGTATCTAACACCACAGAGACCTGGGCCAGGATGTGGGCTCCTGGGGGGCTCTAGTAATACAAAGCATGAGGATTATTATCTGGGGAGATCAAGGCTGAGCTTTCCAAAGAGTGCGGCAAGACCCAATTGCTATTGAAAGTAAGGGACTTGACCAAGGTCACACAGCAAGTCTGTGGCAGAGCAGGGACGTGACTGCGGTTCTCCTGAGTCCCAGCCCGGTGCCTTATCCCCCCAGCCCCTCCACTGCTCGCTGATCCCTTGTTATTAAACATCCCGGACCGACCGGCTGTGTTTACACGAACACATTGTGCGAGGCTCCCAGCCTGGCCCGGCTCCCAAACTCCCCTTGGCATCTCGGCAGCGGGGGAGGAACGTCAGCGAAGGAAAACAAACAGCCCCAGCAACACGCAGCTCCTCTCAGGTGGGCTCCGCTGAGGACTGATGGATCTTGGGGACCGAGCCGCCCTCTTCGCCGGCGGGGGCTCTGTCCGGGGCAGGGCTGAGGATCTGTGGCAGAGCGCGTGCGGGGGCTCCAGCCTCAGCCGGCTGCTGATCTTGCTCTGTCAGACCCACACGGGGCCTCTTACTTGCAGCGTCTATTTCCCTGGTACCTTTTGTTGCCCCAGTGTGTGGGCCTCTCAGCTTCCCCAGCCAGCCCAGTCTGTTCTCATGCAGATCAGGAGTGCGGGGGGGTTCTGCTGGCCTCTGCTCTCAAAGGCCTGGGAGGCTCTGGGCAGGAGAGAAGACGCCAGTGAGTTCCTGTGCAAGGCAAGCTGGGTGCTCGGGTTCAAGCCAAGGGTCAGCGCCCCCAGCAGGGATCCGGGAGCAGAACCAGCTCCGGCTGGGCTCTGACCCGAGAGGTGTGGCAATTCCAGGGTCTCCCCACACGGTGTCAGCGTTGGCCTGGCAGTGGGAGGCAGGGCAGGTGGGGTCTCCGGGCCCACGCTGGGATGGGGGTTCACCCTCAGGACGAAGGGGCTGGACTCCCCCAAAGCCTGAGCAGAGCTGGTGCCTGGGCCAGGGCCAGCTGGGAAGCCTCGATTCCGGGGTGCGAGGGGGAACCCCGGGCTGCCCCTGCAGGCAACAGAGCCAGAACTGTGGGGGGGGGACCCCAGGATCTGAAGGGGAGAAAAGCTTCAGGACCAAAGCGATACAGTGATCACGCGACCTAGCCTGACCCAGGCCGCCTGTCCAGCAGGGCTGCTTGACTAGGAGGGGAAGGATCCTCAAGCGGGGGGTGAGGGGGGCAGTGTCTTGGCAGGACTGAGTGACAGCAGGGGGGGGTGCAGGGTGGGACTGAGGGGCTTTGGCAGAGCTCAGTGGGTGTGAGTCCCCCGGACTGGGATAGCAGGGGGCTGCGGGGCAGGACTGAGGGGCACGGGCAGAGTTCTGAGCAGTGGGGATCCCAGGGCTGGACTGGCGGGGGGTGGAGGAGGGTTGTGGGGGTCCTCAGCCCTTTGCTCTCAGGGGAGCTGGAGTTTTGCTGCGCACGCACGGTGTGGGGTGTGGGGTGTGCATGGCGGGAGCTGCCGTTTCTTTCACCCGCCGATCCTTGCAAGAGCCAGGCTGGGGTCCCAGCTCGGTTCCCGAGGGGCCCCGGCGGCCCAAAAACCGGTGGCGCCGTCAGCCCAGCCTTTGCTCTGCCTGCTCCCGCCAGGCCCTGCATGCAGCCGGCCCCTCCTGGGCGTGCGTTGCCTTGTCTGCCAGGTGCCCGAGTGAAAACCCCTCTCCCCAGGCCAGGCCCCGCTGTGGATCGACACCTTGAGATCTCCGTGGCCGGGATAACCGCCGCCAGGGCCCATCCGGCACCGTCCCGGCTGAAGCAGGAGTCTGGAGAGCGGCCCGTGCCGGATGGGGTGGGCGACACCCCCCGCCCCGTATCGCAATCGGAGATGGCTGAGCTCCCACAACTCTGCAGGCCCTGTGGGGTTCTGCAGATCTCCCAGGGACCTGCTCCCTCCAAGGCGAGATTCCCGGTGCCTCTGGCTGGGCCGGAAATGCCAAAAGCTCAGGGTGGATGGGGGGGCTGGGGCCTAGCCCCCCACAGCTGGGCCTTTAGTGCCAAGGTTTCCCCCCTCCGTACTTTGCTCTGCCCCTCCGGGGTCTGTGGCTGCAGCAGCTTTTGGCGGCGTCCCCTAGAGGCACATATGCGGCCCGGGACACTGGAGCATCTCCAGACGCCCATGTGTTAGCTGGGTGGCAGGGGCCAGGGCCTGGGCTGGAGGGGGCCTGACAGCCCGGGTGCATGGGGTGGGCTCCCCCCACAGGCCTCAGTGTCCCAGCATCGCCCTATTGGGAGAAAGCACCAGGGCTGCCTAGGATGTGGGGAGGGAGCTGGGAAAAGCTCCGGCTGCCGGGACCCGGCCTGGGCACTGCTTGGGGGGAAGCTCACACTGCTACTTTGGCTGCAGCCCCCAGCCTGGGCTGGCAGGGAAGCTGGAAGCTGCCGTGCTGGCTGGGAGCGTGGGCGGGAGATGCCAGAAGGGCTCCAGGGAGCGTCTGGGCCGGCAAGGAGGGGAACCAGATTGCAAAGAAAGGAAAAGCATGTGGCAGCCGAGGGGGCAGCGGGTGCGGGTTGCCCTCGAATGGTCTAACCTGCTTCAACGGGAGCCAATCCTGCTCACCACGGCACAGCTCCCACAGGCTCCAGTGGGCACAGCACCGCAAGGAGGGGCCGTGCTGGGGGCCACGTGCAGAACTCCTCAGCTCTGCTTACACCCTGACCCTGGGGTGGGCCCTCAGTGCCCCCCCCACTTCTGACTCAGGGTGGTACGGGAGTGGGCGATTTAGTAACACTAATCATGGCAGTGCCCTGTGGGTGCCCGGGGGGCCTCCAGCACCGAGCTGCCCCCCGCAGTGCTTACAGTCTGCGATCCCCGCAATCTGAAGCATGGCCACTTCCCGCCAGGCCCTAGCAGTGAATTGACCGGGGCTGCCCCCTGCAATGAAAGTTGAGCACGTCCATAAATGCTTTACTGAGTCATGGCTGAAGCCGCGAAATATTTGTCTCCGTCAGAGCTGGTCGGGAAGCGGAATTCCTCCCTCTCGTCTTGAAAAAAAAAAAATTCATTCCCAGTCGGAACAAAACACCAAAATTTCCCACGGAACAAAAGTTCCGAAAAGTTTGGATTCGGGACCATTGACATGTTTCACTTCGACTGAGGACGTCAATTCCTTTCCTTTAGCCTGTTATCTCACAGGCATGAAGTTAGCATGTTACAGCCAGCCCAGGACGCGAGCGAATCCAGATCACATCCCCATTTTAACAGGCTGTCGACGTCGAAACACAGCGTTGATCGCGTTTTCTTTTACCCTGCCCCAGTTTCCCCCCGGTGCTCCCAGGGGGAGCTGTTTGCTGCTTGTATGGGAACTCGCTCCTCGACCTCTGTTATGGCGCAGAATCAGAAACGCAGCACTGCAGAGGGCAGTCTCCGGCCGCCTGCACTCAGAAAGGACCAAATAATCCTAGAGCATCCCTGAGCGGGGGCTGTCCAGCTTGTTCTTAAAAACCTCCAGTGACAGGGATTCCATAACCTCCTGTCCCAGAGCTCAGAGTTAGAAAGGTTTTCCTAATATCTAACAGAAATCTCCCTTACTGCAGATTAAGCCCATTTCTTCTTATGCCACTTCCAGTGCACACAGGGGTAAATCGATCACAGTCCTCTTTGTAACAGCACTTAACATATGTGAAGACGGAGCCGGTGCCCAGTCAGTCTTCTTTTCTCAAGACTAAATATGCCCCGTTTTTTTAACCTTTCCTCACAGGTCAAATTTTCTAAAGCTTGGATCATTTTTGTTGCTCTCCTCTGGACAGTATCCAGTTTGTCCACATCTTTCCCACAGTGCAGTACCCAGAACTGGGCACAATGCTGCAGCTCAGACCTCACCGGTGCCGAGTAGAGCGGGACAATTACCTCCCGTGTTTTGCATACGACTCTCCTGTTAATACACCCCAGAATATATTAGCCTTTTTCACAACTGCCTCACACTCATGACACATATCCAATTTGCTCTCCACTATAACCCCTTGATCCTTTTCAGCAGTGTTACACATAGCTAATTATTCCCCATTTTGTAATTGTGCATTTGATTTTTCCTTTGTAAATGAAGGACTTTGCACTTAGAATCATAGAATCTCAGGGTTGGAAGGGACCTCAGGAGGTCATCTAGTCCAACCCCCTGCTCAAAGCAGGACCTAATAAATAAAGACCACTTGTCTTTATTGACTTGCATCTTCTTGTTTTCAGACCAATTCTCAGACTTGTCCAGGTGGTTTTGCATTCAACTCCTGCCCTCCAAAGTGCAAGCGACCCCTCCCAGCCTGGTGTCATCTGCAAATTTTATAAGCATCCTCTCCACTCCGTTATCCATGTCATTAACGAAAAGATTGACTAGTACCAGCCGCAGGACTAGCCACTGCGGGATCCCACTCGATAAATATGCATTCGTTAACTAAGCGAATCAAGTATAAATGGCCTAGAGAGAATATTGGCGCAAATTTGTGTCTTTGTCAATTGGTGCCCAGAAATCGCTAGCAATGTGAACCCTCAGAAGAATAGCTTTGTTTGCAGTTGGAGGTTACAGACGGAGGGGAGTTGGGAACAGACTGAGTTGGAAAATTTCACAGGCTCCATGACATTTTTTTGCTGAAACTTTGAATGTCGACCAAATCACTCAGATTTGTATTTTTTGGCAAACACTTGGTTTCGTTTTTCAAGCTTTGTAAAAAAAATTGCAAAATTTGAAATTCGGAGGCCAGTTTTGGGGGCCATTTTGAATTTCAACGGGAAAAGACGAAGCCACATTTTCATGATTTTTGGTGCAAGACTTGGGTTTCAATTTTCAGTTTGTGTCTCGTGGTGGGTCCCATTTTAGGTTACCATGACCCCAGATGGGCCCCCAAGCCACCGGGTGACATTTTCTGCAAAATTCAAAGTTGGGACAACCTATTATTCCGTGAAAACATTTTCAACTTTTCTTCTTTTTTGGGGAAAAACTCCCTCCCAATCACCAGCTCTTTGGTTCTGCTGGATGAGTCACGCTCTGGTGGTGCGTGGAGAGAATGCAGAAGTGACATAGCTTCTGCTGAAAGAACAGGAGGACTTGTGGCCCCTTAGAGCCGAACAAATTTATTTGAGCATAAGCTTTCGTGAGCTACAGCCCACTAAGCATTTTGCGTGGTTTTCAAAATCCCGGACCAAAAATATTTCTGCAGTTAGGGAAAAGCTAAATGCCTCATACCGTTTTCAGGCACAGCCAAAGTCTGACTCATTCAGAGGAAACTTTCCCTTTTGTTTTCTAGGAGCACCTCTAATTTCTTTCTGTCTTTGGGTGAAAGAGAAAAGAAAAAAACTTTCTGTGTCACGTAACCCCACGCTGAGTAAGTCATCCCTTCCCTGAAGCCCTGCAGGGCCTCGAATCGCTTTTGACCTTGTCATGAGCAGACAGAATTATGTGCGACTGCCACGTGAACGAAGGCTGGGGCTGGCTCAGCGGTGGCTGATGGCTTTTGCAGCTGATTCCTTAGTGGTGCTTTTAGGTTTTTTCCCCCCGCTGCTCTGTGGGAATCTGCCACTGAGCCCTGATTCCAAAGGGAAGTCAGCGGAGGTGGCAGGGACCAGGGGATCTCGGGGTGCGGGGAGAGAGGAGGAAAACAGCAAGGAGAGAGGGAAGGAAAAAAGGAAGGAAAGAAGGAAAGGTACCAGGGTGATAGGTAATAAATGTCTAACTAGAGAGAAAGAGACAGGTACAGAAAAGGAGGGGAGGAGGGAGAGAGGCAGGAAAAGAAGGAAAGCTAAACAAGCCCTAAAGTGAGGAAGGAGGGAGGGGGTGCACGAAGGGGGCCGGGGAGGAGGCCGGCACATTCCCTTGGCCAGCAGCCCCCCCCCCCGATTTATGGGCCTGTGACTCTCCTCTTCCATCACTCAGCTGATTGGAATGCGCCAGGCTGGGACGGAGAAGCCTGCACCCTGCGTGGGGACTGCCCCCAGTCGGTGGCTGGCGGGTCCCCTGAACGCTATCTGAGTTCCCTTACCCACCCCCAGGTTGGCGGGGGGGCTCCCGAAGATGCAACGTCCTATTATTTGGCTGGTGGCCGGAAGGAAACGCCCAAGATTAGGGGGATTGGGTGCCCTGCCGTGCCCCCCCCAAGGCAGCCCGCTCAGGATCCGCCATTGTAACCTGCCAGCCCACCTCCCCCTCTGCACCCCTGGGCCCTGTTCACATTGGCTGGGCAGCACAAACCCCTGGCTCTTCCGCAGCGCATCTCATCTCCAGACACTTTCCAAAGTCAGGCAGGCTCCTTGCCCCCATTGGACGGATGGGGTTAGTGGAAATGTGACACTTTTTAAATCAAAGACTGACGTTCTAATGAAGCCCCACCTAAAAGCCCATCCGGGGCTCACAGACAGCATCTGCCTCTCATTCAAGCGCCTCCTTAATGATTTGTATTGCCATAGCCAGGCCCTTGTGGTCAAGGCTGTTTTAAGGGGTGACGGTAGTCACACTAGATAACCGTCTTCTAATAACCCTGGCAAGGGTCAGCGGCGGGATTAGAACCCAGGATTTCCAGCACCACAGCTTCAATCGCTACCATTTACGCCTAAAAGGGTACCTCCCTCAGCGTGCAGCAGCAATAGGCTGTTATCCTTTAGAGGGCCAGCTTGTACAGGGGCACAAAGTGCACTTTGCCTGTGTTATGTGGTGTCGGTGACTCTCATGATAGGAGGTGTTCTGAAAGCCCCAGCTCCTGGAGTCACGTGTCTCTCAGCATTCGTTAAAATAGAAAAATTAGTTTCTAGCCTTCCTGATTTGGGAGAAAAGCATAAAAACATGACGGGCCCCTAAAGGGCCAGAGCCCAGAAGCAATACAAAGAACCCAACACTGGTCATTTTAAAAAAAAATCTCATGATTTTAAAGCCAATTTCAGGATTTTTAGGAGGGGCGGGTCCCGATTTACCACTTTGGAAAGTGGTTCCAGGGAGTTTGGATCGGGCCCTGGGTTGGCCGCACCGGGCAGCATCGGGACCTCTCTCTGCTGCTGGGCTAATGCCCCGCAAATCGAACCGGGGGCCCCAGAGCTACAAGCGGCTGCAGCTCACGCTACCTTTCTCCAGCGACAGCTGTCACCGACGCACGTCCGCTGGGGGCCGGCGCCGAGGGATCCTGCAACGGGCCCTCACCAGCAGGCTCCATGAGCAGACAGCGTGTGCGGAGAGGCGGGCCCACCAGCACAATGAGTTTTGGGTGGTCTCTGTCAGAGCCAACAGAACCCCGCCTGCCTGTGCCCTGTGGATGGGCGTCCCTGGCTAGTGAGAGAAGCAATGCGGGCAAGAGGCTGGGGCCATCCCTTTGGGAATGGGAGCCGGGGGGATCCTACAGGACAGATGGATACGGCGCGTGGGCTAAGGTTTACTTCCCCTTTATCCAAAACAACAGCAACACACAGAGACGGTTTGTCGTTTTACCTAACCGAAATCGGCCCTGGCGGGAAGCCACAGGCCAGCTGCAGTGAGCCGGGCCTGTCTTTCTTTCTCAGGGCGCTGGCGAACAGGAAACAGCGGGACACCAGCTGGTTCCCAGGCCTCTCGCCGGCTCCAGATCCTGCCTGGAGGGTCTGTCTGCGCTGCGACAGTTCCTTGTTGTTAGGTGCCTTGCGGTAGCACCTAGGAGCTCCAATCACGGCCCGGCCCCACAGCGTGCAAGGCGCTGCACAAATGCCGAGCAGAAAGCCAGCCCCCGCCCCAAGGAGATCACCCTTGTCCTCGTGGGGCCTGGGGAATTGGTATCGTTCAATGCCACCTTCAGGGAAGTTGGTGCTCAAGGGGATGCAGCGGGTGAGTGGCAGGGGCAGGATTCGAATACAGGTCTTCACCCCCGGCCCCCGTGGAGAAACCACAGCACTTGTTGGGCTTTTTACCTGGAGGAGCCGGGCAGGAGGAGGGGGAGAGGTTGTGCCTAGGCTGGTACATCCGCGGGGCAGTCTGACAGGGCCCACGTTCGCTCCTTTCCCTCTCCCTCCCCTTTAGCAACTCTGCCCTCAGGGGAGACTCCCGCCTCTTCGACTCCGTGCCTGCTGGGAATGAGAGTCCAGTCCGGGATTCCCCTTTCTCTCCGCTGAGATGTGGGGCAAGTAGAACTGGGATGAATCCGCTTGGAAGAAGGGGGCAAAACCCAAACTGGATTTTGGTGGGCCCACCCAGGAAGGGACTTTCCCTGGCCCCTTGCAAATCAAGCTGCGGAAGGGCTCTCTCCTTCAGGGGGCACAGAGCGCCAGCTGCTTGTTATTACAGACATTGCTACCACCTCTGTTGGCCTGGGCTCTGCAGAGGAGGGGCGGCAGGGGGTAAAGGGGCTTGACTTGGCCTCAGCCGCTGGTTCAATTGCTGGCCCTGCTACCGTCTCCTTGCCCGGCCTTGGGCACGTCTCTATTTCTCACCTGTAAAATAGAGCGACTGATTCTTCTGTTGCCTCCCTTGTCCTTTTGGGAGCTATCCTCCACAGGGCAGGTCCATCTCTCCCAGGGGGGCTGTCCAGCACCGTGGGGCGCACGTCTCATTTGGGCCTCCGAGGAGCTACTCTCCTGCAAATACTAAGGAAACCGAGAAGTGGGAGCGATTGGGAGGTGCACCAGGAGGGAGCGTGACCAGAGGGGCAGGCTGGGGTGGTTTCTACAGGGCCGTGAAGGAGAGGACTCGGAGCCCAGTGTCTAAGCTGTGGCTAAAATCACTCTGTTCTTATGCAGCACTTGTCATCTGCAGATATCCACGGGCTTGACATAGGCGGTTAGTATCACAACCCCCCTGTTACACTGGGGAAACTGAGGCACAGGTCGGGGAAGTGACTTGCCCAAGGTCACCCAGCCGGCCGGTGGCTGAGCCAAGAACAGAACCCCCATCCTCTGGAGCGCTGCGCTAGCCACCAGGCTACGCTGCCCCGGCGAAGCACAGCCCATTATGCCCGCTCACCTCTGAGCCTTTCAAATCCTGCCCATTGCTAATGTAAGCGCCTTCACCCCAGCTAGTGCCGAGGCCGGGCCTGGGGCTGACCTGCGCCCAGGAGGTGCGGCTGGGACCCCGAGCCAGGACTCTGTGCTCGCGATCCCCCCAGCAACCCTTGGCCTCCCCTCTTCGAGCAGGAAGCATTGTGTTTCCCTGGAGTCTCCAAAGGGGCTTTTCTCGGCCCTAGGCCAGCACGGTCAGTGGGTTCACAGGCTGCCGCCTGCTGCTGTCCCGGGGAGGCTGCAGGGGGAGCAGGGAGCCGTGAAAACCACCCAGTTCGCAAAAGGGAGGGTGGTGGGCAGGGGAGGAGCGTGGCAGCTCCCGGCTCTAGGAGCTGCCCCGCCCCCACGCATGGGCCAAGAGTCCCCTTCCAGAGATGGGCCAGGAGAGGCCCCTGGGCTCGGCTGCAGGGGTGTTCCCCCTGCCTGGGTGGGTCCCAACTACTCGGCGCGGGACCCTCCTCCCACCTAGCCAAGAACCCCTCTCCAAAGCAAACCCGGCTGTAGCCCGCTGAATGGACGAGGGAGCCAGGCAAGCCGAATCCTCGCGTGATCCCAAAGCACTTCCTGGCCTGGCAGTCAGGAAAGCTGGGGTATGACCCTGCCCACCTCTTGCCTATTCACACTGTGACCCCTTTGGGGTGGGACTGGCCCTTTCCAGGGGTGCACACAGCGCCTGCCCCAGGGGGAGCCTTTTCGACACTCCTGTCCCAAAATTCAAATGATACCAAAACTCAGGCGGCATCCACCCCCACCAGGCTCAGCCACTCCCCTGAAACGTGGGGTGTCTGGAACCCAGCTCTGAACTTCGCAGCTGCTGTGGACGAGTGATCAGCACCTCAGGGAAAAGGCCACAACTGGTTTGCGGCTGCCTGGTTGGGGCAGGCCCGGCGATTGTGTGAGGAAGATAAAGGAGTGGATCCCCCAGTCCTCTTGCACAGCCCACCCCGCCGCCTGTCCCAGGGAGTTTGTGTGTCTTGAAATAGCAGCAATGGCTTATGCTGCCCAACTGATGATGACATCTCGGCAGCGGGGCCTTACGCTGTTTCCAGAAGGCCGGCGTGTGGGGTCTTCTCTTCCTCCACAGTCCCGAGCTGGGAGACGCTCAGCGATGGCTAGGGACCCAGTTTGGGGTCAGCTCCCCCTTGAATTTTGCCTTGATGGACTCAGGGCCGGCCCTAAGCCAACTGGCACCCCAGGCCAGGAGGACCTTCGGCCCCTGCCTCCATTGTTAAACGTTTGAATGCCTGAACGTTTATTTCATGTGTAGCCCATTTCATGACTTGAGGCATGATTTGCATGCATGATTTATCCCTGCCCTATAAGACGATAGATTTGCACTCTAGGATCGCGTGCCCCTAAACCCGGCTTTGGATGGGCTCATCGAAACCCTGCAGACGGGTACTGATCACCACCAAGTTTCCACCTGGAAACAGACGGGGGTCCAAAGCTCCCAACGGCCCTCAGCTTGAGGGAGTTCTGATTCTGCGAGGCCTTGGGCTCGTCTGGAGTATGCCTGGACATCAGTGAAGGATTCCCACAGAAGCGCTCTCCAGAGGGGATTGCGCGGTGCAGCCGTTAGACCACTGACTTGCAGCTCACACTGCCTTGGGGTCTAGTCCCTCCTCTGCGACCCTGGGTCAGCCACTTCCCTGTCTCTGTGCCTCAGTTTACTCACCTGTGAAATGGGAGCGAGGACACTTTCCGTTGCCGTCAGGTCTCTGGTGCTAAGGATTATGTAGTTTTAAAAAACCAACAAGGCTGGGTTTGGATTCATGATGCGTGTCCCAGACCCAAACCAGGAAAACTCAGAACCCTTCCGCCCCATTTTCAAATGGTGCAGAACACAGGGCTGAGAAGAGACCTGGGCTCCCCTCTGCTGGTGTGATGAGATGACCAGGGCAGGAGACAGACAGTCATCAGCCAGCACAGTGTCCACAGTCCTATTGTGCGGGCCACATTGCAGCTGGGCCTCTCGGGCACGGGGAGGGGGAGATTATGGCCCTAAGTCAACCCAGGGTCTTTCTGCGTGCAGAGTAAACTCTCTGCGCAAGCTAGTCACGCCCGGGCATCAGGACTCCTGCGTTCTCTCACTGTCGCATCCGAGTGCCTCACAAACTAGTGAATTGAGCCGCAAGCTTGTCCCCGGGGAGATAAAGTCCCCTTGCACCATGGGGGAAACTGAGGCAAAGAGAAAGGGCGGGATGTGCTCACGGTGGAACACAAGGAGAGCGTGGCTGAGCTAGGAACGGCGCACAGCTTGGCAGAGGCCTCTAGTCTAGGGTCTGCACTGGGGCACCTTCTCCCCAGGCACTCTGCCCTCGTCCTGGCTCTGCCACTTCCTTGTTGGAGGACCTTGGGCAGAGCGTTTCACTGGTCCGGCCCTTGTTTTCCGCCGCTGCAAAATATGGGTTTTTGGGGCTAGGGGATCTTTCACCCCTACTGCCCGCTGTTGTATCTCTGCCCCCCGGGGGCTTGGGTTGTGCCCTTCAGCGGCGCCCCCTCGTGCAGACTGTGCCACAGACAAACGACCGGAAGATGCCACCTCCTCTGTGGCACATAGGCTGGGACTCTCATAGGTCATCAAGGGAGTCAAGGGCCCACCTCCGAGAGCTGCGGCCTGGTGGCTTGAGCACGACGCTGGTCCCAGTTCTTCTCCTGAGACACCTTCAGCAGGTCACATCTCTGCTTTGTGCCTCAGCTTCCCCATCCACATATTGGGGCTGATGATATGGACCTCCCTCGGAAAGCACTTCGGGACCTGCCCATGCAAAGCCCGAGTGAAGAATGAGGGATTAGGGGACTTCAGTGCAAGTTTGGGACCTAATTCTCTCAGGCAGTTTTACAAATTTCCACCCGGGCCTTTTTCTTGTCGGCTCATACAAAGCCGAAGCCCAGTCTCCAGCCCGAGGCTGAGCCATGTGTTGTCTGAGCCAAAAGAAAACCAGCAGAGTCCATTGTAATCTACAGGTTTAATTGTTGGTGGAGGATAGCGATTTCTGCCTAGATATCTCGTTATCCACTCACCTTAGCTGCAGCTTCATGCAGACCAAACAGCCTGGGATAAAAACACACACGGGTTCAAAGCCATTATCCTTCCCAAATGCTTATTGAGTGAAGCCCAGAGCACGTGCTTCTGGGGTGGCGAGAGGTGAGGAAAACACTTGGGCCCTGCAATGAAGTCCGGAGGAAGAGCAAAGTCAGGAAATATCTTGTTGCCTCTCTATAAATCCAGGATATGCCCACATCTGGAATACGGCGTGCAGATGTGGTCGCCCCAGCTCAAAAAAGATCTGTTGGAATTGGAAACGGGAAACAGAAATGATTGGGGTGGGGAACGGCTTCCGTAAGAGGAGCGATTAATAAGACTGGGACTTTTTAGCTTGGAAAAGAGACGACTAAGGGGGGGGGGCGGATATGACAGAGGTCTATAAAATCATGACTGATGTGGAGAAAGTAGATAAGGACGTGTTATTTACTCCTTCTCATAACACAAGAACTAGGGGGCACAAATGAAATTAATAGGTAGCCGGTTAAAAACAAACGAAAGGAAGTATTTTTTAACACAACGCACAGTAAGCTGTGGAACTCCTTGCCAGAGGATGTTGAGAAGGCCAAGACTATAACAGGGTTCAAAAAAGAACTAGATAATTCATGGAGGACAGGTCCATCAATGGTTATTAGCCAAGATGTGCAGGGAGGGTGTCCCTAGCCTCTGTTTGCCAGAAGCTAGGAGTGGGTGACAGGGGATGGATCACTTGATGATTCCCTGGTCTGTTTATTCCTTCTGGGGCGCCTGGTATTGACCACTGTTGGAAGACAGGACAGTGGGCTAGGTGGACCTTTGGTCTGATCCAGTGTGGCCGTTCTTACAAGGGATGAAGAAGCTGGATTTGGAAAGACCCTACAGCATGGTTTGCCCGGGGTGGGGTGGAGGGGTGAGATCAACCTTCATGCCCTGGCCAAATTCCAGTTTGGGTCATTTTATACTCGACTTCCCTAAATCCTCCCTTTGTTTGCAATCAGATAACATTTACAAGTGGGTCCTGCGCCCAAAGAGGATGAGAACCATTAGTCTAGAAGGCCCCCGCTGAGCCTGGAGTCCTGTCCGGTGCTGCACACCCTCAAGGATGCTCCCTGCCCTGCAGGTGGACAAGGCACACGTAGGCTTGGAGAGGAAGGGATTTGCCCACCCAGCTGGGAACACAGCCCAGGGACCCCCCCCCGCGGCCGCCACTGATGTCCCACAGGCCTACGCAGCCCTTCGGTAGTGCCCAGGCCTTGGGCTGGGTGGGAAGTTTCACTCCAGGAGCTGCCAGAGCAGATCCAAGCTGCCCCCCCGGGAGGGGCACCGCTTCGACGCATCAGCCCTGCGTGTCCTTGCTCTGGCAAGAGGTGCTGGGGGTGAGGGCCCAGGCAGGGGTGGGGAGGGGGCTCGCTTTGGGTGACACAGCACGGCCGGAGCCCAAGACGGAGCAACCGGGCCAACATGCCCGTGAATTTGCCTCTTCCCAGCGATGATGGGGAAGAGCCGGCTCCTCTCGCCACAGCCAGGGGGAAATGTGCCACCAGAAGGGGAGACCCCCCCACCCCTGCCGCCCCTCCCCGCCACCCAACAAATCAAATTAATCTTTTGGACTTTTTCAGGGCTCCCCCCCCCCACATCATCTGGCTCCCAGCTGCGGGGGCCTTGGCTCCTCTCCCCCCGCTGTGATTTTTGTGAGCTGGGCTCCCGTCCTGCTGATGTGGCAGTGAGAGCGATTCCAGGCTGGAAACCCCAGCCCTCTCCTCTAGCGATCACCGCTCGGATTTTCCTTTACTCGCTCCAAGCTTCGGATGGATTCTCTGCCTCCCCTGCCCCCTTCTCTAAACTCCCAGCGCCTTCCCCTCCTGGGTAGCACCGGGGGCCTTTTCCACCTCCTATCTATAGCCACCCAGCTCCCTCTTTTCTCAGAGCCACAGGGAGAGATGGCTCCTGGCCCAGAAGCGCTGCGGCCTCTTTCATTCCAGTTTCTGTTTTCCGAAGCTTTGTCAGAGTTTTCCGGCTCCCACCAGCGCCGGCTCCTCCAACCCTGGGTTCCACCCACCGCCCGCCTCACCTCCTTGGGCTCGCTAATCACGACAGGGGCTGCTAGAAGATGCTGTGCCAGGCACCTGTCCGGTCCCTAAAAACCAACTGCTCTACGCAGATCCCTCTCCCTCCTTTCTGTCCCCTCCTCTCTCCTCTTTTCACCCTGCCTTGCAGTTTTGTTCGGGGGTGGGCAGCGAGATGCCCCCTAAACATTTCATGCAAACCGATCTTTTGGGTCAAGCGGTGGGCAGGGGGGGTGTCAGTCACCCCCACCCCCCGGGATGTGGGAAAACTCCCCTGATCTCTCGAGTTTCCAAAAGTGGGGTGCTTGTCCCTCTCTACTGCTGCAAAACGACATGGTGCAAAGGATCCTTTTGGTCTCTGCCCTTGAGGTGTGATCAGGTGGAATCAGGGCCAGGGTAAATTGCCAGCACTAGCTATTAAGCAGCTAAATCAACATTTTCTCTCATACTTTTCTTGGCCCGGCCCGGTGAGTGTGGTCTAAACGTATTGACACAACGGCACTGCACCCGCTTACGCCAGGGAGGAGAGGAGGGGAGCCCAGGGTGGCCTTTAGGTTTCCATTTGCCTTTATGCAGGATTGAGTTTACTGATGGGTTTATTTCAAATCTCCAAGTAGCTCAAAGGGGCTTGCTGTCAATACAGCAGCCTCAGTGGGGGCCTTGCCGAGCCTCCGAGAGGCCCCCAGGCCCCCTCTTGCGCATCGAAGATGGAGGAGCAAGCTGCAAAACGGAGGGTCCTTTGCAAAGAAATGCCCGCTCGCTGCTCCCTTGGGGAAGGCCCCTCCTCCCATCCGAAGGGGTTTTAGCCAAAACCAAACGGGGCAGATGGTTTTGATCCAGATCAAGGCTGGTTTTCGGGAGCGCCAGGGGCTCCCAAATCAAGGGTGACTCGCCCTCCTCCATTCCCGGTGGGATCCTAGTGGACCCTGCTAGAACGGTTCTAGACCTGCCTCCAAGAGGCCACCCGGCCCTTTTCTTCATTTGCCCTTATATGGAGTGTAGCCTCACTTTGCTGCTCTTTGGCCATTGGTGGTGGGGGTGCAGGTCGCGTCTGCGGGGAGGCGGGGCTGCCTCTCTGGCCAATGGGATGCCGAAGCAGCGGCCCAAAGGGGCGGAGCCATGGACCCCTTGCACCAAACCAGGGACGGGGTGGCGGTAACTGGGATGATGCCGATGGGAGGGGGGTGCAGCGGGGTGGGGGAGATGGGGCCCGTGGGCCTCTCCAATAGGAACCCAGGCAAGAATGCGGAGCGGCTTTCGGGGCTGGGGCGTTGCCTCAGTGATTCCAGATGTTTGAGTGACTCAGCCTGGAATCCGCGCTGGTTCCAGACCTGAACAACAAGGAGAAGGAAGCTGCCCTTTAATGATGGGGATTTGAAAGGGGGGAGCCACTGACAGCTGCCCTTTCTGCTCGGTATTTAAGGGTTTAAATGCAGCTTTCATGCCGGCCGGGGCTTGAGGCCGGTTCCTCTGGGCACCCGGCAAAGCTGAGGGCTTCTTGTTTGCTTCCATGTTCATGCTGGAAGGGCCACCCGCTCCGGGGCGGAGGGGAGGGGGGAAAGGGACATCGGTCAGTAGCGGGGAAATTGCAGGAGCAGCTGGAGGTCCCCACGGGGAATGGGGTTCCAGCAAGCAAGGTGCTGTCCGTGCATGCAGCAAGGGGGCAGCCCCTATCTGACTAGACAAGACGGAGCGGGGAAGGAGCCTGAAGTAATCCTCGTTGACCGACGGGGAACTGAAGCCCAGAGAGGTTAAGGGCCAAATTTTTTCAAAGAGCTCGGCTCCCCTTTGGGAAAGAGCCGCCTAGGAGAACCGGCAGAGCTGGGAACGGACGCAGATCTCCTGAGTACCAGCCCAGTGCCCCGGCCACAAGACCAGCCTTCCAAGCCCCTCCAGGGGCCACTAGTGGCCATTTGTGCTGGTGTCCCATCCTGCTAGAGGAACCTTCTTTCCACGGCTCACTAGCCAGCCAGCCCTCATGAATCCCCCCACACTGCTCCGCCGCAAGCCCCCAAAGAGGGAACCTTCCCTCTTGTATGTCCAGTCTCCAAATACTCCCCAGGTCCCCCGCCGCCACCACCCAGCAGGGCCCAGCCCAGACCTGCACTGCGGAAACCTTCACCTCCTGCCCTTCCCCGGGGTGCTGTGGGCTGTTAGGGAGATGACGTGTTCCACCCCAGAGGTGGCTGCACTTTGGCAGCATGTGGTGCTGCCCCCGTGCAGATTCAATGGCGTGGCCCCCTGAAATCAAAGAAGCCCTAGGAGCATCACACACCCCAGGTGTCAGGATTATTCTTGTGGGAGCCAGGGACCCGCAGCCCCTTCTCCCTGGCCAGTGACTCCATCTCCAGCCTCCAGATGGACCAGAGCGTCTTGCCTGTTTGCTTTGGCACGTGCGGGGGAACCACGTCAAAGGCCTGTGGGCTGGGGCTGGCTGAGCCAGGGCTCTGCAGCGCCAGGAGATGGAGCCTGAGGAAAGCGAAAAGCGGGGGAAAGCGACACGGGGCAGGGAGGGAAAGGGACCCAGGATGGGAGAGGGGGCAGGGGGAAAGCAGGAGAGAATGGGAAAGGGGAACAGAGAGCAAGAGAGACATGCAGGGAGTGACTCTGGGGAGCGAGTGAATGTGGCAGAGTATCTCAAGGAGAGACAAGGGCCTAGGCAGAGAGAGGAGAGGCGGGAGGGGAGAGACAAACAGATCCAGCTGGGATGAACATTAAATTTTTCAGTGTGGGGTGGAAGGGAAAAGAGAGAGAGGAAAAAAACACGGGGCAGAGGATGGAGAGAAGGAGAAAGAAGAGGGGGAAGGTGAAAGCAAATCCCCCAGCACCCCCAAGAGCTCCTCTCTCTGCCCCTTCCTGACAGGCCGGAGTTAAGGGGAAAACGTGTAACATTCCCTCCACTGCCTCACCCCACCCCGCAGGGCCCCTTGCTAAGGGGAGCTGGGCTCTCTGCCTCTCCTTCGGAGCCGGGGGGATCCAGAGCAAGGGGTGGGGTGCGGGCTAAGGCAAGGGGCCCCAAGCCTTTCAGAGCCCGGCCCTAGGTTATTTATAGATGGGGTCCAAAGGGAAAACAGGACACCGTGTGTGGCTAGCCCGAGCTACTTGCCCCAGCTCCCCCTGTGCAAGGCTGGCCCGAGCCGCTCGCCCGAGTCCTGGTCCCCTCTCCCCGGACGGGGCTGCTCACCCAAGCCCTGCCTGCCCTCCGCCCGAGCCCTGCCTCCCCCCTGCACGGGGCTGGCTTCTCCTCCCTCCCACAGTCCCCTGCACCCCGTTTGGTTTTTTTGGCAAAAGTGGGCATTTGTCCCGCGTGCTCCTGCCAACCGATCCAAGTGGGCACTAGCCAATGGGACCAAGGGGCCACATTTGCCAAAGAAAGTTGGAACAGCCTATCCCGGCCACTGGGTCGCCTAATGGTCCATCTAGCCAAGCATCCCATCTTCCGACAGCGGCCAATGCCAGGCGCCCCAGAGGGAATGAACAGACCAGGTCATCATCAAGTGATCCGGCCCCTGTCATTCAGGTCCAGGTTCTGCCCGTTAGAGATTGAGGGACACCCTGAGCATGGGGGCATGTCCCTGAGCAGCTTGGCTAACAGCCACCTTCCACCCAGTCCCTAGCTAAGGCTGGTTCCTCCTACCTGAGCGCCTGTCTTCTCTGGTTCTCTGCACTTTCTTCCCCAAAACTCACCCGGGGAGGGGGGGGGGGGCTCTCTTCCCTCCGGCTCCAAAAGCTGAGGAGACCCTCTTCCCTCCGGCAGCCTCCTCCACTGCTTTCTCAGCACCTCGTGCAGGCTCTTCCCAGAGCTCAACAGCCTCCCTGCTCCAGCCTCTCCTGAAGATTTTGCTCACTAGCCAGCCCTGCCCCTTATCTACCCCAGGCCTGATCGAGTCACCTGCCCCACCTGGGGAGGTGCGTGAAGTGTGTCCTGGGTAGGATTGAGACCCAGCTCTGCTTAAAGGGCCAGCCGCCCCGTGACAGGCTAAACCGACGTGGTCACTCTTGAGACAGGACAGCGGTTCAGACCTCAGAGCAGGGGATTGGATGATTGAGTTGGGGCTGGTCCTGCTCTGAGCAGGGGGTTGGACTAGATGACCTCCTGAGGTCCCTTCCAACCCTGATCTTCTATGATCAAGCTTGGGATGGGATTGTACCAGAATCTCAGGAGCTGCTTGTGGGAGATTTTAGTGGAATCTTCTAAAACCCAGGAGGTGTCCACCGTTGTGGGTAAAATCAGCTGATCTCAGGAGGCCAGAAGGGACCCCTAGGTCATCTCTCCCGACCCCCCTGTATATCCCAGGACAGAATTTACCCCGGTTCCCTCAGTAGTGAGCCCAGTCGCTTGTGTTTGACTAACACATCTCTTCCAGGAAGGTTCTCCAGCTTTGATCTGAAGACATCCCAAGATAAGGACTCTACCATGACTCTTGGGAGCTTGTTCCAGTGGTTAATCGTCAGAGCCTTATTTCCTGTTTGAATTGTTCTGGCTTCCACCTCCCGCCATTTCTTCTTGTCCTGCCCTTTCCCGCTAGCTCAGTGAGCCCTAGATTTAGCGCCCTCGATTTTCTCCTCGTGACGGCGACGATACGCTGTGATCGCATCCCCTCTTGATCGTCTTTCTGATAAATTTAAACACGGTGAGCTCTCGACGACTCTCACTGTTGGGCATTTTCTCCAGCCCTTGAATCATTTTGCTGGGTCTTTTCTGCCCCCTCTCCAGTTTTTCCACATCCTTTTTCAAAGGCGTATTCCAGTACCAGTCTCACCAGTTCCATACCCAGGAGTAACATCACTGCCTGCTCCCAGTCACTTCTCCCCTGTTCATATCTCCACCCTCTTGGGTCAAAATCTGGCGAAATCAGCTGATCCCAGGAGATTTCCCCCGCAATGGGCCAACAGCTCATGGGGACATCTGTTCTCAGAAGGTTTCAGCTGCATGCGAAGCTGGACTGGAGAACAGGCCCTTTGCGATTTCCCGATCCCAGCTGGATTTCTATCCAACCCGCTCCTTGCTCCCTTGAAACTCAGCGAGGTGGGGATTCGGGGGCTATCTCTGGAAAGCCCACAGAAATCCAAGTCTCGTCGCAGAAAGAATCCAATGAGTAATACGAATAAATAATCGCTAAGTATCTCACGGTGAAATCGCACCCATGCCAAAACAAGCATGCCAGGGACATCCCGGAGCTAAGCAACCCAGCACCAGCCTCTGCAGACTCCCTGAGAAGGAGCTCAGGGGTTCACAGACACTTGGAGGCACCCACCTTTCCAAAACCGAGGCTGTATGCACAGGGCCATTTGGTCACCGCTGAAATGCAGCTGCCTCTGGGGTGGAACGCGGACGCCGACCTGGGCCAGCAACACAGCAGCCTCACAGCGGAAGGGTGACAAGGAACACGCAGGAGGGGGATAGGGAAGCAGAATGGCCTGCCCGGAGTTGGGGCGGGGATGGGACACTGGGGCCAGCATCCCAGCTTTTACAGATAATGCCAAGGGAATTGCAGATCTCTGGCACTGTCTGCTGCAAATGCCTCTTTAGACCCTTAGTGGGCCATGGGTCTGGTACCAACGCAGGAGGGAAGAGCACCCCCTGGGGGAATCCCAAACAACACTGCATGGGCTGCGTCCCTCGGAAGACGTGTGTTGGGGACACCTGTATGCACGGGTGTGGTGTGTGCAGGCGTTTAGGTGTAAGTGTGGGGGGAAGGCGGGGCGGTACAGGGATGTCTAGGATCCGCTGGGAAGAATGGAGAGGGGAGCAGGGAGCTATCTGCCTGTTGTGGGAGTGTGTGTGTACTTGTCACGTGTATAAGTGGTGCGTGCGATGCGTGTGTGTGTAACTGTGGGTGACGGCGTGCGGCTGTAGCTGCGATGGACGCACGGGTGTGGACCCGTATCCCCGTGCCATGGGCGATGCGTCATTGTACAGACAGAAGGGGGGGGGTATAGGATGGGGGTGTCTACGCTGTGGGGTGTGTTCTGGCTATGGGGCAGGGTCTATAGTTTGGAGGGGGTGTGTGTGTGTGTGTGTGTGTTGGGGGAATATGCAGCACCATGTGGTGTGTGTGGGGACTATATCCATGGGGAACTACACGTGGGTGTGGGGGGCGGTCGACAAAGCCCCCCGGCGGATGGCTAAGTGGGGAGGGCTGTACGGTAGAGGGAGTGCGTCCGGTTGTGTGGGGAGCAATATACAGCCACAGCAGCGGCGGGTGTGGGTGGCCGTGGGGGGCTGGGTGTGTGTTGGGGGGCTGGGGGTGCCCAGGGGGGTGCCCAGGGGGGTGCCCAGGGGGGTGCGGCTGCCCGGCTGGTGGTGACACGGGAAGGAATCTTGGAGCCTTTCCCCGTGTTTGTTTGGAGAAGGCGGCTTGGTCCCACTTTGCACCCCCCGTCCTGGGCCCAGGGCGGCTGACGACACGGGAAGCTCATGCCAGCCTTGGAAAGCGAGGCTCCTCTTCCCCAACTCCGGACCTGGGGGGCACAGAAGTGGCAGGGTGCAGCCTGGGGGGGCACCCCCCCACCATGCTTTGCAAGGGAGCGGAGCGGGGCCCCTGCCAGGTGAGTCACCAGCCTGTCGGATTTTCCCCTGTCACTGCAGGAGGCCGGGGCACCAGCTGATGCCACCCTGGGGAGGGGTCACCCTCTGGAACCCCCTGTCCCCTTCGGAAGCGAAAGTGTTGAAACCACGAGGCCTGGGCCCAATTGAAGGGAGTCCCCCCGGGGCCCTAGCCGGAGGGGGACCAAGAGCCTGCTCTCAAAGGCTTCAGCAGCACCAGTGCATTGGACCAGCACGGGGCCCGACGGAGTGGGCAGAGCTGCAGCCAGGGGAGGGCGCTGGGAGCAGGGCCTTAGAAAGAGCCGCAGCCCCTTTAAATCCCAGCTCCGTGCTGCATCCCACCCCTTCTCCCCGCTGCCAAGGCGGCTTCTCCGCCTTTCCCTCCGGCTCCCTGGGGATTTGGCCACTCCAGGTGCAAGGCCGGGCCAAGGCCTCCCCCAGCGCCAGAGTAAACACGGCCCTAAGTGGCTCGCTCTGCCCCACACGGTTTGTGCTTCTTGCTGCGTTTGCGATTAATAGCGCGGTGCCTGACTCTGGCTGCAGCTCCCTGGGTTAGACCCACGGTCCTGTGGGGTGTGTGTGTGTGAGCGGGGGATGGAGAAGGGCAAGGAGCATGGGGGCAGCAAGCGCGGACCCCCCACCCCGCAAGGAAGAGACAGGTCAGGAGTCAGCTGGGGAGTAAGTCTAATGGGTGGCAATTATAACGAGCTGGCTCAGTGCATGGGAGCATGGCTGCCTCTAGTGGCCAGCCCCGGGGACTGCAACAGCCTGCTACTGACACACAGCGGAAGGAGCGACTCCCCTAGCTCGAGTGGGTGGGGCCTGTGCTGAAAGTGGCCGGTTTGAGCCCCGCTCATGATTGCGGGGCACGGAGGCTCGACGCTGGTCAGCAGAAGGGAAATGCTGCCGAGCGGGCTGGGGAATCATGCCACGGGGAGGGGGCTGCGGAAAGGCCCCAGCAAAGTCGGCTGGAAGGGCCTCTGCAAAGCCAAAAGGGAGGTTTCTCCGCTGAGGGAGGGATGGGCACAGCTCCAGCTCCTTGGGCTGCATCCGAAACCACTGCATGACCTAAAGGGCCTGCTCCTCAGCTTGATTGCAATGGAGCTGCCCCCATTTACACCAGCTGAGAATCTGGCCCTACACCAAGGGCCCCGTTCCAAGGGGCTGGGGAAGGTGATCTACTGAACTTCAAAGAGTTCTTGGAGCCAGCCATAGAGAACCCCGAGTTCTGAGCCCTGTTTGCCCCACACAGGGATTGCCACTGACGTCAGTCAGAGCTCCACACCTAGGGTGGCTGCAGGAGCTATTCCCCAGTGGAAGGATATCGTCCCCTGAGGCTGTCGGTGGTCCCAGCTGGTTTGCACATGGTGGTGTGTTCCCAGAGCAAACACGGGATCTTCTCACCTCGCCCCTGATTTCCACCAGCCTGAGTTACTGCTGCATTCTGGCTGGGCTAACTCTGCCTTCAGTGGCTGTAATAGGGTCATGAAGGATTTTGCAAGAGACCCAAAATACACCTGGAAAATCAACCCAGGTGCGTGGGGAGGTCACCCAGCCTAGTGGTTGGTTCATTCTCTTGTAGCCCTGGCTCACATGCTGGTTCTTGGTCACCTTCCTTGGCCACATTGGGACGCTGATGAGTCTGCTACTGGGTCTTGTTGCTCAGGCAATAGGGGCCCAGGGGTTGAGGGCCTCAGTTCTTAGTTCCATGGCTGACAACTCGCAACTCACCCAGGGCTGTGGCTGATTCACAATCCCCACGGGGGACGAAGTGGGGCATTGGTGGAGCAGTGCAAAAAAGGCTAAGGAAGGTGCAAGAAACTCCGCAGTGAGGGAATAACCTGCCCCCAGGGAAATGCCCTCAGAACCCCCCCATGAGTAAGAGGTTGGCTCAGGTCCTGAAGTCATAGGGATGCTGGGAGCTGGAGTGTAGAGGGAAGATCAGGAGAGGGGGGAACATGCCGACTGAATGCTCTGAATCTCCTCTTGCATTGCTGTAAACCTAGCGGGAGCTCCTCTGTCTGACAGCGCTGGGAGAGGAGAACCAGCCCCCGAATCCTGCCTTGCTCCGGGTGAACGATGGGTGCCATGCAGGGCACCTAGCACTGCTTTCCGATCTCGCTAGCCCAGGGTTACCTAGGATCAGCGCTCCACGGGAATCACGACCATGCGCCCAGCTCTTAGGAAATCCAAGTAGAACAGGTTGGAAAACAGGGTGGTTTTTTTCCTGTAGAACATTTTGACATTTCATCAACCCCCCGCCCCATTTTCCATTTCCATTTTTGGCTGAAAATGTTGAGATTTTTCAGGGTGGGGAGTTTCGGACCAGAAATCGAGACTTTTCCAGGAAAGCAGGTGGAAAAAGGCTAATGTAGTGCCAATCTTTAAAAAAGGGAAGAAGGAGGATCCTGGGAACTACAGGCCAGTCAGCCTCACTTCAGTCCCTGGAAAAATCATGGAGCAGGTCCTCAAAGAATCAGTCCTGAAGCACTTGCATGAGAGGAAAGTGATCAGGAACAGCCAGCATGGATTCACCAAGGGAAGGTCATGCCTGACTAATCTAATCGCCTTTTATGATGAGATTACTGGTTCTGTGGATGAAGGGAAAGCAGTGGATGTATTGTTTCTAGACTTTAGCAAAGCTTTTGACACGGTCTCCCACAGTATTCTTGTCAGCAAGTTAAGGAAGTATGGGCTGGATGAATGCACTATAAGGTGAGTAGAAAGCTGGCTAGATTGTCGGGCTCAACGGGTAGTGATCAATGGCTCCATGTCTAGTTGGCAGCCGGTATCAAGTGGAGTGCCCCAAGGGTCGGTCCTGGGGCCGGTTTTGTTCAATATCTTCATAAATGATCTGGAGGATGGTGTGGATTGCACTCTCAGCAAATTTGCGGATGATACTAAACTGGGAGGAGTGGTAGATACGCTGGAGGGGAGGGATAGGATACAGAAGGACCTAGACAAATTGGAGGATTGGGCCAAAAGAAATCTGATGAGGTTCAATAAGGATAAGTGCAGGGTCCTGCACTTAGGACGGAAGAACCCAATGCACAGCTACAGACTAGGGACCGAATGGCTAGGCAGCAGTTCTGCGGAAAAGGACCTAGGGGTGACAGTGGACGAGAAGCTGGATATGAGTCAGCAGTGTGCCCTTGTTGCCAAGAAGGCCAATGGCATTTTGGGATGTATAAGTAGGGGCATAGCGAGCAGATCGAGGGACGTGATCGTTCCCCTCTATTCGACATTGGTGAGGCCTCATCTGGAGTACTGTGTCCAGTTTTGGGCCCCACACTACAAGAAGGATGTGGATAAATTGGAGAGAGTCCAGCGAAGGGCAACAAAAATGATTAGGGGACAGGAACACATGAGTTATGAGGAGAGGCTGAGGGAGCTGGGATTGTTTAGCCTGCAGAAGAGAAGAATGAGGGGGGATTTGATAGCTGCTTTCAACTACCTGAAAGGGGGTTCCAAAGAGGATGGCTCTAGACTGTTCTCAATGGTAGCAGATGACAGAACGAGGAGTAATGGTCTCAAGTTGCAGTGGGGGAGGTTTAGATTGGATATTAGGAAAAACTTTTTCACTAAGAGGGTGGTGAAACACTGGAATGCGTTACCTAGGGAGGTGGTAGAATCTCCTTCCTTAGAGGTTTTTAAGGTCAGGCTTGACAAAGCCCTGGCTGGGATGATTTAACTGGGAATTGGTCCTGCTTCGAGCAGGGGGTTGGACTAGATGACCTTCTGGGGTCCCTTCCAACCCTGATATTCTATGATTCTATGATTCTATGATTCTTCCCACCAAACGATCTGTTTCTCCCAACACCGAATTTTCCACCCAAAAAAGGTTCCAAGGGAAGGTTTTCCAACCAGTTGAAATGCTGAGACCTCGCTTTCATCTCGCAAAGCTCCCTTACTTTTCCTACCCGAGATGCACAGTGGACCCAGATGGTGAGATCTGCCGGTGATGATGGGTTGGGGGAGGAATTTCATGCTGATTGTGTCCAGTTTGAAACGCCTTTCCCACAACTTACTGATCTCCCTTGACTTTTCCAGAGGATCCCTGGAGTTCCTCTGAAACAAGCCACGTGCCTCCCATATACCCAGCAAATACCAGTGGAGCAGACAGTTTGTTCTGTTTTATAGGTTTCTCTGTGCGGGGAGCTGTAATTTTACAATTGGTCTGTGACAAGCTCCTGTTGTCGGCCTGTAAAGATTTTTATCTGGATGGATCCTTCTGCAGAACTCAATGGAAAACCAAGGGCAAACAAACACCTCCACATTCTCAGCGGGTGTACACGGGCATTGCTCCACCGAATTCAGAGCTACGCCAAATTACACCAACTAGGGGAACTCCTCCCGTTGACTTCAAAAGAGCTACGGCCTATTTATGCCAGTGGGGGATCTGGCCCATTGGAGCGATACTGCTTTATACTGGCTGAGGGGGCTGGTTCATGGACTTCTGGCCAGGTTCTCCAGGACGGCTGGAGGGACGCTTCGGCCAATCAGGGGCTCTTTCTCTAGTGAAGCCGGTGAAGTGTATTCTCTCCCCACAGCTGTTCCTACATCCACCATACGTTCTCCAGCTGCAGCCACTGGCTACCGTCTACTCCTGAGCTAAGATTTTGTTATGGCTCCCATCAGTGGAGCACCTGGAGGTTGCACAAACTGTAATGAACTTACCCTCCTGATATCCCCCGTAAGGGAGGTCAGGGCTATGACCTCCCTGGTACAGATGGGGGAAACCGAGGCATGGAGCGATTAATTGACTTGCCCGAGGTCACCCAAGGTCGCTGTGTATGGAAGATAGACCACCTGCATCACCGGTACCTAGCACATTCCAGGGCAGGCGTGTGCCACCCAGCTGTATCCGTTCCACCTGGGATCACAGGGCAGATGAGTTCCAACTTGTCCCCAACACAGATACCCTCCACCCGCCCACCCCAACTCCAACCTTTAGAGCCACGCGCCCGCGTGGGACAGGGGAGCAGGCCGGCTGGGGCTGCTGGGCAGCCAAGAAGCAGAAGAGGAGGGTGTTTTACCAGGCTTAGTCAATAGGAAAAGGCTGAAGAGTTCACCCTGGCTATGTCTGATTGTCCAGGAGCCCCTGTGCCTGCAACACAGATAGGTCAGAAAGGTCCCACTCTCTGCCTTAAACTTGCAGCCCGACAACAGGTCATGGAGCTGAAATCCCCAGCTGGTCCCTGGACACGTCTGCTCTGGCTGCTGAGCACATGCTGTGGGTTATTGGTGGGACGGGGATTGTCTTCGGAGCAGACACCTCCCTGCTAGCAACGAAGCCCACTCCGTCTGCCGGGCTCCCCTGGGGTCACCACCGAGCCAGGGGATGGCCCCTCCTTGGCTCTCCTTCTCCCCCTGTCCATCACACCACGTCCCTCATGCTCATCCTGTGCCGTGGGCGTGCTGATTTCCAGCACCAGCCGCACCTGCCTGGCCCAGGGTCTGGCCAGTGTCCCGCTCCTCCCAGCTGTGTGGTGGGGGAAAGAGGGGGTCTGTCCCTTCTCCCACAGCGTGATCCCATGTCTCCATCTGTCCCCTGCCCCCTGGTCCCGGCTGTGGGAGTCGGGGAGGGTTGCTAGGGCAGCGGTCCCTGCCGGATCCCACTCTTCCCAGCTTAGTAGAGTGCTGGTAATTGACAGCAGGGGAGGATCTGGCCTTTCATGTTTACTGACACCAAAAGTCTGCTGACTTTGTCTGAGCGAGCGCCTCAGGATCTGACCCTTGGCTACCTTTGATGAGCATGGGCAGGGAGGGGGGCGCGGGTCTGGGGGTCAGCAGAGCTCGGTTCTAGTCCCACCTCTGCTGCTTGACAGGATGCCCGTCACTTCCCATCTCTGTGCCTCAGTTTACAAGGTAAGCGCCTCTGGGCAAGGGCTGTCGCTCACTAACCGTCCGCGAAGCACCCAGCATGGTGAGACCCTGTTAGGGCCACAATATAAATAACCACTGGAATGCGAAGGCGCTATGCAGGGGGTCCCATAAAACACGTGGGTGAGGGATCAGCCCTCTAGAACAGTGCCCCAGGTGCGAAGAGCCCCCACTGAGCCGGGCTCCCTTGGAGATTAGCTCAGTCAAGCCAATAATCTCCTTCTGATCCTGTCTTGTGCCTGTGAACTTCTCCGTTTTGCTATGATCCTGGGCTGCAGAGGTGTGGGGTATTTCCAGGGACGTTTTGACCTGGCAGCCTTGACACGTGGGAGCCACCTGGTAGATGGGGAGGGGATGGCTAGTGTGGAGAAGGGCTGTGGATCGGGGACTGCCGTCTTAGAAACTGAGGTGCGCTTGCCCAAGTCCTTCCGTCGGCCGAGGACCCCCCCAGGCGCAAGTAGACAGACCTGACCTAGGCAAGACACCTGCTCTAATCCAGCTAATTCTCATCAGGGATGCCCTCAGTGACCCGGTCCCAGCATTCAGCTCTTTCCAGCACCCCCAGGCCCTCCTGCCTCTAGTACAGGCAGGTATTTTAGGGGGTCGGTGGGGCCAGGAGATGGTGAGAGCTAAAGAAGAAAGGAAAGGCAGACAGAAGCCAGAGGGCAGATTGGAGCTGCGGCCCCTGTATGCCGCTCTGGTGGTGCACACAAGACACAATGGACCCCCAGGGGGGATGGGAGCATATACGGCTCCTACTCATGGCCCCCAGTGTAGGGGCATGCTGTAGGGATGGGAGTTGGAGATGGCAGTGATGCCTCCTGTGCCAGTTATTGCTGCTCTGGGGAGGCTGCTGTCAATTACAGCAGCCTGTAGGGCTGCTCTAAGTTACGCTACAGGTTATTTTGGCCCCGGAAGTAGTCCAGAATCCAGGAGACATAAATGCACCTCTCTAGGCTGAGTCTCCAGGAGGCAGAGCACAGACTCCAGCCCGGGGACACAGAGACGGAAAGAGGCCAGAGGCATTAACGCTGCAGAGTAAAAGGAACAAGTGGCCATTCAACTTGATCTAAATTTGTCCCCAGGCTGGATTAGCTTCATCAGTGTCCCCTGCCCTTCTAGCACTTGGTAGCGCTGAGCTAACGTGTCCGTTTCAGTCCTCAGGGGTTCAGGCAAATATTCAGATCACGTGAGGTCTATGACCCTTGGAGCGAAGGGTTCACAGTCTCTAATCAGACCAGTGCCACAAGCTTCCACCTCTCACCCCGAACCAGGCCAAAACCGCAACATTGCCCACAAACATGCTCCAGATCTATTTATCTGTGGGTGCTGATCTGGCCCCCGCGGTAACAACCTGCATGGACCTTGGAAGGAGGAGCCCGGGTTTCAGGGAGCCCCATGAAGTTGGGCTGGGTGCACGTGACTGGAATGCTGGCATCTCTGTAGATCATTTTCTTATTAAAAGAGCCAGCAGAGTTGGACAGGCCTGGAGCCCTCTCATGAAACACCCCTCCCCGCAATACCTGAGCCCCTCACCGTCATTATTGTATTTATCCTCACAACACCTGTGAGACAGGCCTTTTACACCCATTGTACAGATGGGGAACCGAGGTACAGAGAGGCTACATGACTTGCCAGAGGCCATGCAGGAAGTCTGTGGCAGAGCCCAAATTGAATCCAGGTCTTCTAAAGCCTAGACAAGTGCTTTGACCACTAGGCAAGCCTTCCTTTTGGCCACAGCCCTCCAAATAAGGGGGAGCGCACTCCCTGATCTGGGGATACACTATGCACGACAGGCTCCCGGACTGTCAATCCAGAACCACTGACGGGCAGGAAAATGAGTGCTACGACTCTGAAAACGGTGCTTGGAAACAGTTCAAAGGGTGACAGTCATGCGACAGCTGCCGTCTCGGCCAGCACTCCAGGGCCTGGGGAACCTCCAGAACGGAGAGCAGGAAGTCCACAGCTGCAGGGAAAGGAGCAAGGTTGCCCCACTGGCGGCTATCACAGACCCATATCCTCTGTGGATCGGGCACAGAAGGAGACATTCACCAGTGGGCGACATGCAGGCCCAGTGGCTTTAATGGAGTTGCACAGGGCAAGCCCAGGGCAGCATTTGGCTGAAACTTTAGGCCTCCATTTTCCAAAAGGGACTCGTGATTTGGGGGGCGGGTCCCAGCTTGAGATGCCGTAAAGGGGCTTCCAGAAAACCCACGCTCCCTGAAAATCGGCCCCCTTGCTGGGGTCTCAGGTTGGCCTCCCAAAAGCTGAAGCCCCCCGGGTCCCTAGAGGCAGGCCAGAGAGTCCCCATCAAAGCCCAGGCTGGGCTCCGGGTCCAATTTCTCCCAATTTCGTGTCAAGGGGAAACAGTACATCCAGTCCTCTTTGTCTGTGCACTGTGTCGGGGAAAAGCCCTAGAATAAAGAACTGTTTGTGGAAACGGGACGGAGCAGTTGGGAGCCCTGACTCATTGTCAGGCAGGAGCGGAAAAGGCAGGAGCGGAAAAGGCAGGAGAAGTGGGTGTTGGCCCTTGACGGGGCAGCTTTGCAGCCACAGAGCTCAAAGTGCTTGGCCAAGATGGATTGGTATCGAGATCTCTGCTTTAGAGGTGGGGAAACTGAGGCACAAATGGGCAGTGTGGTTTGCCCCAGGGTTGCCCCAAGAGCCGGCACTGGGACGAGCTGCCTTGTCTCTTGCTTGGCACACTAGCCACCCGAGCACAGCTGCCCAAGTATGCACTCCGCTGCTCTGCATCAACTTCGGTGCTTGTTCAAAGCCCGTGTGCTCCTTTCTGATCCCCGGCTCCTTTAAACAGCCTGCTCAGGGCTGTTTTGCCTGGTTGGTGAGACGCCAAATATAACAACCCAGAGAGCCAGCAAAAGAGTGAGCTAGCGAGCAGACGAATATAAATATTCCAATCTGTGTGTGCCGGGGGGGACGCAGCTCAGGAGGGGGAGGAGGGAGTGAGAGGAAGGCTGGGATGGATTCCTTGCAATGTATAATTTGGGAGGTATTTTTAGGGGAAAATTGAGCGTCGGCCCTCTGGCATCCTGGATCTCCTTCAGAACCAACCTCAGCAGGGCCTTTCGGTCCTGGGTGGAGGGGTCCTGTCCTGTCCTTCCCACGTCCCTCTGCCAGCGTGACAAGATGTCACGGTGGCCCCTAGGGGATCTAGAGGGGCTAAGCAGCGTGAGCCCCCTACCAGCGCCGTCTGCTCTGGACGCTGGAACGGACGCTGCAGGAGTTGTGTTTCTCCAATGCTCGTCTCAAAGGCAAGCTGCTCTCGGCAAAAGGCTTGTCTGCCTGCAGGGCTGCACTGGGTTAATTCAAAGTGCGGTCTGAAAAGTCTGGTGGGCGTTTTTGTTTCCATTTACATCAGTCGGTTTAGCGGCAGTCCAGGATCAGGAGCAGGTTTACACTAAACCAAAAGCAGCCAGTAAACCAAAACCTGAGTGTCCACCCAGAGGGATAATCAACCCAAGGCTAGGCGGGGCCTAAGGCAGTAGCCCTGTTATCCACTGAAATGTCCCGGAGTGAGGTCTGCTCCTTGTTGGCCTGGCTGTGGAAGCCTCTTGGGATAGTACTAAGATACTATGGGGATGGGTGCTCCATAAATACCATGGGATGGATGGATGGACAGATACATCGATAGATCATAGGTCATCAATCAGGAAGGGATATCTCTAGGACATTGTGGGGATCTTTAGAAGACACCAAAAGGTCCACAGACCAAGATCAATCTATCTTGGAACAACTACAGAAGAGCTCCTCCCCAGAGAATCCACTTTAGGTTTTTCACTGAGCCTAGTGGATGGACAGGATGGGACGTTGGGGCTTCGGTCAGTGTTGGGTGGATGCAGAGGCTGGGCAATCAGGATTCATGCAGATCAGAGTTCAGTGGCTTGGTTTATCATGCAAGTGGCCCTTCAGCCCCAAGTGCCTTTGCTCCCACTGCCAGAAAAGGCTTGTAAAGGAGGAGTTCCCAGAACGGAGAAAGGGGCACTGGGCGTAGGGGTGGAGGGATGGTGAGGAACAATGCGAGCACTGTTTGAGTCGGCCAAATTCAGTTCAAGCAGGGTGGGTTTCAGCTTGGTGCAACCGGTAGTGTTGTGACCGAAAGCCACCCTCGAGGAGGTTGTGGTTTGGGAGCCCACCCTGAGAACATGGGGAATGGTGAGAAAGACACCTGCTTCTTCACACACCAAGTCACCCCCTGCCTGCCTGCACGAGGCTGGAACTGCTGCATGATGAAATGTACGTTACGACAGCGCATGGCGACTTCGTTACAGGCTGGCCGTTGCATCGAGGTTGGGAGGGGTCGCGCCCTACATTGCATCTCCAATGGAGCCGGTTGGATGGCTGGGCCGGGGGGTTCTGCAGGAAAGTTTGCCTTTTCACGGGGGTGGGGGTGGGGGGGCAGGAAACACAAGAAATACAAATTTGAGAGGAAAGCAGACACTTCCGGCGGAAAGTTTCACTTAGCGGAAAGTCCGATTTTCTGTCGGGAAAAAAAAATGGATGGGAAAATGTCAACCAGCCGTAATATACAAAGCCCTGAAACCAGAACCTCCCTGGGTCATTCCCCTCCGACTAAATGCATTAGAAAAGCTACCTCAGTGGGCTGCAATTTACAGAAATACCAAAGGGGGTGAGATGTCCAGCTGCCATTAATTTTAACGAATGAATTTTAATGAATTATGATCTAACCATCTACATAACCTATCCCAAATCCCCTTCTTGTTCTTACAGGCCCCAAGTATCATCAGAGCCTCTTTGTGTCGGGCCCTGCCCCAAAGACCGTATTCATCTAAAACAGAAGGGAAACTGAGCAAGGAAGTGACTTTGCTTCCCCGCGCTGTGCCTCTGTTTCCCTTTTGCGTTTAGAGGGATAAGGTCACGCAGCAGGTCAGAGCATGGAATAGAACTCACGTTCTTTGAGCCCTGGGTCACTGCCCTATCTGCTGGACTGCATTGCTTCTGTTGGCAAAATCTTCCCACGTGGCAGGGTGTGTAAGTCCCCCAGGATATGGGAGAGCCAGGAATAGCCAGTGCAGGTAACTGCGAAACCATGATGTCTGTTAGCTGCTTGAAATCACAAAGGACCCTGCCTGTGTGCATAATCACATGCGTGCTCCTTCTCCCAGCAACATCCCATTGGTCACTGCTTTTCCTTACACTACAAAAGAAGCTGTTTGGGCCAAAAGCACCTCTCCTCTTTGTGCACAGGGAAAAGACAACGGAGTCGATTGTCCCACGGCTTCCATCTCCCTTAAACCCGCCCCATGCCCACTCCCTACTGGATTTCGGTTGCCTGGCGCCCGCGGCTCTAAGGACCGGGGAGGGTGTGTTTAATCTATTTTCACTGGCATGGCTTCTGCCCCCGTTCCCCGTGCGCTAAAACCCGACAACACTGTGTATTCATCCGGCTCAGAAGATCACAAGCCCAGTCTGGGAAGTTTAAATGCCTTTGGAGAATTCTAATTACACGCCAGCCTTCCCAATGCTAGAATTAAACTCCATTCTGGAGGCTTAAGTGGCAGGCAGGACAGGTGTGTCCTCGTGGCCTGGGTACCTCTGCCAAGAAGCCTATCCTGTGGGCTGTTTCCCTGGCTGCCTGCCATGGGAAGCAGATTCCTTCCCATTCATTCCAGCCTCCTTGCAACTAGCTTTGAAGCGGCTGCCGTTCCTGGAACACCCTCTGTAATTAGCCTGCAGGGACAACTACCTTCTGGCTGCAGGACCAAATAGCGTGGCCAGGAGCTTCCCTGCTAACCAGCGGTTTGGGGCCTGGCCCGTCGGTCCCTTGGGACCAATCCAAGCCCCTTGGTTTGTGTTTTTAACTTCTTCGCCGGGGGACGAAGCAGCTTGGTCCGCAGCCGTCTGTTAACTTTGCCCTGGGAGACACGATCCCTTTCCTTAGGTGAGATACCCACTTCGTTCATTTCCCCATGCGTAAAGGCCTCCCACCCGTGGATCTCAGCTGCAAGGACTGTTCTGTGTCCTAGGAGAGGAGAAGCCAGCCTCTGCAATGGAGGGTGGGGGCACGGGACTACACAGGTGGTCTGCAGGATCCCAGTGTCTCTGCCCTGAGACTTCAGCACTTTGAGGGCTGCTTTCGAGACCGCTGAGCACCGACGCCTCCGTGAAGGGGCACGTGGCCGCCCCGGCTCTGCTCCCTCAGCTCCCTGGAATGTCAGGCACCCATGCCAGTCGAGCCGACTGTGTGGACCCTGCCAAAGCCTCAGTGAGGCCCGGGCTCCCCTGCTGCGTGGGGAGCTTGCCGTTAAGTCAAGGCAGTGAAATTCTCCAGCTGCCCAGCATAAGTAACGCACAGCGCTTCAAGCCCTCCTGAGGACCACAGGGGTGGGCATGGCTGACCACAGCAAGGGTGGCCAGCGATGGATGTTCCACCGGTTAATTCCTGCATAATACACTCAGATAACGCGACGGCATGGAGAGCCTGGGGTGATGATAGATAGATAGATAGATAGATAGATAGATAGATAGATAGATAGATATTCTAGAATCTAGGGATGGAAAGAAAGAAAGAAAGAAAGAAAGAAAGAAAGAAAGAAAGAAAGAAAGAAAGAAAGAAAGAAAGAAAGAAAGAAAGAAAGAAAGATTTACTGTGGGTTTGGATCCAGGATACTGGTTCAACCCATTATACAAACACGGGTCCTTTGCAACATTGACCTTTGGGTCCAGTCTTGGATTTCATACGCCCCCCCAAAGTTGCAGGGTGCTGGGCTATGGTGCTTTGGTTCAGACCCTTTTGGTTCTGATCCAGATCTCTTGGATGGATCTCAGAACTGGGCTGCAGATCGCCCAAGCGCCAAGGGATTTATGGTGACACCTGCTCTCTGACAGGACGGAAGCGGTGTCTCTTGTCCCCAAGCTAGCTCAAGGGGGCAGTGTGGCCCAGTGGATAGGGCACCTGAATGACAGTCTTGAAGCCTAGAGTCTATTCCCAGATCTGTCACTGACCTTGGGCAGATCACTCTCCTGGGTTGGATCACTCTCCTGGGGGGAGAGGTGGGATAGCTCAGCGGTTTGAGCATTGGCCTGCTAAACCCAGGGTTGTGAGTTCAATCCCTGAGGGGGCCATTTGGGATCTGGGGTAAAAATTGGGGATTGGTCTTGCTTTGAGCAGGGGGTTGGACTAGATGACCTCCTGAGGTCCCTTCCAACCCTGGTATTCTATGATTCTGCATGCTTCGTTTTCCCCTCTGTGAAATGGGGATAATTGTTCACGACAAGCGATGAGGCAGGCAGGCAGAGTTGTAGGAGAGAGATCTTTACTGAGTGTGCACAGAAGCCTAGATACATGCTGAAATGCCTGAGTCTGGTACCAGCCTGGCCCAGCTTATAACCAATCCTCTGGTGTCACTAAACCAGGTCCCTCCTGAAACCTCACCCTCTTTCTCTAGTTCCACTCATTACTATTATCTGTATTACTGCCGTGCCTAGAAGCCCCAGGCGTGGACCAGGCCCCCAGCGTGCTAGGTGCTGTACAAACACAGACCAAAAAAGACACTCCCTTCGTGAGGCCCGCTGGATGCCAAGCTGCTGTGTAAGAGCCAGGCGCCGTCACAAGGTGGCTACTGGCCCGGAAGCAGCAAGAGCGAGCCGGGGCAGACAAACCGCATAGCGAACAGGAGGCTGCAGACATGAAGCGAAGCGGCGGGATCCCGGGCGGATCTGTAGGTTCAGGGCAGAGTCCGCGTTGGACTCCCGGCTGTTCCGATTCCAGGAGCATGCTCAGAAACGGAGCAGGCCAGCAGCCGCCTCTGCCCTGAGCTTGCTATGCTTTTCGAAAGCTTCGTATTCCGAGCACAGGCTAATCTCGGCGGCGAAGCATCTTGGCCAGTCTCCTCACAACAAGAAACCTCAACACAGCGGCCAGCGGCTTCTTTCTCTCCCCTCCCCCCATAATTTGTTAGCTCTGTGTCCCGGCGCAGGGAGCCAGTTACACTACAAAAGCCGGGCAGAGGGCTGGTTTTTTTCTGGGCTCGCTGTGATAAATGGACAGGCTGGAGTGCCTAGGTTTTACATTTCCTGTTATTCCAAGGAGAGGCAGGGTAGCTTTTAACATAATTCTGCCGGGCCACCCTGCAATGTTTTCCTAGGAGACGTGACAACAGATTAGTAAAGGGACTGGAAAGCGCTCGGGGAGAGGTGGGGGGGCCCTGCTAGTCCGCAGACAGACAAGAGGATGCTCCATGAAAGCGGTCAATTCAAAACGGCTCCAAGGAAGTGCTTTTTTCACGCAATGGCCTGTGGAACTCATTGCCACCAGATGCCATTGGGGCTCAGCATTTTCCAGAAAGGGATGAGGCATTTATATGGATGAGGAGGACATTTTCAGAGTTATAATTGTGACTATTAAAAGTAAATGAGGTTTGGAAGGAGCCCAAACCCTCCTGCTTCAAGGCATGGGATGATTTTTCACTGATGGTGTCAGGAAGGAACTTTTCCATAGAACCCAGATCTTTAAAGGCATTTAGGTGTTGTTGCACTCAGTGTTGCAAATCTAACCAGCTGAGGAGCTGAAATCACATTGACTGTCAGTGGGATTTTGGCTCCTAAGTGCCTAAATCCCTTGTATATGTAGGCTCCTAATGCAATACCTTTAAAAGCTGAGCCTAACGACTGGGGTTCTTGCCTCTTCCTTTGAAGCAGCTGGTGCCAGCCACTGCCAGAGACAGGACCCTGGGGTAGATGGACCTTGGGTGGGATCCAGCCTGGTGCGGCTTATGTTCCTATTAGCACCTTTCCCCCGGGTGAGAAGGGAAGTCCTGGCTCTCAGGAGACGGGACTTTCTGTATCTACCTCACTCATTTTCCTAATCCGCCCCGGTAACATACCAGCTGATGACCCACATGAGCCGAGTTTGGTGAGGTCTCAGTCCAGCTCCCCCCGGGCTGCCCTTAACAGCCCAACGAATTGCCACCACGGCGGGAACTGACTGCCCCACCCGCCACACCAGCGTCTTCACCCCACAACTGCATGGGCTAGGGAGACCAAACTCCCCTGGGGATGGCCTCTCTCGAGTGGGGCTGCGATGTGGTGAAGGAAGAGCATCAAGTGTCGTGGCCCCTCCAGACATGGTACTTTGGCAGCACCCTCCCTGCATTCCCAATTCAGAGGCAGGAGACCCCTGCTTCTGTAATGAGGACCCCTGTGTAGCTTCCTTTGGGCCAAATACTGACCAGCTCGTCCATGGGGCTGCCCTGCTGTCCCTTCTCAGTCTGTAACTCAAGGAGACTCCTCTAGGCTCCACTGGGAATTTGCTTCAGTTGGTTATAGCATCGGCAGCATGGTACAATGGTTAGGGTGCTAGACTAGTAGTTATGAGACCAGAGAGCTGGCTTCTAGACTGACCTCTGCTACTGACCCCTTGTGTTCCTTGAACATGCCACCGCCTCTCCTAAACCTATTGTACAGATGGGGAACCGAGTCACAGGGGGGCTAAGTGATTCACGCAAGGTCACGCACGAAGTCTGTGGCAGGGCAGGGAACTGACCTCCCCGTTTTAGGCTAGATCTCTAACCATTAGACCAGCCTTCCCTATGAATATAAACAGCACCCGATGCTGTAGGGGCCTGATCTCAGCACTGCCAAACAAAGAGAAAACGCAGCATTCGAATGCTGACACCAGGAATTAAAAAGCAGCCGCTCGAGGGTAGGAAGGGCAATCTGGGGGTCTAGGACTCAGGAGACCGGGGCTTCGATTCCTAGATAAGCCGACAGACCTCCTGAGTGAGCCAGGTCTCGTCAATTGCGCGTACCGCGTGCCTCAGTTTCTCTGGGGCAAGCACTGCCCAACCTGTGCGGGGTGACTCCATTAACAAGGCCAAGGTGCTGGGGCCCTCTGGCGACGAGGGCCGTACGACTACCGAGGTGGGTCTCTAGCCGGGGCAACTCCCCCTCCCAAGCTGGCGGAGAGGGGGTGAGGCGGCTGGATGGAAAGAATGAAGTCGGGGCCCAGCGTAAGCTGCCGGGGTGCAGCCGCTAGCGCATATTGTCGCCCGCCAAGGTGGGAGTCCAGCCCCGGCTTGCCAACTTGCTGGCAGGGCTGGAAGAGTGCGAGTCCAGAGCGGGACGCAGCGGGAGTGGGAGTGGATCGCTGGGTTTATGGTCGACGCTGGCTGGTGCTGATGCAAAGAGTCCCCCCCGCCGGGTCTTTCCTGTGGCTCCTGGGCAGGAAGGGGGCATCGCTGGCGGGGGGAGGAGGGGTGCAGAGCCATTGCCCAGCCAAGCCAGCAGAGAGACCCCGGCTGGGCTTTGGATCAAGCCCCCCATGCCCAGCTCCCTGATCGCTCTGACCTGCTTTTCTTCCCCGGGTGGATCTCCTGCTGACCGACGTCCCCTGGGGGGGTCCACAGAGCAGCCTGGCCCGGCAAGCGTCTGCACGCTGTACCCTCTGCTAACATGCCTCCGCCCCCTCCCTTCGCAACCCCCCTTCCTCACCCAGCCTCTGCCCCGCCTGCTGGGCCCACAGGCGGCTCTGGAGTTTGCAGGGTCCTATGAAATCGACAGCCATTGGGCCTCACGGCCTGGCCCATAGGGCTCAGAAGCGGGGTGTAGGGAGGGGGACCTGGGGAGGGGGGCAATCACCCAGCGCTTTTATGTCCCAGAGGGGGTCTCTGCCCCCAGGCTGGATCCTGTCAGCGCAGGGTCCCATGGTGGGCACGGAGCACTCTTGCTACAAGCTGGTCATAGCGGAGGCTGCAGAGAGGGTCAGTATGGCGGCTGGGGGGTAGGGGTAGGGGGTGAGGGAGGGCTCTGTCATGCACTTTCCTCTCCCCCTAGGAACTGTACCCAGGTCCGCCCCCCATTCCGAAGAGGCCCCCACTGTGGGCTGTTCTGGTCGCCCCATCTCAGAAAAGGTAGGTTGGAATTGGACAAAGTACAGCAAAGGGCAACACAAGCAATGAGGGGGGTGGCTTCCGCACGAGGAGAGCTTAAAAGCTTGTTCAGCTTGGAAAAAGGCGACTAAGGGGGATATAATAGAGGTCTATCAAATCATGACTGGGGTGGAGAAAGTAAATAAGGAAGTGTTATTTACTCCTTCTCATAACAAGAACCAGGGATCACCTGATGAAATTAATAGGCAGCAGGTTTAAAACAAACATATGGAAGTATTTCTTCACACAATGCACAGTCCACCTGTGGAACTCCTCGCCAGGGGATGTTGTGAGGGGCAAAAAATATAAGTAGGTTCAAAAAAGAATTAGGTAAGTTCCTGGAGGACAGGCCCATCAATGGCTATTAGGGAGGATGTCAGGGACATAACCCCATGCTCCGGGTGTCCCTAAGCCTCTGACTGCCAGAAGCTGGGACTGGACGATGGGATGGATCACTTGATCACTGCCCTGTTCCATTCATTCCCTCTGAAGCACCTTTCACAGGCCACTGTCGGAAGGCAGGACACTGGGCTAGATGGACCTTGGTCTGACCTATTACAGCCTTATGACTTTCAAGAACTAATGAACCCTGAGTTATCCATTTCCCCAGCCCCACATCAGCAAACCCGCGCCCTGGGGGAGCCGTGACACACCCGAGCCCAGATTCCCTGCTCCTGCCTTTGGCCAGAGGCAGTTTCTCCTCCAGCAGGGAGAAAGAGAAAAGACAAAGTGAGAGGGAAAGATATTTCCTCCCTCTCGGCCAGCGGGAGCCCGGGACAGGGGGTGCGTGTGCACCAGTTAGGTTGCAGTAGGAAGGGAAGCCCTGGGTCCTGGCTCTCAGGCAGGGCCGGTGTGCATTTGTGCAGGGGGAACCCTGCCAACGCAAGCAGCCTCCGCCCGTCTGGTACGCCCACTGCCAGATTTATAACCCACTTCCGTAAATGCCTTTGCAGTTTCTCCACCTCTGCCTACCACCTGCCTCCTGCCTGCGGCAGGGTGACACCTGGCCGTGGGAGGAGCGGGGGGGAAAGCCCTCTTGTGGTGGCTGGCCTAGTAGACGTGAGGTTCGTGCTGCACGTCTTCCCAGGATAGCAGTGCCCCTCGTCTGCCCCGATCCGGCTCGTGCATTCTGCACCTCTCTGCTCCAACAGCCTGGCCGTATCCCTTTCCTCCCGTCTTCCTCCACCGCCGAGACGTGGCCGCTGATCGCCAAACCCACGTGCTGCCTTTGGCCTGCCTCGCCGGAAGCTGGCCCCAGGTTAACCACAGCAGCCGTGGCAAAAGTTAGACCCGCCCCCTCTTCTCCCCCAAGTCTGGCGCCCCCCTGCAGCTCTGACTTGCAAAGCCCCGGGGCAGATGCGCTGCAGAGCGGGATTTGCACGCCCAGGGTAACTGAGCTCCTGCAGCAGCCATCCCCAGCCAGGCTTTGAGGTTGGCTCCTCATTGCGGCGACGGGGGGATGGGCCCTGCAACGGTGCGGATCTGCTCTCTGGCCTGGTTCTGATTTGAAAGCCTCTCTCTCTCTCTCTCCTGCTCTCCTTTTATCCCTTCCTTCCAACATCCTGCTTGCTCCCCTGCTGCCACTGTGGAGGCTTCAGGAATTCACTTGGCTCCAGTGGGAGGGCGGGTTCCTTTGCAGGCCGCGGGGAAGCGTCGGCCTTCGGGGCAGGCTGGGCAGCGGGGCTGGCATAAACGGGGCACAGGGCAGGATGCGCGGGCTGCCCTTGGGCCAGCTCCATGCCACCTCCAGCTGAGCCGGGGGCGGCGGAGAGTGTGGGGAGGAGGCCTGGCCAGAGTGGCCACGTGCCCTGGCTAGTCTGCACCCCTGCAGTGGTCATTGCAGCAGAGTTGCAATTTGGGGCGGCCCTGGGGGACCCCACAGCTTCTGAATAGGGCAGGTGCAAACAGCCCCCCTATCCCTGCACCTGTGCAGGGTTGGAGCTGGCTCCAGGTGCAAACCAGCACTGAACCCCAGCTCACCCAAGGTGCAGTTAATTGGGGTGCAGCCGTGTCTGGTTCCACCTGGAGGGTGCAAGGGCGTGGAGAGGGCGTAAGAAGGTTGCACGGGACATGGCTGCACGCCGGGGAGCTCAGCAGCGCTGCTCGTTCAGCCTTGCTCGGCAGCTGCAAACACGTGGCTGCATGACATCTGCACTGCAGCTGCTTCCTTTGCCAGATGCGCCCCTTTACACAGGGGGCAAGTGGTGTCTTTTCCCGGACTGCGCCCTGCGCGGGGGATCAGATCTCAGCAAAGGGCGAAAATCCACCCCTGTGGAGTGGAGTCAGCCCCAGAGCTGGGAACCACTTGCCTCCCGCTTAAGCCTTAAGGACTGGCTGTGGGCCCCAGGGGCTTAATGGAACTTCGCGTGCTGGGCCCATGCACGGGGTGGATTTCATCCTCTGGGAGCATGGTCTAGTAAGGAGCAAACACGCTTTACGGTGGTGCCTGCCGGAGATCTTTTACATACACGCCCTCTGCTCACACGGCAGAGTGACAGATCCCATTGGCGCGGTTCACACGGGGGAGATCTGATTGTTGCCCCCGTGATTCCGCCCGCCCTGAGACCGGTCGTGATCTCGCCATTTCTCCCTGGGAGCGTGGCACCTGACCCAGACGCTGCACAGACACCCCAGGGCGCTAACAGTCTGGGGACTAGCCTGGCAAAGGGGAGGAGAACAGAAATATCACCACGCCTGCATTGCCGGCGGGGAGCTGGGACTCAGAGCAATTAAGTGAGTTACCCAAGGTCACACAAGGAGACTGTGGCAGAGCAAGGAAGTGAAACCAGGTTTCCAAAACCTAAGGCCACAAGCTTGACCCTTCAGCCAGCCTCCTGCTCTGGGCCAAAAGTTTTTTTAAGACCATAATCCCTCTGCAAGAGCCCGGCTCACTGGCTGCCTGGAGCCTGGCTGCCTGGCGTTCGGGACCCCGAAGGGTTCCAGAGGCATGGAGCGCTCACATGAAGAAGCCGAAACCTGACCATGGCCCATCTGAAGAAGACTGTCCTGCCAGGTCATGCCAACGAATTGAGGCAAGCGGAAAAGGAAGCAGCATATGGCCCAGCCCAGTTTGCTGGGGGACAACTGGGGCATGTGCATTTCCTGCAGTGCCTTATCCGCAACTTGTTTGCCTGGTTTGCCTGCTGCAGAGAAGCCCTCAGGGAGGATTTCTAATGGGCACTGGGTGTCTATGTTACTTGGGTGGCTTTGCAAAACTCAGAGGTCATTTAAAAAGTGCAGTGGGGCAGTAATAATAAAAATAATGCCTAGCTCTTAGAGAGCACGTTTAATCTTTAGATCTCAAAGCCCTTTACAAAGGAGGTCAGGCTCATTAGCCCCATTTTAAACAGGGGGAAACTGAGGCACAGGAAAGGGAAGTGGCTTGCCCAAGGTCACCCACCAGGCCAGAGCTGGGCCTGGAACCCAGGGCTCCCGCATCCCAGGCTCATGCCGAATCTACTAAATCCGGATTGCTCTTCACGGGCGCGAGCGGAAGTCGTGCAAGAAGCGAATCCACATGCTGGCCCGTGTGCTGCCCTTCACTCACTTTCCCTGCAGCCCGCCCAAGGAGACAGGCCTGCCCCACGCCTGCCTGAGCGACGACCCCATGGGTGCACCTACCGAGGCAGAGCAGCCCGGCACAAAGAAGAAAGCTGGACAGAGGGTTAAAAATAAATTGCTCTCATCAAAACGATTCCATTCAATGCCACCCTGCCAGCACTGAGGAGCTGGGTCCACGGGGCCTGCTGACACTCAGGGTTAGCTCCCGTTGAAGTCAGTCCCGTTGCTGGGGGCAGAGATCAAGCAGCGCCGAGCACTTCTGCAAAATGTACTAGGTGTGAGCTCGTATTCCTTCCTGTCTCTCCCTAGATCCTAGAACGCTGCCGTATCTAGCTAACCCTACAACCTCTCTCACTAGAACCAGGAATGCTGATCTATCTGTCTCCCTATCACCACACAGGCCCCCAATTCCTGTCTAATCTGTTTTTTTTAAAAGATCTGTCCTAGATCACAAGGAATTATTTGGGGGCAGTATATAGGAGATCAGACAAGATGATCCCCATGGTCCCTTCTGGTCCGGGGAGCTATGAATCTGTCTACCACTAGCTCCTGGAACGCTGGTCGGTCTAACGGTAGTAATTCTACACCAAAAAATTAGGTCAACCCAGCTACGCGGCTCAGGGGTGTGAAAAATCCACCCCTCTGAGCGCGGTAGTTAAGCCGACCTAACCCCTGGCATAGGTAGCGGTAGGTCAAGGGAAGAATTCTCCCATCGACAGAGCTACGGCCTCTCGGGGAGGTGGATTCCTGCGCTGATCGGAGAACCCCTCCTGTCTACACCGAAGAGCTACAGCTGCACAGTTAAGCCACCTCGTGTTTCAAGTGTGGACGAGCCCCGAGAGGCGTAGCTAGGCCGAGGGAAGGATTCTCCCGTTTACCTAGGTGTCTACACCGGGGCTTAGGTCATTTTAATTACATCTCCAGGGTGCGACATTTTTCACAGCCCTGAGTGATGTAGTGAAGCTGAACCAACTTTGCTGTGTGGACCAACGCTCAGCCGGGTGTCCGGGGCTCACGGTGGGGGCGCCCAACCCATCGGACTTGGAGAAATGAATGGCACACGCGACACAACGTATTCAAGAAGCGGAGTCAGATCCAGGCCCCGGGGCCTGCCGCGCCTCTCGTGCGGGTCCAGTTCAGAACTTGCTGCTTTGAAGCCAGTGGAGTAGCGGTGAGAGCAGAATCCGGCCGTCGAGCCCAGACGGGGGACAGAGGTAGGGTCTACGCCCCTGGCCGGAGAGGGGCTGGACAGCCTCAGGGACTAGGGGACTGAGAAGAACCACAGAGAGGCTCAGCAGAGGGAAGGTTTCGTGAGAGGGGCCTGATCCCCGGGACACAGAGCACCTGCTTCGATCCTACCCGGGAGCTCGCCAGGGGGCGGCCCAGCCCCTCGCTGGATCAGCCCCATGGCGAGCAGGGGCTCTGGGGTTTGCTCGCTCTGACGCTCCCGTGATGAGCCAAGCCCGGCCGTGTGTGGGGAGGTCACTTTGTCTGGGGAAGCGAATGCATTTTAGTGGCACTTCTGGTTCTGTGACAGCACCTTCGCCTCAGCCCAATTCAAAACCCACCCTCTTAGCGACCCCCCCGCCCCCGTCACTGCCCAGCCTGGAACACCTTTCTGGCCACCACACCCCTGGGCAGGACCCTCTGCTCCCGGCGATGCCACTGATGTCAATTCCTTGGTGCGAACGAGCAGGCAGAGCCGGCCCAGTAGGGCCAAGGACTGGTCCCAGTAGGGCTAAGGACTGGTCCCAGTAGGGCTCCACCAGTGTCCTAGCTACAGTGGAGAGAAGAAAGGGAAGAACCAGGGCTCCTTTTCTCTCTCCTTCCACACTCCTCCTTTCCTTTTGTGTGCCCTCCTCCCTTTCTCTCCCCCCTCCTGCCCCTCTATCTCTTTCCCTCCCTCCCCATCCGGTCTGCCTCTCTCCGTATCTCTCCCCCTGAATCTCAGCAAGGTCGCGGCTCAGCCAGCCATTCCCCCATCTGATCCTCTCCCCCCGCCCCCCCTGCCAGCTTTCTGAAGTTTGAAGCTGTTTTTTCCACAGCTCCTGCCAAGAGCAGCTAATGAGAAACAAACCCGGCTCCTTGGACTGCAGCTGATCTCAGCCCACAGCTCTGGGGCCTCTTCTCCCCATCCCTTCCCGGAGCCAGGGAGAGAGGCGTGGGTTTGGCCCCACCACCAGAGATCGGATCGGGCAGAGGTGGGCAGCACCCGCCACCTCCTCCCCACAAGGAGAAGCAGCTCCAGGGGGGACAGGAGTCACCGCCCCGGCTGCAGAGCTAAAGCTGTGTCCTGGGTGCTTGGCTGCATTAGGGCCCTGATCCCAGCAGCTCCCAGATCCAGTGACCCCCATTGACTGCACTGGGCTCTGGGGTTTTTCTGCCCCGCAGCACTGGGACCTTACGCATGGATGTTTCCAAAGCCCGTTGGGACCAGTGCATCGAGCCCTTGGAGAGCAGCAGCTTCGCCACCCCATTGGGTCATCCCAATGCAAGGGGACACTTGGGTGGCATACAACTCCCACACCTCAGTAGGGGGTGTGACCAGATGGAAGGGGGTGTGGCCAGATGGAAGGGGGTGTGGCTGAGCTGTGCAGGCTGCTGCCAGGACCCCTGGAAGTGGTCCCAGGCCTGGGGGAATGCAAAGGTGGCTTAAAGGGCCAGTGTCTACCGCAACCCCATGGAGCTCTGGATGATTGTTACTCTGCTGGGGTGGCTGGTCTCCAGGCCGGAGCCAACAGAGGGGCTGGATCCTCCTCCCACCCAAGGAAAGGCGGGATGCGGCCACATTAAATATAAGAACCCAGGAGGAATCAGGAGAGCCCCACGGCTGCGGTGACGCCGCCAACAGACAAACGCTGAAGGGGGAGCATGCCCCGTTCATGCCCCCACCCTGGCAGCCATGCCCTTGTGAAGAGGGTGTGGGGCAGTAGCACTGTGGGCCCATTGGTACAGCGACCTGCCTGCTTGCTCCAGGACAGTTCCCTTCTCAGTCCTTGGGGAACTCTAGGGGGGGCAGAATCTGTGGGTCAGCGGAGCGGGAAGGGAGCTCGGAGTCCAGCGGCCTCGGTTCTAACCCCCATGCTGCTAATAGCCTCGCTCACTCATCCTGGGGCTGCCCCGTCTATTGCAGCTGGAGGCTCTTTGGGGCAGGGACTGCTCCACACTGGCTGCGTTTGTACAGCTCAGCCGGGGCCGCAGCCATACCGTTAACAGCAAGGGGGGGGGGCAGAGAGGGCCTTTCCCTCCAACCCTGCGGAAGGACGGTCTGGTTTCTTCCATTGAGCAATGCTGCCTGGAAATCAAGAAGAGTGGTGGTCCCAGCTGCCGCTTCCAAAGGGCAGCAACCCGCCTGTCCTCCACTCAGCCGCCAACAGCTCAACCTGCCTCCTTTAAAATAAAGGATAAACCTGGGGAAGCCCTTTCCCTGTCCCCCACCCCACCGAGACAGCTGCTTCCTGCACCTAGGCCCAGGGCGGCCTCCCGCTACCTTCCTCCAGGATAATGACTCAGCTGACGTTGTCCCTAAAAGGAGAAGACTGTGGGGAGCTGGGGAAGGAGAGGGCAGCTGCTGGGGTGGAGAGCGAGGAGAACCAAGGAGAGGGGGAATGTGTGCGGATAGGTAGAGATAGAGAGAGGGGGTTTACTAGACCGGGCCTGGTGTGGCCACACTGGATCCTGGCATTCCTCCAGAGGTAAAGCGCTTCTGGGGTAGCCATGGCCTAAGAGCGATCAGGCAGATCAGTGCCCCAGGCGCTGATCTAGAGATGGCCAGAGACCAAGGCCAGCTACCAATAATGACTCAAACTCTACAGATAGGGAATAGCGCCCAGGGTAGCCGCAGGAAACCGAGGGTGGCCCGTGGGCTCATACACCTTGGCCGGGGGGTTTATGGAACAGCCTGGCTCACCAATGCAGGAAGAGCCACGTCTCCTCGCGGACCTCTGGCAGGCCAGAAACGGGACGTTGCCCATCAGGGGCCCCGGCAGCTTGACCAGCTCTGACTGTGACTGGGGAAGCAGAGACTTCAGCCCTGGGAGGCCAGTGAGCACACCTGGAGGGAGCATTGAAGGACCCAACTGGCCAGGCGGTCTTTGCTCCCCGCTTCCCCCGGACTCTCGCAGCTGCAGATTAAAGCCAAGGCTTGCAAACGGACACCACGCCCTTGTGCGCGACACTCCGGGGGGAGGGGGCAGGTCCGGAGAGGGGAGGAGAGAGGGAAGCCAAACCACCCCACCAGGACGCTGGGCTCTAGGGGGCTGATCCTGCCCAGGGTTGCTCCCCGGCGGAATGTCTCACCCCACGGCAGAGCTGGTGGGAAGTGAGACCAACAGGGAGAAGGGTTTGCAGGCTCAAGCCCCGGAAATTGTTATTACACTTGCACCTGCCGGCCTAACCGCAGTCAGGGCCCCATTGCGCTGGGTGCTGTACATACACACCACAGGCCAGGGGCAAAGCAGAGCCCAGTGCTGCTGATGCCTGGGTCACTGCCCAGCCCTCCAGTCCACACTGCCTCCAGCAGAAACCCAACTCAGCTGCTCCAGCCTTCACACGCCGGTTCCCTCTCTGCCACAGCCCCCCACCTCTCCCTCACATAGAGATCCGTGGGGCACAGGCACCGGGCATGAGGAATGCACCTCTCCAAGTGCAAAGAGCCCCCACCCTCTAGCCAGTCCCTTTCTCCGCCCAGCGACGGGCAGGCACGGTTTCCAGTACCCAGAGGAGGAGAGTGAGCTGGGCTGGGCGATAGGACTATGAACTAGACCCTGGCTTTCTAGGGGCCTCAGACCATACTGTGAAGCTGGCCTTTGGGGGGGGGGTCATCATTTCTGAGCCCCCCCAGGAGCACAGGCCTTGCCACCCTGGGTCAGATACAGGGTGCAGCTAATCCAGTGCCCACCCAGTGCCAGCTGCTTCAGATGCAGGGACACATGGCCCTCCAGAAGGCCATGATGGACTCACCTTCTCCACAGGAAAATTTCCTTCCTGGCCCCCATCAGTTAGAGGACGTGGTCCAGCGGGAAGGGGTAGGGGTTAGGGCAGGGCACAGAGAGGTGGGCGGAAAACAGAGGCCAGATGGAGACTGTTCTGTGTCTGGGGGCGGGGGGGGGATGGTTTCATTTCCTTCAGATGGAAGCCCCCAAGGATCATCTTCTCCAGCACTAGCCCCCCTCCCCCTCTCTACCGGGGTTGCTGTGAGTTTGAAGCCAGAACCCGCCAGCACACGAGACTCCTGTTGCTGAACCAGCGGGCACAGGGATGCTCCAGCCATGGTGTAGGTCCGGGTGGCAGCCGAGCAGCAGCCCCTCACCTGCAGCGAGCAAGCGCAGGATTTCCTGGGTCACTGAGCCCAGGTCTGCTATCACAGGCAACCCCGGCACACCATCCTGCCCGTGAACGTACCGAGCTGCACCTTAAAGCCAGTTAGGTTGTGGGCACCTGCTCCGGAACGCCCCCTCTTCTGACGGCCAGAACCTTCTTCTTTCCAGCCGGACTCACTCACGGCCAGTTTGTCCCTGTTTGTTCTGGTGCTGATCCTGGTCCTTTACCTCCACTGGCTCTTCTCCCCAGTGGTGTCCACCCTCCGGATGGATGGGCCCAGAACCATCTTGTCCCCTCTCAGCCTTCGCGGGGCTAGACAAGCCACGCTCGTTGAGTCTCCTCCGGCGAGCTTCAGGGGACCGCTGAGCCAAAGATCCAGCAGCCCAGCTCTGCACCTGATCCAGGCTGACTCCATCCTGCGCGAACCTGGCAGACCAGAACGGGACATGGGATTCCAGCCCAGGGCTGGCCAGTGGGATACCAGAACCCAGAGAGCTGGTACTGATTCGACTAGCTTTTGAGGCAGGTCAGCGGCGTAACACCCACTTGGGGTTTCCCAGCTTCTGGAGCTTTGATCAGAGCCAAGTCCTATGGGAGTTAGGCCCAGAACCTCAAAGGTGTTTAGCTGCCTGCAATTAAGGCCAGGTCTACACTAAAAACATAGGTCAACCCAATGACGTTGTTCAGGGGTGTGAAAACTCCCCCCCCCCTCCGTGGCCCTGCTGCTGTTGCCTTTTAAGCATAGACAAACCCTTGGATGGCTGTCAAAGCCCCCAGCCCATTCCCAGCAATGGCCAGAGGGCTTTGGCAGCCATCTTGGTTGTGGTCGTTCCCTCTAGAAGAGGCTCAGACCAGAGCTGCAGGAGCTGGAAAAGCCCAAGGGGGTTTAGACGTGCAAGAAGCATGACCTCTGGGCTGGGACTCGTGCCTGCCTGACCCTATGGTCCTGAGCAAGTCACTTGCATGCAGAAGTGGCCCCTGGTTCTGAGTGCCCAACCGGGGTCTGATTTTCAGAGGTGCCGAGTGGGGGGTGCCCAGAAGAAAATGGAATCCCCCCGCCCCGCAGGAAGAAATTCCCACATTTGTTTATTTACATTCCAAACCGAAAAGTCAATGTTTGCCACAAAAGAGACGTTCCAAACAATTTCCATTCAAAAGCATCCACACGTTTCATTTCCACATGACAGCGCACACCAAACAATGCAACCCGCAGCCAAGATCAAGTTCTAAAAACCGGCTCATCTGGCTTCCAACATGATCACATAAGAGTCAAACTGAGAAAGTCGACCCATTTCAGCATTAACATGAAAACGGGGTGACGTTACCAAAACAAGAGGGTCAAGACCAGTCGGTGACTCCGTCTATTGCCTTTCAGCCAAAGTGATTCATTTCAACTTTCTCCCCTCGAAAAAAATGTCATCGAAGTGGCCATGTCCCTGCAAAACATTTCTATTCTGATGAATTGTCATTTTCCAAGAGCACACTTTTGTCCATAAAACTTGGCCCAGTCTCTGGGAAAGCTAGAGAGAATCACAGCTTCTGTCAGTGTCTAGCAGCCCCAGTAAAGAAGCCCGTTTATGTTCATTCTGGACAATTTCTGGCTCTTCTCTACCGCAAGAGACCCTGCGCATCCCTTAGACTCCTCCAGAGCACCAATGTCCAGGTCCTCATTCCTCTGGGATGCTGCCAAGCAAGTGCCGAGCGTCCTGTCTAATAAACTAGGTGCTTCACTTAGTCTGCTCCATCTCAGGAGGGTGTGGGATGTAGGAGCCTTCAGTTTCCCTCCCCGACGAGGTATTGGTGGCCTGGAGGAAGTGCTTGTCCCAAGAACAGTGCTCAGTGTCACCATCAAGTGAGGGTTTGTCTGAGAAACAGCTGTGTGGGAATGGGTGTGTGATAAGGTGGGCCAACCCTTCTGTGCCGGCCATGGGACAACAGTTTCCCCATATGCCTCAGTTTCCCCTTCTGTTTGCCCATGAAGTGAACTGTCTCTTGCTGTCGGATACAAAATCCCACCTCTGGGCATAATTTAATCACATACACCTATGTGATAGTTCCCTCCAAACCCTCGCGGTCAAACCATCCTCGACAAACCCACAGTAAACGTGGAAAGGTGCAAGAGTTTGTCCAGGCCCCCAGCCAAAGAGTCAAGAGCAGGACTGGGCTCCCGGTTCCTTTTGCCTCTGGTCCAGCCCTCTCGGAGAGTGACCCGTCTCCAGACTCTTGCGACGGGCCCCGAGTCAGGTCCCCTGCAAGACAGCTCCGCACACGGCTCCCCACCCAGGGCCTCTCTGCTGGTGTGAGTCCTCCCCGTGCCCAGGGCACCTCCCTCCAGGGTCCACCCTCTTGCTTCTGGCTCTGCTTCCCCTCAATAAGCTGGGTCTCCTCTTTAGCCCCATGGCCACTGCCCCATCCTTGGTCAGTTCTCACCAGCAGTTCTGGGCCAACGCCGGTGACTTTCTCCCGAGCCGGTCCCGGTCCCGGTCCCTGCTCCTTGTCTCCTCTCAGACAGCTCCCACCTGCTGCTCTCCTCCTTATCGGGCCCAGGTGCCCTCTTTTAAAGCCAATTGGAGGGCAGCTGACCAGTCACAGGTGCGCTGGAGGGACCCTACTCCCTGTTAAAGGGCCAGCGTCACCACATGTGCGTGTGTTGGTGTCGGGCGTGTGTTCTTTCTTAGAGTGAGTTCACGACCTGGGGCCCCGATCCCACATTTCTGATTAGTCCTGTTGCAGGTGAAGGAATGACGAATCCACCGGGAGTGGCGGCTGGGTCAGAACTGAGATCTCTGCCCACCTATCTGATGACTGGGATTGGTGGGTGGAGCCTCCCAAAGCAACCGAAGTCCCACCCCTTCGGGTGAGGGCGGGGCCACAGAACCCAGATGTCAAGCGAGTTCGTGGGATGACAAATAATGAGCAATGAGGGGCAGGTTACAGAGGAACCAGGGCACCAAGCAGAGAGCCCCGGATCATGCCCGCTGGGTGTCACATCTTTAACGAAGCCACCCTGTCTCCCTGTGAGGTTTTATCCCCATTTTATCGATGGGGGAAACTGAGGCACAGTCCGGGTAAGGGACTTGGGCGCACTGAAGGTCAACAGGAATCAGGTTCCTAACTCCCTTAGTCCCCTCTGTCAATCCCAGCCTCTGTGGCTGCCCAAGGCTCCGTGTCTCATGGCTAAGAACCCAGGAGTCCTGACTCCCCGCTCTCAGCGCCGAACCGGTGGCTCTTCCATGGCATCACAGTGCCCTGGCTGCTTGTAATTCTAACCTCTGGGTCATGGAATAAGATCCCAGTTTCCCAAGCCAGGTGCCTGGCTGGGGTTTCCTCTAGCTTCCGCTGGGTCCATGGTGGGCGGGGGGGATGCAGAGCCCATCTCCCCGTCAGTCCCCTGGGGAAAGGAGCTTCCCCCACCTCCCGATTTGCCCCCGGTGGAGTTAAATGGGAGGGCAGAGGATGGGGAAGGCGGCTGGCACGGGAGTGGGCTGGCCTGGACTCCAGTGGGTCATGAGCAGACAGGCCCCTGCTGATCCCCCTGCCTCCCGTGCCCTGATGAGTGTGTGAGTGCGGGGGGGGGGGGGTTCTCTCTGCAGCTTACTCCCTCTCACCTAGTTCCCCCCCAGCACTGTCTGGGCCTCCCAGATGGCAGGATGAGTCAGTGGCCGCAGACAAGCCCCAGACTCGCTTCTCACGCTGCCTGCGACTCGGCTCATCCCCTTCGCCTCTGGGGTGTGTGTGTCACCATATGGGTTTAATGGCACAGGCCGGGGGGAGCTGGGGGCAGGAGAGGGGATCTGGGAACCCGCCCAGGGGGGTGGCTGCCCTGCTTTCGCAGCCGGAGGGCACGTCCAGCCTTCGAGCTGGCTCTGATCTAGCCGGCGCTCGCTGCGGCAGCATGAGGGGCCAGCAACCCGGGGTACGCTCCCCGTCCAAGACCCTCGGGACGTCCTCAGGGCTCCCTGTCTGCAGCGGGCTCGCGCGGGCGTGTCGCCTTGGGCTGGGAGTCCCCCCCGGCTTGACAGCTCGACGGACCCTGAGTGGGAGGCTGCTGCAGACCTGGAATGGGCTCGGTGGTCGAGGGAGCTGGGGCACCCATTGAGGACAAGTGCGACACGCACAGAGACACGGGTGCGAACACCCGGGAACTTGCTCCATACGTGCAGGGCCGCACATTCCTATTGCCCACGCCCACGCCCTTGCTCCTGGCACGCGCACGCAGGCAGCCACGCACGCCCCTGTGCATTGCTCATCCACAGGTGCGCACAAGGATGTGGTCACCTACCCATGTGCTCTTGCACCCATCCTCGTGCGTATTTGCTCACGCACACCCCCTGCACACTCAGCCCCCCCATGCAAACACCCCCATGCATACTCCCACACACCCCTGCACACTCCTGCCCCATGCACACGCACACCCGTGCATCCTCCCTGCCCCCCATGCACTCACGCTGTCCCTGCACACAAGGTTGCCCACTTCCTGACCTCGGTTACCGACTGCATGGACAGCCGGGCAGATTTCCCTCTGGCCAAGCCCTGCACCCCCCAAAGGAGGGGTAATAACCGGCCTGCCAATCGTTCGTGTCACTGCCCATGGCTCTGAAAGGGGGCTGGTTGCCCATTGCTGCCTGCTAGGCCAGAGGTCATTCTGGCTGCTGACCCAGCAGAGACCACCGGTTTGGCTCTCCTCGGGCAAAGAAGGTTTAAAAGTCCTGGCTGAACTGACCATGCCCCTGGGGTCCCACGGGAACAGGGGCTTGTGCTTCTGCAGCAGCTTCCCTGGAGGAGTGCCAAGACCTTCAGAAGAAAACAACCAACCCCTGTGTGAGCTGGGCAGAGAGCGTCATCCCCAGGCTACACGGAGGGAAACTGAGGCACAGAGAAAGGCTGGTGCCGTGGTCAGGGCTATAGCCTAGGACTTGGGAGAATAGGCTTCAAGTCCCTTTCCCTCCCAGCCCCCATATGCATAGGCTCTATGTCCCAGTTCCAGGGCTGGCAGGATAAAGACCGTGAGGTGCTCAGATATTTAGGCCAGATCAGTACCTGACAGAGAGGAGAAGTGACTTGCTGAAGGTCGCTCAGCAAATCAGCAGTGGAGCTGGGGGTACCACCCCTGCCTCCCGTAGCCAGGGTGAGAAGACACCCTCTCCCAAGAGCCGTGGGACTCCCGGCTGCTCCGGGGCCGTCTGCCAGGGATGGCAGCAGCAGGAATCACTGCATCAACTCGCTGTCAGCGACCAGGGCCTCGGGCAGTTGGCAAAGCTCTGGCTAGGTGGGGGAGGGATAGCTCAGTGGTTTGAGCATTGGCCTGCTAAACCCAGGGTTGTGAGTTCAGTCCTTAAGGGGGCTATTTACGGATCTGGGGCAGAAATTGGGGATTGATCCTGCTTTGAGCAGGGGGTTGGACTAGATGACTTCCCGAGGTCCCTTCCAACCCTGATATTCTATGATCCTTAACTAGCTGAGCTGGCCACACTGCGTTACTGAGGGACACAAGCACGGACAAACCCCCGTTACAGATCCCCCACCTGTGTGGGGTAGGTGTCTGGTCCAGGGGAGCAGTGACCCATTAGCAGCTTCCCTGGGTTGACCCAGATGGAGCCATCACTCAGACTAGGGAGGCACCCACATGTTGGGATACCAGGGGCATGCAGGTGTCTTGGTGGGAGCCCAGGGGTTGCGATTCATTTACAAACACATTTACGTGATTGACTGCAGAATGATTGCAACAGCTGTGCCGTTCCTCAGGCTGCAACCCTCCCAGCAGGGGATGCTGTTGTGGCTAAGTTTAGAGGAAGCTCCTTAAATCCAGGCACTGAGGCCCAGTAGTGAGGTGAGTCTGGGGCAAGCACTGTCTCTTTGTTCTGTCTGTACAGCACCTAGCGCAGTGGGGTCCTGGGCCAGGACTGGGGTTCTGAGGTGCTACCACAAAACCAAGGTTAATAATAAATACTAGGTCTCTGTGCTGCATTGCTCCTTGTATGGGAGTCATGCCTAGAGACCCCAACCCAGATCAGGGCCCCGCTGGGCTCTGTACAGGCAGCTGTACAGGACGGTCCCTACCCCAAAGAGTTAACAATCCAGACAAACAACACGTGGTTCGGGGAAACGGCAGAGAGGCGACGTGCCCAAGGTCACACCGGGGAGTTCGGAATAGAAGCCAGGTCTGCTGAATGTTAGCCCAGTGCTCTGCCCACTGGACCACGCTACCCCCCGGCATCCTCCCAGCACTAACTAACATCCCTCCCTCTCCGCCGAGTCCAGTCGCACCCATACACAAGGCTTCATGAGTAACCCAGCATGGCCTGTCTGGGGACCCCATCTAGTTCCCAGCAGGGTATCTCCGTTGGTAGAGCTGCTCCGCAGGATACAACATCCTCATCCCCCCACCTCCATCACCCCTTCTCCTGCATCGGCTTCCCAGACCCCAATTCTGCCTCACGTTGAGCCCTCAGAGCCTCATGCTGTGTTTCCATCCCCTTTAATCTCCAGCTGCCTTCGGGATCCCTTTGAATCATCGGCCAGGGCTGTGAGTCATCCAGAATCCTGCGGAGTTGGTGTGCGAGCCAGGGCTGGATAGCCGGGGGCTGTGGGTCGGGAGTGAGGGGCGTGGGCGGAGCTGGCGTGGGAGCCCAGGGCTGGGATAGCCGGGGGCTGCGGGTCGGGAGTGAGGGGCGTGGGCGGAGCTGGCGTGGGAGCCCAGGGCTGGATAGCCGGGGCCTGAGGGTCGGGAGTGAGGGGCGTGGGCGGAGCTGGCGTGGGAGCCCAGGGCTGGGATAGCCGGGGGCTGTGGGTCGGGAGTGAGGGGCGTGGGCGGAGCTGGCGTGGGAGCCCAGGGCTGGGATAGCCGGGGGCTGTGGGTCGGGAGTGAGGGGCGTGGGCGGAGCTGGCGTGGGAGCCCAGGGCTGGGATAGCCGGGGGCTGTGGGTCGGGAGTGAGGGGCGTGGGCGGAGCTGGCGTGGGAGCCCAGGGCTGGGATAGCCGGGGGCTGTGGGTCGGGAGTGAGGGGCGTGGGCGGAGCTGGCGTGGGAGCCCAGGGCTGGGATAGCCGGGGGCTGTGGGTCGGGAGTGAGGGGCGTGGGCGGAGCTGGCGTGGGAGCCCAGGGCTGGGATAGCCGGGGGCTGTGGGTCGGGAGTGAGGGGCGTGGGCAGAGCTGGCGTGGGAGCCCAGGGCTGGGATAGCCGGGGGCTGTGGGTCGGGAGTGAGGGGCGTGGGCGGAGCTGGCGTGGGAGCCCAGGGCTGGGATAGCCGGGGGCTGTGGGTCGGGAGTGAGGGGCGTGGGCAGAGCTGGCGTGGGAGCCCAGGGCTGGATAGCCGGGGCCTGTGGGTCGGGAGTGAGGGGCGTGGGCGGAGCTGGCGTGGGAGCCCAGGGCTGGGATAGCCGGGAGCTGTGGGTCAGGAGTGAGGGGCGTGGGCAGAGCTGGCGTGGGAGCCCAGGGCTGGGATAGCCGGGAGCTGTGGGTCAGGAGTGAGGGGCGTGGGCGGAGCTGGCGTGGGAGCCCAGGGCTGGATAGCCGGGGGCTGTGGGTCGGGAATGAGGGGCGTGGGCGGAGCTGGCGTGGGAGCCCAGGGCTGGGATAGCCGGGGGCTGTGGGTCAGGAGTGAGGGGTGTGGGCGGAGCTGGCGTGGGAGCCCAGGGCTGGGATAGCCGGGGCCTGTGGGTCGGGAGTGAGGGGCGTGGGCGGAGCTGGCGTGGGAGCCCAGGGCTGGGATAGCCGGGGGGGGAGGGGGGGCACAGGGCAGGACTGAAGGGCAATGGACCAACTTTGGGGTCAAACTCCCCCGCCACCTTGTCCAAGTGGGTTCAGAGTTGGGTAAAAGGCCCCACACCTGCAGCCCGGTCAGCGGCAAAGTGACACCCCCTTCTCCCCCCCCCTGCTTTGCACGCTCTCTAGGAGAGGAGTGGTTGCAGGAACAGTTACCGGCCTCTGACTGCTCTTCCCCCCCGCCCCCTGCCCCCCGCCCCCCTCCCCGCCACTTCACGATGACGTATCCCGCGAAGCATTCGCCGCTCCCGTTGTCTCCCAGCACCGCCGTGCATTTTCTGCAGCGTCCGCTGGGCCGGAGTCAGATTTTCCACGGCTAGGCAGTGTTTGGGTTTGAAGCGCAGGCCGGGTGGGGGATCGTGCTGGAGGGTGAGTGAGTGGGGGAGGCTAACCACTCAGCCCTCCTTCCCCATCAACGCACTTGGGGGGCTGGGGGCTCCCTCAAGCAAACTCCCCCAGACCTCCCCGGCCGAGCACGAGATCTGTCCCTGTGGGGACCTCGGCAGCTCCCTCTCTCCAGGGCCTTTCCAGAGACGTTCTCATAGCGAAAGTGTCATGTTTAGATGCCAGACACAAGACACAGCAGTGTGTCCCAGCGTGCTCAGGAGGAGATCTAGGGAAAGTGTGTGTGGCGGGGTGTAAGAAAGAGAGAGAGGGAGGACGCTGTGTCCGTGACAGAGAGGACTGTGTGTGCATGACGGGTGTGAAACAGGATTGGGAGTGCATGAGAGGGCTGCGGGGGTGTGTGAGACAGAGAGGGTTGTGTAGCTGAGTGTGTGATTAAGCGTGCGTGTCTGGGTGCTTGTGTAGTGATTGGATTGAACTGACCTTAGCTGCACACCGAACCCTCCTCCCGCCAAGGAAGCTGCTCTCGCTCCCTCCTGCAGGTCCGATCAGCCTTCCGTCCAAACACCGGCCACCCTTAGACCAGCTCTCAGGCATCCTTGCGGTTTCTCTTTGCAGAAAGCGTCTGCTCGGCTGCCAGAAGATGGATTTCCAAGCAAGGCCGCTCCGACGGCCTGGAGAGATATGAAACCCAGCGCAGACACTCCCGTCCTTTTCCCCAATTGGTAGTCTCAGTTGTCCAGTCCCAGCCTGTCCCAGCAGGAGGCGCTGTCGGGGAAGGTGCCGGCGTGCTGACGGTGGGGGGAGCTCCCGGCTACCCCAGTCCCAGCCTGTCCCAGCAGGAGGCGCTGTCGGGGAAGGTGCCGGCGTGCTGACGGTGGGGGGAGCTCCCGGCTACCCCAGTCCCAGCCTGTCCCAGCAGGAGGCGCTGTCGGGGAAGGCGCCGGCGTGCTGACGATGAGGGGAGCTCCCGGCTACCCCAGTCCCAGCCTGTCCCAGCAGGAGGCGCTGTCGGGGAAGGCGCCGGCGTGCTGACGGTGGGGGGAGCTCCCGGCTACCCCAGTCCCAGCCTGTCCCAGCAGGAGGCGCTGTCGGGGAAGGCGCCGGCGTGCTGACGATGAGGGGAGCTCCCGGCTACCCCAGTCCCAGCCTGTCCCAGCAGGAGGCGCTGTCGGGGAAGGTACAGGTGCACTGGTGGTGGGGGAGCTCCCAGGTACTCTGGACCCACCCAGCATCCCCACTGCATATTTGCCTCTCGCTCGTTCCCCTTTCACGAGACCCGCCCCTGTGGATTCTGTCGCCCTGGAACGGAGATGCTTTTACCTGGCAGATCCATCCCCAAATTGTGAGCCCTGGAGGTGCACTCAGGTGGCTGCCGCAGGTTCTTTCCTTTCCTTTCATTCCTCCTTCTGTTCGCCCCGCTGCTCGCAGCAGGGGAACCTGTTCACACTCTCCTAGGCTGGCTGCTTGCCAAGCCTGGGAATCCAGCTCTGACGTCTGCCTTCCCGGCTGCAGGGAGGGAGCGGAGGGCACGGGCTACGGCTCTGCTTTGCTGGCAGCAGGCAGAGAGGTGGCAGACGCCCTCGAGTTGCAGCACACGTCCATCCACTACAGGGAGATGGGGCGCCAGGGCATTCCGCCGCAATGCGGGCAGCGTAGCTAGAGAGGCACAGGGGCGAGATCCTGGAACAACCAGGAGCCCCGACATCCCAAGGCACAGGGCACGGGCAGTAAGCAGGTGATGCTCCGAGATGGCAGGGCCCCTCGCTGCTCTGGGAGGGAAATGAATCGCAATTGGCATCACAACATTGAGGTCCTGACTGCTCCATGCCAGCTGCCCATTGCAAGAGGTGAGCTGAGTGCTTGACGCCTCTTGCACACGCATCTAGTCGCTCAGTTCATGGTGATTACATGCTGGATAGTCAGATACCAGCTTCAGAGAGCAATATGTTTGCACGCCGGATGCCAGTGGCAGAGTGCAAGGTGTTTGCACACTGGATGCCAACTGCAGAATGGAAAATTTGGGGGTGCCTGATGCAGAAACCAAAATGCGACCTACCTATGGTTTGTATGGCTTAGAGGGATTAACTGCAGATTCTCGGACAAACCCGACTCTTTCTGCCTGCCTGAAATCTCCCCAGCCCCATTGTTTTGGAGATGATATTCGATCTCACTCTACACCCTAACCTCATGAGCTTCGTTTCTGTGCACTGTTGAAACAGCTGCCACGTCCTGCCCCAGAGGTGGCTGCATTGCAGTGATGGGTGAAGAAAATCCCAGGTGGTTTGGAATGAGAGCAAGTGGCTGGGACTGGGAGCCTTTTGCTTGCTCTCAGTGCGGTGGAGCTCCTGAAGTGAACTGGACTCTTCCCCCCACCCCACCCCCCTTCCTCTTTGCTGGCCTGGGAAATGAGCAAGGAATGTTCAGTGAAAGGGGAGTCTCGGCTTGTTGATGTGCAGTGAGTTTACTGCCGGGGTGAACGCCAAGAGCCAGCGATTCCTTGGCAGCCCTTCTGGAACAGAGTGAGCTAAGGAAAAAATCTGGGGGGCTCCCCAGTGACGATGTAGTACAGAGATCGGGGGACGGGGGGTGGCAGCTGGTGACATCTGGAAGGGGACAGGCGAAACTGAAGGCTGATCTACATTGAAAACTGACATCAGCATGGCTACGTCTCCCGGGGGTGTGAAAAATCCACCCCCCCCCCCCGGAGAGGTGTAGCTAGACTGACCTAACCCCTGGTGTAGACAGCACGAGGTCGGGGAAGAATTCTTCCGTCCATCTAGCTACGGCCTCTCGGGGAGGTGGATTACCTGCAGCAGGGACCCAGCTGCCCACCCTGGGAAGTTGCTGCCGCCCCGGCGTGAGGGCTGCACGTGGCAGAAGGGGTGGAGGGACTTGGCGCTCAGGGGGCCGGGTGCTGTGGGTGCTTCCCCGCGGGACGGGAGGCGCTGGTGTGTCTGGGGAAGGCCCGGAGTCAGGCTGGCTGGGAAACAGGAATTTCATTTTGCGAAAAACATGGAGGTTTCCAAATTGGCGGCCGGGCCGCGTCGGAAGAAAACCGAGACCTGTTGGGTTTTTGGGGTGGAAAAAAGATGGGCAAGAGAGAGATCCATAGGCCGGTGGGGAGGGTGCTTACCGGGGCTGTGGGTGCCCTAGCTTCGTGCCCCTGCTCTCCCTTGCAGCAGGGTTTTGACCCTGTATCTCCTAGGAGAGCGTGCTAACTATCACGGAGTCCCCGGGTGATGCTCTGGACCTGCTCCCCACGAAGCCAGGCAGGACTCTGGGGAAGTCTCCTCTCTGGGAGCAGCCTGTCTGCAGGACACACAGCTCACCCGGCTTCCACCTTCCTGGGTCTGACCTCGGAGCATCCAGCCTCCTCTGCCCCTCCGTGCGCTTCCCACAGCGAGTCCGCCCAGGTGGGGTCCTGGGGAAGCCAGAGGGTCCTGCCCCCCTACAGTCAGTACTCCGCAGTACCCCCTACTCCGCAGTCAGACGTGACTCTCAGCCAGCCAGTAACACAGAAGGTTTATTAGACGACAGGAACATGGTCTAACACAGAGCTTGTAGGTGCAGAGAACAGGAACCCTCAGCTGAGTCCATTTTGGGGGGCAGTGAGCCAGACAACCACGTCTGCACTTCCCTCCTTGTCCCCAGCCAGCCCCAAACTGACTCCCCCTCCAGCCCCCCCTGCTCTGGGCTTTGTCCCTTTCCTCGGCCAGGAGGTCACCGGATTCCTTTGTTCTCCAACCCTTTAGCTCTCACCTGGCAGGGCCCAGGCCATCAGTTGCCAGGAAACAGGGTGTCGGCCATTCTCTGTGTCCAGACCCCTGCACACACCTGCCCTCTAGGGCTCTGCAACGATCATACACCCTTACCCCACCACCTAGATACTTAAGAACTGCAGAGGGGAAACTGAGGCACCCCCACACTATTCAGAGGAAACATTAAGAACAGTCCCACTTCGTCACACTAACCCTGAGGCTGCAAGCTCTTCTGCCGCGGGTGGGGAATGGGGGGGTTCAGGCTGTGCCTGTGCAGAAACGGGGGGGGGGGGGGGAAAGCTAACGTCTTTTATTGGACCAATTCCTGTTGGCAAGAGACAAGCTTTCCAGGTACGCAAAGCTCTCCTTTAGGCTGGGTAAGCTTGAAACCTTCTCTCTCTCACCGAAATTGGCCCATAAAAGACATTACTTCTCCTGCCTTGTGTCTCTCTAATATCCTGGGGCTGACATGGTGACGACAACACTGGGAGGTGGTGAATTTTGCCGTCTCTCTCGCCGCAGAAATTCCATCCTGGGCCCAAGAAATGTTTCTGACGGATCAGCATTTTCTGATGAAAAAGTTTCCCCGGAAGATTCCTGACCAGCTGACGTCCTAAGGAATCCTCCCATTTCCCCTCCCACCCGACCCTGTCTTGCCAGCCTCAAGTATTCAAAAATCATCTGCCTCTCTGTGCCTCAGTTTCCCCAGCTAAAATGGGGGTAACGATATGACTTCTTTAGTAAAGTGCGTTGAGATGTAGGGAGGAAAAGCTCCGTGGAGGAGCCCAGGATGGTTCTGATCATCTCTCCCTCCTCCAGTCCCATCTTTTGTCCGCATTTCGGCAGCCATGCAGAAGGTGACATGAGAGGGCTGCTCCCCCCCTCAGCTCCCTGCAACATGACTCCGCTTGCTTGGGTCCCTGTCCCGCCACGCTGGGAACCCTGAGAGCCCGCGACCGCCCATGCAGGATCCCTTGTGGTGGTGAGGGTGGGACGCTGCCGTCTCTCTCAACCACTGAGACGTGGATGCTTGGTTTTTTTAGCATAAAAATTCCTCTCTTCCCCTCCTCCTCCGGCTGGGCACGCCACGGCCAGGATCCGAGCTCCCCGGCTGCTCCAACAGGGGCGGTCCTTGCGAGCTGCTTCCCTGCAGATGTGGGAAACATTCAGGAAAATGCTCTCCCTTACCATGGCTGATGGCTAGGGGCCTGTCACGGAGTCACAGGGCGATGCTCTGGACCTGCTCCCTACGAAGCCAGGCAGGACTCTGGGGGAGCCTCCTCTCTGGGAGCAGACTGTCTGCAGGGCAAGAAACTCACACGGCTTCCACCTTCCTGGCTCTGACCTCGGAGCATTCAGCATCCTCTGCCCCTCTGTGCGCTTCCCACAGCGAGTCTGCCCAGGCGGGGTCCTGGGGAAGCCAGAGGGTCTTGCCCCCCAACTCCACAGTCAGACGTGACTGTCGGCCCGCCGGTTTAGTAGATGACAGGAACACGGTCTAAACCAGAGCTTGTAGGTACAGAGAACAGGACCCCCCAGCTGGGTCACTGGGGGGCAGTGAGCCAGACAACCACGTCTGCACTTTCACTCCTTGTCCCCAGCCAGCTCCAAACTGCCTCCCCCTCCAGCCCCTCCTCCTCGGGGCTTTGTCCCTTTCCCGGGCCAGGAGGGCACCTGGTGATTCCTTTGTTCTCCAACCCTTTAGCTCTCACCTTGCAGGGGGAAGGGCCCAGGCCATCAGTTGCCAGGAGACAGAGTGTCAGCCATTTATGTACACTGGCCCTTTGCTCTGCAACATTTACATCCCCTTATCCCACCACCTAAAGACTTGAGAAATGCATAGGGGAAACTGAGGCACCCCTACAGTATTCAGAGGAAACATTAAGAACAGTTCCACTTCGTCACAGGCCCCTGGCTAGGACTGTGGGGACGTGGGTTCGATTCCCGGTTCTGCCGCAGACTCCCTATGGGACTCTCAAGGCCTTGGGTGCCTATCTGTAAAATGGAGGTCACAGCAGAGCACAGCACAGCTCTAGTCTTGCAGGGGTTGGGAGGATAAACGCATTGAAAAGGGGGAGGTAAGAGCTTCAGGAGGTCTAAGAAAATCCGGCTTCAAGCGAGGGGAAATGAGGAAGGGCGGGGAGCTGGATTCCTGAGTCCCCACTGTTGGGACTGAGATGCCCTGAGACGGGGGGGTCTGGCGTAAAACACCTGCTGGTGGACTTGGCAATCACTTGGAGGGGGGTGGGTCATGCCCCCGACCTGGAGTGGGGCTCAGGAACAGAGCGTGGGGTAGTACGGAGGGGGAAGAATTCCCCAAGGAACCCTGCTTGCTTTGCTTAAAGGAAGCATTAGTCCTTTTGTACGTTGGGTAGGAAAGAGGGAGTGAAGGGAGGTGAAGAGAAAAGGGGATGGGGAGAGGAAGGAAAGAAAGAAAAAAGGAAGGAGGGGGAGAGGAAGAGAGACATTTCCCCCTGAAGTGGAAGAAATGCAGGAAGAGGCAGTGGGGGCAGTTGGTGAGGGGAAGTATCCCCATGCTGACACCAGCAGGAAAACTCACTGAGCTTCCTCTGCAAGACCCTGGGCCCTAGCTGGACAAAATGCAGAACCACCATCCATGGAGCAGGCACAGAAATGGCCAGGCTGCTGCAATGCAGCCTGGTAGGGTCAGAGACCAGTGAGCGCATGGCCTGTGGAGAGAGGGAATTTCAATGAAGGATGCTGGCCGTATACACCCTCCTCTTACAAGGGGCGTCCCCTGGGATTTATAACAGCCCTGCGAGGAGACAGGGGCATGGCTTTTTGAAAGTCCCCCCTTCCACCCCCAGCAAAGTGAAGGGGACACCTGCAGAGCTGGGCTTTGATCAAACCACGACCGAGCCATCAAAACACAGGCTAGGGCGGAGAGGCAGTGGAGGCTAGTTGGTGGTTGCCTGGCCTGGGACTCTGAAGGCCTGGTGTCTATCCCAGCTCTGCTCCTGCCCTGGGGCGAGTCACTGCCCATCTCTGTGCCTTAGTCTTACTATGTAGATTGTAAGCGCCCCAGGACACGACCAGCCTCCTCCTGTGTGTCTGTACAGCACCGAGCGCAATGGGGCCCTGATCTGGGTGGCGGCCACCAGGGGCTGATGCAATACTACTGGGTGTATCTCACTGAGTCCCTCCTGTCGCACTCAAGAGCTGTGACACTTTGGTCCCCCACTGCTTGGGAGGGTGTTTAGTGGTCTGTGACAGGTGGGGCGGGGGAGGTCTCTTCTGGCCTTCACCTCTACGACCTCCGTGGGACTGGCAGCCACGTTCCCAGGGAGCCCCGGGCTTATAGCCACAGGCTCACCCCACTGAGCCATTCCCTGTGCGGCTCCTGGTGAAGTCAATGGGCAGGAAAAGGCCCCGTGTTCCTCGGGGGTTTCCAGGCTGCGGCTGGGGAGCCCTCGCTGGGGGTCAGTCGCGTTCTGCCCTCCTTGGCCCTGGAAACTCAAGCGGAAGCTATTTATACCCGCTCCCCTTTCCCCGAGGCAAGGGTGTGAGCCAATATTCCTGAGCTTTACCTGACCTCCAGAAACAAGGTTCCTTCCCCAGATCGGAGTGGGGGGGCATGGGAAAGGGGCGGGGCGGGGGGGGCGGGGGGGGATCGGGGAGGTAAACCCTGCAGCACCTGCAGCTGGAGCTGGCCTGCCTCTTCTTGTCCCAGGAGCTAGCATCCCCTCCCCACCCCCGGGACCCGGCTGCTCCTCTGCAAGGGGATGTCGAAACACATCCAGCCTGGGAGAGGTTTCTAGCCCTGCGCAGAGCCCTCGTCCCTGCGGCCCTGTGCCCGGGCTCCCTTACCTGCTGCAGCTGGGGTGGGTGTCAATTTCCCCTCGCTGGACACTGCACCCCACCGCCAGGAGGTGACCACTGCTGGATGCCGGGGGCGGAAGAGCTGGTCCCTGTGGCCCAGTAGCGGGGGTCCAGCAATGGCATGGCCTGTTTGCGCGGGGTAAGCCTCTTGTCCATGCCCAGCTCTCTTGGCAGGGCAAAGGCAGCAAGGCCGGTCCCCCTGAGGTTTGCCCTGAGTAAGGAAATCTTGGGGTGGGGCAGAGCCATCCTAGTGGGTCCTGGCTGCCAGTGCATGGGGCGTGGCTGGGGGCAAAGGGGTGTGGCCAGCACATGCCATCGCTGGCTGCTGGAGCAGCCCACCTCAAGGCTGTTCTAACATACAGTAGTGACCACACCTGGTGCCAGGATCAGGGAACCCCCCTGCCTTGGACTCATGCTCCACCTGACTAGGGTGATCCTGCAATTCGCTGCCAGGTGCTTCAGAGGAATGCGGCATCCCTCCATAATGTAGCGAGCTCACGATACGCCAGGGAAGGGTCCTTCCTGACCCTCGGACCAGGGCCCAGTTGATGCCCTGAAGCATGAAGATTGAGACCCTTTGGGTTTATTCTAGGGAGCGTCGTAAAAGATGCTGGCCCACAAAGGGAATTGCTTCCCTCCCCGTGGGGAGCAGCATCCCCCGGCCCCCTGCTCAGCTAGTGGGTGCAGGGAAGTGATGCTGCAGCCTACCCCGTGCAAATATGGGATGGAGCTTTGCCATCTTTCATTCTTGTGTCAGGATGGGGGATGGGGGTTGCTGCTCCCCTGGTACCCTGAGGGGGCACGGCCCATGCTGTGTGTGTAGGGGGGGAGGGGGGAGAGGGGAGGGATAAGGGCAGGAGAACAAAAGGAGTGGGAGGATGGGAAAGGGGAGAGAGAAGAATGGGGGGAAAGAAGGTACGGTGGTGGGGGGAGAGAGAAGGGGATGGAGTGGGGATGAAGATGAAGCCTGGAGTTTGGTTGGACAAAGTGGAAGGGTGGCAGGTGTCCCACCTCCCCGTGTACCTCCTGGCCAGGCCAGCCTTGGCCTGGGGTGTCCCCCCCGCACCGCAGGCCTTGCCCCAATCTCCAGGGCTGCACCCCGGCATGAGTCCCCGAGAGGCCTGGCTGCTCCCCCTCCCCCGACTTGCATACGTGGAGCTGCGGAGAGGTGCTGGGCTGGAGCCCCGGGTACGTGTCAGCTCCCGGCTGGAAACTTCAGAAGCCTCTTGCGTTTTCGGGGCGGGAGCCAGCTGGGCCTTGGCACGAGTGGGGCTGGGGCGGGAGCGGACGGGGCCGGAGGAGAGAGGGAGAGATCTCGGCAATGGGAGGAAGGAGGAGACAGAAGGAATGAAACAGCCCAGAAAAATGTTCCCGGTACAGAAGCTGAAGGCAAATTCCTCGCTGCTCTGCGGGGCCGGGGAGGAGGAGGGGGCAAGGGGGGAGAGGATCTGTTTTCAATTACTGCACCCAGCAGCCTAGATCCCTTGCGCAAGTCAACGCCGGCCGGGGGGCTGCTGCTTGGGGAAGGAACTCCGCTGCGCAGACGTCCCCGCCACCTGCCTGGGCGCCTCCCCAGCTGAAATACCCCCTGAGTTTGGATTCGCCCTCCCAGGCCCGATCAGCCCTTTCAAAGCCCCGAAGCCCCGATTCCGCATCTCCCATGCAGCGCCGCCCACGCCACGTGCTCCAGCAGGGGACGGGATGGCTTTGCCCAGAGAGGTGCTCTGGATCGAAAGCGATTCGCATTTACACTGCGGCAGAACACAGAGGCCCCGCACCGAGATCAGGGTCCCTTTACGCTCCATGCTGTGCATGTACATCACGAGGGATAGTCCCGGCCTGGAAGATCTTATCTAAATAGACAAGACAGATGGTGGGAGGAGAAGCAACTGGCCCAAGGTCAGGCGGCAGGGAAGAGACCCCAGGTCTCCAGAGTCCCAGTCCAGTGCCTTACCCATTGGGCAACCCTGCCTTCTGAGAGAGCCTCGTTCTGTCTCACAGCACCTTGCGCCCGAGGCAGTGCCAGGCTCTCGTGGGCTGATCGCAGGCGGAGGAGCCAGGAACTCCTGGGTTCAGTCCCCAGCTCCCTGTGTGTCCTAGGGCCAGCCCGTGCCTCTGTTTCTCCTTCCACAAAGCGGCCGTTTCTCTCCCTCCCCGAGGCGTGGAGCAGCTTGGTGAGTTGATGGGCCTGCAGCAAATGAGAGACGCAAGAAGCTCGGTGCTTGGCAGCACGCCCCACGCCACGGCTTATGGTTTATTAGATTTCTCCGGGGAGGCGCAGCTTATCCAGGCGTCCTTAGCCCCAGCCTGACACATGGGAACCCCTCGATCTGGACCCTGGGCCGGACACTGACGACCTTTGGTTGGTCCCGACACCCGGCTTTGCTGCTCCATAATAACACGATGAAAAGAAAGGTGTGTTCCAAACATGAAGTGAAGCCCTAGTGGCGACCCAGCAGGGGTAGCTGTCCTGTGGGCTAGCAGGGGGAGTTAGACCCCAGCCTTTCACTCGGCCCACAAACTTGTCCGAAACCTGTCCGCTGCCTAGGATTTTACCCCACGTCAAGAACACACCTTTGTTCTCGTCATGACCACAGGACTTCCCTGTGCAGGGCCAGTGGGAGGATCAGCCGGGTGGGGGCCAGCCCCGAGTTTGGTAGATCTGCAAGGCAGCTTTGGCCAGAGCGCTGGACTAGACCCCAGGGGAGGGAGCAGGGTCCTCGGCTCTGCTGTTTGACCTGGCACCAGTCCCTCCTCCTTGCTGAGCCTGTTCCCCCGTCTGCTCGTTCTCGGGCTTGTCCACTGAGACTGGAAGCTCTTCGGGGCCGGGACGGTCTCTCCCTCGTCGTCTGTACCAGCACCTGGCACAGCAGGGCTCTGATCTCAGTCCGAGGCCTCGGGGTCCCACTGCAAGGTGAATCTACTGCAACGGAGCCAGTAGCTAACACAGACGGGTGCCTTTCTTGTGGGCGACGTTCCTTGGCCCGACGGCGCCACCCATTCCCCAGCTAACCAGGCCCCCTGCACCCCGAGTGACCCCACTCCTTGCCATGGAACCGCCCCCCCCAGCAGACCCCGACACCCTGATCTGGTGGCACTGAGGATGCCCAGAGTGATGCTGGCAGGACAGGACCGCTTAGCTCTGCCCTTCCTTGAGCCCTATGGAAAATAGGCCAAATACTTCTCTGTATGACTCACAGCCTGTCAAAGTGGAGCATGGAGGACAGGTTTTGGCCGATTGGGCTGCAGCTCGTTCTGTGGCAGCGATTTCTGCCAGGCCACTGTGGCCAGAGAGGAAGGCTGCTCATTTCAGAGGCAGGATCAGAGAGGGGAAGGGGGATGATCCGAGTTTGGGGGTGAGATGCTGACGTGGGCCTGGGAGATGTGAAAAGACCCGAGAGAGACGGAGAGGTCGGTGCACGGCTGGGCTCTGATTTCGGCTACACGGGTGTGAATCCCTCCACTCCTCCAGTGGGCTCCCTCCGGAGTCACCCTGGCTGAGTTCAGCACCCGGAGCTAGAAAGTGCGAAGAGATGCCGAGCCGGAGAGCTCTGATTTACACCAGGCATTAAAGTAAGCGAGGGGGCAGGGCAGAGCCCAGCTCTCCCCCATCTTGGCTCAAAGCCGCCCCTCCCGAGGGCTTCACCTGGTTCCTCCCATTCACAGCTGCATCCTCCCTCTACAGCGGAACCAGACCCGGGACCCCAGTTCCGTGCCCCACCCCCTGTGCGGGGGAGTCACTGACTGTGGGGCAAGGGGGACAAATCCCGCCCCCACACACATACTTTTCATAGGTCTCTGTGCACAATTATGTCTTCCACTTCTTCCCCCAGACTGGGCAGGATATAATGCAACCCCACATCATGTCCCATGTGTTGACACAATTTTGCCCTCCCCCCACTGATTGTTTTTAAAATGATGCCGAGCTTGGGGACACGTGGATCCGCACCCAGATCGAAAATGCTTGGCCCTTGGAGCCTGTCTCTGCGGGAGTGACTGCAGGGCTGGTTGTTCAGAGCAGGCCCTGTGTGAAAGGGACGGGGGTGAGCAGTCTGGTCTGGAAACAACAGGCCACACCTGCAGGGTGTGTGTGTGGGGGGGTCTGCGGGGGGGGGGCAGCATGCTGGGTGTGAAATGAAGGCCTATCACATGTACCCCAACTGCTGTCTGTCCTCAACACATCAGACCAGATCGCCAGATCCAGATCCCCAGCTGGCCTAAATCAGCATAGGTCTCCATAGGGGGGAGGGATAGCTCAGTGGAGCATTGGCCTGCTAAACCCAGGGTTGTTAGTTCAATCCTTGAGGGGGTCATTTAGGGATCGGGGGCAAAAATTGGGGATTGGCCCTGCTTTGAGCAGCGGGTTGGACTAGATGACCTCCTGAGGTCCCTTCCAACCCTGATATTCTATGACTCTATTTCCTAAACTGACAACGTTTCATGCCAGCTGGGGGACTGGCCCCAGCTGATTTACATCTCACTGCCTGCAACATTCAGTTCCCCCCCGGGGGCACGTCTTTTCCCACCAGGGCTGTTTGCAATGGAATTAAACATCAGTCGTTCATGGAAATCTTTCTATTGCTCCAAACCTGTTTTGTTCTTTTTTTAAAACAAATCCTAATGAATCTGACAGTCTCCTTTTAAATGACTAATCAACCAGTCGCTGGAACACAGCCAGAGACCTCGGAAACCAATTCTCCCCTTCCTTACGCTGGGTAAATCAGCGAAGGAGGACTCCGGGGTTAAATCTGGGTCTGATTCAAAGCCCACGGAAATCAATGGGAGTATTTTTTGTGGGTGGGGGGCATGGGATCAGGCCCAGGCAGGGGAGGATCAGGTCCTATTCGCCCAAGCCCCTAACTTCATTGAAGCTGTCTATCGGTGACTAACGGCCAAGGAGGAATACCGCAGTGCACCCAAGGCGTTTGCTATGCAACGGTGGAATGTAGAAATGTTAGAATCATTCACAGCTCCACAGTGGCTCAAATCCATCTGTGGTTTAACCAACTCCTCCGTCTTTGCTAGAGTTACCCTGGAGATATTTTGGGGCCCCCCGGTGTCAGAAATCCAAACGGAATCTATTAAAAAAGAGGGCAAGCGAGTCCTGGATGAGCGCCCCACGAGAAATGTGGGTTAAATCAATCTAGTTGCAAGCCGTGGGACGTTTAAAGAGGTATCTTTAAAAACCAGTAACGTGGCATTAAGAAAATGGATCTTTCTGGAATTCTTGGGGTGGATTCAGCGTTGCGTCGACAGCCCCAGAGAGCAAATTTTGCCGCAGAACAGGGAGAGCAAAATGAAGGCAGTGTTATCTTTCTCCCTTTAATGGTACTGAAGTACCTCTTCTCCATCTTAGCTAGGGCCCTCTTTTTCCAAGAGCTCGGGGCCAGATTTCCAAGCGCTCAGCATGCCCCGTGCTGGGTTTGGGTGAAATCTGCCCACTTCTTTGGATGCCTAAATGGGCGCTGAGCTCTTTGAAAAATTATTTCACTAGCAATTTTCCAGAACATCTGTGCACTAAGCACCTGGCCTGAGATCCCCCAAACTCATTTCAGATCACGCCCACCCAAAAGCCATCAAAACACTCACTTCTAAAATGAGTGCGGACCTGGACCCAGCAACCTAGAGGCGAGAGGCTCCGGCACTCATTATTGGTACCCTGAATCAAGCTACTTCAGAACGACCTCTTATCCTTTGGAGGTGCAATTTGGATTGGCTTATATTAAACGAAGCCTCGACCGGTGACTAATTACTTTTTTGGGTCTCGAAAGAGCAGGCCGCCTCTTGTGGATTTAGCTGACAGAACAGATTGGCCAAGGCAGCGAGAGGATTTAGACACACTGCTCCCCCAAAAGTGAGTTAACCGGGGGTATGGTCAAGTGATGAAGGCTCCGATCTAGCACTCGCCTCGAGAATGCCTGTGATGAAGGGACTTTAAGGGGATGACGAGCCGAGGAGCGGGAGGCTCGGGGCTGAGAGGGAGGCGCTGCTGTCAGTTTAAGCCAGCGACGAAGCGGGGGAGCGAGTGTGATTTGGAGGCTCCCAGCCAGACCACGGCTCCCAACGCCCCTCACACGTGGCACTGGCCTCTTGATTCCGTTGGGAACCGGGGCGGGGGGAAGAAGCCGTTTGAAATGAGGTCACTTGGAAGGGCCAGGCTTGCTGAATAAATCACCCCGCCTTTGATGCATTTTGGAAGAGGAGCTTCTTCTCTGCCTCCCCCCAGCCCTGCCCCTCCACCACGCCTGCTGCAAGCTCTCTGCCGGCCCCGGGTCTGCAGCTCTCTGTGTTTTCCATCCACTCGCTGGGCGGACGGGCTCCTTCCAGCCCCGACCCAGCTGCAATGAATCAAAGAGGCGCTCGGTGCCAAGACGTTTTTCTGATGTGGCTGTTTCTCCTCCCCGCCCCCGTTCTGAAACCAGGCCCTGTCCATCCTCCCCCCCCCCGCCCCCCTCCCCCCGGCATGGCTCTCCAATGTGGCAGTGATTAAAACAATGGGAAGATCTGGCAGGCTCCCAGGCTCTGCCAGTCACCCCCGGGCAGGCAAGGCTCCGCACCTCGGCTGCCCCGTCAGCAGGGGCAAAGGAGGCTCAGGATGAAGCTGGAAGCGAGGGGCTGATCTGGCCAATCCACCTGGATGGATGGAGAGCCTCCGTGGCCCCATCAGGCTGTGGGCCTACAATGGTTGCAGAGGGGAGCCGGCTGTGATCCAGACCCCTGCCCTCTACGGCCGGCTGACCTCCCTCCCTGCCCTCCACTTGCTCCCTGTGGCTTTTTCCCCATCTGTGCATAGCCCAGAGCAGGCTGGGGAATTTACCGGCCTTTAGTTCCATTGCATCTGGGCCTCACAACAGCTGCCAGGTCTGGGGTCCCGATCCGAATCCTGTAATCCCATGGATCAGGCCCGGTCAGGTCAGCCTCTCCCCGCAAGAGAGGGAGTAAGGGAAGCTGGCTTGAAGAGGTCCCCAGGACTCTGCTCCCACACCCCAAAAGAGGGAGGGGCAAAGGGTGGTTAAACCCAGGGGCCATTTCTCTTACCTCTCTGCAAGATCTTTGATGCCCCTGGGGTGCCATGAGCATAAAGGCTCGGGGCAGGATTTCGGCCCTCTGTGGCTGGTTGTGCAGGTCACCAGCAGAGAAGGACCCACAGTTCGTTGGGCTGGCCACAGAACTCTCTGGGTGGGGGTCTCTGGCCTGGGCTAGGCAGGAGGGCAGACTAGATGATCCATATTCCCCTGCCCCCCCGCCCTCAAAGACCTATGAATTGTTCCTCTCAGACAATAGCTGAGAAGGTCCCTTTGGCCAGCTCCTCCTCAAGACTTTTTAGTGCCTGTTAAGTTATTGGCAGCCAGCTTTGTACTTTGAAGAAAGAAAGAAAGAAAGAAAGAAAGAAAGAAAGAAAGAAAGAAAGAAAGAAAGAAAGAAAGAAAGAAAGAAAGAAAGAAAGTGAATCCGCCATGGAAAATGTTCCCCATGCATGTGTCTGCCCTTCATGTTTCCGGGTCAAGTCTCCAGAGCTGAGAGCAGTGAATTCATGGGATGCAGCTGATCATCAAACAACTGCATTGGGGAGCAAAAGCATGAAAGCTCCACCCTGCCACTGAAAGTATCTCCCTTGATCTCCAAGTGAGTCAGGCCCCCTCAAACCCACCCCGGCCTTCCCCAGGGGTTGGATGCCCTGGACTTGAATGTTGCATCTGGCCTGTATCTCCATTGTGGGCTGAACTGGAATCCTGGAGTCCAACTCTGCACCTTGAGTCCTGGAGGGCGGGCGTCCCCTCTGGTGGCCTTTCTCAGGCAAGGGAGAACATGCTCAGGAGAACCCTCCCTGGTCTCAAGTGATCAGAGTGCCCCATGGAGCTCTCCAGAACCCCAGCAGCTGCTCCTCTCCATCCTTGCTGGCTTGGGAGACAAAGAATCCAGCTCAGACCTCTCACGAGACCACAGTTTTTCTGAGGGCCAAGAAACCAGGACCACCGGGGCGATCCTGAGCCCAGTGGCAGTGTGTACTGGGCAGATTTTCCAGGACAGCTACCTCTGAAAAGGGACAATCCTGGCAAAGCCTGGACAGGTGGCAACGCGACACTATGAAACGCTAGCCTGAAAGGCCATCAGCTGCCTTGATGGCCATTCCTGCTAACCCTTGAACTACCGCTGTCTCCTCCAGGGCGCCACTGAATGAAAGGCCCTTCCCATGAACTCTGTTGTGTTCCCCAATAGCGGGAAGGGGAAGGCAGCAGATATGTATTTAGCCCAGTCTCCGTACATCCCCTGACCCAAAGCCTAATTGCTGAACTCGCCCTAAACCACCTGTTATACCTCGCCCTCGCCTGACTCCGTCCATTGTGCAGTTTCTTAAGCCCACCTGCTGCTTCTGTTCCCCCATAAGGCACCAGACCATGTCCCTCCCTGCTAGAACAAGCCCTTTTCCTCACCTGCTGTATCGGCTTCTAAGCTCTGCCAGTTCATCTACCTCTTCCCCATCTACTTTAGCAGCCTTTAACCGCACCGGGTACACCTGCCCCCAGCCAAATTTACTCCACCAGCCGCTAACTTTAACTGCGTCAGAAACAAATGAAATCCTGGCAACGGTAGAGGTCCGATATTAGGTAAGGATGGAGGAATTGTCAACTGTGACGTAGCAAAGGCAGGCATATTCAAGACATATTTCTCCTCTGTATTTGGACAAAAGCTGGATGATGTATTGGGATCTTACAGTGATAATTACACTGTGTTCCATCAGTAAAAGGAGGTTGACAAGCAGCAACCCGTCAACGTTTTTAAATCTGCAGGCCTGGATAGCTTGCACTCGGGAGTATTAAAAGAATTGGCTGAGGAGCTCTTTGAATCCTTAATGTTGATTTTTAACAACTCTTGGGTCAGCGGGGAAGTCCCAGAGGACTAGAGAAAAGAAAATGTCGGGCCGATATTTAAAATGGCAAACGGGATGACCTGGGTACCTATAGGTCAATCCTAGGCAAAATCATGGAAAGGCTGATATGGGATACAGACAGGCCAGAAATAAAGGATAGTAGCATAATTCATGCCAGTCAACATGGTTATATGGAAATCTTTCTTGTTACGCAGACTAATGATTGTTTTTCAATGAGATCACAAATTTGGTAATAGACTTCAACTTCTCTAAGATATTTGACTGAGTCCTACATGACATTCTGGTAAAAAACAAATTGCATATACAAATTCCATATTAAATGGATTCAAGACTGGTTAACTGATAGATCTCCAAAAGTACTTCTAAACGGAGAATCATCATCCAGGGGGAGGTTCTCTAGTGGGGTCTCTTCTTGGCCCAGTGCTACTCAACATATTTAGCAGTGGTCTGGAGCAGTGCCACTCAAAGTGGTGGTCCGTGGACCGGCACCATCGGCTGCCAGTCTGCGCGCACACTGGGAAAAAATATTGCCAGTCCCCCACATCAGATAGCTCGAGAAGCGCTGGTCTGGACGGTCATTGCTGGCAACATTTGCAGATGACCCCAGAACTGGTGGAGTGGTAAATAATGATGGGGACAGGTCGGTTATTCAGGCTGACCTGGATCGCTTGGAACAGGAGACACATTTGATCAATATGTTTTCATACAACCAAACGCAAGGTCAGATCTCTAGGACCAAAGCTGTAGGTGATGCTCACAAGATGGGGGACTGCAGCCTGGAAGCTGTGACTCTGAAACAGGCTTAAGGACGATGGTAGAACGTGAGGGCCCAGTGTGATGCTGTAAGTTAGGGTACGTTTATACTACACTTTGATCTGGGCTCTGACTCAGGTTTGAGTCCAAGTGTCCTTTCTGTCCACACACAAATCAGTCTGACTCGAGTCAGGAAGCACTCAGGATCCGGGTCCTAGGATCTCCTGGGGCAGGGTGGCTCAGAGCCGGAGACTCTCAGTGGTTTGAGCATTGGCCTGCTAAACCCAGGGTTGTGAGTTCAATCCTTGAGGGGGCCATTTAGGGATCCGGGGCAAAAATTGGGGATTGGTCCTGCTTTGAGCAGGGGGTTGGACTAGATAACTTCCTGAGGTCCCTTCCAACCCTGATATTCTAAGCCCTGTCTTTTTGCAGTGTAGACGCAGCTCAAGCCACAGAAATGAGTCAGAAGGTCTTCGTAGTGCAGTGCGGACGCATTAGCACGGCTGTGAGATCCAGGTCCGGCAAGTGTAACCCTGGGCTTAGTGTGCCATGACCCTTGCAGGGGAATCTCAGCTAAGACTAGGAAGTGGTACTACCTCTGTCTGCAGCATTAGCTAGACTGTTATTGGAATTCTGCATTCAGTTCTGTCTACACCTCCAAAAGAACGAGCAAAAATTGGGAAGGGCTCAGAAAAGAGCTACAATCCTAACGCAGGATCCCCCCAAACCTGCTTTTCCTCAGAGTGCTTCACAGTCTCTGATGTATTTATCTTCCCAGCACCCTTGTGAGGCAGGGCAGGGCTGGGATCCCTGACTTTACAGTGGGGGTACTGAGGCACAGAGAGACTAAGTAACCTGCCCTACCCCGCTCAGGACGTCAGTGATGGGGCAAGGAATTAAACTTGGGTTTCTCAAGGCCTCAGCTACTGGACAAACCACTGGGCCATGAGAGACTTAAGATGCTTGAGCTCGTTTACCCAGGAGAAGGTTACAAAGGGTGACTTGATCACTGTCCGGACAATGGTCCACGCGGAAGGGGTTTCTGAGAGCAGGTGGCTCTTTAATCTAGGCAGAACGAGATGTCGTGGTGGAAAACTGAAACGAGACCAATTGGGATGAAAAACGAGGCCCAGCTCTTCAGCCGCCAGGGGAACAAAGCACCGTGACACCTTTCCTCAGGACAGGGTGGAGTCTCCATCCCCAGAAGTTTCTGTAGCAGGACTGGACATCTGTCCAGACAGTGTGCTGTAGCCCAAAGAGAAATCCTGGGTTTGAGCAAGGATTAGTGGCTGAGGCCTCATCTGGCTGTGGACTCTCTGCACTGAGGAGCTCCAGCTGGTACCCCTCCCCTGCTATTCTAGCTGGCCTTAACCTCCCTTGTTGCACCTCTCTCTAATTCCACCTTCCCCTGCCACTCCCACCCCCTGGCCCCTTCCGGGACAGCCCCCAGCCCCCTGCTGACCACTTAGCACAGGTCCCACGGTAACCCCTGGAGGCCTCATTCCCCGATCCGACACCCCCCACACCCCCCAACGCAGCTGCTTCGAATCGCCTTTGAAATTCAGGTGGGCGAAGCAAGAGAGAGCCCTTTTCGGAGCTCCTGTCCAGGGCTCTACGGGCTCCTTCCAGTCGCTGCCCCTCGTCCTGAGTTGATTTACAACCCCCCCGCCCCCCGCCCACAGCACCTCCTTCCTTACACTCGCTAGATGCACAGACCATCCGGAATTCCAGCCTGGGGCGAGGGGTCTGTATTCCCACCGTGAGCTGGGAGATACCGCGCCAGCATGAATTTGCCTCCGGCTCAGCAAGAAAGCTGGCGTCTGTTTTAACTTGCCAGCTCGTCCTCCTCATCCTCTGGCTCACCTGGTCCTTCCCCTCCTCTCACTCTTTCTTGCAGATGGTCCAGCTCCCACCCACCCCAGTTCAGGCCCACCGCTTTCCCCCGAGCCCAGGAAAGTGGGCGGGGGGGGGTACCCTGGAGGGGACTGCTGTAGAAGAAAGGGGCGCAGTGCAGCCAACGGGCGTGGAGATGGTTTCCTTGGACTCGTGCAAGCACGGGAGCTGCCCTGCGGTTTGGCGGGATGAGATTTCCCGCGCTTCCCATGGAGACACCAGGAGAACGGGCTTGATCGTAAGATTTCCAAGATCCTGCCTTTCCGTCCCAACCGGAACCTGTAGGCACAGCAAAGGAGCCCTGCACACCCCTTCAGGGGGGTCAGTGCCAAGGCCCCTCCCGGCACCCTGCTCCTACCTTAGCACAAGGGCTGGCTCTGCGCCCCGGGAAACAGTGGCAGGATCCTTGTGCCCCAGCCCCACCCCCACTTCTGCACACAGACAGGCAGATTCTGCCACTCCGCTGAGGCCTCTGCACTCCTGGGAGCCCACTGAGCCCTCCAAAGCCCTGTGCCAAAGGGGCCATCGGTGCCGGGAAATGTGCTGTTACACCCCCCCACACCCAAGAAAAAACCCCAGTGCAGCTGTGCATGTCCTGGGTGCAGAGCACTAGCAAAGGGCTATGCCTATCCCATGGCGGGAGGAGGAATGAGACCAAGGAGATCTGCCCTTGGGCCCGTCTGCACCAGGGATATTTTTATCCATGGAGCTGCCCTGGGGTGGCACATCTCCAGCGGGGTTTGCACACCACTATATTGGTACCAAGATCCCCAGTCTCGACAGCTCTTCCTCTGGGAGGAAACTTTGCAGCTTCCGAACTTGGGCAGCTCCACAAATGGCTGGGCTGGGGATCTTCTCCATGCCTTCACCACGGCTCAATCTGTTTTCTTGCAGATTATGTAAGTCAAGGCCCGAGGTCCAAACCATGTCACTCAACTGTGCCTGGTCAGGTGATGCCATTCCTCACCTCCCCCTGGATGGGCATAACTCTTGGCCAATGCTTCCCGCCCCGTGATCTCAAAGCACACCATAGAGGTGGGTCAGCACCATCTCCCTCTTATGGAGAAGGAAACTCAGGCACAAGGAGGGAAAGGAACTTCCCCAAGGTTACATCATGGGTGGGAAAAGAACCCAGATCTCCTGAGCCCCAGGGGGACTTTGAGCAGCCAGACACAGATCTGGGCTGCTCCGGAGGGGCATGGGTCAACCACCAGCAGCCTAGAATGGGGGTCCAGGAGCCCCCTCTCTTCCCTTCCTGTGCCAGCACACGGCCCGCCCTCCATGGGGATCAAACCCAGGCCTGCCGGGCCCACAGGGGCAAGCACCGACCTAATGAGCTAGAGGGGTAACTCCGTTAGCTGCTCCTAGATAGCAGGCTGCTATCCACAGGGGACCAGGGGCCAGGATCTCAGGCACTAAACCAGCCAGTCACTAAGGGACTGACACAAATTTTAAGGGCCTTGCAAAGAGCTTTATGGAAGCAGCCCGGGGACGCACTAGGGCTTCGGTGTCTCTTTCCTTCCTTCTCTTCCCCCTGACAGAGTCTCCCCACCCCCAGCCCCGCTGCAGTGTGACCCAAGCAGAGCTGCGATTTTCCAGGCCCCTGGAAGAACATTCCCTCCCAGCTTGGCTCCCCAAGGCCCTCCTTAAGGTCCCGTCTAATGGGTCTTGCGCCTTCTTGGCAAGCAGGAGTTCAATTACAAAATCGCCCCGGGCCCTTTGAACGGCCCCTGGAAATAGCCCCCGAGCTCGCTGCGAGCGATGGCCGGGCGGCGCCCAGCCCACCACAATTGAGGGTGAAGAGGGAAGAGCTTCCCCAGCGCCCTGGCAGCCCAGCCCAAAATAGACAGGGTGTCGGCCGGCCTGTGGCCTGTGGCCGAGCCTGCTGCCGGAGGCAAAGCCTCAGTGTGTGCAGCAAGGAAGGAGCTCAGCTGTCCCCATGGAGCTGGCTGTGGAGAGTAGGCCGGGAGCAGGGGTGCAAAGGAAGCCACCCCACAATGCAGAGATGAAACCTGAAGTCCCGAGCGAGGGCTCAGAGCTGCCCGGGCGGAGAAGCCGTGGACCGATTGCGCATGTGGGCGAGACAAAGCAAGGCTGGAAAGCAATTTAGGAGCCTTGAGCCTATCAGTCAGCAGCGTTCAGAGGGAGAAAGCCCGCAGTCAGTGGCGGGGTGCGTCCCGTCTCTCTCTGAGCAGGGGCAAACGTGGCATTTGCTGGAGCGTGGCGCTCGGTTGGTCAGCTGCATTCAGCTGCTGGCGGGGAGGTGGAGGAATATGGGCTAGGACTGATACCAGGGCAAGTTCTGGTGGCTTCAGCCTGGCTGGCTAGTTCTCTATTACAGCAGCACCCTAGCGGGGGTGGGGGGGTCCACTGTGCTGGGCGCTGGGCACATGAGACAGAGACCCAAAGAGACTAAAATCCAAATGGAGACAACAAAGGGCAGGAGGGGAAACTGAGGCACAAAGGGCAGGAGGGGAAACTGAGGCACCAGGCAAGGAAGTGACTTTCCCTCGGCCCTGCTGCTAGCCTCTGTGGCCCTGGGCACTGAACAAACACTCAGTGAGGGACAGCTCCAGCCCCCAATTAACACAGAAGCAGAGAGAAGCAAAGCAGCCTATGCAAAGCTGGATCCCTCCCCACTGGCCCACGCTCTCATGACAGCACAGCAGCCTGGAGAAGCTGGGACAGGCCATGGATTCTCCACCCACGCACAAACCAGAATAGCTGCCTTGGGCCCCTTTCTAAGTCTGTTTTTATCAACTCCTAGATCCTGTCCCTGCTCCCATTCTGCCAGCGACTCTTCTGGCGGCATCTGCAGGCCCTACCTGGGTCACTACTAAGGTCCTGCTAAATAATGGTGTGAGCTGGGTTCCCTGTTAACCCCTTCCCCTCTGAATCATGTGCGAGTTCTGTGCAAACATGGACACCGATGTTGCTCTGTAAGGGGTTAAGGCACACTGGAGAATAAAGCAGGGTCTCGTGGTCTCTCGGATGCGACTGGCAGTCAGGACTCCGGGGTTCTATCCCTGACTCTGCCATGTGCTGTGTGACCCTGGGCAAGTCATTTCCCTGTCTGCCTCAGTTTCCTCTTCTGCAAAGTGGGGTGGATGGGGTTAACAGAGAGGTTCTGGGGCTCGCGCGATTACTCTCGGGGGCTTGCAGGTAGACATGGAAGGATAATGAGCTGATACTTTGCTCCCCAGGTGGGCAGCCAACGAGAGCCTCTTGCTTCCTTGGGAAGCACCAGACAAAGTGGGGCCTAGAACCCAGGAGCTCCAACTCCCAGCCTGTGGCCCTGAGTCCACCGCTGCCTCACCTGCAAGCAGAGAAAAGGGAACTGATTTTATTATCACAGCGTCCCCCAGTGGAGATCAAGGCCCCACGGTGCTAGGCGCTGTACAGATGCTGAGTGAGAGACAGGCCCCATCCTTAGGGTCTGCCCCAGCTTCGGTTCTTCCAAAGGGCCGGTCAGGACTCTGGGGCGACTGTCCTCTGAACGTTACACCCATTGATACCATGTCCTTCCCCTGGAGCTGGGCTACAGATAGATCCTCTATTTATGCCCATAGACCCCCCTTTCTCTCTGCACTATCCACACCCCAATCGCCCGCTCCCCTCCCAAACCTCAGCCCATCTGGACAGGGATTGTTCTTCTGCCTCTGGAAGTGAAGCCCAGAACGGTTCCGGTTCAGACCGCCACGCTGCTGGTCCTTGGTTTAGCTCAGCCAGCCCAGTCCTCGCTTTGATTCTCAGCTCTGCAGAGCCCTGGCTTGGCGAGGGAGTTCCAGCCACTCTGTTCCAATGGAGGGGGAGTGTGTGGGGAGGAAAGTTGGTTCGTTCACCTGTTGACGCCATGGCAAACCGCTCATCCACTTTGACCAGAGCAGATCGGGCCCTTGGGGCTGATCTAAAGCTCCTCAGGGTCCAGGAAAAGTTTCCCGCTGGCTTTGATGGGTGTAGAACGGAGGCTCACAGCAGAGGCCACGTGGCTCTAGAACACGATTTCCTAGCCACTCTCGGGCATGCCAGTCCTGCATCCTACCCACCGGGGCCCGCAGCTGCTGGGCACCAGATGGAAGAAGAGCTCCAGCAGAGAGGAGGGCAGCAATCCATGGGTGTGAGCGGGGCAGTCTTCCCTAGACACCTAACGAGTAATCAGCCCTGGCCCTTTTCTAACGGGGTTGCCCCTTGAGAGGGAAGCCTGGCTCAGTGGTTAGGGTGCTGACTGGGCGCTCCCGAGCTCAGTTGTCGGGTGCTGGTTGGGTGAGTCACTCTGGCTTGCCGTGTTACTGATTCCCTGTCTCTGACTCGCTGTCCTGACTTGGGAGTGCAAAAATGCCACCTCTGACCGCCATGGCAGCGCAATGGCACCGTCCCCTGCCACGCCGCACATGGCAACCCTCCGGCCAAGCCTCTCCTCGTTCCTTAGCCCAGCAGAATGCTGCTGGGATGGGACCCGCTGAAGAGCGTGGCAGTGAAAGGACATCAGGAACAGGGCCGTTATTCCCATCTGACGAACGATGTTTTATTGGTTGAAGCGAGCTGGGATTTCCCAAGTAGCCTAAGGGGAGTAGGTGCCTACTCCCTGAGCCTGCCAGCCTTAGTATCTTAAGGGCACTTGGTTGGCAGACCGGGGTGCTTCAGTCCTGCTGATGGTCTCCAAATGTGTGATGATATCAGGGAGTGTGTGGGGGGGTGGGGGTGGGGGGGACTTTAAATCTCCAGGTGGGGCCCAAGAGGTGAAGGAACAGTGAGTCAGTGGCAGAACTGGGAATAGGACCCAGGAGTCCTGACTTCCTGCCCCCCGATCTAGTCCTTAAACTGCCGCTTTCACCCTGCCACCCACGTCCAAGGCAGTGTCTTCTCTGCCTGGCTTCCCAGTCTTCCTCCAGCTCCTCAGAAATCCCCACGCCTCCCAAACTTTTCCTCCTAGTCGCAGGTACATTCAACCGTGCAGCTGGGGAGCCCGGAGTGAGTCTGGCTGAGTGTGCACAGATGCAGACGCCAAGGCAGGGATAGGACTCGACCTGCAAACGTCAGCTCTCTGCACCTGGTTGCGGGCTGGTGCGTCAGCACTCATGAAGGGAAACCCAAAAGAAATGTGCCTATCTGAACTCGCAGGAGGGGAAATGGCGGGGGGAGAAAGAAAGAAAGAAAGAAAGAAAGAAAGAAAGAAAGAAAGAAAGCTAACTCATGGTGCAATCTTGCAAAGTTAGCAGGCCTGGGCTAACATACAGATGTTGCTGGCGGTTTCACTTAAAGGAAAGCAGAAGAAAATTTTGCACATACATAGAGGCTTCCCCGTGCCAGAAGCATAGAGAACTGGAGACATTTTAGCGTTCAGATTAACTGGAGGGAAAAAAAGGGAATTTAATGCAACCCATGTGTCTGTTCTGTTGATGCAAGTTAACTTATCCCAGATGCCTTGTGTCTGCTCCAGTTGTCCCAGCAGAGAGCAAACAAAACCCAGGTTCTCCTTCCCCGAGATCAATTCCTGTTCAGCTTTGTTTTTCTGTAGGTCCTACTTTTAGTCCGCCTGGTGGGAGTCAACTCTTGGGGTATATTGTAAAACACCAGGTGTATGGGGGAAGGGGGAGTTTAAGTCTTGCAGTTGGGTCTCCTGGGATTCCAGCCCAGCGTGGCTGCGTTGATCAGTCCGTGGCGGGGCTCAAAAGGGAGAAACTGGACCCTTAAGTCCCACTTTCCTTCCTCCTAAAAAGAAAAGGAGGACTTGTGGCACCTTAGAGACTAACCAAATTATTTGAGCATAAACTTAGTCTCTAAGGTGCCACAAGTCCTCCTTTTCTTTTTGCGAATACAGACTAACACAGCTGTTACTCTGAAACCTTTCCTTCCTCCTAGAACTTCTCAGCCCAAGCCCCCAGGGTCCCCTACACTTGTCAATTCCCGTTCGAAAGCCATGAGTCACCCTTGGAATTCCGTACAGGTGATGAATCCCACCCACCTTCTGTGGCGTTTCTTCCCCCCACGTAGCTTTTGGCAAGAGCTACGAAACTTTTTCATGCATCGCAGGACTCAGAGTGGACTTGGGAACCCCTCTGCCCTGCTCGAGCCGGGGCCTGAGCCCGATCCCATTGGCACCAGTGTGAGTCACGAGATACCGCGCCTGGAATCAGTGGTCAGACTGGCGTTGAGGACCATGGGTGATTTTACAGCTGCAGGGAAAGGAGCCGGGATTCTTTAAATTAAGCCACCTCTTGAGCACTGTAATTTCTCAGCTGTCAGGACTCCTTGGGGCCAGATCCCCAGCTGGCATAAGTTGGTGCAGCTCTGATGACTTCAGTGGAGCGACACCACCTGGGGACCTGTTGCCTTTTTATCTTGTGTAATTTCCTGGTCCCTAGGAGCCCACAGAGAGAAAGGGCTTCTCTTGGATGGGAATCCACCAGGCTATTGCACCTCGCTGTGTTTTCCATGCTCTCAGCCTTGGGGACGCCCTGAAAGGCGGTGCTTTCGTTGCCCTCAGGGGAATTTGGGACTGCAGCAGCCCGTGCCCTGCTTACACCCCATGAGGAAATATGGGGAGTGGAAGGAGGGGGCTGGGGAGTGTGAGCGTGAAGTGAACTCCAGCAGCTTCCAGCCACCAGGCACCTCTTTGGCTAGCGTCCAACGCTCTGCCCCAGGCAGGCTCCATGTCTCTGCTTTGCTCCGTGGGGCTCGATTGTAGCAATAGCCTGCAGAATATTCATTTCCCCTGCGTCTGGGTGGGCTTGGGAAGGGGCAGAGCATTTCGGGGGGGGGGTCCATCTAATGAGATATCCCAACTGGAGATGTTCCAGGGCTCCATGATCCACCCCCCCCCCCCGACGGGACCTTCCTTCTAGATTTGGTGGATTTGGCTCCAAGAGGCCAAAAAAGGGCTGAGCACCCAGGGTAACCCCATGAATTCATCACAACAGTGATGGATTTGGCACCAAGGGACAGATTTTCCAAAGAGCTGCGTGCCCGATCTCCCAGCGCTCAGCACCCACCATGGGGGGCCAGATCTCCCAGTACCACAATAAGGGCCACTTGTCCAAAGAACCTGGCTCCCATTTAGGCACCTAAATTAGGGCCACATTCTCAAGAGAACTCAGCACCTGGCAGCTCCCATCGGGCAGCAGAGTTTCCAAGGAGCTCAGCTCTCCCCGTGCAGACCCCTTTGGAAAATCTGGACCCTGCGTTTCCCTGTTAAAGGGGCCTAATGCAAATGCTGCTTGGAGTCAATGCAAGGATTTCAGTGGGCTTTGGGCTCAGAGCTTAGGACAATGTCGGGGTGACACTACGAAAAAGCCACCTTCCAATCAGAGCCCCTCGCAACAGAGAGCTCCGCTTGCAGAAATCCGCACATATGTCCTCCTTCGCATCTGTTTATTCTTTCTGTCCCCCGGATTCCTTTTCCTCAGCTCCTGATGGCTTTACCAGTTTTTTTAGGGGGGGTATTTTTCTTTTCTTGCTCGTGTTCGATTCCGTCCCAGCTCTCTTGCTGCAAAACCATTGCATTCCTGAAACAGCCACGATTGTTAATTCCAAACGATGAGGTGGCATGTTTTCTCCCCCCCAACCAGTTCTCTCCCTCCCTCCCCTTTCTCTTTACATACGTATCTATATAAAAAAGATGACATTCTTTTCTTTTCTGTCATGCTGCAAAAATTAAAGACACATCTTCACCCTGGCAAGCGGCCAGGTTTTTCAAGTTTCGAAAGGCAGGATTGGAGGAGATTTTGCCTGCAACGTGTCTTGGGTGCATAGATACAGGGTTGAAAGCCGGCCAGAGAGCTGTATGTGTGTGTGTCGTGGAAACCACCCCTCCCGCAGATCGCTGCTTTCGATGGAGGTCTCTTTGCATTTAATGGCAGCCTATAAAAAACCTGTAGCATTCACCATATGATCCTCTCTTGTCGCAATTTCCACGTGGCCTTTTTTTCTTCTTTTTTTTTGCACGGAGAGAACACACACAGGCATTAAACAAATGCTTAAAAAAAGAATAGAAATGCAAAACTTCTTAAGCCACCAGGGCAGGGAGTGTGCCAGTCCTCACCCCAGACTAGCTGGAAGGTGCATGAAGAACTAGGGGGCTAGAACACTGCAAAGGTTCCTGTCTTAATTTAAGTGGCGGCATTGCCTAGCCTGGGGCCTGATTCTCTGCCGTGTGGCATCTGGGGCAGTTGTTTGCAGCAGTGTGAAGTGGACGTAAAGCCTACAGCCCCCCCACCCTCCCGTGCCCTGATAGCATCCCAAACCCCCTTTGCACCAGTGTAAAGGACCGTCCAGGGCCCCTTGGCCTAGTATTTGTTAACCTGGAAATGTTGTGTCAAATTGGAACCCCCACAACAAAACGGAGCTGCCGGGTGTAGGGTGACATGTCAGTCTTGGGCTAGATCCTCAGCTGGTGTGAAGTGTTGTAGCTTCCATGGAGCCACACTGATTTACCCCCGCTGGGGGTCTGGCCCATTGACTCCAATGGAGTGATGCTGATTTACCCCCCTGGGGGCCTGGCCCGTAGACTCCAATGGAGCGACGCTGATTTACCCCCGCTGGGGGTCTGGCCCATTGACTCCAATGGAGCGACGCTGATTTACCCCCCTGGGGGCCTGGCCCGTAGACTCCAATGGAGCGACGCTGATTTACCCCCGCTGGGGGTCTGGCCCGTAGACTCCAATGGAGCGACGCTGATTTACCTGGCCCATTGACTCCAATGGAGCGACGCTGATTTACACCAGCTGGGTGTCAGGCCCGTAGACTCCAATGGAGCGACGCTGATTTACCCCAGCTGGGAGTTGGGCCCGTAGACTCCAATGGAGCGACGCTGATTTACCCCAGCTGGGAGTCAGGCCCGTAGACTTCAAGGGAGCGACGCTGATTTACACCAGCTGGGAGTCGGGCCCGTAGACTCCAATGGAGCGACGCTGATTTACACCAGCTGGGAGTCTGGCCTGTAGACTCCAATGGAGTGATGCTGATTTACACCAGCTGGGAGTCGGGTCCGTAGACTCCAATGGAGCGATGCTGATTTACACCAGCTGGATCTGGCTCTCATATGCCTATCTGCTCTAGAGGGAATACTGAGCCATGCCAAATAACATACACATTTGGGGTGGCGGGGGGGCTGCTGCTTAATATGATCATCTAGGGGCCAGATTCTGCCACCCATTGCTATCTTTGGCACTGACATCAGCAGGGCTTTTATCATTGACTTGGGTAGAAGCAGGACGAGATTCTTACTCTGCCCGTGGTTCCAACAACGTTGATAGGACTAAGGATTCATGGAGAGGGGTTGGAACAATCTGGCCCCTGGAGCACGGAGAATATGTACAGGGCCAGCTCCTCAGATGGTGTAAATTGGCATCGCTCCACCAGCAATCCCATCAGCTCTACACAGAGATGACCTCTAGGTACATCCTTATGTTATGGCTAAAGGCATACTTAGCATTCTCCTTACCAAAAAAACCCGTGCCACATTGTCTAGATAACCTACAAAGAATTCGCTGCACTCTGTGTTTTCCTCTCTCCCCCCCCTTTTTTTTTTTACTAACAATCCGGCAGTCTGCTATTGCCTGGTAAACATATATATTTTGGGGGTGTAATTATAGCCTCTAAAAATTGCACAGTATAGTATGTATTATTGTCAGGGCGCGTTTTCTTTTTCCGACCAACGTGGCTCTTCGGAAAGAAAGAAAGAAAGAAAGAAAGAAAGAAAGAAAGAAAGAAAGAAAGAAAGAAAGAAAGAAAAAGCAAACTCCTTTGCTGTAGTTTAGCCAGTGGATTAGAAAATCCACCTTCAGTATTTCAGCAGATGAAACTGAAGTTTGAACCCGTTATTATTAGGTGCCATTGCAGTCTCATGCAGATGGCACCATGTTTTCTGTTTGAAGCGCAGCTCCCTACTTTGTGGCAGTTCGGTGGCTTTTCCATTTACTTTGCTTTGCCGAGGGGCTGAGAATGAAAAGTTACAAATCAGGGACGTTACCAGCCCATTGAAATCTCCATCAGAGACAAGCAATGGGGCTTTTTGATTTATTGAGGGTTTCACACTATTTTCGCTTTAGAAAATCGCCCACAAGCAAAAACGACTGCTCTGGGCAGTGCATGAATGCAAGGTGTATATTGCAATATATACATGTGTATATATCTACATCTATACAGCTGGTTAGATCTATAGATACACACACATATAGTTTGGGTTAATGAACAATTATATTTACGATGTTTAATGTCCTATGTGCATATTTGGTCTAGATGTTAAAGACATTATTTTGCGGTGCTTAATTCTGTCAAATTAGTGCATTTTTCCAGTGGCTCTGTCTCTCTCTTCTCTCTTTATTCCTCCTCTTCCGAGTTCCTTTCAAACCCGGTCCTCTTCTGTCATTTCCAGCACGATTTTATCAAGCAGAACGGTCCCGTCGGACAATATTTTAATACAGTTTTTGAGACCTTACTCGCAATTAACAAAGGATTATGGTTATTTCAAAAACCAGAACAAGGCAGGCTTCCTCCTAGAGAAAGCCACAGCAAGGCAAGGATTCAGATCGCCTTATCTGGAAGTTGTTTGCAATTCCCACCCGGAAAAAAAAAAGATTTTGAACACTTTGATAAATGCAAAAGCAAATGTGATAATCTCCTCTGCCCCCAAACCCCTTTCTTGGTGCATCCCTGGGACAGCTAGATCCCACATTCCATCTGGCGGCACCACACAATGGGCTTCCACTCTGGTCAGAATTGCTCCTCACAAACAACTCACCCAATCTTTTAACCTGTCAAAAGCAAAAGGTTTCCTCCGGTTCTTTTTCAGTGTCACTAGAACCTAGCACATCCCTACGGTCCATGCAACCTGCCCTGCCAATGTAGAGGAGCCCAGTGATTTTTGGAAGTCTACATAGATGGGTCCGTACCCTTGCGACTGGGCTGAAAGGGGGTTGGCTATTGTCTCCCAACTTTGTGTGTGTGTGTATGTGTGTGTGTCCCCGCCTGGGACTATGTGAGCTGAGCTCCTCTGATTGGCTAAGGGGTTGGTCCAAGCTCCCCTCTGCACTGAGAGGCAAGTTAAGTTGGGACCCACCTCTCTGGGATGCTGGATCATATAAAAAGGGAACCTAGGCTCTTGGAGAGTCAGTAGGAGGTTTCTGCTGGGGTCTGGATTGGAACTACATAGTCAGATCATCCCTGTATGACTGGACTCTAAAACAGAACAAAGGGGCCCAAAGAGTCTACATGTCTAATATTTAGACATGTTCAGCTTTGTGGATTCTCGGTTACTGCTGTTGATAGCAGCGACTGTTTTACTCACCAAAGGTCAAGAAGAAGAAGACAGTAAGTAAAAACTTTCTCGCTAACTTTCTGTACGAGAAACAGAGATCGACTTAAATGCCTTTTCTCTTTAAACAGCTTTGCTTGCGCGCAGGGGGGGAATGTAACGTTGCGCTTTAGAGCAAGAGGGATGCAAAGTTGGACTGGGCTGCGAAGAAAAAGTCTGTTAACGTTCTCGAGTGGGATTGCGAACCCTAGTGCTCTGCAAGAGTTGGATGGGAATTTTGCATGCTTTTCTCGTTAGGAAACTGCATTTGCAAGATCAAGTTAGGGAGATGGGGAGAAATGTTGTTTTTTAAAGGGTTGTGTGTCTTCAAATGGGGTGGGGGTGCTGGCAAGAATTTCTCAACCTTTACAGAGCATTTGGAATTGTGTGTTGGTGGGGCGGTGCGGGGGGGAGGTCAGAAGGGGATTGAATGTGTTGCTTATAAAGTGGGAGTGGACAAATCAAGTATTTGTTGATGTTCGTTCTTCCCCCCCTGAAGCTGCTCGGTGTGGAAAACATCCCCTTCCACAAGCAAAGTTAACCAGCTGCAGAAGGGAACTGGGCGTGTTCATATGGTCTGTGTCTCTTTCAAACATGCCTCTGGCGGGCAGACAAGTTGGATCAATTAGAAGCCCTGAGATTCCTTGCCAAGTTTGGGGGCCAGGGGTGAGCAGCACAATCAGCCTCTGGGAGGAGTTGTCATGGGAGGGAAGATAAGGCTGACTGGGGAGGGGGGAAGCCAGTTATGGAAAAGCCATTGTGTGCCTTGGAAAGTGAAGGGAGCGGGGAGCGAGCCCAGGGCTGGAGTTTTCTGACCTGCAAAAGCCATCAGGAAAGAATTAGAAAAGTCTCAGATGATTCATAAGGGAAATGTTTTAGAAGCCTGTAAAGCGCAGGAGTCTAGACATCACTTCACAGACAAAACCTTCTGGCTGCTAAGGACCTGGATTCATGTTTCTGCAGTGAAGTTTCATGGTGTGGGGGTGTGAAGGGGGGGTGTCCCATGGCGACCTCTGGCGGCCATCACCTGGCCTTGCTCCTGCAAAGTCCTCTGTGGACTGCATCACCGCCCCCTGGGGCCCATTGGGAGCCCTGGGGCTGGACAGTGCTCACCAAAGGGGCTATATTTCCGGGGTCAACAGTCGAATAGGTTTGCTGAGCAAACTCCCCCCGCCCTCCAGCCCCCCCATGCTAGGAGTAACACCCCTAATGAGATCCTGTTGCAGGCATTTATACCTAGGCTTGGCCTGCCACCTACAGGCGGAGTGACTGACTGCACCCCCATTGCATTCCGGGCGGGTGTCAACACGGCACTTTCCTGTTGCAAAACCGCTGGCTCCCAGGGACTCAGCCAGCAATAATTTAAACTAGACATGAGAAGTTGGGGACGACAGAGTAGAAACATCTGGCCTGTCAGCCGTGATCCCGCCCTACAGGGTTTCACACGCGAGGAGGGTTTATCCCGTTTGTCTCCCCGCTGCGGGCAAATGATGCCGAGATTTTACCAAACCTGAAACTTGCGTGAAAACAATTCCATGCTAAGAAAAAAAGCTGGCCTGCTTTTATTCCCCATCTCGTGCTTCTCTTTATTAAGTCCACCTCCTGCTTTCCTGGGTCTGATCCGTCGCCACCACCTCCCAGCCTTGCCTGCCTGAATGTGTCAAATGCTGAATCTAATTACAACCCGGCCCGCCTGGCCTTGCATCCCACCCTGCTCTCGTTTGCCTTCCCACCCAAACCATTTTCACTTGATCCCATTTCCCAAAGCAACAGACAGAAAACACTTCACTCCCCCTCCTTGCCCCTCCACAGAACCCCTTGTCTCTGGACCCCTGCCTCCCTCCCTCCACCGCCCCCTCCTAGTCCAGCCCTCTTCCCTTTAGGAGACTTTGCATTTTTATTTGGCTTGGCCTAGGCTCCAGCAAGCTGAGGTTACAGTTGGATGTAACAACTGGCCGCAGGTTTTGTTTAAATTCCAAAGACACTGGAAATAGTTATTGCGGTGTTGGCCTGTTTCCTATGTCATGGAGCTGAGCTGATGAGAAGCAGATGAGTGTTTTAAGGTTCCAGGAGAAGGGGCGGGGGAGGCCTGCGTTGCGGGAACTGGAGCGGAAGGAAAAAAACCTTTGGATAAAAAATCAATCGAGTCCGATCAGCCTCTTTGTCCCTGGCTTGGGGGTTCCTCGCCTCCAGCTTCTGGGCTGGGTCCTGATTCAGTTCTTTCGCTCCCGACACCCCCGCTCCCGTTTCTCATTGTCTCTCTAGTTCCATCTGTAAACTGCATACAGGACGGACTAACATACAGCAACAAAGATGTGTGGAAACCTGAACCCTGCCAGATCTGCGTGTGCGACAACGGCAACATCCTGTGCGATGAGGTGATCTGCGAAGACACCTTGAACTGCCCCAACGCTGAGATCCCCTTTGGAGAATGCTGCCCCATCTGCCCTGACACAAAGGGTACTGACTAACACTCTTGTGCATGCTCTGTCTGTCTATCTAGCCTGATATAAGGTGCTAAGAACCAGGGTATGCTGGCCCCAGATACAATCAGCTCCTCCTACACATGCAGAGACAGGGCAGGGGACTGGAGACCAGGAGATCAGCAGAGCCTAACCTGGAGACCTGATACCTCCATCATCACCCCTGGTGAAGCTAGAGCCCCGAGCTGCGGCGCCATGGATAAGACATAGCAAGCCTGCGCCTCTCCTTTGAGCTTCTCGGGCATTTCTTTCTAAAGAGACATTTCAAACGGGACTGATTATTTCTTGGAGGAGGTGCCCAGTGGACCAGCATAAGCTGTGGTGGACTCAGTTATAACCTCTCCTTAGCATGCATCACGGGCAGGGTGACAGGCAGAGAGTGAGACATGCAGGTCTTTTTCAGGTAGAACATTTGAGCATCTTTCTGCCAGCCATGTTACTTACGTAGGTACAGCAAGGGGGGGTGTTTTGGTGTCATTTATACCAGGGCAGCTGGGTTGGCTTCCATGGGCAGGGTGCAGCATGGGGGTGGGTTTTAGATAACCACATGACTTGCTCCTTTTAAATGACCCCTTGTCCTTCTCCCCGCAGCCTCTCCTGTCTACCCAGAAGCCACTGGAGTAGAGGTAATGACTCTCCATAGTCTTGCTACGCAATCCTGTTCCCTGTTGTTTTCTGAAGGGTCTTTTCTCTCCATGCTAATTCTCTAAACACCCCTCTTTCTTCTCCCCTCCAGGGCCCCAGAGGAGAACCTGGCCCCAGAGGAGACAGGGTAGGTCTCTCCAGCCATGCTTTGGCCATTGAGCGCTGGAGTTTGGTCAGGAAATGGGGATGAGGGAGGGGGAAAGACTTCCATGGACGTGTTAAAGAATTTTAAAATTGTCCAGAAAACTTTTAAACCGTGGACATTTGCGACCGAGTCCTGTTACCCTACCTTGTCTCATGCCCGGATGACGCTACCGCAGTACTAACCTCTGAGTTCTCTCCTCTTCTTTTGCAGGGACCCCAAGGCCCACCTGGTAGAGATGGCATTCCCGGACAGCCTGGTCTTCCTGGACCCCCAGGCCCCCCAGGACCTCCAGGCCTTGGCGGAGTGAGTTGGGTTCCAATCATTCGCTCAGTTCTTCCTCGGCACGGGATGAATGCAGTGCAGTATTTTCACACCGGCTTTCCCTTCTTTCTTTCTCCTGCAGAACTTCGCACCTCAATTGGCATATGGCTATGACGAAAAATCCGTTGGCGGCCTGTCCATGCCCGGCCCTATGGTGAGTGTCCAGCGTCTCCCTCGAGGGGCTGGGGCAGGGGCAGGGGCAGGGGCCGGCCTGATGGCCAGGACTGAAACAGGAGAAGACGTTAGGGAGAAAGGAGGGGAGGGAGTGGAGTGGGAGTTACATAGCAGGAAAAACAGGAGCTAGCTTGGCCTAGCTTGGCTTTAGAATGCACCAGGCCTGCTGCATCAGTCAGGCGGAGCAGGGGGGGCGGCAGATATCTTCCAGGGGGCAGGCTCATAACCACCAGCTGGTCAGGGCCGATGTTTTCCTAGGGCAGCTGCACCCTGATTACTCAGGATCGGCAAGGGATACTTGAATTTGCCTTAATCCTCGGACAGCTTGAGACCTGGAGCTTGCTCTCTTCCCCAAGTAGAACTTCTTCGTAGGTGGCTCCATGGATCAGGACCTCAAGGGGTCACCAGGGGCTCCGTCCACGAGGGGAGGGGAGAGGTAGTAAAAGATCAGCAAGAGGCGGCAGGGTCTGTGCTGTGGAGAGTCAGCCCCGAGCCAGGTGGCTGCGGGTGGCGAGGGAAGAGAGGGGCCTGCTGGAAAAGAGGAGGTCACCGAAAACCGAGATGGAGGGGTGGCCAGGCCTGGGCAGCATGGCGACTGCTCCAGCTCATCTCCTCACCTGACTTATTCTTTTCTCTCTCTTCTTCATTTCTAGGGCCCAGCTGGTCCCCGCGGTCTCCCCGGCCCTCCCGGTTCTCCTGTAAGTACCTCACATCTTCCCTGTCAAGAAAACATGGCCCATTTGAGCCCTCAGCCAGCACCTTGTAACTGCCCCCTTTGGGAACAAGCTACCACCGGTGCCCTTTCAGGCTCCTCAGCTCCCAGAAACCTTCTCAGCGAAGGGAAGGGGAGTTGCCTGGGCCCGGAGAGTAGAGTGGGCTTGGCTCCCTCCTGGTGGTCGGCGATAGATACCTCGCACCATGGAGTGTGATAGACACGGATGCTCCGCGCGAGGCAGCCATTGCCGGCAGCGGAGGGAAATCGGACTGACGCGTGAGCAAGCTGGATGCGGTTATGTTCGTTTTCTAACCCGTCTTCTTCTCCTACTCTTCTAGGGTCCTCAAGGTTTCCAAGGTCCTCCCGGTGAGCCTGGAGAGCCTGGGGCTTCTGTAAGTCATGGTCAATTGTCTTCTCACTCTTCATTTGGGTAACGGGATGGGTTGCACGCTGAATCTCCTGGCCCGAGCCCGGGACAATTCCTTGCACCTTCCCTCTTCTGCCACTTGGGGGCAGCTGATGCAAAGCCTGGCCTACCTTTGCAGAAAAGACTTCATCGGGGGACGGGATTTCTCTAGCCAAGCCAAGAACCAGGCCCAGTCCTGTTGGGTGAATGGCTAGTGGAGGGGTGGCAATGGGAAAGTCTTGCCCAGTCTCAGAATATTAACACACGTTTCTTCTGCCTGTTCTAGGGTCCCATGGGTCCCCGTGGTCCAGCTGGTCCACCTGGCAAGAACGGAGATGATGTAAGTGTCCTTCAAGATCAAAAGTCCCTCTAGAGAAGTTCCCTGCCCCCCAAAATGCAGGGGATAGCCTTGCTTGTTAGCCAGATATTTATAGCTGTGCTAAGCCTGTTGGGTACATGGCCTTCCTTGCAAGCAGAAGGAGCCAGGTGGGGCTTTGGCTTCCATGATGCCTTGAAAAACCGAGAGAAAAGAAAACGGGACCTCTCCCCAGATAGGGTTTTGCGAAGAATTACGTCCCTTTCCCGGTGCATTTAGCATCTGATTGGTTCTTGCTGCAAACGAGCTGTGTGGGCTACTGACCTGACTCCATCTCTTCTTCATTCTCCAAGGGTGAAGCTGGAAAGCCCGGACGTCCTGGCGAGCGTGGTGCTCCCGGCCCCCAGGTGAGATGTCCTTTCTGTCTGGTTCCCCCCGTAGCATTCGGGTTAGGGTGGGTTTTTACCTTTGACCAGCATCATCATTGTGACATGGCTGAAAAGCACTGGCTGGGAAACCTGCCTGAAACCTCTTGGTCTCACTGTGTGGTTTTAGCTTACTTCACATGACAACCATTCACTGGGGAAGATGGTTGGCTCTAGCAAGCTCTGGCTCCAGTCCTGACTAAAGCTGACCACTGTCAATGGCTAGGAGTCATGATCACAGCAAGAGATGGTCATGACCATGGATGCCCCAAGTATCCAACCTTGCCTGGGGTGGTGGGTTCCCCTCTGCAGTAACTGGCTTGATGTGGGGTGTCACTGGTGTTCTTGTCTCTAAATCATTTATTTTCCTTTCCCCAGGGTGCCCGTGGTCTGCCCGGAACTGCTGGCCTGCCAGGCATGAAGGGTCACAGAGTAAGTTGATTCCCTAATTATTTACACTTGGAAAAGGAAAAGGAAAGGTGTCCCCCTACCGCTCCAAAGCCCTGGAGATGCAGCTGTCTGAGCGTGCACACTCTCACCAGCCCTTGGCCCCGGTGGAAACATAAGCAGTATCTGAGCTGGCCCCACAGTGCCCTCAGCTGGCCGCATCACAAGGCGATCCTGGAAGTTCCTTTCTACCAGGAGGGGTCTGATGGAGCCCCTTGTCCACGCCACCTCTTGGAGGAATTCCCCACTTCTCATGCCACTAGCTGGCAAACAGATGGGGCCTTACCCCCCTTCTGCCCCCAGGCACATTGTGAGGGACCGTTGCAAAGCCAGATGATTTTCAGTCATGCCTCCACCTGGGACGACAGTGCCTTCTCCTAAGCCTCATCACTGGACACTTGTGTTTCTGTTTCCCCTTCCTTCCAGGGTTTCAGCGGTCTTGATGGTGCTAAGGGTGATACCGGTCCAGCTGGCCCCAAGGTAAGGTCCCTCTGCCACGAGGCACGTTGGCCCTCTCTGTTCCCTTAAAAATTTCCTCGTCCCCTTTGGGAACCAGCCATTGACTCTGGCTTTGTCTTCCTTCTAGGGTGAGCCTGGTAGCCCTGGTGAGAATGGAGCTCCCGGACAAATAGTGAGTAGTTTGTCACGCCTTTCTGCTTCCCACTGACAGCAAGAGTCTGGACTAGGAGGTGGTGACGCGGGCAGGCGTTCAGCTTATGGGAGCAGCAAGAATCGGGGTTTTGGGGAGGGTCGAGCTGGCTCTCCGGAGTGCTTGGTTTTCCAACGGACTAGACAGCAAAGGGGGCAGATTTACCAGCATGAAGCCCCACAGGGTTTGGGGAGCATGGCAGGGGTGGGAGAGCGGGGGAGAGGGCAGGGTGCAGATGATGATGGTGGCGTCTCGAGATGAACTCACGTCTCTCCTCCTTTCTAGGGGCCCCGTGGTCTTCCCGGCGAGAGAGGCCGCCCTGGTCCATCTGGCCCCGCTGTGAGTATTGATGCTGCATTGCTGGGCTGCGGGCACGTTGAAGCATCCCCCCGGTGGTACCCCTCTGGGCCACGCCCGCTGGGATAGCTCCAATGTGCAGCATGCTCCTCATCTCACGGCTTCCGGGTCTTGTGCCAACCTGTCTGTAACCAGTGCCTCTCTCCTCTCTCCCCGGCAGGGCGCTCGCGGTAACGACGGTGCTCCAGGTGCTGCTGGCCCCACAGTGAGTATTTTCACCTCGCGCTGCCCTGAGAGGAGACGGTTCAGCCGCGGGGCCCTGGCCGTTGGGTGGCGCGGTCACACAGGCACTGGCCATAGCGACCCCCAGATCGCTCCCCTCCTGGAGCTTCGCTGGCTTGAGCCCCAAGGGTGGCACGAGCACAACCCTGCTCAGGAACTGGCCAATGCCCGGATGGGAAGGTTTCCTCCCTCCGGCCTCTGTTCCCACCCACGTCAAAACACAGCCCAGATCTCTGGCCGAAGCCAAGATGGCTGCCGTGACGAGAACCCCCCAGCCCTGGAGGTTCCTTGCTATCACTTTCTAACCCGCTTCCTTCTCCCCTAGGGTCCAGCTGGCCCCGCTGGCCCCCCTGGCTTCCCTGGCGCTGTCGGTGCTAAGGTAAGGACATGATCCCGTCTTCACCGGGGGGCACCCCCCCAGCGCTGCGGCAGGAGCTTTCCCCGCAGCCGGCTTGGGTGGAAGCTGATCCTAGCCTTCATCTTGAGGTTTCATCACAGTTCAAATATACTGGCCAGATGGCCTGGCCCCGTAACCCTCACCAAACTGTGGGTCAGGAACCTTGCGGGTCCATCTCTGCCTTATGCCGACCCCAACTCCTGCTAAGCCTCGGGTCTGATAACAGCACAATTGTTGTGCCCAGTCGTCCCCGAAGGCCTCACAGCTGCCTTCTGAGGAAACAGGGCGAGCCGAAAGCTAGCAGGCCCCAGTCAGTCCCCCCCCAGAGTGGGTTGGAGGGATGGAGCAGCTCGGTTCCAGTCAGAGCCCGGTCAGGCCTGAGGGCAAATGGCTTCCGCGGAGCGTGGGTGTGGGGGTGTCTCCCAGCAGTCACTGTGCTCACTGGTCTTTCTCTCCTCTCTTGTGCTCTAGGGTGAAACTGGTCCCCAAGGCGGTCGCGGTGGTGAAGGCCCCCAGGGCACCCGTGGTGAGCCCGGTGCCCCCGGCCCCGCTGGCGCCGCCGGCCCTACTGTGAGTGGAACTGCACGACCCCTCCCGGCTCTTGCTCCTTGCCCTGTTGTCTCCGGTGATAACCCTCCTCTTGTCTTCTCTCTCCTAGGGCAACCCTGGTAGCGATGGTCAACCTGGTGCCAAAGGTGCAACTGTAAGTAGCCGTCTCCTGCCCCTCTGTCCTCTGTAGCCGGTCGGCTCTTGGGAGCCAGTTTTTCCCAGCTGCCTCACCATCTCTTCTGCCTCCCATAGGGCGCTCCTGGCATAGCTGGCGCTCCTGGCTTCCCTGGTGCTCGTGGCCCCTCCGGACCCCAGGGTCCCAGCGGTGCTCCTGGTCCCAAGGGTAACAGCGTAAGTATCTTCCTCCTTCCCCATCGCCGCTGAATTAGATTGGCCTTCTTCCCCGTCCAGGATTAGGCAGGGATGCGCCAGGCCTGGAAGGAGCCCATCATGCTTTGTGAATTGACCCCAGCGCCCCACACATCCCCTCCCTCGGCTCCTTCTCTGACTGTCCTTGTGGCATTGCCACTTGCAGTTCAAGAGCCTTCACCTCTGCAGCTCTGCAAGCACCTCCCTACACCCCTCTGTGCCTCATCAGCCACCTGTCTCCGCTGGAGACGTCTCTCCTCCGCCCAGGCACGGGGATCCTCTGACCTGGGTTACAGCCAGCACAGTTCCCCTCCCCTCCAGAATATCGAAGTTGTCTGTCCCTTCATGGGGCTGAGCCTTTTGTGTCTGCCATTCCTCCTGGAGCCAAAAAGGGGTTGAGGGTGCAACATAGATGGCAGGCAGCATTAAGCCCTTGTTCATGCAGGGAGACGTCTGATATGAATTCGTTTCTCTTTCCTTCTACCTTCAGGGCGAACCCGGTGCTCCAGGCAACAAGGGAGATGCTGGTGCCAAGGGAGAACCTGTAAGTACCAGCCCCGCGGGGGCTGCTAGGAGCTTTGCCTACAGTCTGGTTTGCTAGCCATAGGCAGACACTCACCACTCTGACTTGCTTGTGCTCTCTAGGGTCCTGTTGGTGTCCAAGGCCCCCCTGGTCCATCTGGTGAAGAAGGCAAGAGAGGATCCCGTGGTGAGCCCGGCCCTGCTGGTCTGCCCGGCCCTGCTGGCGAACGTGTAAGTGGCAACTGTGTTTCCCCTGGAGCTCATGCTCATTGGCATGGTGCTGTCCTCTGGTCAGACCTGGAGCTCTGTCTCTCGGACACAGAGGGGTCCCGACCGACTTTCTCAGTGATCCAAGCGCCTCCCGAATCTTGGGATGGGAAATTCAGATCTGGACCCAGAACCAAATCCAGATCCGAATGTTGTGACTGGCCCCATAAGGGGCCTGACCTGAAATCCCAGCCTGGCACATGCCCAGGTTCTGGGAGGAGGTCAGACCAGATCACAGTGGGATCTGAACGTGCAGTCCAGCCCCATCACCATCCCAAACCCAACCAACCCCCTGGAGTCCCCATCCCCCTGAAATTTTCACCCCCAAGGTTGGCAGCTAGGGCCTGTTCCTACTTACTGCAATCCCGGGAGGGGAGGGGAATTCGGTTGGGGGTTCTGTGAAGCTCCCTTTCCATTCAGACCTTCTCCTGTTTCACTTGCTGGCTGCATGGGCATTTACCTCCCTGGTTTCTCTTGTGTCCATCACAGGGTGCTCCTGGAAGCCGCGGTTTCCCTGGCTCTGATGGCATTTCTGGTCCTAAGGTAGGTGCTAGTCTCCGGTCGTTTGCTCCCTCCGAATGTGAGAGAGACAGAAGAGGCTCAGATGTCCGCCACACTGAAATACACAAAGGACGCGGAGCCAGGCTTCCACCTGGGCGTCCTTTGCAAGGGGTTTGGGAGCAGCTAAAGCATGTGGAAAGGGGAGTCAGGGGGACTTTCTGGGAGCAGTGCATTCTGCCCTGTGGGATCGGGTCTATTACCCAGCCGCTCCCTGGCCCCATCCCCTTTCTTTACACCCCGTGTTCTGGATTTGGAGGTGGGAATTGGCTTGTCTCCACATGGTACATATGCTAGGATGGCCCTTTCGCTAGGGTTATTCACCCCATGGCATAGCCCAGTGATTTCTTTGTGGCCAGCCCTGGCAAAGCCCTTTCAGTGCCCATCCAGTGCCCACTCGGTGCCATTTAGTCACCCTCCTCTGTCACGTGACACAGTGGGTCCCTGCTGGCTCATCACGCCGTGCCCGCGAGAAGAAGCGATCCGGGTTTCCACCGCAGTGTGTGACCTCTCTCTCCTGCTTCCCTCCCCACCCTAGGGTCCCTCTGGTGAACGTGGCTCCCCTGGCCCTGTTGGTCCCAAAGGATCCCCCGGTGAATCTGGACGTCCTGGCGAGCCTGGTCTTCCCGGTGCCAAGGTAAAAGCGGGGAGGAGCCGGGCAATGGTTCTGAGTGGGATGGAGGGGCTGCCCGGGGAGTCCCGCCGAACCTTGCTGTTATTTCTGCCAAGCGCCATCTCAAGGTGAACTCTCTGCCCACCCCCTGCCCCCGGCCTCTTCTGGGGCCAGCGCTCTGGGTGCAGCCGGCTTAGAGCAACTGCCCTCTTCCTCCGTTCTGGAAAGAGGGTGTTTTAGGCCACCCCACATCCACCCCCTGCAGCGACCTATCGGCTGCCCTACCCGCCCTCACCCACCACATCCTACCCTGTTCTGGCCCCGGCCACCAACCCCTCGCACACAGCAAAGGAGGCCGGATGCCCCATGGCTAACCCAGCTCTTCTTCCTTTTCAGGGTCTGACTGGAAGCCCAGGTAGCCCCGGTCCCGATGGCAAGACCGGCCCCACTGTAAGTCGTGGTTTATCAGCGCCCTTCCTCCTCCTCCTCATCCTCCTCCTCCTCTCCCATTGCTCACAACGGCCTCCTCTGAACTGTGCCTTTGCTTCCTCCACACTAGGGTCCCGCTGGTCAAGATGGTCGCCCCGGATCCGCAGGCCCACCCGGTGCCAGAGGTCCTGCTGGTGTGATGGGTTTCCCTGGACCTAAAGGTGCTGCTGTGAGTATCAACTTGCGCCCCTCCTATACTGCCCGCCCGGGAGTGGTTGCATACAAAGCACAAGGGATAAGTGGCCACTTTGGGTACCATTTTGTAAAGAGGGGCTTTATGGGGGGGGACACTCTGCGAACCTCTCCCTCAGGGGTTATCTGCGGGCAGAGACAGGTGGCCCAGGAGACATCCCACCATGGGGAGGGGAGATGACAAGGAAAGACAGAGCTGGGGCAGTCATGGGAGGCAACCTAGAGTGTCACTAAAACTACCACAGGGCCAGCCCCGCCTGCTTCCTGTCATGGCGCCTTTCGGGCCCTCCTGTGGCTGCATCCTAGGGCCATACAAGAGCCAACCATCCCCGATAGCCCTTCGCTGCTTGTTCCCGGGGTGTACCGCGTTCCTTCACTGAAGCCATTTTGTTCCCTTTCTCAGGGCGAGCCCGGCAAACCCGGCGAAAGAGGCGTTCCCGGACCCGTTGGCGCTGTTGTACGTATTTTCCTTGGTACTGATGGCCCCTAACAATCTGTCTCTCGCAGCCAGGGCTGGCCCCAGCTGAGAGTTTGCCAGCCTGAGGCCTCTTTCCTTCAAGATGAGAAAGAGAAAATTTACCATGACAGTAAAACGGACCTAGATAGTATAGGGCTTTCCACAGCAGAGCAGACTGGGGTCCAGACTGGGGGAAGGGATAGCTCAGTGGTTTGAGCATTGGCCTGCTAAACCCAGGGTTTTGAGCCATTTAGGGATCTGGGGAAAAATTTGGGACTGGTCCTGCTTTGAGCAGGGGGTTGGACTAGATGACCTCCTGAGGTCCCTTCCAACCCTGATATTCTATGATTCATCTAGCCAATATCTGGGCTCTGGCCTACCACCACAAGATTCAGTGGAACATATAAAAACTTCTGCATTGGGATGACATGACTATGGTGGCTGGTTCTTCCTAAGCCACAGAATTGCTTATTCCCTGGACTTCTGGGGCAGGGTTTATATCCCTTATGCCCTTTTCTCCTCATTACTAATACCTTGTGGCAATGAGTTCTGCAGGTTAACCACATAATCCATGAGGGCAACTTTTGAAGCCCCTGAGATTTTCTGCTTCTCAACCTTGTAGGGTCGCCACACCTTCCCCAATGCTCATGCCCTGCTCCCTTCTGAGACTCATTCAGCATTTGCGCCGAGCTCTTTTTAACCTCTTCCTCCTCTCCCCCCAGGGTGCTCCTGGCAAAGATGGTGAAGCTGGTGCTCAGGGACCTCCTGGCGCAGCTGTGAGTATGAACCCTTTCTCGCTCCTGCCCTCTGTGCTGGATTGTCGGGGAGCACACTGCTCCGAACCCCACTGGATCCTTGCTGACTTTCTCCCCTCCTCTTTCAGGGTCCCGCTGGAGAGAGAGGTGAACAAGGGCCTTCAGGTGCTCCTGGATTCCAGGTGAGGAGTGTGCCATTAAAGGCCCCATCACAGGGGGGAAAATCCCTCCTGATCAATCATATTTTGTTCCATTTTTTTCACATACACCCCTTCCCCCAGGAAATCTCAACTCTTGGGTTTTTTTCTTCCCCTCCCAGGGTCTGCCCGGTCCCGCTGGTCCAGCTGGTGAATCTGGCAAGCCCGGTGAGCAGGTAAGTGCCAGGAAACCATGGCGGTGGGTGAGGTTTACTGAAAGAAGGAGAAGAGCTCCACTTAGCATCAGAAGCCAAGGAAAAGTGCCTCCATGACAGATCCTGTCCCCGGGCGCCCATTCCCTTGCTTGCCTGCCCCATATCTTCGCTCAGTGCCTTTCATGGCCATTCTCACTTCCGTAGAGCTCCTGCCCCATTTCCCCCACCCCCAGCCGGAGACGTTCCTCCAAGGCTGGACGTACGTCCAGAGTGATGAAACTCAGCAGATTCCCCTTTAGCCGATGAATGAGGAGAGCTGCCTCCAGACAGGGCCTTGGCCGCCGTCAGACCTTCTACTGGCCCCAGAACTCATCTCAGAGGCCACAGCAACCATGAAACTCATTCAGTCCAGGCCTCCAACCTCTTCTCCAAAAGCCTTTTGTGTGGACATGGGCCCCGGCCATGGATCTGAACACCTATAAACCGGGGCTGGAGATGTGGTGGGTGTTGAACTCTGGATCCAGATCTCAGTTTGGCCACTTGGGATTATCTCTGTATTCAGTCCAGATATCCAGCCCGGGGGCCCAAGACCAGCCTTTCGGCTAAGAGCCAGTGTAGTTTCAGTGTAACAGCTGATGCATCCTCTGTTGGGTGAGACCATGTCCTGGCTTTGCTTGGGAGGAGACTCGGTGGTCCAGGACCGTACAGTTCTGCTGTCTCTAACTGGGACAATCCATGCAAAATTCCAGTGGTGGAAAGACAGAGGCAGAGTCTGGCCCTCATGAGGATGGAGCTTGGTGCTTAGTTATGGATGGGGTTGGAGCAGATGTCCCCCTCCCCGGCCACTCACTGCTCCACCTCAGCCAGTTCAGGGGCAACATCTGGGCTTCTCCAGCAGATAGCATGCCCCTTTCCCAGCCCTCAGCCCTAATTCTGCTTTCTCTTTCTCACCCGTGACAGGGTGCCCCCGGAGACACTGGTGCCCCCGGTCCAGCTGGTGGAAGAGTAAGTTGAGATTCATTTTCTCTGCTATAAGCAATCTCTTACCCTTCCATCTCTCTCGCCTGCTGCCCCTCTGGATGGTGCTGTAACCAGTTTCGGGTTCTCTCTCCTCCCTCCTTTAGGGTGAGAGAGGTTTCCCCGGCGAGCGTGGTGTCCAAGGTGCACCCGGTCTACAGGGTCCACGTGGTGGTAACGGTGCTCCTGGTAACGATGGTGCTAAGGTATGTACCTATCTCTCTCCTCCTCCTCCTCCTTCCGCCATGATGGGCGAAGGAGGCTCAGCCAGAAATGGGAGGGGAAACCAGGGGAAAATCAGTGCCTCTGACGTGTCCAGGGGAAGCAGGCTCTGGAATGGGATATGCGATGGGATACACTCCTCCTGCTTTGGAGGGGGCTGAGGCTCGGTGTCCAGCCAGCCAGCAGCTGCCTCGACCCAGGTGCAAAGCAGGAAGTGGGGACTCCATCTTTCCCCATCGAGATAGCCCCAGTCCTGCAACTGCTGCAGGATTCTCCTCTCTCTGCCCAAGGCCCAGGAGGCCCCGTTTGGCCTGGGCAGCACTCATGGCCTGGTCTTGCTTGGCTCCAGGGGCAGCCTGCCCTGGCACCAGAGAATGGGGGACGGGTGGCGTCTCTCTGGAAGGCGGGCGGCTTTTGCTGTGATGAGGAAGTAGCTCTGTTTCTAACCCCGACTCTCTTTTTCCCCCGGCTCTGCCTTGTGGGGCTTTAGGGTGATGCTGGCGCTCCTGGCACTCCCGGAAACCAAGGTCCTCCCGGTCTGCAGGGAATGCCTGGCGAACGTGGTGCTGCCGGTCTGCCTGGAGCCAGGGGTGACAGAGTACGTATGAGCCCCCCGAAGGCCCACCAGCAAAGCAACCCTCAGTCTTCACCATGGAGAAGCCTCAGATCTCCCTGCTCATGCTCAGTCTGTGACGCCTCATTTCCCCTCTCCACTCTTCTCCGGCCTTCTCTCTTTTCCACCTCCTTGTGTCCCTCTTCTTCCTCGCCTTTCTCGTCCCCCTTTCCCTTCCATCTCGTCCCCCTTCGCTCCTCTTTCATCTCTCTGCTCCAGCTCCGGCTCTGTCCCCCGCCTCCTCTGCCTCTCCTCTCTGCTCTTGGGGAGTCTGTCTAGGCCAGATGCCTGAGCCACTTCAAGGCCTAGATGTCCTCATCCAACAGTTGCTTTAGACCAAAGCAAACCCCAACCTCCACCCAAACCAAGGAACTTCGGGCCTTGCCGTGTGTGTCTCTCCAGGAGTCCAGCAGAGTGCCCTGGTTCTCTGCTCCACATGGCCTAGTTATGCCCTTGGAAGAGGTCTTCTCCACCAGCTTGAATGGCTTGGAGAGCTGACATGGCCAGCACTTGGAGGCTGCACTGTCTTTTTCCGTTGGCCAAGCTGACTGGCTAATGGCCCGGACACTTGGCATGAAGGTCTTCCAGTGCGGGGCAGATAAACGGAGGGTGAGGATGTGGGTGGGGAAGCAGGAATGCAGGTGGGTTTCCACGGGGTAGCACTGTGACATGAAGAGAAGCAGGGGGACAACACGGAGACACTCACAGAGGTGCATTGTACGTGTGCGGGCACACACGTTCACCCCCCCCCCAGAGCTGGCACAAGTCCCCACCCTGTTCCGTGTTCCGTAACCAGAAGGTAACCTTGCCTTGCCCTCTCTCCCCAGGGTGACGGAGGTCCCAAGGGTGCTGATGGAACTCCCGGCAAAGATGGCCCAAGAGGTCTGACTGGCCCCATTGGTCCCCCCGGCCCAGCTGGCGCTCCTGGTGACAAGGTAAGGATCGCCGCCCCCCCTTTCCCTGTCCCCTTGGAAGGAGCAGGGCAGTGACTCTCGGGCACCTGAGCTGGTGTCGCGGGCCCCTGGCATTCGTGCAAAGGCCAGTGCCCTTTGTGCCCAGCAGCTCTCGACCCAGTTTCTGTTTCCTGGGAGACAGAGAGGAAGGCCCCAGCTGATCATTCGATGCAGAGGTGCCTCTGGATCCACCCAGTGAGAGCATGGGGCTTCATCAGCTTCCCCCGGGAATGCTTTCTACAGTCCCGGCCTGCCCAGTCAGGGCTGTGCCTTGGGGGGTTCCTGCATCCCTATCCCCCATTTCCAGCGAGGAGGCAACTTCTTGCTCTCCCCACATCTCGCGAGTGACCCCCGAGCTAGCCAGCCTCGTCCCAGAGGCGCCTCTGAAGAGCCCTGGTTTGCCAGGCCCGAGCCTTAACCTCCTCCCTCTTCTCCCCTTGCGCAGGGTGAAGCTGGTCCCTCCGGCGCCTCTGGTCCCACTGGTGCTCGTGGTGCTCCCGTAAGTACCGTTCCTCTCCGATTGGCTTCAGAGGCAAAGATCAACCTCGCCCTTTCCTCGCTGACCCCGTCTCTCTTGGTTCCTTCTCTTCCAGGGAGATCGTGGTGAGCCCGGCCCACCTGGTCCCGCTGGATTCGCTGGCCCCCCTGTAAGTATGATGGTTAAGAGGTGGTTCTCACTAGCCCCAGTGACTCCTCCCCTCACCCAGACCTCCCTCGGGAGGATGGTATTCAGCGGGGCGGGCTACGGGGGTAATCCCATGCAGCCCAGGGCTCTGGGACGGAAGCAATCCTACCATTGCGATACTGGGATACTGTCCGTGCGTACGGAGAGGGGACTCATCCCTGGCCCGTGGAGTCACCGGGTTGTCCTACACCAGGCCTCCGATGGGGAACAGGACCAGTCCTACGTCCTGTGATCCTCTGGCTCCCATGCGGGCTCGACGGGGCTTTCCCAATCGCGACAGCCTAGTCTCCTCAGCCCGTGTCTGTTCTAAGAAGGACCATGCCCCTGCCACTGTCCACTCCCACCTCCGCGAGCTCCCCGCAGGGACGCTGCCCCTCACCCTCTGCTCTGCTCTCCTCCACAGGGTGCTGACGGCCAGCCTGGTGCTAAAGGTGAAACTGGCGATGCTGGTGCTAAGGGCGATGCGGGTGCCCCAGGCCCTGCTGGACCCACTGGTGCTCCTGGCCCCGCTGTAAGTGACTCTCCGCTGCCCCGATCCCTCCCCGTTCGGCCAGTGTTCCGTTCCCACCTCTGATGTCCTGCTCCTTCCTCTCTTGCAGGGTGCTGTTGGTGCTCCCGGACCCAAAGGTGCTCGAGGTAGTGCAGGACCCCCTGTGAGTATTTCCTCCACCTTGGTGCTCAGCCTCTGGGCTGCCAGGGATGGGAGCCACCTTGCACAATGTCCCTCTCTTAGCAACAGTGGTCGTGCACCTTGATACACAGTCAGCCGGGCGCTGGGGAAAATTACCTGAGCTCCTGGCCGGTGACAGACTGGCTTGGGCTGACAATCAGCTGGTGAGTCCCCCATGGGATCGCTCTCTGGTTTTCATGGGGCAGTGTTCACTCCCCTTCTGATTCGGCTTATCCCACCAAAATTTGGCTGAAGGTTGCTTTCCCACCCGCCCCAGCTGCAGCATGTGAGAACCCACCTTTCCAGCGCGGCCTTTGCCCTGGGCCTGCTTTCTCCCCCTCTCTCCCATCACTGGGAAAGAGGCAGTTTGGGAGCCGAAAGGGGGTTGCTTTCTGAGTTTGTAGCAAAATGGAAAAAAAACCCTCCTCCCATCCCTCTGGGAGTTGAAGCAGCTTTTTCCCTGGGCCGAGAAATATTCTGCTTCCCTCTGGCTAGAGCATTCAAATCAGAACCTAGGGGCAACAGAACGAATGCCCCTCGCCCACGAATCAGATCATGTTAACATGGCTGTCTTTTTGCAGCTCAGAGAGCATGTCCCTGCCATACACCTGCCCGAGTAAAAGTCCTGTAGTGTCCTGAGCATTCATGGACCTCTTAAGATTCTCTGCATGGAGAGAAACTGCTCCATGAACGAGCAACAACGAGCCATGGTATTGAAGCAGCCCTGCAGTCCAGGGGCCCCAGCTGGCTGAGTATTTAAGCCACTTCCCTTTAGCCATGAACACTAAATGTCTGGAGACTTAAAATTCCACCCGAGCTTCAGAGAATGTCTCTTTGTCCAGAGCTGGCTGGCTTTCGCCCTGAGGGGCAAGACATATCTGGAAGATCAGGCAGCCTCTTAGGGCTGCCTTAACCTTCCACCTTGCTATGACAACTCTCCCTTTCACCCTGACCCCATGGGCAGGGCAGTGTTTTGGGCAGGGCTTATAGTACAGATCTGTGGCTAACAGAGCCGTGGGACTTATGCCTTCTCTCCCGCAGGGTGCTACTGGTTTCCCTGGTGCTGCTGGAAGAGTTGGTCCCCCTGGCCCCTCTGTAAGTATCTCCGTTTTGATCCCCTTGCTGGTGGCATAGGGGGAGGGCCGACAGCATTGGACACTGAGCCCTGCTGGCAGGGGTGGGGCCGGGGAGGCTGGTGGGAGATCTGCCACGGGACTGCCAGCCTCCAGCAGCTGGGGAGGATGGGGGATGGTCGTTGTCAAGAGCGGGCAGCCTGGAAGCCAAACGGGGAGGAGACGGGACCCTTGAGGGGCATGAGGAGCCGTGGAGCTGGCAGGAGGAATACCAAGGCCCTGCCGCAGAGCTTCCATGGTGCTTCAGAATGTAATGAGGGCTCCCGCGGGCTGATGGTCCAGGTAGCCTGGTACCACTTGCAGCCCAGCAGTGGCTCTGTCTGCCCCATGGTGGCGCCGGAGCATGGAGCCAGGTCTCCTCTCCCCTCTGCTTGAGGGGGCTGGCAGTCATAAATCAGTGCCCCTTGGAGAGGGGTTGCCTCTCAAAGTCTTGGGCTTCGCTGCCTGACCTCACCTCTCTGCTCTCTCCCAGGGAAACATTGGTCTCCCTGGCCCACCAGGCCCCAGCGGAAAGGAAGGTACCAAGGGACCCCGTGGTGAGACTGGCCCAGTTGGCCGCACTGGCGAACCTGGCCCCACTGGCCCACCCGGACCTTCTGGTGAGAAGGGCTCCCCTGGTGCTGATGGTGCCCCTGTAAGTACCCGTTCAGTCCTACCTCGGGCCCCTTGGCAGGTGTCGTTGGAGCACGTGCCCCAGAGCAAGATGGGTGGGTTTGTAATCAGAATCTCTCTCTCCCCTCCAGGGTGCACCTGGTACTCCAGGCCCACAGGGTATTTCTGGACAGCGTGGTGTCGTCGGCCTTCCCGGACAGAGAGGCGAGAGAGGTTTCCCTGGTCTCCCTGGCCCATCTGTGAGTATGAGGCCGAACCCTTACGCCCTCAAGCCGGACCTCAAAGGACGCTTGTGGCTTCAACCCATTGCCCCTGCCCAAAAAGGATCCAAGCAGGATTGGATCTCATGGCCCAGCCGCTGAGGCTCAGACCTTCTCCTGGCATTTGCAGGGCAAGGAATGGGTGGGAGAGACAGGAGCCGGGCACGCTTCACTGCTGGCGTGATTGGGAGCTCTCCATGCAAGGAACGGAGTCCTTGACTCTTCCCCCTTGTCCGGGGGAGCTGCTCTTGCCAGGAGATAAGAGAGGAGGAATAGCGGGGAGGGACCTGTGGTTTTATCATTATTATAGAAGAGGATGTTGGAGCCAAACCTCCCAGGCTGAGGGATGCTCAGAAGATCACCACCCCTGGATCTGACCTTCTTGTCAGCTCTGTCTGAGCCTGGAGCCAGAACTCCAGCCCCAAACTCTGAGGCCCTTGGGAGTGGAATCCAGTTTGGGACAGGGTTGTGTCGTCATTTGGTGGCAGTGGGAGGGGATTCAACCTTTCTCCCATCATGAGCAGGTTCTTTGGTCTCAGCTGCACTGCCTCCTCTTCTCTAACCTGGGCTGGTCTCTCTCTTGCTCCTCTCCAGGGCGAACCTGGCAAACAAGGTCCATCTGGTTCCTCTGGCGAACGTGGTCCTCCTGGCCCAGTAGGACCTCCTGGCTTGGCCGGACCCCCTGGTGAAGCTGGACGTGAGGTGAGCTGCCACCATGCTTGTCTTGTTAGGACTCTCCTTTGCCCAAACACAGGCAAGGCCAAGAAGTGCTAAAAGCCAGGGTGGATTAGTCTCCTGGCTGCCCCTGGGGGGAATCCTGCAGGCCTGCTGATAGTCACTAGAGGCAACCTGTCGACATCAGGAGCTCCAGACACCACCACCATCACCAGGAGTAGCACCAAAGACAAGGAGAGATTAACCCTTTCCATGCCCCTGGGCCAACACTCAGAATGGTCTGCTCCATTGAAGGGTAGGACAGACCTTGCCCCTGACCTCCTGCAGGGGCTGGTGCCAGTGAACAATGGGACAATGCCCGGAGCGCAGTGCCCGAGAGATGGGAGAACAACCAGGATCCCGGGACGGGATGGTTTCCAAAGGAGCTGAGTACGGGAGGGATCAGAGAAGGGGCCAGTTCCAGAGAGAAATGGAAGCCCTGTGGGTCCCTTTCCCTGCCCCTTTCTCTTTTGATCTCTAGACCTCACCCATCTCTTGCTTTTGTCCCAGGCCTCCTGGTTAATTTTTCACTCCTCGGTTGTCTCTTACTGAAGGCCCCTCTGTCTTGCTCATGCCTAATGCTGGGTCTCTCTGCTTCTCCTCAGGGCTCTCCCGGTGCTGAAGGTGCTCCTGGTCGCGATGGAGCTGCTGGTCCCAAGGTGAGTTGGACCCCGAAGGGTCAGGGCAATAGGCTTTTATTGGTGTGGGGGTAGGGGAGGGTTGAACTTCAGGCGAACGTTAACTTGGTGCTTTGCTTCCCTCTCTCCTCGTCCTCTCCGGAAATAGGGAGACCGTGGTGAGACTGGCCCAGCTGGTCCTCCTGGTGCTCCCGGTGCCCCTGGTGCTCCCGGCCCTGTTGGTCCCGCTGGCAAGAATGGAGATCGTGGTGAGACTGTAAGTGACACTTCTTTACATTCCCCTAAACATAAAACCCACTCCCTGCCCTGAGCTGGGAATAGAACCCAGGAGTCCTGCTCCCAGTCCCCTTCCCGAACCCCCAGCCAATGCTCATCCCCAAAGCTAGGAATAGAACCCAGGCATCCTGCTTCCCAGTTCCCTGCCCTAACCAGGGGACAATGCTTATTCCCAGAGCTGGGAATAGACCCCAGGAACAGAACTGGGGAGATATGAAATAATCAGCCCAGTTATCAAGACAGGATCAAGCAGAGCAGCTGCCTGCTCCAACCACTAGAGAATACTCCTTTTCAGAGTCAGGCCTTGGACCCAGGAGTCCTGATTCCCAGTCCCCCCTGCTTTCTCCACTAGACTATGCTCTCCTCTCAGAGCTGAAAATGAAACCCAGGAGTCCTGACACCCAGTCTGCCCTGCTCTAACCAACAGGACGCGCTCCCCGCTACGATGCAGAGCAATGAACACAAGGGAACGTTAATGATCCCAGTGGATGCTCTAATCGTTGCCTTTCTCTCTCTCTCTTTCCTTTCCTAGGGTCCTGCTGGTCCCGCTGGCCCTGCTGGCCCCGCTGGTGTTCGCGGTGCTGCTGTAAGTTATGGGTTCAGATTCCGCTTTTTATTGATATGGAAAAGCAACTGGCTTGGCAATAACATTGCTGAGCAAGGGGCAGGGCGGCATCCTTCCCAGCCACTCAGCGAGGTGACTCTGCTTCCTCTTCCAGGGCCCACAAGGTCCCCGCGGTGACAAAGGTGAAACTGGTGAACACGGTGACAGAGGCTTGAAGGGTCACAGAGGATTCTCTGGTCTCCAGGGTCCACCTGGTCCTCCCGTGAGTATGGCTGCCTCCCATGCCCCCGATATAGCCGGCTCCAAGAGACAAGCCCATAGCAGGTCTCTGGAGAGAAGAGTATGGACCCTCTTCCTCACTGCCCCAGAGAATCATGGGAGAATCCTAGTGAAGGCCATCGCCTGATGAGGAGATGGGCAAGCCTTGGCCTGCCCCAGTTTCAGGCTGCCCTTAGACCTTCAGCTCATGACTGCCCTCGCCCACGCAGCAGCTGGGAAAGCCAGGTGTCCGGCCTGTTGCTGTTACCTCAGCCCCTTGATCTTAGGACACAGGCCAACAGCTGCCCCCTAGAACCTCCAAACCTGCCCTATTGTTTGCCCTCTCTCATGAGCTTCAGACACGGGAGTAGCCTAGCTGATCAGAGCCCAGTGGGAGTTTCTCATAGACACGGTGGTTTTATTAACATCTCTGCACGGGCTGCAGCGTAGTTGCAGAACTGACGTTTGCTTTCCTGTTTGGGGCAGGGTTCTCCTGGTGAACAAGGTCCTTCTGGAGCTTCCGGTCCCGCTGGTCCAAGGGTAAGTACCACCCCAGTGAAGCCAACAGCCACCTTCATGAGCCCAGCTGGTGCAGATGCCTGAAGCCTTGGGAAATTCCAGGCTGGGGGCAGAGAGCTCATGAATGAAATAGACAGCACCGTTTTCAAGCCAGGGTGCAACACAACACATGGCATCACCTGTTAAAGGTCAGATCCTGCCTAATCCCTGATCTGGGGTGGCACGGATATCAGCAAGAGGCAGAATATGGACCATAGTGTAGCCGGTAGTTTAAAAACCATCAGTGTAGCCTCTGAGCACACAGCACAGACTCCTGTAAGCACTGGGCATGTAGGCCATGGGCCTACTGCTATCAAGGAGACATGAAACCCAGGATAGATGCCTGCTGCTTTCTACTGACCCTTTACTCTTCCACCTTAGTAGGGAGGTGCCTTAATAAGAGAGGCCCTGCACAGTGTGGGTCAGCCTTAGAAAATCCTGTCCCAGACAGAGGCGATGATGGGAAGGGAACAAAAATGATCCAGGGGACATGGACACTTCTACAATCAAAGTCCTCCTGTAGGTATCACACCGCCCATAAGGAGATGTCATTGTAAGGTTCTCCCAGCACTCACTGTGTGGCGAGGGTTTCCCAGACAGATGGCAAGGACAGGGCTTGGTTCTGTTCTCAGCTGGACCTGGGCAAATCCAGAGTGATTCCAGTGGCTTTAGTTGATCCGAGTGTGTCTCCAGTGGGGCACGGTCCCTGGTACTGTGGTCACGGGTGCTCTATTAATTCCTGAGACGGATAAGAATAGTGGGAGGTAAGCTAGATGAGAGAGCTGGGTGGATGGAACAGACAAGAGGGGTGGAAGGATGGGTGATGGGCTGGGTCATGACTGAAAGGATGGGACAGTTGGCATGTTCTCCCTCGGCCTGTCTTTCAAGCTGGACACGCCTCCACCCCACTTTCCTCTCTCCAGAACCCACGGATCTCACTTTGTGTTTGTCTTTTCCTCACAGGGTCCCCCTGGCTCTTCTGGTTCCCCTGGCAAAGATGGTCTGAATGGTCTCCCTGGCCCCATTGGTCCACCAGGGCCACGTGGTCGCACCGGTGATGTTGGTCCTGCTGTACGTATCCCCCTCTGGGGCTCAGGCAGTTGGGATCTGCTGGCCGCTGGGTGAGAGGGCTTCCTGCCTTCAACTTGCTCTGCTCTCCTCCTCTGACAGGGTCCCCCCGGACCTCCCGGACCCCCAGGTCCCCCAGGCCCACCCAGCGGCGGCTTCGACTTCAGCTTCCTGCCTCAGCCTCCTCAGGAGAAGGCCCACACCGACAGCCGGTACTACCGGGCTGACGACGCCAACGTGATGCGTGATCGGGACCTGGAGGTGGACACCACCCTCAAGAGCCTGAGCCTGCAGATTGAGAACATCCGCAGCCCTGAGGGCACCAGGAAGAACCCAGCCCGCACCTGCCGCGACCTGAAGATGTGCCACAATGACTGGAAGAGCGGTGAGCTTCCCAGCCTCGTCCTGGGCGCATCCTCACTGAGCATCTCCTCTCGTAGCGGCCTGTCTTGCTCCCCTTATCCTGCCCTGCCTTTAGCCACCCTCACTAACTCACACTCCTCTTCCCTCTCCTCCCCCATTACTACTGAATTCCTTCCTCCTTTTCTTCCTCCATCACTCTTTCTTTCCTTCTTTCTTTCTTTGCCCATTCACTTGTCTTTCTTTCTTTCTTTCTTTCTTTCTTTCTTTCTTTCTTTCTTTCTTTCTTCGCCCATTCTCTCGTCCTTCTCCTTCCTTTCTTTCTTTCCCCATTCACTCATCCTTCTCCTTCCTTTCTTTCTTTCCCCATTCACTCATCCTTCTTGTTTCTTTCTTTCTTTCTTTGCCCATTCACTCGTCCTTTTCCTTCCTTTCTTTCTTTCCCCATTCACTCGTCCTTCTCGTTTCTTTCTTTCTTTCTTTCTTTCTTTCTTTCTTTCTTTCTTTCTTTCTTTCTTTCTTTCTTTCTTTCTTTCTTTCTTTCTTTCTTCGCCCATTCTCTCGTCCTTCTCCTTCCTTTCTTTCTTTCCCCATTCACTCATCCTTCTCCTTCCTTTCTTTCTTTCCCCATTCACTCATCCTTCTTGTTTCTTTCTTTCTTTCTTTGCCCATTCACTCGTCCTTTTCCTTCCTTTCTTTCTTTCCCCATTCACTCGTCCTTCTCGTTTCTTTCTTTCTTTCTTTCTTTCTTTCTTTCTTTCTTTCTTTCTTTCTTTCTTTCTTTCTTTCTTTCTTTCTTCGCCCATTCACTTGTCCTTCTCCTCTCCCCGCCAGGCGAGTACTGGATTGACCCCAACCAAGGATGCAACCTGGATGCCATCAAGGTCTACTGTAACATGGAGACTGGCGAGACTTGCGTCTACCCAACCCAGGCTACCACTGCCCAGAAGAACTGGTACGTCAGCAAGAACCCCAAGGAGAAGAAGCACGTCTGGTTCGGCGAGACAATGAGTGACGGCTTCCAGGTGAGCTAAGGGGACTGGCGAGGCGGGAAGGGTGGGAAGAGAAGGGGCTGGATCTGGAGACTCGGAATGGGGAAAAGGATCTGAGGACTAACATTGCTTTCCTGCCGGGGGGTCTCTCTCTCTCTCCTCTGCAGTTCGAATATGGTGGCGAGGGATCCAACCCAGCTGACGTTGCCATCCAACTGACCTTCCTGCGCTTGATGTCCACTGAGGCCTCCCAGAACATCACCTACCACTGCAAGAACAGTGTGGCCTACATGGACCAGGAGACTGGCAACCTGAAGAAGGCTCTGCTCCTCCAGGGCTCCAACGAGATTGAGATCAGAGCAGAGGGCAACAGCCGCTTCACCTATGGAGTCACCGAGGATGGCTGCACGGTGAGTCTCCTACCGCCTTTGGCTCCGCCAGCACAGGTGGTACCGGGAGCTGGTGCACCCACGCCTCCCCAGGCCCTTGAGATGAGAGGGTGGAGAGGGTGATATGGGGTTACCAGCTGCAAGAGGCAGAGCAGAGCTGTGTATCAGTCTCTCCAGCCGTGGACATGACTGGCAGAGTTCTCTACAGCCTGTGTAAGTCCCCTAGGCTGGTACAGGCTCGTATATGGTGGCTCAGGAAGGTGTCTTGCCCTAGATCCCACCATGAGTCAGTGTCAGAGCCAGCAACAGAACCCAGGAGTCCTGATTCCCAAGGCCCCTTCTAACCTCTGAGTTGGGAAGAGAACCCAGGAGTCCTGATTCCCAGGGTCCCCTCTAACCTCTGAGAGTTGGGAAGAGAATCCAGGAATCCTGATTCCCAGGTGCCCCTTACCCTAATCACTAGACCACCCCTTGTGCAATGTTGTCTCCAATGCTTGGGCAGAGGTTCCTTTGCAGCCAGCTTTGCAGCTTCGAGGAGCGGGTCTATCAGTGACCCTAACGTTCTCCTTTTCCCGGTCCCTTCCCCACAGAGTCACACTGGCACCTGGGGCAAGACAGTCATCGAATACAAGACAACGAAAACCTCTCGCCTGCCCGTCATTGACGTGGCCCTCATGGACGTTGGTGCGCCAGATCAGGAATTCGGAATTGACATCGGACCCGTCTGCTTCTTGTAAACCGGAGCTAAACCCCTCCCCCCCGGAAAGAAAATCAAAAACAGCCAAAAAGGAGACAATTTCACATGGACTTGAATTTGTGTTTTTTTCTATTCATCATCTCTAAAACTATTTTGTTTCCATTAAAAAAAAAAAAGCATTAAACCAAAAAAACAAAAATAAATGACTTTTCAAAAAAATGAAGGAAGTGGGTCCACTTGCTTGACATGGTTCTATTTTTTCTTTTTTTTTTAAATCCCTGGAGACAGATTGGGGTTGGTTTGGTTACTGGTTTTTTTAAGTAATATCTTGGGACCACTACTTGCACAGTCAAAACAAAAATCCCATCCAAAATCAACCCTACCAAAACACCCAAATCACAACAACCTGCTTTGAAAATTCTGCAGCCGCACGAGCAATGCTAAGCTAGTCCAAAACGGTTTAGACCCTGCTCCCCTGCTCCTTCCTACTCCTCTCCCGCCAATGCAAAAAATCTCTTTTTAAAACCTGGAGTTGGAAAAAAAATACCAAAATTAACCTACAGCCGACCTCTCCCTGCTGGTGTCTTTACCATATATATATATATTTTTATACCACTGAAAGGAAGGCACTTAAAATCGTGTGTAATGGACCGTTTTGGTTTTTTCCTTTCATTTGTTCGGGTGGCAAAAGAAATAAATATGAGAAAAACGTCAAATCCAGGTGTCATAATTGTTTTCCTAAGCAAAATCCAGCAGTGTGGAAAACAGCCAAGATCTGTCATTTGGTGCGTTGACTCTTAAGCAGAAAGAACTTTTAGCAGAGCAGCTGGGAGATAAAATCCGCTTAGAAGCAAACCCAGTGTTTTGTCGGTGAACAATGAAGGGAAAAAATGAATAATAATAATAATACCCAAAGCAGAGAAAATGTTATGTTCCAAATGTATATTATTGTTGTATGGAAAGTTACCTCTCAACTGTGTTTTCCAAGTAGTTTTAAGTTGCTTTGGGGGTTTTTTTAACTGACACCAGGCTGTGGAGAAGGGGGCTTGGCTTTCAGGTTTCAATCAAAGGTGCTAACTTTGTCTTTTCTTTTTTTTTCTTTTTTTTCCATTCGCTGTGTTAATGTTTTTCAGTTCTAGGTCCCTTTTCGTTTCTTGGTTTTTTTGGTGGTTTCAAACTCCACGAAGCCAACGCATGGAGAGGCTGCGATAGGGACCGATTGGTGCTATAGAGATAGGACTGTTGTTTTCAGGACAGAAACTCAGTTCTTTTGCTGCCCAGGGTCAACTTGTGAATTTTCTGAAGGTGCTATTTAAAAACAAACAGGAAAAAAAAACCCTAAAAACAAGGACGGGAACTAACGCAAACTAGATCCAAGTAGCCTTGGAAGGGAACGAAGGTGTGTGCAATCCTATCTTTCCAGTTAAGCAGGTGGATTCCAGTTCTGCTTTCCCTCTTCTATTCATTCTCTTTTCCCATCCCTCTGTCCTTTATCCCTCCTTTATCCTGCTGCCTCATCTCTTCCACGCACACTCCTGTCCCCTCTCGCTCTCCCGCCATCCTCCACTACTGCTGCATTCTCTCTCTCTTTCGCTTTCCTCTTCCCACCCTCCTCTTCTGTGCGTCTCTCCGTGGGTTTCAAAGCAACCCCAAAGCAAAGCCCCATTCCTAGCGAGAAGCAGATGTTCTTGGGAGGGCGAGCAACTGAGGATTTCTGTACCTATTTTGTATATGTATAATAATTTGAGATGTTTTTAATTATTTTGACTGCTGAAATAAAGCATGTGAAATGATCCAAACAACCCTGTGGTACTCTGGACTCTTCTCTCGCGCATGGCACATCGGCAGACAGGTCTTGGGGGGCCGGGGAGGTGATGGGCAGCGCGAACAGGAACAAGGGAGATGAGCCCTGTCCCCAGCTCTGTCTCTGCTCTGCTTTCCTCTCTTTCTGTCCTTTCCTTTCTCCCATCTCGTCTCTCTCACCTCCAAGCCAGCCTCTTGCTCTGCCACTTAGGAACACAGGGATAGCCAAATTGGATCAGGTAGTCCAGAGGCCAGTGGCTAGTACCGGCTGCTTCAAAGGCAGGTGCCCGGAGCCCCGCAGTCGCAGATGGGGGACTTCCAATCCTCCCCCTTTGTCACCCCTCTTTCCTTCTCCTCTTCTTTGTCTCTTATGTTCCCTCTCTTTGCTGCTTTCCGTCCCTTTCTTGCCCCCGTCTCATCCCTCTCTCCCACCTCTCTTCCTGCCACTTTCTAGCTTTCTCTCTCTTTCCCAACGCATTCCTTCTCTCTCACCTTCTCCCCACCCTTGGTGCCCCACATCCCTTGCACTGTGCCTCAATCTCTTTCTCCCTCTCAGTGCCTGCCTCCTTCTCTCTCTACCCCCTCTGCCAGCTCTGTATGGTCGGCTGGCTCTCTCTTCCCTTCTCACCCCTGTCTCTGGCCTGCTCCAGCTGCTCCCGGCACTCCTTTTCACTCCCCTTGCCAGGGAGCGGGGCAAAGCAACTCCCTTTACAGTTTGTTTTCTTTCCCTAAAGCTTGGCGGGAAGGAGCCACACGGGTCCTCTCCGTCCACAGCGAAACCGGTTTCCTCTGCTGAGCAGTGGCTGCTCCCTGGTCACTGGTTTGCATTCAGGAGCCCTGGGACGGATCTCCCCTGCCGGGAGCAGTTTTGTCCAGGGGATCCCGAAGCAGGGCCAGCCCCGGGTGAGAGGTACCCACGCTGGGAGCCCTGGTGCCACGGGGCTGGCCGTGGCCTGGCTCACAGGTGACGCTGGGTTTTAAATAGCCCAGAGAGGGGACATTGTTCGTGTTTTCCATTCGCCACCAACGTATCCCCTCGGAAACATGGGGACCCCCGCAATGGGCAGGGGGCAATCTCACCCCTAGCCCCATGTGTATGGGGGGCAAGGATGCTCCAGACAGACCTGACTCAGAGGTAAACCCACCGCCTCCCTACTAGTGGGGCGGAACGCGATGAAAGGGACCCAGCGGGGGGAGGGGTCTGAATGGGGGGGCAGATCGGGGGCAGGGGAAACAGATGGATCTTGTAAAGGAGTGTGACTCTGAGTGGGGGGGAGGCAGGGCAGAGGGGGATGGGAAAACTGGGGGGCAGCATGAGTCTGAGCTTGGGGGGCAGCTGGGCACTGGCATCCAAAGGACGTTGGCCCCCGTGGCCCTGAGGTGAGTAATGCTGAGCAGGGGCTTGTGTCTCTCCAGGGCCCAGGGCCCCAGTGGGGAAGCCTGGCCTGGTCCCACGGGTTCCTCTCGGGTACCAGCAGCCCCCGAACCGCAAACTGGAGGCACGCCAGGGTGGATGCTTATGGAGGAGCCGCACGTCAATCAAAGCCAGTCCCTGCACCCCGCCTCCCTTCCATGGACCAGCCTGATGACTCGTGCCCCCTTCTTTGGGGCCCAGGCCCACCTCAGCCAGAGGACAGAGGGGTGGAGGCCTCAAGAAAAAAGGCCAGCAAGTGCTGACTGCATCTCTGCCTGGGGAATCGGTCATGGTCCAGTTGCCCTCATCCCCCAGCCACTGAACAGGCATTGGGTTGAGGAGCATAGACCGGGCACCTCAGCTCACCCATCGCACTGGGCCTGGCGGTGCAGGAGGACTGATCAGACAGGGAGACACAGTGCGAGTCTAACAGAACCGGCTCCATCGGACCGACCGACCCCGCTTCAGAGACTGCCCTCTCTGGGACGTGTGGGGCCAGGCCGGCATGCACTGAACTCTTCGGAAAATCAGACCCCACCTGACCTGCTCCCGAGGGGCAGGCTGGGATCTAGGGCCTGGAGGGGGAGCTGCCCCGTCCCTTCGTAGCTGATGGCCTGGGAGTGAACCGGTCGTATGAAGAGCCTAGGAGAGGCAGGAGTTCTGGGTTCTGCACCTGGGTGGCCTGGGGGAGACAGGTGTAGACACGGACTGATCCCTGATCCCACCCACACCGAGGTTTGCACATCTGCCCACGGCACTGGTGCACAGAGCCCCCCAACCGCTCAGCTCTGCTGAGGCCCAAGTCACCCCTGCCTTACAGTGAGACCATTGTACCCAGCTGGCCCCGTGCCCTCCTCCAAAATGACATCACAGGCTGTTCGCCAAACGCTCCCCCAGGTCCACTGCATCTCCGCGTCTCTCTGCAGTGCTTCCCAGCGCAGGATGGAGCGGAGCGAAGGGGAGTCGCTGGCTTTTCCCGGAGTCTCTCCCAGCCCAGCTTGTGAGCTGAACGGATCCTTCTCAGCAGATGTTGTTTGTTTCCCTTGCAGGGCTTGGAGAAGCCGGCCAGGGGCGAGGCGGGGGAGGCTGGAGTCATTTTTGCTGCTGCAGCTGCTCGTGTTCCTTAGAGCACAAGCAGGAGTGGAAGGAGGTGGAATCCTGTGGCCGGAGGTTTTGTGGGGCCAGCAAGGAAGAATCTGCGAGGATCCGTGGGTTTGGACCCACCGGGAGACGCGCCGGGGAGTAAATTCGCGTTGGCGGGAGCCTGTTCCATGAGCAATGACTGGACCATGTTGTACAGATTCAAGAGTCAGGTCCCCTAGGTGGGTTCCCCCTCCCCACGCTGCATTGCATGTGTGTGCGTGTGTTTCTCCTCCTTCCACTCTCTCATTTATACCCACTTTTCAACCACTAATTCCTGCCTTCCCACCCCTCTTCACCTTAGCCGGAGCACCCTTACAGACAGACTAGAAAAGGGCTGGGGCCCACCGGCTCCTGCAGCGATGAAATAGGGGGCTAGAGGAATGACCCTGCCTGTGACTACGCTGCTTTTCGCCGGGACTGAGCTCCTTTGGAAACTCTGGCCCTCCCAGAGCACGACCCTTTCTAATGGCGGGGCAGGGCAGCAACATCTCAACAAGCCAGTGGATTTTATTTGCGGACGGGATCCCTGGTTTCGAACAGTCAAGCGCTGCTCCAGAACCGGGCAGAGGACCGGCAGAACCAGGCAGAGGACCCAGCTCTGCTCTTGAACTGCAAAGGTTTGAGGGTCCTAATTCGATTGGACTCTGCCATCGAACTCTCCCTGCGCGCTTAGGAACTAGCCAGAGGTCTGAGTTTTTGCATCGCCATATTGTTCCTTCTTTGGCGCCTCTTGTTTTCTTAACCTCGCTCCCCGCTCCTGGCATTTTTGGCTCGGTTTACGTCCGCTCTCGAGCAAGGAGAGGAGAGAAAGATGCTCTTTCATCGCTGACAGCAGCTGCTGCAGCTTGAGGGATGGCACCGGGCCTGGGAGCGCGTTAGGAATGTGACGGGATCCAGCGAGTTGCCTCGGAGATGCCTGGGTCTTGCAGCAAGTTCCCGGGTGTGAGATGGTCCTTTTCAGAAGCAAAGCGGGAAAGCCTGGCCCAGAGGAAAGGACACGTGTTCTCTGTTGGTGGACCCGAGAAAGAACTGGGGAAGCTGCATGTCTGAAGCAGTGAGTGCCTCTAAGCCGAGTGTGTGAGAAAATGGGGATATCTGGACAGTGGGTGAGAAAATGGGGATATCTGGACCTACAAAACCTGGCTGATAGCCGGCCACAGCTACACACCCGTATATGAAAGCAGGATGCGTGTGTGAGCATGTTTGCATTGGGGAGGCTGCGCTGTCGTTTGAGGATGCTTCTGAGTCTGTCTTCTCGCGTGCGGGGTTGCGAGTCTGTGTCCTTGTTTGCGTGTGCCTGTGGGTGTGAGTCTGGGTTCCCGAATACGGGGAGATGTCTGTGTGGGGGGTGGTTGTGAGTCTGGTCTTGGGTATGTGCGTCCGAGTGCGAGGCTAGCCTTGTTTGGATGGGGGGTGGTTGTGAGTCTGTGCTGTTGTGTGTGTTTGGGGGGGGAGTGTTTTGTGTAGGTTTGCGGCTGGCTGGGAATCTGAGTTCGTGTGTGTGTGTGTGTGTGTGTGAACGCACAGGGGTGGCTAGAGGTCTGTGTTCATATATGGATTGTCACCGGCCCTTTAAGAAGGGAGACGAGAGGGCACCTGTGTCTGGTCAGTTGACCCACCTAATTAGGTTTAAGAGAGGGCACCTGGGCCCTACATGGCTGGAGATTGGGTGATTTAGAGTCAGGTGGAAGGGCTGGAAAAAAAGAGAAAGAGAAAGACACAGGATAGCCTAGGAAGAGCTGAGCTCAGTGGAGACCTGGATCAGAATCACAGGTGAGAACTGACCAATGCTGGGGACCTTGGTGGGCAGAAGGATGGGGCAGTGGCCCTGGAGTAACGGGGGAAGCCCCAGCTCAGTGAGGGGAAGCCAAGCCCAGAAGTAAGAGGGTGGACCCTGGGGGGAGGCGTCCTGGGCAGGTGTAGGACTTGCACCGGCAGGGGGGCCTGGGGAGTGGAGCCCTGCAGGGAGCTGTCTTGCAGGAGACCTGACTTGGGGGCTGTGGTAAGAATCAGGAGTTTAGCTGCCATTCAGAAGGCCTGCAGAGTGGGGCCCAGGGTCAGAGGAAGGGAACTGGGACCCCAGTACTGCTATTGACTCTTGGGTGGGGAGCTGGAGGTGCTGTCCCTGGAGAGGGGTGTGGAAAAGCCTGCTGTATCTTTCTCTGGTTAGTGTCAAACTGGAGAGGGGTTTTGTTACAAGGGTTTGGGAGGATTCCTGAATGGGTGCATGCGAATCAAGGATGTATCGGACAGTGAGGGGCTGCGCTCATTTCATGGGTGGAGTGAGAGGGAAACTGAGGCAAGGCACACCTGTTGTGTTGCAGATGGGTACCTGAGTTGGGGGAGTTGCTTTATTACATGGATGTGTATCTGTGGTGGGCTATAAAGTACATTTATGTGGACAGACAATGACAATGAAGCCCTAGATAAATAGAGAGGGGTCTGTTTGGCAGTTTGTGAGCCTGTGTTCTTGTGTGTGGTTTTCAGGTTGATGGATGTGGTTGTGAGTCTTTCTTGCATGTGTGTGATTGTGAGTTTTCATCCATAGCTGGTTGTGAGTCTGTGTTTCCAAGTGTGCTTGTGAGTCTGTTCTCCTCTAGGGATGGGGCGGGGGGAGAGGCTTAGTTGTGTGTTGGGATTCCTGTGAGTGTCTCTGGCATGGCTCATTGTGAGCCTTGTCAGGTGGGAGGCTGGTTGTGAGTCCCTGTTCCTGTGTGTGACTGAGCTCTGGGATCTTGCTAGCATAACTGTGCGTGCGATTAACAGGGAGGCCAGCACCTGGGGTCTGAAACGCCCTTTGTTCAGTGAATACCTTCCTCGCTACGCAGAAAGTGGGTCACCCCAATGTGGCATAAAGTCTCTGCTGAATACTACCCTAAAGGAAGCAATGGGAGAGGGTGCAGGATTCAGGTGGGTTCTGAAAGACCAGTCTTGGTGGGCTTCCCTATTCCAGGCGCTCTGATCTCCAGAGTCTAATGGAAGGATGGAGCTGACACGGGAATAGAAGATGGGAAAGGGGGACAGGGAGCAAGAGAGACTTCCCTAGAAAGCAAATGTATACTGGGATTTTTCAGAAATCCCACCCATCCAACAAGCAACCTGACATGCTTCAGGCTGACTTGTTTGGCCTGTTATCGAATAGAGCTGGTTAGAAATCTTCCCAGGGAATATTTTTTCACTGGGAAATGCAATTTCATCAAGATTGTCGCTTTTATGACCATTTCGTTTGGGGGGGGGGGAAATAGACCCAAAGCATTTTGATAAGAGCATTTAACATGTTTTGGTATGTTATAAAACCATGTCCCATCAAATCAATCATAGAATCTAGGACTGATTTGATGGGACATGGTTTTATAACATGCTTAAATGCTTTTGAACACGCCACACGACTGACTATGGCTAAGGCTAAGATTTTGTCATGGCTATTTTTAATAAAAGTCACAGAAACAAATTCCCGGAAGTCATGAGCTGTCTGTGACTTTTGCTGCTGCGGCTTCACGGTTTTCCCCTGCCACCACGGTAGCTCGGAGCTGTGGAGTTCCCCTTCTGCCAGCGGCGGGGGGGCGGCCGTCCACCTGTGGCGGCTGGGAGCTGCAGGAGGACCATATTTCCCCAAGAGAAAATGGGACACCCCTGCCAGGGCTCACCCGAGGCATCCCCCGTCGCTGGAACCCTGAGGAGGGCCCCCTCACGAGTCTGTCACCTGTTGCTTGACCTCCCTGACATAAATTAATTATGGCTTATTACAACAATCTGTAACCCACTGTCCCTCTTTTGGCCCAAGACTACAGAGGTGTAAACTGCCCACTTCACCCTGAATGGCCTCTTGCAACATGTGTTAACTCCTTATGCTAAACAACCTGTTCCGGCTGGAAGTTGTTTGTGTCACTTGGAGGCCCTTTCCCAGACCTGAAGAGCTCTGTGGAGCTCAAAATCTTGTCTCTCACCGCCAGAAGTTGGCTCAATAAGAGCCACTGCATCACCCGCCTGGTCTCTTCCCCTATCCTGGGACCAACGTGGCTACAGCAACCGTGCGAACGGCCAGAGAAAGAGTTCACCTCCAGATTGGAGGCCCAGTTCTCTCTCCCATTCAGGCCTCTGCTTTGGCTAACGGGGTTCCACAAATCTTGCCTCATGTCCATATAGCGTAGGCGCTCCCGCTGTGATCTTCAATACCTTGCACGGCCCCATGCTACAGAGAAGAAGAGCTGGCTTTCCCAAGCCAGCTCTTCATGGCATGATCCCCGTGTACCCAGCTGCATGAGTGTGTTTCTACCCTTGTGCCATGTGTGGTGGGAGGGCACTGGCGGGAGAAGGTGTGCGCCTGTGATTGCACAATCTCTGCTGGGGTCCTTCATGGCTGCGGACAATCTTAGCCCCTTAACAGCTGTTCTGGCAAGCACCCTAAAAAGGTCTGCCAGCTTACACCTATCTCCTGGGGAACATAAGAATGGCCCTACGGGGTCAGACCAAGGCTCCATCTAGCACCGTATCCTGTCTTCCGACAGTGGCCAACACCAGGTGCCCCAGAGGGAATGAACCGAACAGGTAATCAAGTGATCCATCCCCTGTCACCCATTCCCAGCTTCTGGGAAACAGAGGCTAGGGACACCATCCCTGCCCACCCTGGCTAATAGCCATTGATGGACTTTTCCTCCATTAACTTTAGTTCTTTTTTGAACCCTGTTATGGTCTTGGCCTTCACAGCATCCTCTGGCAAGGAGTTCCACAGGTTGACTGTGCGTTGTATGAAGAAATACTTCCTTTTTGTTTGTTTTAAACCTGCTCCCTATTAATTTCATTTGATGCCCCTTAGTTCTTGTGTTATGAGGAGTAAATAACACTTCCTTATTTACTTTCTCCACACCAGTCATGATTTTATAGACCTCTATCATCTCTCCCCTTAGCCGTCTCTTTTCCAAGCTGAAAAGTCCCAGTCTTATTAATCTCTCCTCATACGGAAGCCGTTCCAGACCCCTAATCATTTTTGTTGCCCTTTTCTGAACCTTTTCCAGTTCCAACAGGTCTTTTTTGAGCTGGAGTGATCACGGTTGCAGGCGGTATTCCAGATGTGGGCGTATCATGGATTTATATCAAGACACCATGACCTTTTCTGCCCTAGAGTTAGGGAGCAGCAAAGCCGGAGCACAGAGACCAAGTTTCATATTAAAACGTGCTTTAATTAAACATTGCTCAGTGGTTTAAGCAATCACTGCTATTTATTACTTCCCCGCCTCTCTCCTGCTTGTGACGGACACACGCACACTGATCTCTTTAGTCCCCACCTGTTACTCTATTTCTCACAGTGGGAAAAACAAGATTTTCCCCCATCTCCCCAACCAACAAAAGATTCCTTGGCTGTTTGCCGCGAATCCCCTGGAGTCAAGAGACAGGAATGCCCCATGTTGGTCTTTACCTGGAGGGGGGAAGGAGAGAAAAGCCCTGGTAATAAGAATGTGTTACCCCTGTATGGCTCTCCCCCTTCGAAGACCTCGGCCCGGGTAAAATATTATAACCCAGGCCAAGAAATGAGCAAGCAGTGTCTCAGGGCCTAGAGCCCAGGTCTCCTAACTCGCAGTCCTGTGGGCTAATCATTAGGCTACCCTGCCTTCAGTTAAAGGGTTTTCATCTAGCGTTTTAGTCCAAAGGAAGCAGGAGAATTGACTAAACAGCTTCCCACCCCCACCAGCCCCTTGCTGGCTGCCCTAGCAGAGAGGCCAAGGTCTCAGTGGACCCCAGAGGCTGAACTGCCCCCTCGGCCCAAGAAGGGGTCAGTCCCTACATCCTACCGACCCCAGCTGTGCTGACAAGGCAGTGTAGCTACAGCCCCAGGGACCAGCTGTCTGTGGGGCCTCATACACCTCTGTGTGAAAGGCAGGGGCTGTGCTGGGGGGTATTCCCCATGCAGCCCTTCCACCTGCCCTGCAGCCTCCTTGATGGGGCAAAGAGGCCACAGAGCAATGACAAATCAAGCCCTTGAGGCCTGATTCTCCCCTGGCTCTCCCCCCCCCCCCCCATTTCAAGCCCACTGACTGCCTAGGGGGAACAATTAACCCTTAAAGGGGAGGAGCCACCTGCCCCAGGCCATGGCTTTGCGCCCTTCCCCCCCCCACCAATCAATTATCAAACCCATTCTGTGGGCCCTGACCCGGGCGGGCGGGGAACACTCACTGCTGGGCCAGGATGAGCGGGACGTGGGCGCTGTCCTGATGGCCCTGCAGCGGGGAGACCCTCTCGCCCGTGCGAACGTTGAACATGGGCAGGGTGGAGAGAGGGCGGGGCACGTCCCGGCTGCTGGCCATGTGCCTCAGCTCCTCCGTGTTGCTGTGGATCGTGTTGTGATGCACCATCTGGACACTGGCAACCAGGAGATGGGGGAGAGCAGAGAGGACACAATTAGCCTGGCCGGGGGGCGGGGAGGGAGAATAATTGTTTTGTAGTGTAGTAGCGCCTTGGAACCCTAGTCTTGGACCCCACTGTGCTAGGCGCTGTATGTTATGTATTAGGTGTATTACGGTCGCACCTAGGAACCCATCCTGGGCCCAGATCCCAGTGTGCAGGGCGCTGTACAAACCCAGGACAAAGATGGCCCTTGTCTCAAAGAGCTACGTGCGCTCTCTCTCTCTTACGTACACACACAATGAAATCCTTGTTCTGTTGGAGTCAGTGACAGAATTCCCACTGCCATTGCTGGGGCCAGGATTTCTCTTCCCCCCCCGCCCCCGCGCACACAAACAGGCTCCGATGCTAACCCCTGGCTCGTGAGCTGAGCTCTGCAGGGATAGCGCGGGTGGGATTTGAGCGACGAGTCGCTTTGCTTCTTTAAAATCTCTGCCTATTCCTTAGCTGCGTGGCCACGCCACAGGGGGAAACCAGCCCCATCAGGCCACGTTCCCCGCATCACAGGGCCCCTCCGACATCACAAAGCACCAGGCTGCGCTACCGTGGTTACTAGCTTGGGCCAGTGACTTGGGGGGGGGTCTGCCTTGGAGCTCAGCACTGCCTGCCCAGCCTCCCCCACGCAGGGAGCCGGCAGAGGAACGAGGCAATCGAGTACTAGCCCCGCGGAGCCCAGCCGTGAGGAGCTAAAGCCCTCGCGTGTCACGGGCCTCACCCCGTGCTTTCATAAAGGGGCTGTTAACGGCAGCGTTCCCTGGGTCCTCGGCGTCTTTCGAACCAAGGAAGCGGGAACGGTCCGAGACTGATCGGCGCCGGGAGAGGAGGAGAACCCCAGGGAGCTACGCCAGGGCCAACCGCCCCACGTCGCGTCGTTTGGGGCCGCACCTCCAGCCGGAAACGAGACCGGGCAGCCGGGAGGTGGCTCCAATCTGAAGGCTAGTCAAGGAGAAGTGTCTCCTATTGGCCAGCAAAATGACTGATCTGTGTGAACCTTGCGAGGGGTCCTCTTTGGCATCAGAGCCCCAAGGTTCAACCACAGGCCCAGGAGCCCCCACGGCCTCGAAGCATGCCAACCCCAGCGTCTCGGAGCTCATCCTTTGGGCTGTGGCCACCTCCCCGAAATGCCAAGGCCTCTCCCTGGAGGCCCTGAAGAAGATAATCACCAAGGCGGGCTACGACGTGGTGAGAAACAAAACCCATTTCCTGCGCGTGCTCAAGGGGCTGGTCTCCAAAGGGCTGCTGAAGCAGATGACTGGGATGGGCGACTCGGGCTCCTTTCGCACCGGCAGGAAGAAGAGGGACGTGAAGAAGAATCAAGTAGCCGCCAAGAAAAGAAAGAAGCCCGGGAGGAGGAAGGCACCCAAAAGTGTGTCCTCCAAAGCCAGCCGGCCAGCTCGCCGGGGTAGGAAACGGCAAGCCGCCGTGTGAGGGATTGCATCCCCCGCTGGGGCTCCGCTATGAAACAGGGCTTAATAAAGGGATCCGTGTATTTAAAAGCTCTCCCGTGTCTGGGCGAATCCTTTCAAAGTGGGTTGCAAAGAGGAAACAGCCTTGGAAGTCAGGAGGGTAGCCTTGAAAGCCTTCCCAGCCCTCTGGGCTAAGGGTCATCAGTCTGGGCCATTGTGGTGCGGGGGAGAACTCTGTGGGATTACAAAACTGATGCTTGATAACTTGTCTAATCCGTCCCCACTTAATCTTGAACTGGAGCCCCTCCGTGTGCTTTGAAGGCAGCCCTGCTCCTCTCTCAGATGAGAAGGGAAGCCAGGCTTCTGGCCATTCAAGGTCTCATGGCATAATTTGCACACGTCAAGCTGTCTGCTCTCCTGAGCCCAAATTAGGGAGGCAGAATAAATATATAATCATCAAAGTTCCTCTTGCACTTTCAGTGGGTACAGTGCTTTTCTCCCCTCCCTTTACTATCATGTAGCTTTGCTGAGCGCGGTTAAACAGCCATCATGTGCCACCCCAGAGGTGGCAGCTAGGTAGAGTGATCTGTCAGGGCTCCGGAGGTGCACGGGACAGAATATTTTCTGTTAAGGTGTTGTGATAGGCCTCCATCCAACATGGGGAAGTCTGATCTAAGGCCCCCCCCACACACACACACTTCTTATGACCTCACAATGCACTAGCCCTGGCTCTTACGGTTACCACCCACATCTGGCCTTCAACGGAGCTCTCAACAAGCAAAATGACTGATATGAGTGAGTCTTCTCAGGTTCCCTCCTCTGATTCAGTCACCCTGGATCCTCGGTTAATCCAGGTTCAGAGGTACCTGAGAATGCCGGAACTTCCAATCCATCCTCTTCCGGCTTCTCCAGTCCACACGAGCATCAGGTTCTAGGCTCTCCGACCAGCCCAAGTCATCAAATTCTAGGCTGTCTGGCCAGCCAGCTGGTGCCAACCTTTCCAAGCTACCAAGTCAAGGTGTCTCCAAGCTCATTCTGGAGGCTGTGGTCACCCCCTTTCTCTGCAGGCTCATTGTAGCCGCTGGCTACCACATGGAGAGAACCTGATCTCCAAAGAGCTCCTGCAGCAGCTGAAAGGCACCAGAGCTTTGGACTCCTTCAGAATCAGCAAGGGGGGAAAGAAGAAAGTGAAAGCGTGCCCAAGAAAAGAGGGAGGCCTCCCAAAGAGTGGGAGCAGGAAGCCTAGCAGAAAGGGGAAGGCTAGGGCTGAGGGATCTTTCCAGGGAGCCAAGAGACTGGCCAGTCAGGCTGGGCAGCAGCCGGTGAAAGTGGGAGGACCTTCAGAGCCAGAGGTCTAGCACTGCCATGAATATAAGATTGCATGTCAACTCTCCCGTGGCCTCTGGCACCAAGAAGGGGTGAAGGGTGGGAAGGCACCTGAAACCCCGGAGAAAGGAAGAGGGTGGGGGTGGAATGGAACCTGAGTTCCTGGGACTAGGGCCTTTGCAAGGCTCTGAAGTAAGTAGCATCTAGCCCCACCTACGTGGGGACGGGAGACCAGCCTGGGGTTGCGATGGGGCAAACTCAGCCCAAAGCGCTGACCACAGAAACCAGGTGGAATGGATTCCCTCGCTGTGCTCGGGCCTCTCTCTTCTTTGAACCCAGGGCAGGAGGGGGTCCGATCAACCCAGAGGGGCAGACAGCGTTTGACAGGGGCTGGTCCCAGTCTGTGGAACAAACTCCCCCAGGAGCGAAGGCCCACCCCAAGCCCCCTGGCATTTGGAGTGGAAGGTGCGGAGTGCTGCTCCCACCCGCCTTCACACACATTTCAAAGACCCAACCCTACGAAAACAGAACCCTCCACTGCCCCCACACTCCTCCCCCAGGGGAGAGGACACGATCCTCCCATGACAGATGCTGGCTACATTGCTGAATGCCCGACTGGCAGGTGCTCGTACACCGCAGGGGTGAGGGCAGCATGGGATCCTATAGAGAACGGAGTAGCTCGAACTCCTTGGATGGGGCTGAAGGGGAAAGTCCGATTTCTCATCCTCTGAGTGCGGACGCTGGAAGCAATTGTGTCCCAAGGTGGAGACCCTGCCCTGAGGCCAAGTCACTTCGGGAGAGCGAGTGGAGCTGAAGCAGGGGATGGGGAGTCCTCAGGTCTCCAAGGATCCCCCACCACCCCACCAAGGGCAAAAAGAGCTCCCCAGTGTTCCCGCAACACAGAGCTGAACGTGGATGGATGCTCCCATGCTCAAGCATGCGTAGGAGGATCGGGGCGGAGGTGCCTGAAATCAACACGTCCCTCCACCATCTCAAGCAACCCCATGGGGAGGCCGTCCAGCGAGGCTGGACTAGGAGAGCACTTGCGGTCTGACCTCACCAGCTGGGCTGCCGTGGTTACTGGGTTTATAGGCTGGGGTGGCAACTGCTGGGCAGCTCCCTGCACAGGACGCTTGGTCAAGAAGCAAAACGGCAAGGAGCCTTGCTCCGTTTCCTTGGGCCTGCAAGCCCCAGCTCCATCAAAGCTTCTCAGGCAGCATAAACCAAGGTGTCCCAGCCTCTCCCCGGCCTTCCTGACGGCCGTGGCGACCTCCAAGCTGCCCCTTCCCCTGGCAACCACCCAGGAGACCCTTGAGGCCGGAGGCTACGCCATAGGGCAGAAGCAAGCACTGCTTCAGGAAGGTGCTGGCGAGGCAGCTCCTGAGCAAGGTGATGGGCATCCAGGCCTCGGGCGCTGCCAGAGCCAGCAAGGGAAAGCGGAAGGGCAAAGCCCACCAGGAAGATGAGGGGACCTCCAGGAAAGGGGAAAAGGCCACCGAGGAAACACTTGCCATGGTCGGCTTTGGGGGAGGAGGAGGGGGGGTCATGCATCACCTCCATATTAGTGCACATAACCAAATTCATTCCATACCGGTGTGGGAAAAATTGTGACAGACCACACACATAGCAGGCTGGTTCGGGGAGGGCTAATCGTTCTGCAACATGCTGGCATGCAGGGGATCAGCAGTTGGGTGCCAGGGCATTGAATGCAGCAGGGACAGGCCTCCGGGAAGGAGGCAATCCCTTGCACTGCTCAACAGCAAGGCTGGAGAGAATATGGCCCAGAGGAAGGATCACTGCCATGGAGAGTCTTACAGGGGCTGGGTGGATGTGAAGGGAGGAACAGGATGTCCTCAGACTGGCAAGGACAGAATAACAAGAAACATGCCCACAGAAGAGCGGTGTATGGACGGACACACTCGTGGGTGCACACTCGGGTACAATTCCTAGGCCAGATTCTCCCACCGCTGCACACAGGTGACTCCCAGGGCAAGTTGGTATACGATGACAAGAGAACTGGGCCCACAATGGGCCAGATTTTCAAGTGCTTGGCCCCTACAATCAGAACCTATAGAAGAGCTCAGCTCCCATTTAGGCGCCTGAATAAAGGCCAGGAGTCAGCGCCCTGCCACTCCCGCTTGTGACACTCATGGCTGGATTTCCCAGCATGCACCCACCACCCTGAGCTGTCCACGAAACCTGCTCCTGCTTGGGTGCTGAATGCTTCGGAGCAGCCTGGCCCTCTGCTCCTGGGAACACAAAGGAAAGCTCAGCACTCGGGGGTCTCTGGTCACATGTGGGGTGTTTGGTTAACACCTTGCAACCCACAACAATATGAGGACAGCACATTGCACAGTTGGGTCCCTAACAACCCTTTTGACTAAATATGAACGTGCCAAGCCTGGCTATATACATCTTGCTGCTCTACCTGGCCGCTTCTAACACCCAGAACACAGTGAGCACCGCAAGCGGGCTTGCAAACGATTTAAAGGGATACTCCCCTGCTCCTCTCCAAGGGGGCCTGTGCCCAGACACGCCCCTACGCAGACATCACAGGGTGCACCTGATGTCACAATCTACCAAGCTCCGGTCTCATGGCAACCACTATGTTCTAGCAGCCCAAGTGTGGCCAAGTGGGCTGGGGCTTACAGCTCATCACTCGCTTGCCCTGTACCCTCGCCCCCAGCTGACCACAGCCCAGAATCCAGCACGGTTGAGTCAGACAAGGTGGGTCCCTGGTGGGAGAAGATCCTCAAGGAGAACAGCCACCAAGCGAGGCAGCCAGGCCAAGACGGGCCAAGGCTGCAAGGCCAGAGCTAAGAATCCGTGCGTCCCCAAACGCAACCATTAGGTGCAGCTTTTCCTTGGGTCCTCTCCGGCAGCCAAGCCTCTTGTACCCCGAGCTGCCAAGAGCTGGACACGCAACTCCAGCCAGAGGCTGGGCTCGGTGAGCAGGGCCCACGCGCAGCGAGCTGGTCCTGGGGCAGCAGGACGACGGGGTTTTAGCCGCCTGGCGAGTCCTACGTCTCAACACGGAACTCCCAGACAATATAGACATTTAGCTGGTCTGAACGGGCAGACCCTAAACTGGGACAGGAGACAAGGAGCAGCAGCTCCCTTTGGCAAGCAAAATGGATGACACACAAAACCCTTCTGAGGTTCTTCCCCTGGATTCAGCTGCCCCAGCTTCAGGGAACCCTGAGCCAGCAGCCCCAGGTTCTGCTGACGTAGGCTCAGCTAACCCAGCGGCAGAGATCCGTGAGAATCTCGAGCTGCCTGAGGCGTCTGGTTCCAGCCTCCCCAAGAAGACCAAGCCATCAGGCAGCCGGATCTCCAAACTATCCAGCTTGCCTGGCGTCAGCCACGCCAAGCTGTCCAAACCACTGAGTCGAGGACTCTCCAAGCGCATCCTGGAGGCTGTGGCCACCTCGAAGAAGCACACTGGCCTTTCCCTGCAGGCTCTCAAGAAGATCATCGTGGCCACGGGCTACAACATGGCCAAGAAGAAGACCCATTTCAAGAGGGTGCTCTTGAGCCTGGTGACCAAAGGGCTCCTGCAAAAGCTGAAAGGCACCGGGGCTTCAGGCTCCTTTGGGATCGGCAAGGAGCTGGCCAAGAAGATGGGCACAGGGCACAGGAAGAAAAAGGCTCCCAAGAAACAAGGGAGGCCCCTCAAGGGTGGCATAGCAGCCACAAGCCTGGCCGAAAGAGGGCAGCTGCTGACGATGGATCTTCTAAGGAAGCCAAGCCGTCAGCCAGCCACGCTGGGCAGCAGCCAGCCAACGCTTGAAGGATAGACCCACCCCTACTACAGGTTTACCCCTGGTGGAAATAAAATGGTGGCTGTATTTAAAAACTCCCCATGTCCAGACTCATCCTTGGGAACCTGCCTCCAGGAGAAGAGAGGGGGAGGGGTTGAAGGAATGGTGATGTATTTACACCACGTGGGGCTCTGATCCCTATACATCTCCCAAGCTATGTGGGTGTGTGGGAGGGGGGGCAAGTAGCACCCTATGTTGCTGGTCGAGCTTTCACATTGATCATGGGGCAAGGGACCCTCTGCTCTGCAAGGCTCTGTCGTTCCGATTAAGCCAGAGGACCAAGGCACGAACGACATGCAGTGATCAGAGGGCGTGCTGGGTTGTTGCAAAAGTGGGGATTTGATAGTCCCTAGGGGAAGAGGTGCCCTTTATGGAAGGACTTGAAGGAGAGAGATCCTGGACTGGCAGGGCTTCCATGCATCGGAGCCAGTATGGAGGAAGGCATACAGAGAGCCTGCAATCTGACCAGACAAAGCGGGAGGAGAAACAGAGGGGAAGTGATGTACCCAAGGTCACTCAATGAGTCAGTGGCAGAGCCAGGATTAGCACCCAGGCCCATCAAGTCCCAAGCTAGTGCCCTTGCTGCTCGACCTGATTCACCTGCTGTGGCACGAAAATGCCCGGTGAGGTTAACTTGGTCCTGGTTAGCCGGGGATTTGGCTTCCCCGACCATGAGTAGCTTGCAGTTTCATGGTGCTGGGTGCAATGCCCTCTGGGAGGCAGAGACCGGGATGCTGAGATACCCGCTGGCCTTTATCCCAGGATTCTGATCACACAAGCACTGGGGGCTGGCTCCTACTGCTAGCTGGCTGAGCACCAAGCTGGCATGTCAGGAATCGGGTCCCCTCCTGCTGTGGGCACAGAACACCCAACCGATGCGTAGGAAGACACGCTCACTCCATTGCAGACATGCTTAGACCCGCTCCATCCTCCGCCCCCCCCCCACACACACGACACAGCCCGTCAGCTCCCTTCTGCCACCCCTGGATAAGAGTAACTTCCACGGCAAGGCACAGGAGAGCCTTGAACCCCACACCCAGGGGCCTGCAGGGCGCCATTTCAATCAAATCAAGGGCCTTTTGACAAATTACATCTTGGCAGATCATTCAAATCTTTAAATCACAGTCTGTAAAAATTGCGATGTGGGGCGACACACACACGGGCATCACGAGCTCCTTATGACATCACAACTGGCCCACTTTTGCTGTCATGGTTACTGCCAGGTTGTCCTGGAGCCCAGGGACATCTGTAATAGGCCTGCAACCTCACATGGAAATAGCTGACTTGATCACTGGGAGCCAACTGGAATCCAGCAGGAGGGATTGAGCTGAGTCCATTTCCCCAGGTACCTAGCAGGAGAAAGTCCTCGAAGAAGACAGCAGCCAAGCCAGGATCCTGGATCTCCAAGTCAGCCTGCGAGGAACCAAAATTGAAAAGTAGCTGCAAAAATTCAGCACTTTCACTCAGGAAACAGTGAATTGGCAGCTTCCCTGTGTCCTCTCCTAACTGAGGTCCCTGAAAATTTAAACCCAAGGAGCTGTGGAAATCGGTCTGAACGTGGAGCCCATGTCGGGGTTTGGATTCGCTGAGGGGAGGCCAATCTGCACAGTGCTGGATCTGGAGCAACCAGGCTGCCTACTTCACTCCAGGGTTCGGTGCTGCATCTCAAGCTGGAAAATACACAGTAAACAGGCAGGAAAGACCTCTGGCTGCCAACCCACCAGGCAAGGAGCAGCGAGCAAAATGACTGATACGAGTGAGTCTTCCCAGGTCCCATCCTCTGTGTCAGCCAACCTGGATGTGGCCACTCTGGTCTCAGATAAGCCAGATTCAGAGAGAACTGAGAAAATTGATACTTCCTGTCCATTGGTTTCCAGCCTCTTCAAACCAGCCCAAGCCATCAGGTTCTAGGCTCCTCAACCAGCCAGCTGGTGCCAACCCTTCCAAGCTACTAAGTCAAGGTGTCTCCAAGCTCATTTTGGAGGCTGTGGCCGTGTCCAAGGGGTGCTCAGGCCTTTCCCTGCAGGTTGTCAAGAAGATCATCATGGCCACTGGCTACCACCTGAGGAGGAACGAGCATCACTTCCAGAGGGTGCTCAAGAACCTGGTCTTCAAAGGGGTCTTGCAGCAGCTGAAAGGCACAAGAGCTTGGGGCTCCTTCCGAGTCGGCAAGGGGTGGGAAAGAAGAAAGAGAAAGCAGTGCCCAAGAAGGAGGCCCCCAAAAGACTGGGAGCAGGAAGCCTGGCAGAAAGAGGAAAGCTGGTGCTGAGGGATCTTTCCAGGGAGCCAGGACGCCGGCCAGCCAGGCTGGGCAGTAGCCAGTCAAAGTGGGAGGGAAAACCTCCAAAACCAGAGTTCTAGCACTTCCATGAATACAAGGTTGCATTTCAACTCTCCTGGGGCCAGGCTCAGCCTCTGGCACCAAGAAGGGATGAAGGGTGGGAATGAGCCTGAAACCCATCTGCTAACAGCCAGTGAAGGGGGAGGAATGACACGGGTACCAGCTCAGGCTGAGGTCCTGTAGGATCTTGACCTATGTCTGCACTGCAGTGAAACACCCATGGCTGGCCCTGCTCAGCAAACACTCAGGCTATAAAATTACAGTGTAGACGGGCGGGCTGGGCTCGTCCTGGCCTCAGGGTCCCAGGAGGGTGAGTGGGAGACGTTGGTACTGCTGGCTCCTCTATTCAGATGCAGCCCTTGGCCTGCGGCTATTCGTTCTCATTAACGATCCCCTGGCACCTCTCACAAGAGTTGGGGTATTTAGCCCTGGCGCTCTTCCCAAAATCCTACTGGGAGGGGATTTGCATCCTGCTTCATCTGGCAGCCTCCTGCACTAAAGTGGGGCGTGGCCGTGCTGCATGTGCTGTCAAACGGCTGCCTCGTTCCACTCCAGAGGTGGCTGCATTTCAGTGGTGGGCAATGCAATCCCATCCTATGTGTGTCAGTGCTCGGGGATGAATTGGGCTATCGAAATGTAAGAGATTAATTCTTCATCTGCGTGACCCTTCGTCCCTGCAGAAGAAGGCAGGGAACGAAGGTGATGAGAGCGGGAGCCGGGAGCGGGACAAGCCTGGAGCCTTTTAAGTCCAAGTTTGAAGGCTGCATTGCCAGGCCCTGAGGGTCAGTCAACAGAGGTCTGCCCAGGCCACCGCAGGGACCTGCGTCCAGATCTGCTCACACTCACGGCAATGTGACAGTTGTGAGATATGAGTGGGGAGGAGAAAGAACTCCCAGGTACTGGCATGACTCGGTGTGTACACCCCCAGCCACCCAACACAATCTCAAACAACCCCCCAAACACACACCCACGTTGGCAAGCAAGCACACAAACTGCCGAAGCCCGGAAACGTGTTAAAATACAAACAGGCAGAAAACACACAACTGCGCAAAGCGCACACACCAATCAGCCTCACAAACCCACACCGACATACAAATCTCACACACACCCCCGCATGCAGACACAATGGTGATGGCTGAATCACTTACTCAGAGGTCTTCCTATCCCTTTTGTGCCTACGGGGGGAAAAGAAAGGGGGGAGTGGTCATGAGATATTGCCAACAGCTGAGCTTAAAATTGTCATCAGCTAAGCCAGATGTGCAGCCAGGCCCCAGTAGAGATAAATCATAACTTTAAATAACCCTTGAGCAAATGTTTATAGACAGCCTGCCTGGCCCCAGCCACGTGAACAGCAGCGAGAAGTGAAGTGTGCGCGCACTGCTGCCCTCTGCTGGAGGGACTCAGAGCTGCTGTGTGTCATAGCCCCAATACGTCTCACAGCTAGTGGAGATCCTCGTACGGCACAAGTGGCTGAAGGGGCGGGGGGCTGTTGCCAATTAGGCCAACAAACTTTCCCGAATTGCGAGCTCAGCTGTTAAAAGTATGTCAAAGGTCACAAGATGTGACCAAAAATGAACTTTGGGAGCTGAACTCTCTCCCCGCTACCATGACAGACGGGTGCACGATCAGTTTCCCAGAGCGGGGGAAATTCCCCCCAGAGCAGAGGGGCCAGCCGAAAATCCAGGCACATCTGCAGCCCTTAGGGTGCTAAGTGCTTTGGCAAGGGTGGATTTCACTCAGCCCCAGGGGGCTCCAGCCATCAGCAAACAGGGAAGTCCTGAGCACCCCGATCAGCTGGGGAGGGGGTCTCCAGCTGATTCCTACATCCCTTCCCATTTCCTGGCTCCAGGGGCATCTATCCAACTTACACTCCCTCCCTCCTACAGTACATGATGTAGGCCAGGAGTAGGCAGAGCAGGAAGGCCACCAGCAGAGGTAGCAAGATGGTCAGCAGATAGTCAGACAAGAATGCCTTCTCAGGGGAGTCCGTGGGGGGGTTGTATTCGCTGCCCTCCTCCAGCACCCCATCGCCCCACACGGGCACCCCCTCCGTGACGCTGAGGCTGGAGAGATCGGCCTGAAGGAGGAGAAGAGAGAGAAGATGCCAGGATGCCATCAGGATTGACTGTGGTCTCTCGGGGGGAGACCTCTAGGGGTCCATAGATAGGAAGTAATGGATGATGGGCTGGGGTTAAGGCGGCGAACTGGGACTCTGGAGAGCAGGGATGTACCCCCGTGATGCCATACACCCCCATCTTTCTGCACCTTTGTTCCCCGGCTGTAAATCAGGGGTAGGCTCTTCCTTTGCCTGTGAGCCCTTTGCCACTCACTCTGCGGGTCCAGCCCCTGGCCCACCGGGGCCCTCATCTGAGTTGGGGCCACTAGGTGGCACTGCCCTAATACGGATCCTTAATAATAATCGCTGCCTATTGACTGCTGCAGGGGGAGGAGAGCTTGAGTGAAACATCCTATTAATTCCCATAGGGTGATCGGGAACCCTACAGCCAGGCTAATGTTTCCTATCGAATCCTCTGGGATTTGCCCATAAACATCCCCAGTTATCCCAATTTCCTGAGCAGTGGGGCCCTGCCAACATGCCCCCCCCCCCGCCCCATCATCCCCCTAGGGACTTAATGAGACTGTACCAGCCCCATGGTTCAGACCCTGCATAAGGGCCTGGCAGAGCTCACTAGCCCCCACACCCCCGCCACCTTCTCCAAAGGAGCCGCCTCCCTCTGCTGGTGGAAAGGAGCACTGCGGCTGGCACTATACTTTCGGGAACTGAGTTGTTGGGGATTTCCAGCGAAAATGACAGTTTGCTTCGTTATTATGCCGCCGAGTTCCTCTTTCTCCACAGCGACACGGTGCTGCGTAAGACGCCCCTCTGCCTAGCACCTCCCTCCCTTTCATTGAGACCTGGCATTTGTCTTCCAGCAGCACCGAGAGCTCCCCAGCTGAGATCAAGGCCCCCCTGTTCTAGGGGCTGTTCAGACCCACAAAGGCCGGGCTACGCACACAGGTTGCAGCGGTTTAAGTAAAGGCACCAATTTAGTTAAACCAGGTGCAGCTTTGGGTGTAGACTAGGCCATTGCGAAAGCCAGCCCCTGCTGCCCCAGAGAGCTTATGGCCTAAATAGACAAGGGTGGGAGGGGAAGAGACTTGCCCAAGGTCACCGAGCAGGTCAGTCACCGAGGCAGGAACAGAACCAGTCCTGATTCCCAGCACAATACCCTGCCAATTGACCAGGAGAGGCCCTAAGGTTCACCTTTGTTGTTGCGCAGAGATATGTAATAGGTGGCATCTCCCAGGGCACTGAGATGGGACACCAGCTCTGGGGCAGGGAGTCTTGGAAACCCAGGTGAAATCAGTGGATTTCCCTGGGTCAGGATTCCTCCCCCTCCCCTGCCCCAGTAGTAAGGCATGGATGCGAGACACCCAGGACAGCGCAGACATTGTCAAAGCCCCTCACCAAGGTAATGTTGCACCAGTCGACTCTGAATTGAGGGCTGAAGCTGTCATAGCAGGTAATGACCGGCTGCTGCTCCAGGCTGCACCTGAACTGGTTGTCGGAGGACATGGCCTCCATCAGGCAGTTGGAGAAAGGCCTGCGGGAGCCCACCTTGATGTAAACCCTGGGGAGGAGACGCACAGAGGGACAGGAAAGGTGGGAGGAAGAGGGGTTAGGTGTAACAGCTCGCGAGAATGTCGGTCATGGCAGCCCCAGCCTACCTCAGCTAGAGAAGCTGTGGGGAGCAGTTTGGAAGCCCTCCCAGCCATGGGGAATGGGCCAGGAGCCACCCAGCTGTGGGGAACAGTCTGGGAGCCCCCGGCTATGGGGAATGGTATGGGAGCCCCCCCCCGCCCCAGCTGTGGGGAACAGTCTGGGAGTCCGTTGGCTGTGGGGAGTGGTCTGGGATCTTTCTGACTGGTAGAATCAGCCTAGGAACCCTTTGGCCCCATGGACCAAGCCCTGGTTCTAGGGTGTTTCCCAGAAATGCAAGCTGAGGGGCCAGGCTGGGGGACCCCAGGAGAGCTTGCACTGGGCAGCCTCAAGAAGGAACAGAGCTACGGAAGCCAATGGGTAGTTGTCTGTCCCGTCATAGTTGATGTTCTACGGGAAAGGTTCCTACCCCTCCTTCCTGCCCTCGATGGGCAGGGGAACACGGCCTCCCCGGTCCAAGGCCGACGTGATGTTGATGATACTCCAGTCCTTCTGCTCCAGCATGATGTCCAGGGCTTGCTGGAACTGCTTCTGCGCGTCCGCCGGCAGGACTTCCTCCACGTCTCGGTTCTTCACGAAGAACTCCGCCTGGTACGGCATCTGGGTGTCTGTGGTGAGGGAGCGGAGAGACCCCGTTGGGAGGGCATCGGGGTTGGACCTGCAGAGACCTCATAAGGGCCTTGGAGTCTTACAGCCAGGACCTCTGGCATTATGAGTATGCTGAGGTGTCTATGGGAAGGGGCAACCTCCAACGGATGCTGGGAGGGCTGGGTGGTGTCGCTCTCTTGACATGGCAGATGGGTCCATCATTGCACCATCAGGTCAGGGCTGCTGCTGGCTCCTCCTTGCCCTGCCCAGGCGAGGGGATGGTGACAGACCTGGGATAAGCTGGTTGCTAGGAAAGGGGTATGGGTAGTGATGACAGGGAAGGCGGGGGCATTACCTGGGGAGGGGACAACGGTGAAGATGACCCTTTGCCGCACAGTCTCGTAGGTGTGTCTGTTATACGCCGTCACCTGCCACATGGAGAAGAAGAAAGAGGTTCGGATCCGCGCATGGAACAAAATGGCCGCCAGCCAGGTCACGTCCCACTTAGGCCATCTCCTTCTGCTGGGGAGGGTGGCTCAAACGGCAGACCCGGGCAGGAGGCGGAGAAATCCAAGCTCCAGGGGGTTTGCCCTGTTGCCCTTGAATGGGGAGATGGCTCGCGAGTGCCCAGAGAGCGCTCCTAGAGCCTGGTCAATAGAGGGAAGGGAGCCCCCAGGTTGCAGCCTGCTCGGGTCTCCATAGGACTTTGGAGCTGTTTAGCTTTATTGCGTTAGGTTTAGTCCCGATGACCAAGCGTTCACCGGCCCCCATGGTGAGGCCGACACAGCCAGGCACCCACCCGCCCCTCACAAGCAACATTGGTTCTTACGCCCTCAGACGCACACACACGGAACCCCCCTCCGGCCCCGTACACCCGCACCCCTCCCAACAGCACCCATTGCCACAAAGCGACCCGCAATGGCCCAAAGCCACACCCCTGCCCGCAAAGACGCTGCGTCCTGCCCGTGCCCCAGGGCTCTGCGGGGGACAGCGCCGGCCCCGTACCTCGATGAGCTGCCTGCCGACATCCTTCGTGGTGGGGGACCCATATAGATAGCCTGTCCGGTATGGCCCACGTTGGGTGTAGCGCAGCCACCGGGGCAGGTCGGGGTATCCCAGCAGCTGGGCGTGGAAGGTGATGGGGGTGTCGGGTGGGATTTCTGAAAGGATCCGCACATGGTTTGAGGGTTTTCAGGGGCCTTCACTTGGAGAGGCCCCACCAGGCTAGTGCTCTTGAGATTTCATCCTGCTGCCCGTCACCACAGGATCTGGGTGCCTTCCATGTAAAATCAAGACCAAGAGCAAAGTCCCCAGTGGACTTCACGGGGAGAAGGGAGGGGAGCGGGGGAGAGGCAGGCAGGGGAGGCACCGTCCCAGCAGCCCAAGTTTCATACCACCCCAACAGCGATGGGACCTTCCCCGGAGCCAGTTCCTACACCACGGCCTGGCCCGTATATGGAGCCAAGCCCAGGGCTGCTGTGTGCACCGCATCCCCAGAGATCCCAGGGGTGACGAGAGAGACAGCTGGGGAGATGCTGGTCCCCTTTCCCTATCCTCAGCTTGTCCATCTGTCCTTCCACCGCGAGCGCCTCCGAGCTGGGACCGGCCCTTACTGAATGGCTGGAAAGGGCCTGACCCAGAGTGAGAGCTACTCAGAATGAGTAATAATAATGCTAGACAGCTGAATATGAGAGGGAGAGAAATACTGCAGATAGACAGACAGTGGGTTATGTATGGTGATAGAAGTGTCTGGTGATGATAGATTAGATTAATATTGGGATATGTCTGTAGATAGATAGGTGTGTATGTGGATAGAGAGATAGACGTTGAGGGGTGTATGATGATAGATAGATATTGGGGGTGTATGGGGATAGATACATGGGGGGTGTCTGGTGATAGATTAGATTTATATTGGGATATGTCTGTAGATAGATAAGTGCGGATGGGGATAGATAGATAGATTAGATATTGGGGATGTCTGGTGATAGATAGATAGATGGGGGTGTTGTGATAGATAGATTAGATTTATATTGGGATATGTCTGTAGATAGATAAGTGTGGATGGGGATAGATAGATAGATGTTGAAGGGTGTTTGGTGATAGATATTGGGGGTGTATGGGGATAAATAGATGGGGGGTGCCTGGTGATAGATAGATAGATGTTGGGGGTGTATGGTGATAGATAGACGTTGAGGGGTGTTTGGTGATAGATATTGGGGGTGTATGGGGACAGATACATGGGGGGTGCCTGGTGATAGATAGATAGATGGATGTTGGGGTATCTGGTGATAGATAGATAGATCAGATTCGATATTGGGGTATATGGAGAGTTGATATATACATTTGATATTAGTCCTACAGCTTGGTCAGTCTATGTTGGGGAGTGGTCAGGGAATGGTACCAGCCACCTTTGGACCCAGTTCCCAGTGGAGCCCCCTCCTCTTGGATCGGTTATGGGACTGACCTGACAATAGGAATCCAGGAAGCCATTTGCATGGGGCCAGGTTGGGTATGGGGCTGTGGGACCCTCCCGGCGCACTCACTCACCGCTGTCATTCTTGCGAATGGAGGGGAAGGCCCCCTGGAAATGTTCCCTCTTCAGCTCATGGACGAAGACGGCTCCGGCCACCGGCGAGACGTGCCGATCGGGGAGAGCAGCCAGGATCCCAGCCAGGAACACCGCTGCGAGGAGGGTCTGGGTTACAGCTGGCGGCCCGGTGGAATGGGAGCATCCTGTGGCCATATGGGCTCCCCCAGATCCAGCCAGGAGAAGACAAGGGGAGCAATGGGCAACCAGCCAGATAAGAGCTGCGGGAGGAGCTCAGGGGGACGGTGTGGCACGGTGGATGTGGCTAGGGCCTGTGAGTCCAGAGAGCCTGGGTGATCTTGGGCAAGCTGACCCCTCCTTCCGTGTCAAAGCGGGAGCCGCTCGGCACCTTCCTCTTCCAAGCACTGAGAGACTTGGGGATAAAATGCCCAACTCAAGAGCCCAGGGGAGGGTTGCCAACTTCCTAATCACACAAAATTGAATACCCTAGCCCCGCCCCTTTCCTGAGGCCACACCCTCTGCCCCACGGCCCTGCCCCCCACTCAGTAAATTCCCCCTCCCTCGGTGGCTCACTCTCCCCCACCCTCACTCGCCTTCACTGGGCTGGGGCAGGGGGTTGGGGTGTGGGAGGGGGTGAGGGCTCTAACTGGGGGTGCAGGCTCTGAGGTGGGGCCAGAAATGAGGGGTTCAGGGTGTGGGAGGGGGCTCCAGGCTGGAGCAGAGGGGGTGAGGGCACGGTCTAGGGGTGCAGGCTCTGGGGCGGGTCTGGGGATGAGAGGTTTGGGGTGCAGGAGGGGGCTCTGTGTTGGAGGGGCTCAGGGCTGGGGCTGGGGATTGAGGCGCAGGCTAACCTCTGGCGGCTCCCAGTCAGCAGCGCAGCGAGGGGGCTAAGGCAGACTTCCTGCCTGTCCTGACTCCGTGCTACGCCCCAGAAGCGGCCATCAGGTCCGGCTCCTAGGCGGAGGCGTGGCAGGGGGCTCTGAGTGATGCTCTTGCCCGCAGGCACCGCCCTCCCAGCTCCCATTGGCCGCAGCTCCCGGCCAATTGGAGTGTGGAGCCGGTGCTGAGGGCGGGGGCAGTGTGCGGAGCCCCATGGTCCCTACCCCCCAGCGCAGTGCCAGGACAGATAGGGACTAGCCTGCCTTAGATCTGCAGTACCGCCAACCGGACTTTTAACGGCCTGGTCGGCGGTGCTGCCCGCAGCTGCCAGGGTCCCTTTTCGACCGGGTGTTCTGGTCGAAAACCGGACACCTGGTCACCCTATTACAGCCTCCACAAACCCAACTACAGCTTCCCAAATAGGCCTTCCAGAACCCCCTGGGGGCAGCTTGGACCCCAGCGAGAGCCCCCCAAGTTTAGAGCGAGACCCGGCTTCGGGCCGCCAGCTGGTTCTGAACTCAGTTGGCTCTGCGCCACCTTCCCACGGAAGCCTCCTGCCCCTCCACCTTGCGGAGCCAGCTGGTGGGCCCAGCCAGAGCGAGTCCGCCGGGGGCAGGGGGAAATGGCCTGGACGGAAGCCGTCCCGTCCCCCTACTCCTGCTGCACCTTTGGCTATATTTAGTTTTAGCTATATTTAGTCCGAGTTTCTGGGTTCGCCTTGCTAGTCGCCAGTGACTCTCCGGGCTGGGGCCAGTGGCAGGGCGGGGGTCTCTGTCTGTGTACCCCTCGCCCCTAAGGAGGGGCATTGTTTTCAGCCCCGTGTCTCACTCTCAGAATAGCCAGCCCTACCTCCTTGTTTGGGCCTTGAGGCTGGCTGCTGGCATCTCTCCCCCAGCCCCCCGAACCCCGGGGCTCTGCAATACAGATAGACACCCCCCCCCTCCAGCCTCGCTGCAGAGAAACCCCGGGGCAGAGAGAGGATGTTACTTGCCCGTAAGGAAAAGAGTCCACAGCAGTCCCCGGGCTGCCATCTTTGCCCCCTTAGCCTGGGAATCCAGCCAGAGCCACGCTCTGATTGACAGGGACAGGCTGTCAGGACAGACAAGGCGAGAGAGGGATCCACTGGGGTGGTGGGGGGGTCTAGACAAGGTGGAACTGAGCTCCAGAGCTGGCTGTCTAGCTAATAGCCCGAGGGCGAGCCAAGTGCCACTGGGTATGTGCCCGAGGGGTAGATGCCCAGTGGGTATGTGCCCAGGGGGTAGGTGCCTAGTGGGTATATGCCCAGGGGGGTAGGTGCCCAGCGGGTATGTGCCTGGGGGTAGGTGCCCAGGGCAGGTAGGTACCCAGTGGGTAGGTGCCCAGGGGTAGGTGTCATGGGGGTTAGGTGCCCAGGAGGGTATGTGCCCAGGGGAGTATGTGCCCAGTGGGCATGCTGCAGCCAGCGGGAACCGCAGGGCACGGAGGTGGGGGGGAACTGCCCCAGTGACCCCCTTGTTTTCACAGGAGTCTCCTGGGAATGAGGGGACCTGCTGCAGAACAGCACCCCCTGCTGGCCAGATTCAGTCGCAACTCCCTGGGCAGAGCGATCCCTGACAGCCCCTCACACACACACACACCCTCGGTCTCCCTTCCTACAGCACGGGGATTGCCCCGGCCCTCGCTCAGGCCCCATGCCTGCCCCAGGTTAGCCTGGGAGAGTTAACGGGATTACAGGTGGAGAAGGTCTGGCTGTGGGTCCAGGGCCAAGCACCTTGCAGCTGGCGGGGAGTGGCCTCTGCCAAGGAGGACCCAGCCCTGCCAGCACTCGTGTGGGGCAGGGAGAAAGGGGCGAGCGATGTCCTGGATCCAGACATATTTTGGGCCCAGCCTTCTCCTCCCCCCCAGCCTTCTCTTCCTCCCACTGACTCCTTGATCTCCTCCCGGCCAGGTAAAACCTCCCACGCATCAGCTGTCTTGGCACAGAGTCGCCACGTGCTGCTCTGATTCTCTGCTGTGTCTGGGATCCCGGGGCCCTTGCCCGGCTCGGGGGACGGCAGTGCCGGGGAGAGGGGGCTGGCCCTGCGGCCTGTGAGCCCCAGCTGCCATGCGTGGCTGAGGATCCTGCCCGCGGTGCTGTGCTGGCTCAGAGGTCATCTCTTGCCCACAGCTGGATTGTTCCACTAACCTCCCTGTGAACCTGCCCCGGGCTCAGCGATCGTCACCGCTCGGGCTCATCTGCCCACCACGGCTGGGGAGGCTGGCTTGGTGCACAGAGCAGCCACGCCCTCTGCCTGGTGGGGAGCCCTGCATCCCACCCTCCGACGGCCCTGCCTGGCCTGCGGGACTGACAAGCAGAAGCCAGCCAGAGCTGTGACCTGGTGGGTAGGGATGCAGGCCAACTCCCCCCACGCTTCTCCGATTCATCCTGGGGGCGAGAGGGGAGCCCGTACAGAGCAGCAACCTCTGGGCTGGGAGCATGGCCTCTGTAGCTCCTTCAGCCCCATCCCCCCGGCCTCTCTGCCCAGGCTGCCGGCCAGGAGGGCAGCTGTGGCTTGCAGGCTTTTGGGACGTCCCTAGAAGCTGGAGTGAGCCGCAGCAAATCTTCCCCCGGAGGTCACTGCACACAGAGCAGATAGCGATGGTTTCGTAGGGCCAAGTTTGCCCCCGGCGTGCTGAGCTCTTGGGAAGAGCTGGCCCCAGCTGTGTGGGGCTCAGGTCTTAGTCCCCACCGACTCGGGAGAGGCTGACACCTTAATGACGCCATCCTGCACTTGGACGCTGGGCGGCAGGAACCGTGCTGCAGCGGGTCTCAAAGGCTCCTGGAAGCATCTCAGCTGGAGTGACGCCGGCCCGTGGGCTTGGCCGTCTCCTGTCGGACAGGGAAGGGATGAAGAAGCACCATTGGAAAGCCATGGGGGTTGGTCTAATGCCTGCAGAGCCTCCTGCCTCTAGGGCACCGGCTGACGCCCCCAGCAGGCGGGCGTGATCGACCGCCGTGCCCATTGGGCACGGGGTCTACCTGGAATGTGCTGGAGGGTCTCACACCAGCTGCACCAGGGCTGGTTCTAACCGAGCCCCGAGGATCAGGTCTCAGTGTCCTACCCACGCCGAGCAGGGTCTCGCTCCTGGACGGCTCCCGTTGAAATCAGGGGAGCGACTGGAGGAGCAAGAGGCCACGCACCGACGTGGGGAAGAGGGGCAGGATTCGGCGAGACGCCTTCACTGATCAGGCCTCGGTTTCACTCCCGTTACTGTGAGCTGAGTGGTCCAGATCTCCCCAGCCCCGGCCCGTTCTGCCCACAGACCCAGCTCCGGGTGCTCCGACCCTGCTCCCATTTCGCTAATTACACCATTCAAGGGATCGAGTGGATGAAAATACAAATCACACAGATGCCACGACAAACATGTATTCAGACGCCATGCCACGGTGCTGCTGAAGGCACTGTTCTCAATGGAGAGCCACAATCTGTACAGAAAAGCCAGGATTGAATGAGCAATCGGAAAGGATTCGCCTGTCTTCCCCAGCCCTAGAGGGCCAGGTTGAAGTGCCACGGATAGGTGGAGATGGGAGGTGGGGGAAGCCTGAACGGATGCTGTGAGTTGTGGGTAGGCAAAGGCCGTCTCCAGCACAGTGAAATGGGGACAGGGAGAGGATAAAGGCTACACACTGGTCACTATGGTGCAGGACACAGCCTCTAGGAAAACAGTGGGGACAAAATTCAGCTCTTCCTGTTCGCAGATCACAGTCCTCTATGGTGAGGGACTGGAGAATCACCCTCATTACTCAGCAGTATGGGGCTTAGGACATATGCAACAGTTCTGCTTCCATCCACTAGAGGGCAGTGGTGACAGTACAATTCCATAAGGGTTAATATTAGACTTGCAAAGACATGTGAAACAGGGTGAAAGGGGAAGCCAAACCGCAGGGGAAGAGCAAACTTTGGCAGCTGTTTTGAGTGGGCCCCTGGACAGTATATAGGTTGCATTTATCTTTTCATTCACATTTCTCCCACTCTCCCGCTACTTTCTTCAGTCCGTCTCGCTCCTCTCTGCTCCATCTCTCAGCCTCAGTTCCTCACCTGTGAAATGGGGATAAATCATCCTTCGTCTAATTATATTGCAAACTCCTCAGCCCCAAAACGGTGTGTACAGCACCTGGCGCAATGGGTCTTGCACTCAGTGCTTCTGGGTTATTTACAGCTGCCCTAGTGCAAGCCCAAATCATTAGAGATAGGGACATTTTCAAAACAATCCCCCCCTTACCCTTTAAATCTGTAACATTTCATCCAGCTCAAAAATTGTTAAGGGGGGAAGGAAATTTGCAAAAACATCAAATTTCCCCTCTGATTCTTCCTCCTTTAATATTTAAATTTAGTAAAAACTTTGCAACATTCTGACCAGCGAAGGCTTGTGTCAGGTCTCCCGTTTCCTGGCTGTTTGTCCTTTCCTGTCCCCACAGTAGGACAGTGTGGACCTTGAGAGCCCTCCCTGCACAGATTTAGGGACCGATTCTGCGGTATTTGATCTCCTAGGCGTGAAAGCGCCGCTCTTGATTTGGGACAAAGAGGGCGAATGGGATGACTCGGGTGCAGGGGGGTTTTGGGGAAACAACAAGGTGGAGGAACAAGGGGTAGAGAGACCCCCATAGAAGTGGGACAAACACCCATCCTCGGCAGGAGAGGGCTGCGTGAGCCCATTTGCCCGCAGAGAGCATGGCCCATGGATAGATTATCTCCTGCCTGTTTCCACTGTGAGCCCAGCGCCCCCTAACCAGCCACCCTCCCCCTTTTCCGTCCAGGCCTCCAAGCCTGTGTGTGAGTGGCGTCTATATTTAGGGCGGTGTGTGTTTCCTCCGCTCGTTTAAGGTGGCATCTCTGCAGGGCTGCCTGTGCCCCAGCCCAGCCTGGGGGCGGAGAGAGGGTCTGGTGGACCGGCCACCGGACTGGGACTCAGGAGAACTGCGGTCAATTGCAGACTCAGCCGTGCACTTCCTGGGTGCCCTTGGGCAAGTCCGGCCCACCCCAGAGGTACCCTCACACCTTTAGAGGAAGAGCAAGAGATTGGAGAGGGGAGGACGGGGCTGGGCCCACTGATGGCCTTGCCCTCCCCCTCCACCCCATCCTGACATCCTGCTGCCAGTGAGCTTCTGCCCCCTCTGCCGGCAGGTGGGGTCATGGGCAACGCAGGGCACCTCCCGCTGCAGAGTGAAAGCAAGGAGGCTGCAGGCTGACTGGCACCTCCTTGCAAAGGACTGGCGGGGGGGGGTCCTCTAACCCCCTCCCTGCCATCTCAGCATGGCAGCGGGCTTGGCAGGCAGGTGCCCGCCCATGCCAGGGCCTGTGATTATTTGTTCCCGGGGTGTATGTGACTCATTGGCAGGGGCTTTTTATGTTCTGCAACAGGCCTGTTATTAACACGCGGCTGCAGCTCCCTGCCTGCTGAGTGGCCTGGCCTGATTCGCCCTGGGATGTGGCAGAGGAGGGTGGGTGGAGAGCGGGGCTAGGGGGCTGGGGGGGGGGGCGGTGGATAGCCACGGAGCAGCCTGCGTTAGGGAAAGGGGGGCCCGCCTCCATCCAGCTCTGGGGGCCCCTCAGCGATGAGCCTGCCCCGGGGAGGATGCATTTTCCAGGGAAGAGGGTGCATCTGCCCCGCCAGATGCTGGCCAAGGGGGCAGCTTTTGCCCCCTCCCTGAGGCCGGGCACTGCCGCGGGGGGCGAGCGCTAGCCCGGGAGGGGGGCGCGGGGGCAAGCTGCAGAAACGCGTGCCCAGGGCGCTGAGCGGGGCTACCCCAGCCCCCAGCCGGTGCGGGAGGTTCTCACCGGGCTGCCCTTCGCCCCGTCTCTTAGCTGGGTGGGGAAGGGGGGGCTGGCCTGGTGGGGGTGCCAGGGTGCAGGGAGGAGGGGCTGAGTTGAAGGGGGGGGGTCTGAGCTGGGCAGGAGGAGGCTGCAGGAAGTGTGTGTAGGGAGTTTGAGATCCGTTGTGGGGAGATCGCAGAGAGTGGGGGCCTGAGCTGTGGGGCGGCTGTAGGGAGGGGGGGTCTGGGCTGGGGGGGTGGTCATAGGGAGGGGGATCTGAGTTCGGGGGGAGGCCCCGGGGGGGTCTGAGCTGAGGGGAGGCTGCAGGGGGGGTCTGTTTGGGGGGGTCTGAGCTGAGGGGAGGCTGCGGGGGGGTCTGTTTGTGGGGGTCTGAGCTGAAGAAGGCTGAGACCAGTTGTGGGGAGGCCGTGGGCGGGGGGAGGGGGGTGTCTGGGCTGTGGGGTGGCCGTAGGGAGGGGGGTCTGAGCTGGGGGGAAAGGCTGCAGGGAGGGGTGTCTCAGTTGTGGGGGAGCTGCAGGGAGCAAAGCCAGTAGCCTCATTAGTCTCCATTAAGATTCTTGCTCCGCTCTTCAGTGTGGTGTTCTCTCCTTGGCGGGGCTCCCCAGGGGCAGCTGTGCTCACGTAGGCCGCTCCGGCCCCGCTCCCATTACAGAGCCTTAGTTTCCAGGGCATGTACCTGCTCCAGAAACTCCCTGGGAGCTGGAATGTGGCCCACACATTTCCAGGGCACGGGGAGAGAGCCGTGCACGGGTGTGCACGACCACGTGCGAGTGTGTAGGTGTGTGCCCATGCCGCTGTGTGTGTACGCACGTGCGAATAGCCATGCACGTGACTCTCCAGTTGTGCATTTCTGCGGCACCCCGGTATCCAGAGGGGAGGAGACTGAGCCCTCAAGCGCCCTCCGGAGCATCTCTCACTGGATGCTCCTGGCCTTTTCAACCCATTAACGAATTCAGGTTCCAATGCCCAGGAGAGGCACTTACGTCTAATACCCATTTGTGAAACACGACGAGGTAAGCGGTGCCCCCTTAGGCCACACAGTGAATCAGTCAGTGGCACAGACAAAACTATCCCAAGAGTCCCAGTTCCCAGGCCCCCTTCCCCCCAACCCTGAGACTCCAGTTCCTTTCCCGAGCCAAGAATAGAACTCAGGAGTCCTGACTCCCAACCCCTCTTCTCTGCCCATTAGATCACTCTGCTGACCATGTTTTAACCCATTGTTTTAAAGCACATTCGCTCACTTATGTTCTGCCTCCCCCCACAAAAAAAATTTTACCCTGCAGCCTCAACTGGATTTGGTATTCTTCATTTCCTGCCCTAAGCCATTGCACTCAGATTGCTATGTGCTGCTAACCACGAGATTACCCTCCCCCTTAACACTGGGAATGAGACTCAGAAATCCAGATTCCCACTTGTTGCCCTCGAACGTGTAGACTAAACTCCACTTTAAGGAGTTCTCTGGCTGAGTGAGCTCCCTCCCTCCCAAGTGGGATCAGAACCCAGGTGCCCTGCTGCCTTGACTCCTGCACTAACCACTAGCCCGCACCACTGGATGCAACTCCCCTCGTGGCTTTAGGTGTTTCGAAACGGCGTTGCCGTGAGCAGCTCCGCCGACCACGCAGGCTGCAAACTCAGCGAATGCCTGTCAGCATCAGCTCCCTCCAGCCCTTCCCCTTCCCTTCAGGTGGGTGCAGCCCCCACGCTGGCGTGGCTGATCTCTGAAATACATACTTGCAGGGCTTTTATCAAGAGAAAAAAGGGAGGTTAAATATAGCTGTCATGCGCTAGATAGTAGGTAGCTGAGGGGGAGCCCCCGTGTGAACGTGAACGGGGGCTTTTGGAATGAGGAGTCTGTTCCCTAGGCGTGACTGACTCTGAAGGAGGGATCAGGGAAGAAAGCAACCACCCGCGGATTCCCAAGGGCTCAGTACCCACCGCTGGGCCCAGATTTGCTAAAGTGATCAGCACCCAATGTACTGAGCTCCGGCAAACCTGGACTGGAGGGCTTGATTCTGATCTCACTCCGGTGCCAACTGGAAATGGCTCCATTGAAGTCAATGACCCTGACTTGTAGTTATGCCAGGACAGGGACGGGGTAAGATGATGGCTTAAAGCCCATGTGCACTCCCTTTGTCTGGGTAGGGCCATGCAGGATGCGGATGTAAATTAGAGCAGCCCCTAGGCTGCTCTAAATCTGTGCTGTGTATCCCATGATCCTCAGGGAAGTAGAGGATGACCATAGTGCTAGGCATCCCGGCTATGCCCCCAACACCCTCCCTGTGCTGGATGTTGAGAGTAGGGATAATGTGGTACCTGTATGCCAGCTGCCTGCTGAGGGAAATTCTCAGGGAGGCTGTTACCACCTGGGGATAAGCCTCAACTGAGCTGCCTTCACATCAAAGCAAGAGTAAGCCAGTCCAGAGAGACGAATCCAAACTGACTTCAGTGCTAGCAAAAGCACCAGGCCCTTTAAATAGTTGGAAAGCAAAGCGAATTCCTGGAGGGGGCCTGTGGCAGGGAAACCCCAGATGGGTGGGCACTGGGAGAGCGATCTGGAAAATGTTTGAACCTCCTGGGGTAGTGGGGAGAATGGCTGGGGCTGGACTGGGAGGGGACCAGCGAGCAGAAAAGAAATACCCCTCCTCCCCCCCGCACCCCGTGGCAACGGAACTGTCATGCCTATTAATAATGGGGATTAATAATTAACAACGGCTGCCGTTTAGTGAAGCCCTTTCATCCGAACATGAACATCCCGTGGGCTCTCGACAAACTGGTTTGCAAATGGCAGGGCTCGATCCTCATTCCCCATCTCACTCCCTTGGCACCGGAGTAAATGTGCTGGTTACAGAGAAGTTAGCACCCCCCCCCCGGCCCCGTACAGGCTGCGAGAGCTCCGCCCGGCGCTGTTGCGTGGCCATCTCTGGGGTGGGCCGCGGCAGCGAGTTTAGGACAGGAAGTGAAGCAGGATCCTGTGTTTCACTGAAACTGCAGTGGGGAGGAAATGCGGTGAGAGGTTTGTGCGTGGCACCACTCTAGGGACCGAGATGGAGTTACGCTGGGAGTGGAGGTAGCTTAACCCAGCGTACGAGGGAGTGAGTAGCAGTTTTGAGCTGGGAGTCAGGAGTCCTGGGAGTCAGGACTCCTGGGTTCTGTTCCAATCCCATGTACATCTACGTGGCCGGCGGAACACAGGTTGTGCCGAATCTCCGCTTTCATTAAGAGGAAAAAAAGAAAACCCCTCAAGGCTACTGAGCTGAGCGTAACTGACCCGGGGGCCGTCTGGATCTGCAGGGACCCTGAAACAATAACTCAGAGGTGTGGACTCACCTCTCACCTCTCCGTTGCGGGGTGTTTATAGTCCTGGCTTTACAGAACTCACCTGTCTCCTCCAGCTGAGCCGCACATCCTGTCCAGTGTTATTCCAGCCGGGCTGGCAGGGGAGTTTTCGCTGGATTCATTGTTTTATTCTGCACTGTGCCTCTTCTGGCTCAAGGAGGCGCTAGGTTCCCTCTTGTGTGTCCCATCCATCCCAATCTTGCAGTGACCCCTGCTGGGGGGGCTAGGAATTGGTGTGTGTCATTCATTCACTCTCCCTGTGGGTCCCTCCCAGGCTACCTGCTGGCTTGGTTACAGATTGGCCTAGATTGCCCACCTATATCCCCTTTCCTTAGGCAGCGTTCCCTGCCGGGATCCCTGCTAGGCAGGCTAAGAACGGGTCAATATCACTCATTTTCATTCTCCCCAGGCCCCTGGCTGGTCCTGGCCTCCTGCTTCCAGAGCAGCTCTTCACCCACCAGAGCCCGCTGGGATCTACCCTGGCCCCTGCACAGCGCGTGCAGAGAACCCCGCCTCGACCAGTGTTCTCCGCACAGACGGTTTCGGCGAGTGAGTCTGTTTGTCGGGGAAGGTTGGACGGCGTGCGTTTCTGGCAGCCCTTGCGGCGTTATCCTTCCAGTGGAAACACTGCCGCGGGCTTGGCAAATCCAGCGTTGGGTGAAGAGTGTAGCATAGTTTGGTCCCTGGATTTCCCCACGGGGGAAAGGGCGGGAGGACGGCCTGGTACGACGGGATATCTGTGGCCAGTTGTGATTGACGCTGAATGTTTTCCATCCCCGGGACAGCAGAAACTGTATTTCCTGATTTAAAAGGGAGAGAGCAGCAGGTCAGAACAATGCAGAGAACTGACCATGGCAGAACCCTGGAGGCCAGAATAACGAGGTTGAGGGGCCTCGGCAGAGATGTGGGAGACCCCAGGGCTGGGCCAGATCATGTCAGCGTGACGCAGGACGGGGGCCCAGGCCTGGAAGGGCTCTCGGTCACAAGGGAAATGCTTGGTGCTCCAGGACTGGAATAGCAGGTCTCCCCGGGTTGCGGGAGTGGTGAACAGGACTGGAAGAGAAAGCAGCATTCCAGGGCCGCTCGGAGCCTTGTCAGCTCGTGCGAGTTTGCATCACACCTGCAACAGACCTGCCTGGCTGCCATCCCAGCGCGTGTTGTGTGACCTCCCAAGCTAATCCGGGGCAGCACTTGAAGGAGACCTCTGAAGAGCGCGGCAGGCAGAGCTGCGGGTGATTCACTGCTCTTCCCACTGACTCGTGGCTGAATCAATCCCCCGGCTTGAGATCGTGCAGCTGGAAGAGCCGTCCTCTGTGTGAGCCGTGAAGCCAAGTTCCTGGCTTCTTGCACTTGTTAATCAATTCCATTGCAATCGGACGAGAGTTGGGGCGTTGATCCCAGGGTCCTGCTGGAAGAGTGCATTGTGTCTGCTTAAAATTCTCCCGCTGTACTGAACTCAGCAGTCTGGCATGGCATTACTGTTAAACAGCAGCTGTGCTCCCCCCTGAGAAGTGGCTGCATTTCAGCAGTGGGTACAAGGAGTCCTGTGTGTAGACTATACATCAGTGTGTTAAAATGGTTTGGGTCAGGTATTGAAATGACTAATATTGCTCGGTTTAGACGTGTACTGGAGTTTGCCAGGGAGCAATCTGAGCCTGTGGTTAACAGAATCATAGGACTGGAAGGGACCTTGAGAGGTCATCTAGTCCAGTACTCTTCACTCGTGGCAGGACTAAGTATTAGCTAGACCATCCCTGACAAGGGTTTGTCCAACCTGCTCTTAAAAATCTCCAAAGATGAAGATTCCACAACTTCCCTGGGCAATTTATTCCAGTGCCACCCTGACAGGACATTTTTCCTAATGTCCAACCTAAACCACCCTTGCTGCAATTTAAGCCCATTGCTTCTTGTCCTATCCTCAGACGTTAAGGAGAACAATTTTTCTCCCTCCTCCTTGTAACAACCTTTTATGTCCTTGAAAAATGTTATCATGTCCCCTCTCCGTCTTCTCTTCTCAGGACGAAACAAACCCAATTTTGTCAATCTTCCCTCACAGGTCATGTTTTCTAGCCCTTGAATCGTTTTGGTTGCTTTTCTCTGGACCTTCTCCAATTTGTCCACATTTTTCCTGAAATGTGGCGCCCAGAACTGGACACAGTACTCCAGTTGAGACCTAATCAGTGTGGGGTAGAGCAGAAGGATGGTTCTACATTCAACGGATGTCTACAAGCCCCGGTCCAGTCGCTTGGCCCTGATGACTGTGAATTGTTCGGCACTGCAGGAAAAGCCCATGCAACCCAGGGGGGAGAGGCATGATAAATTAAAGCAGCATGGGTGAGTGGTCAGGGCTCTGCATCAGTACTCCGGAGATCTGAGTTCTATTCTGTCACTGGCTGAACTTTGAGCAAGACACTGAATCCCTCTGGGCCTCCATTCGCCATGGGAATAACGGCCCTTCCTTCCTGGGTCTTGTCAATTTAGACTGTAAGCTCTTTGGGGCGGGGCTGCCTCTTGCTGTGGGTTTGTCTACACTGCAGAGGAAGGGGTTACTGCAGCACCGGTGGGGTTAATGTAGCTGGCGCAGGTAGTGAGGATGTAGCTGCCCCCAGTCCAAGGCTGCCAGGGTGTGTAATTATAACTCAGGAGTCCTGGGTGCTAGTCCCAACTCTTCTGTTGCTTGGGCAAGTCATGGCCTCTCTCTGTTTTCCCTTTGTCTTTTCTCGTGTAGGGCCTGGGTGGTCTAGTCCACAGGCTCTGGGGTCCAAGCTGGGATCAGAGACCAGGTTCTGTCCCCAACTCTGCCTCCGTGCTGTTTGCTGACGCCTTTATCTGTCTTGTCTACTTAGCCTGGAAACTCTTTGGGGCAGAGACTGTCTCTTAATTCGCCTCTCTGGGCCTCAATTTCCCCACGTAGTGTTAGTGAGGCTTATCTCCTTTGCAAAGAATGTGGAGAGCTTCTGAGGAAAAGCATACCGTGAAAGGAGGCAAGATTAACAAGACTGGGACTGCTCATCTTAGAAAAGAGATGACTAAGGGGGGATATGATACAGGTCTCTAAAATCAGGAATGGTGAGGAGAAAGTTAAGGAAGCGTTATTTACCCCTTCACGTAAGACACGAACAGGGGCTCACGCAAAGCAATTCGTAGGCAGCGGGTTTCAAACAAACATAAGGAAGCACTTCTGCGCACAGCACAGTCGGCCTGTGGAACTCATTGCCAGGGGATGCTGTGAAGGCCAAAAGAAGTAGATAAATTCATGGAGGATAGGTCCATCAGTGGTGATTAGCCACGATGGTCAGGGACACAACCCCATCCCTGAACCTCTGATGCCTAGAAACTGAATCTGGACCACTGGGAATGGATCACCTGATAATTGCCCTGTCCTATTTATTCCCTCTGAAGCACCTGGCTCCAGCCACTGTCGGAAGACAGGACAATGAGCTAGATGGACCATGGGTTTGACCCAGTGTGGCTGTTCTTATGTAAGATCTAGGTATTATTATTTTGCTATATGCACGTACAGCGCCTGGCACAATGGGACCCTGATCTCAGCTGGGGCCTGTAGGGGTGACCGTACTCCCAGGATGCAGCTCACGTGGGGCCAGAGGCGCTTAGGGGAGTTTCATAACGTGCCTTTTCCCTTTATGAAAAAAGAAAAGGAGGACTTGTGGCACCTTAGAGACTAACCAATTTATTTGCATAGCTTTCGTGAGCTACAGCTCACTTTCCCTTTATGTGACTCTTGCCTCTTGTCCGGCAAGGGTTAAATGCCCAGTGGTCGGTGGGATTGCAGGACAGATGAGTCAGGCCAGAGGTGTAATTGGCTCTTGCAGCTGGCGGGTGGTGGGGTGTGTGTGGGGAGAGCGGGGGGCGGGGGGGGAGGTTTGTGGTGTAGAAATCAATTGCAGCCTGGCATGGGGTTTGGATCCCTGCTCCTCGCCTCTCTGCCCTGGATCCCAGTACAGAACCCTCCCCTGCCCGCTCTGCAGCTGCTGTGGGGCTGGGATTTGGGTGGAAGGGGGCGGGGGAGAACTGCAGAGGGGGAAGGAAAAGGTGGGGGACATATAACTGTGCTGGTTCATACACAAAAAGGCAGAAGATGCAGGAAGCAACGTAGTGGAGGGGGAGCTTTTGTCATCTGGCATCTTCAGGGTCCTGGTGCCGCCTGGTTCCCGTGCTGGGGGCCTTGGGAAAGGGAGGGGAGCCAGGCCAGACATGGAGTGGCTGGTGGAACCCACTCCTGCCTATCCCAGGGGCTAAGATTATCCAAGGGGGTCGAGTGATTTGGGGGGGCCCAGGTCGAGACCTCTTAAAGGGGTAGGCGCCTTCTGAAAATCCAGCCCCTTTGAGGCGTCTCGCCTCAATCCTCTCGGAATCAAGGCGCCCCAGTTTGACTCCTTGCTGCTGGAAGTCTTGCCTGGAGACTAGAGCCTGGAGGGAGGGCTGCCCCGTGTCGACGGAGCGATTCGTCCGTAGCGACAGTGCCCTGTGGTTCCCGATGAGCACCCCAAGAGCTTTGCAGGGAGCGGGCCTCGCCAACAGGGGCGGATCACCAGCCCCATTTTACAGGTGGGGGAGCTGAGATGCGGGGAGGTGACCAGATGCATCCAGCTGGGCACAGGACTGACTCCCAGCCCTGTGCTTTGAAGGACACACGGCCACTGCTTGCCTGGCATGCCATGGCGAAGACGAGGACTAGCTGTGACCCACTGCAGCTGAGCCCTGACCCTCGTGTGTCTGCTGGTCAGATTCTGCCTCCTGAGGAGCTCAAGGGACAGCACTGAGGGATGCTGGGAAGCTGAAATCAAACCCCGAGGGGCCTGATTCCTCTTTCCCACCAGCCAGTTGTACGTGGCTGTGACTTGGTCAGAACGTAGAGAGGCAGTGTGTAGGGCTGGATGGATCTGGGCTCTCTTCCTGGGTCTGCCGCTGACCATGGGCAAGTCCCTTGGCTGCTCTGTGCCTCAGTTTCCCCTCCCACCCTTTGCCTGTCTCTTTAGCTTGTGAGTTCTTTGGAGTAAGCCTCTCGCTGTGTATCTGCACAGCGCCTAGCTAATTGGGGCTCTGAGCTTGATTGGAGCCTCTAGACACTACTATAATGCAAGTAAAAAACAGGGGTTACTGCAGACTGACATGGGGGTAAGGGAAAGGAGAAGCCAGGCCCCTAGGGGGTCACGTGGAGTTTCCCCAGGAATTAATTTGGCTCCTTGAAGCTCTCCATTGCGAGGTAATGCTGTGAACTCTCCGATTTCTGCCCCCAATGGGCTCATGGATGGAAATCCCACAATGCAAATCTGTGTGCGTGCTGAATGGACACGATCCGATGGCCTTGACTGGCCATGTCAGAGGCAGAATATGTCCAAGGGGAAATACGCTCGGTTTCAGGGCAGCGTATGGTGACTGTGATGAAGAGCTGAAACCACAGGCCAGCGTCTTCTAACTCACGTGGTTAACGCTAGGCGGCTAGCACTGTATTTAGGGGCCTGATTTAGCCAGGGAGCCAAGCCACAGCCTCGGCCATCAGCGCCTCGGCAAAGCGGGTCTCTTTTTCAAAGGAGATGAACGCGCCCAGTGCAATTGCCCCTCTGAAAACCAGATCCCAACTGGGGCTTCAGCCGGCCTGCCTTGCCAAGGCTGCAAGGAACAACCACAGCAGAACCTAAAAGGTGCCCCCGGCCAGTGTTTGGAGGGTGGGCACTGGAAGCGGACTCGGCAAATCAAGAGCAATCGAGCCAGGGAGTTGAGGGGTGGACCTGAAGCCCTCCCCCCACCAAAGCTGCTACTCCCCAATTATGATAGTACCCCCCCCACCCACACACCCCTTTTTCCGACCCCTTGAAGCGCTGGCCCCACCCGCCTCCCTCCCAGCGGGAGTCCCCCAGATCACCCGGGAAAAGGGGAAGCCCCTGCTTAGAGCAAGCAGCACGGGCCCGCGGGACAGCACATGTGTTGCAAACAGGCCAGGGCTCTGCCTCGTGCCTTGGCCCGGAGCTAGGCGGGCGTGGGGGCAGCCAAAGGGGGACGTGGTAACTGGCTTGGAGCAGGAAGAGCGGATCTGTCCCCCTGCGGAAGGCGCCCAGAGAACTGGCAGCTCTGATGGCGGGGAGGGGGGCTGAGTCGTGTTACAGAGTTTGTTGCTGTTTTGAATAAGTCGATGGCAGAGCTGGGGGCTTTCGTTGTCCCGGCCCCCTCCTACTGGGGTGATTAGCTCAGTGGCTATGGGGCTTTGCAGGGGACGCATGGCCCTGCCGCTTCCTTTAGGCGGGGAAGAAGAGGAGGGCTCGGGTGATCTCTCTAAGACCCAGAGGGAGCCTAGGCCGGGGCGGTAGGCTGTGCTGATTGCAGAAGAGCTGGAGCCTTCAGTCTCCATCACCAGCCATTCAGGCGCAGAAAGAGAGAGCGAGGAAGAGGAAGAGGAGGAGGAGGAGGAGGAGGAGGAGGAGAAGGGGCGAGGGGTGGGGGAGGGAATCTGGTCACCCGGCTGGCAATGGCCTGAGCCGATGCCTTGGGAGATCTCGCCCTCCTGCTCCGGCTGCCAAGTTGTGGACCGACCAGCCCTGCCTCCTCGCCACCCTGCTCCCATTCCGCTTGCACAATGCCCGCTGTACGGCGTAGCCCCTTCCTACACTAGGGGGGCTCTGCTGGGGATGTGAGCCGGCGGGCAGGGAGAGCCATTGTGGGGAAGAGGAGCCAGCCAGAGGAGGCCGAGCGAGGCTATGAGGTGTGGGCGACCGGAGAAGGCTCCTCGCTGAACCATGATGAAGACGGAGCCCCCCACCGCCAGCCCCAGCAACAGCAGTAGCAGCAGCCTGAGAAGCGCCTCTCCCCACAGGAACGCCTACGAAGCGGGGATCCAGGCCCTCCGAGCCACAAAGGATGCCCTTGGGGCCGCCGAGAGCGAAGAAGCCAAGAAGGCCAGGAACAAGAAGTATGGGTCCAATGTGCACCGGATCAAGAACATGTTCCTGCAGATGGGGACCGCCCCGCCGGGCGAGGGCACCTGCGACCTGGCCAAGGTGAAGGAGAAGCCCGTCCGGCTCTCCTTGCCCAGGGCCAGCAGCCTGAACGAGAACGTGGACCACAGCGCGCTGCTGAAGCTGGGGACCAGCGTGTCGGAGAGGGTGAGCCGCTTCGACTCCAAGCCCGACAAGCCGGTCTCCAAGCTCCAGGAGACCCGGAAGATCTTCGAGCGGAGCCTTCAGGAGAAGGAGACCACCAACAAGCTCCTGCTGAGGAAGGAGAGGGCCGGCTTCCAGGACAGGAAGCTGGACGTGGTGGTGAGGTTCAACGGGAGCACCGAGTCCCTGGACAAGCTGGACACGGAGGCCGTGTCGCCCACTGTCAGCCAGCTCAGCGCCGTCTTCGAGAAGGCCGACCTGAGGAACAACCTGCACAAAACCCCCAGCAAAGTCGGGCCCCTCAACTCCAAGATCGTCAGCAAGAGGTCCCGGGTCTTCCTCCAGGGCCCGGAAGGGGGCAAGGCAGAAGCCAGGGGGGGCGACGGGCCAGCTCTCCAACTGAGAGCCAAGCATCTTGAGGGCGAGAAGGCCCAACCCAAACCAGTCGCGCCCAGGCCGGGCGAGAAGGACGCCACGGGCCCACGGGCCCAGAGCGTCCAGGAGGTGCGGAAGATCAAGCCGGTGGAGGTGGAGGAGAGCGGGGATTCGGAGCAGGAGTTCGAGGCCGCCGAGCAGGTGGAGGAGACGGCGGCCGAGCAGGACAAGAGCAAGAGCTTGGCGTCTGGGCCCGAGCGGGCCGAGCTGATCCAGGCCGAGGTGACGGTGCACGCGGCCTTGGAGAACGGCGGCCTGGCTGCGGAGAAACACGGGCAGGCCCCAGAAGCGGACGCCTACCCCGAGGAGGAGGGCAAGGCCGAGGGGCAGGAGGAGGCCGACCTGGGCGACGAGTCCAAGAAGGAGGACTTCTCGGAGGCCGACCTGGTGGACATCAGTGCATACAGTGGGCTGGGGGAGGACTCGGGGGGGAGCGGGCTGGACGAGGACGAGGAGGCCGACGGGCTGTACGAGCCCGAGTCGAGCTGCGTGGAGATCCCCGGGCTGTCAGAGGAGGAGGAACTGGTGCCCAACCGCAAGATCCAGTTCAGCACGGCTCCCATCCAGGTAGGCTGCTGGGCGTCCCCGCGCCTCGCCAGGGTGGGCGTAACGGGGCCGGGCGTGCTGGCCAATGGAGCCCTCTCTGCGCCCGCGGGGAGGTGTGAACAATTCGAGACGGGGATGTCATTCCCACCCTGGGGCACATGGTGAGGAAGTGTCAGAGCTGGGATCAGAACCCAGCAGCCCCTAGCATCTAGCTCCATGCACCACCTCCCTCCCCTGCCACCTGGTAGCTCCCTGCCCGGGGATTTTTCCAGATTGTCACGCCATCGCCCTCAGTTAGTATTGGTCCAGCTGGGGTGCGATGCCACTTATCTTGGGCTCTGGGGGTGCCATGCTATCTGTGCCAATGTGCTGTCTTTGTGCTGGCACCCATAAAATGCAGCCACTGCTGGGGTGGCTGGACAGCATCCTTCGGGACACACTAGTGCGGGGCTGGGAGTGGGGGAAGATATTGGCCAGGTACAGCAGAGCCAACCGCTCACTGGGGCGAGAAGTGCCGAGGGGCTATCAAGGGCTAGGCAAGACCGTGGGGTAGGGTCTGGGTCGTTCCCCCACCCCGGTGAAGGTCCGAGCCAGCCTTGCTGCAAATTGACCCAGTGATTCCAGGGGGTGTAGGTATGTGGGGTGCGGGGCTTTAGCCCATTAAGCCACCCCCATTTGGTGGAGCAAGCAGAACCCGCCTTTCTCTTCCGCTGGCAGAGTGTGGACTGGTTTCTGACACCAGCCTGCCGGCCCGGACCCCAAAGCCAAGCCAGGCCTGGGCAGCTGCCGAGGCTGCTGGATTCTCTATAGGCCGGATGAGGCTGCCCCCTGGCATTGTGGGCAGATCTGTGGCATGGGGCGGGCGGGTTGCTGGATCCAGGTGGGGTCTGAGCAGTGTGGGGCAGGAGAACATCCTGGAGATCCCTGGGTACGGGGCCCTCTGAGTCTGTTGTGTATCCCAGGAGCCTGGCTTCTCACAGGGATGGACAGCCTCAGGATAAGGATGAGATCATGAAGCTGGCGAGGAGGGTGAAGGGAGGATACCAGCTGTCTGATCCTACCTCAGGGGAGGCCTTTCCATTGGCATCTGGGTTTAGCCCCCCTACCGCGCTGCTCCTCTGCCCCATTGGGGGCCCGCGAGAAGAGGCTACAATCACCCCAATGCCAGAATCTAATGCCAGATTCCTCTCTGGAGTTACACCAGGGGCAGCATTTGGCCCAGTGCATGTGATTTGGGAATGGGAGCCAGGAGGGCTCGCTTGGCAGGGAGGAGAGTGGATGGATGTGTGTGCATATCGGCAGACACCCTGGTCCATTGCCCATGCCACTGTGGTGCTTAACTGGCCCTCTGCACCCACCCTAGATCCAGGAGATGGGAGCCATGGAATAGGTGCATAATTACACCGCAGCTATGGTTGCGTGGCTGATGAAGTGGTGGGGGATGACTTTCTCTGCAGACCGTTGGCCCAGGGTGCGCCTACCCCCTCCACCAACCCCTTGCTCCTGGATTGAGCTGGGGCTCAGTGTGCGGCTGGCGCGCGAGCCATTCCAGGCTGGGTCTGACTCTGAGGATCTGGGAATCGGTCCGCGAGAGATTCGCTGGCAGGAGCCGGGCAGTGCTGTTATCCATAGGCAGCCCCTGGGTCGGTGCACCTGGGTGGGGAGGTGGGGCTGTGGTGCAGAGGGACCTTTTGTTAAAGCAGAGGGTTGGGTGTCAGGAGAGTCGGGTTCCATGCCCAGCTCTGCCATTGACTTGCTGGGCGACCTTGGGCGAGTTACACCTGTCTCTGTGCCTCAGTTTCCCTACGTGCAGCGCACGGGCCGTCAGGCTGACTGGGCTCCCTGTAGGGTTGGAGGCTGGGCTTGTTAACGTTTGGGTGGCAGGTGCCAGAGCAGGACGCATTGCTGTCATCCTGGGGGTGTGGGGCCATCGCAAGAGAGGGGGAGATTTGCCCAGTTAGAGGAATAAACTGGGAAGGACATTAAGACTTTGCTTGTGTTGTGTGCCGTGGCCAGGAGGAGACCTGGATGCAGATGAGCCCTGCTGGGTTTCCTTAGTGGCCTATCGGGGTAGGAGGCTAGGAGCGTACAGCTGCTGGGCTGAGCAGTGGTGGCTTGTCTTGGCCTTGTGGGCGGTGATTTTTGATTGCACCCCTCTTCTCCGTGTGATGAGTGTCCCAGGGGTTTACTGGGCCCTTCTCCCATTGCTGGCCTTACGGGGACAGTGATCATTGTACAAGCCCTTCTCCCAGTACCTGAGCATCACGAATGAAGGCCCTGACTGAGATCAGGACCCCATTGCGCCCGGCGCTGTGCATACAGAGTCGGAGTCCTTGCCCTCAAGAGCTCACAATCTAAATAGACCAGACAAAGGGAAACAGACTTGCCCAAGGGTCACCCAGTAAGTCTGTGGCAAAGCCAGGTCTCCTGGGCCCCAGTCCAGTGCTCTGTCCTCTGGACTGGACTACCTGTCTCTCCACTGGCCTACAGTTGCCTGTCATCCATTGTTTGGTGTGTCTCAGCAGCTGGGATCTCTTGGGAGGAAGGACTAGTCATTGGTCATGTCCCTGAGCTAACAGGCAGTTGTGTAGTATGTATTCCTCTTCCCCTGTGGGGTCGCCTTCGGGGGGCCGGGGGGGTCCACAGAGGAGAAGAAGCTCCAAGGCAGAGATGTACTGTGAAGGGGTGTGGGGGCAGGGAAAGAGTGGCTGGGTGCCCGGTATCAGGACTCTGCTGATCTCTGGACTATCACGCCCCCTCTCTCCACCCCCCCCCCCCCCGCCCCCTCGGGTGCAGGAGAAGTGAGAAAGGGGAAGTCTCACCCCCGCGAGATGTGCCTGCTTTCTCGTCATAGCCTCTGAGCAAGCGGGACCGGCCCTCTTGTAGATTCACCCCGAGCCAGATGGGCACGGAAGAGCCTGCGATGGGGAGAGGAGGGAGGGGAGGGGTGACTGCGCCAGCGATCTGGGGCAGGAGTTGGGGGTGGGGGGCAGAAACATACATGGTGCCTGTGGGGGGGGGGGGACACAGACGGAGGGAGATGCCTGGGGGGCATGGCAAAGGGGTCCACTGCTGTCAGCTGGCAGGGAAGTTACCATGCCCCACATCCCCAAGAGGGGCCATGCTGGAACTGGCAGGGCCCATCCGGGCTCCTGATTGTAGATGGACCACCTGTGCCAGTGGCTTGGAATGCCATACAGCAGAGTGGCGATGCCCGGGGCGATGATGAACTCCCGGGGGCCGGGCCGCTATTTCTGGGCCTTCGCGACTTGCTCGCACTTGCATTCCCCTTGGCTGGAGGAGCAGTGATTGCTGTGTCTCTGAGTTCGGTTATTTATAGAGCCGCGTCCCCAATTCCGTTGCTGAGTCAGTCGGATCACTTCTGTCTGCACCTGGGGCGTGCTGGGGTAGGGTCACTGGCGGGCTGTGTTTGGGGAACTGTTCTAAGAGGCCCGCTCCGCCCCAGACACCGAAGCAGACGGGGTTTTCGGAAGAGTGCAGCCTGGAGGGTGCTGGGATCCTGTGAACATCTAGTCGTTGGTGTCACGGCTAGAGCTACCGGGAAAACCTGGCTCTTTAGCTGCCTAAATGGGAGTTGAGCCCTTTGGAAACTCAGTCCCTGGTTGTGCTGCAGAGCCCTTGGAAACGGGGCCCGAGGACCGTGATGGCGGGGAGTGGCCAAGTGCTGTATTTTAAAGCCTGTTGAAATTGTACCACCCAGGCAACAGGGGCAGCTTAGGAGCACCGGGCATGTGTTATTGTAGGGCCTGCCAAAATGGTTAGCTGGTGTGTTTTTTCTCATTGGTGTGCGGGGAGTGGCGCATTTCAAATTGGGAGGGTGTCCTGCAGCCGAACTGGAGGGAGGACGAATTCGGGGCCTGGATTCCTTGCGATTCTCTCTCACGCTGGGAGCTGGGCTGGGCTGGACTTTCTGCCATAGCAACACGCCTCTAAAATTCTCTCCCCTGCCAGGCCCCCAGGTGGCTGGCACCCCCTCATGCATGGGCATGCCCCTCAGGGGGAATGGGGGTGAGGGGATGCATCTCCCTCCTGTCATTCCCAGACCTTCTCGCACCTGGTAGTGCCTTCCCGCCAACTGCTTCTTTATGTCATCATGCCAAGGGCTTAATATGTGGACACAGCGCCTTGGCCTCTGATCACTGAAACCAGCAGCATAACGCCCCTTCATACCAATGAGGGAGAAGATCAGGAGATCAGGATCAGGCCGGAAACATACAGCCCAGTGGAGTTGCTATTATATATATTATGGTACTTCTAGAGGCCCCGTTGTGCTAGGCCCTGTACATAGAGTTCCTGCCTCAAAGAGCTTGGCAATCTAATCTGGCCAGCCCAAGGATGGGTGGGAGGAGAAACAGAAGCACACAGAGAGGAAATGTCTGGCCCAAGTCAGTGGCAGAGACGAGAACAGAACCCCGGCATCCCGATCTGGTGCCCTGCCCACCTGCCCTCTGGTCTTTGCCCATTGTTTTCACTCGAGCGGCTTCCAGATCAAATAGACGCCGGCACGTGATGGCTGCGGGTATGATTGAGGCACGGGGCAGCCACACCAATGCTAGCTTTCATCGCGCTCGCACCGAGCGATGGTAGTCGTGCAAACGTGGCGGCTGGCAAAGCGAATACGTACCAAGCCCCCAGCCGGCTTGTCCTGGGGCGGCTGGCCTGTGTCGCCAGGCTTTCGCTGCCACTGTTACTCACGAGAGCTAACTAGATGTGAAAGCTGGTGCCTGCCCGGGCTACGATCGCCCCTTTGCTTGTGGCGAAGGAGCTCTGCCAGCCGCCAGCCCTGCAGTCCCCCGCTCAAGGGCTGAGCCACCGGGCTGGGTGTGCGGCACCCCTTCGAGCCGCCCTGCTAACGGGAGCCCCTGCCTTGGGGCCGATCGGTCCGCACAGTCGCGCCAGCCAGCAGGGTCCACGGGCCCGCCCGTTGCCCAGCGAGCCGAGATGTGGAGTAAGGAGCTGGTCCGTTTTCGGAGCGTAGCCTCGCTGTCAAACGAGCCCGTAGAGTAGGCCCTCACCTCCTGGAGCCTGGGTTCCACGCTCACCCAGCTCAGCTGCCTTCTGCTCCCAGAGGCCAGCTAGCGGCATCGAACGGGGCAGGCTGTATGGAAATGCAGCAGCCGCCGTCTTGGCCAACACGGAGGTTTGAATTGGGGGACCTCCGGAGCTAGATGCAGGAGAGGCCATAGCTACTCCCTAGCTGCTGCTTTACCACCCTTATCTCTGTGGAGCGGCACCGCGGGGCACCTGTAATATTCACTGACCCGTAGCATGTGGGCCAGAGCTGGGGGCGGGAGGGCTGTTCTGTTTGGCCCCTTCCTCTACTGTGGGGCCCTCCTAAGAGGACTGGGTGTGAGACGAGCCCTCTGCAGGTGACGGAGGTTGCATTGCTCCATCGTTACATGGATGGGCTGTTTGAGCTTGTTTGGGGCAAAGGCCAGGGCTTGGTGGGCGTGTTTCAAGGTGGTGGAATGTTCCCCGATCAGCTGGCATGGCGAGTTTTTCTCTCTGCCACACACAATGCCCCAGGGAGCTTCATTCCAAACAGCTTCCTCCCCAGACAGCCCAAATACCTAGAATACCTACCGTGAAGGGAGCAGCAGGAGCCGAGGCAATGTGCTGATCTGCTCCATGTGCACAGAAGCCGTCTGCAAGGAGAGAATTGGCAGTGCCCCTTGGTACTCTGCACGGAGCCTCTGCCGTGTGGGAACAGGCGCGCCATGCCCAAGTCCTGGCACCCTCTCCCCAGCGTGTGCTCAGAGGTGGAGAGGGGCTGCTGAGCGGGGAAGGTGCTCAGCAAACATATGGGGGTGCAGTTGACGTGTGTGTGGGGGCTTTTGGTTAGAGCGCAGACAGCTGGGAGGGCTGGGCTGGGGTCCAGTTTCTGCCTGGGAAGGGAATTGGGTTGGGGTGCAGAGGCTGATACGCCATTGGGATCGGAATCGTGACTCTGCGCATTTGAAAGGCCAGGAGCGTCGTCATAAATAACAGCCCTTTCCATCCACGCATCTTCACGCCCCTCACAGAGGAGGCAGGCATCCACCTTATTGATGGGGAAACTGAGGCAGGGAGGCGCTCAACCCATTTGCCCAAAGTCGCCAGAGAGGCAGGGTTAAAACCTGGGTCTCTGTTATGCTCAAGTGCATTCCCACCGGTCATCACCGGTCAGCACTTCTTCAGCCCACCATCAACTTGGCAAATCCCAAAGGGACGCGGCTTCCTTGTCGGTCTCTGGCAAGGTGCTGAAGGTGGTGTGATTGTAGATGCTGGTTGTGTCCGTAACGTCCTTGGGGTCTCCTGCGGGGCGCCCCCTTGGACGGCAGCGGGGAATTGGTGCTGGCACCGAGTGGGGCCATCAGTCGTCTTGGGTCGTAGCCTAACCGCTGGGCACGTGGTAGCTCAGGCCTCCTGGATGAGAAGTCGGGGGGTCGGGGTCCTGCCTGAGGGTTAAACCGGCAAATAGTCAGGGGCTCAGGTGACGGGGCTGGGTTGTCCAGGAAGCGGGAAGTCGCAGCCTCGCCTCCTGGCAATACAACAGTCCCAATGTCTCGTCTCCCTGGGTTGCTCCGTGGCCGCTGGGGCCTGGTTCCCCGTCTCTGCTCCGAACGGCTCCCCCTGCGCTCTCTCTCTGGGTCCCTCAGGCTCTGGGGGCCGCGGCTGGCCTATCCTCCAAGCTGGCTGCAGCTGGTCACGGGCTCCGTGGCGACTCGGCTCCCTGGAAGGGACGTCTGGCTCCTTCCCTGCTCGGCCTCCAACTGGGCTCGGGGGCCCGGCCCTTATCCCTCCTGCCCTGTCCCTGCCAGAAGTGGGGGAAGGGACAGGGCTAACTGGGTCCAACAGGGTGAATAACCCCTTCTGTGCCGGAATGAGGCCGCCCCGCCACGGTGCAACGTCCATCGCGGGCAGTTGTGTCGCCCCACCGAAGCTTTTGGCACCCCTATGATCGCCCTGGGGGCACACGCTTTGGGATTCGTTCCAGAAAGCCGCCAAAACCCGAACCAGTGCTGATGGAGCTGGCTGCCGGGTTCAGCTTCGCGTGTCCTCATTCCTGATCTCCTCCTGCCACGTGATCTGGAGCCGCTGACGGAGATGACAAGAGTCGAGCCGGTGCGCGTCCGCCTTGCACGCCCGCCTTGCGCTTCCGCACGGCAGAGCTGCTGTAACTGGGGGTCCGGGGACCTGCAGCTTCACAGCAAGCTTGAGGTCATGACGGCCCCGCAGTGGCTGCGGAAGGGCCCGAAACACAGAGGCACGCTCCGCAGCCCACGACGTTGTCTTGTTGGCCGATCTCGTTGGGCAAACGGCAGCAGGTATTGGTCTGGTTATTAACCCAGAAAAAACAAAGTCCCTGGCAGTTACTGTCCAACAGCCTCCAGCTCGGTATTAACCCATCCAGACGGGACATGGACCGAGGGGCCGATGTCGGATATTTGGGCAGCATCCCAGACTGTGTTGGAGGATGCTCAAACCATGGCCCTCGGGCCAGCATCAAATCAACTAGGCCTCAGTGCATCCCTTTGTGTCACACCCTTCGTTGGCTTGGAAGTGCTAGGGGGGCCAGGTAATTTCTCAGTGTCTGCAGGTGTTGCAGCAACCTGCATTGCTCCTGGAGGCCTGCTCCGCCTGCAGAGGGCAGGGGGCTGGGATCTGCACAAAGGCCTAGGGGCGTAGGACCCCCGGCTGCCATTGAATTTTGGATGCTGAAGTCCCTTCTGCACCTTTGAAAATCGCAGTCAAAGTTCTAGTCCTTCCTGTGACCCTGATCCACTGGGGGATGCGGAGCGAGTCCCTGGCCCTCTCTGTAAAGTGGGAGGGAATGTCTCTGACCTACCTGCGTGGCGCTTACCTGGCGGATGCTTGCACAGGGCTCTGACGGGGTGGGCAGCCTGTCCATCTCCTATATAACATCCGTTCCCAGGGCACCTGAGTGCCTCTCGAGCTCCCCCAGGAGGCTGGGCAGTGTTGTTCTCACCATTTGATGCAGGAGAAACAGATGCCAAGGCCCGTCCAGATTGTTCAAGGTATCTCGGTGTTGCAACACCTAACTGATTTAGGAGCCCGAGTCTCATTTTCAAAAGGGATTTCGGCAACTGCAAGCCAAACGCTCGTTGACAATTGCGGGGATTTAGGCTCCTAAGTGCCTGAATCCCTTTTGAAAATGAGACTCGGGCTCCTAAATCAGTTGGGTGTTGGGACACTGAAACGCAGCAACACCTCCCCGCCTTGAAAACAGTCTAGGTGACTTGGCCAAGGTCACTCAGGAAGCCTGTGGCAGAGGAGGGAGCTGAATGCTGGTTTCCCAAGTCCCGAGCTACTGCCCTAGCCGCCGGGCCGTCCTTTCGCTCGGCGGATGAATGCTCGGGGAGTTAACTCTCTGGCCTCCCCCTGCAGCTGAGTGGAATGCAGCCAGCCCCGTTGGGTGGAAGGGCTGGCGTTATGGCCGTTGTGTTGGGTGCTATATGCACTGGGTATCACGGGGCTTTGCACTATAGTCCACGACACTGATCCCTAATACTCTTTTGTTCGGCGGGTTTAGCCGAGTGGTGTTATCCCTTCTCCTCCTAGCCCCTTATGGCTGTAATCCTCTCTCTGTGAGTGGTAGATGCTTTATCTGAGAGCCTGGCTGGGGTAGCCCCTGCTACGAGTCAATGAGCCATCTGCTCCGCCTGTATTCCCAGCCAGGTGAAATGTGGGGGGCCGGGAGGACCCCGAGGGGGGGAATGTGGACTGTTCTCCTTGCCACCAGAGAGGAGGCCCATGCAGCCTTTGCCCCGACGTGTGGAGCATTACAATGTCTGCACGGGTCTTGCAAGGAGAGATCCCCTCAGACAGGTGGGCTGCTGCTGCTCCCCTTGCTTTGCAGAGCTGACCCTGGCAGCTGCCTCTTCCCTTAGCCTAAAGCCGCGCGGAAATGAAAGGAGGGGGTGGTTAGCCATATGGCAGACTTGGGTCCGAGCCCCAGGCCTGTGGGTCTTGCTTAGGGGGGGCGCTGCAGAGGCAGCCCGGCCAGCACTGGTTCAGAGGGAGTGGAAGAGGAAGTCGACCGCCTGGGTGGGGTTGCTCTAGCCCTCCTTAGCAGCGGGGCCAGCAGGACTGCAAGCCTGGCCTGGCCGCCCGTTCGTCATGACGGAGGGCTTGCCGGGCCGAGAGAAGGGGCTGCAAAGTGACGTCTCCCCCCTCCAGCTCCAGTCCGGAGCCAAAGGGTGGAGGGGGAGCTGAGCCCCCTGCCTTCCCCCAATTGCAGCCCTGCCGAGTTCAGTGGGGCATGGCCCGTTGGGAGCCTGTGTTGGGAGCCCTTAGGGGCCTTACGAGTGGAAACACGGGGGCGAATCCTCCGCTGGTGCCATTGGGCGGCGCTTGGCAGGGATGGGAGTGTGTGTGTGTGGGGGGGAACAGTGAGGTGGGTCTGTATGACCCTCACCATGAGACAGCCAGTTGCATCATAGTGCCAGGTAGTTCAGCTCACTCCTGAACAGGGACATCTGCGGTACCCCGACTGACAGCTACACCCTCCCTTGGAGCTGTTAGCTTCCAACTTTGGGGGTGCCCCCTCTGATCTCCCGGAGGACAGCAGATGCCCCATGCAGAAGCTGTCCCATGACGAGAGTTAATGGGACCTGGGATTTACTGCATTATACGAACATACAGGCCCAGCTCCAGTGAGTGTCTTTGCTTTTATCTTCCAGCTTTGAACAGCTGGTGGGATCAATACCTCTCCTCTGGCCTATTGTCTGGGGTGTGTGTTATTGGCCTATAAATCCTCCTTCCCTCCCTTTTCTCTCTGTTTTTGTGTGTGTGCGCACGTGTGTCCGGCTTAGCTCATCTGTTCCGATTGGGACCTCCTTAGAATAAAGCGAGAGAGGGGCAGTGGGGGGGATTGGGTGAAGGTCTCCTAAGAGGTCACTCGATTAGACTATAAAGAGCCTTTCAATTGTAAAAACGCAAGGCCAGCAGCAGGCAGTGGGACGAAGTTCTGCGCTGACGCAAAATCTTCAAAACTCTTGATAAAATAAGGAACTTCCTGCAGAACAAAGCAACTTTCTAGCCTGGCTGGGTGACCTTCAAAAGGCCAGGTTTCTGACGGGCACAGAGATCAAGGGCTCCCACTCTGGCAAAAATGCATGCAGGGTAAGACATGCATGGGGCCAGGATCATGCCTGGGATTTGCAAGCTGGAAAGATCATCCATGGGCTATACAAGTTGAAAGGGCGGTGCATCGCAGTCTGCATGTTGCAAAGACCATGCGTGGAATGTATCCCAAACTCGGTATGATCCTTGCATTTATCTGCAAATGATTAATCCTTGCATGACTTGCATCACCTATGCCTGATCTTTGTGCTTCTGCCTCCATAGGTGGCTTATGTCTGGGCTGAGTATGATACCTGTTCCCCACCCCCCTTATTCTGCCCACTCCCCCAGCTCTGGCATGGGCTGCACAAAAATGAAAGAGAAAATATACTCCCCATGGTCTCCTCAGTTTGTTGCTGGTTTCCCTGGTGACTCCATGGAAAATGACCAGCACAAGGGCTCTGAGAAAAGCTGGACCCCTTCCTTCCTTCATCTGGCATGAAAGAAGTGTCTCCCCCTGCCCCCCCCCCCCAGCCTCCAGGGCTTTGCGGCTTCAGGCTACAACTGGTCTTGAGGTGTGAGTGTAGGGGAACAGCTTGGACTGGCAAAGACACCCTTGCCATGGGCTGTTAGCCTGCCAGGCAGACCTCTGCCGTACTCAATTCTGTGCCCCTCGCTCCATCTCTTGAAGGAGATGGTCAGATCTCAGCTTCTTCATGCTGTGTCTTACGTATGGAGCTGCTCGTGCTTGCGATTTGATCCTGAGTCTCGTGACCTGGGGGAGGGAGCTGCGTGTTTGTAATTCCCCAGCTCCTGGACTCATGTGATTTACGTGGTGTTTACATTAATGTGGGTAACCCACTGCCCCAAGCCATGGTAGCTAGGGTGACGGACGAATTCTTCCATCAACCTAGCCGCATCTACACCTTTTAGCTCATCTTAGCGATAACGCCTCCAGGTGTGAATTTTTCACGCTGAGCTAACTTGCTCCAAATTTTAAGTGTGGACCAGGCCACATAATTAGTTTGCAGCAAACTGGGGTGTGAATTTACCCCGCGCTCCCCTGCCATGGTCTAACTGTCCATGTGGACCCTCCTGACATCCATTAACAGTCGTTAATGCACTTTGATCTAGTCCTTTTTGAAATGGGACTAATCAAAGCACATTAACAAGCTATAAAAGCGCATCAGATGGATTTACACAGTCAGTCAATCTGGTAGGCTAGTGCAAGGTAGATTCACGTGCCAGCTTGCTGCGAATTGACTGTTCGTGTAGCGTGACTATGGGTCAGTGTGTGTTCCTGGTTCCCCCCTACTCCCACCCCGTGCCTGATCTGCAGAGAAGCGGAGTCTGTTACAGCCCAAGCTAGGGGATGCTAGACTGTAGGTCAAGCTGCAGCAGCTCTGGCTTTTAGCCCTGCTTTGGTACCCGCGGTGTCAGCCAAGATGGGACCTTGGTGGTTGCTGAGAGAGTTTGAAAATGTGAGCCCTAAAGGCCTGAAAAGCAGAAGGGGAACAAAAGGAACTTAAAATGCATCATATTTGGCTTAAAAACATGAGATTTTTTTTTTTAATCTCCTGATTTTTTGGGGCAGGGGCCTGACTCGTGATTTTTAAATGCTTGGGCCTGGCAGCACAGAATACATACAACTCCTCAAGGGCGCTAGGCTCATGGCCATCACATCCCTGCTGCGGAGAGTTGAGCGCTCTGAGTGGAGAATGCGTGCCCGGAGGTTAGCATCGTGATGAGTATTTATGGTTTGTATCACTGTAGCGACTCGGAGCCCCAGTCATGGCCCAGGACCTTGCTGTGCCAGGCACTGTACAAACAGAACAATTCCATGTGATCTAGTGCCTGGGCAGTCCAGCCCTGCAGTGGGTTTTCAGGGGAGGGCGGCATGGCTATGACTGCGTCCTGGAAGGAGGTCCCAGGCATAGGGGACTAATAGGGCCAAGAGCGGAGGAAGGACAAGTAGGGAGCAGTTGGCCGAGCTGTTTGGGCAGAGGAGAGGGCAGCGGGGGACCCCTGGATTTCTTCCAAGAGAAGCCACCAGATATGGATTATGGGTCTTGGATTTTGCAGAGAGCATTGTAGCCCTAGGCCCTGCAAGGTATCATGGCCCTGGCCAGCATGCAGAGAACTTCATCACTAGGGCCCTACCAAATTCACGGACATGAAAAATGCATCACGGGCTGTGAAATCCGGTCTCCTTCTGTGAAATCTGGTCTATTGTGTGCTTGTACCTTATACTGTGGAGATTTCACAGGGGAGACCAGCGTTTCTCAAACTGGGGGATCCAACCCAAAAGAGAGGTGGAGGGGGCTCGCAAGGTTACTGTAGGGGGGTTGTGGTACCCTTACTTCTGTGTTGCCTTCAGATTTGGGTGGCTAGCGAGCGGCGGCTGTTGGCCAGGCACCCAGCTCTGAAGGCAGTGCCCTGCCAGCAGCAGTGCAGAAGTAAGGGTGGCGATACCATACCATGCTGCTGGCAATGGTGCTGCCTTCAGAGCTGGGCTCCCGACCAGCAGCTGTCACTTTCCAGCTGCCCAACTCTGAAGGAAGTAAGAGTGGCAACACCGCAACCTCCCTACAATAATTTTGTGCCCCTCCCCCCCCACAACCTCCTTGTGGGTCGGGAAACCCCACAGTTACAACACCCTGAAATTGCAGATTGAAGTATCTGAAATAACGAAATTGACAATTTTTAAAATTCCATGACCGTGAAATTGACCAACATGGACAGTGAATTTGGGAGGGCCCTACTCATCACTCACAGTGCTTGAACTCCGGTCCCTAGTCCCAGGTGTTCTTCTGCAAAGAAACTTTCTTTCCCCTGTCAGCAGCACTGTGCAGATACTCCCTGGCCATCGGCCAGGAGACCTACTCACCCCGTCTGTGCCGCCTTCCCCATCCTGCACCTCCTGCAGCCGCCCGCACCCATTGCACAGTCAGGCCGAGGCCTTTGCCTGCCAAAACCCTGCGGATAAAGATCTCTCTGTGCTCTGAGCGTGGAGCTTCTCCGGGTCCTGGCGGAGAAGGGAATCCGAGCGCTCTCCCCCCGGAGCGGATGTCAGGGAGTTGCTCTCTATGGACTCACCGGTTGGAATCCGCAGCTGCAGAGCTGGGTCTCTGAATGCAGCGAGGGAAGGGAACAAACGGAGGTTCTGAGGCTCTGCTGCATCTGTTTAACCACAGGCAGCAGGGAGCTGGGCTCGCCGCCTGGATGTTGCACTAGGTACCAGCAGACACGTGTGCGCGTGTGCCCAGGCACACGCAAACACGTGTGTACAGGCATGAGCCTGTGTTTGTGCCCATGAGCGTACGTGCTCATGCATGTGCCCACACGTTTCTATATGGGGGGAGGGATAGCTCAGTGGTTTGAGCATCAGCCTGCTAAACCCAGGGTTGTGAGTTCAATCCTTGAGGGGGCCATTTAGGGATCTGGGGCAAAAACTGGGGATTGGTCCTGCTTTGAGCAAGGGGGGTTGGCCTAGATGACCTCCTGAGGTCCCTTCCAATCCTGATATTCTGTCCGATGAAGTGAGCTGTAGCCCACAAAAGTTTATGCTCAAATAAATGGGTTAGTCTCTAAGGTGCCACAAGTCCTCCTGTTCTTTTTATGATTCTGTGTGCACAAGTGTACGCATACTTGTGTACGTGTCCCTGCTCATCTGTGTGTACACCCGCCCAGACGTGCACAAATACACACACGCTTGCACACACACACAATATCGTTTGAGACTGTCTCACATGACCATCTCAGAAGCAAACTAGGGGAATATAGCCTAGCTGAACCTACTATAAGGTGCATGCCCAACTGGTTGGAAAATCGTACTGGCTGGGAGAGTAGTTATCTTTGGTTCACAGTCAAGCTGGAGGGGTGTATCGAGCGGGGGGTCCCGCAGGGGTCTGTCCTGAGTCTGGTTGTGTTCAATAGCTTCATAAATGATTTGAATCCTGGCATAGAGAGCACACACATAAAGTTTGCGGACGATACCAAGCTGGGAGGGGATGCAAGCGCTTTGGAGGACAGGATTAGAAATCAAAATGAGCTGGACAAACTGGAGAAATGGTCTGAAATAAACAGGATGCAATTCAATAAGGAGAAATGCAAAGTCCTGCAGGAATGATCAGTGGCACAGATACCAAATGGGAAGTGACTGCCTAGGAAGGAGCCCTGCAGGAAAGGATCAGGGGTTATAGTGGACCACAAATGAAATGTGAGTCAATAGTGTAATACCGTTTCCATAAAAGCAAACACCATCCTGGGATGTATTAGCAGGAGCGTCGTAAGCGAGACACGAGCAGTAATTCTTCCATTCTACTCAGCACCGATAAGGCCTCAGCTGGGGTCGTTGTATCCAGGTCTGGGCGCCCCACTTCGGGAAAGAGGGGGACAAACTGGAGAAAGTCCAGAGGAGAGCAACGCATATGGTTCAAGGCCTAGAAAATATGACTTACTAGAAAGCAAATTGTGTGCCCTGGAAAAGAGAAGACTGAGGGGGGGACGTGACAGTGATTTTCAAGTACGCTAAAGATTGTTATAAAGAGGAGATTGATCAATTGTTCTGCTCAACCACTGAGGGTAGGACAAGAGGCAAAGGGCTTAAATTGCAGCAAGGGAGATTTAGGTTCGACATTAGGAAAAAACTTCCTGTCGGGGTAGTTAAGCACTGGAATAAATTGCCTCGGGAGGCTGTGGAATCTCCATCATTGGGGGTTTTTAAGAGCAAGTCAGACAAACCCCTGTGAGGGATGGGCTAGTTAATACTTAGCCGTGCCTCAGTGGATAGGGCTGGACTAGATGGCCTCTGGAGGTCCCTTCCAGTCCGACATGTCTCTGATTCTATGCACACACACACAAGCCCACCGATGAAGATTCATGCCCGAGATAGACTCCGTTCCTAGAGCTCTTCTTTGGGGGGAGGGGCTGCACCCAGAGTCCATTCCGGGCGGGCACAAAGATCCAGTTCCGGTTCTTCCCAGGGGATAGACAGCCTAGTAGAAATGTCTGCTTTTCTGACCCTGGTCTGCTCTCCCTGCTGGACACACGCACGGGGAAATCCTGGCCTGAATGCGTGTGCTTTCCTCAGATGGCTGCCAGGCACGACTCCCCTGTGTGTGCTGCGCCAGGAGCACTCAGAGAGCCCTTAACTCCCTAGCTGGGAGCGCTTGGCAGCTTGTGTGTGACAGCTCGCTTGGATTCTCACATCCTCAGGACAGGGAGGGTCTGCAGTGCACAGGGATCTTCCCATCGCGGGAGCGGGGGCCTTGGCTGGTGGCAGGCCTCCTGCAATCATCAGGGCGTCTGAGGTTCTGCTCTGTCTGGGTTACTTGGGAGAGTAACACAGAGCAAGAGTTTAGCCCCACGGCTGCCCTAGGACGCGGGTCAGGGCCCGTGTTGTGTCGCTCTGGTTCATTAGCTAACTGGGGCACGGGGAGGGGGTCAGTTTGTGGGCAGGAGACAGCTGCGGAAGTTGTTGATTCCTTGCTGGTACCAGAAAGTCTCCTATTGACTTTGGACCTGGCTGCATATGCTGCTTGTCTGGGGCTGGTTATGGGCTGGGCTCCGCTGACCCGTGAGACGTAACAGCAGCGTCTGACCTTGCATCCTTAAAACCCGCATGGCGCCGTTCCCCAGCGCTCCCTCTTCCTGGAGCTGCAGACTCCTCCCCCACTCAGGACTAGGCTCCAACGCTAACTGGTGTCATATCAGCCTCCAGATGGTCACGACTTCTAGTCACTAGTGAGCCGGGCTGGGTACGAACCTGCAGCTTCTGAAAAACCCTCCGACTCCCTGCCAAGGACCCCCTGACCTACTTCCTGGCTTTTAATTATAAGGCTAAAATGTCCTCCTCCATGGGGAATGGCCAGGCCTGCTTCTCTCCAGAGAGGAGCAGAACCCCTGGGGGACAGGGTTGTCCTCCTGCCGGAGGTGCCCTGCCACGGCCATGCCCGGTCGGCTATGGGGGAAGAGGAAGCTGCCGGGTACCAGGCTGAGAGCAGGAAATCCCCATGGCAGGAGAAGAGGCCATGCGTTGGGATTGGAAAGAGAGCTTTCTAGATGAGTGAATACCAGGCCGTGGATCTGCCTGCCTCAGCTTTTTAGCTGTCTAGCTATCTAATCCCAAGTGTACACATCTCTCTGTCTATCCCCATGCATCACAGCTTCCCCCTGCCCCGCCGGCCCTGTGCGGCTCCCGGCTCCCCCGGCCCCTCCAGCAGCCTGCAGATCCCAGGCGCGCTGGGTATCGCAGTGGTGGGCGTCATGCTCTCCCCACCCCTCTCGTCTCTCACGCTCACTCCAGCCTGTAATCGAGCCCTGCAGGCTGTCGCAGGAGAAACGAAGCGTGAAAACTTTTCCCCCGGAAGCCCGGGACGGTGCTAATTAATCTGGCAGCACGGCCGTCCGCCTGCCACCATCTGAGCCTCCCCAGCACGCATGTCACCTGCAAAGTCTGCGGATGACATGCGTTCTCAGTGGGTCCCCCGCCATTCTTCTAGCTCCGCTCAGGCTGCGTGGGGTCCCCTCCAGGATGAGGGATCCACTTCATAACCTGACATCTCCAAGACCCCCCCGATCTAACTTCAAGAGAGGGTCCCATTTCCATCTCCTCCATCCCTTCCTCCCGCCCTTGGCGATTCTGCCCTATCAGCATTTTCCGCTTGACTCCGTTCCAGCTTGGCTCCTCCACGGCCCCTGCCTGCTCCCACGCCGCCCATCCACGCACATTCCTGGGCACGGACCTCCTCTGGGTGCCCTGGCTGACAGCCAGTCAGCTTGCTGGGGGTGGGGCAAGACCCCAAGCCAAACATGCTGGGGTTTGTAGTAATCCAGGGATAGCCCCTTGAAACTGACCCATTGGGTGGGTGCTCCCTGGCACCCTAATCTCAGAGAGAGCCCTGGCATGGGTACCCTATGCTGGGTGTCCCTTAGGAGCCTTTTAGCTCAGGCTGGCATGGACAAAGTTCTAGGTACCTTTGGCACCATGAGTGTGGAGGACACTTGTCAGGAAAGCTCTGCCGGAATCTTCCAGGTTTTCCTGAAATTTCCAGCCCCCACCCAGCCAGGCTGCATCAGGAGACACATGGACAGAGACTGCCTCACCCAAGGGAATCGGGGTGTGACACCTGGCAGGGTCCTGGCCGAGCGCGGGGTTCTAGTCCCACCTCGATCGCTGACCAGGTCAGCCGCTTTGGAGAAATCGCTTCCCCTCTGTCCTGTCCGTTTAGAGTGTCAGCACTCCTCCTGGGCAGCCTTTTACTCGGAGAATACTGCACTGCAAAGCCAAGTTGGGTTCAGAACTCGGGTTCACTAACTTGGGTTAAAAGAGCAGTGTAGACACGGCAACCTGGGCTAGCCACTCGGTGGGGATCCGATCTCTGTGCGCGTACGGCTCCTAGCGCGGTGGGGATCCGATCTCTGTGCGTGTGTACAGCTCCTAGCGTGGTGGTGATCTGATCTCTGTGCGCGTACGGCTCCTAGCGCGGTGGGAATCTGATCTCTGTGCGCGTACGGCTCCAAGCGCGGTGGGGATCCGATCTCTGTGCGTGTGTACGGCTCCTAGCGCGGTGGGGATCTGATCTCTGTGCGCGTACGGCTCCTAGCGCGGTGGGGATCTGATCTCTGTGCATGTACGGCTCCTAGCGCGGTGGGGATCTGATCTCTGTGCGCGTATGGCTCCTAGTGCGGTGGGGATCTGATCTCTGTGCGTGTGTACAGCTCCTAGCGCGGTGGGGATCTGATCTCTGTGCGCGTACGGCTCCTAGTGCGGTGGGGATCTGATCTCTGTGCGTGTGTACAGCTCCTAGCGCGGTGGGGATCCGATCTCTGTGCGCGTACTGCTCCTAGCGCGGTGGGGATCTGATCTCTGTGCGTGTACGGCTCCTAGCGCGGTGGGGATCTGATCTCTGCGCGCGTACGGCTCCTAGCGCGGTGGGGATCTGATCTCTGTGCGTGTGTACAGCTCCTAGCGCGGTGGGGATCTGATCTCTGTGCGTGTGTACAGCTCCTAGCGCGGTGGGGATCCGATCTCTGTGCGCGTACGGCTCCTAGCGCGGTGGGGATCCGATCTCTGTGCGTGTGTACGGCTCCTAGCGCGGTGGGGATCTGATCTCTGTGCGTGTGTACAGCTCCTAGCGCGGTGGGGGATCTGATCTCTGTGCGCGTACGGCTCCTAGCGCGGTGAGGATCTGATCTCTGTGCGTGTACGGCTCCTAGCGCGGTGGGGATCTGATATCTGTGCGCGTACGGCTCCTAGTGCGGTGGGGATCTGATCTCTGTGCGCGTACAGCTCCTAGCGTGGTGGGGATCCGATCTCTGTGCGCGTACGGCTCCTAGCGCGGTGGGGATCTGATCTCTGTGCGTGTACGGCTTTGCGCGTACGGCTCCTAGTGCGGTGGGGATCCGATCTCTGTGCGTGTGTACGGCTCCTAGCGCGGTGGGGATCTGATCTCTGTGCGTGTACGGCTTTGCGCGTACGGCTCCTAGCGCGGTGGGGATCAGATCTCTGTGCGCGTACGGCTCCTAGCGCGGTGGGGATCTGATCTCTGTGCGCGTACGGCTCCTAGCGCGGTGGGGATCCGATCTCTGTGCGTGTGTACGGCTCCTAGCGCGGTGGGGATCCGATCTCTGTGCGTGTGTACGGCTCCTAGCGCGGTGGGGATCTGATCTCTGCACGCGTACGGCTCCTAGCACGGTGGGGATCCGATCTCTGTGCGCGTACGGCTCCTAGCGCGGTGGGGATCCGATCTCTGTGCGCATACGGCGCCTAGCGCGGTGGGGATCTGATCACTGTGCGCGTACGGCTCCTAGCGCGGTGGGGATCTGATCTCTGTGCGCGTACGGCTCCTAGCGCGGTGGGAATCCGATCTCTGTGCGCGTACGGCTCCTAGCGCGGTGGGGATCCGTTCTCTGTGCGCGTACGGCTCCTAGCGCGGTGGGGATCTGATCTCTGTGCGTTCACGGCTCCTAGCGCGGTGGGGATCTGGTCTCCGTCAGGGTCTCTAGGTGTTACTGTAAGCTAAGTAATATTTTTTTTAGTTCATCGGCCACTTACTGAGGTGATGCTTGCAAAAGGGCCTCTGCCTTCCAAGCTGGCACCGTTGCCAGAGTCAGCGAGGGCCGGCACGGCCGTGGGTGCTGCTGGCATCTGGGGGTGGACTTGAAGCTGGCAGGAGAATGGCAGAGGCAATGCCAAGGCAGCTAATGGAAATCTTTCAGGCCTTGTTAGTCCCGAGTGGTGCCAGAGGAGGGGGTGGGGGCTGGGAGTTACTCAGAGCCTGGAGTAGGAGATAAGAAACGTTTGCTTCGGAGCCGTTCCATCCAAACCCCCTACTCCAGGGCTTCGCCACGGAACGGGATCAGGGCCCATGTGGGCAAGCTGGGGTGGGACTTGCAGGCGGGATTCCCACCTGCCCTATATGACGGTTCCCCTCTTGATCTGGGTGCCGTGGAGACGAAAGATTGCGGGCGTGCTGGGGGTGGATTTAGCCCCTCGGTCCTTAATGGAGGGACGCAGCTCGTGTCCCCTGACCTCCAACCAGGTGCTTGGAACCCCTGACATTGGTAGACTTGCCTGGATAGGTGGGTGGAGGCTTGATTTCTACCTGCTCAGTCCAGTGGGTGTCTCACTCAGCTCAAGGGTGTCTGTGCTAAAGGGGGTGAGGGGATCCAGGGGCCCTCCCTGGTCTCCCCTCAGCTGTTTGCTCCCCTACTTGGGGGACCCAAAGCCCGCTGGGATGGACGCCAAGCGAGGCCCCTGCTGTGGGTGAAGGAGCCAGGGCCCTTGCATGGTGCAAGTGAGGCCTGCAAGCAAAAGGCGAGGGGGATACGGCATCTCTGCGCAACCCCACATTGCAACCTGATCCACCTGCTGGCATTGCCTAAAACACCCAGCTGCCCCCTGAACAGCCAATCAGCCTGTCGCACACCGCGGGCACACAGGTGCCCTGCAGGCTCATTCATACGCACCACTGCCCCCGCCCCTGGGTGGCATGGGGCTGGCAGGCTCACGGTGCCGGGGGGGGGGCAGCCATGTGCCCCCAGGGACGCAGCAGGAGGAGAATTTCCGGTACCGCCGGGTGATCCCATTCCCATTGTAATTACAGACGTGGGTCTGGTGGCTTTCCGGGAGGAGAATGCCTTGTAATTTATTCATGATTACATGGGTTCTTGGTAACCGGAGCCTCGGAGCATTGGAAGGGCAGCTTGCAGTGGGGAGATTGGTCGCTGTGAATCCAGCTAAGCCCTGGGGGCTTTGAGTCCGCCGCATTCTGGGAGCCCCGGCGTCATGGGGAGGAACCAGGACACCTGGGTTCTATTCTAGGCTCTGCCCTTGGGCAAGTCACTTCAGCCCAGGTCCTCCAATGGATCCAGGCGCCTTGATTTCCAGGGTGTCAATGGGCGTTAGGAGCCTGAATTCATTTGAGGACCCAGGCCATCTCGCAGTGGTACCGTTCCCCCTCCCACCCTTTGTCGCCCTTGTCCCGTTAGATTGTAAGCTCCTGGCGGCAGAGACTACGGGGCCTGGATCTCAGCTGGGCCCCGTAGGCGCTCTGGTAATATAAACACTCGTTGGAGATGGGGGCTTTATCCTCACAGAACCCCGTCTGAGAAATGGGGGGATCAGCCTGAGGCCACACAGGGATTCGGGAGCTAACCCCACAGCCAATGACTTAAACCCAAGGCCCAGCCTCCCGCTAGGTTGCCACGGTGACACTTCGGTCCTTGTAATTGGGGGGAGCCCTTCACCTCTGTGGGGCTATGAGGCCCTGAGGCCACGGGACACCCCAGCTTCAGGATTGGGGCCACAGGCTTAGCTGCTGTAGGGATGTATGGGAAGAGAGAGCCATCCCTTCGCCTGCCAGTGGGGTGCCGGGTGCCTTCTCCTCCCCGGCTCCCCCCTCGCCGGAGGCACCCCTAACGCCCACCCCCACCCCCCGGCTCCATGCAGGTATTCAGCACCTACTCCAATGAGGACTACGACCGCCGGAACGAGGATGTGGACCCCATGGCTGCCTCGGCTGAGTACGAGCTGGAGAAGCGGGTGGAGAGGTTAGACCTCTTCCCGGTGGAGCTGGAGAAAGGTGAGGAAGGGAGAGGCTGGCACTGCCTGGGCGGGGGGCTCTCCCTGCTGGCACTGGGGAGGCTAAGGGCCGGATACTCAGTGACCCCAACCCTGGGCTCGGGGCTAGGATGGGGGGAATGGTTGAGGGGGGCTTGGAGCCAGCTGTTCTCACACCTGCCTGGCGTCCCGTGGGTGCAGAAAATAGCCACAGTGCCGGGCGGGGGGGAGCGGGTAGGTGGGGAGCCCTTCCACCGGCCGGGGGGCCCTGCGAGTCTCAGGGCCGTTTGTGACCCGGGACAGGCTGCTTTGCGCAGCCAGAGCTGCATTGAAAGGGCCTGGGCGTGAGCCTCACGCTGCTCCATCTGACCTGGGGCACAGCGGGGCCTCTGCTTCCCGTACGCTTGCACACTCATCCCACGTACACCCGCACACTCATCCCCCTACACTCACACCCCCCCACACTTGCACGCTCATCCCCCACGCACTCGCACATTCACCCCTCACACACGCATCCCCCACATGCTCATCCACATCCACTTGCCCACTCATATACACGCTCCCCCATGCACTCGCACACACACACTCCACCCTGAACGTGTACACTCACACACACGCTCCCCCATGCCCTCGCACACTCATACACACACTCCCACATACACTCGCACACACACACTCCACCCTGAACGTGTACACTCACACACACACTCCCCCATGCACTCGCACACTCATACACACACTTGCACACACACCCATCCACCTACTCACTGATTCATCCCCAGCACAGTTGCACACACCACCTCACACACTCATCCAACATACACACTCTGGCACACATCCCCTCGTGCACATGTGCACACCCAGCCTCCCTGCACTCACCCCCTCATCCACACCCCCTCATCCCTCCCACTCACACAAAGCTACTCACTCGTTCGCAGTTCTCACGTGTTCATCTCACACACTCGTTCCCTTCATGCACTCAAAGCATTCAGTGACTCAGACACAGCCTCTGTCCCAGCCTCGTGCACACTCATTCCTCTCTCAAACACACACAGACCCCGGCACACTAATTCACACACATGTGGACACGCACACATTCTTGCACACCAGTTCACACTCACCTTTGCATGCATGTGGCTGCGTGCACACACACAGAAGTCAAACATACACACCTCCTTGCACACTCATTCATACACAAACATCTGTACATACACCCTCCTGTGTGCGTACATGCAGGCTGCACGCCAATCTGCACACGTTCCCCTCCACACACACCTGCATGCATTCACACCCCCCAGTTCACACACATACCCTGCACACTCGCTCATACACAAACACTACTGCACACACACACACCAGTTCACACACCTACCTCAGTTCACACACGTACTGTGCACATCCACTCATGCACACATTTCACTGTACACCCCCCAGTTCACACACATACCCTGCACACTCACTCATACACACACCAGTTCACACACATCCCAGTTCACACACATACCCTGCACGCACACACCCCTCAGTTCACACACATACTGTGCACATCCACTCATGCACACATTTCACTGTACACCCCCCAGTTCACACACATACCCTGCACACTCACTCATACACACACCAGTTCACACACATCCCAGTTCACACACATACCCTGCACGCACACACCCCTCAGTTCACACACATACTGTGCACATCCACTCATGCACACATTTCACTGTACACCCCCAGTTCACACACATACCCTGCACACTCACTCATACACACACACCACTGCACGCACAGTTCACACACGTACCCAGTTCACACACGTACCCTTCATGCATACCCCCTCCAGTTCACACACATACTGTGCACACCCACTCACTGAGTGTAAGTGAATGCACTAGTGAAAAGCTCTCCTCTCTGCCCCTGCAGGATGCTCTGAGAAGCAGGCCGGGGTGGGGCCAGGGTAGCTCAGAGAAGGCGTCTGCCCAGCAGACAGCAGCTGGTACGAACGCAAACAGGATGCTGCCGTGCTTTAGACGGGAGAGAGACAGCACGTTGCCAAGCCCCCGTGTGTGGTGTGTCGATGCCTCCCCCTCTCAGCGCTGAGCTCGCCCTGGGAGGGATCGACAGGGAAGAGGGTTCGAGGTTGGGGTGGGACTCGCGTGTGAAAGATCCCAGGAGGAAGACAAACTTGAGGGGGCTTGACTAAGGGAAGGAAGCTGGTGAGGCTCCTTGGTGGATCAGTCCACAGCAAGGGGTGCATGGGGGAACCAAGCAGCTGGTGAGGCTGGAGGAGGCTGGAGGAGATGCTGCCATCCCAGGCTGGCGGGACCTGTGTCACTGCGCAGCAGGAGCTCAGAGGGGTGGAGAATGTTTGCAGCACTGGTCGATTAGCTAAGATCCGTGCCACCAGGGGCACTAAGCCATGTGTTTCTGGACGTAAGCCGATCCCCTGGGGGTTGGGGATTTGCCTGGCAAGGAAGGCGGGGCGCAGCATGGCAAGGCGCAATGCCCAGGGGGCGGGAAGTCTCTCCTCGCTCTGAAGCATCAGGTGTGGGTTGCTAATGGAAGCAGGATACTGGGTTGGATGGGCCAGTGTTTGGATCCCGTCGGGCTATGGAAACGAATGTTGTGACGTGTCTTACGGTAAACCCCAGAGGCCCCAGCTGAGACCAGGGCCCCACTGTGCTGGGCGCTGTACATCCAGAGTGAGAGAAGGACCCTGCCTCCAAACCCCTACAATCTACAGAGACAAAGGGTGGGCCGAGAGACCTGGCAAGGGGCAGGGGGAATAGAACTCAGGTCTCCCAGCTCAGCCCTATGAGTTAGGCCAACCCGCCCTGCTGGGCCTGGGTGCGAAGCCGGTATGGCAGGAAGTGAGAACTCAGGTTAGCTGGCCCCAAACTCTGATGTTGCAGGGAAGCCAGGCTATGGGGCTTTGATGTGCCGTCAGGTGTGATCTGGCAGTGCCCGTCCTGGGCGCTCTTCTTCACATTGACTCGTTCCTTTGGTTTCCTTTCTCTCACACAGTCATTCACCCTCCCACGCATGCTGCCTCCCGTAATTTAGCTGCCATCTGTCCTTGCCTCTCGCTGTAATAAACACTATTCTTCTCTCCTGCTACTTCCTCGCTTTCCTCCTGCCCCCGGGGCCTGTCCTGGCAAGCGCAGGAGCCCTCTGTGCCAGGCCCCTTCCATTGGCATTTGCCCGTCCCGCAGCGGGTGCATCCCTGCTGCCCCAGTGCTCGTCAGCCCTTGTTCACCAGGCGTGGTTCTTGGGGTGACTGGACAGAGGGGAGGGTGCTGGCCTGGCTCGGAGTCCCCCAGCGGCGGCCCACGCGACCCGTGATGACAACGGGTCTCTCTCTCGCAGACTCCGAGGGGCTGGGAATCAGTATTATCGGGATGGGTGCCGGAGCGGACATGGGCCTTGAGAAGCTCGGCATCTTCGTCAAGACGGTGACCGATGGGGGAGCGGCCCACCGGGACGGCAGGTAAGCCCGGTGAAGTCAGAGACTCTCAGGCCAGAAGGGAACACTGGAGTCTTCTCGCCAGACCCCCTACTTAGCATAGACCGGGGAGCCTCGCCCAGCGATGCTGGCATCAAACCCACAGAGGCTGGCGGCGGGTCTAGGAGCTGAATCCAGATCTCATGAGAGTCTGAATCCCAAAACTGAGCATCCTCCTGTAATGCTCAGCTCCAGAATACATGGACCCTTGCCCCCTCTAACACACATGCTTTACTATCAGTCTGTTTGTTCCCTTCACTCCCAGAAGGGGGCGCTGTAAGGCTCAGGGCAGGAGCGCTGGCCATGGCTACCCTGGTCCCCACCTCTGCCAGCAGTGGGTGCTGTAAGGATCAGGGCAGGAGCACTGGCCATGGGGGGAGCTCCTGACTACTCCAGTCCCCGCCTCTCCCAGTAGGGGGTGCTGTAAGGATCCCGGCAGGAGCGCTGGCTGTGGGGGGAGCTCCCAGCTACTCTAGTCCCAGGCTCTCCCATTTGGAATTATCGACATTTTGGCTGCAGACAGTACTTTGTGTATTTTGTAACTGATCATAAGAGTGTGGTTGGGAGCTTGTCTATATTGCACACCAGTCTGCTGGTGTGGTTTGTGTGTGTGTGTGAAGGGGTGGGCTGGCTATTGTTGTATCTCTTGGCTTTGCATTGCTCTTTATTTAGCTTTGTAGTGTGTGTGTACACATGCTGCTTTTCGCATTGTGTGTTCTAGTTGTGTTGCTGTGTATGAAGCACTCTGTGTGTGTGTGACAGTGGTTGTGTGTGTGGAGCTTGTGAGTTGCAAATGAGTTGCTAACAATGCCCTGTTGCGTTAATTATTCTCTGTGCCTAGGCTGCTTCTGCCTGCAGTCTGAGTTGTGTACCATTGGCATAGTAGACAAGCCCGAGTGCTGATTGTGTAGTTGTGGATGCAGAATTGCCAACCCCCAAGCATTCCAAAATCACCATCAGGCCTCCAAAAAGCATGAAATTGGCTTTGAAGTCATGAGATTTTTACAAAATAAAAAATCTTCTTATTTTGGGCTTCTTATTAGCCTCCTTGTTTCGAGGCTTTAGGGGGCGAGAGTAGCATTTTCAAGCTCTTCTCTGTCACCAGTGGAGCTAGAAATTCACGTTGTTGTTAAAAATGAGATTCAAACACAAACACCTGACTCCAGGCGGTGGGGCTTTCAGAAAGAGAAGTCCTGCAAGACTCCGCACTGCAGTCTGTAGGTCTCTGTGTTACTGTGTGCTGCACACCGTCTTCTCCATGTGCTCATGGTGAGTTGCGGGGAACGTGTCTGTGTGTTGGTTGTTTGCATCTGTAACGGATTTCTGTATTCATTTCAATGTTGCTGACTTGGAGGGCTTCACAATTCACATAACTCCCTCCCAGAAGGGTCTCTAGGGAGAGCACAATCAGACAGTCTTTTCCCAGCCTGCTTCAGTGCAGCCCAAACAATCAAATGCGGGAGGGTCTCGGCTGGACTTTCCGTTCCCTGGCAATTTGGGTTGCCACTGACACCCCTGCAAAGTGGGTATGTTCTGATCTCTGGCATTTAACACTCAGGCTGGTTGCCTCGCAAAATTTTCAGTGCTACTTTGTGTGGGGACACTGACATGGATTTAAACTGAACTTATAATGGGGTCAGTTTGAACCGGTAAAGCTGAACCAACATAGGCCAGCTATAAAGTGATGGCAACTCATCCACACACCAGTAGACAACACACACAAACACATAAACACACAATATACACTCACCCCATTTGCAAGTAAACACATAGAGCCATGTACAAATACACTAAGAAACCCATGCAAACCCCCACTGCAAACACACCCGCATGCGCACACATACACACAAAGATACGCTCATGCTCCAACACCTCCACTTTCGCTCCCGCACACACATATACTCAGAAACACAATCACAACCAATTTGACCAAACTGGTGCAGAACCAGGGTGACTGCAGGTAGGCCAGCTCTCGCTTCTCACTGGGGTCCACGGTGGAACGAGGGACGGGGACAACGAAGGATCTAGCCCAGAGACAGAATCAGTCCCTTTGTGTAACACACCAGCAGGCATTGGGAAATCACAGCGAGTTTCACAATGAAGGTTCTGCAGAGCAAAGGGGAAACGTCGTTTAAAATGGAGACACAAACGTCAGTGCCCCCAGTGGGGCTCTCTGTACGTGTTATGTTGTGTGTTTCTGTGTATGTATGTCAGGGGAGTTGTATTAATATACATTTGTACCCCTTTAGGCAGGAGCTGTGGACTGCCATTTCAAGTGCCAGGTCACCACGCCACTCACTCAGCTTGGCTCTGTCATGGTCTAGATCAGGGGTGGGCAAACCTTTTAGCCTGAGGGCCACATCTGGGAATAGAAATTGTATGCCGGGCCATGAATGCTCAGAAAATCGGGTTTGGGGTGTGGGAGGAGGTGAGGGCTCTGGTTGGGGGTGCGGGCTCTGGGGTGGGGCTGGGGATGAGGAATTTGGGGTGTAGGAGGGTGCTCTGGGCTGGGACCGAGGGCTTCGGAGGGCGGGAGGGGGATCAGGGCTGGGGCAGGGAGTTGGGGTGTGGGAAGGGGTGCAGGCTCTGGCTGGAGGTGCAAGCTCTGGGGTGGGGCTGGGGATGAAGGGTTTGGGGTTCAGGAGGGTGCTTCGGGCTGGGATTGAGGGGTTTGGAGGGTGTGAAGGGGATCAGGGCTGGGGTTGGGGCATGGGGAGAGGCTCAGGGGTGCAGGCTCCGGGGTGCAGGTACCTCAAGCAGCTCCCAGAAGCAGCAGTACGTCCCTTCTCCAGCTCCTAGGCGGAGGCACGGCCAGGTGGCTCTGCACGATGCCCCGTCCGCAGGCACCGCCCCTGCAGCTCCCATTGGAGCGCCAGAGGGGGCCATGCCACTGCTGTCGGGAGCCGCGTGGAATGGCCCCCAACGCTGCTCCCCTGCTGGAGCTCCGGAGTGGGGCAAGCCCCAGACCCTGCTCCCCAGCAGGAGTTCGAGGGCCAGCTCAAAACAGCTGGCAGGCCGGATATGGCCCATGGGCCGTAGTTTGCCCACCCCTGGTCTACATAATACTTATTCTGCCATGAGTGCAGGCAATGGGACTAGCTGAGCTCTCGAGGTTCCTTCCAGGCCTACGATTCTGTGATTCCATGCCTGGCCCGGGCCAAACCTGAGTCGGGCTCTGACCTGGTGCTTAAAAGCAGCAGGACTATGGCTGATGGCATTTGCACATGGGTGTGCGGGTTTTTGTGTGAGGGCGTGTCTGTTGTGTTTATGGGTGTGTTTGTGCACGGGGGGCGGGTGCATGCAAAGAGCAGGGTGCAGACAGGGGGCGGCTGGAGAAATCTGGGCCCCGAGCAGCGTTAATGATGCAGACAGGACAAAGTGGCTGGTAAGGAGTGTGAGCTCCTGGCCCCAGGCAGGAGCTCTCTGCCCGGAGCGGTGACAGCTCTATGCATGTTCCGGATCCACCTGTGGGGCAGGGGCAGGGGCAGGGCCAGACCCGGCCAGGGCTTTGAGGTGAGAGAACATCCCAGGCTGCGGTTTGGGGGATCCCAGGCCGGGATTGGGGTTCATGAGAGCTCCCCAGTGCTGCCTGATGCCTGGGCCCCATCAGGGATGTCACTGCCCGTGCCGGGGGCCACCATTGGTTTATAGCATGGACACCCCCAGTCCCAGGGGACATCACCGGCCTAAACAAGGGATCCCGGCTCAGCTCCTTCCCCCTTCTGGAGCCAGCAGCTCCCGCTGCCAGGGGAGAATGGCCCAAGCCCCCGCGCCCCTCTCCAGGCCAGGCTAGTGCTGACAGGCCTGCGGGGTCTCCATCCCGCTCTCCCCACCAGCTCTCTCGGTCTCAGCAGTGGGAAGATCAAGCGCCCGACTTGGCTGCCTACGTCCGACAACCGCGTCCACCCTCCGTCTGCCAGCCGGGAGCTGCCAGGGATACCTCTGTGGCAGGGCCCGGCCCCTGGCTGCCAGGATAACTGCCCTCGCCGCTCCCCAAGGGAGGGAGACGCGGGCCTGTCCTGAGGGGGCAGACGGGGGAAAGTGGGGAATGGGGCTGGCTTTACAGTTTGTGACTCCCCTTAGTAGGGTGACCAGATGTCCCGTGTTTAAAGGGACAGTCCCGTTTTTGGGGACTTTTTCTTATGTAGGCGCCTATGACCCCCCCACCCCTGTCCCGTTTTTTTCACAGTTGCTATCTGGTCACCCTATGTCACGGAGTCCCTGGGCGATGCTCTGGAACTGCTCCCCATGAAGCCAGTCAGGACTCTGGGGTAGTCGCCTTTCTGTGAGCAGCCTGTCTTCAGGACACACAGCTCACACAGCTTCCACCTTCCTGGGTCTGACCTCGGAGCATTCAGCATCCTCTGCCCCTCCGTGTGCTTCCCCCCAGCGAGTCCGCTCAGACGGGGCTCCTGGGGAAGCCAGAGGGTCCTGCCCCCCAACTCCGCAGTCAGACGTGACTCTCAGCCAGCCAGTAAAACAGAAGGTTTATTAGACGACAGGAACATGGTCTAAAACAGAGCTTGCAGGTGCAGAGAACGGGACCCCTCAGCTGGGTCCATTTTGGGGGGCCGTGAGCCAGACAACCACGTCTGCACTTCACTCCATGTCCCCAGCCAGCCCCAAACTGAAACTCCCTCCAGCCCCTCCTCCTCTGGGCTTTGTTCCTTTCCTGGGCCAGGTGGTCACCTGATTCCTTTGTTCTCCAACCCTTCAGCTCTCACCTTGCAGTGGGGAAGGGCCCAGGCCATCAGTTGCCAGGAAACAGGGTGTCGGCCATTCTCTGTGTCCAGACCCCTGCACACACTGGCCCTCTAGGGCTCTGCAATGATCATACACCCTTACCCCACCCCCTAGATACTTAAGAACTGCATAGGGGAAACTGAGGCACCCCCACACTATTCGGAGGAAACATTAAGAACAGGCCCACTTCGTCACATCTCTCCCCCCTTCGAGATCGAACTGAGCGGGGTCACTTTACCCGGTGACCTGGGGAAGTTCGAAGCCACCAATGTTCCCATGGATGCCCCAGCATCTCTCCTATTCCTTGGTAGGAGTTACACCAGGCCCTTCCAGTTTCACGCCCTCCCTTAGGTCGGGGGTGGTCGATAGCACTAGCAGGCTGCATGTGGGAAGGTTTCTGCGGCCCATGCCCTTTGGCCACCCCAAAACCCCAGGGGGTCAAACTGGGATTGGGTTTTCTCCGAGTGCTCCAGTCTGGAGGGCTGCAATTCGGGCTCTCTTGGTTAAGGGCCCCCATCTTGACCTGGGCCACATACTGTTCACTTACAGAACTAGCATGGAGACATCCCTTTCTCCACAACCTTGTCTCCCAACAAGCTGGCCAAACACAGCCACTTGGTTATAGGACGGTGTACCTTTCTTAACAGCTTTCACTCCATCTGAGACCTTCTCAAAGCTATCCACACTGGATCTTTCAACAGGAAAGTCAGTGGATCCATTCACAACAGAAAATTTCTGGCTGTTAGGAACTGAAACTTTCTTGATTAAATCATTTTCACACCCTTCAGTTGCAGTAAACTGCTTGCAAAGACTCCATGAGGATTCCTTTCCCTAGGGCTTCTCTATGCAACAATTCACCGCTCCCAGAAATTCTGCTCTTACCCTCTTCACCTAGGGCTTGCTCTAGGGGAACACTTTCCTGAGCAACAACAGACTCTTTCTGGGTCTCCCTTACATCCAGAATCACCTCTGGCCCATCAGGCGGATTCCTACATAATCCCCTTTGAGGCAAACTTACAGACTTCCTAGATAAAAGGTCAGAAGCATTCTCCTTCCCTTTGCCACACACAAGTTCAGGAATCTTTTCCTTCTTGCTACAGGTTTCCACACCCTCAGTAGGTAACACAATCACACACCTTCATGCTCTCCTTGTGCCCTGGCTAGGATCTCACCCTGATTAGACAGAGTTGCTCCACCCTTCCCAACAACACACTAGCAACAGGCAAAATACAAGCACCAGAATTGTCTGGTCTCTGGGATTTTACATAGACCCTAACTGGATGCGACCTAGTTACAGGGCCATTCTCCCGAGCAGACAGAAACTTAGGACCCTTCCCTTCCTGGGCTTTAGCTGAATCCAGAACCAACTCTGAGACAACTGCACGACCCTCAACCATCACAGGCTGAAAGGCCCGTTCTGTCTGCTCCACAGACCAAGAAGAGCCGGACACACTTTCTCCTTTACCAGACACCCAGGTTGGGATCTCTTTCCCTTTGTCCCAGCACACAAGGCTGGTCACAGACAACTGCTTGGAGATCAGGGTAGCTCCCTCCATAAGCAAGTCAATACCCCTGACAGACAGAGACCCATTTCCTTCACTGTCCCAATTCTCCACCCAGCTAACAGGTAAGGTCCAGGGACTCTCATCTTCCACTCTCCTCGCCTTCCCACCCTGCTGACTGGACACAGCCATCAGATCACAAGGCTGCCTAGGCTCATCCAAACTTTCCTTACCAAGCACCTTGCCACTCCCCACAGATCCCCTGCCCTGCCTGTGTCTCCCCCCACTCTGCTGGGGTCTCAGCTCCCACTGTGCTCAGCGCTGCCCTGGCTGTCCCAGTGGGGGTAGGCAGCGAGCTCCCTGCTTTCCTCACTGCATCAGAGCCAGGGAGAGTCCCCACTCTTGTGTGCAAGGGGGCAGGGAGCATCTCTCTGTCCCACCCTGCCCCAGGGGTCTGGTTACAGGCAGGCAGGTATCCTGAGCCTAGCTGCTCCTCCCTGCTGCCAGCCAGGACATCTGCATTTTCACTGACCATTTCCCTCTCCACCGATTGGTTCCCTGGATTCAAATTCAAACCCTTGGCAGTTACAGGAACAGGGCCTGGATCCTGTCCCAAAGAGACACAGTCACCCCACAACAGGGTCTCGCAGCTGGTGTCCTGGGTCACCCCAACGACCAGCCAGCCCCACTCCTCCTGGGTCTGCACAGGGATCTGGACCATAGGGAAGGCGAGGGGCTTCATCCCTGGGACCCTCACACAGCTCACGCAGCCCCTCAGCATCTGAGGCTGCACCACCCAGGGTCTGACACCAGTTCTCTCTGTCCCAGGATCTCGCCACCCCAGGAATGTCTCCCCATTGACCATCACCTTCCGCTCCCACTGGGAGTCCGAGGGGCCTGGCCCCAGGAAACTCCACACAGACATATAGGTTGGGATCAGGAGTGGGAGCCTGTCCACCTCCCCACCCATCTGGCTGATGGAGTCTGTGGCCTTGGGACCCAGCAAGGGAGCTAGACACTGGGGCTTTTCCGCAGGGTCCCCTTGGTTCAAATCGCCAGCCTGCTCAAAGGCAGTGAGGTGGGCATCCACATCCCCCCCCTCCTTAACTAGGGGCAGCAATTTAGTCTCGAGGTTCCCTGCGGAACTGGCCCCCCGGGGTCTATCCCCACTCACCCCTGGGAGGTCCCCTAGGCCTCCGCTCCCCCACCGCCAGTTCATGCTGCTGCTGCTTCTGCAGCTCTTTCTCGGGCTCTCGCTGTCTCCCACAGTCCTCTTGCTCCCTCGGACTCAGCTCCAATCCCGTCCGTCTCCGATCCCCCGATGGGGAACCCGATTGTGAAGACCCTCGTCTGGTCGGGGACAGGAGTCTTGGGGATGCCTGGCTCCCACTCCCGCTGCTCCCAGATCCTGCTATAGCCCCATTTGGGGTCAGGAATCTGTTCCTTAGAGCGGTCATCCTCCTCCAGCTGCGCAATTAACTGTGCTTTGGTGAACTTTCCAACGCTCAACCCTCTCTTTTTGCACAGGGTTACAATGTCCTTCTTAAGGAGACGGGGACAGACCATCACTCCGCTCCTCCCAAGGTGTTGTGGACTCACAGGCCCGTGTGTTCTCAGCTCCCCACGGTTTCCAGGGAGAACCCCTAGTGTGCCAGCCCTTCTCGAGGTCACCACCTCTTTGCCAGGGTCGAGCCGCAGACTCCTCCACCCCTTGGACTGCTCGCTGCAATCCCCAGGGGAACCCTGTTACTGCACAGTCCTTCTCGCTGGTCACACACTCCCAGGGGTTAACCGCCCCCCGAAACCGCTCCTCTCCGAGCCTTCAGCAGGCCTGGTCCTTGGCAATCCCCCTTCGTGTTACTGCTCCCCAGTCACTTACTGCAGGAAGCGCCATCCACGGGGTGCAGTACATCCCACCGCTGCCACCAGTTGTCACGGAGTCCCTGGGCGATGCTCTGGAACTGCTCCCCATGAAGCCAGTCAGGACTCTGGGGTAGTCGCCTTTCTGTGAGCAGCCTGTCTTCAGGACACACAGCTCACACAGCTTCCACCTTCCTGGGTCTGACCTCGGAGCATTCAGCATCCTCTGCCCCTCCGTGTGCTTCCCCCCAGCGAGTCCGCTCAGACGGGGCTCCTGGGGAAGCCAGAGGGTCCTGCCCCCCAACTCCGCAGTCAGACGTGACTCTCAGCCAGCCAGTAAAACAGAAGGTTTATTAGACGACAGGAACATGGTCTAAAACAGAGCTTGCAGGTGCAGAGAACGGGACCCCTCAGCTGGGTCCATTTTGGGGGGCCGTGAGCCAGACAACCACGTCTGCACTTCACTCCATGTCCCCAGCCAGCCCCAAACTGAAACTCCCTCCAGCCCCTCCTCCTCTGGGCTTTGTTCCTTTCCTGGGCCAGGTGGTCACCTGATTCCTTTGTTCTCCAACCCTTCAGCTCTCACCTTGCAGTGGGGAAGGGCCCAGGCCATCAGTTGCCAGGAAACAGGGTGTCGGCCATTCTCTGTGTCCAGACCCCTGCACACACTGGCCCTCTAGGGCTCTGCAATGATCATACACCCTTACCCCACCCCCTAGATACTTAAGAACTGCATAGGGGAAACTGAGGCACCCCCACACTATTCGGAGGAAACATTAAGAACAGGCCCACTTCGTCACACCCTACCCCTAAGGAGGCTGTTCTGGGACGCCCCCACCCATCCGAGCAGGCTCTCCTTCCGCCCCACACATCCTTCCCAGACCAGAGCAATCCAGCTCGGCCGTCCTGCCCATCAGCTCCCCCTGTGGCCACGGGCTCTGGGGCTCCCAGATGCCCTTCTCCCTGGAGGGGTGGGCAGGTGGCAGAGGCGGAGGGGGCACAAGGATGCTGTACCCCCGTGAGGCAGGGCGGTGGGAGAGAGCTGGGGTGCTGGCATAGCTGGGGTGCGGGGCGGGGCGCAGCTTGATGGCAGGTTCACCCCCTCTGCCGCCGGGCAGGCTTAGGGCCCAGTACCATCCTGGCACCATCTCAGAGCCTCCCTGCGGCCTTGCTCCGTGGCTGCCACTTAACCTAGCAACTGAGAGTTTCCTCCTCCCACCGCACTGGCCATCCCCGGCTTCCTGAGCACGGGGAGGAATGTTCCTTCCTCTTTCCGCTACGCAGAATAATCTCCGATTAACCCTTTCCAGTGTGGGGAGGAGGGGCCAACCCCAGGAGATGGCACAGCACTGGGGTGAGTTAGCTGCAGTTACACTATCTGGGAAGGGCAATTGGCCCTCATGCTTCAGGGCGTCATCCGATCGCCAGCCTGGCACAGATCAGGAAGGAAATCTCCCTACAGGGCAGCACGGGGGGGTTGGTTTTATGCCTTCTGGTGCAACATCCATAACTGGGCACTGTGGGAGGCAGGGTGCCAGACTACACGGAGAATTGCTCGCTTCAGTGTGGCAGGAGACACGACGGTGAATTAGACGGGCCAGTGATTTGATCCCATATTGCAGGTGCCAAGATACGGGACTGAATGGGCCAGTGGGCTGATCCTGTAACAGGAACCAGGATAGGGGACTGGATGGGCCAGTGGGCTGATCCTGTAACAGGAACCAGGATAGGGGACTGGATGGGCCAGTGGGCTGATCCTGTAACAGGAACCAGGATAGGGGACTGGATGGGCCAGTGGGCTGATCCTGTAACAGGAACCAGGATACGGGTCTGGATGGGCCAATGGGCTGACCTAGCTTGGCAAGAGATCTGGGGGGGTTGGGAGGGCCCCATCAGGTCAGACAGCTCGTGGGCCTGTACTGATCTGGAACAGTGCCCCCGAGCCCACCGCACCCTCTGCCAAAGACCTTGCCCTCCCTTTCCCTCTCTCACTCGCCTTCTCCCGCCCTTAGGATCCAGGTGAATGACCTCATCGTGGAGGTGGACGGTACCAGCCTGGTGGGCGTGACCCAGAGCTTCGCGGCCTCGGTGCTGAGGAACACCAAGGGTAGAGTCCGGTAGGGGAACGGCGTGCAGCCTGCTTGCCAGGGGGCCCCAGGGGAGCAGACCACACCGCACAGAGCCCTGCTGGCGGGCGCTCCAGAGGAGGCTGTGCGGGATATGCCACTTCCTGCTGAGTCTTTGATCTTCCCTAATCTGGCCCCCTGGGTGTAAACATGGTGTCTCCACCCACTTCTCTCTTGGGTCTGCTCCCCAGTTGATTGGGAAGGGTATAAAAGGGGGTGATGCGCTAGCCAGGCTCCACCCACTATCCAAAGCCTGGCCCCACAGTTCCAGACAAGCTGGATTTTTCTTTGTCAACAATCAGCAACGCCACCGTTAACATTTTAAATGTCATCGTTACACTTCAGAGTCAACACCTCCCACTGCAATTCATGGGGACCATTTACAGCTCTCCGAGCCATTAGGCCAAGTTGAATCTAAACTGCCCTGCCCTTCTCCCCACCCTCATTAGTGTGTAAACGACACTAACACAGGCGAACTCTGACTCTGCAGAAGGTGACCGGGCTGCTGGGAAGGGCTCATACCAGCCAGCACCGAGTGGTCCCATTCTCCGCCTGTTTCATTTTACTGGAGGCAGGAACGTGGTTGGGTTTGATTGTCACCCGCTACTAGGATCCTCTGCTTGTACCATCCCAAGGGGTCGCGGTGCCAACACCAGGAAGGTGGGCCCGGCCCTGCCAGCACCCTGGGACCACGCTGTCATCAGCGGCATTGTGCCTGCGGGCGAGAGGGGAATCCAGCCAGCGTGGGAATATGAGATTGCCCCAGCTTTGGGCCCAGCTCCTGGGTGCCGGGGCCCAGGGCAGGCGATGGCTGAGATTCTCTGCTGGGCTGCATGGGGCGGGGGGGTGGGATTTCACGCCCCATTCCATTGCCCTCCCAGACTCGGTGCCCCAGGATCTGAGCGTGTCAGTCAGGGATCCCCTCTCTGTGCCTGTGTTTGCCACACACCCTGCTCTGGGTCTGCCTGTCGAAACAGCTCCAGATCTCTCCCATGGCACCCCACTGTGTATCTCCCACAGCCCCATAACATCCACTGTGCACCCCATCACATCCCACCCCGTATCTCCTATAACTTCTAGTGCACCCCATCGTAATCCACTGTTTATCTCCCATAGCCCCATAAACTCCACTGTGCCCCCCATAGCCCCTCACTGGATATCCCCTGGAAACATCCCCAGTGCATCCCAGAACATGGGTAACATCCCAGACCTCCCCCACACCCCTCTCTCCCTCCCATCGCACCCCGTGCCCGCCACTCGGATCCCCTCCCACAACCAGCAAAGGGCCTGCTAGGTGAAAAACCAGTGTCCCCCTCAGGAACGGGGCGAGGGGGGGGCAGGCCATGAGAGCAAAAGAGGAAGCGAGAGATGCTGGAGCCGCTGAGGGGAAGCACTGGCTGGCGATGTTTCCGCCTCGCTGCGGGGCTCTTTGCAGGAGGGCCCCGCTGACCCCTTTATCTTGCCCTGAGCATCTCGGGCTCCGCCCTTCCTGGCTGGAATCAGCACGAGGGGCCGCGGGCCGCCCTAGCTCTGCGCCCGGCACCCGGCTCCGGATGTTTTCTCTCAAATATATATTGTTAAAATAATCGGCCTGAAATAAACCCGCCCACCAACGTGGCACAGCAGCGACGTCAAGCCAGAGCAGCCGAGCCCAGAGTGCAAACCGGGCCCCGCCTAGCCCGTGCCCGTCCCTCCGCGCCCGCGCGTGGGGCTGAGTCCGTCAGGGTCGAGGAGCCCAAACAGCTCCGCTGCTCACGCAGGGGGCAGCGCTGTAGACGGCCCGGGGAGCGCCAAACTGATTGTTTGGGGGGGGGTCTTATTTGGGGGGGGGTCGTGGAGTGGGGCAGCATTTGCACCTCCTCCTAAGCGGGCTGGACACTGCAGTCAGGTGGGCAAGGAGATTCCAGGTTTCAGAGTAACAGCCGTGTTAGTCTGTATTCGCAAAAAGGAGATTCCAGCGGGTCTTGCCCTGGGGCCTGTTCCCATCCCGGCTTTCATGGGCAGTGGGGAGGAAATGAGACCCTGCCGTAGGCTGGGAGTCGAGGGGGGGGGAGTCCTGGCCCCCTGAATCCCGGCTTCCCCCCACCATCCTCTAAAAGCCCTGAGCAGACTCCCCCAAGAGGCGAGTTACTCAGGGCTGCCTGCGGGGGAACCGTCCAACAGGGCGGGGAAAGGGGTCAGCAAAGGCAGCGGCTGGGCGAAGCTCGAGGCCTGGCTCCCTGCTGATCTGCCCCTCGTGCCGGCGTGGAGAGCGGTGCGGAGCGGGTGCGAATCGTCGCCCCACCCACGCGGGAGGAGGACGGGGCCTGCTGGGCTCCAGCAGCAGCAGCTGTGCCTCCGGGGCACGGGGGTTGTCCTAGGCTGACCCGCTGGCCTGGTGTCCGTTCCTGCCGCAGGTTCCTGATCGGGCGGGAGAAGCCGGGCGAGCAAAGCGAGGTCGCTCAGTTAATCCAGCAGACGCTGGAGCAGGAGCGGTGGCAGCGGGAGATGATGGAGCAGAGATACACCCAGTACACGGAAGAGGACGAAGAAGTAAGAGGAGTGCGCGAGCGGCATTTCCCGGTCGCCTCTGGGCAAGGGCTGGAGACCGGAGGATGCGCTGGTGTCCTTGCAATCCCGTCCTCCCCCGCTCCAGTAAAGGCCCCGAGGGAGACTCCCCCCGCCCCTGGGGTCAGAGAGGAATCCAGGCCCCAGTGCTAATTAGCCCCGTACTTAGTTATTCTGCAGTGGCGCCTAATGGCCTCAACCAAAATCAGAGCCTTAACGTGCTAGGCGCTGTCCATACCCAGAGGGAGAGCCAGCCCCTGCCCCATAGGCAAGAGAGACCCACTAGCTAGAACCCGGGTCTCCTGAGTCCCAGCCCCACGGCTCTACCCACTAGTCCACACTGCCACCTCTGCAGGTGCACCAACAAACACACTGATCCCCCAAAGGACCCGAGTCCTAGCTTGGTTGGGGCACCGTCTCGTGAGATGAGAGGGGAATTCAGGCTCCAGGCCCATGCCAATCCAGATGTCCCCATTCACTGCTCCGCCCCGGCCACTGGCCGTATCCTGGAGGTATTGCCCTGTCCACAGACATTCATACTTGTGCTTCCCCCAGACACCGTGCTGCTCCGCAAAAGCCTGTCTCCGGGCTATGGAGGGGCCAGGAGAACTGGCTCACTTAGCCTGTGTACCAGGAGCCCAATGAGACGCCGTCGGCCTGATGCATTGCCCTGCCGCTCAGGTTGTCATTTGCTCCAGTGAAAAGTGGGGGTGAAAGGACGAGTCCGCCTGGAAGCACTTTGCACTGGTGTGAGTGACGCACGAGGTGCCGGGCATTGGAGTATCAGGCCCCTGCTGCCCTCTTCTCAGTGTCCTAATCCCTGGGCATGCTGCCAGGCATCCGGCCGGGAGGTAGCTTCCCACACGCTGCCGAGCTCTGCCACGGAGGGAAGGTGCAATGCGGGGTGCAAGCCCCTCTCTCTTGTGCCTGTCTCTGCCGGGCTGTGCAATGTGGCAGCATCCAGGATTAATGGGCTCTCCTGGCAGGGTTCCTGGTGGGTTTGTGTTGTGTGGGAAAGGAGTGGAAAACGAAGGAATCGCTCCATTCGACTGTCACGACGTCTAATTATAACTAGCTCTTAGCGAGCGCCGGCATCAGTGGTTCTCAGAGCACTTTATGGTGGAGCGCAGCATTGTTATCGCCATGTGATGCACGGGGAAACCGAGGCACGGCACGGGGCAGTGACTTGCCCCCGGTCACCCAGTGGGCCAGTGACAGAGCCAGGCAAACCCAGGCCTCCTGAGTCCCGGTAATAATGACATGTCGAGGTGCAGCTACTCCCTTCTCCTTCCCCACACCCCATGACCGATCCCAACAGACACCACTCCCCACTCTCTCCTGCCAGCCCCTACCCCCCGCTTTGCACACCCGTGGGGATTCCCAAAGCAGCCTAGTGAAATTAGGCACTTGATGCCCATTGAATTCCATTTCAACTGGAGCGGTGTGCCTAAACCACTTAGGCGCCTTGCAGCCCGAATCGATAACGCTGCAGGTGCACAGCTGAGCTAGTGGCTAGTGCATGGGGCTAACCGTCAGGATGTCCTCAGTTCTTGTCCCAGCTCTGCCTCAGTTTCCCCACCTATAAAATGGGTTCAGAATTCCCTGCTTCTCGGGGGGTGTTGTGAGGAAGAGGGGCCCCGCCTAATGCCTTCGGGAGATTTTTGTTGAGTTCTCCAGCAATTACCAGAGCTAGTACAATGGGTCCTGGCCACTCAGCAGTGTGGGAATAGAGGTAATAATGATTTGTATTATGGTTGCGCCTGGATGCTTCACCCGAGATTGGGTCCCCTTTGTGCTCGGTGCTGTACGCACACACAGGACAGGAGATTGTACCTGTCCCCAAGACATCATATTCTGAAGAGGCAGGACAGATCTCTTACCCCCCATGTTACAGATGGTGCAGCAGCGTGCCCTGGGTGTGCAATCCAGGATGTTAGCAGCAGAGCTGGGACCAGACCCCAGGTCCCCTGAGTGCCAGCCAAGTGCAGAAACCACCAGGCCATCCTTTGCCTCTGCAGGTTAAGTGTAGGGTTGGGGGGGCTAGGTTTTAGAGCTCTGCCCTAGGGGGCTCTGGGGAGCAGCAGTGGTGATGAGGGGGTAGCTGCCGGCGCTATGCATGGCTCTGGTCTGGGACGTGCTGGATTGGGGGTGGATCACGGGGAGGGACCTGGCCATAGCTCCCGGTTCTGTGTCCGCAGACGGGTGAATATGCCACGGACGAGGACGAGGAGATGAGCCCCATGTTCCCCAGCAGCGAGATGGCCATCGAGGTCTTCGAACTGGCTGAGAACGAGGACATGCTGTCCCCTGTCGAGATGGACCCCGAGAAGCTGGTGCACAAGTTTAAGGAGGTAAAGACGGGGGAAGGGGAGTTCCCAAAAGACACCCGAAATCGGAGTGGGGGGAGGCAGAAGGGGTGTACGGCACCAGTGTGAGTGTGTGTGTATCAGTGTGTGCTTATTCTTGTGTGCATGTGTGTATGCGGGTACATATGTGTGTGTGTATGAGTGCATGGGTGGGCATCGGTGCAGGCATGTGTCCATGTGTGTGCCTGGGGTCAGAGTGTATGTGAGTGTGTGCCTGTGTGTGTATTCACAAGAGCAAGGATTTCTGTGCATACTTGCATGTGTGTCATGGGATAATGGGTATATGTTCATGCATGTGCGTGTGCACAAGGGCATGGGTGTGCGTGCATGTATGTGTCAATGGGTGGGTGTGCACGTGTGTGTTGCACAAGTGCATGGGTGTGTGCATGTGTCAATGGTAGTGTGTTCGTACGTGTGTGTTGCACAAGTGCATGGTGTGCGTGCATGTATGTGTCAATGGGTGGGTGGGTGTACATGGGTGTGTGTTGCACGAGTGCATGAGTGTGCGTGCATGTGTGTGTACATGGGTGGGTGGGTGTACATGGGGGTGTGTTGCACAAGTGCAAGCATGTATGCATCAACGGGTGGGTGTACATGAGTGTGTTGCACAAGTGCATGGGGGTGTGTGCATGTGTCAGTGGGTGGGTGTGCATGTGTGTGTTGCACAAGTGCATGGTGTGTGTGCATGTATGTGTCAATGGGTGGGTGGGTGTACATGGGTGTGTGTTGCACGAGTGCATGAGTGTGCGTGCATGTGTGTGTCCATGGGTGGGTGTGCATGTGTGTCGCACACGTGCATGGGTGTGCGTGCATGTGTGTGTCAATGGGTGGGTGTGCGTGTGTGGTGCACAAGTGCATGGGTGTGCGTGCATGTCTGTGTTTGAGTGGGGGGGGTGCATGCGTGTGATCATTTGTATGCGTGTGGTTACGTTGCCCTCTAGTGGCTAGAAGCGCTGTCTGTAAGCCCTGTCGAAGGCATCCCAGCCGCACCCCGCCTGCGGGGTCTAAGCACCGGCCCTAGTTCTGCCCAGCGGGTGGTGATCCTTTTTCAGCTCCAGTGCAGAAGGGCTGGGCGCGTCCCGACGGCGACAACCTCCCTTGGCTCGCGGGCTAGTGGGAAGGGCCCAAGGGCTTTGAGGGGTGGCTGGGCAGCTCCTGACACTATCCGGACAGCTCATCCCAGCACGCTGACCGGGCACCACAGCCCAGATCTCCAGGAGAGCTCTGCGCGGAGGGTGCCGAACCTTTTTGTGGACCCTGAGCCCTTGGCAGTCTGGTCTTGCCAGCCTGATTCTCCTCTCCCACCGGTGCCACTCCGCTGGGGTCAGGAGAGTCACGTTACTGCAAAGCCAGTTTAGGCTGGAGGAGAACCGGGGCGTGTCGGGGGGGGGATTCACTGCAGCACCACATCATGTATCCTGGTGAGGGTGTTGCCAGGACTCCGGGGTTCATACCTTGGCTCGAATGGAAAGCTTCAGGGAAATTTACTGCTTGCACGTGGCCGGGGCTGAGGGCGCCAGGGCAGCGGCTGGGGCTGGGACCTCCCTGCACATGGGGAGTAACCGCTCTGTTACTCTCTGTCAGCTCCAGATCAAACACGCCGTAACCGAGGCCGAGATCCAGCAGCTGAAGAGGAAGGTAAGCGCCGAAGAAGGGACCGTGTGTGTGTGTCGGGGGGCGGGGGTCCCCTCTTTGGGCTCCCTGGTCCGGTGAGGCTTCACCCGCAGGATCCCGGCCAGACTGGGCTGCTGGCATCTCCCCACTCTTCTGTTCCCTCCTTTCCCCTACCCGGCATGGCCTCCGCGAGCCCGGCTCTGTCGTGGGGTCTTCTGCTTTCCCACTCGCTCTCAGTTTGCCCCGTTGTTTGCATTGCCCAAGGATGCACAGACGCCGAGAGACACGACCGCACGAGAGACCCCCGACCGCCCACGCTGGCATCACACTCACAATAGTGCACAACGCGCACACAGACAGACCCCAGCAGGCATAGTCACACACTCGTGTGCGCAACTACCCAGGCAGCACACAAAGACACACACGAGGATGCACAACCGCACACAGAGACAAGCACACACACAGATGCACAGCCATGCGCACAGGTACAACAGCGCACAAGCAGACACACACAGAGACAAGCGCGCACCAAGAGACACACACACAGACACACAACCACGCACTCCACCAGACAAAGGTCCACAGCACCAAAGAGACACAAACACACACCCATACTTCTCCCAACACTCCCTGCTGCTGGGGTGCATATGCGCTGCCCCATCTTCTGCCCCTCTCTCCCCAAATGCCCCTCATGTCCTCTCCCCCTACCTGTCATCCCCCAGCACAGTCTCCCTTACCCGTCTTCCCCTCACCCTGTGCCCTGTGGTCTCTGCTCCCAGCTGCAGTCCATTGAGCAGGAGAAGGCTCGCTGGCGAGCCGAGAAGGCCCAGCTGGAGCAGAGCGTGGAGGAAAACAAGGAGAGGATGGAGAAGCTGGAGGGTTATTGGATGGAGGCCCAGAACCTGTGCCAGGCAGTGGATGAGCACCTGAAAGAGACTCAAGCCCAGTACCAGACCCTGGAGCGGAAATATAGCAAGGCCAAGCGGCTCATCAAGGAGTATCAGCAGAAGTAAGGCCATGTTCTCTGTTCCCTGTGGATCTCCCAGATCTCCATCCACTTTGGATCTCACAGGACTAGTAATCCCAAATTGCCATTCCTCATGAATCTCCCAGGGCTAGTAATCCCAGATTCCCATCCCCTATGGATTTCCCAGGACCAGTGATCCCAGATCCCCATCCCTTATGGATCTCCCAGGACTAGTGATCCTAAATTCCCATCTCTTATGGATCTCCTAGGACTAGTGATCCCAGATCCCCATCCCATATGGATATCCCAGGATGAGTGATCCCAGATTTTTACCCCCTATGGATCTCCCAGGATTATTGATCCCAGATTCCCATCTCTTTTGGATCTCCCAGGATTAGTGATTCCAAATTCCCATCCTCTATGGCTCTCCCAGGGATGGGGATCTGTATCCTGCCCAGTTCAGAGAGTCCCTTGGGTTAGGTGCTGGAGCAGCTTTCCCAGCGGCCGGGCTCTGGCCTGACTGCTCCCCCCATCCCCCACAGGGAGATCGAGTTCCTCAAGAAGGAGACGACCCAGAGGCGCGTCCTGGAGGAGTCGGAGCTGGCCCACAAGGAGGAAATCGACAAGCTCCAGGAGAAGGTGGGCACCAAGGACCAGGATCCGGGGTTCCCCTGAGGCAGCGCATCAGGAGATTGCAGAGGAGAGGGCCCTGGCTGTGACTGGACAGCTCCGGACGGGGACTTCCCGTGGACCAGAGCTGGCTTTGGCAGGAGCAGGGGGTGGGGCGAGGAGGGGGCTCCATTTGCCTCGCTCTGCCTTCTCCACGACAGTGTGGGCTTGATTCCCTTTGTCTGGTGGCCCGGTGCGATGGGCACTGGGGCACGCCGGATCCTGCGTTGGATGTCAGGGCATGCCGGATCCTGCGTCGGTGCAGGTCACACCAGATCCCACAGTGGGTCACGCCGGATCCCATGCCGGGTGCTGGATCACACCAGATCCCGCAGTGGGTCATGCCGGATCCCACGCCAGGTGCTGGATCACACCGGATCCCGCAGTGGGTCGTGCCGGATCCCGCACCGGGTGCTGGGTCCCACCAGATCCCACCGTGGGTCACGCCAGATCCCTTGCCGGGTGCTGGGTCACACCGGATCCCACTGTGGGTCACGCCGGATCCTGCGCCGGGTGCTGGATCATACCAGATCCCGTGCTGGGTCACGCTGGATCCTGCATTTGCGCCCAGGCCAAGACTCCAGGGCACTGTTTTGCAGCCGAACATCTGTGTGTGTGTGTGTGTGTGTGTGTGTGGAGGGGTTCCCTGCTGCAGAGGACGGGAGGGGGTCTCCCTCTCCGTGGCCAGGCAGCATGGGCCCGTGGGGCGGGCATCAGAGGCTTGCCCCCCAGCTCCGAAGGCTCCCTGTGCTCGCGATGATTGCGCTGAGAGGCCCCGGCTTGGTACTCTGATGTCTCTCTCTCCCCCCCAGGGAGTGACTGCAGCCCTCCGCTGGGGTGCAGGCCCGGTGCCCCCCATTGGGCAGCGTGGGTGCAGGCAGGCAAGGGCCACCGGGGTAGTTCAGCAAGAGACATAGTGATGAGCGGGGTCGTTTGGCTGCCCTGGCCCTGCCGTGCTCATGCCCGTGGCAAAGCCGCTGCTCCCCCAGACGGGCACCCGTGTCCCTGGCTGCGGCGGTGGTAGCTGCTGGAGGGGGCCGAGGTGGGAGGCAGGTGCCCCTGTGTCGTGCTGGCCGTGCCCTGTATCCCCAGGAGGCAGAGCCGGGTGGGCACGGAAATCGGGCTTCACGCTTGCTCCTACTCTCACCCCTTCCTCGCTGCTCCCCCCGCGCCCTTCCCAACCCCCACAGTGGAAGACATTGCCTGGCGTAGGGCAGATGATGGCTTCCCAATAACACCCACCCCACTCCTCCTCCCCACCCATCCCTTCAGCAGTGACCCCCTGCATCCACCCCCGCAGCAATCCTCCATCTATCCCCCCCATCCGCTGTCCCCTTCCCCCCCGTCACCTCTCAGCATTCCCCGCACAACCCCTCTCAGCGATCCCCCCTCCCTCTCCCCCCAGCCCCCGAAATCCCTGGCCCCAGGACGGCCCCGCTGTTTCTCTGCCTGAGATGTTTATCCCTTTGTCTGTTTTTCAGATCTCCGAACTGGAGGGGAAGCTGCAGACCTTGAAAAATTCAAACCCAACTTAAAACAAACACAAACACGAAGCAATCGTTGGGGAGGAGGGACACTTTCCCCTTAACCCCCCCTGCCCCCGTTTTGCCCCTGCCCCTCCCCCACCCTCCCACCCCTTTTGGCCTTCATAGACGGGAGAGGAAGGCACAAAAGCAAAACCGCTATGAAAGGAATAATAATGATCCCTCCTTCCCCCTGCCTTCCTTTGGGGGGAGAGAGAGAGGGGGGGAGGAGGGCTGGGGCCAGTGCGGGGTAGGGGGGCTCTGGGATTGGCTGGCTGGGTCCCGGCTGGCCTGGAGGGGGCAGTGTGGGGAATGTCTCTGGGACAGGGGACCCCTCATTAATTTCTGTTCCTCATGTGAGTCTCGTGTTAACTTGATGGACGTATTTTGGGGGAGGGGTTTGTTCTGCCTGTGTATCCCCCCCCCAACATCCACACCCCCCACTGAGGAGCCTTTCCAGCCAACCTCCCGGCTCGAGATCGGCACCCGCGCCGTGTCCTCCCGAGGCCTCCGGGGAAGGGCTGTGCGGGCAGCACCCCCCTGTGCAGAGTGGGGCGTTGGAGGGGGCCGGGCAAGCTGGCCCGAAGCTCACACCTTAGTGAAAGGACTCTCTTGTGGAGGCCGGATCTCTTCACTGGCCCATCCTTGGGGCAATCCAAGCGTGTCTGTGTTTGAGATCTCGGCCCAGTGCCAGGCAGGATCTGGGACCCAGGAAGGCAGACATGCTGCTGGCACTGCACAGGAGGCCCTGGGCAGCGCTGGCAGGGACGGGTTGTGCCTGTGGGTGACCCTTCCCCGCCCACTCCGGATAACGTCAGGGACCAGCGCCTTGGCCTCTCCTCTGCGAGTCCGTCCCGGAGGATTTCAGGGAATGACAGCGAGCGTCCGGCTGAGCAAACACCTCCCCAGACAGCGTGGGGCGAGCCGGGGAGGGGGAGATCCTGGAACAGAGACACCCCCCGCCCCCACCCCACCCCGGCGAGCAGCCTGCCGGGGAAAGACTGTGGGCATCTGCCTCTTCCCCCGCGGCTGGATGGATACAGGGACGCACGGGCTGTGGGGTGGGACTTGCTCCTTCCCGGGCACAATGCCGGCGCTCGATGGGAGGAAAACCACGACGGGAAGTGGCCCTGGCCGAGACTCCTCAGCGCTTCGCTCCGCAGAGGCACCAGGGCCTGCGGGCTGGGGCTGGCTTCTAGCTGCATGATGAGCCGGTGGGAGGGGGCCCCTTTGCTCTAGAGGGGAGGGCGGACGTAGGTCTTGGCCACAGCAGAGGTCTGCCCCGAGGTGACTAAATGGGGTCAGACTCGGACTGGCGTCAAGCAGTGCACATGGGAATTGGCAAACGCATGGCACGCACAGGAGCCTGGCACTGGTGCCCTTACACCCGTGCATGGGATGGGGCACTAGTGTGTTCACACTCGTGCGTGGGATGGGGGCCCTGGCGCGCTCACACCCGTGCGTGGGTTGGGGGCCCTGGCGCGTTCACACCCGTGCGTGGGATGGGGGCCCTGGTGAGCTCACACCTGTGCGTGGGCTGGGGGCCCTGGCACGCTCACACCCGTGCGTGGGATGGGGGCCCTGGTGCGCTCACACCCGTGTGTGGGTTGGGGGCCCTGGCGCGCTCACACCCGTGCGTGGGATGGGGGCCCTGGTGAGCTCACACCCGTGCGTGGGTTGGGGGCCCTGGTGAGCTCACACCCGTGCGTGGGTTGGGGGCCCTGGTGAGCTCACACCCGTGCGTGGGTTGGGAGCCCTGGTGAGCTCACACCCGTGCGTGGGTTGGGGGCCCTGGTGAGCTCACACCCGTGCGTGGGATGGGGGCCCTGGTGCGCTCACACCCGTGTGTGGGATGGGGGCCCTGGTGCGCTCACACCCCTGCGCAGGGACCTGGCACCCCTGTAACCACCCCGCTGTCTGACCTAGTTTAGTTACCTCTGTGCAATTGCCTCAAGTCGCCAAGGCCTCAGGCTCAAGCCTCCTCCCTTCCTGTTCATTTGTCTTTCTTTCCATGCCCGCTCCTGCGGTGCCTCTTTTCCCGCCTCTGGCCAAACGGGCGCTTTTGGGGATGGGGGAGTCGGGGTGGAAGCCCCCAGCTCCCGTTTATTTCTAGGGAGAGGAGAGAAGAGGTAGGAACTTCCCCAAAGCCATGTGGAAAGTGAACCCTTCGGGCCCCGCTCTGAGCCGGTGAGTGGCCCCCCGCGTGCCCCGTTTGGAGGGACGATGCTGCCGAGCTGGGCCCTGGCCCCGATCTCGCGCCTGGCGGGGCGTAGCCAGTATAAGCGAGAGGCGTCCTGCGTCGTCAGCCCCCCCTCCCCCCTGGACAGGATTGAACGGGCACCCCCGGTAGACGTGTCTTCAGGCCGACGCGGCCCATCCCTCCCCTCGCGTTAAGGCCGAATGGGTTTTTATTTAAAGCGACAAGAAGAACAAAGGAAAATAAATACATGTTCAAAACCAACCGATCGCTTTTAAAAATTGTAAATAATAAAAAAAAAAAACGCAGTATTTATATGTGGCCGGGACAATTGTTTTCCTTTGTAAACTGGAGATTGCAAGGAGCTGGGGGGGGGAGGTTTATCGACTCCTCACCCCCACACTGTCTAAGAAGGATCAACAGGGTCCAATCAAAGCCCCACCCTGGTTGCCCTTCTGGGTAGAAACCGGCACTCTTGCTGGCCAGCGCCCTTAAAGGCCGGGTCTCCGACAGTGACTGGATGTGGGGGCGTTGGGAGCCAGATCTCTGCCGGCTGGACTGGGCCGGGCTGGAGCTGGAAGGACCAGGGCACGCTGTGGATGGGCAGGCCAATGCAGAATAAGACCCACCCGCCAACCCCTCTCGGGAGTTTGTGCAAAGCAACTGGATGTCTGTGAAATGGACGCATTAAAAACCGGGAAGGCGGCTGTGGGCCCAGAACAGAGGGAAAGCGGGTGGGGGTGGCAGACCGCTGGGAAATTGTCTTAAATTTTTATTTAATCTCCTTACACACGTATCAATGTGTATGTATATAATATATATATATATATGGATGGATGGATTGTTTCTGGTTTTGTATTGCAATGTCCTCTCGTCGGATCGTATCAAATACAGGCCCTCATTGTCCCTTCGGCTCCGTTATTCAAATGGCTGATCTCATCGGGCACGGCCCTGCTGGGAGACCAGGTGCACTGCGGGTGACCGGATGTACCGATTTTATAGGGACAGGCCCGATTTGGGGGTCTTTTTCTTATATAGGCTCCTATTATCCCCCACACCCGTCCCGATTTTTCACATTTGCTGTCTGGTCACCCTAGGTCCACTCACGGTGTGGGTGGGAGCGCCCCCGGGATCAAGGGGGGGGGACTCGGGTCTGCTCTCCAGCACCCCCTGGGGCTGACGGGAGGAGCGGCGTTCCGCCACCCGTGGCTGGTTGTGGGGTCTGAGGTGCGAACCTGGTGGGTTCGTTTGCGGGGGCCGGAGGAGGGAGAATCTACCAGGGCAGCTGTGTTCTGCGTGGCGGCTTGAGCAGGACGAGTGTGGCTGGGGGTCGGATTGGTCAGGGGCTGCTGGTTTGACTCCGAGGTAGAAAACGACTAGGGGGTGTGTGTGTGTTTCTGCTCTATACCTATTGTGCCGGCAACAGATAGACACGCAACACACACCATCCCTACGCAGGATGTAGCCTGGGGAGTAACCTTTGCACTGTCCGACGGCACACATTTCCCCGGCGGCGTAAGGACTGTGTTCTGTGGAGCAGTGCTTCTCAACCGGGGCACGTGTACCCCTGGGGGGACGCAGGGGTCTTCCCGGGGGGCACGTCAACTCAGCCAGTTATTTGCCTAATTTTACAACAGGCTACATAAAAAGCACCGGCGACATCAGTAGAAACTAACATTTCATCCAGACGATGGCCAGTTTATACGGCTCTGTAGGCGATAACGCTGCGATGTAAGGATAAGAGCTATTTGCCAGCCGATTTGTTGTATAATTGTATGGTAAACATGAGAGAGGCTGCAGGTTTTCAGTATCAGCCTGGGGCTGTGACACTGGGTAAGTTTGTGGCTGATTTTGTGAGCCAGGCAGCTTTCAATTGGGGGTATGCAAGACAAAGCCAACTCCAGAAGCGGGGGGCGGTAGTCTGGAAAGGTCGAGAGCCACGGCTAGGGAGTATATTTCCCTCGTATTTTATGGCATATATTTCCATATAAGAACTAGATATGTTCCTGGAGGATCGGTCCATCAACGGCTATTAGCCAGGATGGGAGGGAGGGTGTCCCTAGCCTCTGTTTGCCAGAAGCAGGGAATGAGCGACAGGGGATGGATCACTGGATGATTCCCTGGTCTGTTCACTCCCTCTGGGGCACCTGGCACTGGCCGCTGTCGGAAGACAGGACACTGGGCCGGATGGACCTTCGGCCTGACCCAGTGTGGTTCTTACGTTCATAGTGTCCCAGAGAGTGTACACCGGGGGGTATATAGTCCTGTGATGTCTGGCCTGCATAGTCAAGTTTCAAAGCTGCATTAAGCAGCCCGAGAGTCAGGGTGCTGCAGCAGGGCAGGGGACGGTGTAAAGGTAGCCCAGAGAGGCAGAAGAAACACGTGGCTTTCCTTTGGTTTTTTAGTAGTTTACGTTTACGGGTTGGTTTTTTTTCTCTCTCTCTGCTGCTCCCTGGTTTCATACGTCCGGTTCCAAATGAGGCATGTGGTCGACCGGTCAGTTCGTAACTCGGGTGTTTGTAGAACTGACACATACAGGAGCGGCTCCGAGTTACAGTTGATACTCCCCCATCCGCACAAGTCCCCGGAGCCGTGTCACGAACAGCCCGGGTTAATTGTGCTGCACGGTCTGGGCTGGACGGTATCGGATTAAGGACAGCATGACGAATAGCCTCTTATTTCTCCTCCGTCCCCCAGTGAACCTGAATGGGGATTCAAAGGGCCGCTCCTGAGGGTGGTGTAACAAATCATCCCAGGGGACGGCAGGAAGGGAGAGAAGGCCTGGGCACTCCTCAGCAGGTTTGTGAGTGCCTTTAAGCTTTCGAAAACCCGGTGCGTGGTTCATTCTCCAGCAGTGCAGAAGATCAGAAATCCCAGAGACACCCCCCAAAATGGCCCTTCTCAGAAGCCTCTTAGCTCAGTGCTTCTCGACCTTTTTGATACCAGGGACCAGCTCGCTGCCTTCCTAAACTGAACCAGGGAGATCTCAGGGCGTGGTGCCGGTCCACGGACCGGTCGTTGAGGAACACTGCCTTCAATGATTCCAGCCAGAATCCGTCCCTTAAAATCGGATGCACCCCAGAGAGGGTGGAACGTGGCCGGCACGTCTCAGCATGGGAAGGAGAGGAAGGATTCCTACGGGCATGAACCAACCGCTCCCTGATGGGGGTCAGACGGATATTTCCCTTGGACAGAGCCTATAACTGCCGGGTTCTTGCTCCTTCCTCTGAGGCAGCTGATGCTGGGTAATGTCAGACCGAATGGTGGCAGGCATGGGCCGGTGGTGTGATCCAGTCCGGCAATGCCTGTGTTCCTAGGGAGAATCCGGGGACAGGGGGAAGGACAGGCCTGCAGGGTTTACATGGATCAGGGCCAGGAGAGAGAGGGGCCTTGACTGGTTTATCCTGCGCTCCTTGGCTGCCAGGTTCATGCTCCCCTTCTCGTGCTCTGCTGCGTCCACTGGCCCCCCTGGGGTTCCTTGCTTCTGCCTTTGGGAGCTGGATCTCAAAGGGTATGAGCTATTCATTCCTCCAGCACCCTGGGGCCCCCAGCCATGCACCCCACATGTGGAGGGGAGCAGGGGGTAAATCGATGCTGGCTTGCTCTGATCTTTTGCTTTTCTTTTTTAACGACTTCTTTGTTGGTCATTATTTAGTCTTGAACTAAACGCTGTGTTTGTGGGGCCTGGTAACACAGGTGTACGGGAGATCTTGCGGGGCGGGGGTCGTGTGTGTGATGCGGGGAGGCACCTGTGTATATGTTCGGGCAAGCGTGTGTGCATACCTCCATGGGTGCATTTGCCCATGTGTGTACATACGTGTGTGTAATGGCAGCCTGCCCCTTGACGGGCCCAGGAGGCCTTGGGCCAGCCAGCCCTAGGGAATCAGCCTGTGCCATAATTAGCTGCCGCCCAGCTGAGGGGCCAGGACTAATGGGGTCAGGTGAGGCACCCCTGGGCCTCAGCAGAGAGACGGCAGTTGGGAGAGGACCCAGAGGGAGTATTTGGGCTCCTGTGGAAGGCCCCTGAGGTGGGGTCTGCTGGAGAAACTGCGAAAGGGACTGCAGAGGAGCCAGCCTGGGAGTCGTTCTGCTACGCAGAGCAGGGGATGGCGTAAAGGTAGCCCAGAGGGGCTGAGAACCGAGTCCAGAGACCAGGCTCCAGGTAGCCCAGAGGGGCTGAGAATCAAGTCCAGAGGCCAGGCTCCAGGTAGCCCAGAGGGGCTGAGAACCAAGTCCAGAGGCCAAGCTGCAGGTAGGCCTGGAAGGGACCTCGAGCTAGTCCCGTCCTCTGCACTCAGGGCAGGACTAAGGATTAGACCATCTATACGTGGTGCTGTGAAGTGTTAGATCTGCCAGGGGGGAAGGGTGGCGGGGGGGAAGTTAATAGGGCACTGCCAGGAGCCGGCTGGGCTGGGCGGAAAACTCTTCCGAGGTGGGGTGTGTTTTGCATGCAGCAGCGAAAGAATGTGGGGTGAATGGGTTAACAGGGCACTGTTAGAAGGAAGCACACAGCACCGGCATTAGCGAAGCAAAATAACTCTCAGTGTTGCACAGGAAGAAGCATAAGCTCCGGGTTTGCCTCTTGCCCAAAGGGACCTGGGTTCAAGTCCTGACCAGAGGCGGCGAGTTATATGGGCTCCTGGTGCCCGTGCTCCACCAATATTTGGGAACGTGGGCCCGGCTCCACATTCCTGGGGATGTGGGGTCCAGAGCAGCCTGGGGGATTAGCAGGAGGCCTGGTACCGGCAGCAGCGAGCGACCCGGCCCCAGCCCACCCCACCCCGCTCCCCCTCTTCCTGCCCCTGCTCCGCGCCTGCCCTGCCCCCACTCCACCCCTTTCTCTAAGCCCCTGCCCCACCTCTTCCTGCCCCTACTCCACTCCCGTCCCTCCTCTGCCCCCTCCTCTGCCCCCTCCCCTCTCCCAAGTCCCTGGCCCAGCCCCGCCTCTTTCCAGCTTCCGCCCCGATGCTGGGACCCAGCGTGGCAGAACGGAGCAGGATAGGGCCAGGTTGCTCGCTGCTGCTCACCCCCAGGCTTCCCTGGACCCTGCATCTCCCTGAAGGGCGGGGCCCCCCAAAATGTGGGACCCAGAGCGGTTGCCTATGGATGGGATGGTTCTGCTTGGACGGCACCACCAAAAATTACACAAACCTGGCGCTTCTGGAACTGCATGAGGCTGGAGCTGAGCTGAGTCTGAGGGGTCTCAGTTCAGCCCCTCGGGTGTTTCACCGCATCCCCCAGGTTCTTTGTATTACAATAGCACCACGAGCTGGGTTCTGTACAGAGATAAGGGTCGAGCCCCTGCCCCGGAGAGCTTGCGACCAAAACAGCCAAAGGGTGGGAGGGGAAACTAAGGCACAAAGAGGCGAAAGTGACTTGCCCAGGGTTATCCAGTAGCTCTGTGGAAGAGAGCCCAGCTCACCTGAGTCCCAGTTCAGTGCTCCACCCAAGTGGTTCTCAACCAGGGTCATCCCTGGGGGGGACACAGAGGTCTTCCAGGGGGTAGCTAGATACTTGCCTAGTTTTACAGTAGGCTACATAAAAAGCATGAGCAAAGTCAATACACATGAAAATTTCATCCAGACAACGAGTTGTTTCTATGGCTCTCTGAATGATACACTGAAATGTAAGGACAACAGTTATATTCCAGTCGATTTATTTGATAATTATATGGTAACAGTGTGGGGCTGAGACCCTTTTGTGTGTTTAGGTCTGATCTTGCAAGCAAGTCATTTTTAAGGGAGGTGAAACTCGGGAGTAGGCAGGCCCAGTCAGACTCCTGCCAGGGGTCCAGCCCTCTGGGAAGGCTGAGAACCACTGCTCTACCCACTACGTCGTTCTGCCTCCTGTCTGCCTGGGCGTCGCTGCTCATGCAAAGAGAGCCCCAGTCATGCCAGGGGCCTTCAGCGGCTAGTCGGGCCGGCAGTTGGCAGAGCGGTGCCCAGCACTGCCGGGGGTCTCGCGGAGACATTGCTCTTTGCTGGGCCGCAGGGAGGGCCAGGTGACATCGCTAGATCTTCACCGGAGGCTCGTTCTGAAGCACAGATGCTGGAACGAGGGGTACTGGGGGTGCGGCAACACCCCCTGCCTTGAAGTGGGTTCCATCATATACAAGGGTTACAGTTTGGTTCAATGGCTCTCAGCCCCCCCCCCATGCACATTGGGTCAGCCCCCCGTTCGGAAGCTGCCGTAACTAAATCGATGACCAAAAGGGAGAGAAAATGAGCTGGTGTGAGGAATTCTGGGCGTGCGACAGACCGGCGTGTGTCTGCGGGCATGGCTCTGCGCACGTGCGAGTGATTGCGTGTGTCTTTGGGTGAGCGACTGTGTGGGAGTGAGCTACTGGACTCTGTGTGCAAGTGAGCCTGAGCAAGTGTGCGACCAGAACACACACACACACCCCGCCAGAATCTCAGCCAGCCGCCTGCCCCCTCAAGTTTCTTCTGACCTTCAAGCCGGACGATTGGTATGAGGATCGGGGGCTGATGAGGAGACAGCTCATGCTAGGCTGGGCCCCACCAGAGATCGGGGTAGTTAGGACACTCACATCTCTTTGGGGCTGATGGAAACGCCGTCAGTTACGATCTTTGGGATGCTCCCATGAGTGGGAAACAAGCAGCGTAGGCCTGTTGTCTCCCCACCCAGGCTGCATGGTGGTGATGTGGCAGCGAGGAGACATGACCATTATTTATTATTATATATGGGGCGTTTTGTTCTGCGAGCATCGCCCAGGGACTCCGTGACAGGGGGGTTTTGTTCTGCGTTCATACAGCGCCTGACACAACAGGGGCTCGCTCCGAAACTGGGCTCCTAGGCTCTCTGGTGAAACAAATCATAATAATAATCAATCATAAGTAGCCGGAGAAGGAAGAGCTGGTCTGCTAGGTCTCCTCCACTGGCTTCTAAGATTACATGAGCTCTTGACGAGTTATTAATGCACTTTTATTGCATCGCCGATTTCTTTTCTGTTGCATGTTTGTTCCTTACCTCTAGCTGGCGGGAGCCTACACCCTGTTCTAGGAGCTCACCTGCTGTCGAGGGAGGACCTGCGAAATAATTTTAAGATCAAGTTATCATTACAGCTGGTGAGGACTCTTTCAATACAATATATTTTCCATCGGAAAATGTCCGTTCATCAAAACAGAAACTGTTTGCGGGACGGGCTCGGCTTGGACGCGTTTCTCATTTTGAAAAAAGAAATTAAAACCCGGTGGGGGGGGAACCCGTTTGTTTTCCAGTTCAAACCCATTTATCATTTAGAAACATAAGTTTATTTAAGGTAAAAAAAAATAAATCCTTCAGTGGACCTGCTTCTATATTCTTATTTATTTTCTTTTCTTTTTATTTTATTTTCTGTTCTTGAAAAGCTTCCGAGATTTTGATTTTTCATCCCCATCTAGAATGGGAAAATATTTCAGTAATTCTCATGCGGAAACTGGTTTCTCCCCCCACCCCCCCCCAGCTAGAGGTAAAATGTCTTTTCAAAGCGCCCCTCACCTCAGTATCTGGGCAGGCCCTGTCCCTTGACATTGACCGTGCCGGGGGTGATGGTGGGGGAAGCGGGAGCTCCTGGTTGCTGCAGCGATCTCCGAGTCAGAAGCGAGATGGGTGCCAGCTTGACCTTTGTTTCTAGCCATCTCTGCCACATCATAACCCGTGCTCACGTGAGCTGGAAGAGAGCGCTCCTGACTGTTATGCCCGGCTGTTTGGCATGGGCACTGGGAGTGAGAGTGGCTGGCACGGGGACCGCTGCCTCTCACTGCCCTACTTTCTGCAGTCAGGATTGCAAAGGCACCAGACCATGCCCATGCTGTCTCCAGTCCTCCCCCAGGCTGGCAGCCTCCTTGCTGTGACTGCTGGAGCCAGGAATCTCTGTGGGTGTGTGTGTGTGTGTGGATTAAAACACACACGGAGCCCGGGACATGCAGCGACATGTTGCTAATCCAGGCAGTGTTATTACCGCTGCTATGGGGATGGCAACCTGGGTTTCTGGCGCTCCCAGGGAGGGGCAGAGATGGGGGGCCGGGGGGCACAGGGGGCAGAATCTTCTGCCTCATTTTCTAGCCCAGCAGCAAAGAGCAAAGGGGCCACCTGCAGGCCCAGGGGCAAGCTGGCAAAAACACAGTTCGGGTCCTGGAGCCTTCGTTCGAATCCATTCTGCCCCACGCTGGGATGGGGTGGCCTCTTCATCGCTCACTCCAGGGAGGGCCCATCTCTGCCCAAGTCCCAGGACCCCTCCCCAACTCCCCATCCATTGTGGCGTCGGATTCTTGCCACCATCTCAAAGCTCTGCCCAGCTCTACCCTCATCAGCACTGACCCCCCCCCGCCCCCCTTCCCTGCTGCTCAGCCAGGGTCCCGAGCATCACCCGAGCCTCACCTTCCAGCCACTCTTGTCTCTGTTCGGATGGCCTCCTGGTGCCCCAGGCAGGGTACCACCCTCCTGAATGCAACCACCAGCCTCCTGCCCACATTAAGCCCCTCTTAAAACACCCTCTTCTGCCAAGAGAGACCCAATGAAACGTGAATTGAAAATCCCTATTTTCTAGGCCTCTCTCCCCTTAGGATAGGGCTGGCTCTGAGCCTCTCTCCCCTTAGGATGGGGCCGGCTCTGGGCCTCTCTTCCCCGCAGGGTGGGGCCAGCTCTGGGCCTCTCTTCCCCCAGGATGGGGTCAGCTCTGGTCCTCTCTCCCCTTAGGATGGGGCCGGCTCTGGGCCTCTCTTCCCCCCAGGGTGGGGCCAGCTCGGAGCCTCTCTTCCCCCTGGGATGGGGCTGGCTCTGGACCTCTCTCCCCATAGGATGGGGCCGGCTCTGGTCCTCTCTTGCCCCAAACACTAAACGGACTCTTCTGTGTCCAAGTGAAGAACGTGACAAGGAGCAGAGCGGCCCCAGCCTCAGCCTTGGCCTTGCTCCTTGACCCAGTAGCCTCCTGTGGTTAATAAAATCCCTCCAGCCTCGACCCCTTCTGGCTGAATCCGTCTCTCCTGGGAAGGAGCCGGTTTTCTCCCCCCAGGCGCTCACCCCCATCCCAAGCTCTCCCACGCAGGAGCCTCCTTCCCCGTCTCAAGCCAGGCTCCTGGGAGCTGTCCATTCAGCACCACCTGAATTCAGCAACTCCCAGGAGAGCTCCGCGTCTCACCCGCCTCTCCCCTCCCTCTCCGGGCAGGGGGGATCATGCCCCTCCGAGGGGCGGTTACATCAATGGAGATCTGGGGGAGTCCTGGCAAGGTCCAGGTCTCTGATGTTATTTCTATCCTGTGCCCAGCATAGACCTCTATCTGTACTTGGCAGACGCTTAGCGAGAGCGACATTCCCTGCCCCGAGGAGCTTCCAAACGAGGCAGACATAGGGGAAACTGAGGCACAGACTAGCCAATTGACAAAGCAGATCCGGGATTAGCACCCAGGTCTCACAAGTCCCAGGCCATCACCCTACCCACCGCACCCTTTTGCCATGCCAACCAGTGCCTTTTCCTGCTGTCACTGCACAGGCCCAGAATGACACCACCCATCTGCCTCCTCATTCGGTCTGCTCCCCCCACCCATGTCGCTCCATCTGGGGACCCCCCGACCTGCCTTTCAAAAACATGCAATTGGTTTGTGATCTGGGGAACACAGTGGGTTGGCAGCCCTGGAAAATAAGCTCTCATGTGGAATCACAGAAGTATCCTGGAGTAGTGGGCAGATTATTAGGGTTCTGTTTCAGATGAGACCCGAAACATGTGGAGATATGCCTATTTCACAGAACTGGAAGGGACCTTGAAAGGTCATCGAGTCCAGTCCCCTGCCTTCACAGCAGGACCAAGTACCCTCCCTTATTTTTGCCCCAGATCCCCCTCAAGGATTGAGCTCACAACCCTGGGTTTAGAAGGCCCCTTAGCTATCCCTCCCCCCTTAAAACCCGAGGCCTTTCTCTGCTTCGCCTGCGCAGTAAAGATCCCACAGAGTTTCTTTTTTGTGGGATCAAGGATCCCCCCCCCAATGGATTTAAGAACAAGCAAACAAAAGAGTCGCCACCTTCCATTGTTGCAGAACACTGGCTTCTGTGCTCCAGCCCAGAGGTGGCTGCATTTCAGAGATGGGTGATGCCATTGCATCTGGGCCAGAATGCTCAAACTGAGGGGCACCAAGTCAGTCCCTCAAGTCCCTATTGAATCCGCCTGATTTCTTCAGAGGTGCGGAGCATCACGTCTCCCCTGGCCTTTGGTGGCAGCTGTGGGTGTCAGCACCTCTGACGATCAGGCTTTGTTTAGGTACCGACATAAAGAAGTTGAGCTGGGGCGGGGGAGGGGAAGGGGGGGGGATCCAGGCTGCAAGGCTCTCTGGAAAGCTGGGCTCTTTCAACCTCTGTGAGCCTGTGATTTCTCATTCGCTGCCTCTCTCTTCTTCATCTCTTCGCATCTACCCCCATCTTTCTGGATCTCCCAGCCCCAGGGAATGGCTACGTGGTACCAGCTCAACAATGCATCACCCCGTCAGCACCAGTCGAGGGACAGGCAGAAGCCCGGCCAAGCCAGCAGCTGGGAGTTGCAGCCAAGGCAGCATCCCTCTTCCCTGACTTCAAGCCAGGCTGCCTGAGCTGCTTCCGGGTTCCTGTGACCCCCACCCCCCACCTTTCCCCCTCCCTCCCTCAAGTCCCTGGGACCATCCCAGCCTGGAGAATCCAGAGGTCAGTATGAAATTTCTCTCTGCAGAACCTCCTCCTTGCAGACCTCCCAGGATGCTCCCGCTGTTTCCTTTATCCTCCCCGCTCCCGCCTTGAATTTTTGCAAGCTTGCTGGATCCAAATAAGAGGGGGCCGGGGAGGGGGGGGGGCAGAGAAAGGGGAGGGGCGGGCGGGGGGAGAGCCACAAGAGACGCCTCTGGATCCCGGCATGGACGCAGTAGGACGCTGCTGAGGATGCCAGGGTCCCCTCGGTGAGTGTGTGTCAATTTCAGCCTCGCCCATCAGACTTTCGGCTCGTGTCAGTTTCAGGGCTGCGCTTCCCTCTCCTCCGCGGCTTGTTTGGCTGCCGGCTGGGGGGCGGGAGGGGGGGGTTGTTGTTGTTGTTGTTTGGGGGGGTCCTTGTTTGTTTATTTCCAGCCCTGCCTGCATCGAGACTGCATGGATCGCCGCGGCTTGCAAGGCTGCAGTCCCGATCCAAATAGTCTTCCCCCCCCCTCCCGCGCCCCCCAAACCCTGCCTGTTTTGATGCAACCAGGGGAGGACAGCGGCATATTTTGGTGTTTTCCTGTCGGTCCGCTCCGGGTGGAAACGGAGCGATGGGGGGCGGGGAGAGGGGTTATGATGGTGAAAAGTGTCTTCAACTTAGGGTGTTTATAAACGTATCTGAAAGACGGGGAGTCGGGGGGGGGGGGGTTGGGGGGTAGATAAATGCATATCCAGTTCGTTGTGCTTGGTAGAATCCAACCCACCCCCCAGGTTTGAACCCACCTTGGGTTATTCAAACCCCCCTCTCAGCATGAGGCTAGCGACACTTTAAACATTAATAAGCTGCCCTCTCTCTCTCTCTCTCTCTCTCTCTCTCTCTCTCTCTCTCTCTCTCTCTCTCCTGTTTTCGATCAATAAATTAATAACCATTAAAAAAACAACAACCTGGCTCCTCTCTTCTGAGCCAGTGTTCAGCAGCCACCAGGGATTTCATTTTAACCCTCCCTGGCCTGGGCTTCTGGAAAGGGGACTGGGGTCTAAAATCCAGGCTGCAGTTCAGATTTGAGCCTCTCTGCTCTGGAGTCTGGTGGGGCTGTATTTCTTCCCCGTCCTTCACCCTCAGCAAGCTGGCTGAAGCAGTGGCCTTCCCTCCATGGGGCTGTGCAAGGGGATCTGCAGCCTCACAGGCCTGGCTGGGTTCCTGAGCTTGTTTGGGTTCAGTGGGATTGGCTACCCTCTGGGCTGGGTTTGGAGAGCTAGTCCTTGGGCAGGGTCCCTGGCTGTTTTCCCACCTTCTCCCCTTGGTTTGTTTTATCTCTGGGACTCGCTACGTCCACCCTGCCTCCATTCTGCCCTTCATTCCCTGGCCGCCCCACGCATCCCTTCTCACTCCCTCTCCATCTCCTCTTTTACAGTCTTCCTTTCCTGCAGCCCTGCTATCCTCCATAGACTCTGATTTCTTCCCTCTTTTCTCCTTTCCCTGCTTTCTTCCTCCAGGATCCCACTTCCATCTCTCTCTGTCTCCCCCGCAACACACACACACTCTTCCCCTCCCATCTCTCTTCCTCGTTCCCTCCTTTCCGCATGGGCTCTCAAGCCTCTTCTTTCATCATTCGATCTGAGCACTAGGCCCACATTGGTGTAGATTTTCCTGCCCTTCAAAGGCATTGGATCTATGGCTAAAATGGACAGACCTCTCCCTTCCCCCTCCCCCACATGTGCACCCTTCCCCTCTCCGCTTGAACTGAAATTGACCCATGGCCCCTGGAGGGGACCATGGCTAATACTCTGGCCTCTGTCTCAGATCTGACGGGGTGGGGGTGTCTCTAACACCGTCGTGTTCATACGGCTGGAAGGATTCTCCCCTAGATGTGAGTGTGTGTGTGTCGGGTGATTAGTTTGCAGCACAATCCTGGAAGGGCCTCTTGCAGAGAAGGACAATTGCCTCTCAGAGCAATCAGACCCCTCTCCAGATCCATTATTTTGCATTGGCTTTGGACTCCCGCCTCCCCAGCTCTGCCCCCTTAGGCTGGGAGTTTGTTCCTTCCCCAAAGCAAAACAAGTTCTGGGAAGCAGTTAGCTGGATGAGGGAGATCCAAGGTGCTACAGGTCGTGGTGATTCAGCAGGGGGCGCTCTCTCCCCCACCCCCAAATCTGCGCTGACCCCAACGCCCCCGCTGGAGGCTCTGGTCACTGCTGTTGGAGGTACTGACTCTCATGTGAGACACAACCCGGGTCCTGAGCCTCTCTGTTGCATTCGAGATCCCCTGGGGATTTCTGTGGCAGTCAAAGAGGCTAGCCCCAGGGTCCTGGTTAAATCCTTGGGCAAACGGCATTCCGCTTCCTTACAGGTGCCCTGCAGCTTTCCACTGGATCTAGTGTTCTTCACTTCCCATCTTCAGCTGCTGGGCAAGCCTAGCCGTGCCACTGTGTAAACCTGCGACCGCACCCCCACCCCAGAGGTGGCCGCATTTCAGTGGCAGAAGAAGCAGCTCCATTTGCGAAGCACTTTGCTGCTAAGGGAGCTCTCTGAGATCGATATGAATCACTGCCAGAGCAGACGTATGAGCCACTGGGCTGTAATTTTCTGCCTTTCTGTCTCCCGACTGCTCTTTCTGGGGACTGAAAATCCACAGGCATAGAAAGGTCGCTTTTCCCATTGGAGTGTCTCCCAGTAACAGCGATGGGAGCAGTGCAGACCCCACGTGGCATTAGATGCTTCCCTTCTGATAACACCAAGGAGCCTGCAGTGGGGCAGGGACAGAGGGGAAGAAATTTGGCCCTGCCCTACACTTAGGCCAGAACAGCCCTGGGCCTAACTTCCATCCCTGCTCCAGTGGCTCCTAGGGGTCTTTTAGGGCTTTCGAATCACAGGAGCACAGATCAACTCCGGCCACGCTTCCACCCACCTAGAATGGCCCCAGAATCCCACTGTTGCCTGCTCACCGCCAGCTCACCCCTACACTCGGGGCTGCTGCAGAACTGACAGAGGCTTCCTCTGTACCAGGTGGTAATGGGGTCTGGGGCCCTCCCTTCTACCTCAGAGCCTCCTTGGTCCCACCCTCACTGGGGCAATGGGCAGCAATGAAATCATCCTAGGGAGTTTGGGGGACTTTATTTTACGCCCATCTTATTTGTGTTTCCTTGTGGTGCAGCCCGCTCTGTGAACCTGGTCAATCTTGCCCCTCAAGCCCAAGGCCTTGGAGGGCTTCCCAGATATTAACCAGTAGGCCCTTTCATCAGATAAAAGAATTGGCCACTTTGTCCAGCTAAGAGGAACTTCTCTTGGAGGAGTTCGACATCCTTTATAAATATGACTGCATTACATCACCTAATCCCTGCCCCGGGGAGGGGAGATCTTTCATAGATTCATAGATATTAAGGTCAGAAGGGACCATTATGATCATCTAGTCTGACCTCCTGCACAATGCAGGCCACAGAATCTCGCCCACCCACTCCTGCGATAAACCTCTCACCTATGTCTGAGCTATTGAAGTCCTCAAATCGTGACTTAAAGACTTCAAGGTGCAGAGAATCCTCCAGCAAGTGACCCATGCCCCATGCTGCAGAGGCTTGGCACATTTCGATCTTTATTTTTTTTTATCATTTGATGGATAATATTGATGTTTTTTTACTAATTTAAATGTTCAGTTAGGGGAAATTAGGGGGGGTCAGATGATGATTTAATGTGGAGATTCAAAAAGTTAAAGCTCTCTAACCATTCCTACACAAAGGGTCAGCATCCCATGGCGAAATGTCTGAAGTAAATATCGGTAAATGAAACGCTAATACGTTCTCAAGCCGTGTTTTCCCTACTTTGCCTAGCTGTACACTTTGATTATTAGCAACGGAACTATTGGGTGTGTCTGCGGTGAAATTGACATTTACCGATAAAAATCTAATCCTTCCAAGCCTAATTATATCCATTAAACCAGTGGTTTTCAACCTGTGGTCTGCGGACCCCTGGGGATCTGCAAATTATTTTTAATGGGTCTGCAAAAGGCAGTTGTTCACATAGAACAGTGGTTTTCAACATGTGGTCCGCACAGATTGTGCCTAAGATTTACGAAGGGATCCGTACCTCCACTCAAAATTTGTTAAGGGTCTGCAAATGAAAAAAGGCTGAAAACCGCTGCATCAAACCAACGGGAAATAGGAGAGGCCCAATGACTTGCCCAGGGTCACACAGTGAACGGGGGGCAGAGCCAGGAATGAAATTCAGGAGTCCCGACTCCCAGCCCCCTGCCCTAACCAGCAGCCCACATGAGCTGGGAGAGCCCCAGAGTCCAGATTCCCAGTCCCCGGCTCTCACCACTCGACACACTGAACGTTCAGTGTAATGCAGGTTTGTTGATCCAGAGGGGCCCTTAAGAGCGGCATCCTCCTGGGGCAGATAAACCTCCCTGTGGCTGGATGCTTCCCGCCCTCTGTGACAGCCCGAGCACCCCGTGGCTCAGCTGTGCTGGGGATCTCGCTTCTGGAAGGCGGGTAACTCGTCTGTGAACATTCACTCCAGGCTGGGACACGGCAGTTGATGTCCCAAGCCAGGGATGGTCTGGTCCACACCTTTTCCACCAGCGGGGCAGTGGGACTGGTTAGCTTGGAGGGTCGCTAAGAGACCGTGGGTACAGCGACACTGTGATTCAGCCCCCATGCCTGGCCCGGTGCAGCTGACTCGGGCTTATGGGGGATCAGGCTGCGAGGCTGTAAAATTGCAGTGTAGACATTCAGGCTCGGGCTGAAGCCTGCGCTCTGGGACTCTCCCCCACCGCGTGGTCCCAGGGCCCGGGCTGCAGCCCAAACCGGATTGTCCCACAGCAATTTTACAGCACCGGAGCCTGAGTCCGTCACATGGGCCTGCCCAGCTGAGGGTATTTAATTACAGTGTAGACATACCCTAAGTGACCTTTCACCTCTAGATCCCCAGGGGTTCAAACTCAGCTCAGCAGGGATTTAAAGCCGATGGCAGGGGGAGCTGCTGGAGGCCGGTAGGGGATGATTTGATGGGTGCCTGTCAGTCTCTCCCATAAAAAACATTGTCTGTCTTGATGCTGATTATCCCTTTGTTATCAGCTCTAGGATTAACGGTACAGGGGCATCTCCTTTGTCACGTCCTTCCGGGCACGGGGCAGCTGCCTTGGGAACTTGTTGAAGTACCAGAATGCTGGGGTAACTCCGTTCAACCCCACTGAAATCGACAGAGCAGCTCCCAGACAAAAGTTGGCCCATTGGCCGTCCCTGGCTCTAGCTATTGCTTGTCATTATTACTAGCATTCCTCTCCAGAGGGTCCAGTGAAGACTGAAACCTCATTATGCTGGGCACAGCAAGAGACCGTCTGGGCCCGAGTGGTTACACTTCATTAGCCAAAGAGTGGGGAGGGGAAACCGAGGCACAGAGAGGCAAAGCAGCTTGCCCGAGATCATGCTGCAGTTCAGAATCCAGGTGATCCCAGGTCACCAGACTACACTGCCCCTCGCTTCTGTCTGCTCTTTGGCAGAGCCGTCAGTGGTGACCGCACGGAGGGCTGGGCTCTTCACTCCATCCCTGGTCTGACAGGCTTTGAGGTGGTGGTAAAGATGGGAATTACTGTCCAATGTGTGGGGAAGTGAGGCTGGCTGAGATGGGCTGGAGCTGGAGCAGCTGTTTGTCTGATCCGGCTTCCTTAAGTGAAACCACGTAAAGGGGGTAGAGACGACCAGCTCGCGTCTCTTGCTGACTCTTACTTGCAATCTGGCTGGGGCGGGGAGGCACAGAGTGCATGGTGCGATCAGCCCACCCTGGGGCCTGGCAAACTCGTACCAGTGTCAGGCAGTTCAGGGCATGGCATTTAGCAGCGTTTCCGGCCACGGGCTCGCTGCGGCGTTGTGAAAGGGGCAGGCTTGCCCAGCTAAGGCAGACCCTAAACAGAAGGCAAGAGGAAAAAATTACGGTGGAAAAGGAAAAGGGCCCGCAAGGGGTGGCCGGGCAGCAGGAATCGGTGTCCCCTCCCACGTGGCGCTCAGGAGCCAGTAAGGGGGGGCGATATGATTGGGGGGAGAGGTAGCTCAGTGGTTTGAGCATTGGCCTGCTAATAAACCCAGGGTTGTGAGTTCAATCCTTGAGGGGGCCATTTAGGGATCTGGGGCAAACATTGGGGACTGGTCCTGCTTTGAGCAGGGGGTTGGACTAGATGATCTCCTGAGGTCTCTTCCAACTCTGATATTCTATGATTCTATGATCTGGCTCCTTTCTCTGGGCCAGGCGCTCTGACTTCCCTTTCAAGCCAGCCTTTGGATTCATTCGCCATTGCTCCCCTGTGGCCCTCGTCTGGTACCCAGCAGCCCCTGTCCGCGGGGCAGCTGCCCGCTGCTCTGTGTCTCTGTGTGCTGGAAAACCTTGCTGCCCCGCTGCAGGGGAAAGGCCAGGCTTGTGTGGCCGAGCCTTTCTTCAGTGTGTTGTCCCATTTCAAAGAGCTTCGCTCCCTGTCCCGGCCCGGGGGCAACCTGCAGCCCTTTCTCCTGGCCCCTAGGAGAATTTTGCTGCTGACTTCCTGGCGATCAAGATCTGGCCCACGGTGCAGTGGAGGGGGGATGTAGGAATGCCAAGCAGAGTGACCCAGGTGGAGACAGGGCACGAGGACTCTCCTGTGGATTTTTGCTGACCATCAGGGTTTGACCTGAAAAATGCCTCCTTGTGCCCTGTTGGGGTGATGCCCAAGGGACGGGTCCTGGCCCAGGCTCCTGCAGAGTCTGTGGGCCGTGACTCTCGATTCGCAGCCTCGAACGCTGACCTGTAGATGAGGGGCATAAAGCGGCGAGGCTCTCTTGATTTCAAAGCGGTGCCGATGAACAGCGGCTTGAGGTGTCGGGTTTTAGCCATCTCCTTGGCTATGCATGGCTCTCCGCAAGGCTCTCCAAATACTGGGTGGTCTTCTGCACTGAATGGTCCATGCTTAAAAAAATCCTATATGGCTGAGTGGCTAACGAATCCAGGTGCGGTCATTCTGAGACTGAGCCGCTGGGTTACCTTGGGCAAGTCACTTCTCTGTGCCTCGGTTTCCCCTTCTTTGCCATGAGACGATGACCCTCAGCTGCCTCTACAAAGTGTATTGCTAAACTGGAGAGGGTTCAGAGAAGAGCCCTGAGAATGATTACAGGATTAGGAAACATACTGACAGACTCACAGAGCTCAGTCTGCTTAGCTTACCAAAGAGACGGTTAAGGGGTAACTTCATTACAGTGAATAAGTATCTACACAGGGAACAAATATTTAATAATGGGCTCTGTGCTCTAGCAGTGAAAGGAATAACATGAGCCAATGGCTGGAAGCTGAAGCTAGACAAATTCAACGGCAAATAAGGTGTATGTTTTAAACCGTGAGCGTTTATCCCCTGGAACAACTTACCAAGGAGGGTGGTGGATTCCCCGTCACTGACAATTGTTAAATTAAGAGCAGAGGTTTATTCTAAGACACCTGCTCTCGTGGCATGGGAGGTGGGTGAACCCTGGGCTCAGTGAGGCTAGCCCCTGGCCGGTCCCTTCTGCCCAAGGCGCCCCTCCCTTGTCCCGCCACCCCAGCCCCGGCCTGCCCAAGCAGCCCCAGCCCCGGAGCATGGGGCGAGCGGCGTGGGCCCAGCGCCGGGTAGCATGCCCCCCCGCCCCTCAGCCCCAGAGCACTGGGCAGAGTCCTGGGCTGCAGGCTGGCCCCCATTAGCCTCAGCTGTGGCCCCGGCCATGGGGGAAGAGCCAGCAGTACCAGGGGCCTGGGGATGGAGCGTGGGCAGGGTCACACAGGGCTGTTTGGGGAGGCTCAGCCTCCCCTGGCCTTTGATGCCTGCCGCCCATATCTAGTGGTTATTTTGGGGAAATCCTCTGGCTTGTGTTATCCAGGGGGTCAGACTAGATGATCACAAGGGGCCCTTGGAGTCTAAGACTCTAAACCTTGGCTGGAGACCGTGTAAAAGCTACGTAGGGTTATCAAGGAGCACAAAGAACTGAGTTTAGCCCTGAGTTTACTGAGTTCAGTCAGTCACATTCCACCATCTCTTTGCTGGCCCATTGTTTCCTATAATCAGGTAGCTCCAGCCCCCAGGCCCTGATTGTCTACATGGGGAAACTGACCTGACTAGTTACTGTGGAATAAAGCGTTCCCTGATACCTAGTCCAGACCAGCTCCCCACGTGGCCGCTCTTCTGGAATAAATGTGAAGGATAGGGGGGGAGGGATAGCTCAGTGGTTTGATCATTGGCCTGCTAAACCCAGGGTTGTGAGTTCAATCCTTGAGGGGGCCATTTAGGGATCTGGGGCAAAAATTGGGGGTTGGCCCTGCTTTGAGCAGGGGGTTGGACTAGAAGACCTCCTTAGGTCCCTTCCAACCCTGAGATTCTGTGACTAGACCGTCCGCGTGGGAAGCAATTCCCGAACAGCTATTGCAGTCGGCTTCCCCCTAGGACAAGCCCCTGGCGTGTCACCATTCCTTGAAAAGCTGACGCCCCTTGGCTCATTGCACAGCGGCTGCTCTGTCCTCAAAGGCGCTGGGCCGTTAGGAGTCTTTTCTCTGCCGGCGCCCTTAGTCAGCTGGCGCGCCCCCCGTGGGGGTGGCTGACTTTGCAGGAGAGACCCGGGTTTGAATTAGGGAGGAGGGAGGGGCCTGTGGGGCGTGGCCGATGGTGCATGTCAAAGGCCAGCAGGAGCTGAGTGCTGGAGGACGGGGGGGGGGGGTTGCCAAGCTGCTTGCGGGGGTGGCCCTGGGGAAAGATTTGCAGGCATTAAAGCATCTTTCTCTGCTGCTACACGCTTCCAGCACCAATGAGGCCTCCAGGGAACGCCCCAGCACTGGCATCCCAGCTGTTACAGAAGGGAAAGTGCCACATAGCGGCTAACCCAGATGAAGGCTCTATTGCCAGAGTGAAGAAATCAGTGACTGTAACCCTCACCCCGGCCTGGATTTGAACCCTTGACTGCCTGCCCACCCCCCTTGCCCCTTGAGCTAAAGAAGCAGCACCATAGCAGTTAGCAGTAGCAGGCTGCTATCCTCTAGCGGACATGGGCACGTGACACACGTTGTCAGGCTAAGCAAGGTGCATGCGCATAGTAAACACTCCCTGCCCTAAAGATCTTACAGTCTAAAGAGAGCTGGCCGGTGCCTCAGTTTCCCACACTGAAAAACGGGGATGTTGCTGCTGATCCCCTTGCAGAGGCACCCAAGGGCTTTGTAAATTCCTTGGGGACCGCACAGTGCGAGGTGCTGCCCTACTCCTCATTCACCCTCATGCGAGCGAGAGAATCCGGCCCAGGGCTGGTGTATTTAGGGTGACCAGACAGCAAATGTGAAAAACTGGGATAGGGGGAGGGGAATACAAGCCTATATAAGAAAAAGACCCAAAATCGGGTCATCTGGTCACCCTAGGTGTGTTCCTGACTGGGATCGGCTGGGGGCAGTACAATAATGTCCTATTCCTAGAGATGGGGAAGAAAAACACACTTACTTATTAAATCGCCTTTTCCCCCCTGACGCTGTCCCTTCGCTTTCCCGGTTCAGGGCCATCAAGCCAGGTGCGTCATTTTCTTTCCAATTCTAAACTCAAGGCTGCTGGGAGTAAAGGCAAAGCTCCCCAATCTGGTTTGACAGGAGTTCTGCCTGGGGTAGGGGGAGTGTACCGCCCCAAGGGGAGTAGTGGGGATACCTGGGGAGCCCCCAGTGAGGTGGGGGAATACACCTTCTCCTACACCCCTTTCTGGGACACTCCTTGCTCCCCCCTGCATGCTGGTCCTAGTGCCTTATAGGCTCCCCAATTTGGTATCCCATGTGCCCCCTGCCAGTTTGCCTGCATGTGGGGGGAAGAAAAGGCCATCATAGAATATCAGGGTTGGAAGGGACCTCAGGAGGTCATCTAGTCCAACCCCCTGCTCAGGGCAGGGCCAATCCCCAATTTTTGCCCCAGATCCCTAAATGGCCCCCTCAAGGATTGAACTCACAACCCTGGGTGGAGGAGGCCATGCTCAAACCACTGAGCTCTCCCTCCCCATCCCATCTCCAGTCCCTGCCCTGCGCCCCTCATGCTTGGCAAGTGGCAGATTTTATGGCGGGAGAGGGAACCGCTGCTGTTTGGAGAGCGTGGGCCAAACACGGAGGAGGGAAAGCAAACAAACCCATGGCAAGTGGCCAAACATGAGATCGCGCAGCCAGAGACTATGCCAGGCAGAGATGCTGCCAGCCTTTCCCGTGTGAGAGCCACGTGCTGCCCCCTGCCCGGCACTGAGGGGAGGGTGGCGGGGGAGGCGGTCCCCAAACGCCTCCCCATTGGAGCCCATGCCTCGCTCTGCCCCAATGGAAAGTCAAACCAAATAGTTGACCCTGGGGGCCCAATTCTGCAGTCACAGGGAGTGTTGGCAGAGTAAAGTTGGCAGGATCAGCCCAGCAGTATTAGTGCTGGGGTTTATATTTAGTGCATCTTTCTCTGCCCAGGCAGGATGGTTCTCTGCAAAGAGGCCTGGGAGTCAGGACGCCTGGGTTCTCTGCCTAGCTATGCAACTGAGCCAGTCACGTCAGTCCAGCGGCTTCCCTGTCTGCAAAACTGGGGGTCACACCCACCTTCCCGCCCCTGGGTGCTGTGGGTCTGGGTTCATTGTTTTCAAAGCTCTTTGGCGGGAAAGGGCTGGATAAAGATTTGGGGAGAATATTACCATTGTCACATGGAGAGGGGAACTGGAACGCTAGATCAGATCATCCTGTCTGGTATCATTGCTCCAAAAGTGGCTGTCCCCAGCTGCCCCAAAGGAAGCTGAAAGAAACCCTGCAGTGGGCAGTTATGGGATAATCTGCCCCTGTGACAAGTTACCTCCTGACCCCTAATGGTTGGCATGCCCTGAAGCCTGAGGGTGTATACCCCTCCCTCAAATCTTAGCTTTTTACATTCTCTCTATTATAAGCCGGGATACTCTTGTTCTCCACAGAAACGCCCAGTCCCCTTTTGAGTCCTGCTCAGCTCTTGGCCGCAATGAAACATTGTGGTGCTGACTTCCACAGGCTAATTGGGGGTTGTATGGAAAAAGTATTTCCTCTTATCAGATTGATCCAGTTCTAAAACCGCGAGTGATTGACATTTCCACCATGTCCCTTAAGTACGTCCTTCACCCCACCAGTCAGGAAAACACCAGCCGTGGGCTGGTGTCTCCTCTGTCTAACCTGCGGGAGTTGTATGGCGGGGAAGGGAGAGGCGAATCGGGCCTCCTGTCTCTTTAAATAGACAGACAATAGCAGGCGATCAATCAATGTCCATGTCTTCTATTGCATCATCCATCCTGATTCCTTTTGTCCAGCGATGGGGTGGTGGGGTAAGGGAGAAGGGGACAGCAGGGCTGGGGGAAAGGGAGGAGAGTAGTGTGTGATAAGGGGGATCATGCTATACTGCTAGGTCCCTCTACCGCCCTCCCCCACGCTCTGCCCCCAGGAGCCAGCGGGCTTGGTCCAGCTCCAGAGCCCGGCTATCTCCAGGGTACTTCCGTGGGGCTCCTACAGGCGCCCGTTATCTGTGCGACGGTTCCCACTGCTGCGGCTCCATGCTCCGGACACGTCCGGCTCGACCCCGTGTAAGGGCTCGGGCTGGGCTTCCGCCCGGGGTGCCCGTGAGCCGACCGGGTCCGGGTGGAGTCTGCAGAGATGCCGCGGCAGCTCCGGGGGAAGCCAAGCAGCGGGATGGCTCCGCCTGACCGGCTGCCCCGTTCCCCTCTGTAACACAGGGCCCGCTGTGTAGGCAGCTGAGACACCAATAGCCAGGGAAAGTACAACCCGGGCCAGGCCCATATGGCCCCCTCTGGCCCTCCCCAGAGCTCTCTCGCGCTCCAGATGGACCGGGGGTGCTCGCCGATGGGTGCTCGGAGATCCCAGGGCCTCCCCATAGATACCCATGCCAGCTGCTTGGCTTGGATCTGACCCTACCTCCCCCCTTCTCTCCGCAGAGCCGCCCTGCCATGTCGTCCTCCAGACGCCAAGACACGGACGAGGTTTTCGGTAAGTCCGCTGCCCGATCTGCACCCTCTTCCCGCCCGCCCTGGTCTCTCTGAGCCCACGTCCTCTAGCGCCCGCTTGCTCGCCCCCAGCGTCGCCAGCCCAGGGAGACTTTCCCCGGCCTGCAGAGCCGGCCAGGGGTGGCGCAGACCCAGGCTGGGGGGGAATGTGGGGCTTGGGGAAGGAAGGTCTGGTGGGAGGGGGGTGTTAGGGCCTGGCAGTTGGGGGCCGGTGAGCTAGGGCGTGGATGGGTTGGGGAGCCGGGGCATAGGGGTGGATGTGGGGGAGGGGGGAATTTGGGAGCTAGGACCTGGCTGGGAGGAGCGGGAGATCAGCAAGCGCAGGGGCCCAGGGAGGGTCTGGAAATGAATCCCCATCCTGCCCCTGAAAGCCGAGATCTGTTTGCCCACCCCTCTCATCTATGGGGCTCCCTGGCCCAGCGGGGCCTGGATCCCTGGGAGATGGACTAGGCTTCTGTCCCCTCGACTCCGTCCTCCAGCCCTAGGCTGGATTCATCCCTGGTGGGAGCTCTCACCGCTGCCCTCCAGGGGCGCTGTGCTGGGGAAAGGCAGGACCTGCTGAATCAGCGCCCGGCCCTCTGGCTCCCAGGCCTCCCGGCAGCGGGGAATCGGGGTGCAGCTTGCATGGACACCGCCTCTCCCACACACACCTAGGTCAGACGGTGCCTTAAAATCATAGAACATCAGGGTTGGAAGGGACCTCAGGAGGTCATCTAGTCCAACCTCCTGCTCACAGCAGGACCAATCCCCCATAGTTGCCCCAGATCCCTAAATGGCCCCCTCAAGGATTGAACTCACAACCCTGGATTCAGCAGGCCAATGCTCAAACCACTGAGCTATCCCTCCCGCCCAATCCCTTCTTGGGAGCCGGGTGCAAGTGGGGCCCTAGGTGTGCGTGACCCCCTAGGATGTACACGTGGGGCTCTGCCTCCCCGCAGGCGCCTCTCCCCACTGGCCTCCACCCCGTGCCCCCTACGGCTGCTGGGATCCTGCAGGGACCCTGCGTCCCGCTAGAGCCCCCTGGACGACTGCATGGGGCCTTGCTCATTCAGCCTCCTATGGAGACCCCCAACACACACACACACACCTCCCTCTTGTCTCCAGCTGGTCTCCCCTCCACTTTCTCTCTCATCCCTTGCCGCTTTCTTCCCCTGGTCCCTCGGTGGCCAGGTGCTGCAGCACCCACTCCAGCATCCACTCCTACTTTGCCTCGATTTCCCATCCATCTTCTGTGGGGGTCAAAGATCTGCCCTGCTCCCCGTCCTCGGGGCCTGATCCTGCCTCCTTCGGCGGCCTGAGACTCTCAGGCAGGATGAGGAGGGTTTGGGGCACAGAAGGAAAAAGGATCAGGCCCCTCACGTGTTTTGCACCCATGGACCTCCTAGCCTAGGCGGTTGTGCAAAGCACAGAGGTTGTGCAAAGCACGGCTGGCTCTGGTGCAGCTGGTCCCAGCTGGGGACGATAGCGTGACCCTGTCTTATGTGGGTGCAGGGCATCCACAGGGGTTTGTACTGCAGTAGCTGACCCAGTGCCAGCCAAACCCAGTGTAGACAGGGCTTTGTCAGAATCTCCCCCTCCCAGTGTGCATCTGCCCCTCTCATTGGCTGACGGCGATAAGCACCCAGGCCGGTGTGCGTGCATGAGCGTGTCCACGCTCACACGCGGGTGCGCGTATGGTGCCTGTGATTAGCAGAAGCCTGAGCCGTGCCCTCCTGCAAAGGCCACTGCCTCGACTCCCCGGGGGCTGGAGCTGAAAGCCCACGTGCCAGCTGCAGACAGCCGATGCTGGGAGTGTTTCCCATCTGTGGCTGGAGGAAAAAATGTCACCCTAAAAATAACCAGGGCAGAGGAAGCGGCTGGCAAGTGAAGGGGTGAGTGGCCCCAAGGCACAGCTCTGATTTTCCCCTGCTTGGGTTGGCACCCGCCTGGCGTGCCCTATTTATAATGAACGAGCTGGGATGAGCAGTGCGTGGCCAAGACAGCCCAGGGAAGGCTGGAGACAGGCAGCGTGGTGAGTTACATCCTCATTACAGCCGGGGGGTGATGACTGTGTACCGCATGGGGAGGGATGCGGTGACTGTTTGAAGAAGATGGTCATCTAGCCCAGTCCCCGGCAGGACAAAGTCATAACTAGACCGTTCCTGAAGGTGTTTGCCTACCCCAGGGGTTCTCAACCCTCATTGCACTGCGACCCCCTTCTGACAACAAAAATTGCTGCACGACCCCAGGAAGGGGGGGACCAAAGCCTGAGCCCACCTAAGCCCCACTGACCTGGGTGGGGAAGGGGTCAAAACCAAAGCCCAAGGGCCCCAGCCCGGGGGCCTGTAACCTGAGCCCTGCCGCCCAGGGCTCAATCCCTTCGGCTTGGGCCCCGGCAAGGCTAAGCCAACCCTGGCCACCCCACTGGCGATCCCAACCCGCAGGTTTGAGAACCGCTGGCTCGAACCCGTTCTTCAAACCCTCCACCGACGGATTCCGTGAGCGCACGTAGGCACGAGTGCCCGCAAATGTCCCTGCACCCGTGCCACACACATGCACTTGTGCCAATATTGGTGGGCATCCATGGTGTCACAGGCACACACAACACCCGCGTCCCAGTAGGCCACACGCACCTGCCTGCGTGCTCAGGTCCTCACGCGAGGTGCACGCGGGCATCAGGAGTTTGCTGCTCTGTTTCTGGTTACCCAGAGGCTTCTGCTGGAGGCATCTAGCTCTGGGGAGGGGCGGGCTGGACACTCAGCGGGCGAATGCCGGGCAGCGTGAGCCTGGAGCATGCAGGGTGATTGCCTTCGTTCCTAGATGTAAAACGGGACTGCAGTAACTGACGTGATGAGGAAATGGGACCATAACACAGGACCCATAGAGCAGTGGTTCTCAAATGTTGGGTTTTTTTTCCCCGCGGACCACTTGAAAGTTGCTGAGGGTCTCGGCAGACCACTTAATGATCTTTCCAAATGTTGCTTGTACCATTAGCTAAGTATTGTAAAGCACTTTGGATAAAAGTGATATATAAAAAAACCCTTAATAATCATTAAAGGTTTTTTTGTTCTACAAATAAAAACCCACAACTCATATTTTAATATCGATAGGCTTATCTTTCTAATGCGATGGATGGGCCCTCTCGCCCCCTCCGCGGCAGCCCCCGAGCTGGGGCTGGGGAGGAGGGGAGTCTCTCCAGGTGCGGACTTTAGAGGGAACTATCCGTGGCCCATCGGAATGGTGCTCGGTCCACAGACCCCAGTTTGAGAACCTCTGACACAGAGCACGGGAGTTAGTGGCTGTTGTAGGACCGGCTTTGCAGCATTGTATATTGTGAGGCGCGGCGAGCCCTGTACCCGAGCCTCTGTAGAGGCAAGGCGAGCTGGGTGGTTCCTGGCGGCATCGCTACCGGCTCTGCCTATAAGCCAGATTGCCCGAAACGGTCCATTATAAGACTGTTTCCAGTTGCTTAGAACTTTTGCAGCCCAACTGGTTCAAGGTCGGCAATTTCCCCTGCCTCAAACTGAATTTGGAGAAGGTGTGTGTGTGTGTCGGGGGGGGCGCTTCAGTAAAAGCTATTTGGCCATTTCTGAGAACGGGGTGAGGAGAAAACACATTGCTTTGCCCAGGTTAACAATCATTCTTGGGTCCATTTCTTTGAGACTCTCTAGCGCCCCCAGGCTTTGGTGCAGGGAGTTGAAATTGGATGGGGGTGGGGAGAGTTTCAAGGTGTCAACCCAGCCCCACTGGGCTCGGGGTGGCACGAACACCTCCTAAGAGCCCTCTCCACCCCCAGTCTAATAGATAAGGCAGCCGAAGGCTGGGAGAGGCAGGGAGTTGGAGTGGCTTGTCCAAGATCACCCAGCAGATCAGCAGCAGAGCCAGGAATCAAACCATGTGCCTCACACCCTACCCACTAGGTCATACTCCCCCTCGCGTTTTTGAGGCAAGGCACCTTCTTTCGGTGCCTAAATGGAAGTGGAGCTCGCCCTCCGTGTGCGCATGCTGAGCACTTGAAAATCAGGCCTTAGGCTCTTTAGAAAACTTCCTTTGGGCTTTCTAATAAAGTGTCGAAAGCCAATCTCCCCTGCCAGAGAAGGGGAGCGCTCCCACCGCCCCGGGGCTGGTCACTAAGCCACTCTCCCTTGGGCGAGGAGGTATTTTGGGGCAGTCCTCTGGCCTGCGCGATACTAGAGGATTCTAATAGTCCGTCCTGGCCTTGGGGATTTGAAATGGGCAGAATGTCTGATTTCCCCCCACCCTGCCGCGAGATTTTCTGGTTTTCACAGCATTCACGGTCCTTTTCACATTTCCTGGGAAATCCAGGACGGCTGGGAATCACAGATGCAGGTGGCTGGGAAGCAATGCGGGGCCTGGGGAGCTCTGCGTGCAAGCGGAAAAGTCCTTCCGGCGGAGAGCGGCGCGCGCGACGGTCGCACCGAGCCGGCTGCCGGCTCAGCCGTCCCTGCCTGCTAGGCATTTTCCATCTCCGGCCTTTAAAGCTCGCGAGCATTAGCGCGGTGGGGGCTGGGCACAGCCTGCAGCCTCCCTGGGTTCAGGGAAATGTTGTTTGCTGCTAATGTGAAGCATGGAAAGTGCATCCAGATGCGACTGGGCTGCCGTCCCTCGTGACGGGGAAAAGGCAGTGCTTGGCTGCGCGCCCTGCGAAGGGGGATCTGGGCAGAGGCTGCTGGACGCACGCAGGCCCCGTGATTCTCTCCAGCGAGCGGCTACCCGTGTGCCACTGATCTTCAACTCTCCCCTTCCAGGGCCCCGAGGAGCCAGGCCGTAGGCTCCTGGCCGCCAGCGTCCCCGTCTCTGAAGCATCCAGCGTTGGCAGCTGCGGGAGGCGGGATACTGGCCGTGCTGGGCCAGCGCTGGTCTGATCCTCTCCAGCCAAGGGGACAAGGGGGAGGTTGGGGCCCAGCACTGCTGTGGGAATGGGGCTCCCCCCAGCCCCTTCTGTCTGGTGTGCAAAAAGGCTAGCCAAGGTGTTAAACTCTCCCACACCCTCAGACATAATGCCTGGCGCTCAGAGCAAAGCAACTTACAAAGAAATCTGTCTCCGTCTCTCCATATCAAACTTTGCCAGTCACGTCCCAAATCAGTGTCCCGAGACTGCAATGAGCCCTCAGCATCTGGGGCAACCCTTGGCTCAGGCCTATTTGCCTCTCTTGTATGCCCCCCCCGGCATCTGCCCCCTCTCTGGGGCTCTGCTGTGGGCAGACTCAAGGCTGGTGAGGTGATCTCTCTTGTTGGACCAAGGGCTGGTGGCTGAAGGGCCGTGCCGCCAGAAGTTGGTCCAGGAACAGATATTTCCTCACCCATCTAGTATCCGGGGCGCAACATGGGTCCTCGACTGGCGCAAACTATGTCCAGAACGGTCTCGTAGGGCAAACCTCCGTGCGTTCCCAGCATCTCTTCGGCCTCGTCTGTGCCAGGGAGGTTGGCCTGGCTGATCCCTGTCCCAGCCCGTGTGCAGAGCGGTCTCTGTGCCACACAGCTTGGGCAAGGCTCGGCTGTGCCCATCTGCATCGGCTTTTCTCCTGTCCGTCCCCCTCCCGCTCACTCCCCGTTCTCGTGAGCCGCGCGTCTCTTTCCCTCCCGCTCCCCGCTGGAGTCGGCTGGAGTCGGCTGATTCTGAGCTCCTGGAAGGCTCCAGCGTGTACACAAACACACTCACACACACACACACACTCTCACACACACAAACTCACACACAAACACACACACACACACACACACACTCTCACACACACAAACACACACACTCACACACACACTCACACACACAAGCACACACACTCACACACACACAAACACACACTCACACTCTCACACACACAAACACACACACTCACACAAACACACACACTCACACACACACTCACACACACAAGCACACACACTCACACACACACAAACACACACTCACACACACACTCACACACACACTCACACACACACTCTCACACACACTCACACACAAGCACACACACTCACACACACACAAACACACACTCACACTCTCACACACACACACACACACGCACTCACACACACACACACACACACACACACGCACGCACGCTTGATTAAGTATTCATGACCTCCCGAAGGCAGCTCCCTGCTCTGTATGCAGGGAAAGCAGAGGAGGCTGGGATGAGAGATGGGGGAGCTCTTTGTGAGTGAACGTGTGTATGTGTGTAACTGTGTGTGCGTGTGTAGGGGTGTTTGTAGCAGTGGGGGTGTGTGGAGCAGTATGTTTTTTAGTGGGGTGTGTGTGTGTGTGTGTGTGTTAACCCTTTGAGGACAAAACACACCTGTAGTAATTAACCCCCCAGGGTCCCAGCCCTTTCGGAGTATTACCCAGCCGGTGCACTGGGATGGGGAAACTGAGGCACAGGGAGACTTGACCACTGGAGATCCTGGTTCTGCCTGGTGTGGCTCCCCCCCCGCATCTCTGCTCCATTTGCCTCCCCACCCCCAATTTAGGAATTGTCCAGTGACTCAGCTTCCCTCAGGGTGGGGGAACTGAAGCTGGCTAATCACTGACACCTCAGGGTGACAGGCCGAGCATCCAAGGGCTCTGGGCTTATGGGATGAGCTCCCATGGTGCAGGATTGGGAGGGGGGACTAGTCTTTGGCAGGTGCCCCTAGGTGAGGACCCTGCCTGATGGGGCTCTCAGAGGAAGTGGGGTATGCCAGTGGGACAGGGGGAATCCCTCCCCGAACATCTGCACAGCAACCTCCTGTTGGCACACAGGTGAATGAGCGTGCCAGTGTGTGCAGGTGTGGGTGTGCAAACATACCTCGGTGCAACTGGATAGGTGACCTGCACATGCGATGGGGGGGGGGGTAAAAGCCACCAGCCGTGCAGCACTGTCTGCAGTGTCCCCTAGGGCCTGCAGGCTCCAGAGTGACCCCCAGTGCAGTGCTGACCCAGACACCCCCGAATGCTGGCAGTGCCATCTGTAGTACCCCCCAGCACTGGCAGTGACCCTCCTCCCCCCGCATTGACAGTGCAGTGCCGCCTGCTGTGACCTCCAGCACTGGCAGTGACCCCCGCCCCCTTCATTGACAGTGCAGTGCCGCCTGCTGTGACCTCCAGCACTGGCAGTGACCCTCCTCCCCCTGCAGTGCCGCCTGCTGTGACCTCCAGCACTGGCAGTGACCCCCCCTCCCCGCTGCATTGACAGTGCAGTGCCGCCTGCTGTGACCTCCAGCACTGGCAGTGACCCTCCTCCCCCTGCAGTGCCGCCTGCTGTGACCTCCAGCACTGGCAGTGACCCTCCTCCCCCCTGCATTGACAGTGCAGTGCCGCCTGCTGTGACCTCCAGCACTGGCAGTGACCCTCCTCCCCCTGCAGTGCCGCCTGCTGTGACCTCCAGCACTGGCAGTGACCCCCCCCCTGCATTGACAGTGCAGTGCCGCCTGCTGTGACCTCCAGCACTGGCAGTGACCCCCCCCCCTGCATTGACAGTGCAGTGCCGCCTGCTGTGACCTCCAGCACTGGCAGTGACCCCCCTCCCCGCTGCATTGACAGTGCAGTGCCGCCTGCTGTGACCTCCAGCACTGGCAGAGCGGTACTGGGCCAAGCGCCCCCTGGTGCTGGCAGTGCAGTACTGCCCCAGGTGCTGCCCAGTGCTGTCCTATGCACCCAAGTGCTCTCAGTGAAAATCTGGCCATCAGTATCACAATGGGAGCTGCCGGGGACACGGGGCAACCTGTCCCTCACTGAGGTGCCAGCCTGGCCGCTGGCTCCACATCTTCACTGTCCAACACTTCAGACGAAATGCCCCCCTGCCGCTTTGTGAGACTCAGTTTCTCCAGGCCCTGCCCCTATAAGATCCTGCACTGCCCAGGCTATGGGGGTGGGGCCCAGGACAGAGGCTGAGGGTAGCAAGTGTGTTTTGGCTTTGATGGGGGGGGGGCGGGCCTGGCTAAAACCCCGTAAGCCCCTTTGGAAAGGGAGCTCTGGGAAGAGCCCCTCTCAGCTGCGAGGGATGGAAGGGAGCTTCCCCCATTAGCAGCAAGCTCTAGCTCCTTTCCCCTGGGGACGACGGGTTTATGGGCTATAATGGATGGACCCAGGCCACGGCTGCTTTGTAAATTGGATCGTCAGCTGGGGCGGGATGGATTTATCGAGCAGCATAAGGAATAGCGCTTTCGAGAGCGTCATCTCTGTGCGTGTGCGCACATGGGTGGGCGTATACCGCTGTGCCTGGCATTTGCAAGTCCCTGTCCCTGGGTGCCATGGGGCTGAGAGTCCCCGGCGTGAAACAGCATAGGGGTGAGCGAAGGGGCTTGGCTGCACACTTCTTGGGGGTGCACAGGGGGGTCACGCTGAAGCGTGCAAATATCTGCATGTGTCAGGAGGGTGAAGTGTGAGAAGGTATTGGGGGGTGTTAATGGGGGTGCTTCTTTGTGGGAGCGGATTTCTAGGCATGTCTCTGGGGCCTGATTCTCTGTCCCCGTGTGACCATTGACACAGTGCAATGGGCGTATAAATCCTCCCGAACCAGAGTGATAGCAGTCACGCCCGCTGGGCATGGTGCAGGGCAAGAGAGAGACAGGCCTAGTGGGTGGGTGTGCACCTGCTTGTGCGGCGCCTGTCCCCGGACACACTCAGCTCTTTACAAGCATTAGCTAACCCCTCTGGGAGACAGTATTAGCCCCATTTCACAGATGGGGAAACTGAGGCAGAGAACAATGTAAACAACTCTCCCAGAATCATGCGGACTGCCACTGGCAGAGCTGGGAATACAACCCAGGAGTCCTGATTCCCAGCCCCCTTCACTTGAACCACTGGCCCAAATCGCCTCTGAACGGTGAAGCCTTTCTTTGCTGGAGATGGGGCAGATTCTTGCCCAGCGCTGGGTCTGGGAGCTCAGAGAATCTCTAAGGATCAGAAAACCTCCAAGGAGGGCGGGATCTCGTGGGCGCTTTTGGCCTGTTACCCCTGCTTCTTGAGAAGGCATCAGGACGCCTGGGCCAGGTCATCAACTCCCCCAGCCCTAAAACATCGCCCTGGCTATACAGCTCTCTCTAATGACTGACCCACTGGTTTCTCTTACTGATACAAAACCCAGTAGATCCAGATTGGGCACCGCATGCTCCCCTGGGCCGGCGGGTGCCAGGACAGATGCCAGGCAGTTTGCTCTTCCCAGAGACTAACTGGCCCCTGGGGGGGGGGGCTTGGGAGGGTGCAGAATGACTGGAACAAGCGCCACCTTGCCCACAATCCCTCCCTCTTCTGCCTGGTGTCCGCTCTACCCCCAGCACCCTGCTTCGGAGCTGGTTCTGCCCCAGACGTGCCCCCCCCCGTGCCCTGGTGCTTCCCCGACATGCCTCGTGTGCCCATCTAGCTGGCACAAAGGGGCTGCCGGGCAGCACAGGAGGGGGCCCTCTGTGTTAACAATGACGGGTTGGGCACCCTCCGTAAAGATAAGGATTTCCAGGCAGCCCTGACCACTGGGAGATTTGCTAAATCCATCATTTCTGCCCACAAACCAGTGCCCCCCAACCCAAGCCCCAGCTCGCTTGCTGGGGGGTGGGGGGGGGAATGCCTTCAAATTAGCTCGTCATTTCCATGGCTTTGAACTGACTGGGTTCGATGGTGCTTCTGCCCCTGAGGATCAGGGCGGTCGCTGGGCAGGGTTGGCAGCCCCGCTGCCAGGGCTAAACGTGGCTTTGGTTAGATTTAAACTCATTCTAGGTCCCCATTTAACTCCCTAAAATAGAATCTCAGGGTTGGAAGGGACCTCGGGAGGTCTCTAGTCCAACCCCCTGCTCAAAGCAGGGCCACAATCCCCAATTTTTGCCCCAGATCCCTAAATGGCCCCCTCAAGGATGGCACTCATAACCCAATGCCCAAACCACTGCGCTATCCCTCACCCTCCCTGAGCAACTCGAGATGTGCCTGCTTAGTATCCTGGGGTAGAGTGCGGGGCCTAGGTGTGAACCGTGAGCGTGCAGGAGTGAACGTATGAGTGTTTGCATGTGAGTGCATTCACGTGTGTGTCTGTGGGTGAGTGCATGGAGGTGTGCGTGTCTGAGGATGCGTGCAAGGGAGTACATTTACATGCATGAGTCCATTGACATGTGTGTCGGGGGGGGTGCATGTGAGGGCATTTACTTGTGTGCGTGTCCGTGTGTTTGTGTGTGTCCGTGTACACGTGAGTGCATTTATGTGTGTGCGTGTGAGTGTGCCTGAGTGCATTTGCACGTGAGCGTGCATGGGTGTGCATCTCTGGGTGTCCATGAGCTTGTGTGTGTGTAAATGTGCACATCCCTGAGTGTGCGAATGCACGTGCGTAAGACTCTACAAGTACCAGTGGGAGACCTCGGTCCGGTGTCCGTGTAAGAGAGGGAGGAAAAAACTTGGGGGGGGGAATCAAGGCCGGATGAGGAGCCCCAGGAGGAGGCCGTGTGGGCATGGAGGCTGGTGACTACTCCGCTAGCTCTTGCCCTGATTTCAGCAGGATCCTGTCCCCCGCGTGCTGCCGTGGGGAGGCGTTTCCTGGGCAGGCTCTAACACAAGGAGGCAAACTGGCTTGGGGACCTCATCTGAGTCAGGCCTGGGTGCCCTCGAAGAGGCACACCCCGGTCATGGTGCATCCAAAGCTGATCTGAATCGCTTCTCCTTGGGTTCCATATGCAGCTCCGGCAGGGGAGTGTGGTCTAGTGGTTAGAACAGGGGCCATTGGGAGGCAGGACTCCTGGGTTGCACTCCCCCAGTCTGCCCATGCCCCCGCCTTTGTGATTTTGGGCGAGCCCCTTCCGTCCCTCTGTGCCCCCAGCTGCAAAGCCCGCAAGTGTATCGGTTACCCCGAACCATTTGCAGATTCCTCGCTCGAATCAGCCCAGCTCTGCAGGTCGCTCACACGATCCGCCTTCCTCCCGGGGAGCGAGGGCCGTGCACGCGGGAGCTGGTCTGGCTCGCTGGGAGGGCACCCGCACAAGCGGCGGGTGTGCAGGGCCATGAGGAACCCGGCCTGGCGTGGCCGGGCACCAGCAGTCGCCCCTGTAGAAAGCAAATACGAGAGGGGCCTGATCGCAGCCGAGTCAGATCGCCCGTCGCAGTCTTCACCCAGCTCTGCTCTTTGCTCCCTGCCTGGGCGCAGCCTGCAGTGCCTGGTGCCCCCACATGGTCCCCCGAGGCACCAAGCTGCCAAGAGGCCATGCCACCCTTTTGCAAGGAAATCAGAGCAGCCCTGTGGACTGGGAGGCACGGGGGCTGCGGGCTTTGATGGAGGTGACGGCGGGAGGGCTTTGGTGGCAACGAAAGGATAGTCATGGGGGGCGTCTGTCCGCCGTGTCCCCAGGCAAAGGGCAGCGAGGACAGCAGCAGCTGGGCATGGGAGGCGGATGCGCAGCGATTTCCCTGCCCCGGGGATCAGCCACTCTGCAAACCCTGGCAGGGTAGCCCTGTGCGATGCGGCGGGCTGCTTCCCCACTGGGGGTGCTAATGTCCGCATCTCAGAGGAGCTCGGCAGCCCTCCACCCAGGCAGCTGGATTCTCCAGAGTGCTCAGACCCCAATACCCCTGAGCTTGGGGCAGGGGGAACCCCAGCCCCACGTGTCTAAGGCAGCTTGGGCCAAGCGGTTCCCAGCTGCAGCCGGGGGGAGATCGTGAGATGAGCCTGTGGATTTGGGGGGGGGCTGAAATGGACGTTGGTGTGCGTCTCTTCTCTGAACACTCTCTTTCTCCCCTTGTTCCACCCTCTCCCTCCTCTTTGTCCCTGGCTGGGACCCTGCCCCTCCATCCCTTTGTCTTCCATGCCTTCCTTCTCTCTTTCTTTCCTCCCTCCCTGCTCTGCCATTCGCTCTCTCCCAACCCCCTGTGCTCCTTGTCCCTCCTTGCGTCCCCCACCGCCCTGTCCGTCTGTCTGCGCTCTCTCTCTCTCGCTCTCTCTCCCACTTCTCTGCCCCCTGTTCTCTCTTTCACTCCCAGATTTTAATGATGTGATTCCAGAGACCCAGAGGCTGGACAGCAGTTTGCAGAAGGCCCGAGCCCAGCTGTCGGCCAAGGGTAGGCGGCACCGCCCGTCCCGGTCCCGCTTGAGAGACAGCGTCAGCTCGGCGGAAGGGGACGAGAGCCTGGAGAGGAAGGTGAGCCCGGGCTCGGGCCGGGGGCCGGCTGCGTTGTTCCACGCGAGGCGAACCGGGCGTTCACGAGCTGACTGTCGCCCCGGGTCGAAGGAGACCATCCCCAAGCCCTGCACCCAGAATGGCTGCTCCCACTCCTCTCTCTTGGGCTCAGGGCCTGTGCCTCAGGAACTAGGCTTCTGCCCCGCTGGATCGGACCATGGGTCCATCAAATCCGCCATCCTGCCAGGTGCTGGCCTGCCCGGTGGGGTCTCCTTCCCCCTGCCCCCAGCAGGCCAGATTCTGGTGCAGTAGCCAATGGCCAGTGACTAATGCTTCAGCGGGGCGGCCCGTGAGCCTGTACAAGCCCAGAGCTCGGCAGGGCCCCAGACGGGACCTGGATCCGGAGAACAAGACTCTGCAGAGTGACTGGGAGGGGCTATAAACCATCCTGCTTCAGGGCAGGAGCTGAGCTCGAGCAGATGGGGGTCAGGAGGGAAGAGTCCTGAAGGGGGGGCGGGCTGCTCCAGAACTGGTTTCTGCGCCGGGCTGCGGCTGCAGGCAAGTGACTGGGTTTGATCAACCAGTGGCCCGATCCAACGGGGGGTGAGGGGTTACGAGATGAGATGGATCAGTGCTCTGATCCAGTGGGGCAGGGGAGGGAGGGGGATACCAACAATGGTCTGATCCAGTGTAGCAGGTGGAGGGGGATACCAGCAATGGTCTGATCCAGTGTAGCGGGCAGAGGGGGATACCAGCAATGGTCTGATCCAGTGTAGCAGGTGGAGGGGGATACCAGCAATGGTCTGATCCAGTGTAGCGGGCAGAGGGGGATACCAGCAATGGTCTGATCCAGTGTAGCGGGCGGAGGGGGATACCAACAATGGTCTGACCCAACATGGCAGGCGGAGGGGGATACCAACAATGGTCTGATCCAACATGGCAGGTGGATGGGGCTCTGGGCTGGGGCAAGGGGTTGGGGTGCGGGAGGGAATGAATGGTGCGGACTCCAGCTGGGCGGCACTTACCTCGGGCGGCTCCCGGAAGTGGCTGGCATGTCCGGCTCCTACGCTAAGGATTGGCCAGGCGGCTCTGCATGCTGCACCTACCTGCAGCTTCGATTGGCCACAGTTCCTGGCCAATGGGAGCCGCGGCATTGACACTCAGGCAGGAGGCAGTGCACGGAGACCCACGGCTGCCCCTGTGCCTAGGAGCTGGACGTGCCAGCTGTTTCCTGGAGCGACGTGGAACCAGGGCCGGTAGGCAGCCTGCCTTAGCCCCGCCGACCGGACTTTGCCCTATTAAAATCTCCCGGTTTTAATGGTCACCGGGAGATAGAGGCTGATTCCGGGAGACTCCTGGCCAATCCAGCAATGGTTGGATGCAGTGGGGCAGGAGGAGGGGATACCAGCAATGGTCTGGTCCAGTGGAGCAGGAGCGGGGATACCAGACTAGATGCCCAGTGGCCTGTTCTATGGTGGCAAGCCCTGTGCACCTGGGTGCTACGTAGGGTTGCCAACTTTCTAATGGCCGAAAACGGAATACCCTTGTCCCGCCCCCACCTCTTCCCCGGGGCCCCGCCCACTCCCTCCTCTCCACCCCCGCCCCGGGACTCACCTGCTGAGTGCAGAGCCAGGCTGGGAGGAGCTGACGGGGAGCCTGCCCAATCGGGGCAGAGTGGGGGTCGGTCCCCGTAGTTAGGGGCCAAGCAATCGGGGCACGGTGGAGCAAAAGGGGAGTGGCCAAGATCCCCCCACCGCACTTGCAGCCCGGTCTGGAAGCCAGCCACTGCTGTCTGTCCCGCCTCACCAGCGGAGCAGAGACCCGCCCCTCCACGTGGCTCCAGCCGCAGCGGCTGCTCTTCCCACCCCCCGGGTGGCGAAGTCCGGTTACTGCAGCCAACCGGACTTTCCTCCAGGTTCCCTTTCTCCACCGGACGTTCGGGTCGAAAACCGGACACCTGGCAACCGCTATGGAAGGCGCGGCCCATGGAGGCTCAGCTCCCTGATCAGCCCATAGCGATGGTCCCTGCGGGTCCGGGTTGGAGCTCACCAGTGGCAGGGGGAGCAGCTCACCCTGTCCCTGCACCAGCACTGCGGATAAATGGGGGGCATCACTGTGGTGTGTCGGTCAATGCAGCAGCTCCTGGGGGCGGGGGTTCCCAGGGTCTTTCCTGTTGCTGACACCCGTGCCTCGCACCCATAGGTGGCCGATAAATCTGGCAGCCCGCGGCGCCGTATGAGATCCCCGCTGCATGCCACCCTGCAGGTCTCCTCTCCCCTCTCCGGCTCCTCCCCCTTCCTCCGCGCCACCGAGTTCTCCTTCGACGCCTCCGTGGTCAGGCGGACGCTGGAGGAGGACGAGCAGCCTTCGTCCCCGCTGATCCGCTACCGGCCCCTGACCAACGCTTCCTCCCAGGAGGCCTTGGGATGCACCCCCACCAGCTCGCCCCCCAAGTCCTGCCACAGCTCGGACAGCTCGCCCATCTACGCCCGGAGGGATCGCCGGGCAGAGCAGCACAGCGAAGGTAATGGCTGGATGGGGGAGCCACATCCGCACAGGAAACCCTTCCATAGCATTCCCGGCCCTGCTCCCTACGGCGCCTCCTGCTGGGAGAGGCTGGGGCTGCGGTCGCTGGCAGCTCTCCCCACAGCCAGGGCCCCTGCACCTTTCTCTGCAGCAGGGCTGTGCAGTGCCCTAGCTAACAGCGCGGCCCCTCTGGGCTGGGTCATGGGCTGCAGTGCCAAGTCCCAGTTGGTTCCTGGTGGTTTTGCCAGGCAGCACTGAGGTTCAGACCCATCCAGTGGCCCCAGCAGGGCTGGGGCTCGGGTAGCCCATTTTAACCTGGATAAAGACAGAGCTGGGCTTTGCCTGTGCTTGGGAAGGGAAAACACTTTCTCGCTGAGCTGGCAAACACCCCAGGGCTCCCAGGCTTTCCCTTAAACTGGCCTGGGAGCTCCCTTGGCAGGATCCTGCTGGGGGGGGCGCTGCAACCTCCGAGGGATCCCTGGGGCCTATCCCCACCTGCCCGGGGTACGTTCTCCCAGCTCCTTTGATCTCTCCCGGCATGTTTCTCTGCCCCAGATGACACAAGTCCGCCAGAGCCCGCCAGCCCCACCATTGGGCTTGACAAGAAGACCCGGAGGAAGTTCCTGGATTTGGGGTGAGTCCCACGAACTCTGGAGTGGAAGCCCCAGCTCTCTGGGTAGGACTCACGTTACCATTGGTTCCCTGGATGCCTAAGCTCCATGTTGCTGTCCTCAGTATGCTCCATGAACCCCCACATCACCCGGGGACCTGGGGAGGTCAAGGTGGGGTGGATGGATAGTTAGATAGAAGGGCATGTATGGGGAAGGACAGACAGATAGATGGATAAATAGAAGGGTATGTATGGGGATGGATAGATGGATGGATGGATAGAGGTGTGCGGGGGGATAGATAGACGGATGGATGAAACATGTGTATGGGGACAGACAGACAGATGGAGGCAAGAGTATGGGGACAAATGGATGGTGTGACACTCTATACCTCAGGGGAGCACCCTGTAACCCCCATATTCCTCACTTATATATAATTGTGATCTTACATATAAAGCATGCCATGAAAGGTATCAGGGGAAAGGTTATGATCTGCAGGAAGTCACTGTTCTGTCTAAAGATGTATACCATTAGTGCATATGAAGTTATGAGATTGTGTCGTTGGTTGTCAGTAAAACATGCTGTAAATTGGGGAATCGGCCAGATATTAGCTCCCCAGAGACAACAGCCAGGAAAGTAACCAATGCCCGGGCGGGTGTCAAACAACCATCACCAGCCATTGTCCAGCAAGGGAGCTACAATTCAGTGATTCACTTGCACAAGGCCACACCAAGAGAATTGCTCAACCTTGCCTGGGGACTCTGCAGTGCCCCCAGGCATGCCTGGACTTGTGTTCTCCCAGCACATGGACTAAGAGTATAAAATAGAACACAGGGGCCTCATGCTTGATCTTTTCTCCTGCCCCCACCTTTGCTACAAGCAACAAGGATGCTCAGAAGACTTAAGACTCCAAGAGAGGAAACTGGCCCAGGTTTCAAGGGTGAAACCTGTGTACTATGAACTGCAGTATCCAGTGGGGTGAGAAAAACTGCTCCAGCTAGATGTTGCCCAGTCTAACAGAGTTGAGAGCGTAGACTGCGGGCTCATATTTTCTTTTGGTAACAAACTGACTTTTTGCCTATCACTTATAATCACTTAAAATCTACCTTTTGTAGTCAATAAACTTGTTTTACTGTTTATCTTTACCAGTGAGTTTGCCTGAAGAGTTTGATAAATCTGCGCAGGTTTTCAAAGGCTGGTGTATGTCCACTTTCCATTGATGAAGTGGGGAACCAATTAATAAACTTGCACTGCTCATCCTGAGCAGTGCAAGACAGCATATGCCTGAGGTACACGGCTGGGAGCTGGGGGGATTTGGCTGGTGCCTTTCTCAGTGAGATTCATGAGTGGCTCTGGGAGCAGTCATGCAATCTAGCTGGATGGGGGGCTCCACATGATGTTGTGCTGAGTGATCACAGCACCTGGTGGGGTTTGCTGCTTGTCACTAGCAAGGCATTGTGAGAGACAGCCTGGGCTGGAGAGTTAAGGGGGCACAGTGGTCCCACAGTCCCAGGCTGCACCCTGGGCTTCCCATCACAGATGGATAGAAGGATGTGTATGAGGAAGGATGGATAGAGGGGTGTGTATGGGAATAGATAGATAGATGGGTGTGTATGGGGATGGATGGCTAGAGGGGTGTGGGGGGGGGACAGACAGATGGATGGCTAGGGGTGTGTGTATGGGGATGGATGGATAGAGGTGTGGGGATGGACGGACAGACAGATGGATAGGGGTGTGTGTATGGGGTTTGGATGGATCGATAGAGGTGTGGGGAGGACAGACGGATGGATAGAGGGGTTTATATGGGATGGATGAATGGACGGATAGAGGGGTGTATATGGGGTTTGGATGGATAGATTCTATGCTGTATGTCTGAATTTTTCTTTTCATCCTGCTGCCCTGTCCTCACCCTCCTCTGATCTGCCCCCCATGTTGTTTCCTAGTGCCTGGTGCCCATCTCTCCCCAGCCCATAGGCGCCCCTACCCCCCATCACACCTCTAACAAGCCTCCTCTCTCTCTGCTGCAGGGTGACCCTGAGACGAGCCTCTTCCAGCAAAAGCAGGAAAGAGAAGGGGAGCAACCGGTTGTCCATGGGCAGCAGGTGGGGAGCTGCCAGCCTCCCCCAAATTCTGAGAGTCTCACAAGCCACAGCCAAGCAACATCTCCCTGAACCCCACGATCACCTCCACCCCTGCCCACCCCACCTTTCTCAGTGTGTCCCATTCACCCACTTGGCTTTTCTATAGCCAGGGGGCACTCGGCCCTCCCGAGGAGAGCACCCACCCCTCTGCCCTGGAGATCAAGGAGCTCAGCCTGGTCTCCAAAGACCCGGGTGACTTGTTAAGAGTCCGGGTGCAGCTGAGACCCGGAGAGGGAGAGTGAGAGTGAGGTGCAGATGGGATAATGGGTTCACTGTCAGTGATGGAGCTGGGGTGCACAGAGCCATAAGGAGATGGACGGAGAGCACTAGCTACGCTCCAGACGGAGAGAGAAGAGACTGGCAGAGGCGAGATGAAGGAAGCAGGGAGATAGAGGACTGTGGGGATGGTCTGGGTGCCCTGGGTAGATCCAGACCCGGGCTGGGTCCTGCTGCGGTTCTGTTCAGTGGGGTGGAGTCTGGCCATGTCTGGAGGCTCGGATGCTCCGGGGAGCGTGGCCCCCATGGTGGGCCGAGGGGAGCGAGGGTGCTAACCCGACTGCCGGCTCATTCCCCAGGGAGCTGGTGGAGGGCTCCAGCCGCTCATCCGTGTCCCCGTTCATGCCCTTCTCCTGGTTCACGGACAGTGGGAAGGGCTCGGCCTCATCCGGCAGCACCGTCTCCCCGACCCGCTCGCCCAAGAGGGAGGGCTTAAGCCCCAAGAAATCTGCCTCCCAGGTCAGTACCCATCCCCACCTCACCCTATAGGGCCAGGAGCAATGCTGCCCTGGGATGGGGCTGAGCCCTTGTAGGGCCAGGTGCAGCGCTGCCCTGGGGGTGGGGCCAACCCCCCTGTAGGGCCGGGGTATTTGACCAGCTTGGCTGGTTTTTTTAATGGATTTGCCAGTGGCCAGAAGAATAATTTCACCTGCTGAGTATTTTGTACATGGGTGTAAAGATTTGCATTATTCTCACCATGCGCTGGGCTAGCCAACGGTCAAAGTTTCTGGGCCCAGCTACAGATGCTGCAGGGGTCCCAGGGCCGCAGTGTAAGTGAGAAAATGACGTTATCCATCTTGCCTCCCCGTGTTCTCCCTAGAGGCTGTACGTGGCTGTTGCGGGGGGTTGTGGAGTTGCCTTCGGGGAGGAGGGTGCCGGGTGTTTTGCATTGCGGAGGGGGGAACCCGACTCACGCCGTGGCCTTTCCCCGCGGGCAGGAATCCACCCTGAGCGACGACTGCACCCCGCCCAGCAGCAGCCCCAAGACACTGAGCAGAGGCGCCAGTGAGATGAAATGCTCCTACCCCTACCACACCCTGTCCCAGTCCTCCGACGAGGTGAGCCCGCGGGGGCGGCGGAGTGGGGGGGGGCAGCACGGAGGGGCCTCCGCCCTCCCGTTGCCAGAACCAGCCTGGAGGAGCCAGTTGGCCAAGTCCAACAACGAGAGGCCAGGGGGGCTTTCGCCGCTCCCCTCCTGGGCCCCAGGGCTGGGGTGACTCCGTCCGTGGGCCCCATGGAGTTGCAGAGCCTGCCCCCCCCATCATGCCTTACATGCCTGTGCCCCAATTTCCCCACTCCAGCCCTTCGCTCTGGGGAAACCCCCACCCAACTGTGCCCCGATTTCCCCACTCCAGGCCTTCGCTCCGAGGAACCCCCCCCCACTGTGCCTCAATTTCCCCACTCCAGCCCCTCGCTCCGGGGAACCCCCCAGCTGTGCCTCAATTTCCCCAGCCCCTCACTCTGGGGATCCCCCTCCCCACCGTGCCCCGATTTCCCCATTCCAGCCCCTCACTCCAGGGACTGACCCCTGCCAGGCCCAGCTGTGCCCAGCCTGGGCAGGCTCCGGGTCAGTTCCTCCCAGCCCAGCTCTGCAGGCCGCAGGTGAGTCCTGGGAGATGTGGGAGTGAGCGACGGGGGAGGGGGTGGACAGCGAGCAACGCGGGGGGGGGCGGGGGGAACAGGCGGGGCATGGGGCGGGGCCTCAGGGGAAGGGGTGGGGCAGGGGTGGGGCCTCATGGGGAAGGGGCGGGGCAGAGGTGTTCCATTTTCAGGGATTAGAAAGTGGGCCCAGGAAGGAGGGCTGGGAGGAACTTCTGAAGGCTCCCTGCTGGGGCGCCCCGATGGAGCGGGGTGGGGGTGCTCACCCCTCCCCCCCCCTTTCTGCCCCCTGCAGTTCCTGGAGGAGCCCCTCAGCACCGCCACCAGCTGGAGCAGCCAGCAAGTGGGCCAGTGGCTGGAGAGCCTGAACCTGGAGCAGTACGTGGGCGAGTTCGTGGCCCGCGAGGTGGACGGCCAGCAGCTGCTGCACCTGGATGGAGCCAAGCTGAAGGTAGGGGTGGGGGGGCCTGCCCCGCGGCTGCTGGGTCCTACTGCGAGTGGGGTTCCGGGGTCGGCCCTTGCGCCTTGCAGCGGTGCCTCCCGCCGGGGGTCTTGGGGAGGCATTGCCTTGCCCCAGCAAGGTGGACCAATCCCTTTGATGTCCTGGGGGATGGATTGATCCAGAGGCTCCTGGCCTGATGCACTGGGGCGGGAGGGGGGGATGCTGGACTGGGGGCCCTGATGGCCCAACGGATACTGAGCTAGACGGGCCAGCCGCGCATCCCACCGGGCTACTCGACGCAGGGGCTGGGGGCGGAGTTCATCCATTTCCCCCTTCGGTAGCCGTCCCATTCAGGAGCCCCCGGCACCCTCCCCTGGAGCCCGTCTCTCCCCAGCCGGGTGCTGCTGTCCAGGCGGGTGGGGGTGGGAAGGGCCGTGGTTGTGACCATGAGGCACACCCTCCCCGTTGCCTCCTCCAGGCCCTGGGCGTCGGCAGCTCCACTGACCGGGCCCTGCTGAAGCGGAAGCTGAAGGACCTGAGCGTGGCGGTGGAGAAGGAGCGGAAAGCCCAGGAGAAGGTGGAGAAGCAGAGGGAGAAGCAGAAACAGAAGAAGAAAGAGCAGGAGCAGCAATGGAGGAGTTAGGGAGGGCGAGTTGGCACACGGCTCCCGGCGCGGGGAGGGACAGAAGGAGACCGCCCCCCGCCCAGGCGAGGGGGAATCAGGGGCACATGGACCGGGAGAGACACCGGACCCAACAGGGGATTAGCCTAGGTGCCAGTCTTTGGCTCGGGGCAGCACCACCATGGAGCCCGGACCTTCCAGCGGCCTCCTGGATCCCTGCTGGCCCCAGTAGACAAGCAAACCCCTCCCCCACTCTGCCCCTCCTCTCCGCCACGCACGGGGCTCCTGGCACTACTGGGCCTGGCCCCACAGCTGGCTAGCGGTTGGCACCCGCCCGTGGGCCGCAGCTGGCACGGCTTCCCCTTCCCAGCTTCCCCGCTGACCTCCGTCTGCTCCCGATCGGTTCCAGTCACCAAGGCGCCTTCCTGCTCCATGCTGATCGGCTGTCCTACCTCACCGGCCCCATTTCCATTAGCACCACTGCTGCTCCCCACTCACTCCCGAAAACGACGGCTCGGCCCCAACAGGCCCGCAGGATGAAGATAGTGCATGGCATTACCCCTCCCCCCCACCCACAAGCAATCCTGGGTTGTGCTCAGGGGCCCCGGGCACCCTCCAGGGGCCAGGATCGACACAGCCCGGACTAGCAGGGCCCGGCCGATGTACTCCGAGAGCACAGACACCGACCCAGGGAGAAACCACGAAGGAAATAAAACCGATTGCAACCAGCCCCCCTGGGGTCTGCTTTGCGCTACGCAACATCGCCTCCCCCCCCCCACCCCCCGCCACGTTCCACAGGCTGGGGGCTGGGAATGGGGCGGGGAGGGGCCTGGAGGGGCGATCTGCCCTGGGAAGCAAATTAGGCCCTTGTTTGCTTCTCTAGGGCGGCTGAAGAGTGCGGGGAGGAAGTGGGTGAGGCTGGATTCTCAGGGGCAGGAGCATCCTCCACCCCTAGGGGTTGCTTCTCCCTGCTTCTGCTCTGCTCGTGGGAACACTGGGGTCCAGTCAAAGCACGAGGAGGGTGGAGAACTAGCGGGAGCCAGGCCTCTGAAGCCCGGGTGGTTGAGAAGGGATTTTTAGTCAGGCTCGTCGAATTACTGTTATTTCCTCCCTTGCCTCTAGTAACTCCAATGCCTACCCCACCTTGAGGAGAAAGGACTTCTTTGTTAATGCACGGCACCTCCCAACCCCTCCAGCTAAGGGAGCAGAACTCCTGCAATAGGGCAGCCGTGGCATGTCAGCCCCTAACCTTTGCTGCTTGCGGTACCAGAACCAAACCATGGTCCCCGCCCTGAGGCGCTGCCTGGCGCAGTGGAAGACAAGAGGTGCACAGAGACCGGGCAGTGTAAGTCAGCCGTGGGCAGCAGGCCAGGCATTGGTCTCAGGGCACCAGGAGCCTGACCCTTGTGAGTGCCCAGGGGAATTTTAAGGCGGGGAATGATGCAGCGTTGTGGCTGCCGATGGGACGTGCCACCCGAACCGGGGGGCAGCAAGGGGCTGGTTTGACAGTTCCGCTGGTGGGCGCCGGAGGCTGGGCTGATCTGAGGCGGTGGAGAAGGAGAGATGCCAGAGGGGGGAGCAGGCAGGCCCTTGACACTGAGAAGAAGGAGCAGCTGGTGGCTGTGATGGTGAAGGGGTAGCCGGAGGCTCCATTGCAGGGGCAGAGGGGCTGCTCGGAGGGAGGGGGAGTGCCTAAGACAGTTGCACTGTGCCAGCCGGCTCCCACCCCTCCCACGCAGACAGCAAAGCCCCTGGAGGGGGATGGAGCTGTGTGTGACCTGGCCCTTCGGGGACGGGGGCACAAAGAAGTCTAATATTCAGCTCCCCCCACCAGGCTAGGTAGTCCGCTGCCATGGCTGGGGGCCATTCAGCATCCCCACCCCAGGGCGAAGGGCCCTGCTGCCAGCATGGAGGTTGCAAAGGGCCAGATCCCACCCCACAAACCCTGCTTAATCCCATGCAGTGGGCCAGGCCCCTCCGTCTCCCTGGAGGTGGCGGGGGGGGCTGGGAAGGGCAGCCCCCGCCAGGATGTGTGGATGGGTTGGCCCTGGGGGCCCACGCACCCCTCCCACTGTGCTGTGGCCATGAGCTGCGATTACAGAAGAGGGTGGGGTGGGGGTTTCATTCTGGCTGGAGCAAGCGGGGCACTCCTGAGCTGCCCAGCTGGGTGGGGAGGGGGTGCCCTTGAGCCCTGGGGTGGGGGGCGTTTGTCCAGGTGCTTAACTAATGGTGTGTGGGGAGGGAGGTAATTCAGCCCTGCAAGGACAGGGGCTAAGGCAGATGTGCCCACCCCATGGGTGGGGGTGTGTGTGTGTGTCAATGGGTAGCATCATTTCCCAGCACCCAGAGGCCACCGCTCTGGGAGCGACACCAGCAGCCCTACTTTGGGGTGGCCCTTCCCCCAGGCACAAAGGTGCAGGGGGGGGGGGTCCCAAGGGCTGGGCCAGGCTGCCGGCTGCAGCACACGGGCCGGGGGTGGAGGGAGAGCAGGAGCCCCTCTCCCGTGCACCCTGAGGGGGTTGCAGGAACCAGCCGCGGGCCTTGACCCGGCCCTGCAGCCTCCTGCTCTGGGTGGCCGCCGTGTCTCCCCTGGGGGCTGGCGCGGCCAGGGCGAGGGGAGCCAGAGGGGAAGCGGGGCTTACAGCAGCCTCCGGTACCCTGGGGCAGGTGGGTAAGGAGGAAGCAGGGCCAGGGATGGGGGCGGGGGGGGGCATCAGCGCTGCAGTGGCCTGGCTGCATTTCAATAGCAGCCCCCCCCACCCCCCCATCGCCAGGGCCAAGTCCACCGAGCTAAAATACTCATGGACCAGTGACTTTAAAGCAAGCTGGTCTCTCGGCCTAGCAGGGGGGCCTGCAGGACCCCACACCCGCCACGAGAGGGCGGGGCGCGCTCAGCAAGGCTGAGCGAAAACACAGGCCCCTCTGAAGCCATGTAATTAGGATCTACCTGGGGGTGCGTAGGGTGCAGGCCCCCCCCCCCCCCCGCCAGACAGGGCCCGGCTCCCCATTGTGCTGGGTGCTGCACACACGCAGCCCGAAGGGGCAGTCAGTGCCCGTTAAACAGAAGAAGGGTTGCTGGGGGGAATGCAGGCAGTGGTGACCCCCGCCCCCAACCCTGCAGCCTCGTGCTGGGGTCCAAGAGCCCGGGTAAGAACAGGGGCAGGGGTGTGGGGCGGCAGGACACCTGGTTCTATTCCTGGCCCTGGGCAGGAGTGTGGTCTACCGGTCAGAGCCAAGGGGACGGGGGCAGGGGGTGTGTTCTAGAAATCAGGACTCCTGGGTTCTTTTCACGACCCCACCCCGGCTGCGCAGCCGTCCCTTTTCGGAGCCCGCGGTGCCCTTGCTGGCAAAGGGGGCTAATGTTTGCCAGAGGGGCGTGTTCAGCACCTGAGCAGTGAAAAGCTTTGGGCTACCTGAAGCCTTTGGCTTAAAACAGAGGCCGGCAGGGGAGCAGTCATGCCCGCCTGTGAGACACAGCAGTGCAGGCTGGAGATGCTGTAATGGGCCTTCTGGGGCTGAAAACCCTCTGACAGCGGTGGGGGTGCGGAGGCGGGGGGGGGGGTGGTCATGTTTATTAAACCCACCCCGGTCCTTAAATCCCGTGCACAGGCCGGGGCAGTGTTACTCACTGGGGAGCTACGGTTCTGCTCCCCTGAAACACCACGATCTGTTGTTCGTACCTCATCTCAGTCGCCAAAAGCCCCAAGCTGGACTGGATCCTTTGAACTGCCCCCCACCATGGCTGGCCCTCTGCAGGGGCAGCCGTGGTCCCTTGCAAGCCCCCGTGCCCGGTGCCGGGCTCTCCCAGCTCAGGAGCACAATGCCCCACTTATTTTAGGAAACTCTGCCTGGAGATCGCAGCCGGGCCCACGCCCCGGTTTAGCAATAAGCAGCCTTTGGCCTAGTGGGCGCCGCTCCAGACCTGCGCGGGGGTGGGGACTGCCAGCTGCTTTTTCCCTTCTTAGGGCGGTGACTCAAGGCTGCATTCTCACCCTGCTGTAACCTCCATCCCTAACACCAGGGGTGTGTGTGTGTGTGTGTGAGAGAGAGAGAGAGACACTGCGGGCCCCCACCCCAGACTCAGCCGCTCCGTTCTGCCGGGGGGCAGCAGGGGCCACCCCGCTCAGCTGGAGCTGTAAAGGGGATTTTAAGTCTTTTAGTTAAAATAAAGGCACCCTTAGGTTGCAACGCCCTTCCCACCAGCAAGAGCAGTGGCTGGGGGCATTTCCCCAGCCCCTCAAGAGAAGGGGAGAGCCCCAGATCCAATCCCCCCCCGCCCAAGGCATTCCCTCAGGGCTGCGCTACACACAAGCTGGGCCTCTTTAACTGTACAACTTTCATTACAGCAATTTGCTCCCCCCTGTCCCCCCCCCCAGACAGGGTGGTGCTGATCCAGTGCCGTAAAGGTGCTTTAGCCTGGTACACATGGCAGGGACGCCGCAATACTGGAATGGGGCACTTTGAGGCTGGTATAACTGCACCCACGCTAGCCTAGTAATAAAACCCTCACATGCTGGGTACGGGGTGGGGGAGGCAGGCCCCCGTGCATATCAGGGCCCCACAGGAGTGAAGGGAAACCTGCCACAGCCAACGGAGCTGGTCCCATGGACGGGGCTCACCTTTGCTCCCCCCACACCCCTCCCCTCCCGCCGGCTGGTAAGCCCGAGGCTGCGCTCAACCGCCCGGCTGCCAAGAAGGGGCCCCAGGTGAAACCCGACCTGGGAACCTGCAGCCTCGTTTTAGGGCCGGGCGCCCGCTGCTCTATGGTCAACCCCTGGACTGAAGGTCACCCGCTGCGGTGATCTGCGGAGCGAGGCGTTGGGGGGGAGAGAGCCCTTCTCCCCAAGGAAGCTGGGTCCAGGGAGGCCAATGGGGAGAGGATGCAGAGCAGCTGGCTTGTACACGGCCCTGCTCCCAACTTGGGGATCCAGGAGTCACTAGGTCTGCAGACACAGAACCTGCCAGCCCTCCCTCCCGCTCTGCCATTGGGTGACTGCTCACACAGTACATGCCACCTCCCGGCTCCTGGGGTTTCCCCTCCCGCTCAGCTGGGCGGGAGTCCTCCCAAGGGCACAGAGGAGGTGGTTTCCAGGGTTTGAAAGGCAGAGTCAGCTCCCCGCAGCTTTGCATCAACACGGCAGCTGCGCGCTGGGCAAGGGAATCCATGCTCTCTGCTGCTCCGGATTCAGGCCTCGGCTCTTTCCCCTCCCACCCGGCTGCTTGGGCCCAGCCAAGGGGTTGCCAGAAGCAGAGGTGCCTGTGTGGGACCCTGCAGCAGCAGGATAAACAAGGCCCTGGAGCGCTCTGCAGAGCCACATAGCCCAGGACCAAGCAGACAGGGAAATCTGACCTACAGGTCAATGCCCTGCAGAGAGCAGCATGCGGCCATAGCCTGCATGGTGCCGCTCGGGGAAGCAGGACTCCTGGGTTCCATTCCCAGCTCTGCCAGCGACGCCCAGTGCCCCCTTGGGAATATCGTTCCATGCTTGCTAGGAAAAAGGTCCCTTGGGCCAGGGGATCTCAAAGCACTATGGGAAGCTGAGTGTCGTCATACTGATGGTAAACTGAGGCAGAGATCGGGCCAGTGACTTACCCGTGGTCACACAGCAAGTCAGTGGCTGAGCTGGGGACCCAGGAGTCCTAGTAGTATTATACTACAGCAGCATTGAGGTCCCATTGTGCTGGGAGCTGCATAGACCCTGCTCTGAAGAGCTTACAATCTAAATAAACACAGATAAGGTGGGAGGGGAAACTGAGGCACGGGGCAGCGATATGATTTGCCCGAGCTCACCCAGCAGTGCTGCGAATAGAACCCAGGCCTCCTGCTGCCCAGTTCAGTGCTCCATCCAGTGTGAAAGACTACTTAACTTACAGATATTTGAAAGGGCTAATTGGCTGGAGAGGTGATGGGATCCAGTTTTAACACTCAACTTACTAAGCGGGTTGGGCCCATGCAGAAGGCAGGATGCGAAATCCACTGCCGGGCGGCGTTGTTCGCTGCACGCTGGGACCCCGCAAAGTGCAAAGAAAACAACACCAATGCCAGGCCGGTTTTGGTCAATGTCATCTTTATGGATCAACAATGGGATGAACGCCCATGACTTAACCCACCGTGTCTGGGGCAGAAACAGGGTTCCGCCCACAGCATATATATATCTGTGCAGATCCTTTCCAGAGTACATAAAAGCATGCCATGGAAATCAATCACACATGGGGCGTGCAGGGCAGTGGTGTGAAGACACGGGGAGCAGCTGGTGCCGTGGGGAGCTCCCCGAAAAGGACAGAGACACCTAACGGGTCAGGAAAGCGGGCGAGAGGCGGGCAGAGAGAACAGGGCACCTCCAGAGCCCAGGCCTCACACAACACCGAAGAAGTTACAATCCCTCCGACCCTCACCAGATCAGCACCTGCCTTTGCCTTGCAGAGCAAACTCATCCAGCTCGCCTCAGACCGTTCCGTCTTCCAGCCAGCGCCAAGCAGTGGGTATGGCAGCCAGTGGGAACGGGTCCCGAGTTCTGACAGACCCGGACAGCGGCTCTGAGCTGGAAAGAGGCACCGTAATGCCTCGTGTTTAAACACAGCCGAGAGAGAGAGATGGCTGCTGCACCCCATCTGGGGGGATCCCACTGCGAACTCCTCCCCCAGGCAACAAGGGGAACTGTTCTTGCCCCATGTGGCTGTTCTAATGCCTACCCCTACCCAAGCAGGGGAGCATTGAGGACAGCCTCCTCCCTTTCCCTTTGATGCCATCCCACTGTCCCAGCTCAGAAAAGGGCAACCCTGGCACCTCCCAGCAGCTCCCTAGGCCACACGCCCCTAAGCATGGAGGCCCCCTCACTCCTTGCACCTCCCCCGCCCCACTCACAACACACCTGACTCTCCTCACACCTCCCCCCACAGGTGCTCCAGCCCTGGCTCCCAACTCCCCCAGCCTAACAGACCGAGTCTGAGCCCGTGGCCCTCCTGGCTCTCTCTACAGGGCCCCTGTCCACCCCACACCTGAACCTACAAGGCTTCCCCACCTGCCCCCTCCTCTCTCCCCATATTTGAAACTCTTCGGCCTGAGGGCTCGTTTCCCCCGTAACCATAAAAGCCGTCTCCACAGCCTGATTCCTGTCCTCCCCCTCCCAGTGGCAAGCAGAGGCAAAGAACAGATCTATGGTGAATAAAAGGATTATGGGTAAAACCCCCAACAACGGGAGATGCCCGGAGCCTGCCCGGCTCTCTTTAGGGTGAGGATGGGGGAGCCCAGCAGACGCCAGGCAGTGGTGGGCATGGGCTACTGCACGCTACATACCGTAAAAAGAAATCATTCATGCCCTGGGCGGAGCGTTAGCCAGACTGGTCAATAGGAAGAGTCCATCACTCGAGTTCTCCTAATGTGGTTTTTGTGATGTGGATAGATTCTCCGTCTCCAAGTGCCACCAGCCGCGCCCGGGGGCCTAGGTCACCCTGTAGGTGGAGGTGTTCTTTGGTTCCGTACTTGGCACGCACCAGTCGTCTGCCTCCTGGATGGTCTGGTAGTGGCGCCAGGCCGACTTGTTATAGACTGGCAGCCTCTCCACGGACTCTGTCGACAAGGCCTGTGGGTAACCGCACGTCAGTGGACAGGAGAAGTGCTCTCTCTGCAGTGAATCCTAGCCCCAAGGCCCCATGGCCTCCAAGCATCCTCCCAATGGCACGGCCAGCCACTAGGAAGTATCCCTAGGAGACATCTGGTAGAATCTGGACAATGGTTCAAGACCAACCTCTGCCGTTTCCCGCCTGGTCCCTACTCAAGGCAGATTTCATGCCACGTGTTAGCCTGTAAAGTGCTTTGGAATTCTTCCGGACACAGGGCATCAGCAAAGTTCTGCCCTCTTCTGAAGCCTTCCATCCAAGAAACCCAGGAGTCCTGGCTCCCAGGTTCCTGCTCTGACTACTAGGCTCCCTTCATGATACAGGAGTTTGATATTAAAGACTGCTACTCAAACCCTATGATTCTTTGCTTCCATTTCCTGGCCACGAAGCTGGGGGAAGTGTGTGTGTGTTGGAATGCTATTTGCATTCAGAGAGGGGCAGGCTGGGGGGAAGCAGTCTCTGCAGGTCAGATCTTGCATTTATTTCCCCAGGGCTTTTAACTGGAGCTGGCTGAGAAAGGGAATCCTTTTCCCATGGACATTTTCACATTTCTGAAAAAGTTTCATCTCGCATCGGGATGAAACGTCAAGTCCGTGAAATCTTTCACAGGGAAGGATTTAAAGACAGATTCCATTTTGGGACACCTGAAAGGGAATTTTCCCAGCTGCCCTCAGAGAAGGCTCCTGTCAATTTCACCTGTGAAACTGACAAGAGCCTTCCAAGCCCAGCTGCTGGACAGGCAGAGAGCCAGAGGGCTCTGTCTCTCTGCCAACCCCCCAGCTCTGGGACCCAGCAAGGGGCTGCCTGGCCCCCAGAGCTTGGGGTGTGGGGGGAAGAGGCAGTGAAGCCTGCCTGTGTTTCAATAAAAGTTTTGTCAAATCTGTAACAGAATCAGTGAAACATTTCACTGAGTTTTGTCGGAAAACTTCCAACCTGCTCTACTTCTAAGGCCGCACCGGCTCCCTCCACAAGGAAGATTTTAATCACGTCTCTGTGGATTTTTGCACGAGGGTCGGTCTGAATGCAGTACTTCTGATCCCCGGCCCATGCACCGGCTATGGACTGAAGCCAGGAGCAGTTGCATCAAGGGAGTGTCTATATACTGAGGTTAGCTACAGCTGGGTGAATAAAAACCACGAGTTTCTTTAATTGACCTAAATCCCAGTTTTTAAAAATGTTAATCATTTTTATTTGATGTGTTGCTGGTTCTTTACTTTCCCCCCATTTTAACTGGCTGAGGTGGATGTTTTGTATCTTCCCTTAATTAGCTTCCTGGTTGGTGATAGAATTTCAGGTTTGACGAAGATTTTTTTTCTACTAAAGTTTCACACACAAAATGTTCATCTGTGCTGAAAAAGACAACACCAGGGCATCAACAGAGAACTGCAAACTCTGGCACAACAGCGGTAAGCAGATACCCCCGACCCTGTTTGCAGCCAATGCCACTTCCAATATATTGAACTCCCACAAGTCAAGAAAGCTGAAATGCTTCAACCAGGCTAATATGCTTCCAATGGGGTTTGAGGTCAATGGGACGTGCGTACTTGAATTACGTAGGCTCTGGGATTTTTCCAAAGCACCTAACATTAGGCTCCTCTTTATTTTTGAAAACGTTGGCCTGTGTGTATAACAGAGACATTGAGAATATTTGCATTGTATTGAAAGTCGAAATAACTTTTCACAGTTCACACTGCAACAATTTTGTTCTGAACCGACAAAGATTTTGTGCAGTGTTGTTATAGCCTGGTCCTACACACTACATGTGGGGTTCCTCATGCAGGGCTTCAAATGTCCCACCAACCACCATGAGGGTTCTGAAACCAAACGATCACTACACTCTTGAATGAACTCATGCAGAAAAGTGATAAAAGACAAAACTACCATCCTTTCACAAAGTGATCACTCTAGATCTGATCTTTCAATACTCCTCCTCAAGGAAAATCTACACAACACCGTCAAAAGGTGAGCCTGCGACCTCAAATTCCTAACTCTGCTAGACACTCAAAACCATGGACTCCACAGAGTTTTATGGCTCATTACAACAATTTGTAACTCACCATACTACCTGGCTAAACCTTAATTGCCCACTTCAACCCCCTTACACTTAACAGCCAAACCCTCAATTGACAACTTCATTTCAAGTGGCCTCTACAACATGGATACCCCTTATGCTTAACAATCTGTCCCAACTTGTATTTAGCTCAGACTCTGATCTCCTTCCCCAGGCCTGAAGAAGAGCTCTGTGTGGCTCAAAAGCATTTACCTTCCGTCAGTGAAAGCTGATCTAATAAATGATACTACCTCCCCCACCTCGTCTCGCTCAAAAATGTTATGCCAATAAAATAAAAGTTTAATAAAGCTACAGTATCAGCCCTGATGTGGCAAACGCTTAGGCATGTGCTTAACTGTAATCCCACTGACGTCAATGAGACTAGGCATGTGAGTAAAGTTACGTACCTGCTTAAGCATTCGCAGGATCAGGGTCTTACATTTTCAGATTTTTTTGGATTATAGAGATTTTGTAAAATTCATGTGCAATGCCCCTAATTGTAGCGGCACTGAAGGAAAACAACAGTGTTTACAATTTAGCTTGTGATAAAAAAATTTAAAATTCACAGTTGCACTAGCAGACGTTTTCAAATGAGCTTTTACAAAAAGTCTTCACCCGATTGAAACCTGACTTGAATAGGATTATTAATATTTGAATATTTAGATTTAAATGATTTAATAGTAGTGTGACTTAAAACAGCTACTCACAAAGAGCGAAAAATCCCTGATGCAGACAAGCCCTGAGACTCCAGAGCTAGGAGTGTAAGGAGGAGTCGGTCAGTTACACATCACCTCTCAGCCTGACCCAGCATCCCAAGAACCCACTCCCATACCCACAGGCAGGGCCGACTCAGACCCAAGCTCCTGCTCCAGTGGCTAACTAAGTCACCCTGGCTACGTCACTGATCTTAGTCAAGAACTGATCCTGAACAGAGACGCGTTTGGCTGAGAGACAAGATGAGCCTTTGGGGGTAGCTGTGAAGTGGCTAGGAACAGAATGAAACTGACCCACGTAAGTTTCACAAGGAGGGACAGGATCAATGGGGACAAGTCTGTAAGATCTGGAGACTGCACCCACTGTCCTGACATGGGGCAGGGATCATTTTCTTGTCTGTTACAAAGGAAGAGGAAAAGCCAAAGGCTGGGGACCGTCAGCAAACCCCTCCAGTGTAAGCACTTATCTCTGGTCCTCAGTGCAGTAGCATCTGCATGCCTCGCGAGCTTTCATTTATCTTCACTGCCCATACGTGAGGTCGGGCGGTGCCGCCGGCCCTGCATTACAGATGGCAATGAACTGAGACTCAGAGAGATTAAAGACGTGGCTACATGGGAAAGTTCTACTGGAACAAGCCAGTGTCTGAATTTAAACCAATGTAGTTATACTGGTATAACTCCTCATGGGGACACACTTATTCCGGTATAAGAGCGTCCATATGGGGAATTATACCGGTATAGTCCTATTGGTGAGGCCAGGAAGACTTTCCTGTGTAGACAAGCCCTAAGGGACTTGCTCAATGTCACACAAGGAGTTTGTGGGAGAGCAGGAACGTGAATGCAGGCGTCCCAAGACCTAGGCAGGCCCACTAACCCCTGGGACATCCTTTCTTCTAGATCCCCCACCTCCACATGGTGTGCTTGCCACTGACAGGACTGGGAGGCCTCAGGGGAGTGGCTGCCTGAACCCGCGGGTTTGAGAAGGAGAGACGCAGGGGATGATTTACGCACCTTCAGGTAGATGACTGCATCTGTCCCAAAACCCTCCATGGAGAAGAGCTGAAGGTCCCCTTGGAAATACTTGGCATAGAGTCTGGAAATGGGCAGGCCGTAACCAAAGCCAGCCTGGTGGAGCAGGGAGAAGACGACAGGTGATTATGGTTGCAGAGGTCTCAGCGAACTGCCCGACCACCAGACCCTACTTCCCTCAACATCACTCCACCCAGACATCAGGAACCCCCCAAACCCTCCTCCCACTCCTGGCTGTCACACGAAGGCCCTCTGCCATCATCACCAGGCGATCCAAGCAGATCAGTATTTGTGCAGGCTGCTTACTGGAATCCCTTGCACTCAGCTCTGGACAGGGAGGGTGGTTACCCGGAAGGACTTAGGGAATTCCGCCCACTCACCCACCTCCTCCACAGCCCCACAAAATCACCCTGACCAACATGCTACCTGCAGGGACACCCAGGGGGGCCCGACTTGATCCGATACGTACCAGGGGTGTCCCGCCCGAGCCGGGCTGGGGAGTGGGCGCGGTGGAATACATGTAGCTGAAGAGCCGCTCGATCTTCCGCTGCGGAACCCCGCCACCTCGGTCGCTCATCTGTGCGATGGGACATCACGTCAGCAGCCCCTGGCGACTCCCCACATGCCTTGACCAGTGGTGTGCTAGCCATGCCTCCCCTTCCCCCCACACACACACTCAGGGAGAAATCCCAGTAGCCCAGCAGTGCTTGCTGCTGGCTGATACACAGGAAGCATCAATAGGCCAAGACAGGGTGCTCTGTCCAGCCCTCCCGACGGGAGGAAATGCCCCCGTGAGGCTGGGGGAACAGGGAAAACAGCCTCAGGGGTCAAGCTGGAGGCTCCCAAGCAAGGACTGGCTACAGGCATCCCAGAGATGAGCCGCAGAGATGAGCTGCACTGGAGGAGGGAAGCTAGACAACATTTGGGGATGTGGGCTAAATACCCCCCCACACACATGCTCCCCAAAGTCTCAGGTCCAGGGTGACAGAAAGTCAGATAGTCAAACAGAACTCAGGGGGTCTGCTTGCCCAATCCACTATTAGCCACTAGACCACATCCGCTCAGTCTACCTGCTCACTGCAGAGAACTCCCAGGACAAAAGTGAGCTCCCTGGGGAATTAGCCTGTGCCCCACAGTACAGATGATGCTGAGGGTCCCTTTCTATCCCTCGGACTTTCACTCAGGCCACCTACCTTGATAGAAAGATCTTCTTTACCCAGTGCTACCATCACCTTGATGGTTGGGAGTCGGAGGCTGGACTCGTGACTCTCCACGGTGGCTCGCATGGCATTCTCCGAGGGAACAGAGAGAAGAAGCAAGTCATCAGGGATTTTATGATAGCCCCTCTAGCCTGGCCCCTGCCTGCCCTGATGCTTGAGGAAGGTACAAAGACCCCCCACAATGCACCTATTTGTGCAGTATTTGTAAGGGTAGGAAGTTCCTTCCTGACCCTGAGCCGGTCATCTGCAGATGCCCTGAAGCAGAGGCCTAATGGTCCTGGACTTACCATTAGTCGATTCCTTCTTTAAAATGTTTAACTAAAGCTAGCTCCCTAGGCAAAAATACTGCAGGAATGAGTTCCACGGGTTAACACTGTGGCTGAAAAAGTGCTTTCCTTTACTCATCTCTTAACCAGAAGAAAAAGGTGACACATTCACAATCCCCTCCTGAAACATGGACTCCCTGGCCTCCACCTCACCCACCGCCAGAGGCAGGAGCTGGAAACTCCGGTGCCTACTATAGGGAACCATTGGTGGGTCTGGCAGACAGGATGCCAAGTTCCACCATGGTTCTCTCCAGCTTCGTCACCTCCTTGCGGAGCAAGGAGCGCTACAGGGGAAGGACCATAGGGCTGGGAGCCTTACCTTGAAGAGCTCAAAGAGCATGTGGTAGAGGTGAGATGGGACGTAGACAATGCGGATCGGCGGCTTGGAATTGTTGGCTACAAGGGAAAGAACACAGCGGTTGTAAGGGAAATGCTCCTGTAAGCTGTTGGCCTGACTCCCCCAGCCCAGGAAGGACTGACGCCCAAGGACGGCTCAGGCCCGTCTGTCAGGGCACGGTTTTGTTCTTCAGACACCAAACTCTCAGCGTACACATACAAAGCTTCCCGCTGCATAAAGCGGGCTGCAGAGGCCCCAAGGCCTTTCCTCTGCGTCTCTCACCCTGCATCAAGGAGGCCACCTTGCTTCCTGCAGCTCCCTTCCTCAACTGAGCCATTTTCGAGTCACTTCATCAATCTCAGCAGGGAGGTCGCTGATCAGCCACAGGCCAGGCTGGGCCCTGCTCCCCGTGAAGGGCCAGCCACCTTGTGACAGCTTCCTTAGAAAACTCCTTGCCCTTGGCTGCTCCCTACCAACCCCTGCACCCCACAAGCAACTCACTTTCCCGCCAGGCTCAATTGCTATCCCACGAGGATCCCCACCCACCTCCTGTCCCCAGGGGCTATGGGTCCCTCTAGACTCACCGCTGACCTCCTGGATCTCCAAATCGGGCGAGGCCATGTAATACTGGTCGCACAGCAGCTTGGCCATGTTGTAGGCATCTGGAGAGCAGAGAGAGGTGGGATCGGCACAGATTCTACCCAAGAGAGTGGAACTCAGTGCCTGCTTCCTCTTGGGACAGGCTCAGGACTTAGCAAGGGGATAGGAGACAAGGAATTTCAGCATGGACAGCGCTGGGAACGACAGACTGGAGCGAGATATTTACTCCCAGAATAAGGACAAGCTGGGCATCAGCTGGGTGAACTTCCCCCAGGCTGCCCTGTACCAGTGTCCCCTGCCTGGCAGGGACCCCCCTTTTAGGGACAAGGGGAGCTCAGTCACTGTGGCCCACCAGTGCTTGGCGTCTCTGGGGTACCCCCAAGGCAGTCTGACATCTGTCACATGAATGCTTGTCCACCGGCACCTAGGCTGAGATCCACCGAACTCGTCACACAGAGAAGCTTCCAAACAAATCGTCTTCAGCCCCCGCTGGTCTGGCACGGATCAGAACCGGCTCCCCCAGTTGATCTCCCAAGCCAGCCAGTCCGAGCCCCCAGTGCAACCTCATCTTGGTGAGACCCTTTAGCCTGCTTTGCTCCCCCACGCAGGGGCCCCCGCCCTTTTGTAGGGATGCTGCCTCTCAGCCATTATGGGGCACGGACCTCTCACAACCTCGGACACGTCACAGTGGGGGTCGATGCTGCCAATGTGCTTGGGGTGAGCAGGGTTGGTGCTGCCATCAAAGAGCAGGCCTGCAAGGAAAGAGACGGAGGGGAAGATGAAGAGGGGGGATGTGCGTTGATGGGGAGGACAGACTTCAGCACAGACTGGAACATACAAGTCTGAGGGGGTCCCCAGAAGGATCAAGAGCATGCATGACAGTTTCCATCTCTCCTACCCTGTCACTCTGTCCCAGTACTCCCCACCCACCCACAAATTCCACCCCTCGGCCCCAGTCCCCTGCTGAAATCTCCCTGCTTATAGGGTCTCGTCTATTCCCTGATTCCTTCTAGTCTAGCCCAGAGGTCTTCCCGGGGGTACATCAACTCATCTAGATATTTGCCTAGTTTTACAACAGGCTACAGGAAAAGCTCCAGCGAAGTCAGTACAAACTAACATTTCATTCACACAGTGACCTGTTTATACGGCTCTCTATGTAAGGACCATATTAATATTCCATTGATTTATTTTATAATTATAGGGTGAAAAGGAGAAAGTCGGCAATTTGTCAGTAATAGTATCCAGTGACTCTTTTGTGGTTTTAGGTCTGATTTTGTAAGCAAGTCGTTTTTAAGGGAAGTGAAACTTGAGGGTGTGCAAGACCAATCAGACTCCGGAAAGGGGGTCCAGTAGCCTGGAAAGGTTGAGACAGACTGGATGTACATTTTCAATCCTGTGCCCATCACCGCAGGATCTGATCCCTGCCTCTTTCCACCTCTCCTCTGCAGCCCAGCCCCCACTCAGTCCCTTCCACTCCATGGGAGACAGCAGGCTTGGCTGGGCGCTTGTCACTCACTGTGCTGGTTGATCAGCATGCGGATGGAGATGCGGCTCAGGTAGAAGCGGTCCAGGAAATACTGGATGTTCTGGTTGGACACGGGGTCATCCCCGTAGGCCTCCTTGTACTCTATCACCCCCTGAGCCATGGTGGGCACCACGTCATTGTGCCGGTTACGGATGGTGATCAGGGCATCCGTGAACCTGGGAAAAGGAGGAAGGGAAAGCAGGGGGGGTTAGTCCATGTGAGATGTGAGCAGCTCATCATAGAGCGAGGCGAGGATACAGCCAACTTCCCAGAGCCTGGAACCAGAGGGCTACAACAAGGAGGCAGGGGACACTAAGTACATTCCAGGGAGGCACAGCAATCCAGTCCAGGTTCCCCTAGGCTGAAGGAGCTCTCTCCCCCATTCTAACCCTAACGCGGGCGCAGCTGCCTGGGAAATCCCGGAGCAGATTCCACCGCACAGCTGACATAGATCTCCAGGGCGCATGTAACATCAGAGATGGCTGAAGTGCCGTAGCTGGAATTCAGCTCTGGACTGGGGGGGGTATGGGGGGCTGCAGAGGGAGTTGGGATCTGTGATAAAATTTCAGTGACACTCACGCCCAACCCCAGCCCGAGCGGAGGTCCCTGCCAGGATCTGGGAGCCGGAGGTGGGGCAGCAAGAAAGCATGACTGTCCTGTTCAATGCGGCCATACAAAAGGAATCCCTAGTCAGGTATCGGTCCACTGCCAGATGCAGAGGGTAAAAATCATAAACAGCAATACAGAGAAGGCAACAAAGTTCAATAGGGATTCCTGTTGTGTATCTGGAATGAAGCAGGATGACATATCCATCGCATTGGAATAGAAAATTCACCATTTGGAACAAGGGAGAATGCGAGGGCCCGTATAACTGACATCCAAGGGCGTTAAAGGAACCAGCTATATCACAAGTGTTAATTTTTAACCAATCTGGAAAAACAAGAGAAATTCCAAACTGGAGGCCTGCCATTGCAGTCCCAATATTTAAAAAGGGGCAAAGGGATGACTCAGAGAACTATAGATCAGTTAGGCTGATGTGATTCCCCGGCAAATAACAGAGTCTCGATTAACTGTTCTATCAAAGAATTAGAGACGAACAATACAACTAAAGCCAGTCAGCATGGTTTCATGGAAACGAGGTCTTACCAAACAAATCTGTTATTTTTTTTTGACAAGATTATAAGTCTGGTTGATAAACTGCGCATAGTATCCTTAGATTACTCCAAGGTGTTCGATTTAGTCCCAGATGACACTCTAATGAAAAAACTTTGTATTTTATGGAATTAACAAGGCACCTGTTCGATGGATTGCCAACCGGCTCAGTGACAATGTTGTTGTTAGTGGGGAGATATCACTGAGAAGGGCAGGGTCCCCCCAGGTTTCTCACAGGGTCCCCCAGGGACTGGTTCTTGGTCAGGTGCTATTTGACATCTTCTAGATCATTGATAAAAATGATATACAATTTTCACTGGTTAGGTTTGCAAGATGACACAAAACCATGTGGAGTAACAGATAATGAGGAGGATAGGTTAACGTTACAGAGCTCTCTGAGTCACCTGGTCACAATGTAACACACTCAAATGGATGTTTACTCATCTGGGATTAAAGAAAAGCAGATTACACCTAAAGGAGGGGAGACTAAGTCTTGGGAAGCAAGAACTCACAGGAGGACTTCGGGGGAACGCTGTTGCTAAGGGGCCTAACGTGATGCTGGCGTGTATACAGAGGGATATCAAGCAGAAATAGACAAGTGCACAGCATTGGCAAGACGGCTACTAGAATACTGAGTCCATTTCCGGTCTCCACGCTTAAAGAGGGAGGCGGACACAGGGGAGAGAATTCAGTGGCCGCACAAGTAAGCCTGGCAGCGAGAGCTTACGGAGCTCCACTTAGTCAGTTTACGGAAGAGCAGGGTGAGAGGTGACTTGGATCACTGTGTTAGGCACCTGTGCACGGGGAAAGATATTGGCTAGGTGGGGGTGGGGCGTTGATTTTGCTGACGCAAGCATAACAAGATCCAATGGCTAGATCCAATTCAGCCTTGAAATAAGCTGCTATTTGCTAGCCAGGAGGGAAATTCAACACGGAGACAGCTCACCGGAGGCGTGGACTCTCAATCACTGGGAGTGATTCAATCCAGGTTCTGGGAAAAAGCCTTTGGCTTGTGGACACAGGAGGGCAGACTGAAGGGTTCCTCCTGGGCTTAGTCTGTTAACCCATTCAGCCCACACCCAACTTACTGTCCCAGGGTGCCTTGGTCCTCAGGGTCTTTGTCCAGGAACTCCATGATGTCCAGCAGGCTCTGAACATACCTGTAAGGGAGTGGGGACGAACAGGGATGCAGGTTCCATTTATATTCCATAGCCGCATGTTGGGAGTCCTGATCAACGCAGGGTGGCCCCAATCCCCATCCTTCAACTGGCAGGCGCCCTGGAGAGACTGTGTGTGACAGCAATACCCCACTACCCGCCTCCATGGGGGGGAAGAGGACCCACAGAGTCTAGGCAGCGCACTTTACAAACAGGAATGGCTTCATCCACTGCTGAAATGCAGCCAGCTCTGGAGTGGGAAGTAGCAGCACGCACCCCCCCCCAAGAGTTTAGGACAGGAAGTGGAGAACGCTCTGGGATCTTTAACAGGCAGGATCGCTGCTTGGCACCTCCAGCAACATAGCCCCCGTCATGCAATGAAGCAGGCACTGGTTTAGTGCTGAACTACAGGGGAAGGCTGCCTCCTACTGGAGCCACCACCACAGCGTTCAGCGGGCACCAGGGCTTCCTGCAAAGGTCTCCCCTCCAAACACCAACCCAGCCCAGCTTCACCTGGCAGGATCTTAACCTGCAGCCATTACAACTCGGGCTAACTGAATCGAGGGCATTCCCCACCCACTACTACATATTCCAGAGGTCCACCTCTGGGAGCCCAGCCTAGGCAGAGCTGCTCCCTAACCCACTGCCTACCATCCCCTAGAGCACTGTCACCCAGCCCTCCTCCCACATAGGGACAGCAGAGACGGGCCTAGCCTAGTGCCTTGCATGATAGGAAGTACAACCGGTGAAGGAGCAGCAGCCAGGGGCCAGCGACTTCCCGGGCCTGCACCATGCCAGAGGCTTTGGGACAGGCAGCGCACCTTGCCCTCTGCAGCCTCAGCTTATCGGGAATGTCTGCCAGTCGAACCGGGAGCAAGCAGCCAGTCAGAACGGTAGCAGCCCATCCCCTCCCCTGGGTTACAATTTCCCTCCAGACACACAGCTCCTTCCAGAGGGCACCATGACAGCTGCAAACACCTAAGCAGGCTGGTCGTAAGCGTGGGGACGGAATGGTTTCCCAGGGCTCTGCTATATTTGCTTGGGGATTTAGGTTACAGGGAAGCAGCTGCAAAGGCACCAGTCCTGTGAGATCAGGAAGTTTTGATCATGGGATCCCAAGGGTGCAGGAGGATGAGTACAGGAGCGGTTCGCCTCCAGAGATGACGGGGCAGACCCCGCCACCAGTCACAAGGGATTAGGGGTGTAAGGAGAGTGCTCATTTGGGCCCCATCACCAGAGCCACCATGCAGGGCAGCATGATGCAGGGCTTATGCCAGAAAAGCAAGGACTGGAGTAGCAGGAGGGCCCTGGCCAAAGTAGAGAGAAGGCTGGTCTTGAACGGAAGGGATGTTGGAAGGTCAGGGTCCTGGAGCAGTCTAGATATCACCGGAGCACCCAAGCATGTGGGCAGAACCGGGGGAGGGGGCGGGGGCCTAGGGCTGGAATAGCAGCGGAGGGGGGGGCTGCAAGGAAGGACTGGAGTGCGTGGACATACGTGGAGAGCCCAAGGCAGCACAGAAGGGCACTAGCAAAGCTGTGTGTAGGGGGCCCAGGGCTGGACTAGCAGGTGGCCTGCAAGGGCACTGGTGTAGGGAGGCTCAGAGGGGTGGGAGACACTGCTTGACAGCAAACCCCGCTGAGCGCCCTAAGGGGTGCTGCGATGGGGGCTCCCGTGGGTCTCCGGGTCGAGCCCCCTGAGCAGAAGTGACAGACCACAGAGCTTCATGCTGGAGAGGGGTTCAGCCAGGGGACCTCCCAGACCCCTCCGAATTCCGGGGGGAGGAAGAGATGGGAGGGCTGAAGACATTGGAGCAGGCAGCAAAGGGTTAACGGCCAGCCCCATGGGATCACTGATGCAGGAATGCACCTTCCAGGAGGGCAAATTCCAGGGTGCAGCTTAGCTGCAGGCAAGGGCCAAGTTACTATTAACTCAGGCTCCTGCCCCCCAGCTCCCAGGGGGGTGTGGGGGGGATTCAGCTGGTCTGGGCAGCCTCTGGGGTGAAAAGAGGAAATCACTGGCTGCACAAACAAGCCCTCACGTGATCTCCAAAGTAGGACAAAGTTCAGGCTGCTGCTGTCTGGTGGGCAGGGGCCAGGAACTGGGTGTGGGGGGGTCTTAAAGGGACATTTCTCATTTCTTCCCCCTCCTGTTGGCCTATGGACCCCCAAACCTATAAGGACCTGAGCAGAGCAGAGCAGCTGGTGCCTTTGAAATGACAACAACTGAACCATACCAGTACAAGGGGGAAGAAGAAAAGGAGGACTTGTGGCACCTTAGAGACTAACCAATTTATTTGAGCATGAGCTTTCGTGAGCCCAAGCATGGGCTGCCGGCCAGCGGGCTTTCAGGTGTTAAATACAGTCGCTGCCCCGAAACCTGCAGTACTCAGGGTGACCTGGCCGGGGCGCCACAACGGTGGGAGTATCAGGGAGCACGCCCTTCCCCCAAGGTCAATTTGGAAATCTCCCTGCTCCTCAATTAAACACAACTGGGTTCTGCCCAGGGCTGGGCGAAGTGAAAAACCCCAACTGTTACGTGTTGGGCTGATCCTGCTCAGCTGGTCCATTGTCCTGGCACCATTTAATGAGCCCACGTCTAGTCTAGGAAGACATGTTTTTCAGCATGATCGGTCAGCTAGCTGTTCTTTACAGGGGTTAAGCCCTGTCTACACTAGAGGTCAAAATGCAGTAGCTAACTAGTGTACACACAACCTGTTTTCCTAGGCTTGGGCTACACTAGATAATTGAGTCGGCTTAACTACACGCCTCAGGGCTGTGAAAAAGCCACACCCCTGACCATCGTAGCTAAGCCAACCTAACCCCCAGTGTAGACAGTGCTAGGGCGATGGGAGAATTCTTCCATCAACTTAGCTACTGCCTGTCGGGGACATGGAGTACCTACGCAGATGGGAGAACCTCCCATTGGCGTAGGTAGTCCCTACGCTGAAGCTCGACAGTGGCAAGCTGTGCCATGGTAGCATTTCCAGTGTAGACGAGCCCCTAGTCTAGAAGTGGTCTCTTGGGTATACACTGCCTCAGTCCCCAGTTATCACTGATTTGTCTCCCCTACCCCCCTGCACTCAGTATGTCCATTCCAGAGCCCCTCAGCTGGCAGGGTCTTTGAGCTGCCTTCCTCATTCTCCTCCTGCATCTGTTACATGTAAACCCAGACCAGGTGAGCAAGGGGCTTGCTGAGGAGTGTTGGTGGGTGCGGTGGGATATGGGGGCAGACAGGCAAAGGCTGGCAGCGTCTCCCTACACACACAAGCTAGTAGTGTCATGCTCCCCCCCACCCCAGTTAGCAGTGCCGTGCCCCCAACATACACACAGACTAGCAATATTGCCCGCCCCCACCCCCTTGACTGGCAGTCCATCCTACTCACCAGCTCTGCACCAGCTGCACCGAGGGTGTGCTGATGACCCGGTCTGGCAGCAGGTTGATCTCCTTCATGATGTTGGACAGCCGGACAGGCAGCTCCTGGCGGAGGAAGGTGAAGGAGGTTTTCTCGCAGGCATTGCTGGACCCTAGAGATAGAAGCCCCACCGTTAGAAAAGCAGGATCTCAGTGACCCCCACCCTGATGACGGGGAAGTAGGCACCTAGCCCTTCAGAAGACACCTACTTGTCCTGCCCCCAGTATCAGCTCAGGATGGTACATCAGACCACCAGTTGGACTCCCAGGCTCTCATCAAGAGCATTTACCTGGTTCCTCCAGCCCCTTCCTCCACTACAGCCCCTTGCATCAGAGGATCTCATGCTGATCCCCAAACATTACACCTCAGACCCCCACGCTCCCTCACTGAGTACAGCTTTAGCCAATCTAACCACTAGGCCACACTCCCTTGCAACAGGCTGAACTCCATCAGGGTCTTGGGCACAGCTCTCGGGATGGGGAGGGGGAGGAAAGCTGTCCCCATCACTTCACACCTCCTGCCAATCGCAGACCAGCCCTTCTCATCTGCTGCTCCCTCCACCAGAGTCACCTCATCCAGCTGCCGAGCTCCAGCAGGGGATACTGGACAGGAGACTCACAAGGGAGGCCAGGTCGCACGCTAACCCCAGGCTGCAGCCCATTACTGCTCAACTTGCCCTGCCCAACGTGGGAAATGGGGAGAATACCCCTATCACTTTGAAGGCATGTCCACGAGGCCAGGGCAGGTGGGGTCATCTTGTGGTTTGAGCAAAAGACTGGAGCCTGTGCCTGGCTCTGCCACTGATTCACAGAGTGACCTCAGGCATGTCACCTAACCTCTCTGTGCCTCGGATCCCTCCATCCGTACACATCATTCCAATCACAGGGCTTCCAAAGAGTCCTGTACGGTTATATTTCATCACTGCCTTCCCAGGTTGGGAGTGGGCACGCTGGCTGCCTTCCCCAGGTCCAGGAGCCATTTCTCAGGCTCCCTCTCTGGAATCGAACCCTGGCTCCCTGGCGGGCTGCCTAAGGAGAGGTCTGCCCTGCCACAGAATGACAGAGACGCCAGGAGCCTTAATGACCGGGAACTCCCTACACTGGCCAGCAGAAACTAAACTAACCGCCTCACTGGCAGCAACTCCAAGTTCTGCAAGGAATCCAGCCAACAAACCCACCCACAGTCAAAAGCACCCGAGTGACCGGGACCTGGGCCAAGAGGCTCAAGGAGGGTCTGGAGGAGGAAAACAAAAAAATAGTGGGTGATGATCTCAGCAGGGCTATAAAGTAGCTGCAGGGAGAAGAGAAGAGGTGGGAGGCTGGTAAACAAGGGCATCACTCTGTAGAGAGGAGTAGCGGGGTGTGTGTGTGTGTGTGTAACTCACACGCACCCAAATGTACAGATGTAACCTGAGCTCCTGCACGTTCGTACATCCCTGGCAGTTTCTAGCTAAACAACGGCACAGATTGTTTGGCAGGCAACGAAGGCTATTGACGCAGCACTGCAATGAGACCAGGCGAGCCAGACAAGTGGCTAGTGGAAGGGAGAGAAACACACACCCCAGCATGCGTGTCAGCAGGTCGCCATGCAGCGCCAGCCAGCCAGGCCTGGCAGGGACTTTGTCTAGTGTTTTGAAAGCCCCGGCAGGCCTGACATTTGTTCTGGAACGAGAAGCCACTCGAAATGGACACGGAGGGCAGTGAGCACTGGGGAGCTGGGAGCTGCCTCCGGGTGGCAGGAGCGAGGAATGGTTCTAGGACAAGGCTGAGGGCACCGGCACCCTCCCCCTTTCAGCACACGGCTAAGGACAGCCAGAAGAGAAGGGGGTGCTGCGGTGCATCTCAAATACGTTACGGCAATTAACCCCTTCGCCTTTTCCTATCTCCTTCAGACCATGGATCTCCATGTATATCAGTGAATCCATCTTCCCAGCCTGCCCTGGGCCGTGGCTCAGTCTCGCTACCCCCATGCAACCGCTGGGGAAACTGAGGCACACAGCCAGGAAGGGAGTCGGCAGCAGGGCCAGGAACAGAACCCAGGAGCCCCCTGCTCTAGCTAGTGGGCTGGGAAGCAGCAGGGAGGGGCTGCGGCTGCCTGCAGCAGCCTGGAGAGGGAGGGGTTATATCCCGAAACCTCAAAGAAAGGCAGCACCCTGTTGTTTTCAAAGAGGATTTTCCAGGGGGGAGGATCCTTGGAGGATTTGGGTGTATCAGAGTCAGACGCCCCAGAGAGTGGAGGGAGGGCAGAATACGTGGTGTGGGGGGGGATGGACGGAGTGTGTTCCAACGTGCAAAGAACAACCTCTCACCATCTCCCACAGCTGTCCCTTAGAAGAGCGGAGAGCAAACCTTGCTGTAATTCAGGGACAAGAGTCACCATCCTCTCCTCCCCCCACAGCTCCTGCTTGGGGGGGGGGGTCCAATTAAACCACTCCCTACTCTCCCTCCACTGATTTCATGCACCACCCTACCCACTGGTTTCCCCGACATCTTCCGCTCCCCAGAGAACAGGATCATATGGGAGATTTTCTGCTTCCAGCCCCCACTCTCAGCCCTATAGTCCTTCTAGCCCTTTCTTAGCCCCCCTACTTCATAGAATATCAGGGTTGGAAGGGACCCCTGAAGGTCATCTAGTCCAACCCCCTACTTGGTAATGACTCCCCCACATTGCATCACCAGCGAGGCCAGCACCAACGATCTCTGGCACCAAAGGCCCAAACTGCGACCCACTGAGCTAGAGGGGCAAATCAGCCCCCCAGCCCCAAGAGGGAATCACTTAGTCACTGTGTTAAGCCCACGCCCCTCAGGAATTCAGAACCCTGGTCGGGCCACGACTATGGACCTCACCTTCCCCCCAACCCCATCACTGCCCCCCACAGCACCACTGTCCCATAGCCAGATTGCCCCTAAGCCCTGGGAGCAGGGGATAGCTCCAAAATCCCTGAACTGTTCTAGAAAGAGCTGCTCCCCACTCCTACCCCAATGAACCTCCCTTCTGTCCCCGGGGGGGCATTTACCCAGGGACTATTCCACAAAGAGAATAGGGAAAGCCAGCCCCACTGCTACCCCCCTTGCCCCAGCGGGCAGTTAGTGAACATGAACAGCAGGGAGCCCCTGATCTCCCCGGCTCCGTGCCCCCAAGGGTGGGTGGGAGGGGAATAGCAATGTCCCACGCTCAGAGCATACTGCCAACAGGGCAGGGGGAAGGCAGCCCTGCCTCCAAGCTGCCCCATGGATCCCCTTCTCTGCTACCCCAGGGGTCTTTCGCCAGGCAGGGAGCGGGGGCATTGATTCCAGGCCCGGAATTGCTCCTTGGCAGTGGGGGGAAGAGGAAGAGACTGTCCCCCTCCTGCCCCATGGCCCCCCAGCCCCCGGTGCCAGGGGGGTAGGTACCCAGGCAATGTGTGAGTGTGTGTTGTGGGGTGTAACTACCACAGTCCAGGAACGGCTTCACAGGGGTAGAGGGGGAGCCTGCCCCTCACAAGCCCCCGGAATACTTACCTGGGGGGGGGTCTATGCATCAGGGGGGGGGGGCGGGGGGTACGTGGCAGGGACAGTGGCATACACCCGGATGGGCGGTGGAGGGGGCTGGACCCAGGCGGGAGGCAGAGGGGTGACGTACCCCAGGGAGCACACACGGGGGGAGAAAAGGCCCACGGGGAAGGGGACAGATAGAGCCAGAGGGTATTTACCCAGGCTGGGGAGGGAGGATATTGACCCGGTGGTGGAGGCTGTATGAACCCGACGCTATTTACCGCCGCAGGAAAAGCCAAGGGGGTATTTACCCAGGGAGGGGGCACGCCCTGGGGGTATTCATCCGGGAGGGAGGGGCCCGGGGGCATTTACGAGAGGGAGGGGCCCGGGGTATTTACCCAGGCAGGGGTGGGGTCGAGGGGGGTATTGGCCAGGGCAGGGCCCGTGGGGTATTAGATGGGGGTGGGGGGAGCAGCTGGGGGAAGGGCACAAGGGGTGTTTGCTGGGGGCAGGGCCCCGGGGGGTATTTACCAGGGGGGGTATTGGCCGGGGGCAGGGCCCCGGGTATGTGTGGAAGGGGGGCAGATGCCCGGGGGGGGGGCGGGGCCGCGGGGTATTGGCCGGGGGCGGGGCCCCGGGGGGGGCAGCTGCCCGGGGGGGGCGGGGCCGCGGGGTATTGGCCGGGGGCGGGGCCCCGGGGGGGGGCAGCTGCCCGGGGGGGCGGGGCCGCGGGGTATTGGCCGGGGGCGGGGCCCCCGGGGGGGGCAGCTGCCCGGGTGGGGGCGGGGCCGCGGGGTATTGGCCGGAGGCGGGGCCCCGGGGGGGCAGTTGCCCGGGGGGGGGGGGCGGGGCCGCGGGTTATTGGTGGGGGGCGGGGCCCCGGGGGGGGCAGCTGCCCGGGTGGGGGCGGGGCCGCGGGGTATTGGGGGGGGGGCCGTTACCGAAATCCAGGAACTGCTTCATGGAGAGCGGCGAGGGCGAGAACTTGCTGAAGTGCTCGATGTAGGTCGGGGCCCCGGCGGCCCGCGCCGCCTTCCCCAGCAGGGCCCGCAGCAGCCGCATCGCGCCCGGGGCCCCCGAGCCACTGACAGCGGCCTGCGGCCCAGCCCGCGCCGGCTCCGCCCCCCCCCGCCAATCGCCGCTCACAAACATCCCCCGCGGCCCAATGGGGAGCGCGCCCACCCACGTGCCCGCCCCGGGACCCGCCCATTAACCCCTCCCTGCCCGGGGCCCTTCTGTCCGCCCCCTCTCTATCCCCTTAACCCCTTCCTGGCCAGGGCCCTGCGGCCCCCCCAAACCCCCCCCCCGCCATCCCCTTAACCCCTTCCTGGCCAGGGCCCCACGGACCCCCCCCAACCCCCCCCCGCCATCCCCTTAACCCCTTCCTGGCCAGGGCCCTGCGGCCCCCCAACCCCCCCCTCCGCCATCCCCTTAACCCCTTCCTGGCCAGGGCCCTGCGGCCCCCCAACCCCCCCCTCCGCCATCCCCTTAACCCCTTCCTGGCCAGGGCCCTGCGGCCCCCCAACCCCCCCCCGCCATCCCCTTAACCCCTTCCTGGCCAGGGCCCCACGGACCCCCCCAACCTCCCCCCGCCATCCCCTTAACCCCTTCCTGGCCAGGGCCCTGCGGCCCCCCAGACCCCCCCCCCCGGCCATCCCCTTAACCCCTTCCTGGCCAGGGCCCTACAGCCCACCCTAGACCCCCACATTCCCTTAACCCCTTCCTGGCTAGGGCCCTGCGGCCCCCCCCCACCATCCCTTTAACCCCTCCCTGACCAGGGCCCTACAGCCCACCCTAGATCCCGCCCCCCGCCATCCCCTTAACCCCTCCCTGACCAGGGCCCTACAGCCCTCCCTAGACCTCCCCCATCCCCTTAACCCCTCTCTGACTAGGGCCCTACAGCTCCCCCCAAAACCCCCCATCCCCTTAACCCCTTCCTGGCCAGGGCCCTACAGCCCACCCTAGACCCCCACATTCCCTTAACCCCTTCCTGGCCAGGGCCCTGCTGCCCAGCCCAACCTAATTTAACTCCCTTCCCTGCTCGCTACCCCCTCAAAGCACTAATGCCCTTGGGCAAGGCCCTGGTAGGCCCCGGACCACCACGACCAATTCTGGTCCTGCATGTTCAAGACAGAGGAATTCAGTCTGAATCAGGGCTGCTAGCTCAATCGGGGAGACGGCAGAGCTGAGCTCACGGCATGAAGTTAAAGGAACTCGGCTTGTCCAGCCCAGCGAAGGCTGAGCCAGGAGACGAGAGCTCTCTGGACCTACATGAGGTGGCCCCAATGAAGCTTAAGGACAATGTAGGCTCAAGAACAAATGAGGATAAACTCTCCAGGAGTAAATTGATGCTGCAAAGGAAAAGGTTTCTAACCCCCAGAGGAGGGCAGCTCCGGAGCAGCCTCCCAACAGCGGGGGTCAGGGGGGTCAACAGTGTAAATGTTTGAGACTTGAGACTGATTTATCAACCCCTATGATAGCAGGGGCTGCGCTCCGTGACCCACCCATTCTCCCTCCAACCCAGCAGGCCCACAACCATGAAGGTATTTAGATGCCTAACTCCCACTGAAATCAATTCGAGTTAGACACCTAGATCTCTTTAAGGATCTGGACCTTACTCATCAGAGCCCAGAGACCAAGCTCAAGAAACCGCTTGTTAGGATATAGATATTCAGGCCTGTCTGCAAAGGAATTTAGGTGTATTCTTATCACTTGGCTAGTTATAGAGGTATAAAAGAAAGAATCAAAATCACTGTCTGCCGGTGTAAGGTCCTTCTCTTACTGTGACAGTCTGAGGCCCTGTTCTTAGGCTAAGGCCCTTGGCTAAGCAACAGAGGCAGCCATAAACTGGGAAGCGACCGGACACATCCTCACATCCCAAACTAGTCACATTGAAAGAAGGTGCTATTGGGCTGTTAGGATACAATCCTGTCCTGATAGTGCCTATCACCTCCAGAGAAAGGGAAGTGCCTAGAAGATGTAAAAGGAAACTTAGTTTGATAGCATCCTGTCTGGCAAGAACTCACTTATCAATAGCTGGGATGTGAAATCCTCACGTCTGTGTTGTTTTGTCATTATAGTTCCCACTTTGCTTTTGTTTGTCTGTATAATTTCTGTCTGGTTCTGTGATTGTTTCTGTCTGCTGTATAATTAATTTTGCTGGGTGTAAACTAATTAAGGTGGTGGGATATAATTGGTTACATAGTCATGTTACAATATGTTAGGATTGGTTAGTTAAATTTCAGGAAAATGATTCAGGAAAATGATAAGGTATAGCTAAGCCAAACTCAGGTTTTACTATATAGTCTGCAGTCAATCAGGAAGTGAGGGTGTGGGTGTGGGGAGGGGAAATGGGAACAGGGAATGGGGGTGGGGAAATTGGAATCATGTTTGGCTAAAGGGGGAAATGGGAAAGGGGGTAAGGAAATTGGAATCATGTTTGGCTAAGGGCAGGAATGGGAACAGGGACACAGGTGTAAGGCTCTGTGGTGTCAGAGCTGGGAAGGGGGACACTAAGGAAGGAAACTGGAATCATGCTTGCTGGAAGTTCACCTCAATAAACATCAAATTGTTTGCACCTTTGGACTTTGGGTATTGTTGCTCTCTGTTCATGCGAGAAGGACCAGGGAAGTAAGTGGGTGAAGGAATAAGACCCCTAACACCGCTCCTTCCCCACCAATACATCAGAAGCAGGAAGCCTTCCAAACAATCAGGGGGGGCCACTGGATGATCGAGGTGCTTAAGAAGCACTCAAGGAAGACAAGGCCATTGCGGAGAAGCTAAATGTGTTCTTTGCATCGGTCTTCACTGCAGGAGATGTGAGGGAAATTCCTGCACCTGAGCCATTCTTTTTAGGTGACAAATCTGAGGACCTGTCCCAGATTGAGGTGTCAGTAGAGGAGGTTTTAGAATAAATTGATACATTAAACAGTAATAAGTCACCAGGACCAGATGGTATTCACCCGCGAGTTCTGAAGGAATGAAATCATGAATGGCATGGAGAAAGTATTACTTGCTCCTTCACATAATGCAAGAACCAGGGGTCACCCAAAGAAATGAATAGGCAGCAGGTTTTAAACAAACCCAAGGAAGCATTGCTTTGCACAACGCAGTTAACCTGTGGAACTCATTGCCAGGTGCTGTTAGGAAGGCCAAAACTATAACCAGATTCAAAAAAGAGCTAGAGAGGTTACTGAAAGACAGGTCCACCCCTGGCTATCAGCCAAGATGGTCAGGGATGCAACCCCATGGTCTGGGAATCTCTAGCCTCTCTTTGCCAGAAGCTGGGAATGGACGACAGGGGATGGATCACTGGGTGGTTGTCTGGTCTCTTCGTTCCCTCTGATGCATGTGGTGCCGGCCGCTTTTGGCAGACAGGACACTGGGCTAGCTGGACCCTGGGCCTGACCCAGCATGGCCGTTCTCATGTCTTCTTGGCCAATCTGCCTCACCCCACAACATCACTGCCCTGACTGGGGCAATAACCTTCCACAGCTGCAGCTCCCCGCGGGGTTTCCAAATCTCACTACCGCAGCGACATCTGGCGGCCAAAGAAAATATGATCGCTCCTGCCGAGATTCTCCCGAGGTCAAACTCAGATTATCATCATTGGTATTGGGGCAGCCCCCAACAGCCCCCGCCCTGGACCAGGACCCCTGTGTGCTAGGCGCTGTGCAAACACAGATTATTAGTTAGATTGCCCCCCTCCTGCAACCCAGCCCCCACTGCACCATGCTTAAAAAAAATGCATCTTTCCTTTCTAGGTGTTGCAGTTTGCAAATGGGTTAATGTCAGCACCCAGCGGGCCAGGTTCTGTTCCCCAGGATGCTGGTGTAGTGTCTTCCACAATTTGGCTGTAACGAATCCAAAGGAGGATTCCTTATGGAGGCAGCTGGCCGCTAACGGACCCTGGTTCCCAGGCTAATCAACAACCCACCTTTGCTGCCCAGTGTTACCATGTAGGCCCTGGCCTAGAACCCAGTTCCGAAAGAGGCTGTAAATTAGACACCGTTGCTCTGGCTTTGTGCTGGCAGAAGCGAGAGAAGTATCAGGCCTGGTGGCCTGAGACCCCCTACCCCCCAACCTGAAGCTCCATTTATAGTCCAGAAGGTGCTTGGTAGGGATGGGCAGGATGGCCTAATGGGGAGCACCATGAATAAGCACCTAGGAGTGGTGGGTTCTAGTCCCAGCCCTGCTCCTAGCAACTCACCTTCCCTCTCTGTAAAATGGGGTAATGAAACTGACCACCTTTGTAAAACACTTTGAGATCTACCGCTGAAAAGTGCTACGTATGGTGAATACCCAGAGTGTGCATCTGTGGTTTAAGCCTGGGGGTGGGGGGGTGGAAGGTGGACTGTAGGAAACTGCATGTTACAAATCAAGGAGCAATTTTTATTTGACACCATCATAACCGCTCAAGCATATTCACATCAAGGCGCAGTGACTCCAGCCCTCCAGTACCATAAAAGAAACAAACTCCAGTGATCAACAGCAAAAAAACCCCAAATACACGCTTAATAATTTAATATCCCCAGCCGAGGGCACAGAGGGAGTGTCAGAGAGTGGTCAGCGTAGGAAACTCTCATTCTTGCAGGTTCCTTTATTGTAAACCAGGGTGACACCTCCTAATTAAAGCATTGTGTGATGCCTGCAAGAACGCCCCCTAGCAAGAGCGCACAAGCGGAACGTGCTCAGCGGCTAGGGAGTGCTGGGAACAGAACGTTTCATGCCCATGGATCCTTCCAGCCGACGGAGCATGAAAACTCAGCTGCACGGTTGGGATGGGAAAGGGAGGCCCGGGGATGCCTGCAGCAAGCTGAGGGGGCCACGTGGGGGCAGAGTGCTGACTGGGGCAGGATCAGCGGTAACCCTGTGAAAACATCCCCTGCCAGGCCTTTCCTGTTGCAGGACCCCTGGGGTCAAGTCCTGTGCTACTCCCTAGGAGTAGCTGGAGAGGGGACCACGGGCTCTAGGCTTAAGCAGATCCAGCTACCAGAAAGTGGGGACCATGAATGGGAGGAAGCTGGTGCTGCAGCTACAAAGAGCCCTGAGGTTCCCCCGACTTAGCAGCACCTCCCTAGACAAGGGCAGATTCAGCAGGACGCAGAGCAGACTTTTCTCTAGTTGCATTGGCTCCAGCAGGGCTAACGGGTGGGGGGGGGCATAACGCCACACAGGGATCAAGGCTGCAGTAGCCTCAAATCAGCCCCTGCAGTTTAAGGCTCAAAGCGAGATCCCAGCCTGCAGCCTTGGGATCAGAGTTGGGGCGCATAGGGCCCACAGTCTGTTCCTTCAGAGGAGTCAATAAAGATCAGGCAGTGTTTGACCCCTGCATCCGGCTGGTTACACCGCCAAGCCTCAGCTGAAAAGAGCCCTTACCTGTCCCGTCCTTGGAGGGGAGCCGAGACCTGCTGCTTGCAAGTCGATGGGGAGGGACCATCCCGCGGGGATGACAAAGCCTGGCCTTGCCCCCCCCCCCACCCCAACATCCACCCTTCCCAGACCGAAAGCACGGCTCTCCATGGGTGGTACCCCAGTAACAATCGGCGAACGGCTGCTCTCCGCCCCAGACAAAGGACGCCCGGGGACAAGCCGGGAAAGGTACCAGTAGCTGTCACCTAAGAAACTTCAGTGGCAAAACATCCAGTGTGGCGCAAGGAGGGGGCCGTGATGAGGCTGAAGGGTGTTGCCTTGGCTCATCCCCCTACAGGAGCAGGGGGTTCCGAGTAGGGGAGCCGCTTCCCCTCTTCTGTCTGGGTGCAGAATGCCAGGGCCATTGCCGGCGGCTGAGCGGGGGGCGTTGGCAGGTCCCGGGGAGAAGCAGCGACCATGAACGTGCACCAGAGACCGCACGGGTCAGGGCGAGTGTCCGTGTGCTGCATTCACCGCCAGCCGAGCGAATCGGGGCAAGCGAGTCTGTGCACGAGGGGCCGTGCGTGCAGACGGATCCCGGAGGAGGAGCATGCTCTGTGCACTAGTCATCTGTGGGCAAGCATGGGACAGCGGCGGGGGTGTCAGGTGGTTCGTGGGCGTCTTGGGGTCTCGTCACAACCCACACCAAAAGGCTGCAAGCTTCCAAGTGTGTGCGGGGACTTGATTGCATGAGAGCTCATCTCCGTGTGTGTGTGTAAAGGGCAGGCAAAGCAATGCTCTGTGCACCCAAGAGCTTCGGGTAAGACCCAACCATCTGTGCACAAGTGCACGGCCGAGATGCCGAGGGGCTGTGCGAGACCACACGCTGTCTGTGCGTAAGGAGGCACTTTGCAGTACACGCGAGCGTGACAGAGAGCGAGAGAGTTGGGGGCAGGGTGAGGGCTGGGGCCCAGACCGAACACACAGCAATTATGCCCAGGCAGAAGAGTGTGTCTATATGTGTGAAATAATCCATTTGTGCAAAACAAAAGCCCCTCGTGTTCCCACTGCCGGGTCTCGTGTTGCACGGCTGCTCCCAGGCCCCTCGAGAAAGCTTTGGGGTTGCCGTTCTATGCGGTATAACTTAGGATAAATAACATGTCCTTTGCTGACAGGGGGCTGGTCCCTGGGCTAGTTACACATAGCAGCGACGTGGTCATGGGGCAAGCCGAGCAGACAGGGTGGCGGGAGGGGGAGGGAGGGGTCAGTAGTACTTCTCCGACTCCTGCCAATTTGTTACCCAGTGTTTCTTGTGCTTCCGGGGCAGGAAGCCGTCAGCAGGCCGGTAGCGCTCCTCCTGGCGGATCCGCACCGCGTGGTACTTGGGCATGATCCGGTAATAGCGGGTCCGCTTGAAGAAGTCACACTGGGCAGAGGGGAGAGGAAGGGGATGGAGGTTAACATCAAACTTCAATGGCCAGAGAAAGAAATCAGAGCGGGAGAGTGAAATCAGAAAGAGAAATCAGGGACAGAAATCAGAGTGGGAGAGAGAAATCAATCAGTCAGGGAGCGAGAAATCAGGGACAGAAATCAGAGAAACAGCTGAAGGAAATCAGAGACAGCACGTGAGATCAGAAAGAAAAATGAGCTCAAAATCAGAGAGATGAGAGGGAGAAAAAGACCAAAGAAAAGAGAGAAAGAAATAAAGATCAGAAAAATAGAAACAACTACAACAAAAGGAACAAGAGCAAACGAGAAAAGAGAGACAGAGACAGACTTTGACTCTTTCCCCGGCAGGAGAGACAACAGAATCCAGAGGCTGCTCTGAGAAACATTTGGTCAGTGATGCTGGAAAGGGGGAGACAGACATTAGCGTTAGTTAAACGGCAGCACAGTTGGACAGACAGCCACAGCTGGACGGCGTGCGTGGAATTGCCGGTTCTCCTTCCCATCTGCAGTTCTATCCCCTGGGCAGTCAGCGGCGGTTTGGTCCTTCGTGGGAAGATCCCGACTCCCTCATTCGGCATCAGCACCCCCTAGCATCACAGCAGCATCCTGGGCCACTGTTCTACCCTTCTCTCGATTCGGGTTTCTTCTGACTCTGCCCACTGGTGCAGCTGTCCCACGCACAAGGCTCAGCTCACACCATCACACAGGTGAGGGATAGTGACGCGTCAGGCACGAGGGTGGCGATGCCCTTTTAATCCAGCCGGGCAACGCGTGCAAACGGTCATGGGGTGCCACAAATGCGCAGCACCCTCTCCCTCCTCACCCCCACCCCGAGGTTTGGTGCTGTATCCTCCCCAGGTACTCCTCTTTTGCATCATCGGGGCTTATACGGCAGGGCCCTCGGGGCAGATCCCGAGCTAGCAAAGAGCGAGACAATCGCAAACGTGGGTTAGAGCCAACTGAGTGGAACAGCGGACACACACATACACTCTGAGCCCCCATGGAGCCTGTGCAGAGTCCAGCGGCAGGTGGAGGGGAGCCAGGGAAAAGCAGAGGGGGATTAGGGTTAGGGGTGTGCCAGCGAAAATGCAGTCAGATGATTTGTTCCCTGGCTGCGAGGGTATCAGACCAGACCACACACAGAGACTCAGTGGAAACTCAGTGGGCCCCTCAACGGAGAGATGCAGCCCAGACAGGGAAAGGGTTAATAGGAGAAGGCATGACAGAGACAGGGAGGAAGTGAGAAGTCAATATCCCATAGGCCCCGCCCCTTTGTGTGTTGCCCCGCCCCCCATTCATTACCAAGAGGATGGAGTGGGCTCTCAGGGCAAAGGGGCAGCCCCGAGCTAGTAGTCATCTGTCAGCCGCTCCGTTTCAGACGGCTGGATCTTCATCTCCGCCTTCTGGCCCTTGGCCTCGTACATGGCCCGGGTGCTCGCCCTCCGGAAGAAGCCGCACTACGAGGAAGCAGGTGACACTGGTCAGGGGCAATGGGTGGCGGGGAATCCCTTGGGAGGAAAGGCTCCAGCCCACAGGTGGCTGCTTCTCAGTGGCAGACGGGCTGATCTCTTGCGTGTATCGCTTGATATAGGGCTCTGGGAACCCTGCGTAGCAGGGCTGGATCGGGGAGGCGAGTTGGGGATATGGACGTACTTCCTAATCAGCTGGGTCATTTTGGCTTCCCATTGAACAAGCTCAACTGAACTCTGCTCTGAGAGATGGCCCCTTCTGACTCACCTGATCTGCTCCCCCGTGATGCCTGAAATACCCGTTCGCTCCCACTAGCCTAGTGGAGTGGAAGCAGCAATCCGGATTCTATTCTGGATCATGCATCATCAATTAAGTTCCTACTGTGCAACTGAAGGGGGGAAAAAAACAGCTTAACTCTCAGATCCCCAGGTGGCACTTGCAGGGTTAGGAGTAGTCTTCCCCAGGGCCCCCTCCAGAATTTGGAGCAGCCCAGTGGGGTGGGAGTGGAGGCAAAGGTGGCTTTACACCACCTTTTAACCTCCAGGATTCTGGGGCTGGTGGGATAAGGTAGAGCAGGCCATGGGACTGCTCTAATTTACACCCCAAGGGACCATCGTGCAGCTGAGAAAAGCTGGAGCTCAGAGCAATGCGGCCACACCCCAACCATCTCTGGACCATGTACCTAGCATATTCTAGTGCTGGGAAGAGCGCAGGGCAGCAGTGTTGGGGGATTCCCCAAGCTGGGGTGATCTCTGGGGTTTCCAGCTCCTCTATGCCGCCCAGTATCAGGACTGCTATCTTGCAAAGCCGTCAGCCGTGATCCCCGAGAGAGGAGAATTCGCTTTCCAAAGCTGAACTGTATTTAAACAATACAGCTGGAACACCAGACGTGCAATCCCACGGGGGTATTCACACAGCTCAACCGGGCCCAGGGGAGGCTCACGGCATTCTCTGCTCCGAACGCACGCTGGACAAGCCCCAGAGACAGCAGGGGTTGAGAGAAGCCCAAAACTTCCTCAGCCCCACCCCCAAAAATGGCAGTTTATCCCAATTTGCTAGAACCCAGTCAAGCTAAGCAGAGGTGGAACGGAGAGCTCCAAGGAACAGCTCAGATGCTGCTGCAGGGAGTGATGCTAGTGATTCAATAGGGGGCACTGTTCTCATGCCCTGGCATAAAGCAGAGGCTCCCGACTGCCAATCATTCCTCGATGTTTCATATAAGTGGGGCGTTAACCCCATTCCACCTGGGGTAAATACAGTCAGTCTCCCTAAATCCCCTTCTGATGCTCTTCTGCATCTTGTCTGACAGCCTAGTTGTGTGCTGCTAAACAGCGGCCATGATCCACCCCAGAGGTGGCTGCATCTCAGCGGCGGGCGAAGAGATCTCTGTGTGTCGTCTGCAAAGGACTCCGGGACCCTTCACGATGAAAAACTGCGGGGTCGCCAGCCTAGCCTGAACCTCTCTAGGCTGAGAATCTCTCGAGAAGCAGCTTTCTATAGGGCCCTCACGCTGCTGAAACTGGGGGCCTCGGAATGCGTTACGGACGCGGTCACCGGGTTGCAGGGCTCATGGTCCACCGGTGTCTTGAGCATGCCAGGCCTCAGCGCTGTTCCCACAGCTGTGTCACTCACTCCCAGCGGCTCCTGTATCAGCCTAGACGGAGAGCAGGAATCCCTCACCCCCCGCCCTGCGCTCCGAAGGGAACAGCAGCCCCTCTCACCTTCCACAGCAGCAGGATGATCAGCCCCAGCAACAGCAGCCCTGCCCCTACCGCCACCAGCACCAGCCACAGCTCGATCTCCACCGGCTGCTCCTCGACCAGCTCCGAGTCGATGTCCACGAAGAACTGGGAGCCAAACACAATGAACAGAGAGGATGGGACGGCAGCTGCACAACTGTGCACCTGGCTGGGGGGGGGCGGGGGGGGCGCGGGGGAGGGAGGAGCTCCTGGCTATTGTCGTCCCAGCCTCTCCCAGCAGGAGGCGCTGTCGGGGGTGGTGCAGGAGAGCTGGCTATGGGGACTGGGGACTCCCAGCTACTCCAGTTCCAGCCACTTCCAGCAGGAGGCGCTGTCGGGGGATGGTGTAGAAGCACTGGCTATGGGCGGGGGGGGACGGGACTCCCAGCTACTCCAGTTCCAGCCACTTCCAGCAGGAGGCGCTGGAGGCAAGAGCAGGCAAACACACGCCCTGCACCCAGAGAAGGAAGCAATCCGGGCTCACTCACCCGCACCGTGTGGTTCTTCATGTTGATGGTGGGAACGTTTGTCTTGAGGAACAGCGTCGCCAGCCCATCCACCTTGACACGGTCAAAGTCACTGAACTCCTGTGGAGGCCGGGGTGGGGGGACAAGGGTGGGGAGCGTGAAATGGGGCGGCTTGTAACCTGGGCCAGGAGTGTATCTCCACTTTAACACCCTCCCCCCCATCCTTCTCCCCCACCTTGGTGCTGATGAACCCCGATGGCCCTGCAGGTCCAGCGTCGTCCTTGGAGCAAATACTGCCTGGCCAAGCTTCCAGGCGAGAGGCAAGCTAGGCCCTCTGGCTCATTCTGCCCTCGGCCCCACTGCAGAGATTGCTGGGAATGGGGACGAGCGATGCCAGCTGGAGTACGGGATAGGGGGGTGGCCATTGCCGCTAGGAACCCAGTTGAGACCTCCCAACTCATTGCATGCAGTGTCTGGTCACTGCCTTCCCTCCATCATATTCCAGCCAGCGGCCTAGAGGGGCTTGGCACCACAGGGACCCCGGCAGTGCCGGACCAACCATCCATCCCAGTACCCCATCTCTGACAGCAGCCAGCACCAGCTGCCTCTGGGGAAGGTGCAAGAAACCCCTGCAGCGGGCTGATGTGGAGCAATCTGCCCGGGCAACCCTGCTCTCATCCTGATAGTGCAAGATTAGCTTAAACCTGAGTTTGTTAGTGTTTATAGGGATACTCCTGCTATCCATATAAATGGCTGAGGCCTCTGGTAATTTTGCTAAGTTTCTGGCTCCAATTTTATCTTGTGGCCATGAGTTCCGCCGACTAATTGTGCTTAGTGTGAATCCGTCTTTCATGAATTTTAAATATCTCATCGCTGATTTTCCCCCCCCCCCATTGATAAAATCCACCCTCCCAGAGCGGTAGGGGACCCTGGGCAGTTTGGCGCTGACCTCAATGAAGGTGCTGTTCCACACCCGCGCTCGGACGCTGACAGTCGTCGTGTGCCTGGAGTCCCAGATGGGGCACTGGAACCAGATGCAGCGAGACGATCCCTTAGAGCAGCTCTGGGGGCGGGAAACAAAAAAGGCTGGCGGGTTAGTGGGCGGGTCCAGGCGGATGTACATAGGAGGGTCTTCCCAAGGGGAAGCGTCTCTGTGTCAGAGCAGCTCGCCCAGACAGCAACGCCCATTCCAGGCTGGGCTAGGAGCTTGTGAAGAGAAGTCGGGGTGGGGGAGCTTCTGAAATGAATCAGTGCTGGATGGTTAGGCCCCAACACCATGTGCAGAATATCGATCAGTTACAGCCCTGATCAGCTGACACTCTTTGACACCACACCATTGTAACCCTGGCAACTGCCCTGGGAGACAACTGCCCTCTAGTGGGCACAATCAGAACTACTCAACCATGTGTCATAGATCTCACACTGCCACCAGCTAGCGGAGATTCCCCCTGAGCTCTTGGGCTTCTGGAGCAGGCGGAGCTGGGGTCTATCCCACAGTCATTGTCTCTGGAGTTGGGGTCCGTGAAGGACAGGCTATGGATTGCGCTGGGTGTGTGAATAGTGAGACACTACCAGGGACCCCAGCTCTCCTCCGGGGCCGGGCTGAAGCTGCCAGGAGACCAGCACTCACCAGCAATGTTTCCGACTTGGCTTTCTTGGAGGTGGCGAGGATGACGGGGGGCTCGGCCTGCAGCGCCGTCTCCAGGTCGCGCTTCTGCCGGGCAGAGCTGGAGAGGAGCTGGAAAGGAAGGGAGTCGGTTACACGCCGCCAGGGTCTGCACCTCATGGAGGGCTGAGCACGCTCCCGCACCCGAGGACGCAAAGCAGGGCAGAGGGCGCACGGGTTGGCGACCCCTCACCAGGGCTCAGAGTCCCACCTCTCTGGGGCAGAGGACACAGGAACCATTGGCCTGACTCCCTCCGCAGGAGGTCGCTCTGGAGGCTCTGCCCTGGAGGTGTTGGCGGCAGGCCATGCCTTCAGCTGCTGCCCACCGGCGCTTTGGGATGGCACTGCTCCCCGCGGGGCGGTGGGTGCCGATGCAGTGCAGCGAAGTTTAGCTGCAGGGTGGGGAGAGGCGGGGCAGGGCAGGGCGAGCCAGAGAAGAGGCACGAAAGGCGAGGGAGAGGGCGCGCCGGCGGGCAGGGAGCAGGGGCCGCCGAGCCTGACTCACGCTGAGGTTGAGGGGATTGATGACGCCCCCTGGTGGCTGGCAGTGCTGGTCCCCGTTGCCGCTCACGAGGATCTCCGTGGGGTAGAGCAGCCACTTGCCGTTGTGGATTTCGTAGGGCCACTCGAAGCCCAGGACGATGGTGCCCAGCGAGCCCAGAGACTCCCCCTTGGTGCTCACCTGCAATGCAAAGCCCAGTTGGGACGTGGCCACCGCCTTCTCCCCCGGCGACGCTTCCCCATCGGGAGCCTCCGTACCTGGAAATTGAAGCTGACCGGGCTCCCCACATCCAGCTCGCTCTTCATGGCGGACTCCCCCATCACCTTCCCGCTGAAGGATGTCTGGAGGGGTGGGGACAGCCTGCCAGGGAGGAGAGCAGCTGGGGTCAGCAAGGCAGGGCAGGGGAGACTGCTGCTGCGGGAGGGGACGTGGGGCGTAGGAAGGGGTGATTTGCTGGGGTCTGCATGAACTAGGTTCAGAGCTGGAAGTGGCAGGCTGGGCTTGGGGGGCCCTGGGCTGGGCTGAGCTTGGGGGGCCCTGAGTGGGACCCAAGCCGGGCATAGAGGGCCTAGACCCAGGAGCAGCCCAGGCTGGGTAGATGGGAGCAATGCCTGGGGGTACGCAGGGTCTCTTCATCAACGGCTGTAGAGGAAACACACTCCTGGGCTAGGCCTCTCGGTTCCATGCAGCCCCAGCCCCTGCCCAGATTCCTTATGGGGCGCCAGCCTCTGAGCAGGGCGAGATGTGGGGCCCAGCACCCGCAATTCACACTCCCTGCACCCAGTTCTCACTGGAGACAGAGGTGCCTCCCGGGGGCTGGAATTCGGGGACCCACAAACCCGCTGAACCGAGGGGGGCACGAGCCCCAGAGATACGCACAGGGTGAGAGACGCCTGGACGGTGTAGTCCACCTGCAGCTCGGCCCACACTGGCTGCAGATCGTCCTGGTAACTCAGCCTGCCGAGACAGGGCAGAAATAACATCACGGGGCAGTTCGTACCTCGCTCCCTGCTCTGGCTACAGACACACACGAGGTTCTTCAGCCAGACCCCATCAGCCTCAGAGCCCGTAGGGGGCGCTCTCCGAGCCCTGAGCCGATGCTGACCCCAGAGCGGCGCTAAGGGGCGCTGCGCTGCAGGGAACGGTGTGGGTGGCTCAGTAGGGGGTCACTCTGCGCGGACTCCAATTCCCCAGCCCAGGGATAGGGGGCGCTGTAGGTGCGATTTTTCAGAGTTGGTCCTGACTCCTTGTGCTCATTAAGGGCCCCATGGCACTTCTGGACGCCCCGGTGTCCCGGCATAACTCAGGGAGTTGCATTCCACCTGGCCTGCGGTGTCAGCTGGCTACAGCATTCGCTTTCCTTTCCTTTCCGAGACTGTTGCGTGATGTTGCTACGCGCTGTTAATTAACTGCCCCGTTCCGCCCCAGAGGTGGCCGCCTTTCTGCAGCAGGCGAAGCAATCCCTGGGCATCGATGGCAAAGTGCTGCAGGGGGGTGTGTGTGGTGGGGGGGGGTGGATTGTTCACTATGGAAAGGCCTGGCCTTGCTTCCCGTTTTCTCTCCTGCCAGCTGAGCTGCTTCCCAAGCTGGTTTAACTCACTCATCCAGCACCCCTCCCCCTTGCAGATGGACCCCCCAGCCCCCGCGCCCTTCCAGGGGACTCACGTGGAGAGCTGGAGCTGAGCCATGACCTCGCGGGTGTCCAGGGTGATGCCGATGGCTTCGAAGGTGATGATCAGCTCTGCCTGCACCAGAGGGGACAGAGCGCTGCAAGGCCAAGTCCCCGTGGGGCCGTGCCTGGCACGGGCTTTACCAACCAGGCTGGGGGCCCCCCCACCCCCCTGCCACAGACCCCTGGGGTGGGGGAAGCTCAGATCTCATTGGAACGCCCAGTGATCACCCACCGTGGAGGCCGTGGACACCTGGCACCCACCCCCACCCACGCTGCAAGAGTCCCAAGGCGGTCGGTGCCCACAGGCTGCCATGCCCTCCCCCAGGCTTCTTGTCCTAGCCCCACCGGCCGCCCCACTTGGCGGTGCCCCCTGCCCCACCCCCACGGGACTGTGCCCTCTGAGCTGGGGCGCAGGGGGCCAGACGCCGCTCACCCTCTGGTTCTTCTTGAAGGGGTTTCCCAGGTCACACAGCACCGTCTCCTCAAAGGTGCAAGCGCCGTTCTGTGGGGCGGTCAGGGGAAGGGGGCGTCACCATCCGCTCGGCCCCTGAGCCCAGCCCCGCCACAGAGAAACCTCCCCATCCGACCGCCTCCTGCCCCATCCCTGTGCCCTGCCGACCCCCGCAGCCCAGAAAGGACACCACCCCCGCAGCTGCCCACCTCTACCTGAGAAGCAGACGCGCCAGAGGGCCGACCCTGGACCTTGATACCCACCAACCCCGAGGGTGCCCCCTACCCCATCCTGGGAGCAGCGCATGGAGAGAAGGGAAAGCCAGTCCCATATCCCACCCCCCAGCCCATACCCAGGGTGTTGGCCTCCAGGCTGCCTGCCCCCCCCCCCCGCAGTGCTAACTGGCCCCAGTTGGGGGCACAGGCCCCCTCTCTCCACTGCACGCTGACCGGGTGCCCCTCGCCAGCCCCGATGGGGCACGGCACCTCACAGCGGTGGGCACAAGCCACGTCCCTCCTGCCCTCCCGAGGGGCTTTAAACCGGGACAGAAACCAACCTGGGGCTCAGACGGACGGACAGACAGAGGGCTCCTCCACCTGGTGCACCCCCCCACAACACACGCTTTGCATCCTACCCAGCTGGGCCCAGTCCCGAGCTCTCTCCCCCCAGCACGCTCCTGGGCAGGGCGCGGCTGCCGGAGGGGAAGAGGGGCTCGGCACAGAGGAGGAAGCGGGGAGAGGGGTTGGCACAGAGGAGGGGAGGGGGGAGGATGCCATGGCAGCAGGGGGAGCGGCGAGCGGGGAGAGCAGCAGGGGAAGGGGGCTCCTTACGGGCCGGACGGAGGAGGGCAGCAGGGCGGGGGGCACGGTGATGTTGAGCTGGGCCTCGTGGGCGTCCTCGCCATTGGTGCCCGTCGAGGGGGCGTTGGTGACGTTGACGCTCAGGTGCAACTTCCGGACGTCCCGGCTGTACTGCAGCACCTGGGTCCCATTCAGCCTGTGCCGGAGAAGGGACAGCGCTCAGCCCGGGGGCACCGGCCCCCCCAGCCACACGGGCAGGGGGTGGCCCTCCCCCGACAAGAGGGGAACTTCTCGGGGTCCCACCAGGAAAGAGACACCCCCGCCCCCTCCCCCCGCCAGCAAGCGGGGCCCAGGCAGGGATGCTTTTCCCCCAGGGGGCTGTTTAGGCCGAGGCAGCTCCCCGCCTTGAGCTGGCTCCGTGTGCCCGGGAAGGGGGCAGGGTGCCCGGGCAGGCTCCGCCCGTCTCTCACCGGGGCAGCGGCTGGTTCTGCTCGTTGACGAAGGCGCATTGCAGCTGCAGGTTGCTGTTGCACTTGTTGTCCAGGCCGCATTCTTTCTGGAAGTTAATCTGACAACGGCATTGGTCATTCACTCGGGCTGCCCCCAACCAGCACGGGGCCACCCACCCCGCTGGGCGGGCTCTGACCCCAAGACCATCAGCATTCAAGCAGGGGGCCTCGGCCGCTTGAGCTGAGGGAGGCACTCCATCAACCAGCAGCAGCAGTAGGCCGTTATCCTGTAGTTGTCCTGGCTACTCGCAGGGATGTGGCACACCCCAGCGCTAGTGTGGATTATGGAAACGTGTTTCCGTTAGAAACCTCCCCACGGAGGGGCAGGTCCTCAGAGTTGGGGGCAGGTCGGTTATACCCAAGCAGCTGACGCCTCCCTCCTATTCACATGGAGCCAGTGTCAGAGCCGGGAATGGAACCCGTGGCGCCCAGTTCCCCTGCTCAGACCCCATCACCACAAGCCTCCCCCTCCCACACCCTGCAGCGGAAACAAGTTCAAAGCCCTTAAAGCAGGCGCTGCGTAGGTGCCATTCCCCTCGGCCCGGCCCAGCTCCCCCCTTCCCTGTCGCTCGGCAGCTCCGGCCCACCTCGGTGTCGTTCTTCCGGGGCTGATCCTCATTCAGGACGGGGAAGGCGCTGAGAGAGCGGGGCCCCAGCTGGAAGTGCCTGGGTTTCTCCTCTAGGGAGTAGCTCATGTGCAGAACTATGGGATGCAGCTTGTCCCGGATGTTCTCCTGCAGGAAGGACGGCGGGTTTCATTGCCGGCAATAATGGCGATCCCGCCCCGGCCGGCGCAGAGCAGACCCAGCGACTGGGGCTCCCTGGGGGCTGGATCCTCCAGGCCCCCGCCATGCACGCTGAGTCCCGATTTAGACAGGGGGTTCTTGGCTTTTCTGCTGCCAGACCCTCCCCTCCCTTGGCTCTTTATTCCCAGATCCTGCAAGGCCCCTCCACGCCCCAGCCCCAGGTACTCAGCTGTCTCGCACCTGTTGCCAAAACTTCACACCCTCCCCGCTGCCCTGTGCTAAGCTTGGTCTGCACTTCCCTCTGCTCACCAGCAGGAGGAGCTGCAGGTCATGGCACTTGGCGGCTGGCATGGTGAAGACGCCCTTGTAAACAGCGGAGTGCGTCCCGGCAAACCTCACCCGGGCCGGGCGCCGGCCTTTGTCAGCCTCCAGGGTGTACAGCAGGTCTGGAGAGAGCAAGGGGGGAGAGGGGGCTCAGAGATCCCCCCCCGCCCACAGCAGGGCAGCCAGGCCCCATGGAGACACAGGGCAAATGCTGGCCATGCACACACACAGATGCTCGCCTTGCACACGCACAGACACACCCCATTACAAGTGCACGTGCACCCCCCATCGCACACGCACACACCAGTGCGTGCACCATTACAAGCGCACGTGCACCCCCGCACCCCCATCGCACACGCACACACCAGTGCGTGCACCATTACAAGTGCACGTGCACCCCCGCACCCCCCATCGCACACGCACACACCAGTGCGTGCACCATTACAAGCGCACGTGCACCCCCCCATCGCACACGCACACACCAGTGTGTGCACCATTACAAGTGCACGTGCACCCCCCCATCGCGCACACACACACACACCAGTGCGTGCACCATTACAAGTGCACGTGCACCCCCCATCGCACACACACACACCAGTGCGTGCACCATTCCAAGTGCACATGCACCCCCCCATCGCACACGCACACGCACACACCAGTGCGTGCACCATTACAAGCGCACATGCACCCCCCATCGCACACGCACACGCACACACCAGTGCGTGCACCATTCCAAGTGCACATGCACCCCCCCATCGCACACGCACACGCACACACCAGTGCGTGCACCATTACAAGCGCACATGCACCCCCCATCGCACACGCACACGCACACACCAGTGCGTGCACCATTACAAGCGCACATGCACCCCCCATCGCACACGCACACGCACACACCAGTGCGTGCACCATTACAAGCGCACGTGCACCCCCCATCGCACACGCACACACCAGTGCGTGCACCATTACAAGCGCACGTGCACCCCCCATCGCACACGCACACACCAGTGCGTGCACCATTACAAGCGCACATGCACCCCCCCATCGCACACGCACACACCAGTGCGTGCACCATTACAAGTGCACGTGCACCCCCCATCACACACGCACACACCAGTGTGTGCACCATTACAAGTGCACCCCCATCGCACACACACACACCAGTGTGTGCACCATTACAAGCGCACGTGCACCCCCCATCGCACACACACACACCAGTGCATGCACCATTACAAGCGCACGTGCACCCCCCATCGCACACGCACACACCAGTGCGTGCACCATTACAAGCGCACGTGCACCCCCCCATCGCACACGCACACACCAGTGCGTGCACCATTACAAGTGCACGTGCACCCCCCCATCGCACACGCACACACCAGTGCGTGCACCATTACAAGTGCACGTGCACCCCCCATCGCACACGCACACACCAGTGCGTGCACCATTACAAGCACACGTGCGCACCGGTGCACACGCACCCACACCCATTACTCAGGCACGCAAACGTGCACCTGTACCACTGAACACACACACCCCCGTACCCACGTGCAAACACACTCACCGTTGCACACACACACCACGGCATGACCTGCACATGTGCACACACATATACACCACTGCACGCATCCACACGCTAGTGCTCCTGTGCGAACACACCCGCCATTGCATGCAAGGGAGACGCCCACTGCTGCTGCAACCCCCCCCCCCCCGTTTCTACAGTTCAGTGGTGCTGGGGCAGCCCCCTGGATCCTGGGAACCCCTCCCCCAATCGCCTTTTCCCCCTGCATCTTGCTGTCCCACCACACCATTGCACACGCACACCATTGCTCACACTGGGCGTGTGCACACCCGCTGGTCACTTTGCAGCACATTTGCTTCTCACTCAGGTGTGTGTGGCCACGTACGCTCACCCACCCCCTCCCGCCCCAGCCCACTCACTGATTTGCTCCTTGTACGTGGGGTCCCCAGCACTCTGGTTGTAGGAGAAGCAGATCTGCACCTGGATGCTGCGGGGGCGAGAGAGGAGGCCGGGGTCAGCGACAGCAGGATGGGGCAGGATCCCAGACACGTCCCATTCGCTCTGGCCTCAGACACAGAGCCCACACGGCTGCTACGGGAACAGGGACCGCAGGGCTCTTCCTTGCCCACGCAGAGCTAGCCCCATGAGCCCGGGGGCGCTATTCAGGGGCCCTGCCACCCGGGGGGGCACGGATGACAATTTTGGGGGGACCCTTACCAGGAGTGTGGGGTGCACTTGGCCGGGTCCACCAGGCTGGGGCTCACCGTGAAGGTTTTGTTCAAGATGTTGATCACAGGTCGAGCTCTGGGCAGGCAGAGAAAGGGAAGAGATCAGCCGAGCTTCCCTCCCACCAGGAACCGCCGCCAGCTCTGCCCACCAGCGCCAGGAGCTGCCCGACGCCACCCTGCTCTGCAGCAGCCCAGTGCTCCCACCTCCCAGCAGGGGGTGGGCTTTGGGGGGCACAGTGGAGGGTTTTGGGTGGCGGTGAGGGCAGTCTCTGTCCCATATAGAGGCTGGGATTCTCCTCTCTCATCACACCATTCATGGCTCCTTCTCAGCGCAAGGCCCTCCGCGGCTCAGGGGACCCAAAATCTTGGGGTTCAGGGCTAGAGGGCTCAGGGAGCTGGCAGAGGGATATTGAGCCTTTCCCCTGCTTTCAATGCACCCCAAGACAGGAGTGGCTGAAAGAGGCCCGCTGTCTGGTCAGGGGGCCTGGGTGACATGAGCGCGGAGGGATTTGGGGCACCAGCCCTGTCCTTGTTCGGACTGATGGTTGGCGAAGGGCTCAATGGGCCATGGAGGCGAACGCCCCACTGGCGCCTGTAGGGGGCAGTTGTGCAATACCCTGAGTCTCCCTCTTTCGCCACCCCCAGACCCCTTCAATCCCACCCCATACCTACACCTGCTTCTGACTCCTGTTCAAGCGGAGCAGCTGGTGCGTCTACTGAAGGTCCCAGGTTCAATCCCCACTGAAGCCACCAGAGCCCCCTCCCACCCCACACACACTACACCCCATGCTGAGCCCCACACAATCCCCCTGTACTTGTGGGTCCAGAGACCAGCCTCAGAACAGCACCCTGCCCTAAGAAGCCACCCCCGGCCTACCCCTGCAGGGGAAAGGTTGCCCTGGCAGCATGCCCTGTCCCAACCCCAAACCCCCTTACCTGAGCAGAGCTATCTGCTCTGACAAGCTCCCCACTAGCAGATCCGGGTAGGAATTTCCGTCTACGTCCAGCCCCCCACTCAGGGAGTACCCGAAGGTCTGGATGCCGGACGGGCCCAGCTCTGCCCCGCTGATCACCTGCGGGGCAGGGGATGGGGGAGGAAAGGGAGTCACCCGTGGCCGCTCCAGGTCCACCACCACCCCGTGCCCCCGGGCCAGCAGTTCAGTGGGGTTTGGGGCAGGACCCTGGGGACATCCTGGGAATCCCAACTGCCTTTGCCCCATCCCACCACCCTTCTAGGACCATCCCATCCCACAGCCATCATCCACCCACAGATTAGGGAGGGGAGCATTCTCCAGCCTGTTCCTGATGCTAAAGCTTCCCTGGCGGGGGAGTGGGGAGAGACTGTGCCAGGTGGGGCCACCCCACAGCTCTCTCCCTGGCCAGAACTTGGCTCTGCCCAATGGAATTCGCCCTTTGCAAAGCGCCCCCTAGGGGGGACATGGGGTGCGCAAGGTGCCTTTACCTGCCGGGGCTCGGCCACCAGCCCCCCTGAGCTGCTGTGGTAGATGTAAACCTTGCCAGGGCCCTCAAAGGGAGCCCCAATGGCGATATCTGTGGGGAGAGGCAAAGGGTCACACAAGCTCCACCAGAGACCCCAGCTCCTCCAGCCCCACAGAAGCCACCTCCAGCACCTCACTAAATCCCCACCACACATGAGCCACCCCAAAGGCACCCCATTCCCTCAACCCCACAGACCACCCTGAGCTCCCCAACCCCCACACCAGCCCCAGTGCCACCCCATACCTCCACACCACCCCCTGAATCCCCGAACCACCCCAAGCCACCCATACCCCCCAAACCCCACACCTGCCCCAGTGCCACCCCATACCCCCCCAACCCCATACAACCTCATACCCTGACTAAACCCTATGCCACTCCCAGAGCCCCCCAATGCCACTGCACACCCAGACTAACCCCCACGCACACCAGAGCCCCCTAATCCCACCCCAGAGCTAACCCATACCTCCACACCACCCTGAGCAACCCATACCCACAAACTCCACACCACCTCCTGAATCCCCCAAACCCCACACTACCCTGAGCCAGCCCATAGCTCCCAAGCCCCACACCATCCTGAGCTCCCCCATACCCACACAACCCCCACACACACCAGAGTCCTTTAATCCCACCCCAGAGCCTTCTCATACCCCCAGCGCATCCCAAACCCCACCGCACCCCAAACCCTGCAACCACCCCCCCACCACACCCTCCCAGCTACCTCTTCCAAGAGCCACCCTTATACCTCCCTGGCCCCATGGCACTCTAGTGCCCCGCGGACACTGAGTGAGATCTCCCATCACAAGCCCCCCGAGTGGGAAGGGAAGCCCCACGCACCCTGGAAGCCGTCCTGGTTGACGTCCCCGATGCTGGCCACAGCAAAGCCGAAGGCTGAGTTGCTGGGTCCCTTCAGAACCAGGCTGGACCAGTTCTGGAAGCGGCCGGCCTCATTCATGTACACGTAGACGGCGCCGCCCACCTCTTGCTTCCTCTCAAAGTAGTATGGCGCCCCAATCACCAGGTCCTGCCACCTGCCAGCGGGGACAGGAAGGGCAGGGTCAGGGCCAAGGGGCAACAGCAGGGCCAGGGGCCAAGGACGACTATGATGGTGGATCAGACCTGGTCAGTGCTCTGGAGACCTCCCCGCCCCAAAGAGATGGGCTATGGAGATCCCCCACCAAAGCTACAGGCTTCAGACACACCCCCTCAAAGCTATGGGCCATGGAGATCCCACAAAGCTCTGGGCCCCCCTCAAAGCTGTGGGCTATGGAGATCTCCCAAAGCTATGGGCCCCCCTCGAAGCTATGGAGATCTCCCCAAAGCTATGGGGATCCCTCTCCTCAAAGCTATGGAGCCCCCCCAACTCCAAACTCTGGGCCCCCATTGAAGCTATGGGCTATGGAGATCCCCCCGAGCTATTGGCTACAGAGACCCCCTCAAAGCTATGGGGGCCCCCAAGCTATGGGCTGTGGAGACACCCTCAACGCTATGGAGCCCCCTCAAAGCTATGGAGATCCTGGGTCTCCCTGTGGAGTCACCAACCCATGCAGGTCTCCGTCACGCAGAGGAGCCCCTCTCCTCAGGCCGCTCCCACTCGCGGGGCTGCAGAGCTCACCCATCATTATCGAGGTCCGCCAGGGCGATGGCGCTCCCGAAGTAGGAGCCCACCTGCTCCCCAGGCAGCACCAGGCTCTTCTCCAGGGTGTTGCGGGTGTCCGTCAGCAGGTACACGGCGCCCGCGTGCTGGTGGCGGGGAGCTCCAGTGACAAGGGTCACCTGGGCTCTGGTGCAGGACGGCGCTGGCGGCTTGGACCGTGTAGCCTGGAGCAGGGTGGGGATAGGCGTCAGGCCTTGGGAGCTGCAGGGCCCCTCGCTGGGAGGGGCGGGGGGGGGATCACAACCTGGGGGGATCCAGTGCAGTGGGGATCCCAGGCAAAGCACAGCTGGGACGGACCCTAGCTAGCAGCTACGGACAGCTGCATTGCCCAGAGTGTGAGTCTTTGCATGGACAAAGAACTGGTGCCAACCCTGGTCCCAACCCTGAATGGACCCATTGGGGGGGACAGGGCTGTGTGGGCCAAAGCACCAAAGCCCACTGGAGTCTTAAACAGGCTTTAGACCCGCCAGACTGATCCCCTGGCAAGCTGATGCCCTCTCTGTACCACCAGTGCACTTGTAGGCTGCCTAGTGGCAGGGCAAGCTGCCCCCCTAGCCCTGACCTAGAGGGACCCACCCTCGGCATGAGCTGTCTCTGGTCCAGGCAGCCCTTGGCCTCCCTGCTGAGGCTGACAGCCAAGGGGACAATTAGCAGCAGTGGGTTTGGCGTGGAGGATGCTGGGAAGTGGACCGAGGCCCAGCAAGCTCATGGCACGTAGGCTGCAAAGGCCCCCACAAAAGACACCGTCGCCAGCATCCTCCTGGCCCGGGGGAGATTTCACTGCCAGCCCCAGAGGGTCAGGGAAGCGTCTGGGCTTTAAAGGTGCTTCCCTGTTCCAGTTCCCATTTCAGCATGTGACTGTGGGGAAAGGGGCATCAGAGCGGGATTCCCTCTGGCTCCCAGCCCGCTAACAGCAATGGGTGAAGCACCCCGCTAGGCTGGACCTGAGTGGCATGACTCCGATGCCGGGAGCACCTGGGCTTGCCAGCAGGAAGGCCAGGCCCACCGCGCTGCATCGGAACTCCCTCGCAGGAACAATGAGGAAACCAGACAGCCAGTTTACACCTGGGGAAACTGAGGCACAGAGCGGCTGTCTGACTTGCCCAGGGGTCCTATAGGGAGACAGTGGCAGAGCTGGGACTAGAACCCAGGTCTCTTGAGGCCCTGTGCCCTTCTCTATCCCCACCCCCCACGTTGTTACATGGGGAGGGCAAGGGGGTGGGGGGAGGGGGGGAGGACGTCCCTTCCAGACACAGCGGAAGGTACCTATGTAGATGTTGCCGTTGTCATGGTTGGGGTAGGAGAAGTCGACCAGGTCCCAGCTATCTCGCTGCAGAACGTAGTTCGTCCCTGCAGCCGGGGAGGGAAACATGAAACAGTTCAAGCCAGAGGCAGGTGGCAGCAGACACAGGAATCTCTGCCCATCCCCATCCCCAGCTGCTTCCTGGCCTGTGCTACCTCCCTGGCACAGTCCCTGCCCCTTTCCCTCCCCACCAGCCCTCCGCCCCTGGCAGAGCCACTCAATACTCGTGGTGTCGCTGGCTGAGCATCCCTCGGGCAGTTGCAGCCACATCAAGGGTACGTCTACACTGCGCTAAAAACCCTGCGGCCCCGAGTCTCAGCCTGGATCAGCTAGGTTGGCCTCGGGCTGCGGGAACCTGCAGCGTAGACCTTTGGGCTCAGGCTGGAGCCAGGGCTCTGGGACCAAGCCAGGCCTCTGGGACCCTCCCCACTTGCGGGGTCTCCAAGCCCAGGCTCCAGCCCAAGTCCACACACCAACACTGCAATTTTACAGCCCCACGGTCCGAGTCAGTTGATCCGGGCCAGCTGCGGCCGTGCCGTGGGCCTTTCTCGCGGTGTAGACGTACCCAGAGAGGCCGCGTCGGTCCAGGCAGATGGGCTGGGGGAAGGGCAGTGCCGGGGTGAGGGGGCGGGAGACCCAAAGCAGCCGGCGGCAGCACAGACCTTGCCAGTTGTAGGCGCCCGGGGCCCCGAAGTAGACAGTGTTGGCGGTGAAGCCGCCGCTGGTGCCCATCTGGCACATGCCAGTCTCTTCGGTGTTGGAGTTGCACATCTCATTGTGGTAGGTCTGCCAGTCGTCAGCCAGCTCCAGCTGCAGGTCATTGCCGCGGACATAGCACTTCCCCACCATGCGCTGCTGGTCTTCGTTGCCAGACAACAGGACCCTAGTGTATCGGTGAGCGCAGGCCTGGGGAGCCAGGAGCAACCGGGGTGAGTACTAAGCACGCTGCTGTCTGGGGCTCGCGGGGCACTGGGGCTACTGCCTAGGGGTTGGTATCCTGGGTCAGCCCAATGGGCCAGAGCTAGCCACCTCCAGCGACACTAGTCCGTATTCCCAGATATGCCACCTCCTACCCAGAGCAGGGGAGAGCAGAAGTCCATATACCGCGGTATCCCAGTCCTGCCACTCCTGCTCAGAGCAGCAGTCCGTATGCCCCCATACCCCACCTCCTGCCACTCCAGATCAGACCAAGGTCAATCTTCTCCAGTTCCCCACCTCTTGCCCTACTGGATTGGAGCAGTTGTCCATCCTCTGCTGTGTCATACTTTGTCCTGTACCAGATCAAACCAACAGCACGGCAAACCTGATACCCACCTCCAATCAAACCATAGCTCGGGCCCACCTATTCCAGCATCCGGCCTCCTGCCCCCAGAAATCAGACCAACAGCTCCTCCTGTCTCCTGCCATATCTAATCAGACCCGTGAGTCAAGGCCACCATCTCTTCAAGCCAGAAGAAGGCCTAAACCCTCATGAGACTCTGCAATGCTGTACCCTGGCGTAAGGTGGGATCCCTTCCTGATCCCAGCTGGCAACCAGCATGAGCCCTGGCGCCTGGCAATCACCAGGCCCTTGGAATTAATTTATTACTATTATTTGTATTCCCACAGTCCCAGCCACGGACCCGACCGTGCCAGGTCTGCAGCAGAACAAAAAGTGTAACTGCATACGCTATCCTCATTTCAGCCCAATGCATGCCGGGTAGAAGCAAAAGCTGCATTACCCTTCTTCCCCTCTCTGGTGGGCTGAGAAGGGGAAGCACGCGTACGCCATGCTAACCCAGCGTCACCCTTTGGGCTCAAACAGTGCCGGCTCATCCATTTAGATTCCCAGGTTCGAGCCCCGCACCCAGCCAGACGAAGGCATAGAAATCATAGGACCGGAAGGGACCTCGAGAGGTCTTCTAGTCCCGTCCCCTGCGCTCAAGGCAGACTAAGCTAAACACTGTTACACAGAGGGAAAGATCCAGCCAGAACCAGCAACGCTGGCAGTCTCTAGCAATCGTACTTACATAACCCTATTAGTGCGTTATCTGAGCACCTTTGGTCTATTTATCCTTGTGAGGTAGGGCAGCGAAAAACAGAGGAGGACCTCAGAGGCTAAGCGATTTGCCCAAGGTCACACAAACAGTCTGTGGCAGAGAAGGGACATGACCTCTGGTCTCCCAAGCCCTAACCACTGGCCAGCCTTCCTTTCCTCTCCTCTTCCACCTCATGAGATTGTTCCCTGGCCGTAGCCCCCTAGGAGCCAATGGGGTTGGTTGTGGGACATTCTGGGTGGAACGGTCTGCTGTTCACTCAGCGCCAGTAGTCGCAGACATCCCCGTTCCGCCCCTCGGGGACCTGCCCTCCCAATCACAGCTGTGGAGATATAGCTCCTGTTACCCAAAGTGCCGTCTTGCCTTTCGGCTAATTTAATTGAGGCCTTTTGAACCAATTTGAGGATTGGCAGATGAGGGGGAAGATAGAAACTGCAGCTCCACGAGCCAGGCAAAGATCTGCCTTGTGAGATGCCAGGGGCAAGGACAGGGGTGTTTGCATGCAAGCTGGGGTGCTCAGTGCATATAGCCCCCGATATCCTACTCCTCCCACTCCAGGTCAGAGCAGCAGTCCACATAGCCCGAGAGCCCACTGCTTAGAAGCAGTGCCAGTGGATGCATGCGTATCGGAGCATGCATGTACAAGGGGGGATGGGTTGGATGCCAGTGGGCACGGCATAGGTGTGAATGCCCATGCAAAAGATCGGGGTACGTGCGTACCTAGGCATGCTCACATGTGTGCAGGGAAGCATGGGTGGGCATTGGCTGGGTAGTTGCGAGGATGGCAGCTGCGGCAGGAAAGCCAAGGACGGAAGGACCATGGAGTCTGAACAACACTGAACATAATTAGTTCCATTTTACAGATGGGCGAACTGAGGCAAGTGATTTGACCATAGTCAAGATCAGGGCAGGAATAGAACCCAGGAGTCCTGATGCACTCCACTGCAGGGGCCTGATTCCCCACCGTCTGTGCACCATGTCTTGCCAGTTACACACCTGCTGGGGGGAAAGGGGGGTTGGCACGGAGCCTGCGGGTGAAGCCGACACTCCGCTCTCTCTGCTCTGGGTCAGATCCCTCCTGGGGCTCAGTCACCTTCAGGGGAGCGCACGGAGTTACGCCAGGGGTGAACATGGCCCGCTATGGATACGGCACAGACATCAGGCACCAAGGCCGTGACACCAACCGCAAATGTGCTTTAAAGAAGGCAGATGGGTCTGGAACTAGAATCCCTGGGGAAAGGGGGGACAGAGGCGGTAGGGGGAAGCTTCCGGCAAATGGAGTAGGGGCAGAGGAATAGGAGGAGTCGGGGGAGCCCCCACAATATTTCCATTGCGGGGTCGCTAGCCTCCCCTGACCTCCGCCAGGTCTGCCCCCCATTCCTGAGCCTCTGAATTGGGGTTTCGGACAGAGAGCGCGAGCTCAGGAGCAGCCTGGGACCCCTGCCAGCAAAGGGATCGGAGAGAGAGCGAATGATCCATAGCCCATCACCGAGGTAACTGGGCCCTTTAGGCATCTATGGGCTGATTCTCCATCGCCCCGCGCCTCAGACGTTAACTACACAGGGCAGAGCGGGTGTCAAACGTTACCACGGAGCAGACGGTGAACCATCTGCGTGGTATAAACAACGGGGCAACGGACGGCCAGACTCACAGATTCCCGCAGAGCCCAGTTATCACTGGGATGGGCCATGGACCTCCCAGAGACCAAGCAGAGAGAACTCTGCAGCCAGCCACTCAGCAGAACTGCAAACGGGAACGGTTAAGCCCTGCTCCGCTCTGAATCCCCCAGGGGCTGCCTTCCCCTTTTAGTTCTGGATTGTTTCACGTTCTTTCCCACGCGGCCTCAGCCAGAGGCCAACGGGCTGAGCAGCTGGCATCGAGGCTGTTGCCGGGGTTTGGTTTCCTCCAGGCTGCCATTGCAAGCTGGAAACCGGACCCTCGCTCGGCGAAAGCCCAGGGAAAAGGAACGGATGGGAGCGAAGCCGACGAGACGGTGAGGAAGGGGTGGCACAGAGAGAGGGAGGCAGTTGCATGGTTTCAAGCCCTAGAGAGAGGTATACCTCTGCAACTAACAGGCACTTGCCTTCTCCTTTAATGCAGAGGGGCTGCCCACAGAGCCTACAGATCCCAGCATGCAATGCTCCAAGCAGCAGGCCCTCCGCAGCAAGCTGGCGCATTGCATGCTGGGACTTGTAGTCTCCCCAGGCCGCACCTCTCTACCAAGTGTAATTGCAGCTGCAACCTGCTCCATTACATTGCTCTTCTGCAGCCCCTCCTCCTCCATTCATTAATTCACCCTCATATTCCCCCACCCTGTGGGGGCAGTCAGTATCGTCAGTCTCATTTTACAGATGGGCAAACTGAGGCAAGTGATTTGACCATAGTCAAGATCAGGGCAGGAATGGAACCTAGGAGTCCTGATGCACAGGGGTCTGATTCCCCACCGCCATGCACCAGGTCCTGCCAGTTACACACCTGAGCAAAGTGCCACCAGCGAGTGACCTGGGGGCATTTCCCACCCACTTTGCCTGGGCATGAAGCCTGACACCGAGGCCGGCAGTGGAGAAGCAGGCCTGGTGTCCCCAGCTCTAAACACTAGGCCATGCTCCCTTCCCTCGTTTTGTATTTGCTTTGCACTGGTGTAAATGCTGTGCAAGGCACGTGCAATGGTGAATCGTGTCCTAGGTGCGACGCTCAGGCTCCCCCACCAAAGCCCCTCAAGGTATCCCAGCGGGCCACACTCACCAGCACTCTCCCCGAGGGCTGTCTCTGGCTAGCGATGGTCACCCCCAGCCACATGTCCTCAATGATGTTCTTCCGTGGTTCACCTGGGCACATGGAGCAGAGAAGACAATGACGCACGAGCAGTTTCGGCATGAGAATGTGTATCCCCTCTCCTGCTCATGTGCCTGTCCTCATATAATGCAATCGGGACATGGATCCCTCCAGCAAAAGACCCTCCCGGGCAGGGCTGGAGTCCCCCAGCCCTCTGCAGCATGTCATTGCCATGAGTGAGTCACCACAGAAGAGCATGGGACAGTGCACAGGGAAAGCCCAGGACTGGGAAAACATGGGGCTGCCTGCCCAGGAGAGCATGCTACCGTGGGGCAGGGCTGGGGGAACAGACAGAGCTTGGGGTGGAGAAGGGAACAGGTACGCAGTGAGAAAGGAGTTGTTCTCTCCTCCCTTTCGGAAGCCCTGCCCTGGACAGCCCGTTATCCAGCTTGGGTTCAGCTCTTAAATGGTTAACAGGACCCTTGCTGCACCCCGTGGCTCCCCCGTCTGCCAGCGGAGAGAGGACAGAATGGGGTCAGGCGTCTGAAGACAGCACATCCCCGGAGGGGGAGCATCACCCAAGACGGGTGGTATTTAACCCCCACCTCCCGAGTTGCTAGGCTGGCTGGGGGTGGGTTGCCCTGGGTGGGGCGAAGGGGGCTGAGAAGTGCTGGCATACTCTTCTCCTCGATGTCCACTCGCTTGCAGTCGTTCGTGGAGACACTCAGTGGGCAGGAATACATGGCCCCCGTCCGCGTGGCGTTCTCCGTCCCAGCTGCCACGTCCTGGGGCGCTCCAGCCAGCAGCCTGCCAAAGACACAAGGGAGCAAAGGAGCTCAGAGGCCTGGGAATCATAACCCTAGTGCTTTGCACCCTCCCTAGAGCAGCCTTCCCCCCTGGGATCGCACAGTGCTGTGCAAGTGTTAAATCCTTCCTTGCAACGCCCCCCACACCCCACTACACACACAGAGGCAGCAAAAAGAGAATCAACTTCACTCAGCAGCAAAATGCAGCCACCTCTGGGGTGGAACGTGGCTGCTGCTTAACAGCACACAGCAATGTACCATAACGGGCAAGAAGCTTACAGGGGGCCTCGGACCCCCGTTGTTATTGTTACAGTAGTGCCTGAAGGCCCTGAGATTGGGCTAGGGATGTACGAACACCTAGCTAGAGACAAGCCTGGAGGGAACACGGCTGCTCACCAGCAGGAGAGCTGTTTGTCACAAGGCCGTGCTGGCCGTGGTGGCAGCAGGCAGACTGCAGTCTCTGCACGCAGGCCCCAAAGCAATCCACACCAAAGCCCGCACTGGCCTTTCCCCAGGGACCAGCATACCAGGAGCTAATCCTGAATGCAGCCTGCCGGGGGAAAGGGCAGCCGGAGCTGCATCGGGCCAGCCAGCCTGCTCTGCCCGTTGATCAGCTGGACATTCTCCTGTCAACAGCTCATCTCTGTGTCAGTCAGACCGTCTGTCACCGAGTGCTCGTCCCCCGAGCCCCATTGCCCCACTGTCAGTCCGACTGTCCGTCATCGAGGGCCCGTTCCCCGAACCTCATCGCCAGTCAGACTGTACGTCACCGAGGGCTTGTTCCTTGACCACACTGCTCTAGTGTCAGACTGTATCATCCAGGGCTTGTCCCCCAAAACCCATTGCTCCCGCGTCAGTCGGACTGTCTGTCACCGAGCGCTGAGATTACTATTACACTCTAGATCTGTTTACATAATTTCACTCGTTCCCTGTTTCGGTGGGAGCAGCAGCAGGAAGCTCTATTGCCATGGATAGGTATTATTTACGTGTGCGCGCGTAGGGGTGGGGTGCCAAAGAGCCCATCTCAATATTAATTCACTGCAGTCAACATCTCCCTTCCTGCTTCCTGCCGGCTGCGCGCCTTGCCTGCTACCGCTCACAGAGAGTCAGCCAGGTCGCACCGGAGAGTACTTCAGATGGCCCCGAGATGTCTTCATACAGGACAGGGAGCTACGCCCCAAAACGTCAACCTTCCTCGCACCCTCCTCCTCCTCCTCAAGGAACAGATCAGGGCAAGCGTTTCCTAACAGCTACACTTCCCAGGTGATGCAGGAATGGGGCCCCACTAGGGGAGGCAGCTGGGTGTCACCATGACAAAATTATCTCCCCCCACCACTCAATGTCTCCCCGTTAGGAGGCTGTGTATGATTGAGAGGGACGAGGCATCAGGGAGGGAAAAAGCCGAGATTTGGTCCCATCTGGATTCCTGGGCCCCCCAGAGGAGTTCATTGCCCCTCTGCTGTGCAAGGTGGAAGGTGGCATCCATCCACCAGAAGCCAAAGCACACATCCCATCCCACCAGGCACCCCCTAAAGGAGTCGGTGGAATAGCCCCGGGCTGGACAACGAGGGTTTGTACAGACAGGCGCTCTCAGCCCTCCCTGGATCCATTTCTCCACCGCTCTCTCTAAGCTGGCTCTAAACCCCGATGCAGACCAGTGTGCGGGAACAGGATGAGACCCAAGGTCCAGCTAACCCAGTAGCCCATCTCTGACCGTGGCCAGTATCAGAGGAAGGTGCAAGATCCACAGAGTCGGCAGCTGTGGGGTAATATCTGCCCCACAAGAAGGTCTCATCCTGACCTCTGACAGAGATCAGCTGAAGCCCCCTAGCCCCACAGTTAAGATCTCTTCCAAACTTTCTGTTGTCGGCCTCCGCTGCACACAGTGGCGAGGCAGATGAGGCAGGTTAGGTGGCTGGTTTTACAGTCACTTCTCGGGAGGCAGATTTCCACTTTAAACAGCAAATCACTGCTTAAGTGTTTAGGTCCAGTACTGGATTTACAATGGCACCAGCGGCCCCATGGAGCCGGGCCCATGCTCAGAAGGGGGCCCCAGCCTGCTCTCCTTGCCCTGAGACCCTGCCAGCCCACTGGATTCCCCTGCCCCACCATTTGCTCCTCTCGGCCTGCCCGCTGGCCAGCCGAGGGCTCCTCTCCACCCCCCCTGGCCCCACCCCCCAGCTTCTCTCTGCCCCCTGGCTGGACCCCAGGGCACCTCCGGCTCTGGGCTGTCTCTGCTTCCCACCACCTGTGGGGCCCCACCTGTCTCCCCGGAGCTGAGCCACCTGGGACTGGAGCAGAAGCCTGGCCAGTCTCAGCAGTCAGGGGCAGGGGGACAGTGTGGGGGGCTTGGCTGGGCCCCTCCAGGCAAGTGGGTCCTGAGGGAGCCCGGCCAGGGCAGACCCTCGTGCCAGACACAGTTGCCTCCCAGCCGGGCCAGTAAGTGCAGCCAGGAGGCAGGGAGTGGGTAGTCTGGGGGTGGGGGGTGCTGGGCTGTAAGGGGGCAGGGAGGATCTGGGTATGCTGGGGCACTAGGGAGTGGGGGATTTGTGGGGGGTGCTGGGCAGAGCAAGTCCAGGGGGGGCTCTGGCCATAGGGAGTCAGGAGGGTGCTGGGCTGGGCGGCTGTGTGGCATGCCACAGGCCCACCCCCCACAGGAAGGAGCACGTTGGCAGCACAGGGCCGGGCAGGACACTGTGCATCTGGCAAAAAAGTAGCGTCCTCGTACTAGGCTGGGCGGAGCGGGGCCGCTCCTGCCATATCATGCCCCTGGCCAGCCCCTGGCTCCAGGGACTGATCTCCCCGCGCCCTGCGCCATTGCTCCCATGGGGGCCCACCAATATATTTGGCGCCGGGCCCACAAAAGGTTAATCTGGCCCTGTTTAGGGCAGGGTGAGACCGCACTGTGGTGAAATTTATGCCCCCCCACCCCAATATTCAACCGTTTCAGCTGCGGCTTTCTTTACATTCTTGAGCAGAAGTAGGCTCCTTCCGCAGCTCGGCTCTCCAGAGGTTCCAGCAACTTTCCACCAACTTGGAGGAAGGTGGGAAGACCACACAGCCCGGCCTGGAAGCTGGATGGAGATCAAAAGCCTATGCCAAGAAACCCAGGGTGGTTTGGCTTCTGCAGAATCTCACTCTGGGTTTGCAAGCCCAAAACCAAGTGGGAATTAGATCCGACTCCCATCTTCTCCGGTCCAGCCAAGACCAGGGGAATTTCTCTCTCTCTGTCCAGTTAACTCCACATCAGTAAGTATCTGAGCATCTCCCGAACCCAGATGGATTGATCCTCACAGCCCCCTTTGCAAGGTAGGGAAATATTACTAGACCTGCACAGAGATGGGGAAACTGAGGCACAGAGCGATTAAGTGACTTGCCTTCGGTCTCATCGAGAGTCTGTGGCAGAATCTGGAGTAGAACCCATGTCTCGCCCATTGCCCGCCTGTCACAGCACACTCATCTACTCCAATCCCAGGGCACGGATGGCAGCCTGGGGGTGGGGGGAGGGTAGTTATTGAAATTCTACCTGTCTGTCTAAGGTATTTAGATGGGTCCCGCTGCCATATCATCTGCACCTCACGATCGCCACTGTACGTACCCTCATGACACTCCAGGGAGGCTGGGCACCACGGTTATTGTTTTACAGGCGAGAACCAAGGCCCAGGGAGGCTAACAGAAGTTAAGGGCTGAAATACCTTTGAGGATCTGGGCCCAAGGCTGTAATGGAACAGGAATCTGGGTCTCCCAAGTCCTAGGCTAGGGCCCACTGGCCCATCCTCGCTCTCTGGTCAGTTATATTTGCACGGGTGCCGGCGACGTACAGCATTTAATATCCTAGATGTGTGTGTGTGTGTCTTTCAATTACACCCTGGCTATGTACCACATGTGCTGCCTGGTGTCGATTTGTTTCTCTTTACCACACAGCTGCCAAACAAGAGACAGACGGAGAAAGGGTTGATAATAGCTGCTGGTGGGGGAGGGAGGGAGGGAGAGGAACCCGTTTCCAGCTGAGATGCAGAGTCAAGGGGGCTAGGAGATACTGGGACGGCTTGCACTGCGGCGGAGAAGGGTCTCAGACCCGCCCTGCTGGAGCAACGGGAAAGAAGCCAGAGGGATTAAGTGACTTGTCCAAGGTCCCACAGGGAGGCTGTGGCAGAGCCTGGAATAGACACCCCCCCACACACACAGACACACACATATCTGCGGTATGAATTTAAACCTTCCCAGAGCACCGGGACTGCGAGGGTGGAAAGCAGCCAAGCCGAGTTAGCTCTGAGTCAGAGCTGGCTGCCTGAGATGGAAGAGGTGAGCCCTTCCCCCGCTCACCCACCTGCCGTTCCCTTTCCTGGGCGAGTCCCGGCAGGTCCATGGTGCATATGGGGCTGCGGACTCGCCAGAAGGCACAGGCAGATAGCAGCGGCCTGCTTATCGAGTGACTCAGGTGCCCACGGCTCAGGAGGGGAAATATTTTCCTGACAAGTCACTCCACTTCCAGCTTCACTCACACAGGATGCCAGGGTCAGAGGGGAGTGAGTCAGCTTCCCTGTGCCAGGGCCTCATGCCAACGGGGAGTGCAAAGGCAAGGGGCGGGGGCATCCAGGGGCAACGGAGTCTTTTCAAATCAGCAGCAGAGAGCCATTTAAGGAAGGTGCCCAGGACCCCAGCTGCAGGGGAAATTGACAATCATGGGGGAGCGGCCAGTTCCGAGTCCAGAATGAATTCGTCCCAAGATGCACCAGGGCAGATCTTGCTTTATTTTCCCCAAGCTGGGTACTTTAGCACAATATTTGGTACCTGCGCCTGGGAAGGGTCTGTCGGAGCGCTGAGGTGGCCTCCCCAAGAGAGCGAGGTATTGTAGGAGGGATTCGGGACGGGCCTGAATCACCCACCCCTGCCAAAGGTGAATTTCAGATCCCAAACTCAACTTTGCAAGCTCAGGCAGAGCAGGGTGATTCCGAATCAACGGCCAGGAGGCAGGCCCACGAACGCGGACCCTGCCACCGGACAGCAGCAGGCAAGCTGGGTTCTCCACAGAGATCAGCCCTCCTGGCAGGACAAGTCCATATGCCCGATGCTCTTGGCAGTTACAGGAAACATGCTGCCATTCAGGGCGAGGAGCTCTAGCCCCAGCTACAAAGGGTTAAACGACCCATCACTTCCCCAGCAGATTCATGTCCCACATAGGTAGCGACTGCTGACTCCTCCCGTCTGATGGCTCTTGGGTGATAGGAGTTTGGGGGTTCTCAGTCCAACCCATGCTGGGCCAGTGCCCACATGCACATGCCTCCCCGCCACTGCAGCTGGGATTAATTGCTCCCGGGGAGTCAGGCCCAGGGGAGAGGGCTGAATGGGCTGGGAAACTGAGCCCCGCGTCTTGTCCCTGTGGGTTGGGATGAGACATGCTGGTGAAACAAGGGTTGAGGACAGATTTCCCCGAGACAGACCGAGAAACAACTCAGGTGCAAAAGGCAAACAGCTGCAGAGAACGGCTACTAGGGCCATCGAAGGAACGGAGAACCAGCCTTACAAGAGGAGACTTAAGGAGCTTGGCATAACAACACACAGGCTGAGAGGGATCTGATCGCTCTCTATAAATACATCAGAGGGATAAACACCAGGGCGGGAGAGGAGTTATTTAAGTTAAGGACCACGGCTGGCACAAGAACAAATGGATACAAACGGGCCATCAATAAGTTTAGGCTTAAAATTAGACCAAGGTTTCTGAGCATCAGAGGAGTGAAGTTCTGGAACAGCCTTTCAAGGGGAGCAGTGGGGGCAAAAAAAAAAAAAAACAAACAAAAAACCCCTAATTTGTTTCAAGATGGAGCTTGATAAGTTTATGGAGGGGACGGTGTACAGAAGTTGCCTACAATGGTATACAGCCCATCCATGACTGCTAGTAGCCAATGTGCCATCACTGGCCATTGGAGATACTAGACGGGGAAGGTTCTGAGTTACTACTGCCAATTCTTCCCCGGGTGTCTGGCTGGTGGGTCTCGCCCACGTGCTCAGGGTCTAACTGATCGCCCTATTTCAGATCGGGACGGAATTTTCCCCCAGGTCAGATTGGCAGAGACCCTGGGGAGGTTTCGCCTTCTTCTGTGGCATGGGGCCCAGGTCACCTGCTGGTTTGAACCAGAGTAACGGGAAGTCTCTCGGTCATGATTTGAGGAGGTCAGCAACCCAGCCTACCGCAGGATTGAGCGGGTGAGGGGCTACGGCCTGCAACGTGCAAGGGTCAGACTAGATGACGACGATGCGCCCTGCTGGCCTTCAAGTCTCTGAGTGGTCTGTGTTTGCGCCCCAGGGCGGCATCCGCAGTGAACCCGCGAACGCCAGACCCCTTGTCCTTGGTGCGTGGAGCACAGGGGAGAGGGCTGGAAGGAGCCACAGCCCGGGCTTCCTGCCCACTGCGGCCAGGGCCGAAACCAAAGGGAGCCCGCTCGGAGCTGAGAGCGGCCCGGGCACCAGCGCCGTGACCTTGACGCAGGGAGGGGCCCTGCGGGTAAGTGGTTTCTGGCATGCCCAGGAAGGAAGCCCTGGCTGCTGGACGGCGGTGGGACCGCAGCGCTCAGGGATCGCACAGTCAGATTCTGTCACGCGCCCCCAGCCGGGGCTTGGCCCATCTCAAGGCATCCGGGGAAGCTCCCGGCAGGAGGAGCCCATCCCATCACAGAAATCAGACTCCCCTTCCCTGTCTGGAGGCTCAGCCCAGGCCAGGTGGGCCCAGAAGTGCACTGCCTCTTTCTCTACCTATCAACCCCCGAGCAGATTCTCTCTGCCTCTTCTCCGCCCCTCTCCACAGGAATCAGTGCCAGGCTGGCCAGGACCCTGGGGGGAGGTTGGGAGGGGTTTGCGGGAAGGGGGCTGCAGTCATGGAAGAGCAGGCCGGGGGAGCGGCTCTGCCAAAGGGCAAGTGGCCTGGTGCAGGGCAAACAGGACCAAGCAGCCAGGAGGTGCCTGGGCCAAAGTACCTGGGCCAGGGGCCCACGCAGAGCCTTCATCGCCCGAGGGAAGCCATCCCACGTGCCAGCTGCCCCCCAGAGCGGGAGAAGCGGGTTGAGTGGGAACCAGCCTGCAGGAGTCAGGGGGTCCCTCCTGCGCAGCAAGAAGAAAACCCGGCTCCAAGGCAACTGCTCGGCAGAGCCGGGCTGAAAAAGCTGCCCTGTGCCAGCTAAGCCAAGAGCGAGCTGTTCAAATAAAGCCCTGGAGCCGGACCAAGCCCTTGGCACGGAGAGAGGAGCTGGGCCGAAGCCTCACCCCAGCAGTCAGTAGTTAACAGCACATCGGCTTGCAGATCGGCCCCACATCCGCTGGGCAAGAAGTGCCACCCACCCCCTTCCTGGGGCGAGATGGGAAGTGGCAGCCGGGGAGGCGAGAGGGCAGTTTGTCCATCTCCAGCTACTTCCAGACCAGGATCGCCTTTGCCACCATTAAGGAATTCAGCTTCACACACACCCCTCCTTTGTGGGAGTTAAGTCATTATTATCCCCATTTTACGGAAAGGGAAACTGAGGCACAGAGAGGGGAAAGGACTCACCCAAGGTCACACAACCAGTCAGTGGCGGAGCTGGGACTAGAACCCAGGGTCCTGGAGTCCCCTGCTTTAACCACTAGACAACGGCCCCTCCCAGAGCCAAAAGCAGAACCCAAGAGTGCAGGGTCCTAGTTACCTGCTCTAACCACTAGCCCCACGTCGGGGCATCGAGGACACGAACATCATCACCACAAGCAGATGGCGGGGCATTTGTCAGCAGAAGGAGCCGCGGGGCCTAGAGAGCAGCGGCCGTGATGTCAGAGGGGATGGGCGCCATCCACGCAGGAACTTGTGGGCACACGTCTGGCAGGGCAAGATAAAGCAAATCCCTTCCTCCTAGGGCTCATCCACCCGCACCCGGCAAAGGACAATAACAACTCCAAACAGGGAATGGGGGCGTGCACATCCCTCAGGCAGCTGAGAGACCAAGAAGGAGGTGGTGTAGGATCCCGGGGGGAGCACAGAAGGGGGGGGCTTTCCAGAGCAGGGACTAGATCCCCTAGGAAAGTGGAGTTGAGAGACAATGCCAATCAAGCCCAAATGCACGTGTATTGCTTCCCGTCCCCAGGAGAAGGTGGCAAGGGTGGAGTTCGGGGATGAGATGGGCTGCAGAAACAGGGATTAAACTAATCCTCAACAGAAAGCAACTGAAGGAGCAAGGATGGTCCAGTGGTTAGAGCACTAGCCTGGGACTCAGGAGGTCTGGCATCAATTCCTGGCTCTGCCACAGCCACCCAGTTTGACCTTGGGCAAGTTACTCAGTCTCTCTGTCCTCAGCTCCCATCTGTGACATGGGGGGGATGATACCAGCTTTGCCCTGCCCCACAAAGTGGGCTGGGGGATAAATACGTGAAAACTGGATGGTTTGATGGAGGCCCTAGAATATTGCAGAATAGGGTGACCAGGGGTCCCAATTGTATAGGGACAGCCCTGATATTTGGGGCTTTGTCTTATATGGGTGCCTATTACTCCCCACCCCCCTGATTTTTCACACTTGCTGTCTGGTCCCCCTACTTCAGAAGAGCCTCTTCATCTTCCCGCAGAGGAAGACAAAACTGAATGCACGTGGATTGCCTCCCAGCCCCAGGAGCAGGGGGCCAGGGTGGAGCTGGGGGTGTCCAGCCGTGAAGCAAGGCAAAGGTAACCTAGGCAGCAGGGTGATCTGGGACCGCTACTGACTCATTGTTTCCTTGTGCTCCTTGATCTGGTTTCAGCCATCTCTGGCGCTGGATCCTTGGGGCAGGGGCTGGCTTTTTGTACAGCGCCTAACACAGCGGGGGCCTGGCCGAGGACGGAGGCTCCCACATAAGCCTCAAAAGGTCACAGAGAACAAATTCTTCTCCTGCAGAAGGGGTGGGGGGGGGGCGGCTAGTGAGGAGGAATCTCCAGGTTGCGCAAAGGCAGGGACTGACTTCCCCTGGTATCCCGAAGTGGGTGGTCCTGGCTCGGCAGAGAGAGGGTTGGGGGGGGGGGGGCAGGGAATCTAGCACTAAAGCTGCGTGAATCCCGGCGTGGAGCGAGCGCATTCCTCCCCGCTGCAGGGCGATCATTCACTCTTCTCCCCATTATAAACACATCCCCTGGCCGCAACCACCTGATCCTTGCCACTGCCGCACGGCCTTCAGGAGAGAGAACTATCCCCTTGCTGCTCCGAGGCCGGCTTCCCTGCCTGCTAGGCCACCTGCTGCCGCAGAGCTGCAGCCCAGACGCCGGACAAGGGGCTGAGCCCCGTACGGCACATCGACGCTCACCAGCGCTGGGAGGAAGGGGAGGTTTGCTCAGCCAAACTAGCAACCTCCACAGAGCACTCTGAGGGTGGATGTGGGCAGTACGCCCCCACTTCCCCTTTCAGCACCGCTTCTAGCCTCAGGCTTCCCCCTGCCAAGGGAGGCCTGGAGATGCTCTTCCCCTCTGGTCCCGGTGAGGCCATTCTGGGAAAAATCCAGCCGCCTTTCCTTAGGACAGGTGGTTAAAGCTTTGTCCTCCCACCCGCCCCAACCCCAGAGGTTTGTAGGTCTCCTTCCAGGAATGCGGAAGCCTCAGCTGCAGAGTGGGGGTGCAGAGGAAGTGGACGGCAGGGAAATGTAAGCAGATGACAAGCCCTGATGTAGGGGAGAGCCCCCTTCAACCTCTGGGCCCCAAGTTCAGAGTTAGGGGTTTTGTTTGATTTCTTCCAAGCAGAAGACTATGAGCCAGGAGAGCTGGGCTCTGTTCCTGGCTGTGGGAGGGGAGTGGGATCTAGTGGCTAGAGCAGTGGGGACAGAAGCCAGGACGCCTGGGTTCTATTCCTGGCTCTGGAGGTGCGGGACCAATTGAAGAGTTTGGACCCATATCCAATCATTCCAAAAAGCCTCCGATACTTGGGGCGGGGAGGGGGACGAAAGTTTGTTTCAGTTAGGGTCACCCCCACCGTTCTGGATCCCTGCTCCCCAGGAATTAAAAGACCACCTAAAGCGGGCAGGATTCCTGCATGAGCTGCTTTCCCAGGGCGGGTGACGCAGCTCGGAATCCCTCCAGCACCGAGGGACATCAGGGCAGACAAAGCTGGTGGCTTTGTCAGGGTAAACACAGATCCCTCAGGCAGGGGATAATCCTCCTGGAGGAAGGCGCCCATTCGGGGAGGCTGCAGAAGGATTCACTGGCCAGGGGAGAAGGGGGGTTGCCCACACCCTGAAGCAGGCAGGGCTGCAGCATACTGGAAGCGGGGGGCGGGGAAGGGAGCAGGCAAGAATGCAAGGTCGCCCCCACCCCCCCACTGCCCTGGATCCAGTGTTGGCTGGTACAGCAGGGACCGGTGGTGACTCCCCCACAGGCCCTGGCTGGGGGAGGGGAGCAAGGTGGGGAGGGGATGCAGGCAGAGAGGCTCCCATCTGGCCCCAGCCCCTGGAATTCTCTCCCATCTCTTGCTCAAAGCACAGGCTGGGCGCTGCCCCTGCTCGCCTGGCAGGCCAGCACACGCTTCGACCGCTGACATTCCCCCTAGCTCCCGGCTATAAAAAAATCCCAAATACCTGGCAGCGTCAGGAGCGCCAGACAAGCCAGGAGCACGTGGGCGCTGGAGCAGCCAAAGGGGCGTAGATCGTGCCGGCTGTACCGGCCTAGCTCCTGCAGAAGGACAATGGGCTGGACACGAGGCACGGCTCTCCTCGGCCAGGCGGTTGTCATGCCCTGGGCTCTCAGCAGAGCCAGCCGCCTCCACCCAAGGGACCAAGCGCTCCCTGCTAATGCTAAGATCCAACCCCCCCAGGGCACCATTCACCCCGATGCACTTTACAAACAGCAATCCCGCCACCAAGATGCAGCCACCTCTGGGGTGGGACGTGGCAGCTTCTTTCGCCAGCATGCAGCTATGCTGCACTACATTTTGGGCCAGTGCTATATTCACTCAGAATGACTGGGGAGGGTGGCGGCAAGTGAACCAGCCGGGATTTGGCCTGGACACCCTGATCTGTGCTTTAACTTGTCTTGCTCTCTCTCTCCTTATCATCTCCAGCTCCTCTGGGCTGCTAGCCCAGCATCTGCCCACCTGGCAAGAGCCCGGGCCCGGAGGAAAGAGGAAGTGGAGACCGTGCACATGACACAATCCCTGCACTGTGCAGCTTTCACCCTCCAAGCACAAGCCAGAGCAAAGCAACCCCTGGTGTCCTTGGCAGACACCCGGTGCAGGGAAGCACCGCGCACAGCCTCAGCTCCCGCCGGCAGGAAGCCATGGGGCTGAGTGCACAATGGGGTGGGGGGCCCCCCAAGAATCCCTACCATCCCCATGCAGTAGGCCCCGATGGCCCTGCTCTAGCAGCCGTCTGGGCAATTTTCAGTCCCCGTTCGAAGAGGCCTCCAGCTACTCTGGACTCTGCCCCCTGCAACCCCGGGTCCAGGTGATGACAGACCCATGTGACATGTCTCAACAGCTCCCCTTTGCCAAGGAGGCAGAACAGGAATGGGAAGCGGCCCCACTCTGAGCCTCCTTTATCTTTAATGCCTGCCCATCAAACAGCGCTCAGCTCCCCTTCAGCTCCCAGGATGCAACAGACCTGACCGCACAGGGCAATGAGACAGGCCCTAAATCAGTTTGGATATAGGCTTCCCCCAGCGTTGGCCTGGGATCAGATCCAGAGGTCTTGACTTGGGCCCAGCACCCCGTCAGGATCGGGACCTTGCTGAGCAAATACACACGGGGTCCCTGCCCCATGGGGCTGTCAAACCAACGCAAAACTTCATGCGTGCACACACGTTTCTCTTACGTTTGGAACCGGTGCAGATTTACAAGCAGCCTCTGTCCTTCCTGATCCATCCCGGCCGCTCCCCCATGGTCCCCAGCCCAACTGCTCGGATGAATGGTGCTTCATGGAACCCACCCAGAATCTTGCGTGATTCACCCCGCACCCTGGTTCGTTTTCGCCGCTTCGCGTCTGCCCTCCTGTCACTTTCTAAGGGCTGGTCTACACTTAAAACACTACAGCAGCCCACTTCCATCAACGTAGATAAGTTCCTGGAGGATAGGTCCGTCAAGGGCTATTAGCCAGGATGGGCAGGGATGCAACCCCATACTCTGAGTGTCCCTAGCCTCTATTTGCCAGAAGCTGGGAGTGGATAACAGGGGATGGATCACTTGATGATGACCTGGTCTGTTCATTCCCTCTGGGGCACCTGGCATTGGCCACTGTCGGAAGACAGGACACTGGGCTGGGCTGTCTGACCCACTATGGCCATTCCTATGTTCTAACCAAGCGATGTCTACACCGTTCAGGGCTGTGGATTGTTCCCCCTCGTGAGCATTGTAGTTATAACCACCTAATCTTCTAGCGTAGACCAGGCCTTAGTCTCACCATCCGCGTGCATTAGGACTCTGTAGCTATCACCCTTCTGGTCCCCGTTATCACAGCACCCTGAGCAGTCCAGGGCTGCTTTACCTATAGAGTTGGCATTTTAGCTTCTCAATTCTTTTTCCTTTCTTACCTGCTGTCCAGACAGTAAATCCAGACCAACCCCCTCATCCCCAACCCGCACTCTCTTCCTCCTCCCTGAAAGCTGTGGCAGACCCGTCCCTGTATTGCAGAGCTTTACTTGGGGCTTTTTACCATCGATCCCGTTAAAGAAACAAACGGATCCACGCTCCTCTAAAAGGGAAAGCATCTTCCTTGAAGCTCGCAATCCCTTGTCACTATCCCAGAGCAACGATAAAGAGAGTGAATCAGTTTATAGGCTTTGTAATTACTGGAAAGGACGCATTACTGGCCTGCCAGCGAGCCAGGAGATGGCTGGAAGGCAGGCGATGGGCAGGTTTTTAAGCACCTAGTGATTTTAGGAAGGGCTCCAGCCCAAGAAGAGGTGGGAGGGGGCAGAGGGAGAGTGAGAAGTGGCAGCTAATGACTGACAGCAGCACAAATTCTGGCTATTTGCAAAAGGCTTGTAAAAGAATTTCCTGAATTAGCAAAATCCTCTTTGGGGGAGAGGGGATGGGGGGTACCAGAGAAGTTAAACAATTGCTGCTACTCCAGATACAAAAAAGAACATCTGAGACGACCAGACACTGCGTCCTCATGCCCACTTTTATTATTTACATTACAGTATCCAGCAGAGAGCGGGGCCCCAGCTTGCCAGGTGCCATACAGAGCCAGAGAAAGAGATGGCCCTGAAGAGCTCACAGGCTGGTGGCTTCCACTTCTGGGCATCCGTTCTGAGACACCTCATGGTCAAGGCAAGAGGGGGGAGAGCATAGGCACAGAGAGGACAAATGGGTTGTCCAGTGTCTCTCAGCAGAGCCAGGTCTCCTCCACCCCACTGTCTTACCCACTGGGTTACATCGTCTTGCCAGAAGGAGCTAATGTCTAAGAGCTTAGCTATTGGACTGGACCAGAGAACTCCACAGCTACTATTAAATTGGGTGTCAATCCTCATGCTTCAGGGCATGGAGTCAGGCAGGAATCCCCCCCGCGCCCCCTCCCCCCGATGCATTGTACAGGCCAGGCATGCTAGGGTTTGTGGTTTCTTTGGTGCACCTTCCTTTGTAGCCTCCAGTGTTGGAGACAGGCTGGGATGGATCAGTTGGGCAATTCCTGGATTTCCTTCCCCCCGCCCCAATCCACAGGCGTAATTTCTCACAGCTTTGCGGTAACAGAGCCAATGCACCCTCTGGATACCAGCCAGGCATCCATCATGGATAGGGAGTCTCTCCCCTGCATAGGCTGTCATTGCCTTGAGCACCAGGAATGCCAAGAGAGCATCTCTAGGCCCTGCTGTCCAGATACGCATTCCCTGAGAGACGGGCCCTTCCCCACACATTACTGGCCTAGCGCTCACAGGAGCAACCCCCCTGTACCATATGCAGCTGGGCACAGGGAAGGACCTACCCTTGCTGCTGCCCAATCTAGTCTTTCAAGGCAGGGCTTGAGGCACGCTCAGGGTCAGTGAGACACCCCCCGCTCTGGGCAGGGGAAACAAGGGCCTGATTTGCTGAAGTAGCCTCTTACCTCTGGGCGCCCAGCTTGGGATGCTTAAGGCCTGATCTCCAGAGCGGCTCAGCTCCTGGAGCTCCCGTTGACTTCAGCTGCAACTGGGGGTGCCCAGCACCTCTGAAAATCCAGCTCTTAAATGTCTCAGAGCGGGCGCCCAGAAGTGGACACAACCAGACTTGGTGAACACGCTTGCAAACACAGGCCGAGGTGAGTTACCTAGGGTCACCCAGCAGCTCGGTGGCACGGTTAGAAAGAGAACCGAGGAGTCCTGGATGCCAGCCCAGTGCTTTAACCACAAGGCGACTCAGAAACCAAAGCGGTCCAGCGATAGGCAGCTGAACTGGTCAAAGAAGAGACTGAAAAGGTGAAAAGTAACATTTTCCAGAGTGCCTGAAGTGACTTGGGCCCTTGGGGAACAAACATTTAACAACGGGCTCTGCACTCCAGCAGAGAAAGGTACAACACACCAGTGACTGGAAGCTGAAGCTAGACAAATTCAGACTGGAAATAAGGCATAATTAAGTGAGAGCAATTAGCCACTGGAACAACTTACCCAGGGTCAGTCATGGTAGATTCTCCATCACTGACCATTTTTAAATCCAGATTGGATGTTTTTCCTCAAAGATCTGCTGTAGGAATGATTTTGGGAAAGTTCTCCGGCCTGTGCTCTACAGGTGGTCAGCCGATGATCACACTGGTCCATCCTGGCCTTGGAATCTATGAAAGTCCCTTTCAAAAGTGAGCTTACCGCTGCACTCACAGGGTCAGTGAAACATCAGGGTTCTAAACACCAATGTCCCTTTTAAAATTAGTTCCCAAGTTACTTGGGCGCTTTGGAAAAGTTTCCCCGAGAGCTATTTAATGTGGGAATAGAAGAGACATGGCAGCAGCGTCAAAAATAATGTCTGGTGCAGAAAATGCCTGTCAGTTCTCCTTTCCCTCTTCCCCAACAAAAGGAAGAGAGGACAGCAGATGAAATTCAAGAGATGAAATGCAAGTGGATGAAAGCACATCTTAGTACAGGCCCCAATCCAGCAAACCACTTAAAACACAGGTGAAACGTTAAGTAACGCGAGTTGTCTCATTGACATGAGTTGAGCTAAGAAGCATACATGTGTTTAAGTGTTTTGCTGGATCAGAGCCATAATACTCATGCTTCAAGGCATAAGCTGGCTGCAAACTGACAGGGGTCAGGAAGAAACTTCCCTTATGGACAGGTTGTTCCATAATTACCCATTATACTGTTTCATCCTCTGAAGCAGCAGCAGGTGCTAACCATGGTCAGAGACAGATAATTGGACTAGGTGGACCACTGGTCTGATCTGGCCTGGTGATTGTATGTTCCTGCTGAGCACATGATGAGCTGACTTGGAAATCCAGCTCCTTAATGATTCAGATAGCCAGTGCGCTCTCTCCCATCTGTGTCACCTTGCTCTCCTGGCAGCCCAGCCCCACCAGCTGCAGAACCAGCTGTCCCTTCCACGCCCACTGAATCCAAGCCAGGATTTCAAGAGACCCTCTGTGGTGCCATTGGGCAGTGCAGGCTGGGAGCCAGAGAGACCCACAGGGTCTGTCTGTATCCAAGCATTAGGGAAGAGGACCCAGGTGGCCCGTTTGCTTCTTCACGTAAAGGGGGAAGTGCGTTCGTGTCAGACGACCAACGCAGCTAGGCCAGTGGAGCGTGGTTGACACCGGACGCGTCACAGGAAAGCAGCCTGCACGCACAAATCCCTCGCTAAGTGTGCAATGCGGCAGATGGGGTGCAAACAGCCACCACTGGCCCGCCCCTTCTGCATCCCAAGCACGTCCTCTGGCCTGCAGTCTGCTCAGTCTTGTTATCCCAAAGCTAACACAGGTGAGACAGAAAAGCTCAGCCCCAGGGTCAGGGTTGCAAAAGCAGCTGTTGCCCTTCGGACTTTTCCTTGCTGCCTTTCTCTGGAGAGCCCCAGTTACAACACCTCTGTCCTTCCAGAGCCCTCAGTGCCCACTCCCATGGGACCTTCCAGGAGCAGAACGTGGAGAAGGCTCCGGTGTCCACCTTCCAAATCCTCACCCTAGGTGAGCCACGTAAAGGGGGCTGCTTTGGAATCTGGCTTCGGTGCATCACTTTATCCGCAAAAAGGCCCGAGTCACCAAGGTTTGGGTGTGGCTGAGGATTTGGGGTGATGGAATCATGGGCAGCATATGGACTCCTATATGGCAGAGAAGAACCTCGCGAGAGTCTGGATTTTAGCTCCGCTCTCGATCCCTCTGGGCTTTTAGCTGTTTCTCAGTACTCACCTGCCCCCACCCCCTCGCAGTCCTTAATGGATTTCTTCTCCCAGCACCCTGGTGAGGCAGGGCAGGGATCAGTGTCCTGAGCGGCGAAGGCCCAGATCCACAACAGAGCGAGGTGACTAAATACCTTTGTGGAGCTAGACCTCAGTGACTCACCCAGTGCCACCTAGGCAAGTCTGTGGCGGAGCAGGGAATTGAATCCACCTCTCCCAAGTCGTAGGCTAGGGCCCCAACCACCGGGACAGCCTTCCTCTCTAACAACCCCTCCCAAGCGGGGTAGATCCCAGCAATCACCAGGCTTCCCCAACACACTTTGTGAGGCAACATTTCCCAGCACGGAGCCCGCAACCCGTGCACTCCTCCTCCCCAGCAGCTGTTCTTGAGAGAGAGAGAGAGAGAGAGAGAAAACCATTTCACTCCCCCTTTAAAAAAAAAATAAAAATCCCACACTTCATCAAGAGCATTTCCAATGAATCTTTGGAATGCACAGCGGATGCCTGCAGCCCATGCAGCTGCTGCAGTGAGAGCTCTCCGCAGGGCACCCAATCCCTGCTTGGTGCAATGGAAACAGACCCTTCAGCTGGCTCCCAACTTCAAAAGCCGGGGGAACCTGACTCCTCGCTGCCCCGCACCTCCTGCCGACATCTACACCGGCGCAAACAGACCCTGCCACGTTACGGAATCAGGGGAGCATTTTGCACTGGTGTCGATGACAGCATAAGGCCAGCAGGCGAGTTCAAGGGTGGAGGGGACCCGACTGGGTCATCTAGCCTGACCTCCTGTCTGCCACAGGCCACCACCACCCGGCGTCCGCGCCCTAAACCCAACCACTGAAGATAGACCAAGGGATAGCTCAGTGATTTGAGCATTGGCCTGCTAAACCCAGGGTTGTGAGCTCAACCCTTGAGGAGGCCATTTAGGGATATGGGGCAAAAATCGGTTGGATGATTTAATTGGGAATTGGTCCTGCTTTGAGCAGGGGGTTGGACTAGATGACCTCCTGAGGTCCCTTCCAACCCTGATATTCTATGATACAGGAGCCTAGACTGTTATGTACGACAGGCAGAGATTAGGAAGGAGAGAGGGGCACCAGCGCCAGAGGCCCCCATAACGGCAGGGAATTGATGAAGTGAGATACACCCAGAAATCCTGGCGAGCGACCGTCACCCACACTGCAGAGGAAGGTGACCCCCACTCCCAAGGTGCAGGCAGGGGTGTTGGAACAGTTTGTGCTGAGAGCCATTGAACCAAACTGTAAACCCTGTATATAACAGAAACCACTTCAAGCCGGGGGTGTGACAGCAGTTCCAGCACCTATGGGTGCAGGGCAATCAAGCGGCCACGACTGTACAAAAATACTACAGCTAGATTCTCCCACGACCGCGACTCACAGACTCTAATCAGCCAGTCCTGATTTACACAGGGATAAGGGAGTCAGGCCTTTGAGAGCACGAAATAGAGCTCTCCGAGAGAGCTGGGGGTCCAGGGTAAGGGGGGAGCTAGTTAATCAAGAGAGAATCCACTGACTGAAAGGCTCTTTTGCAAGGGTTTAGTAAAGAATCACAGGAATGTTCAACAGGTCCCTGGGAAATTTTCCTCCCCTCGCCACCAGCCTCTCACCCATTCATCCATCTCCAGAGACGCTGGAGGGATTTTTCAGGGTTCATGGCGCTGCAGTTACACTCCAGGGCAAGGACCACAGAGGAAACCATTAAAAAGCTCTTTCCACCCTCCCTCTGCCGAGAGATCCGGGACGAACACGGTAAAGGCCCAGGGCTGCTCCCATGGCAGCCTGGGTTAAAATGGGAACGTGTCAAGATTAGCCGGAGAGCTCTTATTCACCCTCTCGGGCTAGGAGGTTCTGGGTGCAGGTTGGACTTCAGCTCCTGTTCATTGCCTTACCCCTGGGAAAAGCTTTCTGGAGGGCCAAGCTGACTGTGTCACACAGGAACAGGGTCCGGTCTGCATCGGCAGCTGGCCTCCAGGGATGCCCCTGCAGCCAGCTCGTTAAGGCTGATCCTGCAAACCTTACCCAGGTGTGTAAACTTTATTCATGGTGACCCAGGGATTTCAATGAGGAGTGAGTCAAGTTAGCCCCCCCCCCCTGCTTTGCAAGATTGGGCCCTATGGCAGCCCCATGCACCCACAGGCTGGAGGAGGCATGGGGGGGTGCAAATGGCAAATAAATAAATAATAATAAAGTCGTGCAGTTACAAAGTTGGCACCCCCTCTCCCCTCCACCCCCCCAAAACGCTGCGGATCGCCTTTCAGCCGAGACTTCAAGTTCACAGCCCACCCCCCCGCCCTCTCCTCCCAAGCAAAGCCAGGGCGGGCAAGCAAGGCAGGCTGAAGGGGGGCTGCACCCACCACAGCAGCTGCTCGAATGCGACCCCCCAGCAACGATCCCCGGCTGCGAATGACCCGGGGGGGGGAGCTGATCCCACCAACGCCTTTCCCCTAAGCTGGGGGGGGGGATCCCCATGAGCTAGGATCGGGGGCAGGCTTTGCCGGCTGGGTACTCACAGGTATCTGTCCAGCCCGTCCGTCTGGTGGTGCAGCGCCACCGAGAAGCCAAAGAAGCTGCCTTCGGTCGCCCCCCGCTTCAGGACCAAGAATTTGGTGTCCAGGTTGAAGGCGGAGCCGCCCGGGCTGCAGAGAGCCCCCCAGACCAGGCAGAGCCGCACCAGCCGGCGCCCCCAGGGCGGCGGCGGCTGCTGGCGGGGCCCGGGGCCAGCCCTGCTGCGGCGGCAAAGCTGCAGGTCCCCCGGAGCCATGGCGGGCTCGTCCCCGGCCGGGTCCCCCCCGCGGGGCGAGGTCCGCAGCGGCAGCCTCCGGTCGCCCCTGCGCTGGGCGCTGAGCGCGTCGCCGGGCTCCAGCCGGCGGGGGCGGGGGCCGAGCGAGCCACCTCCTCCGTCCCCACCTTGCGCGGCCCTTTTCTTCCGGGGAACAGACACGATCGCGGCGGCCCAAGAGTTTAATTCTTAAAGGAGCCGTGCCGCTGGGGAGGGGCGCTGGTTCCTAGGTGGGAGGGGAGGGCCGGAGGGAGGGGGGGGGGCTGGTGTGTGTCCGCCCTCCCCCCCACTCTCAGGGCCTTTTGCAGGCGGATACAGGCGTTTGGACACAAGCTTTCAGCCCTGGGTGGCCATTGCAAGCACCTCCTGCTCCATCCCACCACCTGGAGGGATGCCTTGCCCCCCCCCCCCCGCCCCCCCGCCCCGGAGTAAAGCCCCCAGCCCCCTCGCCCCGCCAGGGAAAGGGAAGTCGCCCCGTGCGGTTAGTCCAACTCTGCTGTGCCTGGGTTTTGTGGCGAAAGCCGGAGGACGCAGAAGTATTGGAACCCCGGGCATTTTATCTTGGCCTGGCGGCCTTGGGGTCAGGGTCACAGCCCCGGAGACACCGAGAATAAATAGGGCTCAGAGACCAAGCGATCCGCACGCAATTTCCAACAACATGCACCCAAGCCTGGCTTAACAGGCTAGCCCCCTGGGGGGCAGGAAGGGAGGTTTGGTCCCATTCAGCCCTCGGCCTAGTGCAGGCCGCTGTGGGGTGGGCTAATCGAAGCCAGATGTACTGGTGTGTGTGAGAAGGAAGCGGCTGTGCTGAAGATTGAACTGAAACCCACCCAGTCCCTCTCCCCTACACCATGGAACAGCCCTCAGATGGCAAAAAAAGTTAAAAAAAAAAGAACTAGATAAGTTCCTGGAGGATAGATCCATCAATGGCTATTAGTCAGGGTGGGAGGGATGGTGTCCCTAGCCTGTGTTTGCCATAAGCTGGGAATGAGCGACAGGGGATGGATCACTTGATGGTTCCCTGTTCTGTTAATTCCCTCCGGGGCACCTGGCATTGGCCACTGTCGGAAGACAGGACACTGGGCCGGATGGACCTTTGATCGGACCCAATATGGCCGCTCTTCTGTTAATAACGTTCCATCCGTACTGACCTGAATTCAAACTGGCAGCCTATCAGGGAAAGTCCCCCAAGTTCATCTCCCACCCTGCTGAGCTGGGTGGGAAGCAGTTTTCCAGTCCTGGGAAAAGTTTAAGATTTCAGAAAACGTTTCCCATCCCAACTCAAGATGAAAAGTCAAAAATCTCAAAACCATTTGCAAAAATCTTGGCAGGGTACGGGGGGAGGATTGGTTTGTGTCAATCAATGTTTCATTTAGATAATTGCCACACATTTCATTTTGATTTTGACCCCCTTTTAAATGTTGTACTAAAATTCGCTGACATGTCTAAGTAAAAAACCATTTAAAACCAGAAAACCAAAACGGTTCATTCAGAAAATGTAGCCACGGGCCGTTCTGTTGGTTTTTTCCTTTCACTTTTCCTTTTTTTTTCTTTTTTTTCGAGTTGAGAAATGTGTCAAAACCAATGCTTTCCCGCAAAAAGTCTCAGTTCTCATGAATCAGTGGTTCTGGATGGAAAACATTTCTCCAAACAGAAAAGGAGGACTTGTGGCACCTTAGAGACTAACAAATTGATTTGAGCATAAGCTTTCGTGAGCTACAGCTCACTTCATCGAATGCTACACGGCTGCTTCTCTGAAACCTGTCATTTCATCAAACAATTCCCAACTTACTCTACAGGTTCGGCAGTTTTGAAAATCTCCCTGGGCAGCTGCCTGCAGCTGAGATCTTTGAAAATCAGACCCTGAGTCCCGTGAGCAGCCTGCCAAGCCATGCAGCTTGTTTTGTAATATACCCTATACATCTACAGCGCTGCATTGAACGCTGATTAATAAAGATTAAGTAAGGCAAATTAATGCAAAATTGCATACAAAAGTAGCTCCTCTGTCAACCGATTTCGGGAGACCATTAAGCATGCAAAGTTAATTGCTCAACAAAGCCAGGAAACACCAAGGCTAAAGTTGCTCACATAACCTTAACTGCACCGCCTGGTGCGTATGCATTATACTACAGTCTTTAATTGAATGATCGCATACAATTATTTCCACAGGACCCCAGCCTCCTCCAGTATCCAGGTGGGAGGGTGTGTAGTGAATGGAGCCCCTCCTCAGCCCATCTGCCTCAGCCCCCAGGACCAACACTGAACCCCAAGTAGTTTAAACACACCCTCTTTGACCACCACCCAAAGGCATGAGCGTTCTGGGTCACAGTTCAGCTTTCTCCCAAGGCACGTGGTAGGCGTAACACGTAACACACTGCGGCATGGCACACAGAATGCTGGAAGTGCTCTTTATTTCCTCACACACGAAGTGCACAGACCCAAATCAAAATAAACCCTACGCGCATTGCCTTTCACTCCATCTCACCCATTCCTCGGGGCAGCTCCTTGTACGCTGTTGAAAAAAAGGCCAAGGTAGAGAAGCAGCAGCTTCCACCCTTTACAGCCTTCCAGTTCCTCTGTCAGCCTCACCAGGTTTTGCCAGCTGATCTTGTTGTTAGGTGACCAACCAGTTCCTCTGAGCCGGGGCTTTTTTCTAAAGCCATTTACATTCCAGTGGATGAGCACTTAAACCCAGCGACCCTTTCCTGTTAGCCCCTTGCCACCCACTTACACAAGGAGGAGGCAAATGGGAGTTTGCAGCTTGAGAAAGACAGACACAGACAGAGAGTTCACCATCTCGCACAGACCTCTTCGGTTGCATGGACTCCCAAATGGTCACTGTGGGTGCACGAGTGGCCCAGGGTTGACCAAAAGAATGATATGCAAACAATTGTTTCTATTTATGAAAAGTCATCAGGAGGGAATTTAATTTCCGCAGAATTGATTCTTTCGTACATGGTGGGTAGCGAGACCGCAATCACACTGCGGGCATCTGCCTTTCTCCCTGCTGTTCTACCTCATTCACACCCCTGGCTCATTCAAAGCACCAGGGGAGCTGAAATCTAGCAGTATGTCACGTGGTTAGAAACTTGCCCACACACAAGGGGCAGAGTTAAGGGTAAACAGGCAGCATGCCTTGGCTTTTGAACGGTTCACTGTGCTGCTTTAGGGCAAGAGTGTGTTTAACAGCAAGCTTTGAGGAAAGGGTGGCGTGTAGTTTTGCCAGGCTAGGGGAAGCACACGGGGAAAAATTTGTGTTTGGGTGTTTGCCTAGAGACTGTAACTGCACACTGTGAGGGCATCACCACAGTACCCTCCTTAGCCCTGAGATGTGACGGCATCTCCTCCACGATAACGCAGCTTCTTTGAGTCTCCGGCATTCAGACACGACTGTGTTACCTCTCGTATATTTGCATGCAGCATCCTTGAACAGCCGGCTCCAAGGTACAATTGCATCACATCTGCTCTGCTCCAGACGAGCACATGGGCAGAGAGTCTTGCTCCACTGAACCGTGCAGTTTGATTGTACAAGTCGATGCGTATTGTTTCAGTGACAGGGATAAAAGGCGAAGTCATGTTTAGTTTGTCATCCCCCCCCACTTCCTCCTGCCCTCGCCCTCTGACCTGTCTCTTGTAACCAAAACAGCAGCAGCTACATGGAACGGGACCCAGGAGGGTCTGGTGCTCATGAGAATCCTTCCTGGACCTTGGCCTGGCCACTTCGTTCTCCGTCTCCCTCAAATCACTGCTGCAAGGCAGCTTTTCTATGACCTGGAAGGACCCAAGATTGGGTTTGTACAGAACCTAGCACAAAGGGGGTCTGGTCCACCACGAGGGCTCGAGGCACTATGCTAATACAAATAATACATCATAATATTTTGCTAGGAAAAGGGAGCCACATGGGCACAGCTGATGTGTCCTTAATAGTAAGCTAGGCCTGAAACAGAAACGGGGCAAGTTTGGAGCTGAACTTTGCAATCAAGGCCAATCTCTAATAACAGTAACACTGGCTATGGTGTATATGCTTCCACTGCCCTCCACTGGATAGATTCAGAACTGCTTGACTGTGTATCATATGCCCTATATTGACAGACGTTGATGGAGATTCTCCTTGAGCTCCAGTGATTCGGGGCTCATGTTTTCGGAGCTGAGTTCTACTTCCACTATAGCTCTGAATGTTGTGCCGCGACATGTGTCACGTCCTAGATGACCAGGGCTTTGGCTAACCTCTCTAGCCCATTTCATCCAAGGATTTTAAAGCATTTTGCACCTACCAGTCACGTTTCACAATGTCCTGTTGCAGGTGGGAAAACTGAGGCACAGAAGTTAAATAACTTGCCTGAAGCCACTAGTGACAGAGGTCGCACAGACCACAGGAGCTGCAGGCTCCAAGCCCCATTCTTTCATTCACTCTTCCCTCCTTCTCTTTGGAGCCACCGCATGGTGTTTCATACACCCGGCCCAACCCTTCGAGTCTCCTCATTAGGGGACGGCTGGAGACTTTGCATTTCCAGCCACAGCCGTGAGAGCCCTTTAGGGCTATGTCTTTATTAGCTCTTCCCCGCTTTTCCAAATATTTGTCCATGCCATTGGGTGTGGGAGGGCTGGCTGGTTGGCCCCACCTTTGTGGATTTAAACAATTGCCCTTGCTTGAATTATGGAGCAAAGAAGGAAGGAAATGTGTGAAGGGGAAGGCGATCGAGCCCCAAGGAAGTGAGGCCTGATTCTCAGAAGTACCAAGCTCCTGCAATTCAGCTGGACTTAGGACTCGGCCCCGCTGGGCAGCAGGTCCCTGGGATGATTCCCCAGCACCCTGTGCCTTGTTCAGTCATCTAAGCCTGTGCAAAGAGCACCTGGCCGTGAACTCACTCTGAACTGGTGTAAATGAGGAGCTGGGCAATGCAGCATCTGCTCTGGCCTGCAGGCAGCAGCTCTCTGCCTTCCCAAGTTCAGGCACTGTGGGAATGGCCACAGAGCGTGTCAGCAAGGCAGTGGCCCCCCGAGTCATAGAATCATAGAATATCAAGGTTGGAAGGGACCTCAGGAGGTCATCTAGTACAACCCCTGCTCAAAGCAGGACCAATCCCCAATTTTTGCCCCAGATCCCTAAGTGGCCCCCTCAAGGATTGAACTCACAACCCTGGGTTTAGCAGGCCAATGCTCAAACCACTGAGCTATCCCTCCCCCCCACATGGCAAAAAAAATCACAGGCAGGTAAAGATGCCTCAAAGCCTTTGGCCTTGGGATCCTTCCAGGGCTCTAGCAGGAGGCTTAATAGCCAATCAAAGCAGGCTTGAATGCTACGGCAGGTATGCTGCGACGTGCCAATATAAATAGGCACACTGCCCATTTAATATCCTGCCAGATACCTCGGTGCCCCACCCTGCAACGAATCCGTTTCCTCTCCGGCTGCCTAGAAAAGGAAAGTGACGATGCCCAGCATTCCAGGGCCTGTAACAAAGTGACTCACTTCCCCCACGATGTAGCCGGCACCACTCCATCCACACATCCCCCTTGGAAAGGGCAGGCCTGTAATTGCCTGGCAGTGGCTCCCCCCCTCCCCCACCTGCACACAAAGCCCACCCCCCCGCCACCCCCCAGCAAACTCCTGGATGACTTCATGCCCCAGGAAAGAGATGCCCTTCCTGAAATGCATGAGCACCGTGCACCAAGGCTGGGTCTTGAATGGGGTGGGGTGCTGAGATTAAGGTGGGGGCCTGTGTGTCAAGTGCCAGGGAACATGGGGACCTCCATGGAAGCTGGTGCTTGGGATCCTGGTCCTGTAGTCAATGGGGACCTGAGTGGCGTGGGAGGGAGACGAGAGTCCTGGTTTCCCTCGGGTGAACGCAGCCCAGACCCTGCAGGATTTGCCATGCAGGGTCTGGGCTGTTGATCTATCCAGCCCTGCCTCTCCCCATCTGCCACCCCTATAAGAGGGCTGGGTCTAGTGCCCAAAAAACAATCCCTGGAATTTCTGGCTCAGGTGAGCCTCACATCTTGGGGAGCAAGTTGGGAAAAGGCAGCGATTCCAAACAGGGCTAAACTGTCCCCAGCCAACATCAGCCGGGAGGCGCTGGAATGGGGACGTGTGCTGGGATCTGCTTTGTGGTGCAGGAGCAAAAGCAACGGCTATTTGGGGGTGGCAAAGACTCCCTTAATGCCAGCTGGCAAGGGCGGGAGGGCGGGGAGAGGGTGTCACAGGACTGTCCTGATTCTGGCACGTACATTCTGGCTCAGCCAAGAATGTCATCTCAGGTCTTAAATGAAAGCTGAGGTCACACCGGTCATTAATGTCATTGTGAAGTCTATGTACCGAAACTATGTAAGAAGTTATGTATATATAGTTGGAAAGCCTGCAAAAAAAGTCATTGACAAGATGGTTTTCTTTCAAACAGGAGACATTTATTTACCTGTCCCCCTCTGTTGGATGTAAATTAAGCATTGCAAGTTAACACAATGGGTGTCCATTTACACACGACGTCAAATGGTCACAAGGAGGTGAGAAGTCAACAGAGGAGCAGCACACAGAGAAACAAGCCGTGTGGCGATGGGGGGGGGGGGGCGGCTATCCCATTTTTGAGCTGAGACAACAAGACGGTGGGGGCAGAAGACAAAGAAGACACCCCTCCTCCTCTGCCGAGGAAGTAAATAGGGCGTGCGTTTTCATTCATGAGAACAAAACCTTTGCTTGAAACACGGCGGAAGATGTTGGGGGTGAGATAAAACTTCTTTAGATGGGAGGTTAGTCTACGTTCCGTTTAAGGTGCTAGAAAGCATGTTACGATTTTGTTTTATACGAAACCTTTTGTTTCCAAGAGCCTCACTCACTCCCCCTTCGAGCTTGAATCTTTGGGACTAAACTTATCCTTGTTTTCACTATCTGAATCTATGGCTGAATCTTCCACGCTCCCGTGTTTACTGTCCCATTGGAGACAGGAGGCATGACTGTGAGTAGCCAGTGACAGGGGCGGGATATCAGAGGAACTCGGGGACTGGGGTGCACCTATTGTTAAGCGACAAGGGAGAGTGTTGGTCCAACGGAGTGTCCCGCGGAGAGTGCTGGGGTGGCTGCCAGGCAACAGGTGTCCGGGAGCCGTCTCCCAACTAAGCACAAGTAGGACTCCCTCACGGTGAAGACGGGGCATAACAAGGTGACTCTCAGTCCTGGCTACCCTGAGAAAGAGTCACAGGGGGGTCTTTGTTATAATCAGCTGCAGGAGGAGATTGCCCTGGGAGAGGCTGGTGGAAGAAATGTGCCCAGGGACTGGTAGGACAAAGAACTGAAAAGAACAAGGGTTCTGTAACTCCATCTGTGAAGCAGTTGCTAGCACAGGGGTGGGCAAACTATGGCCCGTGGGCCGCGTCTGGCCCATCAGATGTTTTAATCCAGCCCTCAAGCTCCAGCGGGGAGCAGGGTCGGGGGCTTGCCCCGCTCCGTGCATGCCGTGGCTCCGTGCGTCTCCTGGAAGCAGCGGCAGCATGTCCCCCTTCTGGCTCCTATGCGTAGGGGCAGCCAGGGGGCTCTGCACGCTGCCCCCACCCCAACTGCTGCCCCCACAACTCTCATTGGCCAAGAACTACAGCCAATGGGAGCTGCAGGGGCGGTGCCTGCAGACGGGGCAGCCGCAGAGCCACCTGGCCGTGCCTCCGTGTAGGAGCTGGAAGAGAACATGCCGCTGCTTCCGGGAGTTGCTTGAGGTAAGCACTGCCCGAAGCCTGCACCCTGACCTCCTCCCGTGCCCCAGGGGCTGATCCCCCTCCCGCCCTCCAAACCCCTTGGTCCCAGCCCGGAGCACCCTAATGCACCCCACACCTCCTATCCCCAGCCCCACCCCAGAACATGTACCCCCAGCCAGAGCCCTCCCCCTGCATCTCAAACCCCTGTCCCAGCCCGGAGCCCCCTCCCGCACCCTGAACTCCTCATTTCTGGCCCCAATCCAGAGCCCGCACCCCCTCCTGCACCCCAACCTCTGATTTTGTGAGCATTCATGGCCCACCATACAATTTCCATACCCAGACATGGCCCTTGGGCCAAAAATTTGCCCACCCCTGTGCTCGCACCCCAAGCGTCCAACTCCAGCAGCCCCAGGGGAACCCTAAAGGGATCAACCTTTGTACAAAGTTTTTCAGCAGCCCAGGGGGACTGCAAAATGGCCAGCAACCAGGCTGCAGTCCCACCGGGATAAACCAGGCTTCCCGGATACCACTCACTTCCTTGGCATGGGAGCTGGGAATTGACAGATCTTCCCCGCCTATTGGGAATCATCCTCAGTGCCCCGTCCTGGCATCACTCCCAGCTCCTGTTTCTTATCCTGGGCTCATCTGCAAAGGATATTTACAGTAACAGCCTCTCTGGGCTGTGTTTATGGAGCGTTCCTGGATGTTACTGCGAATGACAGGAGGGCATGGGACTGGCTGGCGATGGAAAAGATGAGCTAGTTTCCCTTCGGGGTGGGGGTGCAGGATGCGAGGAAGACGGGGATGGGCTGTGGGAAACACCGAGGGGACGAGGCAATGAAAACCAGCACCGCAATGTCGCTGTAGCATTAAATAGCTACCTGCCAGACCCCCCATTTAGGGAGTGCCCAGTGCACTCTTGTGAACGTTGTGGCCACAGCTGTGGCGTGAGGCTCTCCTTTAGCTCAGTGGGCAAGGCCTCGGGCTGCAGAGCAGAAGGACGAGGGGCCCAGCTCCGCTGGTGTATAATTCCCGGCAGAGTTAAGGTTGCACCAAGAGTCCGCTATGAGGCAGATTTTGATCCCTCATGTAAGAGCAGAGAGAGAGAGAGAGAACGGGTCAGGGGAGGAAAGGAACGAAAGACCCTCCCCCTGGGAAATTCCCAGGGCTGGATCCAACGGTGGCTGGGACAGTTGGAGTAAGCTAAGCGAGAGCTTGCTGAAATTCGGGGCCCAATTCTTACCTGCACAGCTGCTGGGGAAGAGCTGGAGGGGACGGCGAAGGCGGCTTTCAGCCAACTTTGTGCTCACAAGGCATGTCAGGGCCCTGCAGAGAACAGCCATAGTTCAGTGCACCCAAGACACACCCCCTGGCCTCCAGCAGGGCCAATGCAGAGCCCTCCTGCTGACTTGGGGGCCCCAGGCCCGGCGGGCCTTCTCCATCTCCTTTAACACCATTTGTGCAGCCAGAGTGGATTAAAAGGGCCTGAGAGTAACAGAACTGGGGGGAAGGGAGGTGGGGGGATTTCAAAATGGATCCTGTTTCTCGCCACCCCAGTGATGGAATACTTCAGCCGCAGCCTCCCGGATCATGCTGGGAGTCGGGCACCAGAGGACAATGAAAGCCTCTCACCTGCTTCTTGCTGCTGAACTAGTTGGGCTGGTTAGGCCAGCCACTAGCCTGCAGAGTTGGTTGTCTGTCACCTCCCTGCCCCGTGCTGGTGCTCAGGCTCCTATGCTAGAAGACAGCCTCTGTGCCCCGTGCTCGCCTGGGGGCCCTCCACTGAGCTGAGCCTGCCTGGCATCCAGTCCTGAGTCACCTGGAGATGGGGGCAGCTGGGCACAGAGCTGCCTGGAAAAACAGGGCTGGGACGTGTCACACGGGGTTGCGGGGAGGAGGATGGCTGTTACCTGGAGGAGGCAGAGGGAGAGAAGGCAAGAGGTAGAAGGGAGGGCTGGGGGGGATCCCCCTTCTGAGATGGGGAGACACGGGGGTCCCCCAAAACAGCACAGTGGGGACAGATTCCTGTCTTTTTCCACCGCCTCTGTGCATCCCTCCTCTCTCGCGCTTGTCTTCCCTTTCGAGGCCCTTCAAGGCCTGTCCCCAACCCCACTGACCATACCCATAACAATCAGCTGGAGGCCCTTGAGATTGCACAGTGGGGGGGGGGGGAGATCCCTGAGATGGTACCACCGGGTGTGGGGTGGGGGAGCCCCAGGATTGCAGCGCGGCAGGATGCCTGGCTCATCTCTCCTACCCCTCCAGAGAAGGAACCGAAGCCCTGGCTGCTGATTAGCTAGGCTGCGGCTGTGTCAACAAGGCATCCTGCAGGAACGACCCTGAGCTATTGAGTCACCCAGAGGCAGGTTTTGTTTTCACCTGCTGCCAGGGCTGGGACCCAGTCCCAAAGTGAGTCAGAGCTGAGGAGGGGGTTGGCATTTCTCAGCCAGGACAGGAAGGGAAGCAGCAGCCGCAGCCATCAGAGCCAGGATGCAGCCCGCCACCTCTGCTCTGACCTGCTCGCTTGATTTCTTTCCTGTGCACTGTATGATCAAACAAATCCCTCTGTGCCAGGGCCCAGAAACGCCCCTCCCTGGCCTGGTATAAACTAACGGGCCGCAGGCTGCGGGGGTTCGGCACTGAGGCTCTGGTGTGCTCCCATCCCTTCCGTAAAGGTCTCGGGCCCAATTCTCTTTGGGGTGATGGCATGGCCTTCCCCTGCAGCTGCTCTGATTTGGGACCCGATCCCAAGCCCGCTGGACTCCCTGGGAATCTGTCCACTGGCTTCCATGGGCTTTGGAGCCAGCCCTTGACGCTGACCCGAGGGAGAGCAGAATCTGGCCCACACAGCCCGACTCAGCTAGTTAGTGGCAGTTTGTTCTCCCCCCCCCCCGGCCACCCCCCAGGAAACAGCTCATCTCGCCCCCACTCCAGACGAGTTGGGGCACGGGAGGAGCTGGCAGGCCCCGTCCTGCAGAACAAGCCGGGAGTGCCGAGATCTTTGACAAGGGGGAGCGCAGCGGGATCTGCAAAGGGCGAGCTGCAGCGCTGGGGGGGGGGCATGGCGCCGGGCTTGTTGCACCAGCCGGCCCCTCGCGCTGTTTGACTAACACGCGTCCGCCTTCTCCGTCGCCCCCCTCCCGGCGCCTGAAGGTGACATGGCAAGTCGATGGTGCGGAGTTGGAGAGACAGCAGAGGGACCATCTTATCCCTACGCGTGTGCCCAGCATCTGGCATCGCAAGGTCCTGATCCCCCGGCTGGGGCCTCGAGGCATTACCACGATGCAATTCACAAACTCAAACCCCGGTTCCTGCTCCCTACACCCTTCCCAGCCAGGGATACAGCAGAGATGCTCGGAAGCCCCCAGCCGGTGCACAGAGGCCTGGGACGCTAAATATTAACTGAGAACGCAAAGGAGTAAACACTGATTTTAACTCCGCTTTGGGAGGCATTTCCTCTTGAGACGAAATCCCCCAGCAGCCTGGAAGGCAGAAGAGAGGCAGCCCCAGGCAGTGCAGGGGGATGGGGATTTAAGTGCCTGCCCTATGAGGCTCCCAGCTTTTGACACCGACCAAAAGAAGACCCAGGACGCTGTTCACACCTGGCTCGCTAGCGGAGACTATGATTTACAGAAGCAATTAATGACTGGGGGGGCCCAATCGGCCCTGCTTTTCGGGAAGCGGGCACTCAGCCCCCTATATGAGACGAGTTTCAGAGGAACAGCCGTGTTAGTCTCTCCAGCTCCCCCCCCCAAACCGAGTCACCCCCCAAATCATGACAGGTCTCGGCCGCAGCACGCAGGGCTTGCCGTGCAGAGCGGCGTTTGTGCACTGAATCATAGAATCATAGAATATCAGGGTTGGAAGGGACCCCAGAAGGTCATCTAGTCCAACCCCCTGCTCGAAGCAGGACCAATTCCCAGTTAAATCATCCCAGCCAGGGCTTTGTCAAGCCTGACCTTAAAAACCTCTAAGGAAGGAGATTCTACCACCTCCCTAGGTAACGCATTCCAGTGTTTCACCACCCTCTTAGTGAAAAAGTTTTTCCTAATATCCAATCTAAACCTCCCCCACTGCAACTTGAGACCATTACTCCTCGTTCTGTCATCTGCTACCATTGAGAACAGTCTAGAGCCATCCTCTTTGGAACCCCCTTTCAGGTAGTTGAAAGCAGCTATCAAATCCCCCCTTGTTCTTCTCTTCTGCAAGCTAAACAATCCCAGCTCCCTCAGCCTCTCCTCATAACTCATGTGTTCCAGTCCCCTAATAATTTTTGTTGCCCTTCGCTGGACTCTCTCCAATTTATCCACATCCTTCTTGTAGTGTGGGGCCCAAAACTGGACACAGTACTCCAGATGAGGCCTCACCAATGTCGAATAGAGGGGAACGATCACGTCCCTCGATCTGCTCGCTATGCCCCTACTTATACATCCCAAAATGCCATTGGCCTTCTTGGCAACAAGGGCACACTGCTGACTCATATCCAGCTTCTCGTCCACTGTCACCCCTAGGTCCTTTTCCGCAGAACTGCTGCCTAGCCATTCGGTCCCTAGTCTGTAGCTGTGCATTGGGTTCTTCCGTCCGAAGTGCAGGACCCTGCACTTATCCTTATTGAACCTCATCAGATTTCTTTTGGCCCAATCCTCCAATTTGTCTAGGTCCTTCTGTATCCTATCCCTCCCCTCCAGCGTATCTACCACTCCTCCCAGTTTAGTATCATCCGCAAATTTGCTGAGAGTGCAATCCACACCATCCTCCAGATCATTTATGAAGATATTGAACAAAACCGGCCCCAGGACCGACCCTTGGGGCACTCCACTTGATACCGGCTGCCAACTAGACATGGAGCCATTGATCACTACCCGTTGAGCCCGACAATCTAGCCAGCTTTCTACCCACCTTATAGTGCATTCATCCAGCCCATACTTCCTTAACTTGCTGACAAGAATACTGTGGGAGACCGTGTCAAAAGCTTTGCTAAAGTCAAGAAACAATACATCCACTGCTTTCCCTTCATCCACAGAACCAGTAATCTCATCATAAAAGGCGATTAGATTAGTCAGGCATGACCTTCCTTTGGTGAATCCATGCTGGCTGTTCCTGATCACTTTCCTCTCATGCAAGTGCTTCAGGATTGACTCTTTGAGGACCTGCTCCATGATTTTTCCAGGGACTGAGGTGAGGCTGACTGGCCTGTAGTTCCCAGGATCCTCCTTCTTCCCTTTTTTAAAGATTGGCACTACATTAGCCTTTTTCCAGTCATCCGGGACTTCCCCCTTTCGCCATGAGTTTTCAAAGATAATGGCCAGTGGCTCTGCAATCACAGCCGCCAATTCCTTCAGCACTCTCGGATGCAACTCGTCCGGCCCCATGGACTTGTGCACGTCCAGCTTTTCTAAATAGTCCCTAACCACCTCTATCTCCACAGAGGGCTGGCCATCTCTTCCCCATTTTGTGATGCCCAGCGCAGCAGTCTGGGAGCTGACCTTGTTAGTGAAAACAGAGGCAAAAAAAGCATTGAGTACATTAGCTTTTTCCACATCCTCTGTCACTAGGTTGCCTCCCTCATTCAGTAAGGGGCCCACACATTCCTTGGCTTTCTTGTTGTTGCCAACATACCTGAAGAAACCCTTCTTCTTACTCTTGACATCTCTTGCTAGCTGCAGCTCCAGGTGCGATTTGGCCCTCCTGATATCATTCCTACATGCCCGAGCAATATTTTTATACTCTTCCCTGGTCATATGTCCAACCTTCCACTTCTTGTAAGCTTCTTTTTTATGTTTAAGATCCGCTAGGATTTCACCATTAAGCCAAGCTGGTCGCCTGCCATATTTACTATTCTTTCGACTCATCGGGATGGTTTGTCCCTGTAACCTCAACAGGGATTCCTTGAAATACAGCCAGCTCTCCTGGACTCCTTTCCCCTTCAAGTTAGTCCCCCAGGGGATCCTGGCCATCCGTTCCCTGAGGGAGTCGAAGTCTGCTTTCCTGAAGTCCAGGGTCCGTATCCTGCTGCTTACCTTTCTTCCCTGCGTCAGGATCTTGAACTCAACCAACTCATGGTCACTGCCTCCCAGATTCCCATCCACTTTTGCTTCCCCCACTAATTCTACCCGGTTTGTGAGCAGCAGGTCAAGAAAAGCGCCCCCCCTAGTTGGCTCCTCTAGCACTTGCGCCAGGAAATTGTCCCCTACGCTTTCCAAAAACTTCCTGGATTGTCTATGCACTGCTGTATTGCTCTCCCAGCAGATATCAGGAAAATTAAAGTCACCCATGAGAATCAGGGCATGCGATCTAGTAGCTTCCGCGAGCTGCCGGAAGAAAGCCTCATCTACCTCATCCCCCTGGTCCGGTGGTCTATAGCAGACTCCCACCACTACATCACTCTTGTTGCTCACACTTCTAAACTTAATCCAGAGACACTCAGGTTTTTCTGCAGTTTCGTACCGGAGCTCTGAGCAGTCATACTGCTCCCTTACATACAGTGCTACTCCCCCACCTTTTCTGCCCTGCCTGTCCTTCCTGAACAGTTTATAACCATCCATGACAGTACTCCAGTCATGTGAGTTATCCCACCAAGTCTCTGTTATTCCTGTTATCCCACTGGGGAGGGCCGCGGGCATGGCCTTATGGGGCGGGAGAGCCATGACCCGACATCACAGGATATTAAAGAGCCTTTAAAAATACACCCGAAGCTGGTGCCTCCCTTCCCCTGCCCAGGGAGGAACGTCAGGAATGCGATGGGTTGATAAGGCCCACTCCCATCCCACCTGGCGGGAGACTGTGCAACTGCCCCTCCCACCTGATGCCACCTGGTGCTAGGCAAGGTGGTGATGGCCCCCCACCCCGTCCCGCTCCCCGCCGCTTAGCTCTGGTTGAAGGGGAGGTTGCACGGAGCTCGGGTGACAGGGCAGGGATGAGGAAGGGGATGGTTACACAGCAGCCAAGGGGCGTTCACCCAGGCCTAGTGGCCAAAAGGGACCCATGCCCAGACTGAAGGCACTAGCCTTTGCGATGTCCAGCCTCTCCGCACCTGTTTGGCCCCAGCTTTGTTTAAGCAGAGACCCAGCCATGCCCAGTAGCTGCCGGCTTATTACTGATGAGCCTGGTGTGACAAGCTGGGACAGGCCAATCCTGCAGCCCCGAGCCCCGGAAGCTATCAAATCCAGGGATGCTACCTGTACAGCGGAAGGCTGCAGGATCAGGCTCAAATGCTGCGAGAGGAGCTCCCTGCTGGCTGCCGGAGAGCCGGTGTGTTGCTTCCACAGCGGACAGAGGGCACAGCGGGGGTGGAGTGGCTCCTAGGGGAACTCCCCAGTGCAGGGCAGGCCCGGCATCAGATATTCAGTTCTGCACTGCTGCCCTTGGTGTGAGGGGGAATGGCTGGTGCGCCCTGGGCTGCAGAGCTGGCCAAGACCATTGTAAATTGGAGCAGCCTCGGGGCGGGTCTAACTTACACCCAGGGTTGTTGGATTTGGTATGCAGGAGTGGCCTGCGAGATACACGTCAGACTAGACTATTTGATGGTCTCTTCCGGCCTCCAAATCTACGACCAACTCTGGAGCAGCCCAGCATCCAGGGGGCACTCAGGTGATTTAAAGCCACCTTTACCCTCCCCCCTTCCCTGGGCTGTGATTTCTGCGCGGTACCTGGCCCAGGAACTCACAGCTCCGGGGCTGAGAATGAGGCTGGCTGCAGGAGCCTAGAGCCAAAGGCTGGGATCCCACCTGCAGGGGTAGTTATGTTACTGGTTCCAGGACTGGCCAGCCACACAAAGAGCTGAGCGTGGAAAGCCTTGTCAATCCATCAGCTCCGGACCACTGAGAGCTGCAGGGCTGGGGCCCAGCCCACAGCAGGCTCGCCACATATGCTATTATTCCATGCAGCATCCTGGATTCTGCTTGGGAGGGGTGGGGTCAGCGGGCGTGTCTGTGAAGGGCAGAGGGGAAGCCCAGAGACAGCCCCTTCCCAGGGGGTAAGGTCAGCCAAGCTGAAAACTGCCTTCACTCTGCACAGCAGCTGATCTAGGAGTCAAAGTTATGTTGCAACTAGAAAGGGACTCGGCCTGGGATCCAGACCCAACCACAATCATATTTGCATCCTGGAATAAACTCTTTGTCCTGCAAGCTGATGGGCTCACAAGCCAGGCTGCAATAGCTCCTGGCCTCAAAGCTTTCAGGTCTGAGTCCCTGCTCTGGGTCGCTAGAGAGCTGGCTGTTCACAGCATCCTCTACCTTCTTGTGACCCCAGCTGGCTCCAGGAAACCTATCCCACGATGCAGGACATTCTGTGCCCTAGTCCATGCTGAAGGATCTGTTAACTGCACAGCGAATCCCCAGAGCACATCCTGCTCTCCTTCCCCGTTGACGTCACCTCTTGGCCTAGGCGTCCCTCCGCAAAGGAGGCTGCATCCCAGAGGCAGGAAGTCTTAGCAAGAAGCATTTACAACAATGCAGCCTTTTGGCATGGCTGGAGACAATGACTTCATGGGACAAATGGCGTGAGCACCTGACCCAGCAACTGGGACAGTCACCGGCTCAGAGATCTCTGTTGATCAAAGAAGATCAAAATGTTGGCAGAGGCAACCCCACCTGGTCTACACTGCATGTTCGTCCTAAGTGTTCCCACAGCCGATTCTTGCAGCTCTCCCATGCCAAGTCAGGAAGGAGCCGCCCCCTGGCCAAGGAGGAAGGTGTGGAACTGGTCCCCGCAGAGTTCTTCCCCCCTCCGGCCAAGCCATCCGGAGCTGTGCTGAGCCAGTCTCAGTTTGAGTCATTTCCTCCAAGACAATCAGGACGACAGTAAGTTTCCCAGTGGCTTGGCCAGTCTCACCTGGAAGTGGCTCCCAATAGCTCTTACAGGTGACCCAGGCCTCTGATCTGAATGAATGTGTAAAAGGGAGAAATCGAGTCAAGATATAAATCCAGTCTGAGCAGAAGGGCCCTTTGTTGCACAGTTATCAAGTGACATTTGGCGGTGGGTGTAAGCGTCAGTTACAATATTGAGGCTTGTTTTCTGGTTGTCACTTGGTTCCCTGGAGGAATATAAAGCAGGATGATGAGTTTCACTTTCCATTTCTAGTCAGTTTCATTTTCCACTTCTCCTCCTTGGACTCAAGGTGGTCTGTCTCCCTGCAGGGTCAAGGGTGGGGGTGGGTAGGAGGGGGATGTTTAGATCCAAACTGATTTTACTAGAATCATGGAAACATTTATAGCTGTTCTTAAGGATGGTTTTACCAAATGTCCCTTAAAATTAAATGGGGTGATCTGAAAGGTAGGGACTGTGTGTTTATGCTGCACCTGACACAAAGGGATCCCTGATCCTGTGTAAGGCCAGGACATGCTACTGTAATACAAGTAAACGTGATTAACGAGAATACTGCCTGCCTTTATGGAGTGCTTTTCCTCAGTAGCTATCAATGTGCTTTATGAAGATGGGCAGTGTCCTTATCCGGGGTTTACAGATGGAGAAACTGACGCATGGGGAGGTGAAGCGACTTGCCAAAGGTCACCCAGTAGACTCGTGGCAAAGCCAGGATTGGAACCTGATCGCCAGCCTCCTGCTTTATTCACTAGGCCATGCAGCCTCAATTAAATAATAAATCAACCCGACACTTTCCCTTTAACTTTCTCTCCCCTCCAACACTGCCACTAAGAGACTTTTCTTGACCCTTTGTTATCGCTCCATCCTTCCCCGCTGCCTTTTTAATCCTCTCTCCTTTTCTCTCTGCTGGTTGAGAAAGGATGATTTTGTGATTAAATCACTGAACGAGGAGTCAGGACTCCTGGCTTCTAATCCCTGCTTTGCTGCTAACTTGCTGTGTTACCGAGGGCAAGCCACTTCCCCTCTCTGTGCTGCCCCATCTGTAAAATCCTAACCTGCTGCATGAGGACAGCTGGATGATTAGAGTCTATAAAAGTCTTTCAGATCCTTGGATGATTTATTGAAGTGCAAAGCGTTCTTTCTACCGCCCCCTCGTGGCTGCTGTGGCTTCCTACAGATAAATACGCCATAGCTTCCTAAAGACAGTACAGTAGTGGATTAATTTAAGAACATAAGAACGGCCACACTGGGTCAGACCAAGGGTCCATCTAGCCCCGTCTCCCGTCTTCCGACAGTGGCCAGTGCCAGGCGCCCCAGAGGGAATGAACAGACCAGGGAATCATCAAGTGATCCATCCCCTGTCGCCCATTCCCCGCTTCTGGCAAACAAATTTAGTCCCAGACGGCCTGAAGTTCTCGGTGGCGATGGCATATTGGGTATGTGAACTTTGAGTTGTCACTGTCCCACTCTTAGAGCTCATGGAAAAACGGGTAAAAAATTCTGGGGCAAGTTTCGATATGTTGACATGGTCCTTTTGCAGAGTTTGAGAGT